>NC_052035.1:6521986-7721986 GCF_015832195.1 Motacilla alba alba | reverse complement strand
CAGGGGCAGGCTGCTGCAGGGGTCACACTTCACAGCCAGCAAAAGGGAACTGTCCCTGCTCCATCCTTTCCTTGGCTTTCCTCATTCCTGCAGCTCGGGTATATAAAAGCAGCTGCCAGCAGCCGTGACCATGGGCAGCTCCACCTCGACATCAAAGGGTCCAGGTAAGTGGCACTGAAGGACCGTGGCCACCGTGCCAGCTCCATCAGGCGACCTACAGCACAGAATAACTCAGCTTGAGAAGCAGGAATTTTAATGATGCTTTCCTTTGATTTCTGTAGCAGCATTTAATCATTTATGAAAATTAATTTTTAAAGCTAGCAGAGCTCTTGCTTGTTAAATTCCGCGTTTATTCCTGTTGTTGTTAAGTTTGTGATAATGACTAAGCTGGCAGAAAGGACTGGGAGTTTTTTCATGGTCTTGGTGACCAGAATTCAGAGCAATTTTCAGCTCTCCAGACCTCATCTCAGCTGGTGTAAAATAAGTGTTTATCTGCAAAGCCAGACGTGCCTTTTGCATGTGCAAGATGCTTGGCTCACTGAAATGTGCATGACCGAGGAGCAGCACCCTGGCAGATATTGTTAATAACTGCAGAGATAGGTGCCTGCATGGTCACGTATTCTCTAAGAGCTCTTCTAAGAGCCCTGACATCCATTCTGGTACCCTTTTGCAATGCTGCACACGTCTTTCGGAGCCCCTCCAACAAATCCCACTGATTTTATTTGACACGATTTTCAATAGAAGCTGCTCGAGCCTCTCTCCTTCTCCCCTGTTCAATAATCACAGCTACAGGAGCTGTGCATCATTACGTGCTGATCAAAGGGAAAATGTAAAAGACAGTCGAGTGAATTAAAGTCTAATTTAATTGTGCCGAAAACTGTCATAGAGGGATTTTTTTTAAAGTATCTGGAAGAGATAAAGAAGTTGTTCAGTCTGACCTAAATAATGTTATTTCTCAGTGCTGAACCCCTGCAATCTGCACCCTGTACATTGTTTTTCTCGGAAGGGACAAGCTGAGGTGTCTGTTCAGGACACGGGCTGTCCAGGAAAATGCTCCTGGAGCTGGGACCCCTGCTAGTGCTGCAGAGAGACCATTTTCTCATTTCTTTGCAAACACCTTTCCATGCATAAACAAACACTCCCCAGCCTGCGCTGTCACCCTGAGAAGCCCAGCTCGGGCAGGAACAGAAGGTCCTTGAAGGTACTTTCTTTTGGCTGGGGGTAGATCAAACACAGGGAAAACAGACTCTTTTCACAGCTTGAGTGGAACAAGATGAGAAAAACAAACAACCTGCCCACGGGAAAGTGAGTCTGATTCTGACCATGCTTTGAGCTTTAATAACACAGGGTGCCCTTCACAGCGGGCAGAAGGACACGACTGTGACACTCGTCATTTTTTATTTGGCTGTGCCCCTGTGAGTGTTCCTCTTTCAGGGCCATTTCAGAGTGGTTGGAAGCCATCCGTCTCTCTCAGTACAAGGTCCTCCTGCCTCATCTCCATCCCTCTTCCTCTCTTAAAATGGCATTTTCACTTCCCTGCAGTGTCAGGCACCCAGCTCTGCAGGGGGGAGCACAGTCAAGCACAGAGACATTGATGGCTCTGGAGCAGTGTGGCACTGGGCCTCCGCAGCTCCCTGATAACCAGGAGAGGGAAAAGGGGGCTGCAGGTCTGGGCTGACCTCCTGGGATGAGGGGCATGGTGTCTGGAGGCTGTATGTCCAGGAGGAAGCTCTCCACCAGCCCAGGGCAGTGCCTCTGAAGGATGGAGAGTTGCACCAGTGCCCAGGCTGTCAATACCCATGTGAAACTGGTGCTTGGGCTGATGGAGGTCTTCCCACAGGTGCTGTGCCAGGACATGACACCCTTCTGGTGTCTCATCTTTCTCGGGGGCCTCCTGCCCCCCTCCCAGGGCCTCCTCAACCTGCTGAACCCAGCACAACTCAGCAGTGGTGAGTTCAGATGTTTTCTGTATTTCCAGGGGAGAGTCACGGCACAGTCCTGTGCCATTTCAGGCTCATGGCATGTCCCTCTGCTCATCAGGGAGCTGCCTCCTGCCAGGCACATCTCCACAAGGATGCTCAGGGCTCCCTGTGAGAGCTCACCAGCAGAGCACCCTGGGGTGGCAAAACCGGCCTTCCCTGCCCATGAAATCCTCCCGAGAGTGGAAGTCCAGTCAGTAACTGGGACTCTCTTGGTGCAGGCCTGCTCGGCACTGGTCTCCTCGGTGGAAAAAGCGGGTTGCCTGGCACAGGTGTTCTTGGTGAAGGAGGGCTGCTTGGCACTGGCCTCCTGGGCAAAGGGAGTCCAAGTGGAGCAGAAAGTGGAGGTGCCCTTGGTGCAGGAAATGAACCCAGCGGAGCTGGAGTCCTTGGCACAGGCCTCCTAGGTGAGGAAGCTTGGCACAGGGAGGGGTTGGGAGAGGAGGGTTTCTGGGTGGTAAAGACAGGAGAGTAAGGAAGTTCTGGCTGTTGCAGGGGGACAGCCTGGCAGCAATGGGCTGCTTGGCACAGGCATCCTTGGTGGGAAAGGACTTGGAGCAGGCCTCCTTGGTGAAGGACTTGGCACAGAAATCCTTGGTGGAGAAGGACTTGGCGCAGGAATCCTTGGTGGAGAAGGAGTTGGCGCAGGAATCCTTGGTGGGAAAGGCCTTGCAACAGGCCTCCTTGGTGGGGAAGGACTTGGCAATGGTCTCCTCAACAATGGGCTCCTTGGCAATGGCCTCCTTGGCAATAACAGCCTCCTTGGAGAGACAGGTCTGCTTGGAACAGGTCTGATTGGAAAAGGAGGTCTCCTGGGCAATGGAAGTCTGCTTGGACTTGATGGTCTTCTGGGTGAACCAGGAGGACTGCTGGGTGCAGCAGGAGGACTGCTGGGTGGTGGAGCCTCCCA
The DNA here is from genome assembly GCF_015832195.1 of Motacilla alba alba. NCBI lineage: Eukaryota > Metazoa > Chordata > Aves > Passeriformes > Motacillidae > Motacilla > Motacilla alba. The sequence goes on along the minus strand of NC_052035.1, from coordinate 7,719,097 downwards.
GAAGATGACACGCTACGCCTGGTGAGTCAGAAGCCCCATGGTGGGGCTCACTGCAGGGTGGTCCATGATATCCAGGGGATCAGACCCTCCCTCTCATACAAACCACCAGTCCTGGGCTCGCAGCTCACATGAGGATCTGTGACAGGGGAAATTCCAACCAGAAATGGGAAAAGTCTTACCTGTGGGAGTGGTGTGACACTGCCATGGGCAGCACAGCAGATGGGGGAATCTCCACCCGTGGAGATGGCTGAGACTCAGGAGGACATAGCCTTGAGAAACCTGACCATGCTTTGAGATTGGCTGTTTGCAGAGTGGGAATTGGTCCTTCCCCACCTTCACTATTCACTGGGAATACGATGAGCAGGAAGAGATGGGACTGTAGGATCTGCTCCTGCTGATCCTGCCATCTCAAGGTGGGTTTGCCTTGGTGTCAACCCCCAGGCTGAAGGTGCTGAACCTCGAGAATGCCCGAGTGTCATGGAAGGTCCTTCGTGGGACTGAGCTTGTGCTGAACCTGTACTCGAAGCTGGTGCTCCGCTTTCCAGGGTGAGTGAGGCTAGAGAGTGAGACCATGGGGACCTGAGGGTGCTGGGGAGGATGGGGCGATCCTGAGTGCTGGACAAACATCCCCAAACACCAAGCAAGAGGCTGGTGGGGAAAGCTGTGCTGCTGACTCTCTCTGGAACCATTTCCAGCTGTCCTCACTCCACAGACACTCACCATCCATGGAAGTGTTCAAAAAACATGTGGATATGGCTCTTGAGGACATGGTTTAGTGAACATGGCGGTGGTGCTGGGTTGATAATTGGGCTTCTTGATCTTAGAGGGAAATTCCAACCTGAACAATTCTATGGTTCTGTGATCTGCTACAGGACAAGGAGGCTGAGAGAAGTCCCCAAACTGAAGCACTGTCCCAGCCGAGGCTGTGCTTGCAGCTCTGCCACAGGCACCGGTCTCTGGTGCTGCTTTGGCTTCCTCCATAACCTTCCACACCACTTCCTCTTTTCCAGGATTTTTCAGTTTCTGAGTGGATCCTCAGTAGAAGCAAACATCACATCACACATTGCCCTGACCCAGGACTCCCCCGGTGACCTCAAGTTGGTGCTTAAGGATTGCAGCAACCTTCTTGGTGGCTTCAGTGTCAGCCTGCGGAAGGGGTGAGCGTGGGGTCAGTGGGGGCAGTGGGGCAGAACTCCAGTCTCAAATCTGGGCATGGATCAACAGCATAACAAGCAGATTTTGGGATTCAGATAACAAAGTCCTGAGCATCTGTAATTCCTGCTGAAGCCTGGGGGAGCTCTGGGCTTGCAGCATCTCTTATCAGAGAAGAGGAGGGGGCTCCTCTAGAGAGGAGCTCAGTTTTTTCTTGATGTCAAGTCCTGGGTTTTGACAACTTCCCTGGTAATTTTTGTCTGTCTTTTCTCTCCCCAGCCTCCTCACCAATTTGGTGAGCAGCTTGCTGAACAAGTCTCTTAAGTCCCTTGTCCCTGCGCTGGTGAGTGTCTGAATATTCTTTGCTGTGAAGCTGCATTTCAGCTGCAGTCAGTGCTCCTGCCAGAACTGCCTGGTAGATTTACACACACACACAGAATCACAGAACAGTTTGGATTGGAAAGGACCTCAAAGGTTAGTTAGTTCCAATCCCCCTGCCCTTGGCAGAGACAATATCTATTATATATATAAAAATACATGTATGCACATACATACACAATATATATTTGTGCATGCACAGATACATGCCTGCAACCCATAAGTGAGTCACACAAAATGGCTTGAACTTCCATACAGTCAGAATTTATTTGTTAGGAGTAATTTCAATTTCATTATGTGATGTTATAAGGTAATTTATACTCAGGTGCTCCCTGTGGGGGTGAAAAGAAACAACAGCCCTGTTTAGAGCAAAGTGGCTTTTTAGGGTATCTTTTACCTTGTTCAGTAGAATCTGTGCCATTTTGAGAAGGGGGCTGAACAAATCATTTAGCTCTTTTTTCCATGGGAGAACTATGCTCTAGGATGAAATCAGGACATTGGTCCCATCCTGATTTAAATCTGTGAAACTCAAGTGGTGCTGGGGAGCACGCTGCTGCCCCCACAGTGCTCTCACCAAGACTATACCACTTGTTGCCATTGCAGCTCTGCCCATTAGTGAACATGTGGGTCAGCATCATCAACATTAATCTGCAATTCCTCAACCGTAAGTCATTACATTTTCTTTCCTATATTAACCTCGGGGTTTGTGTGTCTGGCCACCTCCACGGGCAGCAGGTGTCCTCAGGAGAGCTGGAGCTGTGCAAGCAGGGGTCAGCTTTTCTCTACTAGCAAAGTCCTGGCTCACCACCACTGCCAGCCACCACAATCCTGCTCTTCTTACAGTGTTTTTCTAACCAGGGCTAGACCCAAGCTGTTGCCAAGAGCTGGCTATGCCAGGACTGCCAGGTGCAGCCCCACAGAGCCAGAGGGTTTCCCCTCCTCAGCTCTGTTCATGTCAAACCTCACACACAATTGCTGCTTCACTGAAAGCAGAACTGCTCCTCCCAACATTTCCCTTGTGATGGGATCTGCACCTGCGAGCTCCAGGGTAGCAGCTTTCATGGGAACCTTTGAACCCCAGGGAGCTTGAGATCCATTGGAAGGACAAGGAGTTTTTCCTCCTCGCTGGGCAGGACAGTGCTCTCCCAGCCTCTGCCAGATGCTCTGGGTGGGCACAGCCTCCAGCAGGCTCCGTGACCCACAGACAGCTCTGCCCAGCCCTGATGGCCTCTCCCTCTCCCCAGGTGTCATCTCCTTTGGGCTTTTGGGGAAAATCTACTCTGCCCTCTCCAAACTGCCAGTGACATCTGGGCACTATGTGGAGCTGGATCTTCAGGTAGAGCCATGTCCCATCCTATTTTCCATCCCATGTCCCCACACTGCTGCCCTCCCTCCACATTCACATGCTCTAACACCCCCTTGTTCTTTGCAGAATTCCCCATTCCCAAGCACTTTCATCGACTGGCTCCTTCAGAGTAAGTCCAGCCCCAGTGCTGCCACGGGGATCCCCACTGGTGTCTGTGAGCCAGAACGGGGCAGCTGAAATGGGGGACACAGTCCTGGGTAGTGGCCAAGAGTGGGGAGGGTTCTCATGGCTCTGGGGTGCAGCCAGAGCTGCCAGGTGCTGTGCATCTCCAAACAGTCCCAAGAGCACTCGTAACTCACAGGGCACGGCAGGGCTGGGGGTGGTTGTGGTCCCTGCTCCTCAGAGATGGCCCCCAGCTCAGATGTGAGCAGCTTTGCCCCTGTGCAGTGGCAGGTCTGGAATACAGTAGCAAGAGTCCGTGCATTCCTACTTGTGCCTCGCACAGCCCTGGAAAAGTCACTTCACCTCTTATAAAAGGATTTAATAATATTTGCTTAATAAGAGTGAATAATGGTCCTCAGGATGCTGTGAGGATTAATTAATATTTGCAGAGGTGATTGGAAGAGCTTTCAGCTTCATATGCATGGAAAGTTAATATATAGGGAAGGAAGAGTTGGAAGTCTTCCCAGCTTCCCCAGAGCCGTATTCCTGAGGGCACTAAATCATCTCTGCCCATAAAGCTGGAGCCTCTCAGGCCACTGGTACATCAGGCACTGCCGAGCCTGTTCCCATGGCGGGGGACACCAGGGGACTGTCAGGCTTTGGGCGCCTGCAGGAGGGAGTGCACTGACCCGGGTGTGTCTCCCCCAGCTGCAGGTGTCCATCCCCGGATCAATCCGTAGCTGCAGGACTGGCAGACCCTGGGGTAAGGAGGATTGGCTGGCTGGGACCTGGCTCAGAGCTCTGCTGCCAGTTGTGCTGGTGCCAGCACCCGGGCTGGGCGAGAAGAGTCCTGACCCTGCTACCTGGCAGTGGGAGGTGACAGGGCTAGCACAGGGGTGCCTAAAATCCCAACTCTGGTATCCCTCCAGGTCCCCCTGCAGGCGATTCCCCAGGAGGAGGAGGGAAGGGAGGAAAACGATTCAGTAGGTGGAGAATAGACATGAAAATGGAGAAACCCAACCAAGAAAAGACTCTTTCTTCTGTTCTACATTTCAGCCTTCTCAGATTTTGGTGTCTCTGTCCAGCCTAGAGTTATCTGTGCCAATGATAATCTGTGCCAATAGTGATATGATGATAATTAGCCATATTGATAATTAGGTATGTCAATGATCAGCCATGTTGATGACACTGTGACTGCAGAGGCAGGAGCCCCAGGTCCTGCTTGTGTCCCTCCTGGCTGTCATGGCCACAAACCACTTGTTATGGCACTCACTGATGAAGGGATGACCTTGATCCCCTCACACTCATCCCAGCTTCACTTGGGCTGGGTTTAGGCCAGGTAATGGCTCAGCACAGAGGGGGCATTCCAGGTGCTGGATGCAGACAGTCAGGCAGGGGTTTGGCCCCCCCAGGAATTTCATGAGACTGCACCAACTGCCGAAATCCTTCTGAGAAAGGAAGAAAGAAAAGGGACGAATTCAATGAGCTGTAAACACTTTGTCTTTGCTCTCCTTCTGCTTCTTGATTGGCTTACCATTTCAAAAGGGATTTTTGCTGTTTCCAGTGATTTCATACTGTTAAAAAGAGGCAAAAAAAGCCCCCAGCCTAATCCAGGCGCAAACTCAGCCTACTTGTTCCCAAACAGCAAGGCTTTGAACTGATCAGAGTGAATGCTATCCTGCCTTGTAATCTCCAAGTGGATTTGGACGTGCTGCATTGTGGGTGAGGTGGATTTGAGGCAGATTCACACCCTTCTGTTACTCCTTACAATAAAAATGATTTTTCTTCATCTGCATTCAGCACGTGACTTGGTTCCTTTCCAAACTGCCAAAGGATTTTTGCATTTGCAAGGGTTTTGTTATTTATCTCTCCCATCAGCTACAGGAGTAACTCACATGTGAGGAATATTGAATAGGTGAGTCTGCTGGAAAGGTGGGGAACCACAGGGGCTGCAGCTCCAGAGCCAGGCCTGAGTGAAGCCCAAACCCTGCCCAGGCTGCCAGACCCCCACTCTCACAGCTTAAAGTAGCTACAGAAACATGGTCAATGTACCAAATAAATATTCCCCTCATTGGTATTTATGCAGATTTATTCTGCCCCTGTCCCTGAGCTGCTGTGTTCTTTTAGTGTGTATTCCTGCTCCCGCCTTTGCCAGCCAGCTGGGGGCTGTTTGACATGAACAAACATATCCCTGGGGCCCCAGGGAGACAGCTCCCCCCTAGGCTGGGGCTGGGACCCCCAGGACCCCAGGGAGGGCAGTGGCAGTAGCCAGCAAGCTCTTGGGCACAGGAGCTTGCTCCTGGCTGCACTGGCATCAAACCTCATGCTGGGGCTGGCTGTGCCACAGCCCTGGAGCTGAATGGCTGCACGGTGAGAAGGGCCAGGGACAGATGCCCAAGCCCTGCGGCCTCCAGATCCCCTGGCACAGCACCATGTGCCACCAACCATTTCCAAGTGTCCCCATTGGCTCTGCTGGGCATTCCTGGTGGGCAGCACCTACACCCTTCTCTGCCTCTGCCTGGCGTGGGTCCCTCTGGTCCTGCCCAGGGTCTCAGAGCCCCGTCCAACAGGCACAGGGGAGGTCTGGTGCTGTTAGCTGAGAGTTTGCAGCCAGCATCCTCCTGGTACCACTCTGCCAGGGCCAGGGCTCCTGCTCACACCTTCTGAGTGGCTAAATGTTCCCCTGAAAACCGTGGAGGTTCTCGCTGCTCTTTCCCGAGGTAATGGTGTGGCTGACGTGTCACCAGTGCCACAGGACCACAGCCCAGCCTCTCCTGCTGCTCCTTCACTCCCTTTACCTCACCACTGTGAGCGAGCCGTACCCTGAGCAGCCAATGCCACCCCTGCCCTGCCAATTAATGGCAGAGGTAACAATGCTAATGAGAGTGGGTACTGGGAATGTCTGGGCTGCAGCCAGAGCACCTCGCTCTGGCTGCAGTAACACCCACACCTGGGGGCTGAGGGAATGGATCTTGGAGCTGATGATCTGTGTGTGCTCAGAGCGCAAAGATGAAGGGCAGATGCCAGGTGCCCTTTGATGACAGTGGCAGAGCTCTGTCACACGAGGACAGGATGGGTGCCAGTGTTTGGCCCAAGCTACTGAATCTGTAACGCCTCATTGGGCACCTTCAGTTTCCAGTTCCTAAGGAAACAGAAGGAGGAGGATGAAGGAACGTGCCAAGCCCCGTTCTAGGCTCACTTGCTGCGAATGATTGCAAAAAGAGGTGTAAATATTTCCTCAGTAACCCTAGAGCCAAAATGCCAAACCCCAAACCTCTCCAAGTGGCATGGTGCCATCAGACTGGGTCCCACCTCTGCTGCCACAGAGGGAGGAGGGGTGGCAGCCACTGGCCACTGTGAGCCCTGTGGGGACAGCAGCAGCACCTGCACTGCTCTGACCCACCAGTATTATTAACAATGGTGACATAGGGGATGTCCCTGCTGCTGCTGGGACAGGACAGGTCACTCTGGAACAGCTCAGATCTTTGCCACCTCTGGCTGCAAGGGCACTGATGGGGTTTTTCCTGAGGTTCCTCTCACCCTACTGGGTTTCCCTGTGGAGTCTGGTCTGAGCCTCTCCCAGGTGTCTGCACCCAATGACACCTGTCTGCTGTGCAGAGCATCCCAGGGGTACTGTCAGCATTGCCACTGCTCCTGCCAGGCTCTGCTGTACTGGCTGCTGAGCATGGGATATGGAAAGCTTTGCCAACAACAGTATAAGGGCTTTTCAAAATGGAGTTTGGGTAAGAAACTGTGGGAAGAATCTTCCCTTTAATGAAATGTCAGAATGTTTCCCATTTTTAAAGGAAAGCTGGTTGTGGAATTGCCTCCTGTTTGGTTCTGATAGCTTCAACCAAAACCTTCTACTATTCTTTTTTAAGCTTCCTGTAGTTAAATTACAGAAAGATGACTTAAAAAAAAAGGAAAAGAAAAAGAGAAGGAACAGATTAAAAGACACTAAATAACCCAAAGAGAAGGGAGCAACTTGTTTAGTCTCAAAACCCCATAATCAGCCTGACCAAAAGTGAATCTCATTTCTGTTCCCATCACTGTCCTTATGGATGCAGGAAGGGGAGGAGGACAATCATTTCTGGCTGTTCATTTTCACAGCAGCGTGCTGAATATTAATCACTCTCAAACCCTCTGCTGGAGGCACTGCTGCAAATTGCCCGTCCTGCAGCCACTCTGTAATTCCTACATGGGAGCCACAGCCAGGGCGGGCAAGGGATCCCACGATGACCTTGCTCTGTAAGTGGCAAACACACCCCCAGCAGTGTCCCCGAACACCCTGACAGCTCCATTAGACATGCCACTGTGCATCAGGCTCTTGCCATCCCTGGGTTTGCTCTCCAGGAATTAGACACCTTTCTCCTCCTCCTTAATGCAAGAAGTAAATGTAGGGCAGTGAGGTTGAGATTTGGGTGTTTTTAACACTGATGGACTTTGCTTTTGACACCCTTGGAGACATAACGAGAAAGCCCTGCCTTGTCCTTGTGCTGACAGCCCTGCCTGTCCTCAGGCTGGCCACCCTGCCTGTCCCCAGGCTGGCAGTACTTCCAGCTCCACGTTCCTGGTGGCAGTGGCAGCTGCCCCAGACTGGCTGCTGGGGAAGGTGGCTCGGACCCAGCAGAAACAGGGACCCTGGGCAGAGGCCCCCTTGAAATAATGTGAAATAATTCCCTTTCACATTTCCCGGTGGAAGTTCTGCTGAAGGGGAAGAGCCCCTGCCAGGCACACAAAGCACAGAAAGCAGTCCTGTTTTTCACAGACACAGCTGTCCAAAGGAATTGCAGCACCTTCGCCTCACGGGAGGCATTTTAATTACTCTATTGACTCGTGCTCCTGAGAGCCCCAGGCGTGTCAGAGCTCAGGCTGGGATCAGAAGGATGCAGAGAGACAGGGAGGGAACGCATGACCATCCCTGACAGCCCAATGCAGCCCCACTGCTGTCCCATCAGAGTCCCAGTGCCCTGCACACCAAGTGGTGCTGGGCAATTCCCCGCTGTCTCTGACCAGCATCAGACCATTTTCATGTCTCTGATTTGTGTCTGACTGTTAAATAACTCAGCAGCAGGGAAAAAAAAAATACTTGAAAAAATATCTGGAAGATATAGAGCCATTAATGAAAAACATCAGAAAATAGATATCAAGTAATGACACTGCGATGAGAGCTTATTAATAGGAAAGGCTAAAGATAAAACTAATTTAAACCTGATGAGACAAGACATCTCATCTTCAGGAGAATGAGAAGTCAATAGTTGTCTGTCAGTAAAGGAAATAAATTGCTCACAAGGGAGGAGGGAAAGCCACAGGACTGCTGGGCCCCAGAGAGCAGCAGTGCCTGTGACAGACTGTGAGATACCCTCTGAATTCACAAACCCCCAGCTCGGAGCTGCCACCCACCACCTCTGTCATTGCCATGCAGGTCACAGCCCAGCAGCGCTCCAGGGAGGTGCACAGACGTGGAGGGAGGCTGGGGACAGACAATGCCAACCTGGGGGGGCTGCAGAGCAGATTGGGGCTGGTTTTGGGGTGCACCAAGCAATGGCAATGGAGAGCTCGTGGCATTTCCAGCACAGCACGGAGTTCACCGTCGGCTGCAGAGCAGCCTGCAGGAGCAGCTGTACCTGCCCTGCCAGAACCCAACCACTGCCAGTTTCAGAAAGGAGTCAACTGTAGAACTGGTTTTAGAAGTGGAAAACAGTTTTGAAAGCTCTTTTTGTTGCATTAAATCCCAAAGCTCCGTGCAAAAAGCTGGCTTCAGAAATGGTGATGAAAAACTGCTGAAGGAAAACTCCCTGGACCCCCAGCCCACAGCAGTCCCAGAGCAGGGAGGAGGAGGAGGCCTGGGGGAATGGGCTGGCAGGCACATGGAGCCTGTCTGCTGAAATGAAAAGCCATGAGAAAAGAGGAGGAAAGCACTTCCCCTGGCACAGCCTGGCAGGCTGCTGGCATCACTCAGAGGCAATGCCTTGTCACCTGCCACCCCCTCAGCAGAGTGAGGCTCCAGCTGACCTAAAACAAACTGTGCTTACAGGCTTCCATCAGGGAAAACATCCATCCTTCCCTCCACCAGCACCACGACATGCAGAGAGAGCACACACTGCAGAGCTCAAGGCGTTCTGGGGGAGGACATGATAGACCACGGCCAGCTCTGGCACTGGGAAAAGCCTGACTGCTCTGCCCAAGCTGCTTCAAAAGTCTTGGAGAAGGGAGCAAATTTGGGCAGGCGAGTGTAGGCAGTGATGGGAATCAATTTTGAGGCTGTCCTTAGGCCAATAAAAGCCAGCGCTGAGCAGGGAACAGGGGCTGTGAGCACCTGCTGCTCTGTCCCTCCACTCCCTGAGCACAGCCAAGACCCGAGGACAAACAAGTTTGTTCTCTGATGGGGGCCAGGGGAACAAACAGGCTCTTGTTCTCCCTGACAGCGACCTTTCAGCCAGGTGAAGCTATTTGTGAGTGCGGGTGATGTCCAGCCTCGCCCACACACCCTGCCAGCAGAGAGGAAAGTGCGGGCTGTGATTTACGAAATTCCGGTGTCAGGAGACACCCTCAGGGCACGGCTGCTGTTGGAAAGTAAATGTCATCCCAGCACTTCAGGTCTCTACGGGGAAACCTGATCTGCCAAACGCTCCTTAGGTGTTTGTCCATGGGCGTAACTGGGGCAGGACTGACCGTAAGGGCACAACTTTCACCTGCAGAAGGCACAGCTGTACATCAGGGAGATGGGAGCTCTGGGAGGGTTCAGGGCTCTCGTCCCTGCTCAGGGTGGGAACAGAAACGTGCAAGAACACAAGGCAGGAGTCCAGCTTTCCCAACAGCTGGATTTAGGCAGCAAACCTGACAAGTGACACAGAACCCACATCCCACCTCCAGGCCTCAAGAAAAACAACATATTCCTTCTTCCACGCAGTGCCAAAGGACTGACTCAGCCTCCAAGGTCACCGTAAGCACTTCCTAATGGATGCTTTGCTGCCTTAAAACCTCGGTCTTCATTCTGAGGCCTATAAAAACTAAGGAGCCGAAGCAAATGGTGAGTGCTATGGCTCCCCGGGGAGCCCGTGCACTGAGCATTATCACCTCCTCATCAAAATGTAAAACCCAGCTCTCCTCCTCATTAGTCTCCCGCTCTTAAAATAATGATTGTAAAACGGCCACAGCTGGCCTCAAAGCAGGATGGAGGGGGGAGGGCACACTGTGGTCTGCATTTCCTACTTGGAACAGATGCTCCTGGGGAGGTCAAGATGAACGGAGAAAGGTGGGCGTCAGCCCTTTTTCCAGGGTACTGGCTTGGGCCCTAGTCCCAAAATGCCTGGGAATTATAAGCTGAAAGATTTGCCACAGGGCAGTTAAATTTGGCCACTGCTCAGTGGGCTTGATGAGCCAAGCATCTCGGCCTCAGTGCCCATCACCTCTGAGGGCTGTTGCTTATACATGCTGCTGCTTCCTTTGGGATTTCATCCCAAACTGCTGCCTCTTCCTGAAGCCCCCCTGGACCACAGGCTCACCCTCCCTGAGCAGCACAGGTTCAGGCCCTGGTTTGTGAACTTGGGCCAAATACCCATTCCCATGTGGAAGCAGGAGGGCAGATCAGCCCTGTGTGCCTGTCAGACCCTCAGAGCCCACACACTGACTGTACAGGTTCACTTCTAGGAGAAGGGACTCAGCTCTGACAATAAACAAAATGTATTTGTTTCTTGAAGCCTAATGAATATTCAGTGAACCATGCTGTTTTCAAAGAGAAACAATTATAGCCCAGAAAGAGCTGAGCAGGAGAGGCGGCTTCCCAGCAAAACCCTTTCACATCTATTTTAAAATTCTGCAAATTCATGTTGTGACTGCCCTGCTACCAGCTGTTCCTTCAAAACTGGTCACTGGCTTGAGCCTTTTACAAGGATTTATTCTAATGACATGATTATCTGTATGAAAAGGGGTGATCCTTTCTCACATCTCAGTTTACTCACAAGTGCAGGTCACAGGTCCTTGTTTGAATTTCACAGAGCAGGCTGGAATCTGACACCGTGCAGCCAGGGTCAGCTGCAGGCTGATGAAAACAAGGAACTGTCAGATGCACTTGAAGAACTTACTGGCCATTTAAATCAATACAACCACTTCTCTTGGTAAGCAAAGGGGAGGACATCCATAGAAGTTTGGATTACAAAACTGCACCCCAGGTTTTAAGAGGCCAGAGATGACACTCAACTAGCAGCCATCTCTTCCCATGCATTCCCCAGGCCTGGAAACAAGGAAATTTTCTCAGATTGGATCAGACAAGATCCAATCCTCCCCAGTACCAGGGCAAGGCTGCATTCCTTCAGCCCCAGACATAACAAATTCACTGGTGCACGTTAAACACCATTTTTCATTCCACGCTGCAGTGCCACATTCCAACACACAAGTCTAGTGTGGGTTCTTGCATCCCCTTTCCAAGCATTTTGCCAATATTTGGAAAGAATTAATTAATCTTCTGTTATTTCAGGTCTTTCTACCCTTTGACAGTACTCCTGCCATTCTCCAGCAGCTACTGGGGCTGTGTTTTGTAGGCATTACCAGCTTTTGCAGCTCCTAAATTCAGCTGAGCTCGCAGGAAGGAACTTCTCTGCACATCCATCTCAGGCTGGGCTGTGCCAGAGGACGTGATCACAGTCAGAGGACAGACCTGCAGCACTCTGAGGGTGGGACAAGCCTCAGGGCAAGTCAAAATACACAATCTTACAGTACTTGGATTTTGCAAGTTCACACACAGTTTCTACCCCTTTGAACCTGCACACATCTATGAGGAGTAACTAGGCACCAAAGCAGAAATATATATGTATTTTATTATTTCATAAATAAATTTTAATATACATATATATATCTCCCTGGTTCTACCATATCTCTCCACGTAACCACACTTCCTTGTTTCTTCATGGAGAACATGTGCTGCTTCCATCCAGGGCAGCAGGGATCCCTCAGTGAGAAGCAGCAGCACGGGACAGGGTGGTCCGGCAGAGCGGAACTCCCCGCAGGGTCTGCGAGCTGGCAGAGGTTACCTGAAAGAAACAGCGCAGGCCCTCAGGCACTGGGGAGGATCCATTCTAATTTTAGGCTCTTCTGGCAGCAGCTGCCCTAGAGAAGAGCACTGTGCAAGGAAGTGAGCACTGCAGGTAGGTCACCTTCACCATCACGTAGTCCCCAGGCTGGGCTCTGCCTGGAGCCCCACACTCGGCAGCATCCTCCAGCTCAGCATCGGGGAAGATCACCTTGATGTTGCCGTCGTTCCTCCCACACAGCTCCGAGGCAGAGCGTTTGCTGGGCTGGAAAGAGGACAGGGAACATTACCTGCATGGCAATTGCTCTGATTCACTGCTGGGCTTTATTGCCTCAGGAATTAATTGAGCACTATTGATGGTATTATACCCACATTAACCAAGCCCTGGAACAGAGCACTGTGTCCAGAGCTGCTGGGTGACACTCACACACCAAAGCACAAATTCTGTGCTTGGCCAGAGATGCATCCCTAACTGATCCCATTCCCTGTGCTCAGCTCAGTGCTCTGGCAAAGTCAGGCTGTCTGCTTAAGTGTGAAGAAACGGTCTTGGGAGTCCTGGGATTACAAGGGGAAAGTGACACAGGAAGGCAGAAGTGGTGACTGCTGTGCACAGCCGCAGATCCAGCAAGAAAGGAGGAGGACAATTCCATTCCAGGCTCACTCACCCCTTCCACCAGCACCAGCTGGGCCTGTCCCACCAGTGCTGCGTTGGCCCTGGCAGCCTCCTCCCGGAAGGTGGCAATGAGCTGCTCCAGCCGCCGCTTCTTCACATCCGTGGGGACATCGTCCTGCAGCCGGTGATGCGCCCGCGTCTTCTGCACACACAGAGCCAGAGCAGCCCCTCAGCACCCACCTGACCCCAGAGCCTTGTCTGACCCCAGCCAGCTCCACTGCTCTTCCAGCAACAGCTTCCCACATTCCAACAGCATTTCAGTTTGTATCACAAAGGAGCTATTCCAGTGCCAGTCACGTCCTTGTGCTCCTCACATCTTTCTTCTCCACCTTTCAGGCAGGTCTGATGCAGGGCACTGAGTATCAGTGGCTGTGAAACACTTCTGCAGCTCCTGTGTGGGATGTGCCCGTGCCTGTCTGTCCATAGACAGGCAACAGAATCTACTACTTCTAATCTATGTACTGAAAGGTGATCCAAATCCCTTTCCTTCCTTAAGTTTCCCAACCTTCTGTCCTCTTCCTCAACAGTATCATACACTCTGGAGAGAATTCTAATGGAGACTTACAACTACCCACACTTCTCATGGAAATACCTTCTCAAAAATTCACCACTTCCCTCCAGACTTGACTGACAGACCCTCATAGCTGGGCTCCAGCCCAGCTCCATATCAGCAAATAATGTATTTGCAGCCTCTGTTACTTCCCTGCAATGACCCTGGAGCACCTGCAGATCCGGGTCACCAAGCAGTTACCAACCCTGACACTCCTACAGAGAAGCTGGAAGCCTCCCAGGCACAACAACAGCCCTTGCAGAACCACATACCCTACAAGTGTTGCCTAGGAAAAACAACATCTACCAGTATACCAAGTCATTGGGTATGATTTTCATCAGCTTTTTAAAAAACCTGTTATAGTGAGAAACAGCACTGAGGAGTTCAGGGGACACAGGCAGAAATAACAGCCTTGTCCACCAGGGCCTGCACTCACCTGTCTCATGCTGTAGGCAAACAGGAAGCCGACGTTGTAGCGGACTTCCCGCAGCAAGGACACCGTCTGCAGGTGATCCTCCTCTGTCTCTCCACAGAACCCAGCAATGAAATCACTGCTCAAGCTCACCCCTGTAACAGACACACAGCTGTACCCTCCCCTCATGGAAGACAGGAATGCTGCACTCGGGAAAGAACAGCGAGATGCAGCCGTGCCGAGTTCAGACCGAGCCAAAGGAACACGCACCTGGAATAGAGTCACGCACGTGGTGCACGAGCTCTAAATACGCTTCTCTTGTGTATCTGCAATGAACAGCACATGGATTTGCTGACTGGAAACCCACAACATCAGTGAGGAGAAACCAGCAGCCCAAAACAGAGGGCAGGACACAGGGCTCCGCATGGGGTGACTCACCCTCGCCGCATGGCCTCCAGGACTCGTGTGCTCCCACTCTGGGCTGGGAGGTGCAGCTGTTTGCAGATGTTGTGTCGCTCCTGGATGAGCTGCAGAACCTGTGGTAAGTGATCAGGAGATGTCTCAGACAGCTTAACTGTACCTGGGTGCCAAGGGAAGAATCTTCCCTGGCAAAAAGCCAGCATACTGCAAACCTGCCAGCTTTAGCCCCAACATCCAACTGCCACGCATTCTCTTTGGGAAGGGAGCACAGCCCATGCCTCACATTTCAGAGCTGCCTTGCTGCCTGCAAGCAGAGGCCAAGGTGTTTATTTTATACTCGCCTCATCAGGAAAATCCTTGGGGTGTGGGGAGGTGAAACGGATCCTCATTTCTGGATCAATCCTAGAGACCTGGTCCAGCAGGTGCGAGAAGCGCAAACCTCCTGGTTTGGCTTTGTAGACTGTGCTAAAGCCACGGCTGAGGCCCGGGGCAGCCACTGACTGAAACTGCACCTCAGACAGGTCTCGAAAGCTGTTGACATTCTGACCCAAGAGGGTCACTTCTTTCACTCCCTACAAAATAAACAGAGAGGAAGAAATAAAACCTGGACAGGATGGCTGAGCTGCAAAAGGGCAGCCATGGTTTTACTCCAAGGAGTTTCCAACAGAAGCCCTTCCACCCCTGTCTATCATGGAGTATTACAAAGGGAATCCAAAAGCCACTGGTGGAGCCTCACCACAACCTCATCTCTGCAGATAAAGGCAGTGACACTGGTTACAAGTACTACTGAAAACACTGTAACCAGGATCCACCCTTCCTCCCATGGCTTGGGAGAAGGCTCTGCCTCACCTGATCCGAGAGCATCTTCACCTCCCGCAGGATGGAGGCGATGGGGCGGCTCCTTTCCCGGCCTCGGGTGAAGGGCACGATGCAGTAACTGCACATGTTGTCGCAGCCCCGCATGATGGACCTGCCAAGAGGTAAAGCACAGGTCACACCCTCTCCTCCAGAACCAGCCATGCTGCATCCTGCCCAGATGAGCCCAGCACTGCTGCCTGCAGCCAGCTCCACACACAGACCATCCACACTGGATTCAGCTTGCCCTGAGTTAACACCTCCTGATTTTTCATGCAAGAAAGCTGGAAAGAGCTAATGAGGCACAGACTGCCACTGCAGCCTGGCAGGGATCAAAGATCCTTCTACATCCCACTCCTGCAGAGTGTTACTGTCCTTCCATACACTACGGCCACACCTAGCACAGTCTGATTTCATGTCTGACAATGCTACCACCAAAACAAAACCATCAGAAGTTATAATGTGTGGAGCATTAGAAGAAGGAATAGCAGAACCTGGGGCAGGGCGCCACAGAAGGCAGGGGATGAGAGAGGCATGGACTTCAGGAAGGGACAGTGGCACAAAAATCACTCAATGCAGCATCAGGCTGAGTCCACATTCCCAAAGGAGAAGGAGAGAAGTCCACAACAGCCAGAGCTCAGGGCATGCTCTCCAGGGCTCAGTCACACAGCAAAGCAACAGCAAAAACTCACACACACATCCTGGGAGACTCAGTGCAGCCAGACACTGCATCTCCTGGGCAGCTGCGGTCACTGACACATCTACTCTGCACAGATTTCCAAACAGGAGCCACGGAAACAAGCACTGGGAAAAGGTACTCACACAAATGCTGTTGTGCCACCTGCACTAGTCTGGACAGGCAGAATGTCAGCATAGGTCTCATCTAGGGACAGCAGGACATTGGCAGCTTGCTGGCCAGACTCTGCCACTGCCAGCAGCCGGGGAAGGTCACGGTAGGCATCAGGGCCTGCCACGACATCGACCAGCTTCTCCCTGTGCAGAATCTCCTCCTTAAGCCTCTCGGCCATGCATCCTGCCAGCAAAGGAGAAGGCTCTCGTGAGGCAGTGCCTCCCTTACTCCCCCGCAGCCCTTGCAGCTGCTCTCAGCCCAGGCAAAGGCGGCTGCTGCCAGTGGCACTCAGGCGATGCAGCCCGGCCGTACCCAGGATCCCGACGCGCAGCGGAGCACGAGCCTGGCGCCGCCGGCCCTTCAGCGCCTTGAGGTGCTGCAGACGCTTCCAGATGGCCTGCTCTGCCTTCTCCCTGCGGAGCCAGCACAGCGGCCTATTCCAGCTGCTGCTCCTGCACACAGCCCCAGCCTAAGCGGCCCAAGTGCTCTGTGAGGACAATTCAGCTAAAGGCACGGATTCGAACGGCACCTGAGAGTGCCCTTTGTGGCGGGGGGATTATGTCTCGCCTCTGTCTTATCTGCTATCACTTTGCATGACTGACAGCATCTCCACTGCACAAACACTTTAGGGACTGAGCTCTCGGGGACAACAAGTGCCTTGGCCACACTACAAGGTACAAGAGATAATGAGCATTTGGTTTCTTCTGCACTCAGAAAAAACAAGGAAAGTTCCCCTTATATTAAGTTGCCCCTAAACATATTTCTCACATTTTTTAAGTACAGACATTGTACTAGAGTCACTTCAAGAGAAGACAGAATATATAAAAATAAAATCATTAATTGTGCAGGTGTCTCACTGCCCATGGCATATACACAGAGATTACACTATCAAAGAACTTCTCACTACCCAGAGAAGCAATTCATAGCCCAAATAATGTTGTAAATCATTGCACCAGCCAGCCCTACCCTCAACTAATAGCCAATTTCACACCTGCACACTCCTTTCCTCATGCAACACCTTTATTGCTGTGGTTTTCAAATGGTAATTCCTTAAAAACTGTCCCAAACCAGTAACAAACATCTCCTTACCTCACAGAACAGGTGACAAGAAGAATCACATCTGCCTAAATCAAAAGCAACAAAAAGAGAAGAATCTATAAAAAGCAAACAATAAGTTCTCATGCCCTGCCCAGGTAACCTGAAGAGGTAGACTATAAAACTCACTTAACTCAGGGAAAAAGACCTACCTGAGTACACAGCAGGTTTCAACAAAAAGAGTTCCGAGAAAGAAAGAAACAGAAGACAAGCAGAGTCTTCAATAAATGGTAAAAGTAAACCCAAAGATGAGACAGGAGGATCCCGCTGTGTCCAATTCCTCTCCAGCTGAGATGGAGCCCAGTAGTTTAAAGCAAAAAGACAACCCACAGCTTTCTAGCACACTTGTTAAGCAGTTTCCCTCACTTCACAGAACTCAGACCACAAAACTCATAACATCCCCCAGGGCTGCACTCCAGAAAAAAGCTGGGACTTGCACGCACAGCCAGGGCATGAGGGCTGCGCTCCAGGAGAGCTGCCAAGGTGCTGCCTTACCTCATTCAGCTCCTTTGTCCTGGCATAGCCATTCTTCTGCAGGATGGCCCAGACAATCTCGGTGTCACTGACGTTCATCTGGCAGCCATAGGTCTCCAGGTACACTGCAACAAAGGCCACGTGACGCAGGAGCCTGCTCAGCTCCCATCCACAACCCATCCTATCCCCTGGTCTGTGGGAACAAGTCCTCAACCCCACCACTGGAGTCATGGAAGCAGCACAAAAGCTGCCTGCACCTGCAGCCCACAAGGGATAAACTGAAGGGCAGGCTCTGGGAAACCTGTGTGCTCTGCAACATGGAAGGGCCAGGCCGTGACTGCAGGGAGGCAGCAGCTGTGTCCTTACTGAGATACAACATCAGGACAATGAGCACCATCCCCGCCAGGGCACCACACCCCACAGGGGCTGCACAGCCCCACGGACAGCCCAGCACACACTGCGGGAAGGTACCAGAGCAATCTGCTCGCTGCCCAGCTCCGAGGTGGAAGAACACACACAACTCTGCAGCCAAGAACTCAAGTCCTTCTACCGTCAAAACCCCCTCAGGGCCCCAAAAGCAATCAAACGACCCATTTTCCCCACTCTGCTCCGATTGTGAAGCACCATTGTCTCCACCCGCCTTACGGCTGCCCTTGACCCGGCAGCGAGGCCACAGTAGGGGGGTTCGCCTGACTCCAACAGCTCCGACCCCGAAGACCCACAGACCTTTCGGGGCCCCGGGGATAGAGCCCGGCTCAGGCGGCAGCTCCGGCGACGGCCCCGGCTGCCCCGCGGCAGCTGCCCTCAGGAAGTGCCGCAGGTCGGGCCCCGCGGGCAGCGCGAAGCCGCGCCTCACCGGACGCAGTCCCGGCCCGCAGCGCGCCCTGAGGGCGGCCCCGGTGCTTGGAGCGGCCCCGGGCGGGCGGAGCAGCCCCGCCGCCCGCAGCGCTCGGGCCCCGGGCAGCATGGCCGCGGCCGGGGGGGCGCTTTGGGGGACGGACCGACCGGTTAGGGACGGACCGGCCCCGCCGTGCGCCGACAACGCGGATCCGCCGCCGCCTCCGCCCCTCAGCGCCGCGTTCCGCCCCGCCGCCATTCCGGGCCCGCCCCGCTGCTGGGCGGTGCCGCCGCGGGAATCGCAAAATCATGGAATTAATTAGGCTGGAAAGGACCTCCGAGGTCATCGAGTTCAGCCTGTGACCCAGAAGCACCATTTCCACTAAAGCAGGGCACTGAGCACCATGTCCAGTCTTCCCTTAAACACCTCCAGGGACGGGGACTCCATCACCTCCCTGGGCTGCCCATTCCCAAGGTCTGATGACCCTTTCTGTGAAAGAATTTCCCTAATATCCAACGTAGATGTCCCCTGGTGCAGCTTAAGACCACGTCCTCTTATCCTGTCCCTTGTTCCCTGGGAGCAGAGCCTGACCCCCGCCTGGCTGCTCCCTCCTGTCAGGGAGCTGAGAGGGTGAGAAGGTCACCCCTGAGCCTCCCTTCTTCCAGGCTGAGCCCACTCAGCCTCTCCTGGGGCTCCAGCTTCTTCCCTGGCTCCCATGCCCTTCTCTGGACATGATCCAGCACCCCCATGTCCTTCGTGGAGGAAGGGACCCAGAACTGGACAAAGGTCTTGAGGTGTGGGCCTCACCCATGCCAGCAGGACAATCCCCTCCCTGGTCTGGCTGCCCCACGGGTTACAGGTCATATTGATAGAGGCCAGGATGTCCTTGACATTCTTGGCTACCTGGTGCTCATGTTCAGCTGCTGTTGACAGCACCCCCAGGGCCTTTTCCACTGTGCTCTTTCCAGCTGATGTGCCCCAAGGCTGGAGTGAAGGCACGGAACACAGGTGTCCCATGGTGCCTCGCCATGGCCATGGAAACAGCCCAGCGAAGGGGTCCCAATCCAGCTCCCACCTGGCTCTGTGTGACCCGAGGTGCAGACAGTGACACCAACAGCACAGCCCCAGCACCAATGCCTTTATTGCTGCTCAGACGGAGGAGGGGAAGGGGTGGACCAAGGCAGCAGGGCAGGACAGTGGCAGGAGCAGTGATCTTCAGCGCTGGGACTGGGAGCAGGGAAGGGCAAAGTGGTGAATGGAGCATATTTAGTGCTGAAGGGCTCTCATCGCCTCACCTTCATCCCCGGGGCTGGAAGCGAACGTCTGCTCCAATCAGCAGGAAATTCTGGGAGAAAGAGAGAAAGGGCTGGGCTGCTACAGCCCCTGGCAGCTGCACTTCCCAGCACCCACCACATCCCTGAAGGGAGAATGGATAGAGACGTGGCTCTGGTTTGCCACTAGGCCATTTGGATCTCAGTGAAGAGCACCCTCCAATTCGTCACTTTCCAGCACACCTGGGGGAACTGGATTTGGAGGCTGTGCTGGCAAGCAGGGCTTTGTGGGCAGCAGCATGGTCCCCAGCTGCTCCCTCTCACTCACCTGGTGGAACCTCACAAGGATATTGGAGAGCTGGATCCTGTTTGGTATTGGCAGAGGGAAACACTCACCTAAGCGGGCTGGAAAAGACAACACATGTGTCTGCATTGGGATGGGAATGGGAGTCAAGGGAGCACAGAGCACTCAGAGAAGATGGCCACCTCCTTCCCCCAGCCCTTTCCTCTTCTCCTATGGCAGGCAGAAGCAACTCCTCCCAAGCACCACTAAAGGGCTGCATGTTGTGCCATGACAGCTCCCCTGGCCACTCCTGCCACCAGCCCCACTCTGGTCTGAGCTGCTGGCGAGGCAGGAGATGCAGGGATTCGGGGAGAGGGTCTGGAAAGCATTAGGATCTGCATAGGGCTCATTTTTTCCATTGCGTTTGCTGCTGGGAGCCTGTCAGAGCAGCAAGAGGCTCCCACCGCTTCACTGCCGCCTCCTGCACGCACTTTTCCCTGCATCAGCCTTGGCAATGAGGATTTAATTAGTGAGCTGAGACCACTTGGATGGAGCAACGTGAGTGGAGGGTGCTCCAGAAACCCCCTTCCCCCCAGTAGGTTCTCACCATTAAGATGTGGGAGGAGAACACTGGAAGTCAGGATGTTCATTATGGTCTGCAGAAATTGCACCTGGGGAGTGGGGAGAGGGGTAGGAAAAGTTTTAGTCTGCAGGACTGGAGACATGCAGGTACTTGAGGATAATTAGAAAAAGGAGATGAAGAGTGGGATGGGCACACACTTTGCCAGAGCCCAGCAGCTTTGTCTGTTCACACTGGCAGTGCAGGAAATGTTGGGGTGAGAGCAGCAAGGGATCAGGCTCCGCATCCTTTCCCAGCCTTGCAGGCTGAGGCAGGAGTTGGCTGCAGGGTCAGTCTGGGGTCCCATATTGGGAGGCAGCGGGGAATGACTCCCTGTCCTGGCCCCCAGCAGGCTGCCAGCTCCATGCTGGGGGCTGTGGTCATGGTCAAGGACAGCTCACCTGGAAATTGCCGACAGCTGAATCCTGCAGAGAGAGCCTGATCCTGCACAGGGACAGAAGTGGTGCTGTGGAGGATGGGCCAAGGGAGGGAGCGATTGCACCCATCGATGGCCATGCAGATCCCACTCCCTCCAGCCCCAGCTCCTTCTCTCCACAGCAAGCCCACATCCCAGGGACCTCCCCATGCCCTCTCTGTCCCTGGGCACCCAAAACAGAAAGACCCCCAGCCACCCCCTGCCCAGTCAGTGGCTGCTCCCCTCTGTACCTGCCCACATCCAGGCTCCCAACTATGCGGCCGGATCTCACGTTGATGACAGCAGACACGTTCCCTGTCTGGGGAGAGAGCACAGAGCTCTGGCAGTGCTCACCCCACCTCACCCCAAAGCAGACACCCAGGGCAATGGCTCTGACCAGCTGAAACACACCACTGCCCATCCAGGGGCGTGTCTGCATCGAGTATTAAACCTGGCATTTGTCGGCTCAGGAATTGATCACATGGGGACACCCTCACTGTGCCTGGACAGCACCTGGCAGCTCCCCTGGCAGGATCTGGGCAACAGGACAGGCCACAGCTCAAACTCCCTTCTGCCCCATCACCACAGGCCGTGTCTGAACTCACCAGGCTGAGGAGGAAGAGAGGAGCCAGGCTGGAGTTGGGAAGGATGGCATAAGCCTGGGCATCCACAATGGGCTGGAACGAGATTCCTCCTGGTCCAATAGTCAGGAATGGAGCAGTGGGAGTGGACAGCCTGAACTTCATTGGCATGTTTGGGTACTTCTCCTCCAGCTGTGTGGGAGTAGGGAGAGGATGGGAATGATGGCACAAACCCCCAGGCCTGAGGGAGAGCACCTGGCACAGAGCAAAGCCTGTGTGTGCAAGAGCTCTGGCAGGCAGGGCCAGACTGCTCACCTGGGGAATGAAGGCTGAGAAGACTGAGGTGTTCAAGTGGAATCCTGCATCCTTTGGGATCTGCAGGAAGAGGACTGGGTCACACTGGGGCAATGAGGCACAGAGGAGCCCATGGCATCTACAGATGCTGCCATGTCTGAGAGCCCAGCCCCATCCCACAGCCCCCAGCTCTCTCACTGGGGCTTCTCCAGGATTGCTGGCTGCTCCCGGAGCACCTCAGCAAATGGAACCTCTTTCCCAGCCCTGTCCCACTCGTGCCACTCACCATGGCCTCTGTGATTTCAAAGACCAGTGCCCCAGCCTTGTGGTAGGCAATGCCGGCTGTGTTGAAGAAGTAGCTGGAGGCTCCAAAGTAAACCATGCGCTCGTGATCCGAGGGGAAGGCCAGTGGCAGCGGTGAGAAGGGGACGGTGGAGCGGTGGGCCAGGGAGTAGAATTCACCCTGGGAGGAGGGAGAGATGTGGAGAAGGGGTGCATATAGCAGTGGGGCTCACCTGCTGACTCAGGCTGGCAAACAGCATTTGCAGCAGGTACTAAAACCTTGGTTCCCACCTGCCTTTGGCAATGGCATTGGCCAAATCAAGTGTTCCCAGGGCTGCCTCTTACCTTCATATCCAGGTCCAGGGACTGGGCAGTAGCTCTTGGGGATGCCACCAAGGAGTAATCGATCCCAATCTTGTCATCTATCCTGATTGTGACTGTAAACACAACGAGGAGATATGAGTAAGGAGATGGTCAGGCAAGCTGGGAGCAGATGGCCTCCACTGGCATCTGGGCATTGCCATAATTTGGCTTCTTGGTGCATTGGCTTCTACCTATCATCTGCATGCCTGCTTCTGCTAGCAAGCAACCCCCCCTACTTTTCTCCTGACTTTTTCACAGCCATCTCCTGGACCTCAGGAGTGGCCTGGGTCTCCCAGCTAAAGCAGCTGAAGCCCCTGACAGTGCTTGAGCACAGATTCTGTAGGAATTTCCACAGCCAGACAGGACACACAGTGATTTGTCTCTGCTGAGGAGGTGCTCCCCAGCTCCCAGCTTGGGTGCTCGAACACCAAGAGATGAGGAGTGGACACAGAGTAAAACGTTCCTCATGGCTAGGAACAGCTGTTCTCAAACCCACTTACAGCCCCCCAGTACCTGGCAGTGCCCGGACCTGCTTCTGGAGCTTGTTTTGTACAGACTTTGCCACATTGTCACACACCTGTGGGACAGAAAGGCCACAGAGCTGAGCAGGGCCAGCCGGGTCACAGCCACACTCCCAGCTCCATGACAAAGCCTGCTTAAGTGAATGAGCACACAGTGATGATTGCCTCCATTCATCAGGCAGCACATTGAGTGTCCAAGACACAAGCAGGGTCTATAGCTACAAGCATCTGCTTGCAGCAATTTCCCCTTGGTCCAGTTCAGCTCTGGGGAGACCCTTGGAAGGAATCTCATGTGGCCCACGCAGCAATGAACCGTGCTGAGCAGCCAGGACATGGCCGAAAAAGAGCAACTGAAAGAATTCACCCAGCCCATGGGGCGTGTGCTCTGACCCTAGTTACATCCCTACTTCTGAGCCTTTGAGGACATTGTCTACAAGTAGAGACTAAAGACAGCCAGAAAACACAGGACTCAGCCTTCCACTTCTCACATACCATGGTCTCTAAATTCTTCTGCAACTGGGATTTAACAGCCTTCTGGAACAGGTTGTAAAGCCACCTGCAGAGAAACACAGAGAGAAGCCCTGTCCAGCTCAGATCCATACTGCCGAAGTATGTGCCCAGGAAAGGGAGACGATAGAGCACATCATTCTCAAGCAAGACCCTGGGAACATCATTCCCACACCAATCTGGCATGTGGCTTTGCCCCAGGGTTTACATTTGCAAACGGACTTACTGGTAAACCACACTCAAACCCTTAAATCTCCAGCCAGAGTTGGAGAAATTCAGGCCAGATTTAAGATCAGGCAAACCTCAGATTTGCCAACAACCTACTCCTCACACCAGGGCCACATTCCAATGGCAGAACACCATTCCCATGGCGTTCCCATATGGCCTAAGACACAGGGTTTCCAGACCTTCCAGTGGAGTCACATACTTAGGCTTGCCTGAAAAGCGCACCCCGACTTTAGAGGCGCGGGCACTGCAGCCAGAGGTGCTGATGGTGGACCTCCCAGTGGTGTCAATGCCCAGCCTCAGGATGATTTTCATGTCGACATTTTCTACCTTCAGGTTGAAAGATCCGGGCCCCCCGCTGCATGGAGAAGGGGGATAAGAAAGAGATGTTTGTAAATGCCAGTATATGGTGAAGAGACCTCAAATCTGCTTCAGGATGCATCAGTCTGGATCAGTCTCCCCCTTGTATGCTGCATCCAGAGGAGATTGGGAAAAAAACTCAGGGGAACCAAATTTCACTGGCTCATAAACTAGGAGAGGTAACCTTTAAACAGAGAGGTGTGAGAGCCAGTAGGGGTGGTGGAAGACAGACCTGAGGGTCCATGTATAGCTGCCCTTTCATGTGCCTTGTTCCTGCCTCCCACCCTGTTTTATCCATCATATCTGGGGGAGCAAAGTGACAGCTGCCCAAAACACAAGGGAGAGGGAGAGGAGGAAAAAACCTGTCCAGATCCAGAGTGGGAGACACAGAGTGGGTGCCTGAATAGGGAGAGGAAGAACTGGGCACTCACATAAAGAGAAACTTCACCCAGCAGTTCCCATTTATCTCAACAGAGGCATTGGAGATGGAGACCTGCAGGCCCACGTTGGAGATCGGGGTAATCCGTGAGTGTGGCAAGTGGAAACTGGGAATGCGCAGTCTAAAAATATACAAATAAAAAGTCATGTTACAGTGGTTCCTCACTCCCAAGCACAAGGCTAGGGAGGGAAGGGGGGAAGGGAGACAGTCAGGGAGGGAAGGAGGAAGTGCAGGATGGAGTCCCTGCACTGGCAGCATCTCCAGCTGCAGTTCTGCTGCTGCAAAGCTACGCCAGGCAGGAACACAGAGCAGAGCGGCACCTTTGGGAATGTGGCCCTTGCAGCCACCCAAGGCAGCTCCAAATGCTGCACTGCAGGAGCACAGAGGCACTAGGGCAGCAGGGAGCTAGCAGTTCCACAGGGACTGGGCTCCTGCTTCATGTAGGAACGTGTGTCCTGGTCCCACGGGCAAAGCCATCTCCACTACCCAGGCTGTGATTGCACACAGTGCACCCATGCCCAGAGTGCCATGACCCTGGTTCCCTTTTTCCCCTTGGCCAAGGAGTGAAACAGGAACATGCACCAAGAACAAGGCCAACATCTGAGGGAGCTGTGGAGGGGACAGGATGGTCCTCACTGCTCCAGGGAGCCCCCTAACCTCCCCTCTCCTCAAGACCCTCACTGGGGTTGGGGGACAGTGAGTGCCCCTAAGGCACTGGCAGGGGTAACAGGGCTTACCTGGAGAATGAATAGCGCACATTCCCTGATTTACCCGAGAAGTCTGGCAGCTTCAATTCGGCCAGCTCCTTCTCCAGGATGGCGATCCCCTGCTGCTGGGCTGCAGGGACACAGGGACAGCATGACTCCTCCGCTCCACTACTCCACCATTCCAGCCACAGGAGCTGGAGCACACAGTGGGCGTGCAGCAGAAGGATCAGAGGAGAGATCCCGGTGATGCTGCCTCCCAGGCTGGCTTTAAAGCAAACCTCCATGCACAGAGCCCTGTGAGCACACAGGCAATGCTGCCTGGTGCCCTGCTTGCAGCCCCAGGGGAAGGCGGTGTTCAGAGAAAGGAGAGAGGTGTCCCAGGCCTCACTTTCCAGGCAGTGCACTGGGTGAGATCTGCATGGGTCCAAGGGCCCTGGGATGCTGTGTGTTTCTCACACAGTGTATTTCAATCCATAACTGCGCTCTGCTGGAGCCGGGGCTCTGCCTGCCTCGATAAAACCAGCACGGGGCCAATCCATCTCTGTCACTGCCCCTCCCTAAACTCCCCAACTCCTCTCTCCTCTGCAGCTCCCTCCTCCAGGGCTCACGGCTTGGCTGCCTGGATGTGCTCTGGGATCAGCCCCCTCCTGCTGTGCCAGCCTCCCACACTGCCTGGCTGCAGCTCCCCGAGACCCCACAGGGCTGGTCCCCTCTGCAGGGGCTCCATCAAGCTGTGGAGTGGTGGGCAGGCAGGTGCAGCAGGGGAAGCCCCGGCCAAGGGTGCATTTGGCACTCCTGTCCAAGGATTTCCCCACCCTGTCCCTGTGCTCCTCACATGGACACCCATGGCCAACAACCCCCATCCTGCTCCAGGACCCTGCACTTCTCACAGGGGACCTGGCTCCACACCTCTGTCACCAGCACATCTGTGAGGAGAGAAATCAGAAGCAGAACCCACCGTAGTCCAAGCCTGCCTGGGTGATCCTCACCACGAAGCCAGGGTTGGTGGCTGTGGTGAGTGCCAGGCACAAGGTCAGTGCCCCACAAGCCACAGCCACGCTCTGCATTCCCATCCTGGCTTCCCACAGTGCCACGTTGTGCAGGGCTCTCCCTGCCCACACCACTTTTATATCCCTGCCAAAACAGGAACCTTGGGCAAAGGTGGTGTGAGGAGCCATGGGGGCCTCTCTGGGACTTCCTGCTTGGCCACCACCCTGCTCCGCTGTGCTGCTGGCACCATGACCTGGCCGAGCACAGAGGCACACCTGGGGCCTCTCACCAAAAGCAGGGAAGGAGCAGTGGAAACTGGGAACCAAGAGCTCAGTTTCAGCTCTCTGTCACTGCCAGCAGTCCCTGCCTGTGGCATCCCCAGTGGAGCAGAGCTGGGTTTGCCACTGGCAGCTGAGCCTGACAGAGCCACATTCCTGCAGCCTGCAGCCAGCAAAAGCAGGGAACAGCCTGGGCTGCCCAGGAGCAATGTCCCAGCCCTGCTGCTCTCCATCTCTGTCCCTGTCCCATGGCTCTCCTGGCTGCTCTGTGAGCTGCTTCTGTCTCACCAAGGACCTGCCAAAGGCACCAGAGCATCCGTGGGGCGCCAGAGCAGCCTCAGGGCACAGCAGTGGCTGAAGAAGGCAGGTGACAGCTTCTCACCTCATGTGAGCACATCCCAGGGACCCCCACAGCCAGCAGGGCTGGCAAAGGAGCACCTGCCTGGGCTGGGCAGCTGCACCACGGTCACCACCTCAGTGCAGTGCCCTGCACCTCCAGACCCTGTCACAGGGCTCCTGCACAGAGCAGCCACACACAGGAGGAGACATCCATCACCCCAGGGTCAAGCTCCAAAGACAACACTTCTGAGGCCGGATCTGTCCCAGCTCTTGTCATGATGGCTGGAGACAGGGGCAGGAGCTGGGTGCAGCCAGGCAGGTGTGAGAGGGGAACACCCCTGTGCCCCCACAGCCAGGAGAGCTGGGCTGGCTGGTCTCTCATTGCAAGCTGAAGGTGAGGGAGGAAGAAATATTTCAGTCAATTTCGTTTCCTGTGCCTGGAGTCCAGGCAAAGGAAACCCATGGCTGCTGATGCAGGCAGATCTCATGCTGGATTCAGGGAAGCCCTGGCTGCCAGAGGCAACATCCTTGAGCCTGGATCCCATGGGCAGAGCTCCTTTTGCCCAGAGCTCCTTTTGCCAGAAAGAAACATGCAAGAACAGGGGAGAAAGGCAAAAGGCCAAATCCCCGCTCACAGCCTCCTTGGCATCGTGACCCTCCCTGTCACCCATCATCAGCTCTTAGCTGAGTCTTGCTCAGTTCAGAGCAGGAGCTCCCAAACCTGCCATGGTGACAACCCCATCTCACTGAAGGGCTGTGTCAAAACAACATTCAAGATGTTCAGGACGAGCATGGAGGAACAAGCTCTTCTTCCATAAGGAGAAATTTTATAAGGAGTAGAATAGAGAGGACACAAAACCAGGAAGTCTTCCCCTGGCTTTGAGCAAATTTTGAAGTTGAACAGAAAAAAAAAGCCTTCAAAGAGCCGAACTCTGACCAAACACTGCTGTGTTTGGCCAGGAACAGCCAAAACAAATCTAAAGCTCAACATATGTGCCGGTCCCAGTAATGCTTCCTGCAAGTGGTGACAGAGGGAATGGCACATGAAATCCTGCCCTGCTGGCCCCAACCCTTTGGACAGGTAAAGGCTTCTCCTGCTGAGCTGCTTTGCCTGTTCTGGGAGTGTGGGGTCAGCTCCACTGGGGAAAGGCTGGCTCCCCCAGGCTGCTGGAGAAGGAATGGGAATGGTCAGATGGGAACCAGGAGCCCAGGAGGACAGGGACTTGCAAGGGTCCTGTGCTGCTGCTGTCCTTTGCCCAGGACTGCAGGTCAACACCCCTCTCTCCACTGTCCATAGTCCCCCCGCTGCTCCCCAGCTCAGGAGTCCCTCTGGCCCCACAGGTTCCTCAGCACGTGTGGGCAGTTCCCCATCCTGTCCCAGCTCTTTCCACATTTCTCTCATGATGCCATGGCTCAAGCCCCCCTGCAGCCACGTGCTGGGGCTACCAGGTACTACAGAGATGAGGCTCGGGCAGTTCTGCTCCTTGGGCTGTGAGCAGTGCAGGCACATTTGCCACTGGCAAGAAAATCTGAATACATCTTTGTTCTGTGGTGCCATAACCTGCCCGTTTGCCATCTGCAAGGAAATCCGGACACATCTGTGTTCCCTGGTGCCCTTGCCGGCCCGGGAATTCCCCTGGCAGCTTGTACCAGTGCCAGAGGCAGGACTGCTGCTGCTCTCCAGCCTTCCACTGGCAGGTGTATGGAGCCTGGGGAACCACGATGCAAAACCCGTGGGCACAGCACAAAAAGTGAGAGCAGCCTGCCTGCGTTTGGAGAGAACATGGAAAGAGAAGTCATCAGCCCAGAATAAAACCTTCCATACCCATTTCCAGACAGGACTGGGCAGTGGTCAGAACCGGTGGCAACTGAGGTTGCGCCTTGAGGTGCTGCAGACGCTTCCAGATGGCCTGCTCTGCCTTCTCCCTGCGGAGCCAGCACAGCGCCCTATTCCAGCTGCTGCTCCTGCACACAGCCCCAGCCTAAGCGGCCCAAGTGCTCTGTGAGGACAATTCAGCTAAAGGCACGGATTCGAATGGCACCTGAGAGTGCCCTTTGTGGCGGGGGGATTATGTCTCGCCTCTGTCTTATCTGCTATCACTTTGCATGCCCGACAGCATCTCCACTGCACAAACACTTTAGGGACTAAGCTCTCGGGGACAACAAGTGCCCTGGCCACAGCACCCAGGGCTGCTCCAGGCACGGAGCAGCCGCAGCCTCGGGCCAGGGACGGCGAGGCCCCGCCGCCGCCTCCGCCCCTCAGCGCCGCGTTCCGCCCCGCCGCCATTCCGGGCCCGCCCCGCTGCTGGGCGGTGCCGCCGCGGGAATCGCAAAATCACGGAATTAATTAGGCTGGAAAGGACCTCCGAGGTCATCGAGTTCAGCCTGTGACCCAGAAGCACCATTTCCACTAAAGCAGGGCACTGAGCGCCATGTCCAGTCTTCCCTTAAACACCTCCAGGGACGGGGACTCCATCACCTCCCTGGGCTGCCCATTTCCAATGTCTAATGACCCTTTCTGTGAAAGAATTTTCCCTAATATCCAACGTAGATGTCCCCTGGTGCAGCTTAAGACCACGTCCTCTTATCCTGTCCCTTGTTCCCTGGGAGCAGAGCCTGACCCCCGCCTGGCTGCTCCCTCCTGTCAGGGAGCTGAGAGGGTGAGAAGGTCGCCCCTGAGCCTCCCTTCTTCCAGGCTGAGCCCCCTCAGCCTCTCCTGGTGCTCCAGCTTCTTCCCTGGCTCCCATGCCCTTCTCTGGACATGATCCAGCACCCCCATGTCCTTCGTGGAGGGAGGGACCCAGAACTGGACAAAGCACAAACCCTTCCCTGGTCCTGTTTCCCCACTGTGGCTGATACAGGCCAGGATGACCCTGGCCTTGTTGGCCACCTGGTGCTCATGTTCAGCTGCTGTTGACAGCACCCCCAGGGCCTTTTCCACTGTGCTCTTTCCAGCTACTCTGCCCCAAGGCTGGAGTGAAGGCACAGGACAGCAGGACACAGGTGTTCCGTGGTGCCTCGCCATGGCCATGGAAACAGCCCAGCAAAGTGGTCCTGATCCAGCTCCCATCTGGCCCAGTGCAGCCCCAAGCACAGACAGTGACACCAACAGCACAGCCCCAGCACCAACGCCTTTATTGCTGCTCAGACGGAGGAGGGGAGGGGGTGGCCCAGGACAGGGGACCCCCAGCTCATGGTAGCACCAGGTGAGACCCCAGCAGGGGGGATGGAGGGTCTGGGCCAAGGCAGCAGTGCAGGACAGTGGCAGGACTTGTGGTCTTTGGCTCAGGCAGGGAAGGGCATGAATGGCAAAGTGGCTAATGGAGCATATTTAGTGCCGAAGGGCTCTCATCACCTTATCTTCATCCCCGGGGCTGGAAGCGAACGTCTGCTCCAAGCAGCAGGAAATTCTGGGAGAAAGAGAGAACGGGCTGGGCTGCTACAGCCCCTGGCAGCTGCACTGCCCAGCACCCACCACATCCCTGAAGGGAGAATGGACTGGGACATGTGGCTCTGCGAACACCTGTGCCTGTTTTTCCCCCATAGGCTCTGGAGGCATTTCAGTGCCACATCTCACTACAGCTTTTCAGTATCCCCACGGTGACCCTGCTTTGGGGTTTCGCCAAGGCACCCCACAATAGGGGCTCTCTCTGCTCCCCTGGATCTGTTACAGCTGCTCACAGCTGAGCAAGCAGGGGCTGCATCCTACCAGGCATCACAGCATCCATCCAGGCACTGCCAGTCAGGGAGAGTGGGGATTTGGGGCTGACACTGCTATAAAAAGCATCATTGCAAACTCAGACCCCAGGCTTAAAACTGAAGAACGATGTGGTGCCATCCCAGACAACCAAAATGCAGCCAGGAATAGCAGGGAACTGGTTTGCTGCTGAGAGCTGCCATCCATCACATCCTAGCACAGCTGAGGGAACTGGATTTGGAGGCTGTGCTGGCAAGCAGGGCTTTGTGGGCAGCAGCATGGTCCCCAGCTGCTCCCTCTCACTCACCTGGTGGAACCTCACAAGGATATTGGAGAGCTGGATCCTGTCTGGCATCGGCAGACGGAAACCCTCATTTAAGCGGGCTGGAAAAGACAACACATGTGTCTTCATTGGGATGGGAATGGGAGTCAAGGGAGCACGGAGCACTCAGAGAAGATGGCCACCTCCTTCCCCCAGCCCTTTCCTCTCCTCCACTGCTCCTGGGGCAGGCAGAAGCAACTCCTCCCAAGCTCCACTAAAGGGCTGCATGTTGTGCCATGACAGCTCCCCTGGCCACTCCTGCCACCAGCCCCACTCTGGTCTGAGCTGCTGGCAAGGCAGGAGATGCAGGGATTCGGGGAGAGGGTCTGGAAAGCATTAGGATCTGCATAGGGCTCATTTTTTCCATTGCGTTTGCTGCTGGGAGCCTGTCAGAGCAGCAAGAGGCTCCCACCGCTTCACTGCCGCCTCCTGCACACACTTTTCCCTGCATCAGCCTTGGCAATGAGGATTTAATTAATGAGCTGAGACCACTGGGATGGAGCAACCTGAGTGGAGGGTGCTCCAGAAACCCCCTTCCCCCCAGTAGGTTCTCACCATTAAGACGTGGGAGCAGGGTATGGGAAGTCAAGTAGTTCAGTATGGTCTGCAGAAATTGCACCTGGGGAGTGGGGAGAGGGGTAGGAAAAGTTTTAGTCTGCAGGACTGGAGACATGCAGGTACTTGAGGATAATTAGAAAAAGGAGATGAAGAGTGGGATGGGCACACACTTTGCCAGAGCCCAGCAGCTTTGTCTGTTCACACTGGCAGTGCAGGAAATGTTGGGGTGAGAGCAGCAAGGGATCAGGCTCCGCATCCTTTCCCAGCCTTGCAGGCTGAGGCAGGAGTTGGCTGCAGGGTCAGTGTGGGGTCCCATATTGGGAGGCAGCGGGGAATGACTCCCTGTCCTGGCCCCCAGCAGGCTGCCAGCTCCATGCTGGGGGCTGTGGTCATGGTCAAGGACAGCTCACCTGGAAATTGCCGACAGCTGAATTCTTCAGAGAGAGCCTGATCCTGCACAGGGACAGAAGTGGTGCTGTGGAGGATGGGCCAAGGGAGGGAGCGATTGCACCCATCGATGGCCATGCAGATCCCACTCGCTCCAGCCCCAGCTCCTTCTCTCCACAGCAAGCCCACATCCCAGGGACCTCCCCATGCCCTCTCTGTCCCTGCGCACCCAAAACAGAAAGACCCCCAGCCACCCCCTGCCCAGTCAGTGGCTGCTCCCCTCTGTACCTGCCCACATCCAGGCTCCCAACTATGCGGCCGGATCTCACGTTGATGACAGCAGACACGTTCCCTGTCTGGGGAGAGAGCACAGAGCTCTGGCAGTGCTCACCCCACCTCACCCCAAAGCAGACACCCAGGGCAATGGCTCTGACCAGCTGAAACACACCACTGCCCATCCAGGGGCGTGTCTGCATCGAGTATTAAACCTGGCATTTGTCGGCTCAGGAATTGATCACATGGGGACACCCTCACTGTGCCTGGACAGCACCTGGCAGCTCCCCTGGCAGGATCTGGGCAACAGGACAGGCCACAGCTCAAACTCCCTTCTGCCCCATCACCACAGGCCGTGTCTGAACTCACCAGGCTGAGGAGGAAGAGAGGAGCCAGTTTGGAGTTGGGAAGGATGGCATAAGCCTGGACATCCACAATGGGCTGGAACGAGATTCCTCCTGGTCCAATAGTCAGAAATGGAGCAGTGGGAGTGGACAGCCTGAACTTCATTGGCATGTTTGGGTACTTCTCCTCCAGCTGTGTGGGAGTAGGGAGAGGATGGGAATGATGGCACAAACCCCCAGGCCTGAGGGAGAGCACCTGGCACAGAGCAAAGCCTGTGTGTGCAAGAGCTCTGGGCAGGCAGGGCCAGACTGCTCACCTGGGGAATGAAGGCTGAGAAGACTGAGGTGTCCAAGCGGAATCCTGCATCCTTTGGGATCTGCAGGAAGAGGACTGGGTCACACTGGGGCAATGTGGCACAGAGGAGCCCATGGCATCTCCAAGTGCTGCCATATCTGAGAGCCCAGCCCCATCCCACAGCTCCCAGCTCTCTCACTGGGGCTTCTCCAGGATTGCTGGCTGCTCCCGGAGCACCTCAGCAAATGGAACCTCTTTCCCAGCCCTGTCCCACTGGTGCCACTCACCATGGCCTCTGTGATTTCAAAGACCAGTGCCCCGGCCTTGTGGTAGGCAATGCCGGCTGTGTTGAAGAAGTAGCTGGAGGCTCCAAAGTAAACCATGCGCTCGTGATCCGAGGGGAAGGCCAGTGGCAGCGGTGAGAAGGGGACGGTGGAGCGGTGGGCCAGGGAGTAGAATTCACCCTGGGAGGAGGGAGAGATGTGGAGAAGGGGTGCAAATAGCAGTGGGGCTCACCTGCTGACTCAGGCTGGCAAACAGCATTTGCAGCAGGTACTAAAACCTTGGTTCCCACCTGCCTTTGGCAATGGCATTGGCCAAATCAAGTGTTCCCAGGGCTGCCTCTCACCTTCAGGTCTGCATCCAGGGACTGGGCAGTAGCTCTTGGGGATGCCACCAAGGAGTAATCGATCCCAATCTTGTCATCTATCCTGGCTGTGACTGTAAACACAACGAGGAGATATGAGTAAGGAGATGGTCAGGCAAGCTGGGAGCAGATGGCCTCCACTGGCATCTGGGCATTGCCATGACTTGGCTTCCTGGTGCATCAACTCACTACCAACTGCTGTTCTGCTTGCTTCTGCTAGGAAGCAAACCCCCCCACTTTTCTCCTGACTTTTTCACAGCCATCTCCTGGACCTCAGGAGTGGCCTGGGTCTCCCAGCTAAAGCAGCTGAAGCCCCTGACAGTGCTTGAGCACAGATTCTGTAGGAATTTCCACAGCCAGACAGGACACACAGTGATTTGTCTCTGCTGAGGAGGTGCTCCCCAGCTCCCAGCTTGGGTGCTCGAACACCAAGAGATGGGACACAAAGTAAAACGTTCCTCATGCCTGGGAAAAAGCTAGGAACAGCTGTTCCCAAACCCACTTACAGACCCCAGTACCTGGCAATGTCCGGATGTACGTCTGGAGCTCATTGTGCACAGACTTGGCCACAATGTCACACACCTGTGGGACAGAAAGGCCACAGAGCTGAGCAGGGCCAGCCGGGTCACAGCCACACTCCCAGCTCCATGACAAAGCCTGCTTAAGTGAATGAGCACACAGTGATGATTGCCTCCATTCATCAGGCAGCACATTGAGTGTCCAAGACACAAGCAGGGTCTATAGCTACAAGCATCTGCTTGCAGCAATTTCCCCTTGGTCCAGTTCAGCTCTGGGGAGACCCTTGGAAGGAATCTCATGTGGCCCACGCAGCAATGAACCGTGCTGAGCAGCCAGGACATGGCCGAAAAATAGTAATTGAAAGAATTCACCCAGCCCATGGGGCGTGTGCTCTGACCCTAGTTACATCCCTACTTCTGAGCCTTCGAGGACATTGTCTACAAGTAGAGACTAAAGACAACCAGAAAACACAGGACTCAGCCTCCCACTGCTCACATACCTTACTCTCTAAATTCTTTCGCAACTTGGACTCAATAACACGGTGGAACAGGTTGTAAAGCCACCTGCAGAGAAACAGAGACAGAAGACCTGTCCAGCTCAGATCCATCCTGCAGAAATA
Organism: Motacilla alba alba; assembly: GCF_015832195.1. Taxonomy (NCBI): domain Eukaryota; kingdom Metazoa; phylum Chordata; class Aves; order Passeriformes; family Motacillidae; genus Motacilla; species Motacilla alba. The sequence continues at coordinate 7,684,767 of NC_052035.1, read as the reverse complement.
TGTGCCCAGGAAAGAGACATACTAGAGATGCAAGACCCTGGGAACACCATTCCCACATCAATTTGGCATCTGGATTTGCCCAGGGTTTACATTTGCAAACAGACTCACTGGTTTACCACACACACCCCGTTAAATGCCCAGCCAGAGCAGGAGAAATTCAGGCCAGATTTAAGACCAGGCAAACCTCATATGCCAACAAGCTACACCTCGCAACAGGGCCACATTCCCATGGCAGGTGGACTAACACACAGTGTTTCCAGACCTTCCAGTGGAGTCACATACCCAAGCTTGCCTGAAAAGCGCACACGGACTTTGGAGATGTGGGCACTGCAGCCCGCAGTGCTGATGGTGGGCCTCCCAGTGGTGTCACTGCCCAGCCTCAGGATGATTTTCATGTCGACATTTTCTACCTTCAGGTTGAAAGATCCATGTCCCCGGCTACAGGGAGAAAGGGGATGATAAAGGGACGTTTGTAAATGCCAGTGCCTGGTGAAAAGACCTCAAATCTGCTTCAGGATGCATCAGTCTGGATCAGTCTCCCCCTTGTATGGGGCATACAAAGGAGATTGAGAAAGTGCTTATATTCAGGGGAACCAAATTTCATTGGCACATAAACTAGGAGAGGTAACCTTTAAACAGAGAGGTGTGAGAGCCAGTAGGGGTGGTGGAAGAGAGACCTGAGGGTCCATGTACAGCTGCCCTTTCATGTGCCTTGTTCCTGCCTCCCACCCTGTTTTATCCATCATATCTGGGGGAGCAAAGTGACAGCTGCCCAAAACACAAGGGAGAGGGAGAGGAGAAAAAACCTGTCCAGATCCAGAGTGGGAGACAGAGTGGGTGCCTGAATAGGGAGAGGAAGAGCTGGGCACTCACATAAAGCGATACTTCACCCGCCAGTCCCCATTCAGCTCGGCAAAGGCGTTGGAGATGGAGACCTGCAGGCCCACGTTGGAGATCGGGGTAATCCGTGAGTGTGGCAAGCGGAAACTGGGAATGCGCAGTCTAAAATATACAAATAAAAAGTCATGTTACAGAGGTTCCTCACTCCCAAGCACAAGGCTAGGGAGGGTGGGAGGAAGGGAGGGAGACAATCAGGGAGGGAAGGAGGAAGCGCAGGATGGAGTCCCTGCACTGGCAGCATCTCCAGCTGCAGTTCTGCTGCTGCAAAGCTACGCCAGGCAGGAACACAGAGCAGAGCGGCACCTTTGGGAATGTGGCCCTTGCAGCCACCCAAGGCAGCTCCAAATGCTGCACTGCAGGAGCACAGAGGCACTAGGGCAGCAGGGAGCTGGCAGTTCCACAGGGACTGGGCTCCTGCTTCACGTAGGAACGTGTGTCCTGGTCCCACGGGCAAAGCCATCTCCACTACCCAGGCTGTGATTGCACACAGTGCACCCATGCCCAGAGTGCCATGACCCTGGTTCCCTTTTTCCCCTTGGCCAAGGAGTGAAACAGGAACATGCACCAAGAACAAGGCCAACATCTGAGGGAGCTGTGGAGGGGACAGGATGGTCCTCACTGCTCCAGGGGGCTCCCCACCATCCCCACTCCTTCTGCCCCTCACTGGGGTCAGGGGAGCAGTGGATGGCTCCAGGCCACTGGCAGGGCTCACAGGGCTTACCTGGAGAATGAATAGCGCACTTTCCCTGATTTACCCGAGAAGTCTGGCAGCTTCAGCTGGGCCAGCTCCTTCTCCAGGATGGCGATCCCCTGCTGCTGAGCTGCAGGGACACAGGGACAGCATGACTCCTCCGCTCCACTACTCCACCATTCCAGCCACAGGAGCTGGAGCACACAGTGGGCGTGCAGCAGAAGGATCAGAGGAGAGATCCCGGTGATGCTGCCTCCCAGGCTGGCTTTAAAGCAAACCTCCATGCACAGAGCCCTGTGAACACACAGGCAATGCTGCCTGGTGCCCTGCTTGCAGCCCCAGGGGAAGGCGGTGTTCAGAGAAAGGAGAGAGGTGTCCCAGGCCTCACTTTCCAGGCAGTGCACTGGGTGAGATCTGCACGTGGTCCAAGGCCCTGGGATGCTGTGTGTTTCTCACACAGTGTATTTCAATCCATAACTGCGCTCTGCTGGAGCCGGGGCTCTGCCTGCCTCGATAAAACCAGCACGGGGCCAATCCATCTCTGTCACTGCCCCTCCCTAAACTCCCCAACTCCTCTCTCCTCTGCAGCTCCCCCCTCCAGGGCTCACGGCTCGGCTGCCTGGATGTGCTCTGGGATCAGCCCCCTCCTGCTGTGCCAGCCTCCCACACTGCCTGGCTGCAGCTCCCCGAGACCCCACAGGGCTGGTCCCTCTGCAGGGTCTCCATCAAGCTGTGGAGTGGTGGGCAGGCAGGTGCAGCAGGGGGAGCCCCGGCCAAGGGTGCATTTGGCACTCCTGTCCAAGGATTTCCCCACCCTGTCCCTGTGCTCCTCACATGGACACCCATGGCCAACGACCCCCATCCTGCTCCAGGACCCTGCACTTCTCACAGGGGACCTGGCTCCACACCTCTGTCACCAGCACATCTGTGAGGAGAGAAATCAGAAGCAGAACCCACCGTAGTCCAAGCCTGCCTGGGTGATCCTCACCACGAAGCCAGGGTTGGTGGCTGTGGTGAGTGCCAGGCACAAGGTCAGTGCCCCACAAGCCACAGCCACGCTCTGCATTCCCATCCTGGCTTCCCGCAATGCTGTGCTATGCAGGGCTCTCCCTGCCCACACCACCTTTATATCCCTGCCAAAACAGGAACCTTGGGCAAAGGTGGTGTGAGGAGCCACGGGGGGCGTCCCCAGGACTTCCTGCTTGGCCACCACCCTGCTCCGCTGTGCTGCTGGCACCATGGGCACATAGCCCAGCACAGAGGCACACCTGGTGCCTCTCACCAAATCAGGGAAGGAGCAGTGGAAACTGGGAACCAAGAGCTCAGTTTCAGCTCTCTGTCACTGCCAGCAGTCCCTGCCTGTGGCATCCCCAGTGGAGCAGAGCTGGGTTTGGCACTGGCAGCTGAGCCTGACAGAGCCACATTCCTGCAGCCTGCAGCCAGCAAAAGCGGGGAACAGCCTGGGCTGCCCAGGAGCAGGGTCCCAGCCCTGCGGCTCTCCATCTCTGTCCCATGACTCTCCCGGCTACTCTGTGAGCTGCTTCTGTCTCACCAAGGACCTGCCAAAGGCACCAGAGCAGCCGTGGGGCGCCAGAGCAGCCTCGGGGCACAGCAGTGGCTGAAGAAGGCAGGTGACAGCTTCTCACCTCATGTGAGCACATCCCAGGGACCCCCACAGCCAGCAGGGCTGGCAAAGGAGCACCTGCCTGGGCTGGGCAGCTGCACCACGGTCACCACCTCAGTGCAGTGCCCTGCACCTCCAGACCCTGTCACAGGGCTCCTGCACAGAGCAGCCACACACAGGAGGAGACATCCATCACCCCAGGGTCAAGCTCCAAAGACAACACTTCTGAGGCCGGATCTGTCCCAGCTCTTGTCATGATGGCTGGAGACAGGGGCAGGAGCTGGGTGCAGCCAGGCAGGTGTGAGAGGGGAACACCCCTGTGCCCCCCCAGCCAGGAGAGCTGGGCTGGCTGGTCTCTCATTGCAAGATGAAGGTGAGGGAGGAAGAAATATTTCAGTCAATTTCATTTCCTGTGCCTGGAGTCCAGGCAAAGGAAACCCATGGCTGCTGATGCAGGCAGATCTCATGCTGGATTCAGGGAAGCCCTGGCTGCCAGAGGCAACATCCTTGAGCCTGGATCCCATGGGCAGAGCTCCTTTTGCCCAGAGCTCCTTTTGCCAGAAAGAAACATGCAAGAACAGGGGAGAAAGGCAAAAGGCCAAATCCCCGCTCACAGCCTCCTTGGCATCGTGACCCTCCCTGTCACCCATCATCAGCTCTTAGCTGAGTCTTGCTCAGTTCAGAGCAGGAGCTCCCAAACCTGCCATGGTGACAACCCCATCTCACTGAAGGGCTGTGTCAAAACAACATTCAAGATGTTCAGGACGAGCATGGAGGAACAAGCTCTTCTTCCATAAGGAGAAATTTTATAAGGAGTAGAATAGAGAGGACACAAAACCAGGAAGTCTTCCCCTGGCTTTGAGCAAATTTTGAAGTTGAACAGAAAAAAAAAGCCTTCAAAGAGCCGAACTCTGACCAAACACTGCTGTGTTTGGCCAGGAACAGCCAAAACAAATGTAAAGCTCAACATATGTGCCGGTCCCGGTAATGCTTCCTGCAAGTGGTGACAGAGGGAATGGCACATGAAATCCTGCCCTGCTGGCCCCAACCCTTTGGACAGGTAAAGGCTTCTCCTGCTGAGCTGCTTTGCCTGTTCTGGGAGTGTGGGGTCAGCTCCACTGGGGAAAGGCTGGCTCCCCCAGGCTGCTGGAGAAGGAATGGGAATGGTCAGATGGGAACCAGGAGCCCAGGAGGACAGGGACTTGCAAGGGTCCTGTGCTGCTGCTGTCCTTTGCCCAGGACTGCAGGTCAACACCCCTCTCTCCACTGTCCATAGCCCACCCCCTGCTCCCCCGCTCAGGAGTCCCTCTGGCCCCACAGGCTCCTCAGCACGTGTGGGCAGTTCCCCATCCTGTCCCAGCTCTTTCCACATTTCTCTCATGATGCCATGGCTCAAGCCCCCCTGCAGCCACGTGCTGGGGCTACCAGGTACTACAGAGATGAGGCTCGGGCAGTTCTGCTCCTTGGGCTGTGAGCAGTGCAGGCACATTTGCCACTGGCAAGAAAATCTGAATACATCTTTGTTCTCTGGTGCCATAACCTGCCCGTTTGCCATCTGCAAGGAAATCCGGACACATCTGTGTTCCCTGGTGCCCTTGCCGGCCCGGGAATTCCCCTGGCAGCTTGTACCAGTGCCAGAGGCAGGACTGCTGCTGCTCTCCAGCCTTCCACTGGCAGGTGTATGGAGCCTGGGGAACCATGATGCAAAACCCGTGGGCACAGCACAAAAAGTGAGAGCAGCCTGCCTGCGTTTGGAGAGAACATGGAAAGAGAAGTCATCAGCCCAGAATAAAACCTTCCATACCCATTTCCAGACAGGACTGGGCAGTGGTCAGAACCGGTGGCAACTGAGGTTGTCCCTACACCAACAGGGACATCAGCACAGAGAGGTCACGGTAGGCATCAGGGCCTGCCACGACATCGACCAGCTTCTCCCTGTGCAGAATCTCCTCCTTAAGCCTCTTGGCCATGCATCCTGCCAGCAAAGGAGAAGGCTCTCGTGAGGCAGTGCCTCCCTTACTCCCCCGCAGCCCTTGCCTGCTCTCAGCCCAGGCAAAGGCGGCTGCTGCCAGTGGCACTCCGATGCAGCCCGGCCGTACCCAGGATCCCGACGCGCAGCGGAGCGAGCCTGGCGCCGCCGGCCCTTCAGCGCCTTGAGGTGCTGCAGACGCTTCCATGGCCTGCTCTGCCTTCTCCCTGCGGAGCCAGCACAGCGCCCCCAGCTGCTGCTCCTGCACACAGCCCCAGCCTAAGTGGCCCAAGTGCCCTGTGAGGACAATTCAGCTAAAGGCACGGATTCGAATGGCACCTGAGAGTGCCCTTTGTGGCGGGGGGATTATGTCTCGCCTCTGTCTTATCTGCTATCACTTTGCTTGCCCGACAGCATCTCCACTGCACAAACACTTTAGGGACTAAGCTCTTGGGGACAACAAATGCCCTGGCCACAGCACCCAGGGCTGCTCCAGGCACGGAGCAGCCGCAGCCTCGGGCCAGGGACGGCGAGGCCCCGCCGCCGCCTCCGCCCCTCAGCGCCGCGTTCCGCCCCGCCGCCATTCCGGGCCCGCCCCGCTGCTGGGCGGTGCCGCCGCGGGAATCGCAAAATCACGGAATTAATTAGGCTGGAAAGGACCTCCGAGGTCATCGAGTTCAGCCTGTGACCCAGAAGCACCATTTCCACTAAAGCAGGGCACTGAGCGCCATGTCCAGTCTTCCCTTAAACACCTCCAGGGACGGGGACTCCATCACCTCCCTGGGCTGCCCATTTCCAATGCCTAATGACCCTTTCTGTGAAAGAATTTTCCCTAATATCCAACGTAGATGTCCCCTGGTGCAGCTTAAGACCACGTCCTCTTATCCTGTCCCTTGTTCCCTGGGAGCAGAGCCTGACCCCCACCTGGCTGCTCCCTCCTGTCAGGGAGCTGAGAGGGTGAGAAGGTCGCCCCTGAGCCTCCCTTCTTCCAGGCTGAGCCCCCTCAGCCTCTCCTGGTGCTCCAGCTTCTTCCCTGGCTCCCATGCCCTTCTCTGGACATGATCCAGCACCCCCATGTCCTTCGTGGAGGGAGGGACCCAGAACTGGACAAAGCACAAACCCTTCCCTGGTCCTGTTTCCCCACTGTGGCTGATACAGGCCAGGATGACCCTGGCCTTGTTGGCCACCTGGTGCTCATGTTCAGCTGCTGTTGACAGCACCCCCAGGGCCTTTTCCACTGTGCTCTTTCCAGCTACTCTGCCCCAAGGCTGGAGTGAAGGCACAGGACAGCAGGACACAGGTGTTCCGTGGTGCCTCGCCATGGCCATGGAAACAGCCCAGCAAAGTGGTCCTGATCCAGCTCCCATCTGGCCCAGTGCAGCCCCAAGCACAGACAGTGACACCAACAGCACAGCCCCAGCACCAACGCCTTTATTGCTGCTCAGACGGAGGAGGGGAGGGGGTGGCCCAGGACAGGGGACCCCCAGCTCATGGTAGCACCAGGTGAGACCCCAGCAGGGGGGATGGAGGGTCTGGGCCAAGGCAGCAGTGCAGGACAGTGGCAGGACTTGTGGTCTTTGGCTCAGGCAGGGAAGGGCATGAATGGCAAAGTGGCTAATGGAGCATATTTAGTGCCGAAGGGCTCTCATCACCTCATCTTCATCCCCGGGGCTGGAAGCGAACGTCTGCTCCAAGCAGCAGGAAATTCTGGGAGAAAGAGAGAAAGGGCTGGGCTGCTACAGCCCCTGGCAGCTGCACTGCCCAGCACCCACCACATCCCTGAAGGGAGAATGGACTGGGACATGTGGCACTGTCAACACCTGTGCCTGTTTTTCCCCCCATAGGCTCTGGAGGCATTTCAGTGCCACATCTCACTACAGCTTTTCAGTATCCCCACGGTGACCCTGCTTTGGGGTTTCGCCAAGGCACCCCACAATAGGGGCTCTCTCTGCTCCCCTGGATCTGTTACAGCTGCTCACAGCTGAGCAAGCAGGGGCTGCATCCTACCAGGCATCACCAGCATCCATCCAGGCACTGCCAGTCAGGGAGAGTGGGGATTTGGGGCTGACACTGCTATAAAAAGCATCATTGCAAACTCAGACCCCAGGCTTAAAACTGAAGAACGATGTGGTGCCATCCCAGACAACCAAAATGCAGCCAGGAATAGCAGGGAACTGGTTTGCTGCTGAGAGCTGCCATCCATCACATCCTAGCACAGCTGAGGGAACTGGATTTGGAGGCTGTGCTGGCAAGCAGGGCTTTGTGGGCAGCAGCATGGTCCCCAGCTGCTCCCTCTCACTCACCTGGTGGAACCTCACAAGGATATTGGAGAGCTGGATCCGGTCTGGCAGTGGCAGACGGAAACCCTCATTTAAGCGGGCTGGAAAAGACAACACATGTGTCTTCATTGGGATGGGAATGGGAGTCAAGGGAGCACGGAGCACTCAGAGAAGATGGCCACCTCCTTCCCCCAGCCCTTTCCTCTCCTCCACTGCTCCTGGGGCAGGCAGAAGCAACTCCTCCCAAGCTCCACTAAAGGGCTGCATGTTGTGCCATGACAGCTCCCTGGCCACTCCTGCCACCAGCCCCACTCTGGTCTGAGCTGCTGGCAAGGCAGGAGATGCAGGGATTCGGGGAGAGGGTCTGGAAAGCATTAGGATCTGCATAGGGCTCATTTTTTCCATTGCGTTTGCTGCTGGGAGCCTGTCAGAGCAGCAAGAGGCTCCCACCGCTTCACTACCGCCTCCTGCACACACTTTTCCCTGCATCAGCCTTGGCAATGAGGATTTAATTAATGAGCTGAGACCACTGGGATGGAGCAACCTGAGTGGAGGGTGCTCCAGAAACCCCCTTCCCCCCAGTAGGTTCTCACCATTAAGACGTGGGAGCAGGGTATGGGAAGTCAAGTAGTTCAGTATGGTCTGCAGAAATTGCACCTGGGGAGTGGGGAGAGGGGTAGGAAAAGTTTTAGTCTGCAGGACTGGAGACATGCAGGTACTTGAGGATAATTAGAAAAAGGAGATGAAGAGTGGGATGGGCACACACTTTGCCAGAGCCCAGCAGCTTTGTCTGTTCACACTGGCAGTGCAGGAAATGTTGGGGTGAGAGCAGCAAGGGATCAGGCTCCGCATCCTTTCCCAGCCTTGCAGGCTGAGGCAGGAGTTGGCTGCAGGGTCAGTGTGGGGTCCCATATTGGGAGGCAGGGGGGAATGACTCCCTGTCCTGGCCCCCAGCAGGCTGCCAGCTCCATGCTGGGGGCTGTGGTCATGGTCAAGGACAGCTCACCTGGAAATTGCCGACAGCTGAATTCTTCAGAGAGAGCCTGATCCTGCACAGGGACAGAAGTGGTGCTGTGGAGGATGGGCCAAGGGAGGGAGCGATTGCACCCATCGATGGCCATGCAGATCCCACTCCCTCCAGCCCCAGCTCCTTCCCTCCACAGCAAGCCCACATCCCAGGGATCTCCCCATGCCCTCTCTGTCCCTGGGCACCCAAAACAGAAAGACCCCCAGCCACCCCCTGCCCAGTCAGTGGCTGCTCCCCTCTGTACCTGCCCACATCCAGGCTCCCAACTATGCGGCCGGATCTCACGTTGATGACAGCAGACACGTTCCCTGTCTGGGGAGAGAGCACAGAGCTCTGGCAGTGCTCACCCCACCTCACCCCAAAGCAGACACCCAGGGCAATGGCTCTGACCAGCTGAAACACACCACTGCCCATCCAGGGGCGTGTCTGCATCCAGTATTAAACCTGGCATTTGTCGGCTCAGGAATTGATCACATGGGGACACCCTCACTGTGCCTGGACAGCACTTGGCAGCTCCCCTGGCAGGATCTGGGCAACAGGACAGGCCACAGCTCAAACTCCCTTCTGCCCCATCACCACAGGCCGTGTCTGAACTCACCAGGCTGAGGAGGAAGAGAGGAGCCAGTTTGGAGTTGGGAAGGATGGCATAAGCCTGGACATCCACAATGGGCTGGAACGAGATTCCTCCTGGTCCAATAGTCAGGAATGGAGCAGTGGGAGTGGACAGCCTGAACTTCATTGGCATGTTTGGGTACTTCTCCTCCAGCTGTGTGGGAGTAGGGAGAGGATGGGAATGATGGCACAAACCCCCAGGCCTGAGGGAGAGCACCTGGCACAGAGCAAAGCCTGTGTGTGCAAGAGCTCTGGGCAGGCAGGGCCAGACTGCTCACCTGGGGAATGAAGGCTGAGAAGACTGAGGTGTCCAAGCGGAATCCTGCATCCTTTGGGATCTGCAGGAAGAGGACTGGGTCACACTGGGGCAATGTGGCACAGAGGAGCCCATGGCATCTCCAAGTGCTGCCATATCTGAGAGCCCAGCCCCATCCCACAGCTCCCAGCTCTCTCACTGGGGCTTCTCCAGGATTGCTGGCTGCTCCCGGAGCACCTCAGCAAATGGAACCTCTTTCCCAGCCCTGTCCCACTGGTGCCACTCACCATGGCCTCTGTGATTTCAAAGACCAGTGCCCCGGCCTTGTGGTAGGCAATGCCGGCTGTGTTGAAGAAGTAGCTGGAGGCTCCAAAGTAAACCATGCGCTCGTGATCCGAGGGGAAGGCCAGTGGCAGCGGTGAGAAGGGGACGGTGGAGCGGTGGGCCAGGGAGTAGAATTCACCCTGGGAGGAGGGAGAGATGTGGAGAAGGGGTGCAAATAGCAGTGGGGCTCACCTGCTGACTCAGGCTGGCAAACAGCATTTGCAGCAGGTACTAAAACCTTGGTTCCCACCTGCCTTTGGCAATGGCATTGGCCAAATCAAGTGTTCCCAGGGCTGCCTCTCACCTTCAGGTCTGCATCCAGGGACTGGGCAGTAGCTCTTGGGGATGCCACCAAGGAGTAATCGATCCCAATCTTGTCATCTATCCTGGCTGTGACTGTAAACACAAGGAGGAGATATGAGTAAGAAGGAGATGGTCAGGCAAGCTGGGAGCAGATGGCCTCCACTGGCATCTGGGCATTGCCATGACTTGGCTTCCTGGTGCATCAACTCACTACCAACTGCTGTTCTGCTTGCTTCTGCTAGGAAGCAAACCCCCCCACTTTTCTCCTGACTTTTTCACAGTCATCTCCTGGACCTCAGGAGTGGCCTGGGTCCCCCAGCTAAAGCAGCTGAAGCCCCTGACAGTGCTTGAGCACAGATTCTGTAGGAATTTCCACAGCCAGACAGGACACACAGTGATTTGTCTCTGCTGAGGAGGTGCTCCCCAGCTCCCAGCTTGGGTGCTCGAACACCAAGAGATGGGACACAAAGTAAAACGTTCCTCATGCCTGGGAAAAAGCTAGGAACAGCTGTTCCCAAACCCACTTACAGATCCCAGTACCTGGCAATGTCCGGATGTACGTCTGGAGCTCATTGTGCACAGACTTGGCCACAATGTCACACACCTGTGGGACAGAAAGGCCACAGAGCTGAGCAGGGCCAGCCGGGTCACAGCCACACTCCCAGCTCCATGACAAAGCCTGCTTAAGTGAATGAGCACACAGTGATGATTGCCTCCATTCATCAGGCAGCACATTGAGTGTCCAAGACACAAGCAGGGTCTATAGCTACAAGCATCTGCTTGCAGCAATTTCCCCTTGGTCCAGTTCAGCTCTGGGGAGACCCTTGGAAGGAATCTCATGTGGCCCACGCAGCAATGAACCGTGCTGAGCAGCCAGGACATGGCCGAAAAATAGTAACTGAAAGAATTAACCCAGCCCATAGGGGGTGTGCTCTGACCCTAGTTACATCCCTACTTCTGAGCCTTCGAGGACATTGTCTACAAGTAGAGACTAAAGACAACCAGAAAACACAGGACTCAGCCTCCCACTGCTCACATACCTTACTCTCTAAATTCTTTCGCAACTTGGACTCAATAACACGGTGGAACAGGTTGTAAAGCCACCTGCAGAGAAACAGAGACAGAAGACCTGTCCAGCTCAGATCCATCCTGCAGAAATATGTGCCCAGGAAAGAGACATACTAGAGATGCAAGACCCTGGGAACACCATTCCCACATCAATTTGGCATCTGGATTTGCCCAGGGTTTACATTTGCAAACAGACTCACTGGTTTACCACACACACCCCGTTAAATGCCCAGCCAGAGCAGGAGAAATTCAGGCCAGATTTAAGACCAGGCAAACCTCATATGCCAACAAGCTACACCTCGCAACAGGGCCACATTCCCATGGCAGGTGGACTAACACACAGTGTTTCCAGACCTTCCAGTGGAGTCACATACCCAAGCTTGCCTGAAAAGCGCACACGGACTTTGGAGATGTGGGCACTGCAGCCCGCAGTGCTGATGGTGGGCCTCCCAGTGGTGTCACTGCCCAGCCTCAGGATGATTTTCATGTCGACATTTTCTACCTTCAGGTTGAAAGATCCATGTCCCCGGCTACAGGGAGAAAGGGGATGATAAAGGGACGTTTGTAAATGCCAGTGCCTGGTGAAAAGACCTCAAATCTGCTTCAGGATGCATCAGTCTGGATCAGTCTCCCCCTTGTATGGGGCATACAAAGGAGATTGAGAAAGTGCTTATATTCAGGGGAACCAAATTTCATTGGCACATAAACTAGGAGAGGTAACCTTTAAACAGAGAGGTGTGAGAGCCAGTAGGGGTGGTGGAAGAGAGACCTGAGGGTCCATGTACAGCTGCCCTTTCATGTGCCTTGTTCCTGCCTCCCACCCTGTTTTATCCATCATATCTGGGGGAGCAAAGTGACAGCTGCCCAAAACACAAGGGAGAGGGAGAGGAGAAAAAACCTGTCCAGATCCAGAGTGGGAGACAGAGTGGGTGCCTGAATAGGGAGAGGAAGAGCTGGGCACTCACATAAAGCGATACTTCACCCGCCAGTCCCCATTCAGCTCGGCAAAGGCGTTGGAGATGGAGACCTGCAGGCCCACGTTGGAGATCGGGGTAATCCGTGAGTGTGGCAAGCGGAAACTGGGAATGCGCAGTCTAAAATATACAAATAAAAAGTCATGTTACAGAGGTTCCTCACTCCCAAGCACAAGGCTAGGGAGGGTGGGAGGAAGGGAGGGAGACAATCAGGGAGGGAAGGAGGAAGCGCAGGATGGAGTCCCTGCACTGGCAGCATCTCCAGCTGCAGTTCTGCTGCTGCAAAGCTACGCCAGGCAGGAACACAGAGCAGAGCGGCACCTTTGGGAATGTGGCCCTTGCAGCCACCCAAGGCAGCTCCAAATGCTGCACTGCAGGAGCACAGAGGCACTAGGGCAGCAGGGAGCTGGCAGTTCCACAGGGACTGGGCTCCTGCTTCACGTAGGAACGTGTGTCCTGGTCCCACGGGCAAAGCCATCTCCACTACCCAGGCTGTGATTGCACACAGTGCACCCATGCCCAGAGTGCCATGACCCTGGTTCCCTTTTTCCCCTTGGCCAAGGAGTGAAACAGGAACATGCACCAAGAACAAGGCCAACATCTGAGGGAGCTGTGGAGGGGACAGGATGGTCCTCACTGCTCCAGGGGGCTCCCCACCATCCCCACTCCTTCTGCCCCTCACTGGGGTCAGGGGAGCAGTGGATGGCTCCAGGCCACTGGCAGGGCTCACAGGGCTTACCTGGAGAATGAATAGCGCACTTTCCCTGATTTACCCGAGAAGTCTGGCAGCTTCAGCTGGGCCAGCTCCTTCTCCAGGATGGCGATCCCCTGCTGCTGAGCTGCAGGGACACAGGGACAGCATGACTCCTCCGCTCCACTACTCCACCATTCCAGCCACAGGAGCTGGAGCACACAGTGGGCGTGCAGCAGAAGGATCAGAGGAGAGATCCCGGTGATGCTGCCTCCCAGGCTGGCTTTAAAGCAAACCTCCATGCACAGAGCCCTGTGAACACACAGGCAATGCTGCCTGGTGCCCTGCTTGCAGCCCCAGGGGAAGGCGGTGTTCAGAGAAAGGAGAGAGGTGTCCCAGGCCTCACTTTCCAGGCAGTGCACTGGGTGAGATCTGCACGTGGTCCAAGGCCCTGGGATGCTGTGTGTTTCTCACACAGTGTATTTCAATCCATAACTGCGCTCTGCTGGAGCCGGGGCTCTGCCTGCCTCGATAAAACCAGCACGGGGCCAATCCATCTCTGTCACTGCCCCTCCCTAAACTCCCCAACTCCTCTCTCCTCTGCAGCTCCCCCCTCCAGGGCTCACGGCTCGGCTGCCTGGATGTGCTCTGGGATCAGCCCCCTCCTGCTGTGCCAGCCTCCCACACTGCCTGGCTGCAGCTCCCCGAGACCCCACAGGGCTGGTCCCTCTGCAGGGTCTCCATCAAGCTGTGGAGTGGTGGGCAGGCAGGTGCAGCAGGGGGAGCCCCGGCCAAGGGTGCATTTGGCACTCCTGTCCAAGGATTTCCCCACCCTGTCCCTGTGCTCCTCACATGGACACCCATGGCCAACGACCCCCATCCTGCTCCAGGACCCTGCACTTCTCACAGGGGACCTGGCTCCACACCTCTGTCACCAGCACATCTGTGAGGAGAGAAATCAGAAGCAGAACCCACCGTAGTCCAAGCCTGCCTGGGTGATCCTCACCACGAAGCCAGGGTTGGTGGCTGTGGTGAGTGCCAGGCACAAGGTCAGTGCCCCACAAGCCACAGCCACGCTCTGCATTCCCATCCTGGCTTCCCGCAATGCTGTGCTATGCAGGGCTCTCCCTGCCCACACCACCTTTATATCCCTGCCAAAACAGGAACCTTGGGCAAAGGTGGTGTGAGGAGCCACGGGGGGCGTCCCCAGGACTTCCTGCTTGGCCACCACCCTGCTCCGCTGTGCTGCTGGCACCATGGGCACATAGCCCAGCACAGAGGCACACCTGGTGCCTCTCACCAAATCAGGGAAGGAGCAGTGGAAACTGGGAACCAAGAGCTCAGTTTCAGCTCTCTGTCACTGCCAGCAGTCCCTGCCTGTGGCATCCCCAGTGGAGCAGAGCTGGGTTTGGCACTGGCAGCTGAGCCTGACAGAGCCACATTCCTGCAGCCTGCAGCCAGCAAAAGCGGGGAACAGCCTGGGCTGCCCAGGAGCAGGGTCCCAGCCCTGCGGCTCTCCATCTCTGTCCCATGACTCTCCCGGCTACTCTGTGAGCTGCTTCTGTCTCACCAAGGACCTGCCAAAGGCACCAGAGCAGCCGTGGGGCGCCAGAGCAGCCTCGGGGCACAGCAGTGGCTGAAGAAGGCAGGTGACAGCTTCTCACCTCATGTGAGCACATCCCAGGGACCCCCACAGCCAGCAGGGCTGGCAAAGGAGCACCTGCCTGGGCTGGGCAGCTGCACCACGGTCACCACCTCAGTGCAGTGCCCTGCACCTCCAGACCCTGTCACAGGGCTCCTGCACAGAGCAGCCACACACAGGAGGAGACATCCATCACCCCAGGGTCAAGCTCCAAAGACAACACTTCTGAGGCCGGATCTGTCCCAGCTCTTGTCATGATGGCTGGAGACAGGGGCAGGAGCTGGGTGCAGCCAGGCAGGTGTGAGAGGGGAACACCCCTGTGCCCCCCCAGCCAGGAGAGCTGGGCTGGCTGGTCTCTCATTGCAAGATGAAGGTGAGGGAGGAAGAAATATTTCAGTCAATTTCATTTCCTGTGCCTGGAGTCCAGGCAAAGGAAACCCATGGCTGCTGATGCAGGCAGATCTCATGCTGGATTCAGGGAAGCCCTGGCTGCCAGAGGCAACATCCTTGAGCCTGGATCCCATGGGCAGAGCTCCTTTTGCCCAGAGCTCCTTTTGCCAGAAAGAAACATGCAAGAACAGGGGAGAAAGGCAAAAGGCCAAATCCCCGCTCACAGCCTCCTTGGCATCGTGACCCTCCCTGTCACCCATCATCAGCTCTTAGCTGAGTCTTGCTCAGTTCAGAGCAGGAGCTCCCAAACCTGCCATGGTGACAACCCCATCTCACTGAAGGGCTGTGTCAAAACAACATTCAAGATGTTCAGGACGAGCATGGAGGAACAAGCTCTTCTTCCATAAGGAGAAATTTTATAAGGAGTAGAATAGAGAGGACACAAAACCAGGAAGTCTTCCCCTGGCTTTGAGCAAATTTTGAAGTTGAACAGAAAAAAAAAGCCTTCAAAGAGCCGAACTCTGACCAAACACTGCTGTGTTTGGCCAGGAACAGCCAAAACAAATGTAAAGCTCAACATATGTGCCGGTCCCGGTAATGCTTCCTGCAAGTGGTGACAGAGGGAATGGCACATGAAATCCTGCCCTGCTGGCCCCAACCCTTTGGACAGGTAAAGGCTTCTCCTGCTGAGCTGCTTTGCCTGTTCTGGGAGTGTGGGGTCAGCTCCACTGGGGAAAGGCTGGCTCCCCCAGGCTGCTGGAGAAGGAATGGGAATGGTCAGATGGGAACCAGGAGCCCAGGAGGACAGGGACTTGCAAGGGTCCTGTGCTGCTGCTGTCCTTTGCCCAGGACTGCAGGTCAACACCCCTCTCTCCACTGTCCATAGCCCACCCCCTGCTCCCCCGCTCAGGAGTCCCTCTGGCCCCACAGGCTCCTCAGCACGTGTGGGCAGTTCCCCATCCTGTCCCAGCTCTTTCCACATTTCTCTCATGATGCCATGGCTCAAGCCCCCCTGCAGCCACGTGCTGGGGCTACCAGGTACTACAGGGATGAGGCTCGGGCAGTTCTGCTCCTTGGGCTGTGAGCAGTGCAGGCACATTTGCCACTGGCAAGAAAATCTGAATACATCTTTGTTCTCTGGTGCCATAACCTGCCCGTTTGCCATCTGCAAGGAAATCCGGACACATCTGTGTTCCCTGGTGCCCTTGCCGGCCCGGGAATTCCCCTGGCAGCTTGTACCAGTGCCAGAGGCAGGACTGCTGCTGCTCTCCAGCCTTCCACTGGCAGGTGTATGGAGCCTGGGGAACCATGATGCAAAACCCGTGGGCACAGCACAAAAAGTGAGAGCAGCCTGCCTGCGTTTGGAGAGAACATGGAAAGAGAAGTCATCAGCCCAGAATAAAACCTTCCATACCCATTTCCAGACAGGACTGGGCAGTGGTCAGAACCGGTGGCAACTGAGGTTGTCCCTACACCAACAGGGACATCAGCACAGAGAGGTCACGGTAGGCATCAGGGCCTGCCACGACATCGACCAGCTTCTCCCTGTGCAGAATCTCCTCCTTAAGCCTCTTGGCCATGCATCCTGCCAGCAAAGGAGAAGGCTCTCGTGAGGCAGTGCCTCCCTTACTCCCCCGCAGCCCTTGCAGCTGCTCTCAGCCCAGGCAAAGGCGGCTGCTGCCAGTGGCACTCAGGCGATGCAGCCCGGCCGTACCCAGGATCCCGACGCGCAGCGGAGCACGAGCCTGGCGCCGCCGGCCCTTCAGCGCCTTGAGGTGCTGCAGACGCTTCCAGATGGCCTGCTCTGCCTTCTCCCTGCGGAGCCAGCACAGCGCCCTATTCCAGCTGCTGCTCCTGCACACAGCCCCAGCCTAAGTGGCCCAAGTGCCCTGTGAGGACAATTCAGCTAAAGGCACGGATTCGAATGGCACCTGAGAGTGCCCTTTGTGGCGGGGGGATTATGTCTCGCCTCTGTCTTATCTGCTATCACTTTGCTTGCCCGACAGCATCTCCACTGCACAAACACTTTAGGGACTAAGCTCTTGGGGACAACAAATGCCCTGGCCACAGCACCCAGGGCTGCTCCAGGCACGGAGCAGCCGCAGCCTCGGGCCAGGGACGGCGAGGCCCCGCCGCCGCCTCCGCCCCTCAGCGCCGCGTTCCGCCCCGCCGCCATTCCGGGCCCGCCCCGCTGCTGGGCGGTGCCGCCGCGGGAATCGCAAAATCACGGAATTAATTAGGCTGGAAAGGACCTCCGAGGTCATCGAGTTCAGCCTGTGACCCAGAAGCACCATTTCCACTAAAGCAGGGCACTGAGCGCTATGTCCAGTCTTCCCTTAAACACCTCCAGGGACGGGGACTCCATCACCTCCCTGGGCTGCCCATTTCCAATGCCTAATGACCCTTTCTGTGAAAGAATTTTCCCTAATATCCAACGTAGATGTCCCCTGGTGCAGCTTAAGACCACGTCCTCTTATCCTGTCCCTTGTTCCCTGGGAGCAGAGCCTGACCCCCACCTGGCTGCTCCCTCCTGTCAGGGAGCTGAGAGGGTGAGAAGGTCGCCCCTGAGCCTCCCTTCTTCCAGGCTGAGCCCCCTCAGCCTCTCCTGGTGCTCCAGCTTCTTCCCTGGCTCCCATGCCCTTCTCTGGACATGATCCAGCACCCCCATGTCCTTCGTGGAGGGAGGGACCCAGAACTGGACAAAGCACAAACCCTTCCCTGGTCCTGTTTCCCCACTGTGGCTGATACAGGCCAGGATGACCCTGGCCTTGTTGGCCACCTGGTGCTCATGTTCAGCTGCTGTTGACAGCACCCCCAGGGCCTTTTCCACTGTGCTCTTTCCAGCTACTCTGCCCCAAGGCTGGAGTGAAGGCACAGGACAGCAGGACACAGGTGTTCCGTGGTGCCTCGCCATGGCCATGGAAACAGCCCAGCAAAGTGGTCCTGATCCAGCTCCCATCTGGCCCAGTGCAGCCCCAAGCACAGACAGTGACACCAACAGCACAGCCCCAGCACCAACGCCTTTATTGCTGCTCAGACGGAGGAGGGGAGGGGGTGGCCCAGGACAGGGGACCCCCAGCTCATGGTAGCACCAGGTGAGACCCCAGCAGGGAGGATGGAGGGTCTGGGCCAAGGCAGCAGTGCAGGACAGTGGCAGGACTTGTGGTCTTTGGCTCAGGCAGGGAAGGGAACGTGGTAAATGGAGTATATTTAGTGCCGAAGGGCTCTCATCACCTCATCTTCATCCCCGGCGCTGGAAGCGAACGTCTGCTCCAAGCAGCAGGAAATTCTGGGAGAAAGAGAGAAAGGGCTGGGCTGCTACAGCCCCTGGCAGCTGCACTGCCCAGCACCCACCACATCCCTGAAGGGAGAATGGACTGGGACATGTGGCACTGTCAACACCTGTGCCTGTTTTTCCCCCATAGGCTCTGGAGGCATTTCAGTGCCACATCTCACTACAGCTTTTCAGCATCCCCACGGTGACCCTGCTTTGGGGTTTCGCCAAGGCACCCCACAATAGGGGCTTTCTCTGCTCCCCTGGATCTGTTACAGCTGCTCACAGCTGAGCAAGCAGGGGCTGCATCCTACCAGGCATCACAGCATCCATCCAGGCACTGCCAGTCAGGGAGAGTGGGGATTTGGGGCTGACACTGCTATAAAAAGCATCATTGCAAACTCGGACCCCAGGCTTAAAACTGAAGAACGATGTGGTGCCATCCCAGACAACCAAAATGCAGCCAGGAATAGCAGGGAACTGGTTTGCTGCTGAGAGCTGCCATCCATCACATCCTAGCACAGCTGAGGGAACTGGATTTGGAGGCTGTGCTGGCAAGCAGGGCTTTGTGGGCAGTAGCATGGTCCCCAGCTGCTCCCTCTCACTCACCTGGTGGAACCTCACAAGGATATTGGAGAGCTGGATCCTCTCCAGAAGTGGCAGAGGGAAACCCTCATCTAAGCGAGCTGGAAGAGACAACACATGTGTCTGCATTGGGATGGGAATGGGAGTCAGGTATGGAGGGGCTTGACTGCTGGCCAACAAGCAAAGCTGAGTTAATAGAAGAAATAACAATTGATGATTTTTAAGAGTATCCATAGCAAGGAAGAAGACAAGGCCATCAGCACACAAACAACTTTAAAAAGATACATGAAAATCTTTGTAAGCTAGACTACGTGCGTAAGTAACTGTATATACGTGCCTTATTAAATTTCTCTAAAACTTTTGCTAATTATAATATGTTAATTGCTTTATACCAATGAATATGATAATTAATTGTAATGTAATTAGTAACTTAAAATCACGCTTTGTTAAAAATATATAAGCTGGAGAACAGGCAAACTAAAAAACTTTTTTCTTCTTAAGCCCTAATCACGTATGTACATGTCACATCCAACCTAACAATAACAGTCAAGGGAGCATGGAGCACTCAGAGAAGATGGCCACCTCCTTCCCCCAGCCCTTTCCTCTCCTCCACTGCTCCTGGGGCAGGCAGAAGCAACTCCTCCCAAGCTCCACTAAAGGGCTGCATGTTGTGCCATGACAGCTCCCCTGGCCACTCCTGCCACCAGCCCCACTCTGGTCTGAGCTGCTGGCGAGGCAGGAGATGCAGGGATTCGGGGAGAGGGTCTGGAAAGCATTAGGATCTGCATAGGGCTCATTTTTTCCATTGCGTTTGCTGCTGGGAGCCTGTCAGAGCAGCAAGAGGCTCCCACCGCTTCACTGCCGCCTCCTGCACGCACTTTTCCCTGCATCAGCCTTGGCAATGAGGATTTAATTAGTGAGCTGAGACCACTTGGATGGAGCAACGTGAGTGGAGGGTGCTCCAGAAACCCCCTTCCCCCCAGTAGGTTCTCACCATTAAGACGTGGGAGCAGGGTATGGGAAGTCAGGATGTTCATTAAGGACTGCATCATTCGCACCTGGGGAGTGGGGAGAGGGGTAGGAAAAGTTTTAGTCTGCAGGACTGGAGACATGCAGGTACTTGAGGATAATTAGAAAAAGGAGATGAAGAGTGGGATGGGCACACACTTTGCCAGAGCCCAGCAGCTTTGTCTGTTCACACTGGCAGTGCAGGAAATGTTGGGGTGAGAGCAGCAAGGGATCAAGCTCCGCATCCTTTCCCAGCCTTGCAGGCTGAGGCAGGAGGTGGCTGCAGGGTCAGTGTGGGGTCCCATATTGGGAGGCAGCGGGGAATGACTCCCTGTCCTGGCCCCCAGCAGGCTGCCAGCTCCATGCTGGGGGCTGTGGTCATGGTCAAGGACAGCTCACCTGGAAACTGCCGACAGCTGAATCCTTCAGAGAGAGCCTGATCCTGCACAGGGACAGAAGTGGTGCTGTGGAGGATGGGCCAAGGGAGGGAGCGATTGCACCCATCGATGGCCATGCAGATCCCACTCCCTCCAGCCCCAGCTCCTTCTCTCCACAGCAAGCCCACATCCCAGGGACCTCCCCATGCCCTCTCTGTCCCTGGGCACCCAAAAGAGAAAGACCCCCAGCCACCCCCTGCCCAGTCGGTGGCTGCTCCCCTCTGTACCTGCCCACATCCAGGCTCCCAACTATGCGGCCGGATCTCACGTTGATGACAGCGGACACGTTCCCTGTCTGGGGAGAGAGCACAGAGCTCTGGCAGTGCTCACCCCACCTCACCCCAAAGCAGACACCCAGGGCAACGGCTCTGACCAGCTGAAACACACCACTGCCCATCCAGGGGCGTGTCTGCATCCAGTATTAAACCTGGCATTTGTCGGCTCAGGAATTGATCACATGGGGACACCCTCACTGTGCCTTGACAGCACCTGGCAGCTCCCCTGGCAGGATCTGGGCAACAGGACAGGCCACAGCTCAAACTCCCTTCTGCCCCATCACCACAGGCTGTGTCTGAACTCACCAGGCTGAGGAGGAAGAGAGGAGCCAGGCTGGAGTTGGGAAGGATGGCATAAGCCTGGACATCCACAATGGGCTGGAACGAGATTCCTCCTGGTCCAATAGTCAGGAATGGAGCAGTGGGAGTTGACAGCCTGAACTTCATTGGCATGTTTGGGTACTTCTCCTCCAGCTGTGTGGGAGTAGGGAGAGGATGGGAATGATGGCACAAACCCCCAGGCCTGAGGGAGAGCACCTGGCACAGAGCAAAGCCTGTGTGTGCAAGAGCTCTGGGCAGGCAGGGCCAGACTGCTCACCTGGGGAATGAAGGCTGAGAAGACTGAGGTGTTCAAGTGGAATCCTGCATCCTTTGGGATCTGCAGGGAGAGGACTGGGTCACACTTGGCCAATGTGGCACAGAGGAGCCCATGGCATCTCCAAGTGCTGCCATATCTGAGAGCCCAGCCCCATCCCACAGCCCCCAGCTCTCTCACTGGGGCTTCTCCAGGATTGCTGGCTGCTCCCGGAGCACCTCAGCAAATGGAACCTCTTTCCCAGCCCTGTCCCACTGGTGCCACTCACCATGGCCTCTGTGATTTCAAAGACCAGTGCCCCGGCCTTGTGGTAGGCAATGCCAGCTGTGTTGAAGAAGTAGCTGGAGGCTCCAAAGTAAACCATGCGCTCGTGATCCGAGGGGAAGGCCAGCGGCAGCGGTGAGAAGGGGACGGTGGAGCGGTGGGCCAGGGAGTAGAATTCACCCTGGGAGGAGGGAGAGATGTGGAGAAGGGGTGCAAATAGCTGTGGGGCTCACCTGCTGACTCAGGCTGGCAAACAGCATTTGCAGCAGGTACCAAAACCTTGGTTCCCACCTGCCTTTGGCAATGGCATTGGCCAAATCAAGTGTTCCCAGGGCTGCCTCTCACCTTCAGGTCTGCATCCAGGGACTGGGCAGTAGTTCTTGGGGGTGCCACCAAGGAATAATCGATCCCAATCTTGTCAGCTATCCTGCTTGTGACTGCAAACACAACGAGGAGATATGAGTAAGGAGATGGTCAGGCAAGCTGGGAGCAGATGGCCTCCACTGGCATCTGGGCATTGCCATAATTTGGCTTCCTGTTGCATCAACTCACTACCAACTGCTGTTCTGCTTGCTTCTGCTAGGAAGCAAAACCCCCCACTTTTCTCCTGACTTTTTCACAGCCATCTCCTGGACCTCAGGAGTGGCCTGGTTCCCCCAGCTAAAGCAGCCTGAGCCCCTGACAGTGCTTGGGCACAGATTCTGTAGGAATTTCCACAGCCAGACAGGACACACAGTGATTTGTCTCTGCTGAGGAGGTGCTCCCCAGCTCCCAGCTTGGGTGCTTGAACACCAAGAGATGGGACACAAAGTAAAACGTTCCTCATGCCTGGGAAAAAGCTAGGAACAGCTGTTCCCAAACCCACTTACAGATCCCAGTACCTGGCAATGTCCGGATGTACGTCTGGAGCTCATTGTGCACAGACTTGGCCACAATGTCACACACCTGTGGGACAGAAAGGCCACAGAGCTGAGCAGGGCCAGCCGGGTCACAGCCACACTCCCAGCTCCATGACAAAGCCTGCTTAAGTGAATGAGCACACAGTGATGATTGCCTCCATTCATCAGGCAGCACATTGAGTGTCCAAGACACAAGCAGGGTCTATAGCTACAAGCATCTGCTTGCAGCAATTTCCCCTTGGTCCAGTTCAGCTCTGGGGAGACCCTTGGAAGGAATCTCATGTGGCCCACGCAGCAATGAACCGTTCTGAGCAGCCAGGGCCTGGCCGAAAAAGAGCATCAGAGAGGATTAACCCACCCCGCAGGGGCAGGAGCACTGACTGCCCTGAAGCTGAGCTTTGCTGAGCTCCTACAACTCTGTGTGCCAGGACAGGAGAGTGCATCCCTCTGCCTCTGTCATCCACAAGTAAAGCCCTGGCATTTGTGGGGATTTTATTGCTGGCTTATCACTACCCTGGGAAATATACTGTGGGGCACTGTCCTGCAGATGGCTGAGGAAATCTGCACAAGCTCCTTTCAATGTTTTCACTGTAACATCACAGCAACCGCGGGCAGGATCTGTCTGTCATCTGTCTGACTGGGCATGCAGCCTATAGAGCTGGTGGTGAGATGCAGCACTGCAGAGGGGCAGCGACCACACT
This sequence comes from Motacilla alba alba, assembly GCF_015832195.1. NCBI lineage: Eukaryota > Metazoa > Chordata > Aves > Passeriformes > Motacillidae > Motacilla > Motacilla alba. The sequence continues at coordinate 7,661,979 of NC_052035.1, read as the reverse complement.
GACAGAGATGAGGAGGAGGAGGCACCACAGCCTTGGGCATGGCCTTAGTGACAGCAGGTTACAGCTCTTCCCTGTCCCCAGTGATATTTTTCTGTCTGTGCTGGAAATGCTCCATTTGCTGCCTGTGAGGATGTTGCTGAAGGCAGAAGAATGCAGTCCCAGTGACTGGGATTTCCCCATGACCGGCATTTCCCTGTGACCTGGATTTCCCTGTAAAGGGGATCTCCCTGGGAATGGAGTCCCAGAACTGGGGGTTCTGGAACTGCCAAAGCATTGCAGCAACGGCTGGAGGCAGACACAGGCTGCCTGGCCTGGGCTGAGGCCCTGCTGTGCCCAGGGTGCAGCTCAGTCCCTGCCCCTGCCCTCTCCTGCCCTTTGCCCCTCACACCATGACTCCACAAAGACAATGGAGAATGTGTGTGGGGCACAGGGGGTTTGGAGAAGGAGAGGACAGTGGGGTCCCTTTGCAGTCCCAGAGCTGTCCTCCTTCCAGGGGACAAAACAGCAGAAAAGGCCTCTGAGCCCTGGTGTTGCTGCTGCTGCCAGACCATCTGCTGCCACGGGGGACTTGGGAACGGTGTTGCATGGAATTGGGAATAGTGCCTGGGCAGGATGGGATCTGCTGCAGGAATGGGATTTGTCTGTTCTCCAACTGCCTCCTTCCCAAGCAAGGTTTGCATCCAGAGAGGCTGTAACTCATGCCAGTTATCCTTGTAGTAATTACTGCTAACAGCTTGTTTCCATGTCTTCTTGCAGGTCTCCTGCATGTCAGTGTCTGTAGTAGGCAGCGGTACCAGTGCTCCCTGACCTCCCTCAGTAAAACAAAACACCAAATGTCTGAAATCCAGGAATGAGAGTTTTCCCCCAAGTGCTCCCCAAAGCCCTCCAGAATATGGCTGGTTAAAGGACAGCTCTGATCAGGTTACAATGAGTTTGGCTGAGATATAAGATCTAATTAACTGACCACATGGAAAGAAAAGTCTTTGTTAATTAGGAACCAATTATGCTGGGCTTTGGCAAAGGCTTCAGGTTTCAAATTCAAATGGTGAAACTGAGTCACTCTATGCTATGGAGCCTGAGATGCCCTGCCTTTGGTTTTACTAAATTGGAAACACAGTCATGTGCTCTGGCCATAGTTACACCCCTACTTCTGATTCTTCCAGGACATCAACCACAAGTGAGGGCTAAAGACCACCAGAAAACGCAGGGCCCTGCCCTCCACTGCTCACATACCTTGTCTTCCAAAATCTTTCGCAACTTGGACTCAATAGCGCTGTGGAACAGGTTGTAAAGCCACCTGCAGAGAAACAGAGACAGAAGCCCTGTCTAGGTCAGATCCATGCCGCAGAAGTATGTGCCCAGGAAAGGGAGAACCTAGAAATGCAAGACCCTGGGAATATCATTCTCACACCAATTTGGCATCTGGCTTTGCCTCAGGGTTTACATTTGCAAACGGACTTACTGGTAAACCACAGAAGTCTGGTATCTGCCTTAACCACACCCACGCCCTTAAATGTGCAGCCACAGCAGGAGAAATTCAAGCCAGATTTAAGACCAGGCATTTGTTGGCAAACCTCAGATTTGCCAACAACCTACTCCTCACACCAGGGCCCCATTCCAATGGCAGAACAACATTCGCATAGCAGGTGGGCTAACACACAGTGTTTCCAGACCTTCCAGTGAAGTCACATACCCAAGCTTGCCCGAAAAGAGCACCCGGACTTTGGAGATGTCGGCACTGCAGCCCGCGGTGCTGATGGTGGGCCTCCCAGTGGTGTCACTGCCCAGCCTCAGGATGATTTTCATGTAGATATTTTCCACCTTCAGGTCAAAAGATCCATGGTCTCGACTGCTGGTAGAGGGAGACGAGAAAGGAAAGTTTGTCAATGCCAAGGTCTAGTGAAGAGACCTCAAATCTGCTTCAGGATGCATCAGTCTGGATCAGTCTCCCCCTTGTATGCTGCATCCAGAGGAGATTGGGAAAAAAACTCAGGGAAACCAAATTTCACTGGCTCATAAACTAGGAGAGGTAACCTTTAAACAGAGAGGTGTGAGAGCCAGTAGGGGTGGTGGAAGACAGACCTGAGGGTCCATGTATAGCTGCCCGTTCATGTGCCTTGTTCCTGCCTCCCACCCTGTTTTATCCATCATATCTGGGGGAGCAAAGTGACAGCTGCCCAAAACACAAGGGAGAGGGAGAGGAGAAAAAACCTGTCCAGATCCAGAGTGGGAGACACAGAGTGGGTGCCTGAATAGGGAGAGGAAGAGCTGGGCACTCACATAAAGAGAAACTTCACCCGCCAATCTCCATCCAGCTCGGCAAAGGCATTGGAGATGGAGACCTGCAGGCCCACGTTGGAGATCGGGGTAATCCGTGAGTATGGTAAGTGGAAATCACGAAGGCGCAGTCTAAAAATATACAAATAAAAAGTCATGTTACAGTGGTTCCTCACTCCCAAGCACAAGGCTAGGGAGGGAAGGGGGGAAGGGAGACAGTCAGGGAGGGAAGGAGGACGCGCAGGATGGAGTCCCTGCACTGGCAGCATCTCCAGCTGCAGTTCTGCTGCTGCAAAGCTACGCCAGGCAGGAACACAGAGCAGAGCGGCACCTTTGGGAATGTGGCCCTTGCAGCCACCCAAGGCAGCTCCAAATGCTGCACTGCAGGAGCACAGAGGCACCTGGGCAGCAGGGAGCTGCCATTTCCACAGGGACTGGGCTCCTGCTTCATGTAGGAATGTGTGCCCTGGTCCCACGGGCAAAGCCATCTCCACTACCCAGGCTGTGATTGCACACAGTGCACCCATGCCCAGAGTGCCATGACCCTGGTTCCCTTTTTCCCCTTGGCCAAGGAGTGAAACAGGAACATGCACCAAGGACAGGACCAACAACCCAGGGGTATGTGGAGGGGACGGAGGGGACAGGATGGTCCTCACTGCTCCAGGGGGCCCCAACCTCCCGCACTCCTCATGCCCGTCATCTGGATTGGGGGGCAGTGGGTGGCTTCAGGTCACTGGCAGGGCTTACCTGGACAGCTCATAGTGTACCTTCCCGACACGCAAGACACGAGAGTCCCCCGAGAAGTCTGGCAGCTTCAGCTGGGCCAGCTTCTTCTCCAGGATGGTGATCCCCTGCTGTTGGGCTGCAGGGACACAGGGACAGCATGACTCCACCACTGCTACAGGAGCTGGAGCACACAGTGGGCATGCAGCAGAAGGATCAGAGGAGAGATCCCGGTGATGCTGCCTCCCAGGCTGGCTTTAAAGCAAACCTCCATGCACAGAGCCCTGTGAGCACACAGGCAATGCTGCCTGGTGCCCTGCTTGCAGCCCCAGGGCAAGGCGGTGTTCAGAGAAAGGAGAGAGGTGTCCCAGGCCTCACTTTCCAGGCTGCCAACCAGGCGAGGTGTGTGGGAGGTCCAAGGCACTGGGCTGTTCCATGCCCATTGCCAGCAGGCGAAGATGGATGAAATTTATGTCCAGGGAGCAGCACAGCATCAGTGGGTGCTGCACCCCAGCCTCTGTCTGAGAAAGGGAGTCACGTTCTCTCCCACACGGCTGGCAGAACTGCCTGGTAAATGAGCTGTTTCTCACACAGTGTATTTCAATCCATAACTGCGCTCTGCTGGAGCCGGGGCTCTGCCTGCCTCGATAAAACCAGCACGGGGCCAATCCATCTCTGTCACTGCCCCTCCCTAAACTCCCCAACTCCTCTCTCCTCTGCAGCTCCCTCCTCCAGGGCTCACGGCTCGGCTGCCTGGATGTGCTCTGGGATCAGCCCCCTCCTGCTGTGCCAGCCTCCCACACTGCCTGGCTGCAGCTCCCCGAGACCCCACAGGGCTGGTCCCCTCTGCAGGGTCTCCATCAAGCTGTGGAGTGGTGGGCAGGCAGGTGCAGCAGGGGAAGCCCCGGCCAAGGGTGCATTTGGCACTCCTGTCCAAGGATTTCCCCACCCTGGACCTGTGCGCCTCACATGGACACCCATGGCCAACGACCCCCATCCTGCTCCAGGACCCTGCACTTCTCACAGGGGACCTGGCTCCACACCTCTGCCACCAGCACATCTGTGAAGAGAGAAATCAGAAGCAGAACCCACCGTAGTCCAAGCCTGCCTGGGTGATCCTCACCACGAAGCCAGGGTTGGTGGCTGTGGTGAGTGCCAGGCACAAGGTCAGTGCCCCACAAGCCACAGCCACGCTCTGCATTCCCATCCTGGCTTCCCGTAATGCTGTGCTATGCAGGGCTCTCCCTGCCCACACCACCTTTATATCCCTGCCAAAAAGGGAACTGCTAGTCAGGGTGGGGTGAGGAGCCACGGGGGGCGTCCCCAGGACTTCCTGCTTGGCCACCACCCTGCTCCGCTGTGCTGCTGGCACCATGACCTGGCCGAGCACAGAGGCACACCTGGTGCCTCTCACCAAAAGCAGGGAAGGAGCAGTGGAAACTGGGAACCAAGAGCTCAGTTTCAGCTCTCTGTCACTGCCAGCAGTCCCTGCCTGTGGCATCCCCAGTGGACCAGAGCTGGGTTTGGCACTGGCAGCTGAGCCTGACAGAGCCACATTCCTGCAGCCTGCAGCCAGCAAAAGCAGGGAACAGCCTGGGCTGCCCAGGAGCAATGTCCCAGCCCTGCTGCTCTCCATCTCTGACCCTGTCCCATGGCTCTCCCGGCTACTCTGTGAGCTGCTTCTGTCTCACCAAGGACCTGCCAAAGGCACCAGAGCAGCCGTGGGGCGCCAGAGCAGCCTCGGGGCACAGCAGTGGCTGAAGAAGGCAGGTGACAGCTTCTCACCTCATGTGAGCACATCCCAGGGACCCCCACAGCCAGCAGGGCTGGCAAAGGAGCACCTGCCTGGGCTGGGCAGCTGCACCACGGTCACCACCTCAGTGCAGTGCCCTGCACCTCCAGACCCTGTCACAGGGCTCCTGCACAGAGCAGCCACACACAGGAGGAGACATCCATCACCCCAGGGTCAAGCTCCAAAGACAACACTTCTGAGGCCGGATCTGTCCCAGCTCTTGTCATGATGGCTGGAGATAGGAATGAAGCTGGGTGCAGCCAGGCAGGTGTGAGAGGGGAACACCCCTGTGCCCCTCCAGCCAGGAGAGCTGGGCTGGCTGGTCTCTCATTGCAGGACAAAAGTGAGGGAAGTAGAAATGATTCAGTTACTTTCATTTCCTGTTGGGGTCCAGGCAAAGGAAACCCATGGCTGCTGATGCAGGCAGATCTCATGCTGGATCCAAGGAAGTCCTGGCTGCCAGAGGCAACATCCTTGAGCCAATAAGGATGTTGTGAAATGCAGCTGTTGCTCAAGCACAGCAATCCCTTGGTGATGCAGGCTCAGGAGACAACAAGGGATGAGGCCATGTAGTGTGTGCTAGAGGAACTCGGCACGTGGAGATCGAGGATAGAGAGACCGAGGCATTCTGTTCCCCTTTGCCTTTTGTCCCACAAGTTTTCAGCAGGGTCATTTACAGGCTGCCTGGCAGACAACCAGTAAATGCCCACCAGGCTTGTATGAGTGGCTACGGCTTTTGAACAGGGCATTGCAGTCAATGTCAGCTCTAGGACCTGGGAAACAGGCACGTGGCAAGGATGGTGCCTGCAGAGAGAGACAAACCACCCAGGGAAGAGCTGTGTCCCACAGGCACCCACCATCACCACTCACAGGCTGTGACTCTCCATCAGTGCCAGCCCGATCCATCGCTGGGAGCCAGGAGCCTGTGGGCAGAGCTCCTTTTGCCCAGAGCTCCTTTTGCCGGAAAGAAACATGCAAGAACAGAGGAGAAAGGCAAAAGGCCAAATCCCCGCTCACAGCCGCCTTGGCATCGTGACCCTCCCTGTCACCCATCATCAGCTCTTAGCTGAGTCTTGCTCAGTTCAGAGCAGGAGCTCCCAAACCTGCCATGGTGACAACCCCATCTCACTGAAGGGCTGTGTGAAAACAACATTCAAGATGTTCAGGAAGAGCATGGAGGAACAAGAACTTCTCCATAAGGAGAAATGAAATTTTATAAGGAATAGAATAGAGAGGAAGCAAAACCAGGAAGTCTTCCCCACAGCTTTGAGCAAATTTTGAAGTTGAACAGAAAAAAAAGCCTTCAAAGAGCCGAACTCTGACCAAACACTGCTGTGTTTGGCCAGGAGCAGCCAAAACAAATGTAAAGCTCAACATATGTGCCGGTCCCAGTAATGCTTCCTGCAAGTGGTGACAGAGGGAATGGCACATGAAATCCTGCCCTGCTGGCCCCAACCCTTTGGACAGGTAAAGGCTTCTCCTGCTGAGCTGCTTTGCCTGTTCTGGGAGTGTGGGGTCAGCTCCACTGGGGAAAGGCTGGCTCCCCCAGGCTGCTGGAGAAGGAATGGGAATGGTCAGATGGGAACCAGGAGCCCAGGAGGACAGGGACTTGCAGGAGTCCTGTGCTGCTGCTGTCCTTTGCCCAGGACTGCAGGTCAACACCCCTCTCTCCACTGTCCATAGCCCACCCCCTGCTCCCCAGCTCAGGAGTCCCTCTGGCCCCACAGGCTCCTCAGCACGTGTGGGCAGTTCCCCATCCTGTCCCAGCTCTTTCCACATTTCTCTCATGATGCCATGGCTCAAGCCCCCCTGCAGCCACGTGCTGGGGCTACTCAGGGACGACAGGAGCTGGGTTGTGGCTGTGAGCAAGGACACCAGCCATTTCTGCCATCTGCAAGGAAATCCGGACACATCTGTATTGCCCCGTGCCCTTGCCAGCCCGGGAATTCCCCGGGCAGCTTGTACCAGTGCCAGAGGCAGGACTGCTGCTGCTGCTCTCCAGCCTTCCACTGGCCGGTGTATGTGGCCTGGGGAAGCACCAGGGAAAACCCGTGGGCACAGCACAAAAAGTGAGAGCAGCCTGCCTGCGTTTGGAGAGAACTTGGAAAGAGAAGTTGTCAGCCCAAAATAAAACCTCTCTTATGCATTTCCAGCCAGAACAAGTTCATTGTCACCCACAGAAGTGGGCTGTGGTCAGGACATGTGGCAACTGTGGTTGTCCCTGGACCAACAGGGACTTCACCAGAGCTCGGAGAAACCCTGTCATCAAGGTGTGGGGAGCTGCGGCTCCTGCCCACTGCACCGCCTGTGTGGTGTCAAAGTCTGATGCTGTCCACTGTCACCTGCACACCTCTGACAGCCTCTGACCCAGCAGCAACTAAAAATACAGCTGAGGAACATGTGGGAGCTCCTCCACAGTTGTTTTCCCAGCTGCAGGCTCAGCATGACCCAGCCTCAGCTGTTCTTGGAGCTGGGAGGGCTCTGGGCCAGCGTGGGGTCGCTGCTGACGCCAGCCCTGACCACTTCACCCAACACAGACAGTGGGGACACCCAGAGGCCCCAGAGCTCACAGAGTCAGAGCCCCACGGGGCACAGCCAGCAGCAGATGTGGGCATGGCCCCTGGATGTGGGGATGTGGGCAGGAGCCACCAGGGTCCCACTGGCAGCCAGCCCCAGAGACCAGCCCTGATGCTGGGCTCAGCACTCTCACCCTCCCTCCACCCCGACATCCCAGTGACAGCCCAGGGGACCCTCGGGACCAGCACTCAGTGTGTCTCCCCCTGCCAAGGGCTGCATTCCCCCAGACAGGCGGGCTCCTCTCGCAGCACGCCAGCTTGTCACACAGTCTGAGAGCCTCATGGGAGACAAAAGGGGACACAGAGAACCAAAGGGGTTGATTTTGCAGAAAAATAAAAATAAAAATGCAAGAATGGTGACCTCGAGCAGAGCCTAGGGGGATCTGAATGGTGGCTCTGTGCCGGCAGAGGGGCAGGGCAAGAGGCCACATGCAGCCTGTCCCAGCAGCTGCTCGGGACAAACAGGACATGGAGAACAGGAGCAGCAGAGGAGGGTGAGCTCACGGGGTGAGGGGCCCCAGGGGCACCCGGGTGGCCCCCAGAAGCTCTGCTTTTTGCTGGACTTGCTGCCCAGCACCCTGACTCAGCCTTGCTGTCTGAGGCTGGCCAGAGGGCATGGGGAACTGCTTTGGGAGATGTGGGGATGCAAAGCTGGACCCGCTGGTTGCAGCTGCAGGTTGGCCCAGCTGAGCACAGGTGGCAAGAGACACCTCCAGGTGCAGGTGGGGAGCTGCTGCTCTGGGTGCAGGGTGGTGAGGTCTCTCTGGGCTCAGCTCCACATCTCTCTCTTCCTGCTTACCAGTACCACACAGGAATAGATCCGTTGTGCTGGTCCAGGGCACAGTCACGCTGCCCTCCTCCCTGCCCTCAACGCCCTCTCCTGGCCCTGCTATCCATTAAGAGATGCAAGAGCCACAGCCCTTGGGTCCATTTCAGAGGTGACCATGCAATTAAAAAATGTCACAGCCTTGAGTTCACCTTCCCCTGCACTCCGAGGAACTATGAAAAACTTGAAGCTGGTAAGTGAACTAGCACAATTACAGGAGCAATTGGCTGCTGGTGGGGATGGGGAGCTGCCCAGCTGGTCCCAGCTGGCACTGGGGATGCTGGCTTGGAGCCAAGGGCCAGTCCTGCAGTGGGCTCAGCTGGGCACCCCAGCCTGGTACCCATGGCCAAGCCTCTGCCCACCCGCAGGACCAGCATTCGTGATCCACATGGGCAGCGAGAGGCTCTCACCAGCTCCCAAGGAAATGGGAAGCAAAGCGAAGGCCTCACTGGCGCCGTCCTCCCTCCCACACGCCAGCAGCCCAGCTGCACCTCCTCCCGTCTCGGCTTGTTTTCACAGCGTGTCCTTTGGCCGCTCGCTGATCCCTGGACAAATGTTCACTAGCGAGACAGCCCCGGCAGCCTGCAGCCCACGCTGTGGCCGTCCCACCCGCCCTGCTGCTTTCCCAGCCCCAGTCCCGGCCTTGAGCCCATTCCCACGAATGCAACAGTGGAAATGACTGCAGCCTGAGCAAGGCGCAGAGAGGCTGGGAGTGCTGCACGTTGTGCAGGGCTGGCAGAGCTGGGGATGCTGTGCCCACAGCACCTGGGGTAGGGAGAGTTGTGCCCAGCATGCCTGGGATTGGGAGAGGTGTCTGTGCCTAGGATTGGCAGGACTGTGTGAAGCGGCATTTTGACTTAGGAGAGAACAAATCTGTGGCTTTGGCTCTTATGCTGGTTGTTTTTGCACAGTTCTGGTTGCTGAATCCCATCCATGATCCTGCCCTTCGGTAGGTCCTTCCCATCCCTGGAACAGTTCAGTCCCCAGAGAGGCACTCACTGTCCTGTGCTACGCTTTTGGGGCAACTCAGGAACAGGAACTGGGAGCCACGGGATCTGTCCAGGACATAGACCACTGACTCTGGGTGGATTGGAAAAGAGGGGCACCCCCGCACCAAACGCCTGTGTGAGCACATCTGCACACGTATACGAACACATGTGTACACACATGCACACATACACACACATGCAGATACAGCTCTGCGTGATCCCGGTGTGTTCCAGGACCCTTCGCCTGGAGCTGCCCGGGGGGGCCTGGGGGAGGACCCCCGGTACAGTCCCCTCCTGCACCCGCTCGGGGTCTCTTTCTCCCTCCACTCCACTCCCATCCCATCCCGCCGGGGGCCGCTCCCCCCGCCCGCGGGGACACGCAGGGGGACTGTCCCGGGGGGCCGCATCTCGGGAGCCTCCAGGGGACTCCCGCCGGCGGGCACAGGAAAGCGGCCCGCCGCCCCCCCGCTCTGTCCGGGCCACCCCCGCCAGCCCCCTCCCTCCCCTCCCCCGCCCCGCCCCGCTCCCGCTTTCTTCGCCTTGTCTTTCTTTTCCTTCTTTTTCTTTTTTTTTTTTTTTTTTTTTTTTTTTTTTTAGTTTCTTATTTTCCCCCAGAAAAGGCGCGGCGGGCGGAGGGGGCCGGGGGGGCCGGGGCTGCCCGCCCCCGCCCGCGGCTCCGGAGGCGCCGGCGCCGGGAAGAGCCGCCGGCGGAACGGGGACCGGCCGGGAGCCCCGGGCCGGGGAGAGCCGGCGAGGAGGAGGAGGGACGGGACGGTCTGTGCCGCGGGCCCCGGCCCCTCTGCCACTTCCTGGGAAACATGGTAATTCCTGGGGCATCCCTCTCCCTGCCGCTGCCCCTCCCCGTGGCTGCCGATCCCGCGGGCACCGGGTGGGCACCGGGTGGGCAGCGGGAGCGACAGCAGAGGGAGGTCGGGAGCGAAGGGGGAAGGAAGTGCAAAGGCAGAAGTGGGTGTGGAGGTGGGTGTCGGGGCAGAGGTGGGTGGGAAGACAGAGACAGATGCGAAGGTGGAGGTTGGGTGTGCAAGGTTGGGGATCGGGTGTGGAGGAGGACGTGGCCGCGGCCGCTTGGGCAGGTGTGCGCGGGGCTGCATCCTGCGATGCTTAAACTTCCCTGCGAAGTTTGTGAGGGGGGTGGCGTGCAGCGGCTGGGAGCTGCTGTGCGAGCCGTGCCAGCGCCGGGGATGCTCGCAGCCCGCTTGGGTCGCTCGTGCCGTTGCCCCGGGCTCGCTGAGCGCGGCCCCGCTCTGGGCCAGGCTGAGCTTCCAGCGGGCCCTGCCAACGCTGCTGACAGCAAGGGCTGCGGAGAGGCAGAGCAATTGGTATTCAGGACTGGTCCCAGGCTCAAACCTCTCCTTCCTGAGCAGCGGGGAGAAAGGAGCTGGAGCTGAGTCACCCTGTGGCTTCTGGCACGGGTTAAACACTTTACCACACCAAAACCCCAAAGCCCGGCCCGTCTTGTTGATGTAAACCAGTTTAAAAATATGGGTATTTGGGGAGAAATATCAATCTCTATTTAACAGCACTTTGGCTTATTAAAATGGAAATAGCTTTGCAAATGTAAATCTCCTTATGCTCCCTAATGCCTTTGTTCCAGCTCCCTCCCAGCGGGTGGAGGGGCTGCTTTTGGATTCCTATGGGCTTCTGGCCGGCCCGGATGCGGCTTCGCCAACGAACTCAGAGCCGCTGCACCATGGTTACCCCAAAAAAGCCTCCCCCAGTGATGAAGTGCTTTGTGAGACTCCATGAAAACATTTTTAGTCAGTCATTCCAGGCCAAAATATTCCCCAGCACAACTCAGGCTGTGTCTGGTGCCTCCATCAGTCCCTGGTTCCCTCCTGACACTGGCTCACACAGTCCCTGCCACTGGATGAAGTCCTGGGTGATAGGACAACAGGAAACAGCCTCAAGTGGTGCCAAGGGAGGGTTAGACTGGATACTAGAGAAAAATTTCTTCACTGAATGACTTGTCAAGCCCTGGCACAGGCTGCCCAGGCAGTGGTGGAGTCACCACCCATGAAGGAGGATTTAAAAGACTGTTGGAGGCAAGGCAGGCAGTTCTGGCTCATCTCTCATGGCAGCATTCAGAGCTGGATGGATCCTCCTGTGCTGTTGTGGCTCCTCGCCTCGGTGTTGGGACGGGGACAAAGTCCAGCTAGGCAGTGCTGGGCATGGAGGTGGTGGGCACCCAGCTGGGCTCAGCACTGGGGACCAGGTGACTGCACCAGGGCCCCACTGGAGCAACATGGAATGGGGTGCTGGACTTTGCCCTTCATCAGGGGTTTTCCAGAGAAAGGTCTCCAGTCCATTCTAGGAACTGTACACAATAAGACAAAGCTGGAGGAGAAAGGTCCAAGGGCAGAAAGCCTGGACAGGAAACACAGGGGCAGATCAGGGCCCTGAGAAGGGACTGGCTTGCCTCCTCTTCCGCCCAGCTCTCTGGCTTCTCCTGTCAGGTGCAGGAGCAGGAGATTCCTGTGCCGAGACATGGAAAAAAAGTCATGAAGAATAAACCAAAGCATGACTGCAAAGGGCTTTAGCTAAAGCGCGTTAAAATTAATTAAGCTGAATTAACCGTGGCCCCTTTGTCTCTGTATGGGCTTCTGGACCAGGGATTAGCTGCCTGAAAGTAATGCTCACCTTGAGCTAATCCCACCAGACTTCCTGGGTGCTCTGATGGGAGCAGGACCTGGCTGCTTGGAGGATGCTTCTCTTCCCCACTCGCTGATGGGGTCCCCTTGACAGGTGTGCCAGACTCGTCCCTGTGCTGCCTGGAGCACAGCCCAGGCATCACGGGAGCCGTGGGATGGCTTCTCTCCATCTACAAACTGTGCCACAGAGCGGCCAGCTCCTGCAGCACTGAGAGAATGAACTGGGAGCTGCTGGCCCACAGGTGGCACAGCCCCAGTGTCCTCACCCTGTTCTGGGGCAGTGCAGGGGGATGCAACGCAGCAGAACACTTCTCAGAAAACACAGGAATAATTTTGAGTTTGGCGAATTCAGCAATGAGTCTGGACCAAAACACCCTATCCATCTTCAGATGTTTGTCCTTCCTCCCATCTGCTGCATTCCTGCAGCGAGCTGCGGAGCCCGGCACAGCCCCACGATCTGTCTGGTCTGACTCCTCTTAACCCCTCGGCTGCTGCGGCTCCCCCGCCTCCGCATGGCTGGCGGCCGAGCGAGGCGGCTGCTGCCTGGGGTTTATCCCAGGCTCCTCACCCACAGCCCGGCGCTGGGAACCGGACCCGCCCCGCCTGCGCCGTGCTCGCTGTGCCGCACTCCCGGCTCCTCCCGATTCCAGCCCAGGAGGGTTTGGAGCCCCTGATCTCAGCAGCGTTGCCAGTGTGGGGGTCCCAGGGCCCCGACAGCGGCGCAGTACGGCGTGGGATGGTGGGCAGAGACACCGGGTCGGGCGGGACGGTGTCCCCGCTGCGGGGCCACGCTCCCACCAGCGACACTTGCCTCTCTCCCGCAGGATGCCGGGTCGCTGGATGCGGCGGTGCAAAGCGCTCTCCAGGCCCTCTACCCGCCCTTCGAAGCCACGGCTCCCACCGTCCTGAGCCAGGTGTTTCGGCTGCTGGAGACCAGCTACCAGGGGGACGGGCTCTGCTGCCTGCTCCAGTTCCTCATCCCCGCCAAGCGGCTCTTCGAGCGCCTGCGGCAGGCGGCCTGTGTAAGCCCCCGTGCCCCACAGCGCTGCCCCCATGAGCCGGTCACAGACACGGGGACTGTGCCCGAAGGAGTCCTGCCTGCGTGGGCACACTGCCCTGTGGGCTCCCTCCCTGCACATCCGCTCATTGTTCCATCTGCTCCCCGCAGAGGGGACCGTGGCACACCCAGATATGTGGTCCCTGCAATAAGAGCGAGGGGACTCGGGGTCATCTTGTCTTGGTCCTACAAAGGTTTAAGCTGGGGTTTTCCCTCTGTGAGCACACGGGTGGACTCCACACTGTGGGAATAGCCATGGCTCAGGGTGGGCTTGCAGGGCTGTGCTGCAGAGGCTTGGCTCCGGGACGTGCACTGGGTCACCAGGCTCTTTCATCCTCATCATGGGAAGCACAGGGCCGGGCAGCAAGAGCGTGTGGGGGTGGCTGGGAGGCACAGAGCTGGCAGGGCTCTCTCATGCGCTGTGTTCTTCCTCCTTCCCAGGCTCCCTACTTTAATCGCATCTTTCTCCACGAAGGCTGGCCCTTATGTCTGCACGAGAAGGTGGTTGTGCACCTCGCGCCGCTCAACCCCCTCCTGCTGCGCCCCGGGGACTTCTACCTGCAAGCAGAGCCCTGTGAGGAGCACACAGCGCGTGTCACCATCAAGCACCTCTCCCTGGACCTGCGCTCCGTGGAGGAGACACCTGTCCCCGAGGCCACCCACGCTCTGCTCTTCACCAACGCGTGGCTGGAGGAGGTGAACAGCAGCTGGGCCGGAGCTCCCCTGCACACCTGCCTGGTGGCCACCGAGAACGGTGTCACCCCAATGCCGTGGAGCCGGATTGCCACGCCTGAGTTCACCGACAAGCCCAGGGCTGGAGCTGACGGTGTGCCTGCTGGTGCCTGGCATGGACCTGCTCCTGAGACTGCATCCGACACACCTGTGCCCCATGGCACAGCAAATGTCCCCACGCCCTACGGCAACACTGCGGGCACCATCCCAGGCTGCAAGGCCACCTCTCGGAAGTCAAGCCAGGGACGATACCCGGGACTGATCAAGGTGGAGCAGGCAGGTCTGCGAAAGAAGCCGGCCACGCTGGCTGTGCCCAGCCTCAGTGAAATCATCAGCCAGAACCTGGAGGGGGAGTATGTGGACCTGCTGGAGCAATCCCAGGAGGACTTGGATGTCCTGACCAGATCCCTGTTGCTGACCTGCCCTCCAGGGAGAATAAGGGCTGGGGCTGAGGACATGCTCCCCTGGGCAAATGGGGGATCAGGAGCAGACGCCTGGCCCTGTGGGGAAGCACTGAGCTCAGAGGAGAGTCCCTGCAGCCCGGGCCTGGGGAGGAAGATAAGCCAGGAGCCAGGGCCACATGGCCCAAAGTGCCGCCAGCGTGACTCCTACATGGCCGCGCTGCAGAACCCGGTGAGCTTCGGCTCTGGGCTGATGGCAGCCATCCTGGAGGAGCCGGACAGCCCTGGCTCCGAGCTGCCCCCTGCCACCCCCCGTGAGACCCCCGCACAGCACAGGAAGGGGGCTGGCAGCCCCATGCTCCTCACCCGCCAGTCCCGCCGAGCGACTCCTGGGGTGCCGGGGCGAGGGGGGCTGGTGCAGCGGGGCAGCCCCCGGCTCCCCCCAGGTTCCGGCCACAAGTTCTCCTTCCTGAAGGGCACGCGGCTCGGGGCAGCCCCCGAGGATGAAAGAGTCAGCAGCCAGCACGAGGGGGCCTGGAAGAAGATGTCAGCCATCTACTCGCCCAGGATGGGCAGAGCCAGGGCAGCAGGGAAAGGTACCATCCTGTGGGGCTGTGGCACCTGACCAGGCTCTGCTGGGGCTTTGCTTCTTTGAGTGTCACCAGCTTCCCTCTCCTCTATCCCTGTGCACAGGTACGAATGCAGCCACTGCTGCTCCTGTAGAGGAACGGTCTCTGGAAAGTTCCAGCTGCAAGAATGGTCCCTCTGTGCCCAGCACTGGCACTGCGGGTCGGGAGCCTCCAGCCTGGCAGGACCTGCACGCTGGGCTGCTGCGCTCGGGCATCATCTGCCTGCCAGGTACTGCTGGCACCATGAGCCTGGGGAATGGGAGGGAGGGGCCTCTGGATGGAAACACAGGCTGCTGCAGAGAGTGTTTTGGAGGAAGGTTTCAGGGCTTTGCTGAAGGCCAGAAATACTCCAAGCGGAAAAATTTTTTTCAGCTGGGCAATAACATTAAAAACATAAATGCAGGCAGCCTGTGAAGAGCAGCTGCCCCAGTCCCAGCCGCCCCAAGCCCTCCCACACCATTCCTCTCCAGTGAAGCTGTTCAGCTTTAGCTGCCAAACACTAAACATTTGGCTCCTTCTTTTTCCCAAGAACCACCAAGCAGTAACAAAACCCATCTTCTTCTCAGGAAAAACGTCCCCAGCAGCTCTGGAATTCCAGACATTCATGCCAAGAGCATCCCTGGGCTGGCTCTCCCCCTCCCAAAGGGCCTGAGGGGCTGCACCATGGCAGGCTGAGCTGGGGCAGCACTGATGGTTACCCCAGCCCCTTGTGGGGTGCTCAGGTCTGGCAGGTGGCTGCCAGAGGAGTCACTCGCCCTTTCTCCACAGGGAGCTCGGACAGGCTGGGCAGGGCTCTCCTCCTGGTGACCACCAGTGGCAGTGCCTGGCGGGCTGCGTGGTGCTCAGCTGCCGAGCTGGCAAGGCTCATCCTCTGCCTCTGCTCCCTCCCCAGGTAAGAGCCAGCAGGACCTGCCAGTGACCCCCAGCTGCTGCCTGGCTCAGGGCTCCCAGGCTAAGTTGGGATGGATTCCCAGCATCCCACACTGGCTATCCAAACTCTGGTTTGGGCACATCCCCGAGGTGCCTGGACCATGTCCCTGCCAGAGGCACGTGCTCTGAGCCCTTGGCAGGGACATCCCACAGGGATGAGGCCACTGCCTGTGGCCGAGTTCCTGCCTGCCTGGGAGTGCACAATGTGGGAGGGGGCTTTGAGAGGGTCCTGCCTCAGGGAAGGACCCCCACTCCTGCTGTGTTTCCCCTCGCTAGGCAAGAAGTGAAGAATGGTGAGAGGCGAGAAGCCAAGGATGCCAAGGATGTTGGGCTGACAGTTGTGGTGGATGCCAGGAAGAAGCCGCCCGCTCCCGTCCTATTCTCAGCCCTCCGTTCCGTCCAGGTATGCCAGGCTCTGTGTGCCTGTGCCATAGGCATGCCAGGGGTGTCCCTGTCTGGGAGGGAGTGCTGCCACCCTTTGGGGGTCCCTCAGGGCCTTCCCTGTGCCCGCTCTCCATGCGATCCTCAAAGGTGCCTTCTGAGCCCTGCCATCAGCATCCTAATATGTGAATTCATCAGGAAATGCACTCCAAAGTGACAATCCACTATTGCGGCAGAGTCCTTGTGCCAGTGCCCAGGTAGTGCCACAGGAGTGCCCTGTGCTGTCCAGGGGCTATGGGGTCCCCCCCACCACAGCACCTTTTGCCCTTGTATGCCCGATAAAACCCATGTTGGCCCTGATGTTCCTCACGTGGAGAAGTGTCACTGGTGTCAGAGAAGGGGTTCACTCATGAGGCTCTTCCCATGGTCCTTTGCCAGGGAGGCAAGGTGGCTGGGACAAGGTCATGGCCTGAGGGCCGTGTTTCCATCTCCCACACCAGTGAGAGTGGGAGGCTTTTCTTTTGCAATGAGCTCACCAGCCTCAGCTGACCCAGGAAGGTCCCACACTGCCGTGGGTGACCGGAGGGCTTTGTGTGGGGTTTGCCCTGGTGATTCTCCCCTGCCTCCCACAGAGTGTGTCTCCAGGCTGCATTCACAGCATGCTGCTTCTGGCCGAGAAGGAGCTGGTCTCCCACCGTGAGAAGCTGGCTGGGGTGCAGGTGAGCCTGTCCCTGTCCCCTGAGCTGGTGCAATAGGGGGTTATTTCCTGCTCCAGACAGCCTTACAAGCCCTGTGCCCTGCAGGTGGAGACCCTGACATCGCTGAAGGCTCTGGGCCGCCACATCGACAGCTCCCAGCTGCCCCCAGAGCTGGACGGTGCCTTCCCCTACTGCCACGGCGAGTGGGTTCAATTCTTCCAGGTGTCTGTTACCACGCCATGAGCCATTGCCTCACCTCCCCCGTGTCCCTCTGTCCCCACTGCTTCTTATGTGTCCCACACACATGCCTGGAAAAGCAACAGGAAGGGCTGGGAGAGGGGAATGAACAAGAGAGCTCTGAGCACAGGAGGGTCAAGCTCCTTCCTACCTGCTCCTGCCTGCAGCTGCCCATCCACCTCCTCACTCCCTTCCTCATCAGCTTTAACCCAGTGCCTCACAGTATTTCCTGCTCTGTCCTGGTACTCCTCCTCCTCCTCCTCATGGGCAGACTGCCCCCACTGACCCACGGTGTGTGTCCCCCACAGAAGCTGCAGCCCTTCACAGCCAGCCTCAGGCAGGCATCGGAGCTGCTGCAGCGCTGCATCCAGGAGCTGCGGAACACCGACGCACTGGCTGGGACACAGGTAACAGGGGTGGAAGCACCACAGGCTGGGGACATTCCCAAAGGGCCCATCTGCAGTGCAGCCACAGCAACATTTCCCTCCAGTTCCCCAAAACTTGGCATAACTGTCCCCAGACTGGCTGCTCCTGGCCATGGGGAGCATGTCCCCTCTGCTCCTGCCTGGGGTACCCATCCTGTGCTGGCTGAGACCTCAGGTGAGGCCCCAGGTAAGACACTTGTCTGACCCTCCCTTCCTGCACAGGATGCAGCTGCAGGCATCAGGAGGCACCAGCAGCTGATGCAGAAGGTGCTGAGTGACCCTCAGCTGGTGCGGGTGCAGCGCGAGGGGGGGTTCCTGCTGGCCAGGCTGCGCAGGGAGGCCGCCCGCCTCTGCGCCTCCGAGCACATCAGGTAGGACGGGGCAGTTCCACTGTCAGGAGGTGCCAAAGCCAGAGACCCCTGCTCCTGCTGGCTGACAGAGCCACCTCCCCATGGACAGCCCGGTCCCCATGAGCCCAAGCTACTGCCATGATCAGTCCTGCTCTGGAAGCATGGACCACATGTCTGAAACAGCCCATTGTAGGGGTCCCCTTATCGTCGCTGGTGCCAGATCCCTGAGAGGGTCTCCTGCCCCGGGCCCGGCCAGATCTGTCACTGCTCTGCAGTGCCGGCAGCAGTGCCTTGGGCTGGGCTCGGGAAAAGCCACTAGATGGGGCCACGTCCCGGCCATGCCGCGCCCAGCCAGCTGGGCTGTGCTGTGCTCCTCTGGCCATGCCGTGATCGTCCGGTGATGCACACTTGTCTGGCCGTGCCACACTCATCCAGTGATGTCACAATCTGGCCATGCACAGCTCCTCTGGCCATGCTGTAGTCATCCAGTAATGTCACCCCCACCTGGACGTGCCATACTCATCCAGTGGTGCCGTAATCTGGCCATGCTGTTACTCCTCCAGCCGTGCTGTAACCGGGCCGTTCCGTGCTCACCCGGCGATGTCGCTGTCGGCCGGGAATGCTGCACCCATCTGCTGATACCGCACTGCTCCAGCCATGCCACGCTGCCCCGCAGTCATGCACTGAGGCAGCGCTAAGCCACTGCTCCCTGCTGCTCCCTTCTCTCAGTGGGGCTGGGCTGCACTGATAGACGGGGCTTTCCCGTCCCGCGGTCCCTGCTATCCATTTGCTCCATGAGTTGGGAAGATGTCCAGGTGCCTGCAAGGCTTGGGTCGGGAGCTGAGCAAGAGACCTGCTCCCTTCCACTTTGTGCATCTGTGAGCTCACCTGGCAGCCCCTGGCACTGATGGCCCCTCTCCTCCCACCCCCCAGGACCGGTATGGAGTTGGCTGAGGGGCTGTATAGTCAGCTGGAGGAAGAACTTCACAACCTCGTGTCCCAGTCCAACAGCTGCCTGGAGCGCCTGGAGTTCCTCCGCAAGGTCCGGGAGCTTGAGACTGAGTTTGGCAAGGTGAGCTGGGTGTCCCTGGGGTGCCACAAGTTGAAGTTGCCCTCTGTGGTGTTCCATGGTTGAGTGTTTTGGCCACATTTCCTTTATTTCTGATGATGCTAGAAGCCTGGAGAATGGCCGGATTGCCTGAGCTTTGATTTTCATTATGGGTGACTGTGTGTGACTGAGCTGGGCTGGGATGCCGGGCCGGGGCAGGAAGGGGAGGTGCTGTGGACATGCTGCTGCTGCCCTGGCCTGAACCTCCTGACCCCTGTTCTGCTCTCTCACAGCTGGGCTCCTGGCTGGATGGGGAGGCAGCAGCTCGGCTGCAGGAGATGGGCACCGAGGATTGGAGTCCCGAGAGCTGCCAGGGCTCTGCCGAGCACTTCAAGGAGTTCCTCACCCAGGCCACAGTATGTCTGGAGGGGCTTTTCTGTAACAGACATCCCCTGGGTTTGGAAAGAGGCTTCTGGGCAGAACTGGGTGTCCCCGAGCTGTTGAGTCACACTACAGTTGTCAAGCTCAGCATTGTGGGGGACTCTGGGCAGTCCTGCTCCTGTGTGGGGGTGGCTGTGCTGTTCCTTGATGTGTGCTGGGCTGGGGCTGCTGTCCCCAACCCCTGCTGTACTCCATCCTTTTTCCTACAAAGCCTGGGCATCCATCAGACAACAAATAACATTGTGATGAGGATCTTCTGGTTCCCCTGGATGTGTAGGCCCTTTAGTCACACGCGCTGCAGGGAGGGTGAGGCATGGTGACCCCACTCGGGACAGGAGGTGCATGGGGTGCATTTTGAACCAGGCCAGGGCAGAGCAGGGATTTGGAGAATCCCATTGCTTTGCTTGTTCTCACTTGCCCAGAAGTGTTTCCCATCCATCTCTGGTGATGGATGGGCTAATGGTGATGTCAAGGGCTACCTGCAGTGTGCGTATCCCAGGTCAGCACCATTCCCAAGTGTGGAGCTGTTCCTTCCTCCTGTCCCTGCAGGCTCGATACCAGCATGGCCTGACCCTGTGCCAGGAGGCAGCTGAGGTCCGAGACTCGACGTTCCCTGAGGCAGATGCCCTCCAAGCATCTGCAGCCCTTTTCCAGACAAAGCTGATGAGCTTCTCCCAGCAGCTGGAGCGGCGGCAGGCAGAACGGGAGCTGCTGCAGGAGCTCGTGCGGTTCTCCAACAAGGTGGGTGCAGGGCATCTCCCCCTGCAGGACATGGTGCTGCTGGTGGCCACGAAAGCAGCCAGTGTCACCTCTTTTGCAGGTGGCAGGGCTGAAGCTGGACTGCCGGCAGTGCTCGGCCCGGGCACAGCGTGGGGAGGGCCAGGCCCTGCGGTGCCTGCAGAGATCCTTCCAGAAGCTCTCGGTGGAGTTTGCCCTGGAGAAGCTGAAGGAGATGAAAGCTCAGGTGCGCAGGATGCAGAGCAGCCAAGGATTGGCAGCCTGGACAGAGGCACAGCACAGGTACCAGGAGACCCGGCAGATCCTGGAGGAGATGCTGGCAGAACTGCAGGAGGCCTGGGGAGCACAAGCTGACGGGCAGGGAGACTCCTCCAGCCCCCCCAGCCCGGGGTCTGCAGCTCCTCACATGGAAGTCCCAGTGTGCAGAGCAGCCCCCTGCCCTGAGCCAGCAGTGCTGGGGGGCAGGGGGTTGGCAGAGCAGCCAGAGACCAGCACTGAGGGGCCAGGACAGCCCCAGGGGCCAGGACAGTCCCAGCCCAGCAGCAGTCCTGGCTCCACGCTGGGTGTGGAGCAGAGCTCTCTGCAGCCCCACTGCCGGCTGGGACCTCAGGGTGCCCACAGCTCTCACTGCCACATCCCAGCTGACACCCCCCATCCCAAACCCAAGAGCAAAGCAGGCCTGGGAGTGACAGGACACCTCACCCAGGAGCGCAACCAGCCCCGTCGGAGGCGTCCCTTGACCCTGCCTCCCTGGACACGCTTCCCAGGTGCTGACCCACCATGTCCTACTGCTGTGCCCCATGGGACTGCCTCAGATCCCAGCACAGCTGGTGCACCAGCGGGGCCACGGGCAGAAGCTGCCCAGTACTTCCAGATTTCCAGCCAGAGCAGTTTCTCCTCTGAAGACTCAGATTCACAGAACTCCACGGAAGAAGTCCCAGCAGCAAGCCTGGCTTTGCCCAGGGACCTCCAGAGTCCCAGACCACCCTGCCCATCTGAAAAGGCCCACCAGATCATTTACCTGGAGAACCACCACACTGAAAGTTCAGCTAAAGCAAATGCCAAGTAACCAGTTCCTCCAGCTGGGGCTGTTTCTGTCCAGCTGCATGAGTCTCGATCACAGACTGGATGAGACTTCCCATGCTCAGAGGTGGGATGCTGGAACTTCTCACCCCACCCTCAGTCCCAGACTGTTTGGTTCCCTGTTCTTAGTGTTCTGCCTGCCATGGATCAGCAGTAATTCCATCACCAGCTCACAGGATTCATTCACAATCTACCAGATGTGTAGCAATCCTCCCATAAAGTGCCTTTATCCCTACCAGTGCCAGCCTTGTCTCAGGCAGTGGGGAGGGTTCCCACATTGAAAGCTGTGCTTGGAGCATCTCAGGGGAGTGCAGACCTGTGAGATGTTCCTGTCACTCACTGTGCTCCCTGCTCCACTGGATGATTTTACCATCCCTGTGCTGCTGCTGCAGCCCTGGCTGAGCCCCAGCAGTGGGCCCTGGGTTTGTGTGTGCTCATTAACACGGGACTAACTCCATTAACATTAATAAACCTGAAGAGAAACACCTGGATGGTCCTCATGGAGGAGAGTGAGAAGTTGTGTCCTACTGAGAGCCAGCTCCTGGGGTTCACACCCAAGTTCCAGCTGCTCCTACCACCCCAGCATAGTCAAGAATGGCCCCGTGCCCCCTACGTGGGCACAGCCTGGCTCTCCTGCTTGCTGCCAGCACCTTGGCCCTGCTCAAAGGACCCTTTTGTAAGGGTTAAGTGCCTCAGTCTCCTGTTGTCCCTCCCAGTACATGAGCAGAGTGGTGTCATCCTGCCCAGCCTCCCCACTCTGTTTTGGGAACGCGCTGTCCTGGAGCCTTTGGGACCCGTTTGGGTGGGGGTGCGACCCTGCCGATCCCGGTCCAAAGCAGCCCGCGGTCCCCAGAGACCCTGTCCCCGCAGGCTCGGCCTGTTCGGGCATCCGGGAGGGGATGATGGCAGGCGGGACCCCGACTGGCGGGGCCAGGCACTGGCCGGCCGCCCCCCTGGGCAGCCACAGCATGAGCTAATCAAGAGACATCAGAGGAGAAGCGATCTCTGCCCTGGAGGCCGTTCCAGAAAAACACACTCCTCCTCCCAGCCCAGCACGGTCATGGCTCGCACCCTGCGGGATGCTGAGCCTCGGCAAAGGGCACTCGCCCATCCCAGTCTGGCTGAGCGTCACTCATACCCCCCTCAGCCTTGTTTTTGCCAGATCCCGAAGCCAAGCCCCGCTGAGCTCCTCACGGCCCCCGCTGCCCCCCGCGGGGCCACGCTCCTCCTGTCTGGGTCATTACTGAACACCAACGGGACCGACCCCGGCCCTGCCCTGTCTCAGGACCTCTGCCTGTCACCACTCCTGGTCCTACCCAATTGTCTGCTCCTTACTTCTCCCGACAATTTTTTTAGACTCCATCTTCCCCAGCTCATCACGGATTCTTCTACTGACCATTCTGTCCCTGCTCCACTGAAATCCTGGTCGCTGAGTCCATCCCATTCCTTTTGGTCTGAAAGTTGTCCTAGAGAACCTGGACACATCTGCACAGCCTGTCCTGTGTGAGCCTAGAGTTCGTTCCATTCTCCAATAATGCCACGTCCTGAGTGGCACCAAGGTCACCAAGCCAGGACATTTCTACCTCTCCCTGATATGTCCCTGTGTCCCATCCCCATGCCCTACAGCTGAGTGTGCCCCTGTGGCCAGTGCAAGCCGGGCCCACCTGGATGGACCCAGCTCACTGCCAGAGCCAAAAATCTTTCCTCCCTCCAGCATCATTCCAAGCCAAGCCTGACAGTTCCCTTGCTCAGTTTTCCACTCTGTTGAGAGCTGATCTGCTGTATCCCCTCCATTACAGCTTTTAGGTTGCAGAAATAGCACTTTCCAGCGAGAGGGAGAGTCATTTTTCAAACCAGATGGAATTATGATTCTTCTGAATAAAGCAAACAATGACTTTCCTGTTGTTTTCTTTTTCCATAAGTAAAATTTTAAAAAAGGATATTTTGCAAATCCTGAGTTAACTGATAACAAAAAGAGGAATTTCCGGCCTGTGACTGGAGGGTGAATCGTTTCCCTGGAAGGGTCCTGTGCACTCAAGAGCTGTCAGCCCCCACAGCTGGATGGGCATACCCAGATCCCTCCTTCCCTCCTACCAAAAAGTGTTTTGCAACATTCTGGCAAAAATTTTCTTATCTCTGCTGATCCTTCAGCACATTATTTATGACTCCCAAGTTTGACCAATTAAGCCATAACCTTTCCAGAAAGGCAAGTACAGGAGTTAATCAATGTCTCCTTTCCCTTGTGAAATGGCAAAATCATTTGTCAGGGGCTGGCAGGGATCCAGCAGTGTGGGCTGGTCAGGGTCTGGCAGTGCCAGGGTGCAGAGCACCCTCCAAAATGGGAGGGAAGCTCCCACAAAGCCCCAGGAAAGACTTTTATCCAAAGGAAAAAAGGTCCAAAATGTTGGATGCAGCAGACGACAAAACCAGCTCAGAGAAGAGGAGGGCCCATGGATCAGGCACAGATCCCAGCCCCAGGGAATGACCTTCTCTTCCCCATGGCAGCTCCTGGCTCAGCCATTCCCCCTGTGGCTCCTGAGCCCTGCCCCAGCAGAGCAGACAGTACAGGGGCTGGCACCAGAGACAGCCACGGCACTCTTCTTCCTCCTCCTTCTCCTCCTCACCACCAGATTCCCATCGAGCTCTGCCCTACAAACTGCAGGGGCTGCAGGGTCACTGGGTTCAATTGTGACAAGACAGAGCAAAGAGGAAAAACGGAAGGGGAAGAGCAAGAGGCACTGGGGTTCCCACACTCCCAGCCACTGCCACAGCTGTGCCCTGTCCCAGTCAAGGAGGAAGTGGGGAAATGGGTGACAAGGCAGAGACGCAGTGACAATAGCATGTGGGAAAATTCAGAGCCACTCACATGGGCCCCCCCAGCCGTTCTGGTGCCAGCAGAGCCACCACAGGCCCATTCCTGTCCTGGCAGCCCCTGGACTGCGGTTCAGCAACAAAGAGCCACGGAGTTCAGAAGCACAAGCTGGGGGCTTGTTCCGTGCCACGGTGGGAACTGTCTTGCCTGGATTTGTTCTCCTGGGTGACAGCCAGGGCAGTGGGTCTGGTTTCAGCAGGTAAACAGAGGCAGCTCTGGGTTCAAGAGGGAGCTGAGCGGTGGGACAAGGACACCCAAGCCAGGACAAGCTCAGTCCTGGCTTTGGGACGTGGCTGCAAGCACAGGTGTCCCAGAGAAGCTTCATTGTCTCCAAGTGCCTGCTGTGGCAGAGCAAACAGAGGTCTTGCCTGTCACTGAGCTGGTGCTCCGGGGAGCTGCAGGATAGCCATAAGAAATGGAAAACCAAAGAAACCAGTGATACCAGAGGAAAACAGGAAGGGTGAGGGGTAACGCCAAAGGGTAGAGCTCCAAGGGCTGGACATAACTCAATCTGATCTGAGCTGGCCAGGGAAAGGCCAACCCAGCTGCATTCCAAAATCCCAGCTGTGCTGCATTCCGAGGGATGGATGGAAAATGCTTTTGCCAGTGCTTGCTCAGGGGCCCTGCAGACAGCCACCTTGGGAAGATGATGACAGGACACAGGTGACCTGCATGGGGGACACAGGCATGGAGGACACACAGCTCATGTGTTAGCCCTGGGGGAACCACCCAGCTTCAGGCATTTGATCTGGATATGTGAACTCACAGAGGAGCACAAACACTCCAGGCACCATCTGGGGAGCACAGACCCTTCTTGTTTCCCCCTGCAGACCCGTTGGAGCCTGCAAGCTATGAAGGTGGAGAGGGATTACCGGGGAGCGGTGCCCTGGGGGAACAGGCGCCCTGGGGAGGGAGGACTGGGGGGGTTCCAACAAACTGCTGGGAAATGACAGCCAGAGGCTGGAATTCAGTTTGCACCAGGTACGGCCAGATCACTTTGCAAAACGTTGTGTTTGGCTCATGACTGTCCTGGCAGTGGACGTGAGCCCATCCTGCAGCACTGCAGCCCGCTCTCGAGGGCTGTGGGACCCTGCCACAGTGGGACTGGCCTTGTGGCCGTCCTGGGGCCACCAGCAAGGACAGGTTTGGCACAGCTGGAGAATCCACTGCCCTGCATGCATTGCTGCTGTCCAACACAGGACCCACCTCCCGTGGGCTTGCTTGGGACCCTGCCAGGGAAGCCCCCAGCTCTCCTGCCCCCACCGTGCTTGCAGACCAAATAAACCCGGACACTTTTGAGAGGTTTTTTCTTTTAAATAAAAATAGAGACTCCACCTAAAAACGAAGACAGTTACACAATTAATCCCTCCTGAGCCCCCCCCCACCCCCCCCTCCCAGGAGCGGGAGGGGGTGCCTTGCACCAGGACTCCCCAGAGAAGCTGGCTGTCAGCTGCTGGCCGATCCCTCCAGGCCGTGCTGGTTCAGTCTCCACATTTTTCGGGAACAGCCTCTGGCTCAGCCCGTGCCGTGAGCCGGCAGCCAGAGCCCCGGGCTGCGTCTGGCACCACCGCACATCCACATCCCTGCCCCTGCCCGGGGACGCCTCAGCTCCACGGGCCGGATCTGCCCCGCGGCTGCCTCACCGGAGCACACCGCGCCTGCCTAGGGGGCAGGTGGAAGAACAACCTGCCTTCCCTTAAAAAGCCACTTCTCCTCCCAAAGGACAGGCTGCAGTGCTTGGCCGGGCACAGCTGGGAACAAGCCCCGCTTCATGCCGGCTCTGAGCCCCCCCGCCCCGGGAGCCCCGCGCTGCACCGAGACCGTCTTGCTCAGCGCCAGGGCTGCCAGTGGCAGGCAGAGCCCCAAAGCAAGCGTGGTGCCATCACCAGCCCCAGCCTGCATGCCCTTAGGGACCCTTGGCTGCGGCTGCCGCCGAGCCCCCCGGCTCTGCCCGCCGCCTATGGAGCCGCCACAGGACTTTGATCCCAGCCTTGGGAAGCACTTTCCCATGCTCGCAGATCAGGGGTGTGAGAGGGGTGGTTGCTGCGTCTTGCATGCCAGGATGCCCCCACAGCCCCCAGAGCCCCTCGCTGGTCTTGTCACCGTGGGCATAAAACGTTTTGTCCTGAAGTCACATCCCTGCCGGGCCCCTCACGGTGCCTCACCCCGGGACGATGCCGGGGCCCCGCCGAGGAGCACACGGGTGCCCCGGCTTCGGGGGGCTGCAGGAGCAGCGGCCGGGCTGAGGCTGAGTTTGGGGAATACCCGGGGCGGGGAAGCAGCGAGGAGATGGGCAGAGCTCCTGAAGTCGGTTGACGACTTAACAGGGCGACTCAGAGCAGACACTGCCCCTTTTCAGGGGTTGTTTATCTGCCTGCACAAGGGACTGAGTCAGGATGTGCGGGCACTGGAGGGGCTGCAGCCGCCCCGGCACACGCCCAGCACAGCAAACAGCGGCTCTGTCTGTGCAGGACGCGGCGGGGACCGGCACTGCGGGGACCGGCACGCTTTGAAGCAGCTCCAGGAGAGGGGCGGGGGCGAGGAAAGTCGCAATCCTGCGCTGAACACCTTGAGCAAATGAGGAGTTATTCTGGGCTTCAGCAGTGCAAACACCCTCTTAATGCAACCCTGTCTTAGTAAGAAGAGTAAAAATAACACCGGCAGTGTGGCTGGCCTGCCATGGGCGGCATTTTCCAGTGCCTGGGCAGACAGATGCCTCCGCAGTACAAGGTGGTGAGTGAAGTGGGCACTAAAGCTGCAAACAAGGGAGGTTTCCTCTTGGTGAGGTGCTGGGACCAAGCCCAGAGCTCCCTGGATAGCCCCTAAGGGACAGAGCCAGAGGGACAGCCCTGGGAGACAGCCCCAGGGGACAGCCAGGCACTTGTCTCCTGCCGCTTCTGCCCGAGGTGCCAGAGCAGGGACAGGTACCGTGGGTGGTTCCCACTCTGTGCTTGGCAGGAAACCAGGCAGAAGATAATCCAACAGCCTGCCCAGCAGCAGACACCCCAGCTTGCCCAGTCCCACACATCCCACACACCCCTACACCCCTCACGGCAACAAACTGCTCGTGCTTCCAAGCAGAGTGAGAAATGGCTGCTTCCAATTCCTCCCCTGCCGGCGGTGCTCTTCTGGCTGTTTGTCACACATTAACTCAAGTGTGCACCTCCGCTGCAGAGTGCATCCAGAGTTCACACTGGTACAGGAGGAAGAGAGGGCTTGTGCAGGCAGAGCCGAACCCAGCAGCACCAGCCCAGACAGACTGGCACTCATCAGCGCCAGTGGCAGAGGTTCC
Organism: Motacilla alba alba; assembly: GCF_015832195.1. Classification (NCBI taxonomy): domain Eukaryota; kingdom Metazoa; phylum Chordata; class Aves; order Passeriformes; family Motacillidae; genus Motacilla; species Motacilla alba. The sequence goes on along the minus strand of NC_052035.1, from coordinate 7,634,813 downwards.
TGTGCCCAGGGAGCAGCCTTGGGAGCAAGGCCAGCTCGGGGCAGGTGACACCAGCTGTGAGCTCCCGTGGCCACCAGCCCTCCCCAGGCGTCACAGTGGCCTGGCAGGGGACAGCAATTCCTGTGGCCGTGATGCTGAGAGAGAGGGGCAGCCCCTGGGACCCTTACCCCTCCTGACCCCTCCCTGCATCCGTGGGAACTCAGCCCAATATTGCCCACGAGGACCAAGGGGTCTGGGAAGAGGGAGAGGGTTTCATTTTCAGTGTCTCTTCTCAAATCTGAGCAAGGAGGGCCCTGCTGGCAGCAGTTGTGCACCTGGCAAAGCCCCCCCCCATGACCTGCACACCCCCAGCCCACGCAGATACATGGTGGAGTAGTACATTAATTGTTTCCATTAAAGCCAGCTGTCCCAAGCTTTCTCTCAGCAAGGATTTGCTGCTTCTGCTCCCACGTCCCTCCCCACCTCCCTTAAAGAAGGTGATGGAGGATGGGACTCCCCCAGGCATGGCTGCATTGTGGGGCAGTGCTTCTGTAAAGCCAGCCATGCGCCCCAGAGCAGCACACACCAGGAGCCCCTCCACATGCGGCTTCTGGACCCTGCCCCTCGCATGCTAGACCTTACCCACCCTGTCAGTGCCAAAAATCCCTTGGTAGAGCTTGAGGGGTAGTCCAACTCCCTGCAAACCCTCCCAGTGCTGTGTCCTGACGTGCCTGAGCAGAGCACTGGCCGCAGCTGGGGGTCCCTGACCGGGACCACCCCAAATGTGGGGAGGGCAGAGCTCCCCAAGAGCCCATGGAGGTGTGGGATGTCAGCTCTCTGTCCCTGATAGGTGGTCTCTGGTGTGTTGGGTGACCCTTAGGACACACAGGGAGGGCTGGGACATGCCCAGGTGGCACCACTGGCAAGACCCTGAGGCAGGGACCCGCAGGCAGGAGAGGGATGGCCGGTGCGTGCGGCAGGGACTTCCAGGGAATGCGGTGGTCACTGCTGTGTGCACACTTCCACGTCCCAGAGCGACCAGCGCTGATTCCAACACATCTGCTGTCCAGCAGCAAAGTTTTCACCTCGTTTTCCCTTCAGACTCCATCTCTCAGGGATGCAGCTACGGGAAGGGGATGCAATTCCCGACAAGCGCATCCCCCCACGACTGGCCAGGACGGGGACGCTGCCAGAGGAGGGAAAGAACTTTATATGGAGAAAACAGTCCCGAGTCCTGGCACTTCACCGACAGCTGCGCAGCCCCTCTCCGCCCCTTTGTTCTTCCTTCTTTTGACCGGCAGCGGGGCCGTCTCCTACCCGAGGGCTTTGGGGTCCCGGGAGACTCTGCTGGTGCCAAGCCGGGGGGCTCCGAGCTTGCTGCTTTGCTTTTTTTTTTTTTTTGGGTGGTTGCTTTCAATAGGTGGGACCTAAAGCCGCCCGTTTCCTGGAAACTTTGTGTTTTCCCTTTCTTCCCTCCGGCGGCCCGGCCGCGGGGGGGGTGCGCGGGGGGCGGGCGGGATAAATGGGACGGGCGATGGGGCCGGACAGCGGGTGGTGAGGGGCAGCTCCCCCGGCATCCGGACCGCCAGCGGGACCGACACCGGCACCGACAGCACTGCCAGCGGCACCGGGACAACAGCACCGGGACAGCACCGGGACAGGCACCGGGACAGCAGCGGCAGCTCCCGACCCGCAGCGCCCGGCACCATGGCCGAAGGTAGGAGCGGGCGCGAAGCCCCGCAGGTGCCGGGCTCGCTCCCGTCCGCGGGCAGTCCCGACGGCCGCAGCCCCGCTCGGTGCCCCCGCTCCGCTCCCTGCTCGCCCGGGGCTGCCGCCGCTCCCTGACCGCCAGCCTGAGCCAGGGGCGGTGGGGAACGGAAAGACGAAAGCGGGACGGCGATCACAGCCTAGCAGGGTCCGTGCGGGGTCCACGCCGGTCCGTGCCCTTCCCTCCCTCCCGGCTCTCCCCGGGCCCGGCGTCGCTGGGACCCGCAGAATGAAGTTTGGAGCTATTTAAAGCTTTCCCGGTAGAGCAGGGAGGACAGCTGGGCCGGGAGCGTGTGCCTGACACGGTGAGGTCGTTTCAGGGGGCTCAGGCAGGAAATGAGCTTCTGGGCTTCGGGAATCCTGCACGCTTGGCTCTTCAGGGTAGAGACACCCCCAGCTCCCACACAGCCCCCGAAGTCCCAGGAAGCGGGTCGGTGTGATTCCCGCGGGCACACAGCCCGCTGGGTGAGACGGCATCACTCTGCTCTGCTGTGCCACAGTGCCGCAGGCTGCCCTGGCTCCCAGCACTGCTGTAGCAATACCAACACGGGTCCCTCGGGTCAGACAGTCACAGACACACAGCTGAGCAGCTACAGAATCACAGAATTAACTAGGTTGGAAAAGACCTTTAAGAGCCTCAAGTCCTACCTGTGACCTAACACCACCTTATCAACTAGACCCCGGCACTAAGTGCTACATTCAGTCTTTTTTAAAATACCTTCAGGGACAGAGGCTCCACCATCTCCCTGGGCAGCACATTCTAAAGCCCAATCATTCTTTCTGTGAAATTTTTTTTCCTAACATCCAGCCTAAATTTCCCCTGGCACAGCTTAACACTGCGTCCTCTTGTCCTGAACACATTGGGCAGCTCCTGCTCCTGAGTGCCCAGGGTGCTGCTACCACTTGCAGCACTGCAGGCCCCTTCCCACCCATCTCTTGGCACCCATTGCTTTGATTAGAGGCACCTGTGCTTTGAGAAATTTGATTTTTGCTGTATCTGCTGAGGATGAAAACCCCAGGGTGACTGGGACAAGGAGGAGCCCTGATCCTGTTCTCTGAGCACGCTTACTGTTTGCTTTCTTATTGTCAGCAAGTTTAACCATGCAGCCAAGCTCCGTGTCAGCCATGAGATTGCACTCGTACAGTCTGTGTTCCACAGCACGGGGCTGTGCTGCTCACAGAGGGGCAGGCAGGGAGGGAGGGGGTTTGTGTGTGCTCTGTCCCCGCTTCACAGTTCCCGTGGACTGGCTGTGGGGACGTTGCCCTTAGTTAGGGACCGCTCAAGCGGCGCTCACATTGTGCTGGGGACAGTGACAGGCCCACTGCCCCCCACCGGGCCCATACTGCAGAGTCACCCTGCCCAGAGAGCCAGGAGCAGTGTTTTCATTTAGCTCTGGGAATGGTGAGCTCATGGGCTGCTCTTTCCATCGGGCACTGGTCCAAGGAGGGCTTGGTGGCTGCCAGAGCTGGTACTGGGAAGGGCACGGCCGAGGAGAGCCATGGCACGGGGCAGCGAGCCTCAGCTTGCCCACTGCTTGCCCACTGGTCTGGCCGGTCCCTGGCTGGCGCTGAGCTTGCCGCGTGCTCTCTGCGGAGAATGCTTTCGCTTATTCTGGTGATGAATATGTCGCTGCAGAGCAGTCAGGGGTCAGTGGCCTCAGGGGATGATGGACGATATCTCATGGCTCCAGCACAGTGCCCAGGGTGACAGGGACGTGGCTGCTGGTGCTCTGGCACACAGCCCTGCCTGGGCTGCGAGCAGAGCAGAGCAGCCTGCATATGGCTGGGGCATCAGACACCCTCTGTCACCCAATCTACACTTGCTCTCACCAATTTGTCAGCAGCTGCAGCACAGTAAAGCTGCTGGAGGCCTGGCTGAGGCACAGGAACGTCCTGGGCATTCCTGGGCTCACTCAGCAGCACATGCTTGGGGTGGGGGCACACAGACAGCAGCTCCAGTGAAAGGCCCCCTGAGAGCAGAGCAGAGGGCTGGGCTTTACCCAGTGCTGGGTGCTGTGAGACACAGGCCAGGCACAGCTCTGGCAGTGCAGTGACACCACGGAGGCAGCTCCACGGCACAGCGTAGAGCTGGATCAGGAGGGCAAAAAGTCTCCGTGAGCTTGGCTGCCAAAGCTGTGCCCCTCTCGCAGCACACAACGGGAGCCCAGCCCTCAGAGTGCTCCTGGAAGGATGCTCAGGGTGTGGCACGGTCACTGCGCCCTCCTGGAGGGATGCTGGGCCCGGCACACCCGGGCGCACAGGGCAGTGAGGGTGCGGGAGGCTCAGACCCCTCGCCAAGGTCCCAGCGCGGGGCTCGGGATGGGCACAGCCACCCGTCCTGCCCAAGCGCCGGGGCTGTGTGACACCGTGTCCCGGGGTCAGAGCTGTACCTGCGCTGCCTCCGCAGATCTGGTGCTGGAGACGTGGGACCTGCACTGCGACCGCAACGGGCGGGAGCACCGCACGGCGGCCATGGGCTGCGAGCAGCTGGTGCTGCGGCGGGGACAGCCCTTCACCGTCACCCTGCGCTTCTCGGGCCGCGGCTACCAGGAGGGCGTGGACAAACTCTCCTTCAACGTCGAGACCGGTGAGTGCCGCCACATCTGTGTCGCGAGGGTGTCACCACACTCTGCCCCTGCCCCAAAGCTCGCCTGTGCTCCCGCGGGGGCTGTGCCGCTGCACCTGCCCCGTGTCACACAGTCCCTGCTCCTCGCCTGGCAGAGGCTGGCGCTGTGCACAGCTTTTATATCACAAAAGAAAAAAAGGTAGAAACTCATCTCCTTAATGAGAGAGGAAGAGAAGTGATAAATAAAGCAAAAAACCACTAGCATCATCACCTCATCCCCCCCTCCTCCTCCTCCCAGGGCCGAGCCAGACTGAGAGCATGACAGGGCTGCCAGCTCACCAGCGAGTGCCTTGGCTGCGGCCAGGATCCTGCCCAGCCCTCCTGCCCCTCTCAGAAACATCAGCACAGTGCATCTTTTCAGCCAGAGGCATCGCAGCATTTCTGCTGATGGGATTTACACCCAGCCCTGCTGTCCTCTCAGACATCCCAGAGCGGGGTTTGCTCAGGAAACACAAGCACTGGAGAAAGGAAATGTTCCCACGGAGCCCCCCCAGCGCTGCCCCCAGGCCGGGGCTGGGCTGGGCTCTTGCTCTCACAGCCAGGGCTGGGTGCAGCCGCCGGGCAGGGGCTCAGCCCCGCCAGCTCAGAGCAAAAGGAGAGGAAACTATTTCTCAAGCAGGAGTTATTTTGGGGCTGAAGCACCATGCTGAGTCAACCCAGCCAGAATTCAAAGTAAAACTGCACCCAAGTTTCCTCGCAGAGTAAAACTCTCATTTTTCCATCCCAAAAGCTCTGGTGACAAAACAAAACCCAGCACCTCCCAGCTTCCCCCTACACCAGCAGCTCCCATGGGTTTCTCCAGGCAGTGCCAGGCTGGTTTTGCAGGGGGAGCAGCCACAGGCACAGCCACAGGCACAGCCTCCCGGGCCAGGCACAGGCTGGCAGAGGCTCCTCTGGGCTGGAGGCCAGCCCCAGCGCTGCAGAAAGAGGGCAAAGGTGCTCTGGTGCTCGCAGAGGCACGGGGCACTGCCACCCCAGCGGCCCCAGCACATTCCTCCCTGGGGCTGGACCTGGCAAGGCAAGGACTGCCAGAGCTGTGCCTCCATTTGGGACGGCGGAGCCACCGAGGCCATGTGCTGCCTCCCCCAAGAAAGAGGGAAGGGAGAGTAGAGTGAAAACAGTTTTTGCAGTAGCCGTGCTGGCAGAGCCCCGCTCAGGTGCTGGAGTCCAGGGGGATGTTGTGGGCTGTGGGGGCAGCAGCAGCAGGAGGAGGAGGAGGAGGAGGAGGAGGAGGAGGAGGAGGAGGAGGAGGAGGAGGAGGAGGCAGGCTCCTGTGTCTGCCCAGCCCACGGCAGCCTGGGCTGGCTCTTGCCCAAAGGACGCCGTGAACTCAGCGCAGGCTGCCCGAGAGGAGAAACTGTGTCACTGCCATGAGTTCACGAGTATTTTTGGTGACAGGCCCGTGGGCGAGGGCTGGCAGGGGACCAGCCCGGGCTGTGCTCCGGCGGGGAGAGGGGACAGCAGTGGCACCGCTGCCTCGGCTGCCGGCCAGGCGCTGCATGGCCCGGGAGCGGCGGGGCCGGGCTGGGCGTCGCCGCTCCGGGGAGCGCTCTGGGGCTGGCTCGGCGCAGGTGGCTTGGCCACGGCTGCAGCTCGGAGGGGCCAGCGAGGAGGATCACACTGTCCCGGGCTCGGCGCTTTGGCCACTGAGGTCATCCCTGATCCCGGGATGTTTGCAGCAACGCCTGAGGCTGCGCACCCCTCCTGGGGCAGCCGGGGACGGGCCGGGGCTCACGCCGGGCTCTGCCAGCCCCGGGCCGTGGCTGCGGGGACACAACGGCGCTGCTCGGAGAGAGGCAGGAGCGGCTGCATCTGAGAACGGAGACCTGGCCCCGGGGGGAGCACCAGGGAGAGCACCCCTGTGCTCTGCTGGCCCCCCCCAGGGCGAGTCTGTCCCTTCCCAAACTTGCCTGAGCTCCCCTCAGCTGGGCTGCCCTGTGCCCTCAGTACCTGACAAACTACGTGGTGAATGTTCCCAGACTGTGACAGCCAAGATCCAGGCAGCTGCCACAGGGCAGGGGGCTTGGAGCAGGTGCCCCTGGTGCAGCCTCCACGGCACGGGGCTCCTGGGGGCTCTGGAGCACTGGGAGAACTGATCAACTCCTTCTTGACAGGGCCCTGCCCCAGTGAGACATCGGGAACCAGCTCCCACTTTGTCATGACTGACTGCCCAGAGGAGTCATGCTGGAGTGCTGTGGTCCAGGAGCAGGACGGGGAGTCCCTCTCTGTGTCACTCTGCTCCCCACCCAACGCGCGCATCGGCCGCTACAGCCTGACCCTGGAGACCTGCACCGACTACCAGGGCTCCAGCTACCAAATCGGGGACTTCATCCTGCTCTTCAACCCCTGGCACCCAGGTGAGGCTTTCACCTCTCTGAGTCCAGGGGTTCCAGGGCTCATGCAAGCACAAGATGCTCACCAAGCACCCCCTGCCCCCCACAGGGCTCATCCCAGCGCAGATCCCAGGTGTCCCAAGCCCTGGGCTGAAGGCAGGTTTAAGCAGAAAGCCTCACTTGGCTTCCATCTCCACACAATCCCTGCAGTAGGTCGGGGCCAGGAGCGCCATCCCCACCCTACAACACCCACAGCCCCTTTGCCACCACCCAAACACCCAATGGCCTGTCCAGGCTGCCCCAGCCACATGGTGGGAGCTCTCCACTGTGCTGCTGGTGTGAAGCCCTGGGCAGTCCTTGGCACCAGCTCCTGGCAAGCAGGGCACAAGGGAAAAGCCTCTAAATGTCCTTAATTGCCCCCAGTCGTCCCCACTTGTCCCCAGTTGTCCTTAATTGCCCCCACCAGGCCCATTCTCACCTATCCTCACCCATCTGCGGACTCAGTGACATGGATATCACTGTCCTGGTGAAATTTGGGCAGCCAGACCCAGAGGAGAGGTTCGACTCAGTGCTGTAAGCTTCAACAGCCCTGGGATTTTCCTCTCTCCACATCCTTCCCCTGCCCCTGGACTGGCTGATTTCCTGGACCTCAAGCGTCCCACGCTGGATCTGCAGAGATAAGGGGCCATAGGAAGCTCTGCTCAGCCAGGGCTGTGCTGAGCACTGCGGGTGGACATGTGGGGTTTCCTTCTGCAAACATTTCCAGTAAATGTTGATTTCCACAGCAGTAGCTGCTGTCAGTGAAATGGCTTTGGCTGTGCTGAGCCAGCACACCCACTCCCACTGCTCACTGCACCCCCAGGGAGGTCTCCCCTGCTGAGAAAATATCCATCTCCATTAAACAAAAGGGAGGAAAGACAGAGACATGAGAAAGAATGAAAAGCAAACCACAAACCCGCTGAAATTTTCCCATCGCTTTAAATCAACCTGGGCTGAAATTCCCCAGCAGCTGTTTAAGGCATGAGCAGTTCCAGCCCCTGGTGCCTCATTTCCCACTGGATCCATCCACAGGGAGGGGGTCAGGAAGCTGGTTGTGCAGGGCAGAGCCCTGTCCCCATCACTTGCTGTCCCCACAGAGGACACGGTTTTCATGCGTGACGAGAACGAGCGCCGTGAGTACGTCCTGTCCCAGGACGGGCTTATCTACCAGGGCACCTGTGATTACATCTTCTCCATCCCCTGGAACTTCGGCCAGGTGAGCAGGCAAGGCCCCCTGGGACCCTTGGGACCTCTGGCCATGCAGCACTGGTGCTGCAGGACACAGGGACTGGTGCCACGTGTGCGCCCCTCACAAACCTGCCCCCCTAATGCTGTCAGCACCTTGGAGTCCAGCCAAGGGTCAAAGAAACCGGAGTTTCATTTCCAAGAGGAAATGCGCTGACTTCAAAGCATGGCAAGGCAAGGGGAGTGTTTCCCCCTGGCTCCTGGGGGCCCCATGGCCATGTGTCCCTAATCGGGATGGCCCTGCCGTGCTGGGAGCTGGTGCCTGATAAGGCGTTCTTGGGCACTGTGCCAGGGGTGCTGATAAGGCAGTGCTCACACCCGAGCTGCGCCCCGGGGCACAGGGCTTGCTCAGCCACCCTCCCTGAGCAAAGGGCTGGGGGCCCACAGCAGTGGGGGTGCCCATAGCCTGCACAGGATCCACACCTCAATTCGAGGAAGGGCTGTGACTCAGCCCTGATGGGAAATAGATTTTCCAGGAGGTCAGGTCCATGCCCTGACCCCTGGGCGGTCGCAGGAAACCAGATCCAGCCCCAGTACGTCGGCAGGAGGTCACCCACAGGCTTCACGGCCGAGTGGGGACGGTGGGGACATCACTCAGCAGATGCTGGCTGGGGAGGGGACCCTGAGGAGGTGTGACCCCTGTACCCAGCAGTTCTGCTGGCAGGGGCATCACAGTGAGCCAGAGAGGGAGGACAGAGGTGGCAGAGCCCCTGTGGGGACCTCACCCAACCTTTTCTCCCTGCTCTCCACCAGTTCGAGGATGAAATCTTATCCATCTGCCTCAACATGCTGGACATAAACCCCAAACACCTGAGGGACCAGAACCGGGACTGCTCCCGCCGCAATGACCCCGTGTACATTGGCAGGGTGGTGAGCGCCATGGTGAGTCCAGGCTGCAGCCAGCACCGTGTCCCCAGCACCCCACGTTCCCTGGGCTGCAAACACCCCCCAGCTACAGCTGGGGCAGACAGCATTTGCCATCCCCCCCAGTTTCACACCATTTTCCTTCTCTAGGGTGTTTCCTCTCTCTTTAACACCCTTTCCCTGTTACTGCTCCTATATGTGCAAGAGCTTTTTTGGAGGAAACAAAAAGCAGGGATGGGCACAGGTCATTCCAGGGATAATCACTCCCAAATTCCCAGGCAGAAGGATGTGTTTCTAAAATTCATCCCTAATTAGCACCATGTCCACCTGCATCCCAGTGAGCTCTTGCATGGATAGAGGATATTAATGTGGGTGACAGTGCACATGAATGGGGCAAAGGGTTTTTCCCTCCCTTCCCAGCCTGTTCCTGCCCCTCCATCCTTCCCCTTTTCTCCTGCCACAGGTGAACTGTAATGACGAGGACCGGGGGGTGCTGTTTGGGCGGTGGGATGACCGCTACGAGGATGGGATGAGCCCCATGGCCTGGATTGGGAGCGTGGATATTCTCAAGAGGTGGAAGAAGTTTGGGTGCCAGCCAGTCAAGTATGGCCAGTGCTGGGTCTTTGCTGCTGTGGCTTGCACTGGTGAGAGCAGATTCCTCTGGTCTCTCCTCCTCCACAGGACAGGGTCACCCTTCTCCCCCCATCTCCCACCCTGGCTCCTTCCCCCCATCCATTCCGGTGCTGCATCCAGAGGGAAGGGCTGCAATCGGCCTGCAATGATTCCTTTGCAATTAGCTCTCTATTACTCTAGTTTGTCATGAAGTAGAGGGAAAAAATTATAAAAAAGGGCTCTGGTTTTTCAGTCAGCACTGTCTCCCAGGCCAGGCAGCAAGGGAGGAACTGAGGCAGGCCCGGGTGAGGGAAGTGGCTTTAAGGCCAAGTTTGCAATAAAGTCACGAATCCACTGAGATCAAAATAATGTCATGGACACCAGGGCAGTCAGACTGGGGAAAAACAAGAGAACAATCCCAGACTTGCTGCTGCTGGGAAACACTCACATATGCTCGTGCAGCTTCGCCCCCAGAAAAACGCTGCCTGTGGGAGCACTGATGTGTCACAGACAGACGAGACCCTTTTTAGAGGAGAGAAATAGCAAAAAACTAAAGTGGATTTTCAGCGACTCGCAGAGGTTTATAGCCTTCCTTTGAAGCACTCTAACTGCCTCCCTGCTCCCTGGGGAGCTCCCTGTGCAGTGAAAGACAGCTGGGAGATGAAATCCGGGGTTCAGCACGGCTGCCCACACTCTACCTCCAAAGCTCTCACAGACGCTTTTTGTGCCTTTTCTGCTGCAATATCAAACCTGTCAGGCTGCCAGAGGAGGTGCCACCCAGCCAGCTTGCCTGTGCACTGTGGCTGCGGGAGCTGGCTTCTCCTGGGATCAGTCCCCAGGCAGCCCTTTCACAGGCAGAGGGAAGGGCAGCAGTTGTTCAAACCTGGGGCTCCACGGGACATGAGCTGTGCAAACCTGGGGCTCTGTGGGATGGGAGCGGAGCAAACCTGGCCCTGTCTCACCTTGCCCTGCTCCCCACAGTCATGCGGTGCCTGGGAATCCCCAGCCGGGTGGTGACCAACTACAACTCAGCCCATGACACAAACGCCAACCTGACCATTGACCGCTACATCAACGAGAGGGGGGAGCAGGAGAGGCAATCCTGGGACAAGATCTGGTGAGCAGCACAGCAGGACCTCAGCCTGGCCACCCCTGGGCTACTTCTGCCCCTTCCCCAGAGCCTGGCAGGTGCTGGGGGAGCCTGAGGCTCCTACACACTGGTTTCCCTCGCAGGAACTTCCACTGCTGGGTGGAGTCGTGGATGGCCCGTCCAGACCTGGGAGCTGGCTATGACGGGTGGCAGGTGCTGGACCCGACGCCTCAGGAGAAGAGTGAAGGTACAACGTGCTCCACACAGAAGCTCCATCCACCTCACAGCCCGGCACGGCTGGGTCACCCCACCACAGCCACGCCTTGTGGCTGAGCCCTGGAGTGCTGACTGTGGCTCTGCTCCGTGCAGGAGTTTACTGCTGCGGGCCGGCCCCCGTCAAAGCCATCAAAGAGGGTGACATGCTGCTCAAGTACGACATCCCCTTCATCTTCGCCGAGGTGAACGCCGACGTGGTGTACTGGGTGGTGCAGGGCGACGGGATGCAGAAGCAGAGCATCCGATCCTCAGACGTGGGGAAGTTCATCAGCACCAAGAGCGTAGGCAGGGACAGCCGGGAGGACATCACCCACAACTACAAATACCCGGAGGGTATGGGGGATTTCAGGGCCAGAGGCTCCAGGGGGGGATGATGCTGCTGGGAAGCAGCTGCAGCGGGAGGGCTGCAGGGCCCAGGGCAGAGCAGCCCAGCCAGGCCCTCCCTGTTCTCCAGGGAATCACAGGGATTTTGTGCACCGCAGGGTCTGAGGAGGAGCGGGCGGTGTTTGAGAAGGCAGAGCATCAGAAGAAGTCCATCGGGGAGGAGGATGAGGGGCTGCACCTCAGGATCAAGGTGTCAGAGGGTGCAAACAAGGGCAGCGACTTTGATGTCTTTGCTGTCGTCAACAACAACACAGACGAGGAGCGTGTCTGCAGGGTGACCCTGTGTGCCCGTGCCTCCAGCCACAACGGCATCCTCGGGCCCCAGTGCGGCCTCACCGACCCGGTGGACATCGACATAGAGCCCAGGGCAGGTAAGGGACCCACTGGTGGTGAAGGAGATGCTTCACCAGGGCTGGGGTCAGGTCAGCCTGTGTTCTGCTGCTCGGTAGGCAATGCCACTTTGGGGCATCCTCATTAGTTAACTACCACTGTGCATTTATAGTCTTAGTGAGAGGATGAGGAAATTGCTCAGGCAGAGGCTGGAAAAGCATTTGGGGCTGGACAAGCCACTGCTGCTGTCGCTGTTATGCCAAGGGAGCCGGCTGGGCACACCCAGGCACATCCCTAGGCACGCTGTGGCATTTGTCTGCATCCCTCCTGCTTTCCCTCAGACTCTGGGCTAGGCTGGGCTCTCTGGTGGGATCTTCCCACACCAGAGAGAGCGGAACTGGCCCAGCTCAGCCCTGAGTGCGTGGTCCCAGGCTGGAGGAAGTGAGAAGCCCTGGGTTTCCTGGCCAGCAGCGCTGAAGCTCTCGGTGTCTCCGTGGGTGGGCATTGGGCTGCAGAGCTGTCCTGGCACGGCCCCCGAACTTCCCTCGCCCTTGTCACACGTGAACATCACCATCTGGTCGTTAAACACGAGTTTGGGCTTACGTGAGTTTGCAGAGACCCTTCAGGACTTGGAAAGGCCACACATCTGCTGTCCTGGAACAGCCAAATGTTTACCCTGCGCCGAGCCCTGCTCCTCACCAGCCCTCTTGCAAACGCAGCGCTCGGCGCTCTGCCAGGTGTTGAGCTGCTTTACAGGAATGAGGAAGGTGCTGGCCCTTGCCACCATGGAGGGAGAGGGATGTGCCTCTGCTCATGCTGGCAGAAGCACCAGCTGGTTCTTGGAGCCTTTTGCAGGGCTGGATGGGGAAGTGGGGAGACGTGCTGTGGCCTTTGGGGTACTTAACATTCCTGTGCAAAAGTTAACTCAACACCATTTTTTCTGAAACATCAATTATGAGCTCCTGAAACTTCTACCCTCAGCTCCTGCCTCAGAATATAGACCCCAGGCCTTCCCAGACTGCATTCTTTAGGGCACCCCAGCACTTTGTGCCAGTATGGGAAGCCAGGCTTGTTCCTCTCCCCACAGACTCAGCTGATGCTACGGCACTTCAGATCTTGCCTCATGAATGTCAGGCTCTATTTCTCATGGTCACAGCCACTCTGGGCTCCTTGTTCCAGGCAGTTCTGCAGCTGGTTGCTTTCAGCCTCCTTCCCTGTCCTTCCCCCGGCCAGCCCCATCCCTGAAGGACTTTCAGATAAACAAGGCTGAGGGCTGAGTGAGGGCAGCTGCCAGGGAGCAGGCTGCCTCCCAGTGCCCACGCTGGCTGCCAGGGGCTGGCACTCTGCACCCCTGGCGCAGGCATCACCCTGGGCATGGCTCCTTCCCATCTCCACACCCTGAACATCCCTTCTGGCACTCAGTACTGGAACCCCAGCCCTGCAGGAACCCCAGCTCCCCCATCCTCACAAGGCACCTGCAGAAGGTCTTGGAATGCCCAAACCATGCCAGCAGCAGCTGGGTGCCAGCGCAGGACTGTGGGTTCTGGGCTGGAGATGCCATGGGTGCTGACCCCTCTCTGCTGCCCTTCCAGAGAAGAGGGTTCCCATGCGCATCCTGTACGAGGAGTACAGGGACAAACTGACCCAGGACAACCTCATCAAGGTGGTGGCTCTCCTGAACGATCACCAGACTGGCGACATCATCGTAGCTGTCAGGGACATTTATATTGAGAATCCACCGATCAAGATCAGGGTAAGGGTCCAATGTCCCCTCCCAGGCAGGTTTGAGGGGAATGAGTGGCTGTGATCATCTGGGGGCTACCCTGGGGCTTAGACAGCAGGTCCTGCTTCCCTGAGCAGGGCTGCATTCCCTGGGACCTGCATCCCTCAGGTCCTGCCTGCCTCAGCCCCCAGGATCAGTGGTGCTTGGGGTCCAACCTCTCCTACTTGCAGATTTTAGGAGAGCCAATGCAGAATCGGAAGCTGGTGGCCGAGATCAGCCTGGTGAACCCTCTCGCCGTGCCCCTGAACGGCTGCGTGTTCGTGGTGGAGGGCACCGGCCTCACCGAGGGGCAGCTGGTCAAGGAGCTGTAAGAGCTTTTCCCCCTTCACCTGGCTGGGATGTTGGGAGTGGTGTGGGGGTGGCTTCCTGTGTGTGGAGCCCCCAGGGAGGGCAGCCATGGGGCACAGCAGGAGCCAGGGCTATGCTGGTCCCTGTGGACCCCGGTCCTGACCCTACACCTCGCTGGGGAAGGGGCTCGGCCACCCTACAGAGCTCTTTGCTTGCCAAAGTCCCAGCACTGTCCTATGGCACCACCTCCACCCCTGGGAAGGTGACAAGGGGCTCTGAGGGTGACGGGCCGCAGTGACTCCCTGCCCTCCCGCAGTGAGGAGCCGGTGGAGCCGCAGGCAGAGGCCAAATTCCGGATGGATCTGATGCCGCGGCTGTCGGGGCTGCAGAAGCTGATGGTGGACTTTGAGAGCGACCAGCTGACGGGGGTCAAGGGCTACCGCAACGTCATCATCGCACCCCAGCCCCTGTGAGCAGCAGCCCATGGCCCCAGCTGCAGCAGCCCTGCCTCGCTGGCCCCACCCGCTTCAGCCCAAGATGGTCCCAGAAGGGCGACTGCAGAGCCCAGCCTGAGCCCGGAGCATGGCAGCGATGCCACCCACGCTCCTCCCCGGGAGCACAGGCAGGACAAAGGGCTGGGGAGGTCTGGGAGCTGCTGTGGCAGTCGCTCACTTCCCCGCTGTTCTCTCAGTCTGCGGGGTGCAAACGTCCCCGTGCTGTCTGTGCCCCAGCACTGGGCACACCGGGACCCCCGTGCCAGCCCCTCCTCTGTGCAGCGCTGGCAGCCCCGGCCCACAGAGCCACTTCCAGAGAGGCAGCAGCAGAACGACCCCTCCAGCCCCTGCCATCATCATCCTCTGACTGCAGCTCCATAGAGAGAGATTTTATACTGTGAGCACAAAGCTGTTTATGCACCATATACCTATAAAACAAATCTATAAATACTTACTGCAAATAACCTGCTTGGGTACAGCCGGGCGTTGGCTTTGATAACCACCCTGCCACTGCAGACACTGCAGGAGGGATGGGACATTACCTTGATATGAATCAACTATGCAAACACTGAATAAAAACTTTATTTTTCACTTTAAAAGCCAGACATGGCTCTTCCTGCCCTTCCTCTCCCCACAGCAGGATCCATGTGGGTGGGGGGTGAGTTCCCCCAGCCCAGCACTCAGGTGGGGGGTCATTGCCATGGCTGGCACTGCAGCCACAATGGCCTCATATTGGCCACCCCCCTGCCCCAAATCAGCCTGGTCTGGTGTTCTCAGGTGCTCTACACTCAGCCCCCAAGACACTCTCCCAGGTCATTTCTCCTCTCTCAGGAATGGTTCCGTACCGCGCTCAGAGGACTGGAGAGAAAACACTACAAGTAATCAAACCAACAGCTCCTGCACACTGGGCCAGGCTCTGGGCAGGGCTGCCCACCCAGGCTGGGGCAGGTGAAGGGCAGCTGGATCCTGCACAGGGATTTGGGAGGAGAGTGGGGATTTGTCTCACACCTGGAACCGGGGTCAAGGCTCTGCTGTAGATAAACACTTTCCAAGCCAGAATGGCCCACCCACGTGCTCCCCACAAACAGGGTGGGAGCCTCCCTGCTCCTATAAACAAACACCAGGGAAACCATTATAGAGCTGGTGGCGTCTGACTGAGGGTCCCACAGTCACCA
Organism: Motacilla alba alba; assembly: GCF_015832195.1. NCBI lineage: Eukaryota > Metazoa > Chordata > Aves > Passeriformes > Motacillidae > Motacilla > Motacilla alba. Next base: position 7,619,528 of record NC_052035.1, on the reverse strand, counting down.
CAGCCCCAGCAGAAGGGACAGTCAGTGGGACAGGAGAATCTCACTCACGCTGGCTGGTCCCAGTCACCCTGACATTGTGGGCTCTCCCATCCCAGCTGTGCCTCAGGCTGGATGGGCAGCTGGGAGCTCTTCCCATCAAGGACTGCCCATTCTCCAGCTTTTCTTTCTGTTTATCTTTAGGATGAGATAAAATCTCCATGTGCAGTGCTCCACACACAGCTGCTGCTTCCCCAGGCCAGGCTGGGGTTCATGGCCAGAACTCCCCAAACCCTGGCTCTGCTTCCCCCCCGGGAGGCCAAGGACCCATCTCAGCTCCAGCCCCAGCCCCAGCTCCTGCTCCCAGCAGGGAACTGGAGTGGGCACAGCAGAGCCCAGGCCCCACGTGCAGCAGCAGATTGTTTGGCTAATAAAAAAGCCTCTCAAGAAACCCCCCCAGGAGAACCACACACTCCATCTCCCCTTACCCTTTGGAACTTTAACCACCACACCTCCCTGTCCTGCTTTGCTCAAACACAACCCAAAAAGGCAGCTGGAGGCTGGGACCCCTGTGGGGTAGAGTGGGGACAGAGGGGGGCCTGGCACAGGGAGGGATAAGGATTTGTACAAGCAGCTCTCCCAAGGGACAGAGAGCGCCCACCCTGTGGCACGGGGACAGGGCAAGAGCTCCAGGAGGGAGAGGGATGGGGGTTCTCACCTGCATTCAGGGCAGGGGGCGGGGGCCATGCCAGCCCCCAACTCTGGCAGCACCAACCCCCCAGACACCAGTACCAAGAGCACACGGAGCCCCAAAGAACCCTGAAGGAGTTAACGGCACGAAGCAGCGCTGCCTTCCCTGTCAGGAACATTCCTCAGCCCAGCAATGATGCACGGCCCCTCTTTAGAGCATTTGTTACTGGGCCCTGCTGAGCCAGGCCTCCAGCTGCTCAGCGCCTGGGTTAAAAATAACCAGCAGCTCTGCTGCTTCAGAGCCGGGTCCTGATAAAATAAACATTAGAACAGCTATTGCTGAAGGTCACTCCCATCCATCTGAGCCTCGGCAGAGCAAGGCTGCTCCGATGAGAAGGGAGCAGACTCCAAACGCTGCAGTTACGGTTTAGGGGCAGTGGTTGGCTCTCAGGGCTGGGCTTTCTTCCATCGTCCAGAGCTGAGGTCGACTTCCCTGCACCCAATCCAGATCACCAACATGGTACCACAGTGCATCCACCTCCCTGTGCCTCATCCAGATCACCAACATGGTACCACAGTGCATCCACCTCCCTGTGCCTCATCCAGATCACCAACGTGGTACACAGTGCATCCACCTCCCTGTGCCTAATCCAGATCACCAACGTGGTACACAGTGCATCCACCTCCCTGTGCCCATCCTGGGTCACTGGCACAGTTCTGGGCTGCATCCATCAGACTCTTTGGCACTCTGACTGTGCAAGCAATAAATTATAAATCAAGTATTTCCAGTATCCATCCTGTGGGAGGGGTTCTAATTCAGTGCTAGTCCAAGTGCCAAAGCCAGGCGGGAGCATTCTTGGGGAGGAGAGGTTCTGGATCTATCTTGGCTTGCTGGAGATGCTGACTTGCCAAGAATTGATTGTAAACTCATTTTAGACTTGATGACCTTTAACTTACCTTCATTGATGGATCGAAACTAGAACAAACTCCCATAAATCAGAGCTTTCACAAGACCAAATCTGTAAGATTTCCAAACGGGACTGCCTCTCCAAAGGTCTCCTTCCTCCTCTACAAGCATTGAACATATTTGTACTCTCCTTGGTGCAACGAGACAACTGAAGCACCATCAAACAGCAAAAGAGACAATAAATCTCCAATGCAGGAGGTTCCTCACAGGAAACCATCTCCTCTTCCACAGAAGGTACAGAAGACACTGTGGAGAGATGCCTCTTCCAGCATGGCCAACTCCAACAGCCTCTCTGTGCCTGCCTGATCCCTGATGCAGCTTCCCCTGTCCATGCCCTGGGAGGTCCCTGTCCTGCCTCTCTTGGTGGGCTCTGTTGGCACACAAACCAGTAAGGAATGGACAGCTGAGCACTGTCAGCAGAGGGATGTGCTGACTGTCAGCTCCATGTCCCTTCCCAGAACAAGGCAAGCCTTGTCTTTTCCCAGAAAGACGAAACAAGACTTGTGTCTTCCCAGAAAAAAGTGACAAGACCCTAAATCTGTGAATGATTTACTACTATTAGTTGTCACACACATTTGCTCTGTCAGCAGCAGTGCAGTGCTTGGCCACCATGCCCCAGCCAAGCTGCAAACCATCACCTCCTTGCACCAAGGGAAAACACTGGGACATGGACTTGCAACCCCTGTCCAGAATCCATCCCTCAGGCTGCTCTGCACCCAGGGGACATTTCTGTACCCAAAGTGTTCGTTTTCCTTAAACATCCCCTCCCACGCTGGCTGATCCTGGGGTTTCCTGGGTTTTGCCTCAAAACCTGTACATGACCAGCATGACCACGATTCCACCTGCTCCAGCACACGTGAACACCTGTGAGGCCCTCGGCCTTTTATTAAGCTTCTTCCTTAATGTCATTACATGAAGTCATTACTGAAAATAAAAATAAATAACATGTTTTCCACCTACTGCTGCCTTCCAGCAGGTAAGAGGCAAAAGATGCCCGTGGCACATCCCCAAAGCCAGTGACATCACTGGCAAATGTGTCCCAGCCTCACTCCAACAGACTGGAGCCAAGTCTGCTGTGAAATTTCATCCAAGTGTTTTACCAGGTCATTTTTTTTTCCAGAGCATTAGGGACAGCTTATACTTTTTCTAACTAATCCTTGAGATAAATATACATAAAAGCTTGGAACCGACCAGGGAACATATCAAAACTTGGTCTAAAAAACCAAAGCCCACAGCAGCGTGCCCTGGGTCAAAATTCTGGCAGCACAACTACCCACCCTCCCCCCACAGGATGCCTCCACCACCCCAAGGCTCTGCCAGCCCTTCCTCATCACCATCACAACCTGGGATCTCACAGTTAACCCGTTTGTTAGCCAGGAATGAGTTCCTCACCTCACACAGGTGCATAGGCCCCCATTCCTTGGGTACACAGTAGGGAATGCACACCAGGTACTGAACGGCAAGGGCAGCTGCCCAACAGTCAAGTATTTTTGGAGGCGTTTGTTCCAGCTCTTAAAAAAACAACAAAAACCTGATTTGCAAAGGCAAGGAAGGACAGCCAGTACCTTGTCACATGTATGTCTTTGAAAACCCCACCTTCGTTCCTGCAACACCACGCCAAGGTGGTTTTCACTAGGAGGACCCGCACCAGCTCCTTCCTGCTCCCACAAGACTGCCCAGCCTCTGCAAGGCTTTGTGGAAGCAGTGCTAAATGTAGTCCCTTTAAGGGAAGATTTGTAAATCAGAATCAAACATAATCCGCTTTGCAGATCCTCTCCAGGGCGTTTGAAACAATCACTGTTTGCCCACAGAGGCTGTTGCAGACTGGTTAATTGAAGAACCCCTAAGCCTCCCCAAAACCTCCAGAATGAACTCCCAGGGAAACGTGAAGACCCCAAAGCTGAGGGGCTTTGATCACACTGACCTTCTGGAACAGCAGCTCCTGGTGCTCATGCAGGGAGGCACCTTCCTCCCATTCCAGGTTTGCCTTAGGTTGTATTTTTCTCAGAGCAATAACTGACGTGGCCTACGGAAATCTCCCATTTCCACTCTGCATGCAAAACTGACACAAGGATCTCCCCAAGTCACTGCCTGGGCTTTAGAAAGGTAAAAAACCCAAACAAAACCCACAGGGTGCCAGAGCATTGAGGAAAGAAGTAAGGACACTACTGTTCAATGACACCCTCTTTATTCAAAAATAGATATCTATGAGACATTTCAGAATATACTGCTGTCAAATGGCAGCCTATATGTCTAAATTAATTCCTAAGTCAATTAATATACAGATTTAAGCTTTTGTTAAAAAAGACACACTGTGGGTAAATCTGTTTAACCTTCAGAAAATGTCACCCAGTTCACCAGATGCCCTTTGCCCAAAAAGTAAAACAAATAAAATTAAAAACTACAAGACTTAATTTAAATTAAGCAAAATAGAACACACGCATATATTCAGAAAAAAAAAAATCAAAACATTTCAATTAAAAAATAAAAAACCAGACAGACAACTCTCTCACAGATCTGCCCAAAACACAAACGTGAGATGCCAACACATTTGTCTACATCAGTTTTTGACAGTTTTTGTCCTATAATGGATACACATTCAATCAATGCTCAAAATAAGTTGGTTTAACAGCCTCAGGGTAACTCTGTGAGCTGAATCAGGATGGAAAAGTCTTTTGGTTTGGGTTCTTGAAGTTTGGTGTTGGGTTTGTTTGTTTGTTTTTCATTTTTGGCAAAAGCAGAGAGAATGTACAGTGCTTAATCTAAAGTATGGACCATAAAAGGCTGCGCAGTCAAAGTGACTCAGGGAACACAGAGTTCTGCCACTGGAAAAATTCCTGTAAACTAAAGAGAAAGAAACATCTGTAGGCTGGGCAGCGAGGGTGCAAGGAGCGTTAAAAAAGGACAAAAGGAAGTGTCAGTAGGAAAAGGACGTGAGCTTCTGAACAGCTGAATGATCAAAAGATGCTGTGGTGGTGTTTGCTGTAACTGAATGCTGACCGGGCTACTGAACAGCCTGAAAAATAAATTAATGTGGAGCAGAACGAGCTTTGCATTTCTGCATTTTCTTCTCCTGGCTTTGACAGCAGCTCAAAAACCACAGGGAGGCACAGAGAGAGCATCTCAGCTCACTTCGTCCTCTGTCTTACAAAACCTGTGTTACCAGATCAAGTGTCTCCAGAAACAGAACCTGTTTTATAGTGAGAGGTGCTAAATTTAAACAAATTGTATCCAGATTGGAATGGTTCAGTGATCAGAGTCCAGCTTGTCACACCTAACACACAAACTGAAATGTAACTACACCCCTGGCAGCTAAAACACTAGCCAGCAACATAATGGAATTAAGAGCTTTTTAAATTTACTTTTTTTTTTTGTTTTTTACACTTTTCCTGATTATAAAAATCAACTCACAATCTGTGACACAAAATTAAGTACATCCTTCTAATATCTACATGCATGGACAGGGTACATGTGCATACAGGATATATGCATATATATGGGTCTATTTTCTATATAAATAAATATTTATACCACATTTAACATCTGTGCATCAGACAACTTCACTAAAGCTACGGAGAGAGTCGATATCATTGGATTTTCAATGAAACCATCCTGAGAGCAGACCTAACAGTGCCTGTGACAGGGACACCAGCAGCTGCCACACACCATTCCAGCCTCTCAGGTCATTAAATCAAAGCTTCCATTACCATCTGATTTCATATAACGAAGAGGAAAAATGTGGTATAAATCTAAGGTAGCTAGAACAAAATTTACTTCCACTCCCACTTAGGTAACATCCAGTTCTGCTTTGCTCAGCACAGTGTAACTTATGAGTCTACCTCTAATTTCACAAAGAAAAGCTGCTTATTTTTATTGCCTGTGACTTCAATTTACATCCATGCCAAATGGGAACTACCTTCACATCAGGCCACAGCATTATGAGGAACTGCAGGTTTAGGAACAAATCTTTCTCTGTACCATTGCTGAGCAGATGCTCCCCCTGACGTGGCCCAGGACTGGCATGCACACACATCCCTACAAGGCCCACGAGCCATTCCACTGCTCCCAGAGATGGGGCTCAGAAACCCAACCAAAACAGATGAGACTTATTCAGAAATAATACAATATCTGTACAGAGGGAAGATGCTGCATAGTCAACCTTCCTCTGGAAGCTTCCCAGGTATGTGTGTACATGATTCGTGATCTTTGTGGGGGTAACAAGTGCTAAGGGCAAACAGCAACTAAAGAGTACAGGAAAAGATGAGAGAAGTTTGCCTAAACAGACCACCCCCACTCCCTTTAGAGCTCACAAAACTCACTCCTCTTCCTCCCCTCACGTGAGCCAGTGCACACAGAGAGGGTGAGTACGAGCAGCCAAGAGGTTCAAAGCAGGGTCTGCAAGTTCCTTCCTACTGCAGATCTTGGAAGACTGGACCTCCAGCCAACGTCAGTCTTCTTACTTCTGCTGGTAATAATGAAAACTGGGGCACATGGTTTGTTCTAGTCTGTTGAAAACAGGTCCCCAGCAGATGGCAGAGGTGCCAGACCTCCTGTGACATTGGGCAGCAGTGACAGGTCTGGAAGGCTCTGGATGTGAGATTTCAGCTCCTTGCGCACTTGGGTTACCCGAGCAAGCTTCTGTTTATATTCCTGAGGGAAAGAGACAAGAGAACAAAGATTAAGCACGGGTTAATTAACAGTGCTGTTAGTCAAGCCAGGAGTCTCTTCCAGGTGAGGACTCACAGAAGGTGGCCAGGCCCTGGTGCTCTGAGCAACTGCTCAGATGCAGACCCTGCCATCTGCCCCAACTTCACAGCCTGCCCACAGGCTCTGGCATCCCTAAACTAATAACCCTACCCTGCCTTACTAATTTTACATGCAAAATGTCCCAAACCAGCACACACTAGGGCCTGATAGAGCATTTGAGAGCAATGTCAGTGCAGAGTTGCTTTATCCTTGTGTTCTTCCCCAAATGACTCCCAGCTGTTGCCAGAATGTTCCTGACACCCCTCCACTGCCAGAAGCCACAGGCTGAGGCACACCACAGGTATTACTATGCTGCCAAAATGCTCATTGCTTTCCAACATGATCAACTCTGAACACTTAATTAATCCAATTTCCCCCTTTCAAGCTATTAAATCAAACCCAAGTTTTGGTTGTCAAACAGGGCCTCCTTTATGAGCTCACATTGCAACCCTGGCATGGCAGGGACGCCACGGAAACACGTGTAGGACCACAATGTAAACCAGGGAAAGGCACATCCACACCAGATACAGACATTAACATCTTCGGGGTTTTATTGCAGAGGGAAAAAAGAGCAAGCTAAAAATCTCCAAAGAGGAAACTTGCAAGTGGTTTTTCCACAAATGAGGCGTGGATTGAGTAGTAAAAGTGCAGTAAGGAACCCCTATCCATGTGCAGAAATTCCCCCAGGTCTCAGAGACACCAGTGACTTGTGTTCATAATGAGGAGAGAGAGGAGTCTGGACCCTGAAAATGGAAGAAAGAACTGGACCGTGGTCAATTCTGGTGAGAGGCCACTTATGAGCAGCCCAGCACACAACCAAATTATCCAACACAGAAGATTTTAATTAAAGAGTGTTTATGCAATTTTCAAAGTTTTGTGATTGTATACATTCACATAACAGTCAGAGGAGACAGCAACTGAAGAAATAAAACTCCAGTAGCACATTTTTTTTTTAATGTGCCAGTCTTTACTCAACTACATGTGGCCTACTTTTCATGGCACCTCCAGAATGCAGGAAACAATGAGCTTAGTGAAAAAAAAACATACACAGAACAGACTGCCACCCAGCCAGCCAGAATATCAATTTACTTTTCATTTCTTAATTACTTGGCAAAGAGAACAGAAGTTTATATCTCTGAAGATCAAATGAAACTAGGCACATGTTTAATCAAAACATCTTTCTGAAGAGTTTACAACTTTAATCCAGACTTTCTAACCTTCTCAGTGATGGAAATTCTCTTCACCTTCTCCAAACATCAAAGCACAGCAGTTCCTGTGGGGTTACACAAGCAAGGAGTTTACACTCTCTGTGTTTCATTGTTTTGAATTAGAACAGTGAGAGCAGCCGTCAATCGCAACAACTCCCGATACCCCTGCAATGGCTGTGTACGTACATCCCATAAATTTCCTGCCAGCACCAAGCAGGAATGTCTTTTAACAGCCTATTTCAAACTTCAATCCTTTACGAGGCTCAGTGAGTTAATATAACCAAACGCTTCTGTTAACATACACAGGATATACGGTGAAATAATCAAGTCCAAACAAAGCCCTCCCAGCTCCATGAACTGCAGGGTGTTGCTCTCATGCCTAGAGAACAGTAACAAAAAAAAAAAACACCTCAAGGTGCACACATTAATTTTGTGAGGATTTGTCTTGTTTTAATGAAAGACAGAGAATCGGGAAAAAAGAAAGTACCCACAGCCCTAATCACACTCTTTCAGGAATTTTTAAAGAGAGAAACAAGTCGAGAAACTCATGAGATGAAGACAGAGAAGAAAAACAAACCCCCAGATTCCTTGGCATTAATAGAGAGCAGCAGCAGATAAAGAGGGATGCCATGGAGGCACAGCATTCCAACACTTGGGATTCTTCTCCAAAGGAAAGTGGGAGCCAACCCTGGGGATAGGGAGAGAGTGCCCAGAGTGCTCAGCTCAGGGCTGGCACACCCCCAGGGCTGGAGATGGAGACAGCAGCACACCAGCTCCTGCACACACAGCAGAGACTGCAGGAACATCTCCCGAGCTCCAAATGCTGCCAGAAGGAAGGTGGAAGAGGCTGGACTTGGAGATTCACAGAAAAGCATCTTAAAAATACTTTAAAAACCATAATTCACACCGTTGTCAGGAAGTGATGGATATCAAGCCAGGAAAGAATTAACAGCACGTCCTCCTCAAGAATGCCAAACTGTCAAGAGTGAGTATCAGCAGGTGTTTCTTTCTTCTGTAGTAATTCCCACTAAAGATAGGAACAAAAAAAAAAAAGAAGGGCAAGGCAGCTGGCAAGTCCTCCAGGTCTGATAAATGGGCAATGAAGATGAAAAGAAGTTGCAAATTCCAGGCGTAAGCCAAGAAAATACCTCAAATATGGCTTGAATTGCCAAGATCCACACAAAACAATTATGGATTTATAGATCCAATTATAGATCCACAAAAAAACAATTACGTAAAACCAGGTACAACCTCCACAGAAAGACTAATGTCCTGCCATTTTCAGGGCAAAACTGACAAGCTGACCAGGATCCATCACTTCTCATGGACAGTCAGGACTAGGATGTGATGGTTTTTGAGCTGAAGATGATTTGCGTGACCATTAGAGTTCTATTAGATGCAAATAACATTCCTTTCCCAAGAGAGCTACTTAGGGGAGGGAGAATCTTGCCAATGCCTTGCCTGACAGCCCAGTTCTCACAAAACACACTGACAAATTAAGAACCACCAAGATGTGTCCAAACCACACTGCTGCTGGCAAACACACAGACTTAGGAGCAATTCTTATTAACAGCACCAACCTGCTTCCAAACTCATAGTTAACAGCTTCAAGTGTTTAGGAAAATATTGCTCTTAGCATGTCCTTATTTTCAGGGATACTCTAAATTGAGGGCTACATGGAACACTGAGTTATCAGAAACATCCTCCCAATTTGAAGAGAGACTTTTGTATGCACATGATGACAAAAAATAAACATCAAGTCACCTTGTGAACCATATTCCTTTCAATTCTAAGTAATTCCACCTTACTAATAAGTAAATGCAAGCATTATCTGGTCAACACCAAAGGCCTAAATCCTACCTGCTAAAAACCAAACTAAAAAATAAGACAGAAAAACTTCTCACAAGGAAGAGGCAGCCACAGCCCCCAAACCAAAACTGGCTCAGATAAACATCACTAAATTCAGGAATGGAAACTAAGGGAATAATCCAGAAACCAAGATTTCCTAGAATAGATAAATACATACTGGACAGATTGGATACACATCACAGAGTGTGGCAGGAAACTGTCTGCTCTTTGCTTAACCCTCTCCATCCCTCTGGGCCTGAGATGCTGTGCTGACTCCTGGCAGAGCTGGCCAGGAGTGCAGACACCATGAGCCAGAGCTGGGACAAGAAATGCTGGCTGCTCCTCTCAAGAATACACAGCAGCAGAGACACTGAACCCCCTTCCAGCTTGAGGGCTTCGCTTTTTCCACAAGTTCTGGCCATATTCTGCAACACAGGACTCTGGAAGCAGGTTTTATGGGAAACCATGTTTTTCGTGTAGCCCATGACATGCTTGGAAACTGCATCTTGCAGATTTTTCCACAAGATCCTTCCATTCCATGAGACTCAACAATACAAAGTCCAGTTAAAAAGCTGCTGCTTTCTGAGGCTTTCATTTGTACTCTGTGTCGAGCTAATTGTCTCACCGCTCAGTAGGCTTATATTAAGATAAATAGTATTTGGATGCTATTTGCTTTTTTTAGACAAAATAATGAGACCTCTGCTGTAAGCAGGAGTTTCAGGATGATAGAGGAAAAAACTGGCACCGTGCCACACGGATGCTTTTGCTAATCAATGTTTCCTTTCAGTGCATGGCGTTCTACATCCTCAGTGGCCAAGAGAATTAGATACGGAGTCCTTGAAACAAATGCAAAATCAGAATTAGCTACTGCTGAATGAAGCTGACAGAGTGTTTCATTCCAAAGCAGCCGTGCTTGAACATTATAGAACTGACTGTAATCAACATGACAGGAAATTCATCCTGAGCACTGCTGCGTGGCCTGGTTCACCTTGTCACGTTCCACAGCAGAGATTTCAGCTTATTTTGGCTCAGAGTGTGTACTGGACACGTCCTCCCCTGCGCAGGGTCGAGCAGGAACATGCTGTAAGTCATCACAGCAATTGCATCTGCTGAAAAAAATCTAGCTAAGCATTAATGAGAACTTGGAAAGTGAATAACAAGAGCAGCCGGTCAGGCGCAGTTTTGATACGATGCAGCTTGAGCCAGCTGTAGGAAAGCAGAAGACCACAAGCCAGAGGAAAAATGCATCAGAGGCTCAGCAGGAATTTGGAGAGTATGTAGTGAAGGGAGAGGTCTGACAGCCATGTGATTATATGTTCAGGTAAAACATTAAACATACCACAGTACTGCAGCAGGCTGATTGGGTATTCCTTACCTTCTGCTCCTTGCCACTTCACCTATGCAAAGTACTTTTAAAACACAGTCACAAGAACAGAAAAGAAAACTTCTGCCATTCCAGAAGCTCATTGCATCAGTACCCTCCTCAACAGCAAAGTGAAACCAAATGCCAGGGTGAAACCAGGTTTCCTCATTCTGCAGCAGCACTGAACCAGTAAATCTGAGGTTTTATCTGAAAGATGCAGTCCAGGAATCAGAGCTTGAATGATGTATTTCCTTACGGAGTCTTCAGTTCATTTTCAACCCTAAATTTGTTCAGTCTTGCTCTTTTAAATTTGACAAGGCTTCTTTCTTCTGTGGCATCATCCATCACACTTCAGCAGAGATGGTGTTTCTGCTTGTGGCAGAATTACAGGCTCTCAAACCATAACTCGTTTCCTTGCTCTCCTCTTTGTTCAGGACAACAGAAGAGGCAGCAGTGGATGCCTCCACAGAGCATTTCTCCAGCTGCTGGGAATGTCTCAACCTCTGCAATGTTCACAGGCTCTCAGAAAAAGCCCAGGCTGCTGCCAGTGTATGATAGACACAAATCATCATTTCATTTGCCAAATACCCTTCCAGAAATAAACATTTAATATTCACCATAAAAATCAACATCCAGGGCACAAGCCAACCAGATATTCATCATAAAAATCAACATCCAGGACACAAGCCCACCACTACATTCACCTCTCCAAGCATCTTAATGCTTTTCTAGCTAAGCAAGAGAGTGGTCAACACTCATTCACTTCCGTAAAATGCATAAAAGCATTGTATGTTAATAGTGTATTATTTTTATTCACTTTTATTGTTTAGTATTATTCTATTTGCAGCCCTACTGTAATTATAAATATCTACAAACACCTTCAAAGTGAAGGAACTGTATCTTTCTATTGTGCAAAGAAACACAGCTGTTGCCTCAAGCCATACATGGGCCAACAAACCCACATTCCCTGCAGCTGTCAGCTCACATCCCTACAGAGCAGCCTGTGCTCTTGCCCCACACCCAGAGGCACCCGTGGCTCACAGCTGGCAGGACTGGGGCACAGCCCAGCATTTCTTGCCCCATCAGTCACCAGTTTGGTCCTACGGACCCAGGTCTGGCACTGCCTCTGTGCTCCAAGCTCAGGATCTCCCTGCCAGGGTGGCAGAGCTGACCCCACTCTGCTGCTGATTCCCACAGCCGCTCCTGCTACTTCACACGTGTCAAATACTGACAATTTTGATTCCTGGCAGGAGCACTAAAATTTAATCTCCTATTTCACTGTCTAAACCACTGAAATGAATACACCACAGAACCCAAGAATTCCTGTCTGAGGGAAGCAGCAGCCACAAAGCCGTGCCAATGGTGACACACTACAGAGACCCAGGCAGTGGAAGCAGCACAGCAATAAATTGCCTATTAACCCACTGAACTAAATTGTATTTCAAGAAAATGTGCAGTGCTGGGCAGTCCGGAAAACCTCAAGTGAGAATGTACTTCATCCCTCAGAGATGCATTATCAAAGGGGGTTTGCAAATTTGTGCGGGCACGGCATTAACACCTTATTAAAGGTGCCTTGAAGCCATGAATATTAAAACTCACAAACATCTAAAAACCCCCAGAGCTCTCAGCAGGACTCTAAGTGACAATTTTTCAGCTGCAGCCAAGAATCAGAATATTTCCCCTACACTGGATCTTAACCACAGTATGTTCTTTATATTCGTAGCTGCAGACATGTAAGCACACACTTGTTTGAGCACATACACTGCTCCATCCACACTGCCTGTGTGACACTGTTCCTCATGTCACCTTTCACCAACACAAATACAGAAAGTATGTGGAATAATTGCCCTCACTGACTGCACATCAAACCAAAAATTCTGAATGCACAATCTTCTATTTTTTCTGCCTCTTCTCCCCATCAGATCAAAAAAAATCCTCCCTCCACTCACTCCAGGTTTCCTACTGACAGTAGTTATTTCAGGTTCCCATGAGGCTTCTACACAATTTGCCATCTCCTTGCACTTTTCCTTGGTTCTTCCAGTCTCATCTGTTTATCTGACTTCACTTTACAGCTGCCTGGTACACCAATATGGGATGTTCTCCCCACTACATTTCCATTTTACACAAACTAATTCCCTGGATTTTTTTCTCCTTGCCTGCCATGCATTCCAGAAGAGTGCTCTGACTTCAAAAGACAATTCTCCTTGAAGTTCTGCAGGCTCAGGTGCTCGAGGACAAAAAACCTCCCCAGCTGATTGTGCTCAGTAATTGTAATGGTGCAGCAATGGCCAAAAATAACACAAATCAGGAAACTTCCACTGGAAGTTCAATACTACTGTGAGATACAAGGACACATTTAATTCTTATAGAAACAACAGTTCCTGCTTCTACACCTGTCTGAAAGTGGATTTTATTTCCTGTCATCTGCTATTGTGAATGTCCAGGCCACCTCTGATCTATCCCTGTCATGGAAGATCAAACTGCAGCTGCAGTATCAAGCCCACAATTGCTGGGCAAGATGAAGCACCATTTTAAAAGAAATTCAGTGTTCAGCTGTTGAATGACAGTATCCTCCACACCTTTCAGGAAGTTAACACGAGGAATACTTACCTTTGAAGATATATGCCTTGTTATAGGCTCCTTAGTATCAGTTTGGGGCCAGCTGATTTTAGTGACTGACAGAATTAAAGAAAATCTACCTTCTTAAGTGCTTTTAGACTACAGTCAAAATACCACAATACCATTCCCAGAATAAAGATATTAGGATAAAGAAATCCTAATTATTACACTCTGATTTTTTTTCCATTGCTACCCTAAAACCAGAGTTTGTCCATATGTCATGATCTCCAGGCTCTGTTGCAGCTTTGTCCCTTCAAATCACCAGTGCTGCTTCTCTGCCCCTCCCTGGTTCAATCCTGACTCATGCCAGCCGTGTCCCTGCTGATGTGTAATTCCTTTCCGAAGCCTCAGCGTGTTCTTCAGCAGTGTCCCTCAGTTAAACAGCCTCACTGCAGCTGATGACAAGAGCTGTGTCACAGGGGCTTGATGTGCAGAGTATTCTGAGCATTGGCCCCCAAGACACAAACACACTGAGTTTATGTATGTTTTGTGCTGTCTCATGAGGGACAGCATTAACAGGATTAGTAAACAACTGCAGCTCTTTAGACCATAAAAGCTGCTTTTCAAAAAGACACAGATTAGCTACTTTCTTTGCTATCACAGTGAAAGACTTTGTGAGTAAATAAAATACAAAAAACATCCAGAGTAATTTCCAAATTAGGCATTTCCATCTCTTAAAATATAACCCTGGCTTTTTTCTATCAGAAGCCCCTCTCCCCAACCAACAGCCTTGGCTAGATGAAGATGGTGAAATAAACAACCCATCTTCCATCCAAACACATCCTCTCATCTAAGTCAGGAAACTTAGAGGAAACTTCCTCAGCACAAGAGGAAAAATTCAAAGTACCAAAGATTCTGGAAAAGATACCTCAAGAGAGCAAAGCCTACAATGAGTAGATATGTAAAATTAGATTGTTTTAAGTTATTTTCTCATTTCAGACCTTGCCTGAGTAAATGTTTTGGCTTTTTAATACATTTTTAATTGTTACAAGCCTCAGATCCTTCTAGTAAAATGCTTATTAGCACTACAAAGAAAAATACAGGCTTATCAATACCGTGAGAACATCAAAGACTCAAATAAAACTGATAAGCAGATCTGGCCTGCCTTATCTGTAACCAGCATCTTCCACTGTTTATTAACCCTCTACAAGGGCAGAACAATGGAACGCTGTAATCAGGCAACATCCCTCACTGAGGTTTGAGAGCTGACACGAATATCAATCGTGCCTCATGTTCACTGCTGGAGTGGCACTTCCTGCAACTCTCTTCAGACTGCTACAGCACTGAGGCCTTGTCTGGCAGAATGACAAGGATGCCAACCTAAACAGATACTTAATAAGATCCTAATATTTAAATAGGATCATTCTTTATTTTCTAATGTAGTGAAGAACTGCATTTACACCTAATAGTGTGCAAGCAGCCTGTCCCATTGCCATCAGCAGGATTACTATCATTAACAAAGCAACTCAACCAGCAAAACACTTAATTTTCAGGGTTACATTTCTGCCTCTGCCAGAGTTACAATTTTCAAGTAACATTCTTTAGCAAAAGGATATTTTCCAAACAAAAAACCTCCACGATTGTCACAACATTTCAGCTAATGCATTAGAAGTTTTAATTTCATGTTGTCATTACGGATTTCTGCGTTTCAAAGTCTCAAACTGAAATTATTAATTGTTCTGAGCCTTTTAAAATACTATTGTGCAGCATTTTGCAACCTATTTACTGCAAACAGCATGCATCTACCATTTAGGTATTTTTTTTACATACACAAGGGTCCTTCTTTAAGCAAGAAAAAACCCCAAAACGTGACCCAAGACTTTCACAGAAAATAAATCAGTTGCCAAACAACATTTGGTTTCATGGCATCATCTGTATCCATGTCTAAAAGTGTTTTTTCTGACTCAGTCATAAGACTGATGGTATGCTTGAAGAAATTCAGTCACAAGGCATTGAGAAACTCCAATATAAACACAAGCAAAGAAAACACTCAAAATGAATTTTATCTGGGAACAATGTTGCCGAGCTGTCAGAGGAGGAGGTTTGCCATGAGAGTAAACAGAGACTGCAATTGCTGCAGCTCAGTCTCCTTCCAGGAGATTCTGTCCTCCACATCCCCTCCCATCCCAGCCCGCAGCAGCTGCTCATCACCAGCACCGCGGTGCAGAGGAGCCCTTAATGTGCCGCCAAGGGGCAGTTTAGCAGATGGCAGAGTGACATACAACCACAGCCATTAATTAAACTTCTCGCTAGTCCCACAACGTGCTGCCGAAAGAACTTGCACGGAGAAGGCACGTTTTGGATAAACAGTTGTAAACAGCTGGCTGCACAGCCTGAGCAGGGGGGCTCAGCTCAGCCCCAGGCTGTTTTAGGGTCCTGCCCTCCCTGTTCAGAGGAGCTGTACAGGAAACACAAGTCACTGTCTTTCACTACCAGCCCCATTTATACTGCACCACAGAAGCTGTGGGTAAGGGGCTGTTAAAGGATGCAGAGCAGAAGATCTGGCTTAAACTGCTTCCCCTAAACAAGCAGGGGCTCAAGGAAGCAGATGAAGGACACCTAACCATGAGGAAAATAACAAAAAACCCAAGCAGTATAAAAAAAACCTCAGCTAATTATGGCAAAGGGAGGTTAATTTTTTGAAAAAGGTTAAATTTTTGAAATTTTGTCATAAGGTATGCATTAGGCAAGTCTATTTTTCTTTAAGAAGTCTAGAACTCTGGGCTTTCCAGGTGCATTGAAACATCTAGACTGAACATCAGAACAGATTTGCACTCCGCAGATGTGACACTACTTTCTTACTCGTTTTACTCCATGTGTGAAGACAACTAGAACCTAGATAACCTAGAACCAAAGGTAAAGGTAACACCGGGAACCAAACGTAAAGGTAACACCGGGAACCAAACGTAAAGAAAGGTAAGATCTGGAACCATGTAAAGGTAGGACCCGGAATCATGTAAAGGTAACACCGGGAATCATCTCCCTCAGGAGAAATCCCTAGAGTAGGAGTCCAGAGTGAGCATTTGGTGAGCCAATTGTTCTGCCAGCCCCAGTAACAAGCACTCACCTCCAGCTTCTTCTCCTTCTCCGTGAGCACATCCTTCTGGTTCTGGGTGTACTCGATGAGCATCCGTGCCAGCTGGCGCCGGTCCTCCAGCTCGGCCGCCAGCCGCCCGTTGTACTCGGCCAGCAGCAGACACGCCTCGTCCACCGTCTTCGACAGCCGCTCCGCAGCCTCTTTGTCTGCGTGCAAAAGCGTCGGGTGATTTAGAGGACAAAGTTTAAAACTTCCAATTGTTGACAGAAGGGCTGCGATTCACGAGCCGCAAGCACAATAGCATCTTGTTCGTAAATATACTCCTGGCTTGACAGGAAAATAAGGGCTGTTATCACAGGGATAACAGGAAACAGGACATACACACTTTGTGGGCTGTATTTTAGACGCTGACATAGCTGACTGCATTTAATCCTCGCAGAGATGGCAGTGAAAGCAGGGAGATAAATCCATGAATAGTAAGCCTCTATGAACAGGTTAATTAAGATGTTAGAAGTATCTTCAGGTAAACAAATCAGGTGGCTTCTACATTTAAACACGGTGTGCACTTGTTAATTCCTCTTATATAGGAGAAATTTCAAATGTATTGACACAAATCTAAGAATTGCACACAGTCCAGTTGGACACGGTAAGAATACATTATGAATGGCCAAATAAGTGATAATTCATAATGAGTTCTAAATTAAAACTACCTCCAGGAACAAGAGTCAAATCAGTTCAACCTCTAAATGCTTCTATTAAAATTACTTTTCAAATGCAATTGCAGAAGTTAATTTAAACAAAGACTGACAGATTAACGGGGGTAGCAATTTGCCTTTCCCATAGCAATCAAGGAGTATGTGTGTACTCAGCAGTCTGGTAGAACTCGAAAATATATCAATCAAGGACTATGTGTGTACTCAGCAGACTCTGATAAAACTTCAAGATATCTTAACAGCTGAGGTGTTTAAGAGCAAACACATCCACTTGAGAACTCTGGCTCAATTTCCTTTATATTCTTGCAAAATGTTGATGATGCTCTCAAAGTACAAAAGCCTCAGTCCAAGCCAAAAGAAGGAAGCAGCTATGTAAGTTTAATCTTCAGTGTTTCTTCACAGGATTGCTATCTGTTAATTACCCCAGAACTACAAAGCCAGGACACAAAAGCAGGAACTCACTCCACCATACACTGTGATTATTAAAAAGAAACCCCCACACTTTGATTTCTAAGTTATTCTTTGGACCCATGTCCATTCATCTTCCAGTCTCATACCTGTAATTTTCTCCAGTAAAGAAACATCTTGAACTTCCTGAGGCAGGGAAGCAATTTTTTGCCGCACTGTCGCATCTCCTGATGCTGCATTTTCCAGGTCTTGTAGGGCTTTGATCAAATCCTCGGTCTACAAGTGAGCCAACAGTAAAACCAGGTAAGCTTAACCACATCCACTTCCCAGGGATGTGGTCACTGCAGAGGAGCTCAGCCACCTCTGAAAGGCACCATTTGGGGAACATTTTCTTCAAGTAATTTGAAAACCTAACACAAGGAGTATTCATTGAGTTTACACTATGCCACTGTTTAGCTCCCCCTGCATAATTACAGCAGGGCCATCCTTTTCAAGGTTCTGCAGTGGGAAACTTCTCAGTCCAATTAAGAAAAGTGATGATTTAAGACATAGCTGAGAAGGACATGACCACACCAGCCTGAGAGAACCACCAGCACTGTGTGCTGCCTCAAGCTGGGGCTGAATCTTCCACCCAAGCATCCCTGACAGCCTCTCTGCCTCCCTGGAGTGTACAGGCACCTTTTTGTTCTGTTCTAAAGCTGCATTCTGACAGAGCAAAACCACTCAACACCAAATTTCCATCAGCCCAAACAAAACTATACTAAATTTCCATCATGACAAGGTTTAGAATTCTGTAACTTGCTACCAACTATAAACTCCAGTGATGACAGAAGCTCCTCCCATAAATCAAACTTTGTAATCTCCTGATTTTGCAAAGCCATGGCTGTCCTCACCCAGCTCCCTGCAAGCACACAGCTTTCTGCAACTCAGCTGGGCTCCTCGGTGTGCCCTCAGCTCATCGCTCAGCTGGCTTTAGTGCACTGAGCAAAGATGTGTCAGTTTGAATTAATTCACTCAAAATGCATCCAAACTTTAAAAGGACATGGATGAGGAGAGCTCTAGGAGGACCATCCCTGACATGCTGTATTTCCTCCTTGCTCAAAAAAATTTAAGCAGAGAAACTCCCTGAACAGGAAGGACAAAGTGTTGCTTTTTTGTTTTAAAAATTCTGAAGTAGGGGAGGTTTTTGAAACAGAACACTAGGACTATAAACACAAGCCTTGGTTTTTAAACTAGGTTCAATAGTTTGAAAGCTAATGAAAACACTAACAAATTTTAAATAAATATTTTCTTAATCTGAAAAACAAAGAGGTCCATTACCTAATATTTACTACTTCCTTGCAAACTGCAAATGATTTCCAACAGTGACAATGTTTATAATCAAGAGAAACCATAAGCTGCAAGGCATCTGGAGGTAAAAACAACAACAAAATTTTCACTTATTTCCTTGACAACTGTTATTTATTTTTATTTTTCAATGTTTACAGTTTACCAGATGGATGGTGTAATTTTTTATCCCCTTCAAATAGGCTCTGGGTTAACATATGTTCATTCTGCAGCCTCAAATGGCCGCAATGATTTTCTATTTCATTCCAAATATTTCCACACCAGTAACATGGAGCCTCTAAAGTGCTGGTTTTCCTACCAGCCCCATACAAATATAACAAATGTTATGCTTTTAAATAACTTAGGAAAAGATATGGCCTACAAATAAAATTGTGTATTAACTGTTCACAGCTTTAGGTTTTAGAGGCTACACACTGATTTTGAGAAGAATTTAAAATATGGCCTGTTCTTCTAGCAGTCCTTTGAGATTCTTTCCTGGCAGCACTACTCAGACCTTGGGTTAGACTACCTGGAATTGCTCAGAAGTGACACACTACTGCAGTAGGAAAAAGGAATCTGTTGCATTTTGCATGGACCTCTCAACCCCAGACTGCATCTCGCCACTAAACCCATTTCACTTGTTGTCAGCTCCACCTTGTGGCTGTGACACAGGGGAGGTGGCCCTATGGCTTCCAGAGCTCCTCCCAGGCTCAACCCATTCCACATACCAGCAGTGGCCCAGCACTGGGGTCTTGGGGTGAGTAGCTCCCAGGGTAATCATCATCTTCCTCCTCCTGGATTTGCTGGAAAGTTCGCTTTAAAGATTTCTTCTCCTCTGCAACTGAAGACATAGAAACAACTCATTTGGATGCCAGATCTGCCCACCTTAACTCTCTCTACTTCAAAGAATTACACCAGATGGATGCTCTGATGATTAAGCCCTCTAGGGGATGACCACAGCTGGACTTTAATGTTGGAATCATATTCCAAACACTCAAATGCAAAACAGTAATAAAAGATTGATTTCTTCCTCCCATGTATCTCCGTACATGCCAGCCTGAGGATACACGAGCAGTGTGCACTTCATATGCGTTTGTGCCTCTCACAAGGAAAGCAGGAAAGACAAATAAATGTGCTATTTGTCAATGAATCACAGATTTCAACCCTCAGATGCTCTGGCTAACACCGAGTGTACAGGTGAGGATTTCTACCAGTAGAAATGAAGCACTGATGTGAAGGTACCCAAGGACAGAAGAATTTCAAGTTATCTTTCTGCATGAATTATATGCTCCTTGTGGTCCCACAAACAACACAGTAACTGCTGGTTATTCAACCTTCCACTCTTTCATCAAAATAAGGGCTTCAGGACAGTTCTGTGAAACTGCAACTCCAAGATGCGACAGCAGCAACACCAATGGGCAAAGCATGATCTCCAAGCAGGTAACCCACAATACTTCAGAAACAGGGATGTCATAAAGCAAGACAGCACTGGTTAAATGAACCTCAGCATGGCAAACATTAGCTTGAAAGGGAAGAGACAGTTTATTTAGATGAGTCAGAAGTCTTAATGAAGCCTTTGATCCAGCCACAGAACCTTCAAAAGAAGGCAGCTCATTTTTCAGACTTGCCCCCAAAGATAACAAGATACAGGGTAATTTGTAAGAAATCTTTGGACAGTCTTAAGAACATCTATTCAATGGAATCAAGACTTGCCAAGATACATACTTTGATTCACAGGAGAAACTAAGATCACTCAATTTAAAACGAAACCAGACTGTCCCATTCTAATGGGAACCAAACAGAAAGGTCAGTCCCTAAATGCAGAGTTTTGCCTGCCTCGTCAGGTGAGACATATGAAAAAACTTCATTCTAAAGGAGAGAAATCGGAGGAGCTGTTACATCCTGCTCGTTGGGTAAAGAGCTGAACAGCTTCCCAAGGCAGACACAAACACATCTGTCAGAAGACAGACTCACTCAATGGAAGGCAAAGCAGCACTCAAAAGTTACCCTAAACCAAAGGAAGTGGTAACGTTTGATAGAACAAAGCTACCTAGGCTAGAAAAAGGACAGCAAATTATCACATGTATCCAACTGATGCATGAGGGCTTGACAATCTGACTGACAAGGCAGGGAGGCACCAGATCAACAAGGAAAACAGCTGCTGCCCACTGAGGTCTGCGAGAAACACGAGTTGGGCTGAACAGGAGATGAGCAGATGAGAAAGTGGGCAAAGAGAGCATTTAAAATTACCCAGCTCAACACAAGAGGTCATCAGTATTTATCACTTGTATGTACTTATCATAAAATAATTAACCAACAGAGGATAAACACGAGCCAACAACAGAAAATGCATGACCACAGCGATCACACGAGTGAAATTAAATTGAGAGCTGGGATTCAAATTGCTGAAGAGTTATTCCTGCTGTGTTGCCAACTGGTCTACCACAAGACACAGCATTACACTTGCTCACCACTCTGACACAGAGGATTCAGAATTCATTGAATATTCCATCTGAACAAGTGAGTCTCTGAAATCAGTGATGCTGAGCACCTGCAAACCTAAGCAAAAGTCACTGGAGAATTCTAGAAACTCTATTTCAATTTCATCAAGATAGGAAAAAAACCCCTTTGCTTATCTACAAACCCAAGAGCATATGGAGCAAAAGGATCCCTGAAAGAGAACAGAAGCACAGCACAAATACACCCTGCCTGGGTAACTTACAAAATCTGCCAGCCGGGAGGAATTTAACCATCACAGTCTACACTAGCAGAAAAGCGTGTCAAATCCAGTCAGAGAAGGGGAAAACAAGCACTGAGAACATCCAGAACTGATCAGAATGTAACACATATCCAAAACAATCAAGATACCCTTGTAGAATACAGACAGCTTCTTCCATGAATATCAAGAGCCCACCTTGACACAGACATAAAGAAGCCAGAGAAACCCCAATGAAGTCAGCTCTCCTGCCTTGCTGTGCTCTTCATGAAATGGAACTACTCCCAAAAAGCCTCCAAAGGGCAAAGCACTCTCCATTTCTCCCAAACAACAGACAACTGCTCTCCTAACAGCTGTGCAGTGACACTCCTGGCTGTTGCTACCTTGCAGTTACAGAGTCCACAGACACCTGCAAAAGCATTTCTGCACCAACTTTTATGCTACAAACCATCTCAGCTGGCTTGAGGAAGGCTACAGTGTCCAAGGCCCTGCTGACAATTATAAGCTTTTCCTGTCAGCTGGACACCTGAGGGATCTTCCCAGCTCAGGTGCTCACTTTTTTGTTCTCAGCTCTTAATGCTTGTTCACAGGTAAACAGGCTTCTAATGAGCCAGCACCCCTTCCAACCATTCCAAACTCTTCTCTCTTTGGGGGTAGATTACTTGTGGCTGCTGAAGCTCTCATTACAATATATATTTGTTGGCAGCCTCCCCTAGGGTAAGCCAAACTGGAGCTGAGCTGCTCCAAAACCATACCTAGCCCTGTGTCCAGGTGCTTTCATTTCAGCTACCCTCAGAAGCCTCCCTGCCTGCTCTTTTCTCTGTTCTTCTCTACATTTTAATACAAGTCTGACTTTCTGTGCCAGAATTTGCAACATAAACACAATGAAAGCAGTTGGGGAGCATCTGAGTTCCGTGTTAAGAGTGACACACTCCTACATCACAGCGCATTCAAGGACCTTCTTCAACTGCTTGTTACAAAGACAACAAAAAGAAAACACATCAGCTATATCGGTTGTATTGCCTGAAGGGTTTCACATCAAACCTTTAAGACCTACTTTTTCCAATCTTTGAGAGAAATGGGTGGTTTTTCTCTTCCCTATTGCTTGTGAAAAGAAACATTCTAATAAAAATGAGATTAATGAGAAAGCAAATGCAAGCTTAATGAATAACATCTAGAGATAAAACAATGTATCAATATTCAAAAGCTCATTTCCATGCATATGCATATTCCTTAAGGAGCCCGAAAGACTAAAATCTGGTTGTCAGCTGCACCACTGAGCAGTCAAACCAGGGAATACAATGCTTAGAAAGGGCTGGTTGTCTTACTCCTCTGTCTCTCTGAAGGGAAATCAGCTCTGCTCCTCAGCAGGAACTCAGCATGTGCAGACAACTGAATTGCTGTGCATTACCCAAGCCTCGCTACTCACACAACAAGAAACAAACTGTACCACTGGAACACTGACTGATGAGCATTACAGATATATTTCTTCACTGATACTGGACTCCACTGCACTTTGGCAAGTCACACAACTTTAAGTGGTGCTCTCAAGACAAGCAGAGTCATCCTTCTCAGAGAGAAGCACCCACCAGCCCAGGAATTTAAGACACTGCAGTATGAAAAAATAACTGAGAACTACCTGCACTGACCTGTTGCCATACCTCGGGCTGAAGAAAAGAAGAGTTGTTATCACAGCACCAAGTGTTATCAACAGCACCAGATGCCCTTTAAGGAGCTCCAACATTTTAACAGCACAGTTTGCACCAATCTACAGACACTAACACTGCCTATTTCTCAGCTGTGTCTCCCTTGGGAGTCCACAAACCCAGCAAGCCAGAATGGCTTTGGAGGAGCACTGGACTATGGTTTTCCACATTTACAGCAACTGTTCTATCTGTAAACCAGGACACCTTAATCTCCATCTTGCTTATGTTCACCTGTTTGAAAATGGAATACAGTAACCACACAAAAGCCTTCTGCAACTCACCAGAAACTCAAACACCAATTTATGTCAGAAATCCATGAAGCCCCCAGGTGAAACTAGCTCTTGCCATCAAGAAGCTAATTTGCACACATGACAGTCAAAGCAAGGATAAAACCCACAGGATAACTCTGCTGAATCTTTCAAATTTCTTTTTGACCATGAATTGACAAGGCAGAAACATTCACACTCATGCAAAGGCTTGAACCTTCCTTCAAACAAAAGATACTTCATTAATATCTCTAATTACCCAGGAAAAAACTAAGTTTCTTGCCAAGTGAAGCTGTGCACACAGCAGTTCTGCAAGGGTTTGTATTCCTCCACTCTGCTTCCCACAGACAAAGATCTGTTACTCTTAGGAAGTTTAATTTTGTACAAATGTTTTTAAGTAGAGAAGACAACAGTAGCAGAAGTGGTTGATACCATCAGCCAAAGGGAGAGGACACTGAGGGACAGCTGGTTGCCCAAAGCCCAGGAAATAACACATGGTATCAATTATCAATGCCTTTAGATTCAAAGTTAAACACTTGTGAAACACCTACCCAAGTAGGCTAAATTAAAGTTTCTAATCCTCAATTACTCAGGTCAGGATTATCAGGAGGGTAAATTCTGGCCTTTGATAACACACAGGTGCCTCATTCACTGCACCCAGACGAGAAGAACCCCAACATGAGCCAGTTCATGCAGAGACTGCTCACCTTCACCCCCAGAGCACAGGCTCCCTGTGTCTCCATAGAGATGGGATAACCCCTTTGGTCAGGGCAGCTGGCTCACAACGTTTGGGGAAAAAATTGCAAAAGTCATCTTCCAAAAGGTACACCTCAATCAGGGGCAGGTGGAAGGGCACTGGCGGGAGCTGCTAGAGCATCCATCCAGCAGTTCTGCCCAAAGGACTATGTGAAAAAGCACAAAGCTACAGCCAGAGATGTCTTCACATACAGATCTCATTTGTGCTCATATCTTCATATTAATTCTACATTAAATACCAACTCAATCAGACCTTGTTTTCACCACCTAAGAATGGCACAAGAGTCTTTTACTAATCACCAAAGCAACTCTCTCACACCATCAGAACTCTGTGGGAAATAGGAAAAAATACAACCAGAGCAGCAACGTCACTCCAGCTCATTTGAAGACACTGATGCTTTGCAGAATCATAGAATGGCTTAGCAGAAGGGACCTTAAAGGCCACCTCATTCCAACTCCCCTGCCATGGGCAAGAACACCTGCCACAAGACCAGCTTGCTCAGGGCCCCATCCAACCCAGACTTGAACACTTCCAGGAATGGAGCATCCATTTCCTCCAGCTGTAAGGTGGACAAGTATTCCTTTAACCAGAACACTCTCAATTTTTAATGACCCTCACCACCTTCCATAGCTGAGGCATCCCACTGCTCCCCTCTTTCCACTGGAGAACTACCAGTGAAACACCTCCAAGCGTGACAGAAGAGGCAAGATCTGCCAAAGCAGTAAATCAAAGCACAGTAAACACAAGCTTATGCTCAGTTTCTCACAGGTCTCATGCAGTAATAAGGTTATACCTGTGATGTTATAATGATATTAAATTATGCAAAGTTAGGGTTTTCTTCAAATGACATCAGCTGGTGTAAGAAAATAAAGAGAGCAGACAAGCTTCTGGGGCATATATTCCAGACTTCAATTACTCAAATAACTCCTTTCTATATCATAATAAAATACAGTAACTGTGGAAAATGAAACAATTAATATGAGAATGAAAGCACTAACATATTGAAGAAGACACTCTAATAACCCAGCTGAGCAGTCGCAGAGATGCAGAGTGGGACACTTGACTTGAGGTGGACACAACAGTTCCCTGCATGACTGACTTGCTTTCACCCCAGAAGGCAGCCCTGGAGCCCTGTATCTGCACAAGCAGCACCAGACATCACACCCGGTTAAGCTCACTGCCAGCCCCAAGACAGCACACCTGCAAACCAGAACTGAGGGTTTACTGAAAATCACACGTCTCAACACAGTCCTGAAGAATCTCCACGACCACAGCTCTGGCAACAACTCAACCCTGAGCTCAACTCCTCACAGTAATTCCAGTGTAACATGCACCAATTTAAAAACAAAACACATGGCAAGCAATATGCATTTACCTTTTGTTTGGGGGCTGTTGGAGTCTTCCATAGACAGTTTGAGCTGCTGGATGAACTCGCTGCCATACACGCTCCTCTCCTGCCAGATGTTCAGCAATCGTTCCAAGGGCTTCTTGCAGCCCTCGTCTGCTTCTCTGTTCAAAGATTGGGAAATCATTACACTTCAGCTGATCAACACTCCTTATGTTTTCAGAGAACATCTTCCAAACTGGCAGCTGCACCCATTGCAATATGTGAACATTTGGAGAGAATCTTGCTCGTGTTGTCCGAGACAAACTGTGCAAAACACACTTGTGGCCAGTTTTCTCCTTTATTTGACCTAAAGATTGCCTGGAAGTCTCTCACCATTCCCACCTCAAAGTAAGGGCAGGAAAGTTGTGAAAGAAGAAACTTGCTATCATTCAGAATTTGCAATAAGAATTTATAAAAAACCCCCAAAGCTGACAAGTTTACAACTCTGAGTATTAACTTTAAACAGCTGTTTCAGCCAATAACATCCCAATTAAAAGCAGGTTGATTGGATCATTAAATGCACTTAAATGCACTCGGAGCACGCTCTGACAGTCAGACAGCCCTCCAGAACAGACAAAAACCCAGAGCATTAATGCTGTTTAGCTGAGGTAACAGGACTCATTATGCCATTTAGACACAATCTTAACTAAACAACAGTGCATTTTCGGTAAGGTGGTGGCTGCATCACTTCTTCCCTTTTAACTATGAAATTCTTCCTTCCTCCAGCAAGGATATTACTGATCAGGTAACACACAAAGAAACTGCTCAAACCAGGAGGCTGGTGAGAACCCAGTGACCCAAAACATCAGCTCTTTTCAAGTGATTTGACAATGGGGCAGAGCCATTCATTATGTGGCTTTAATAAACACACCCAACTGCTCAATTCCACTGCCCATTAACCAATCTGCCAGATCTTTAGGTAACAACTGAAATAAAGTCCATAGGAGCTTCACAAACATGTAAAGCTATGAAGGACTGGTTCACACACAAAGTTACCCATTTACACTAAACAGCCCCTAACCACAAAGCAGTCAGGATCCAGTCTCTACTACAGAGAGGGAACAAGCACACCCAAGACCTAAAAAAACAACAAAATCCTGTTGGGTCTCCCCTGGATTGGAGTGACCCTGAAAGATGGAAAAGTCTCTCCTCCAACCCGTGCCTTCAAAGAAGGACTCAGTAGTCATCTGCTGTCTGTTCTCAAGGTTGTTTATTGTTGGTTATCTAAAAGATTCCTTTCCTGAGCTGCTGTGGCCCGTTCAGCAGGTCAGACAAAGGCACTCAGCCCTCCCAGGGGCTGGTGCCATCTTTTATCTCATATATTACATATTACATGTTTATACTTTTTCCCCCAATGCCTGCTATCTATATTGAATGGTGACTTTCTACTCTAAGCCAATCTGTGAGTGCCAACATCACCAAAGACATGGAGGCTAAGAAGGAGAAAGGAGGAGGACAGGGCACACCCAAATCCCTCCATCTTAGAACTCCTGACCCCATGTACAAAACTTGGACCCCTGCGTACAAGGCTTAAAACCCCCCTGTACAGCACTCAAAAATCCTTCCTTTCACTTTGTGATTATCTCTACTATGCAATCTAAACTTGTGTGGCTTGTAATTCTTCATACAGAGTTGGTAATTTGCTCCACGGGCCAAGATCTAAACCCCACGTGTATCTTTGGCTGCTGCCAGGGTCTCAGAGCCCCCTGCCAGCAGCTCTGGCCATCCAGGGCACCCAGAGGGATGTCCTGGGTTCCCACAAAATCCAACTGAATTAAGCTTTGAATAACAAGAACGCAAATCCCTAGAGAGGAAAGCTGAAGAAATACAGCAACATACCTGGCAACGTGAGAAAATGCATCCACGAGAACAGATTCAAATTCCCTGGTAAACTCAGGGCCTTTCCTCTTACTGTTCTGGATGACATCGTTTGCTAAATACAGGAAAGTAAGTTTCCTACTTGATTTTGCTGAGAAAGGGAAAAAAAAAGGAAAAAACAAAAGGAGAGTTTGCATTTATTTCTCATTTCTTTCACCTGGAATCATTAACAGGGCTTTCAAAGTTGTTTATAGCTTTGCAGTCTAAAAGCAAAGTTCAAAATATTTCCATGTTACCAAAGGAAACCAGGGGCTTTCAAGTCAAGTAGTTCTCAGTGTCCTCACTTCTGCTCTTTTCTAATTAATTCATAAAACAAACAAGAGTTTAATGCTTTTTGTGCACAGTGACACCTCAACTCTGAGAAACCAATAAATTTTGAACACAATTTTAAAAAGCTGTTCTAACTCATCAGCAAATTAATAAACCAATTAGTTTCTTTTTTATTAACTTCAGGAAAAATACTCAAATAAAACAGCGTAACTCAGAATGAGTGAAACTGTAGGAGAAAGCTATTGTGGAGACTCAAAATATTTCCCAACAATGCTCCTAACATCAAATTTCTTCAATACACTTTAAATTTTCCTATTTTGACACCACCAGTTTCTGTATCAATATGGCCAGAATTGCTGAGTTTCACTGTTCCCCCAACAAAAACAACCACAAACACACAGAAGGCAGAAAACAAACACGCTCATTTCCACAACAGGGCAAAGGCAGATCCTCAAAAACTCATTCATGAACTACGACTGGCAAAAACCAGCAACCACACAGAAGATAGCCCAGCTGCTCAAGGGGCTCACAGTGCTGGTGCCCGCAGGGGAATGGTGACACTGGCTGCACCTGGGGACAGGGCATCCACACAGAATCCCAGAATGGTCTGGGCTGGAAGGGACCTTTAAGATCACCTCGTTCCTACCCCCTGCCAGCGGCAGGAACACCTTCCACTAGGCACTGGCAGTCTCCCTCCACTTCGGGATGAAGCCACCTGGGAAATTACCTTTTGTTAATCTGCAAGGAAAACACGCACAAAATGCTTCTGGCTGATAGCACCAAAGAGTTTTACAGACTTCTACAGCTACTTTTTCTTCGCTTATCTCCTCTCACTAATTCTGTAACGGGCGAGCTGTATGAATCCAAACTCAACATTTAAAAACGGAGCCAAACAGCCACAGCACTTCCGAGTTTGCCTGAGCACAATCAGGGGAATGTAAATCGTACATCTCTTGTTTTACACCCGAGCACAATCAGGGGAATGTAATTCGTACATCTCTTGTTTTACACCCGCCCAGAGCTGAGCATCCCCTCCCTCTCAACCCACGCCTGGCTGTGCCTCCGTCCTCTGCCTTCCCAAACGCGCCGCCTGCACCCCGGAATAGTCTCCTCACACGTGGTGTTCCCCTCAAAGTTTAGTAAACAACAACACCGCTAAACAGCGCCCAGGCTCCCACGAGCTCCCGGGACACCAACTTCCCCCGGAGCCGGCCCGCGGAGCTCCGCCAAGAGGAACCGGCCCCGGCAGCTCGGGGCAGGGGCTGCCAGAGCGGCCCCCGCCGGACAAACCCCCCGCGCACCTTTGCGGAGCTCCCGGTGCCACACGGCGACGATGGGCCCCGCGTGCTTGCGGTGGTGGATGAGCCACAGCGAGAGCGTCTGCACGCTCTGCTGGGAGTTGCTCAGCTCCGACAGCTTCTTCTCCAGCGCCGACTCCGAGAAGGAGGACATGGGGCCGGCGCTGCTCCGCCCGCGGGGGGGGCGCGGCGCGGCCTCACCGACAACAACCCGCCGGGGCCGCCGCCACAAGATGGCCGCCCGCGCCCTGACCCCGCCGCGGGGCGAGGGGCGGCATCGTACGGAGCGCCGGAGGGAGCCGGGCCGCGCGGCGGGCGGGCTCGGCGCATGCGCAACCATCCTCGGCGCCTGCGCACCGCGAGCGCCCGCGATTTTTCTCACAGCGCCCGCCCAGGCCCGCGGGAGCTTTGTGGCGCTGTCGGCCCCGCTATTTCAGGGTCGGGCCATCGGCGCATGCGCGTGGCGAACACCCGAGACTTTTCTCACCGTGCCCGCCCCGCTCCTGGGGAGCTTTGTGGCGCTGGGACCGGGGCGTCACTTCCGGCACCCTCCGGGCTGCCCGGCCTGGCCCCAGCGCGGCCCCGGGCCCGGGTGGGACCCCCCCGGCGCCGGGCAGGCCCCGCGGCCCCCGGTCCCCCGGCATGGCCGTGTTCGACACCCCGCAGGCGGCGTTCGGGGCGCTGCGCCCCGCCTGCGTGCAGCTGACGCGGGCGCAGACGGTGGAGAACGTGCGGCAGCTGCAGGCGCACCTGGCCGGGGTGAGCGGCGCGGCCCTGCAGGAGCTGCAGGAGTACGTGCTGTTCCCGCTGCGCTTCGCCCTCAGGGTGCCGGGGCCCAAGCAGGAGCGGCTGGTGCAGAGCCTGGTGCAGTGCATCTCCTCCGTGCTTGCCGCGACGTGCGTGAAGAAGCAGGAGCTGCTGCAGGAGCTCTTCTCTGAGCTCTGTACCTGCCTCGCTCCCCCTCCCAGCTCGGGCAAAGTCGCCCCGCTGTCCGAGGAGCTGAAGCTGGCTGTGATCCAGGCACTCCACACCCTGATGCATTCGGCTTATGGGGATGTTATCTTGTCTCTGTACCAACCTTCCACCCTTCCGCTCTTAGGATTTGCTGTGTCTTTGCTTCTGACGCTCGCAGAGCAAGAAAAAGCAAAGCAAATCAAGATCTCTGCTTTGGAGTGCTTGCAGGT
The DNA here is from genome assembly GCF_015832195.1 of Motacilla alba alba. NCBI lineage: Eukaryota > Metazoa > Chordata > Aves > Passeriformes > Motacillidae > Motacilla > Motacilla alba. The sequence goes on along the minus strand of NC_052035.1, from coordinate 7,589,165 downwards.
CCTGGTTCTGCAGTGTGACTGCCAGGAGCACCGACATCTGGATGAAGATGAGGCGCAGCAATGTGGGGATTTGTTTGCTTCTTTTCTGCCTGGGATTTCTATTACACTGTCTCGAGTCATTGCTGGAGACATCAAACAAGGTCACAAAATCACCGTTTCTGCCATCAGACTCTTTTATCTGATTGTTGGCTTGGTCATGGCTGACAAACAGCTAGCCAGAATCCCAAAGAGTAAGGAAAAGTTGCTAGTGGAACACAGCAGAATATCAGAGCTATTGATCCACAGAGGACCTGACTGGACTAAAAGTACTGCTGAAAAACTCTCCCTTCTCTTGCATAAAGTGGTTGAATCTTCTTCTGTTCACCCCCACTGGAAGGTGAGGCTGGAGCTGGTGGAGCTGGTCCACCACTTACTGAGGAACTGCAGTCAGTCACTGGTGGACTCATTCAGTCACCTCTTAAAGGCCTTGGTTGGGCTGGTTAATGATGAAAACAGCGAGGTCCAGAGCAGGTGTAACAAAGTTCTGCAAGGGATTGCAGAGCAGAGGATTGTGGCACAGAGCAGGGCTCTTGCTGATGTCCTCTCTGAGAACCTCCATTCCCTTGCCACAGCTCTTCCCCGCCTGATGAACTCTCAGGATGACGTGGGCAAGGTTTCCACGCTGAGCTTATTGCTGGGCTACCTGAAGCTGCTGGGCCCCAAGATTAACATTGTCCTCAACTCCGTGTCCCACCTGCAGCGCCTGTCCAAGGCCCTGGTGCAGGTTCTGGAGCTGGATGTGACGGATGTGAAGATAGTGGAGGCCCGGCGCTCTGGGCCGCCGGGCCCCTTGCAGCAGGGTGTGCAGAAGGGCAGGTGCCAGAAGAAATATTTCCGCTTCTTCACAGAGGAGAAGGTTTTCCAGCTCCTTCAGCAAGTGTGTCGTGTTCTTGGCTATTATGGGAACCTCTACCTGCTTGTGGATCACTTCATGGGGCTGTACAGCGAGTCCAGCCTGTACAGAAAGCAGGCAGCTATGATCCTCAACGAGCTGGTCACGGGAGCTGCTGGAGTGGGAGTGGATTTCCTGCAGGAGAGGGAAGTTCCACTGAGCACGGATGATCTCAGAGGGTCCATAACATCCATTCTGGATGAGTACATGGACCAGGCGAACTGGTATTTGGTCACTAGCATTGACACAGAGGAAAGCAGCCCTGAGCAGGCAGTGCAGCACCTGGGACTCGCTGTCCGTGCAGGAGGAACATCCAGCAGCGTTCTCCATCTGTCCCCGGAGCCCCCGGTCACAACCCGCACCATGAACAGCAACATCTGGCAGATCTGCATCCAGCTGGAGGGCGTTGGCTGCTTTGCCGCCGTCCTCGGGAAGGAGTTCCGGCTGCTGCTGCTGTCAGCTCTGTACCCTGTGCTGGAAAAGGCTGGTGACAGCACCTTGCTCATCAGCGAGACAGCACTGGGGACACTGGTAGACATATGTGAGGCCTGTGGTTACGACTCGGTGCGGCGTTTGATTAATGAGAACTCTGACTACCTGGTGAACGGGATTTCCCTGAATTTGCGCCAGCTGGCCTGTCAGCCCCGTGCATCCCAGGTCCTGGACACGATGCTGAGGCATTCGGATGCCAGCTTGCTGCCCCTGGTAGAAGATGTAATCCAAGATGTCCTGTCTGCGCTAGATCAGACTTACAATAGCCAGGCTTCCACCTTCCTCAGGGTCCTCCACTCAGTCATGACTGCTCTAGGTACCACAGCAATGTTTACTTTGTGTAACTGAGCCTTGCTGTCACTAAGGGTACTTGTCTTGGACCTTTCCACTTGCCATGGGAGGTTCCAGGTAGCCAAGGCATTGCAGTGTGGTGGCAACTGTGCTTTGCCTGCTGGGGCAGTGCTCAAGCAAAGATCACCAGTAGCTTTCCCTCTCCAGTTTGCCTGGCCTGCAGCCTTTCACAGGAACATGGCCTTTAGTGGCTGAGAAAGGATGAATTCACTGCTCCCATGAGCATTCTGTAGGAGCCCGTGGCGTGTATTTCTTTTTCCTTTTACCGTGTATTCCTTTTTAACTTTCCCGTACTGTCAAGGAGGTGGCTGGGGTGTGACAGCAGGTGCCTGAGTCAGGTGCAATCCCATGAGGTGTGAGAACCATCTCATCTCTCATGGAATCCATGGCACCTTGCTGACTTGCAGGAGGGGATCGTGGTTCATGTCAGTTCCTTTTTTGCAGTGCAGTGGTTTGGAATGCCCAGCGCTGAGGAGCACCAGCAAAGACAGACTGACAAGGGGCCGAGCAGGGCTCTGTCCCAGGGACAGCAGGAGGTGACATTGACAAGTCAAGAAGTGGAAAGATTCTTCCTTGACTATGTCAGCCAGAAGCAGATGGCAGAGGGTGATCTTCCTGACCTGGAGGAGGAGGAGGAGGCAGGTCAGTGCTGTGCATGGCTGGAGAGGAGCATGGTCAGCTTGCAGAGAGACTGTGACCTCTGAGGTGTCCTTTTGTCACATGGGGGCCTTGGGACCAGGCTGACAGTCTCAGGTCTTCTTTGGGCTGGCCTTGCTTCATGTAAAGTGCTGTTGGGTGTTCTCACTTTGTTCTCTTTCAGTGAGGGAGCCGAATGTTTGCAGGTCAAGGCTTCTCTAGCTCTGAGACACAAGCACACTGTGTTTTTTCTTACCTTGTAACAGTTCATTTGGGTTCAGGACCTGAAGTTTCTTCTTTCCAGGATCCTGTGTGGTTTCCTCGTGTTCCCTTGGGAATCTCTGTACTGTTTTCTCCTGGCTAATGATGCCACTGCTCCCTTCTCACTTGGCTGTGGCAGGCACTGCAGACATTCATATAGAGAACTTTTTAGTCTTCACTGGGCTGTGCTGCAATCCTGACCTTTAAATACTTCGTCTTTAAATACCCAGGCTTTTCATTTTTAATAAAAATCAATGGGAAATAAGTCCATGGTGAGAAGAGACTGCAAATGTCAGAGCAGCTGCATTGTCCCGTAAAGAAAGCGAATGTTCCCTGGCCCCACACTCCTAACTGAACCTGACACTGACTCACAGAACTCATAGGCTTAACTGCATCTAAGCACATTAAAAAATGCCAAAGGCCTTACTCAGGAATTTGCAGAGTCGTTGTGGGTGGGTGATCTGTGACTGTGATCTCCCAGAGCTCCCAAGTCATTTTCATGGCTTCAGTAATGGTTTTGTCTTCCAGATGAGGTTCCCCTTGCTAAGCCAGAGCCCAGCTCTGACATGGAAGGAGAGGCTCCAATGCCAAGCCACGCTCAGCTGGCCAGGGATGTGATGGAGAGGTGCATCCACTTGCTGTCTGACGGGAGCCTCCGAGTGCGGCTGAAGGTCGGTAATGGCTGGCTCTGAGGGGACAGATGGTGCCCACGAAGGGGCTGGTAGCTCGTCAGCATGTGTGCCATGCACATTGGGCTCCCTGCCATCCCCAGGTTTGTGCTACCATATGCTCCAGCAGGACAGATCCTCCAAACCTGGCAAGAGAAAGGGAGATAGTTTTTTGGGAGTGCTCTGGATTAGGAAAGGCAGCCAGGCAGAACAGAATCTTAAGGGTGGCTTTGTACTGGACACTTTCCCTTGATGCTCATGACAGTTAAGTCTTGTGCTTTGTCTTTTGGTGTAGGAAACAGAAGCATCTTTCTCCCATCTGTGCCTCCCATCCCCCTTCCTCAGGCTGCAGTGCACAGGCTGATGAATGTTTTTGAAGTAGCTGGGGTGATGATAAGCAGGGCTAAAAGCCTGGCTTTTTTCTAATTATGAAAACCCTTTGAAGGTGGCCTCCTTTTAAAGTGCAAAGTGAGACAGAAAAATGAGGCATAACCCAGATTCTCATCCCAGCAGCCCCAGCTCTGCCAGGTGATCCTGCTGCCACAGCCGCAGTGAGGTCCAAGTGTGCAGCTCAGCCTGTGGGATCAGGGCAGGAATCCTGCCCTGCTCCCAGCCCAACTCTGTACCCAGCACGGGTTGTGTCACTGCAGTGCTTGTCCCTTTCCAAGCAGGCCTGATTTCTAGCTCTGTTCACTTGTCCCCGTTCCTGCTGCGGTAAAACCGCACCCTTTGCTGTTCAACCCCTCCTCCCAGCTTGCTGCCGTGATGCTGGGATCCACCGGAATGCCTGGCACTGCAGCGCTCAGAGTCTGTTCCCTCCCCTCCTGCCCAGGTCCTGGACGTGCTGGAGCTCTGTGTAACCATGCTGCATCCTCATGGAAACCATCTGCTTCCCATGGCTCACCGTGTCTGGCCAGCTCTCGTCACCCGGCTGATTAACGACGACCCTCTGGCAGTGCTCAGAGCCTTCAAGGTATGGCGGTGACTGCCAGCAGCATTTCCAGCTGGGGCTTGGGCAGGAAGTGGCTCAGGCAGTGCTGCAGCTCAGGAGAGAGCACCAAGCTCCTGCAGTGATTTTTAAATGTGGTTTGGAGCATGGGGTCGCCGTGCTCTGCTGTGGGTGGGTTTGTACCACTCTCACTGCAGCTTGTGCACAGGTATAGCCTTGATGCTGCTCCTGGGGGAAGCAGCAATGTTGGTGGTTATTGCAGGGATGAGAAAAACAGCTCTACAGCTTCAGCAGCTGTTAGGGGCACCATACAGTGCAGCTTGGCCATGCTGGAGACACAGTCCCAGCACCCTCTTTGGAAGTCTCAGATTGAAGACAGGGGAACATTTCATGGTTGAGGCATTGGCAAGGTAGGGGAGAGGTTGAATAAACACTTGGCCCTATAATGACATTATTAAAGAGCTCCTGACCTTGTCAGCTGGCTCCTTTCTCCTCTTGACTCACAGGCTGGCCAGTAAAGCATGTTTCCAGAGGTTGTCAGCCCCAGCATTGCAGAGGAATTTGTCTGCTGGGCAGAGTGAGATTCATTTTAGAATCCTTTAGTGTGAATAAAGAGAGTTTTGATTCCTGAAATTCCAGCAGCCATGCACTACAGTCTCAGAATAGCCATACCTATCATGTGCCTGCCCTAAAAGGAGGTAGAGATTGCTGTACAAAAACTAATTTACTCTTGAAAAAGTCAAGTAATCATTACAATTTGCGCCCAACTTGGGTTTTGCTGTATAAATTCCCCCCAAAGTGCCTTCCTGCCTGAATTCCAGGACCAGAAGTGTCATATCAGTGTAAAGCAAACACAACATAACCAGCATCTCAGTCCTGCACACTAAGACCATGAGCTCAGTGAAGTTCCAAAAGAGAGATCAGTGTTCTGGCCACATGGATCCCCCTTTGTTTTTACATGCATTTAGGGCCATTCTCTACCCACTTTGAGTTTGATCCTGTGCAGACACCAGTAGTGCAGGGTGCCCTTTTTCTGTGGCCACTTGGCCTTTCTGCTTGCTGACGTGCTTGGAAAGATGGGTTGTCTGCACCTCAAAAGAGATTTAAGGATATAATCATATTTAATGGCATTTTCCATCAGAGACTCCTCCACTAATTCTGAGTAAGAATGCACAGCTGCTCTTCCCTTTACTGTGCTAATGAGGGACAGGCAGCCCAGGAGGTCAGCCAGGTGACACTGCAGAGCTCACTCAGCCTCTCAAACATTTACCTTCTGCTCATTATGGGGAAACTGGGGCAGGTGTGGTCACAATGCTCTCACCTGCAAAAACAATTCTGCAGGAGAGTGAATGTCAGAATCCCCAGGCTGGTGGGGATCACTGAGCTCCTCCCAGGCCAGTGTGGGCACTATCCCCTGTAACTGATGTCTCTCTTAGGTGCTGTGTACCCTGGGTCAGACGTGTGGGGACTTCCTGAGGCAGAGGTTCTCCAAAGATGTCCTGCCCAAGCTGACCAGCTCCCTCCTCAGCCAGGCCCCAGTGAGTGCCAGAGCTGGGCCTGTGTACAGCCACACGCTGGCCTTCAAGCTGCAGCTGGCTGTGCTGCAGGGCCTGGGCTCTCTCTGTGAGAAGCTGGACATGGGTGAGTACCAGAGGAAGCACAGGCTGTATGGATCTCTGCCAGACTTTACTGTCTCCTTTCAACTTGCTGCTTCTCCTCCTGCTGCCCAGAATTGATTTCCTGATCTTCTCTAGCCTGAATCTGTTCTCTTTGGGAGCTCTGTGAAGAGGTGCTGAGCACTTTTCTCCCTAGGAGACAAACGGGAGAGAAGGTTCCCACCACATGCAAAATGTGACTGCTCATCCCACTTGTGGATGAGAAGAGGGTACAGAGCAGAGTCCCTGCATTGCTGTTGGGCCACACTTTGTTCTTACTGGACAAACTGGAGCCCAGATAAGACTTCTGGCTAGTTTGACTGGTTCCATTGTGGGCTTATCTCTGGGGGACCCTTTAAATCCAGCACATCACAGTCTTCTGTTGAATGAAACTCTGAAATTCTCCCCAAGTGAAGTTTCTGGAACTGGCTTTGATGAGGGAGAAGGTTTGCTGGCTAGTTGCTCTTTTCCTCTCAGTGCCCTTGATTGCTTTCCTGGCTTTGCAGCAAGATGCTTAAAAGGCAAGGTCAGAAGAGCTCTGGGTCAGACAGCTCAAAGGCTCTGAAGCCTCTGCTGCCAATTTGGAGCTGATTCCATTAGGCAGCAGCTGCTGAGGAGGTCACCTCCTACCCCTCTTTCCTGTTCCATTTCTGCAGGCGAGAGTGACCTGAATAAAGTGGCAGATGCCTGCCTGATTTACCTCAGTGCCAAGCAACCTGTGAAGCTGCAAGAAGCTGCCCAGAGGTAATGTCTCTCAAATGCACATCTGTTGGGTGTACAAATACTGGGGGACAGAGGGAGCATGGTGATCCCATTCCTTTTGCACCTTTCCTCTTCCACCTTCCAGCACGTTCAAGTCCTGTACAACAGGGTTTGTCACATTACAGGTGACCTTGCAGTGCGTTTGGGGATAGAGGGGAAGATGTGCTACTTGCTGTTTCCTCACCAAATACTTGAGGCTTTTGGCCCACTAGTGGCATCAAACTGCAGAGGGAAGACAACTATGGAAGAAGATGTGCCAGGCATTCCCTTGTATTTTATCACTTAATACCTTCTGCAGGCTGGGGGATCTACTTCTGTTATCCTTTCATTTTCCCTGGGCTCCAACCCAGGCTCTGCCAGGTGGGCCAGAGTTTGTTTGGGAAGCTGTCAGTCTTGGCACCAGCGTTGCTCTGAGAAGGCTGGGAGAGTCAAAAGAGCAAAGACAGTTTAGGTGAGCACACTCCAGCTCTAGGAAGTGTTGACAGACACTTTGCTGCTTGGTGTACAAAATCCAGCTCAGCATGTTCTGCTGTCAGGATAAGAAATCACTGTTGTCATATGTTGTCACCTGGATCCAAGGCTGGAGATTTCAGGAGACAAAACGAGTCCAGGTACAGAACATGGGACATAAATCAGGAAGCCCTTCTGCCGAAGGATGGGGGTTAAAAGCAGCCAGCCCCCCCTTCCTGTGTGGCCAGCCCTGCCCTCCGCCGAGGGGAGGGGAAAGCAGCAGGTTCTGCAGGCTCTGCGGTTTCGGATTTCCAGGGCAGGCTGCTGGAAGGGAAGCAAAGGGAAGTGCAGCCCATCCGTTCCCTTTCACAAAGCACAGGCTCCCGGGGGTGCGGGGTGTGAAGGGCTTTGTGTGGCTGCGCAGCAGTTCAGAGGCAGCGCTCTCCCGAGCTGGAGCATTCCTTTGTTTGTATCTCTGCACGGATGGGAGCAGGTTTATTTTTACCTTGGAGGCTTTCACAGCAGCACAGCAGGCTCCAGCAGCATTTGTTCTGCAGAGGGGCTCTATGCTGTGGGAGTGCATCCCCTTAATGCAATAATGCCTCGGTCTGTGCAAGCAATGCTGGATGAAAAGCAGAACACCAGGATTTATCTAGACATTTGGAATCTGAAGCTTTTAAATCATTAACCAAGCAGCTTGAGAAGCTGTGCAATTTCCCCCCAACAGCAGGGATAGGGGGAATATGAAATGAGCCCTGTTGGAAGCTGTATGCTGAAGTGAGCTCACTTGTTAGAGCAAAAGGGCAGCAAAGTTCAGGGCAAGTCACATTTTTCTCCTGTGTGTTACTTTTATTATATTTTAAGGGGGAAATGCCATATGTTTTGCTCCTCCCCCATGCTTTTGATGCACCGTACATCACATATGTGAACTGAGCTGCTCCTGGAAGCCCTTGTTGTGTCCTGTTTAACTCCATTGACCAGACACATGTATGCACTGAGGCGTGCATCATGCCTGGCCTGACACTACAGACATGGCAGCATTTGCAGGTTTCTTTTGGGTTTAATTTTTTTCAGTTTAGCCCTGTGTGATCCCTGGTATTGGAGCCTGGATGGATCAGAGTTCATCATATCACGCTCACTTTTAACTGTATTTCCCTGATATGAGGTTTCAGTCTGGAAAAGTCAAAATTAGTTTGGACCATAACAATCAGCTCTGTATCAGGATAAGAATCACTTCTCAGCCACCCTTCCATTTCTGTTCTCCAGCTGCTGAACCACCACATTCCTCTAAGTTCTGGCTCTTCTTGCTCTCCATGTACCTGAAAGTAATCCTGCAAACTGACACAGGCTGTCACACATAAGGGCCTTTCCATCTAAGCAAGGGCAGTGTTATCAGCCTGATACATGAGAAATTCTGCATTTTAAATGCTTCTAAAAACAGATAGACCAGAACTAATCTTAGCCCCAGCCTGAGCGCCAGCGTACGTCACATAACTCAGCTTTATCACTGCAGAAATCATAGGAGGTAAAAGGATGTTTGGAATCAGCTTGCCATGGTGATTTACACTAACTGGCCTTTGCTCAGCTCTTAGGGTTCTTATTCAACTGATGGGTTGTGACCTGTCAAGAGCAAGGTCAGGACTTGCAAAGTCAGCTGTAGCTCCAAAAATCATACACTGACTATGTGAGGATTCTTTAGGCATGCAAAGGGCTGAGCAGGAAGTTTTGGCCAAGGAGCTTGAGCCACACAAAAAAAAAAAAAAAAAAAAAAAAAAGAAAAGGAAAAAGGGAGTTTGGCTATCATCCAGGGATGTTATCATGCCCCAAGGAGTCTGCTTAATCCCATTTATGGGACCCTGTAGCTTTATTAGATGAAGCAGTGGGAGTAAGTGATTTTTGTAACTGCAGCTTCATGCAATACTCAACAGGCAAAAATAGATGCCGGGAAAAAAAGAACTCCAGCACATCTGAGGAAGAGAAAATGGGACAATAACAATAGGTTTTACTAGAAGATGACTGCTGAGAGTATTCCAGGAGGGTTTTATCCAAAGCTTTTTAAAAAACCAAACAACAAAAACCAAATGCAAAATCACCAAAGGGACCAAACCTACTGAAGAAGAGTTTGGGGGTGTCAAGGAGCACTAGAAAAGTGTTTGCCATCATTGAAGAAGATGAGCCCGTGCAAGGGTGGGGAAGTGCCCAGAAAGACTCGAGCAGGGGAGGGTGTGTGGGGCCCCACCTCTGGGAGCAAGGCCAGGGGAGATGGTGGAAACTGAAAGTCACAGTATGTAAATCTGAGCTTCTCGTCAATTTATGAAGTTGGGTCATCCCTGACAAGCTTTTCACTTCAGGGAATAAAACCTCGAAGGAAAAGAGATTAGGAAATTGTCAGTGGCCCTTGTCAAAACTGACAAGTAGTTTTCCATTCTTTCCGTTTCAAGTGATTGTTTTGAAATTTACACTTAATTCCTACTAAATGTTTGCAGCCCATGACCTTTCAGTCAGCAGTCTGGATAGGAATGATTTTTTTTTTCTCCCTAAGATGCTGAAATAATTTCCTCAGTTCTTACCAAAGCCTGTGGTGGGCTGTATCCAGTTAAACATTCAGCAGGGATGGAAAGGCAGGAAGCCTTGTCCTTCTGCCAGTCTGCTCACTGTGCCATGGCTTTGCTTGGAGTTTGGGAAAAGACAAGGCAACAGAATAGCCAAATTGCTCTGTGCTAGTAGAATAAGTTTAGCACACTTGGGACAAATATGAGCTATTTTGGGACCTTTTTTCATACCAAGGTTGATTATGCAGCTTACCTCTTCTGGTTTGCTTGTGTGCTTTGTTGGGTATTTGTTGTCAGCTGTCACTCCCAGGCTGGATTGAAGCATGCCAGAACAGCCACCTGCTCAAGGCAAAATTCAATAAAGTGATATTTAAGAAAAAAAAAAAAGAAAAAGAAAAAGGCAACAACAGAAAACAAACTTGGATTAACCCCAGGATTCTTTGCTATGGAAACAGGTTGCTTGGAAACTACCCCAGAGTTAGTTTGAAAATGTAAAAGTCAAGTTGTTCTTTAAGCTGCAGAGCACTCCAGGCTATCAGGAATAATCACAGCCTCGAACCATTATGGGCACCAGAGGCAGTGAGTTCTCCAGGGTCTGGGTAATCTCTGAGGGTCGCTCTCCCTGGAGCAGCTGATTGGGAAGAGGTTGGAGAGCAGAGTGTCTGTGCTGTGAGTGTAAGAGCTACAGCTGTGTGTGTGCCGGGGATCAGCACCCTGCTGCACAATATTCCTCATTCCCATGTTCGCTTCACAGCAACTCATTGTCCTTGCCTGCTCCCATCCCAGCCATAAGGAGCAAGGATTATCCCTGCAGCTGCCCATTGAAAACTGGGTGGAAGCACTGGGAGCTGGTGTTTGCTGGCACACGGAGCTGTGTGCTCCTGCTGGCACTGCCAAGCTGAGGGCACGGGCAGGGCAGTGTCTGCAGAGCTGGAGCCAGCATGGCAGCAGTGAGAGTTCCCTACCCTGCCCCTGCCAGCCCCTCACTTGGGCTGCACTGAGTGGGCCAGTCCTCCCCTTCCAGTCAGCAGAGGTGCAGGAACAAAGCCAGGGGAATGAGGAGTCCTGTGAGCTCACCTGCGTTTGGCCAATCCACAGAAAAAGGTGGTGTTGCTGAGGCAGCTGTTGCCAGGCCCAGCTATCACTGTGGAGCAGTGATATTCCCAGTGGTTTCTCTGGAGCAGGCAGATAGGCACTGCCAGCACCTTTGGGAGGGGACACTGCCAGCAGCTTCAGTGGTGACATCTCCCCTCTTGCTGTTCAGAGACCTGCACTGAGGGACAGGTGAGGTGTTAATGGCAGAGAGGCAAAAGCAACAGCTTTGGCTGTGCACGAGTAACGAGTCACATCCACAGGGTGATTGTGAAGAGGAGAGGGAGCTCTCTCCTGCCTTCATCTCATTTCTGTGCTCTTTTGCTTTACCCATGGCATTACACTCCCTTTTCAGAGGAGAGCTTCTCAAAGGGATTTCTTCCTGCTTTACATTGGAAGCAACCTCACTTTAGGGATGAAAGCTCTTCCAGGAGAAATTTGGACAGCAATCAGATCTGGATTTTGTGTGGCTTTTGTAGCAAGTGATCTTTGCTTTTAGAGAGAGAGTTCAGTCCTGTACTTCTTGGGGGAGCAGAGACAGACCTACTTGATTTCTCTTCCTGTTACCTGACCTGGCAGCTGTTCTCCTCACTGAAAACTACAGACCTGAAGACTCATGGCTGGGCTTTACTGGGATCTTGGAAAACTGTACCATAGGTGTGCTGAGTGCCTTTGGTGCTCACAGAGCCCTCAGCACCATTCAGGAAAAGGCCTTGGAAATTCCAGTCCAATTTTGTTCATGGCACAGCCAGAGAGTTTAATACCAGTTAAGCCTAGTACAGCTCCTGTGCATTAAACCCTGACACAGACCTAGCTAAGCCCAAAGGTTGCTGCAGGGAGAGCTGGCAGGAGGGGGTGGGTAAGTGTAGGTCACACAAATCAGCATTTGCTCTTTCACTCCTTGAGCTTCCTGCTCTTCAGCAGCAGCTGTGTCCCAGCAGCTCACAGCTGGAGCCCTGTGTGAAGGGCATGCTGGAAAGGCAAATCCCATCTTACTGAGGTATGGAAATGCAAAGTGAAAACCATCAACACAGCAGTAAATCTGCAGAGGAAGTTGTGATTCCTCTTTTCCTTCATTCTGTTGTTAATGAAGATTGTGTTTGGTTTAGGTTTAAAATCCTGCTCTGTGAAAGATGACAAAATTTTGGAGGCAGCTAATAAGGACGTGGGATGGTGGGAGATCTCACTTGAGCAAAAAGCCCTCAAATACGGCGTTGAGCTTCCCTTGAGGCCCAGCCTGGGCAGCTGTCCCCAAACACTCTTGGGTTTGCCACCTCTGGAAAGGCAGAGAAGCCCAGATGGGTTAAATCCTTCACTCCTAAAAACCAGAGAGGGTGGTGAATAACACAGACAGCTTCTCCCAAGATCTCTGCAGGAGCTGCTGTCCTAAAGATCCCAGATATGTGTAGGACATGCAGTCACCCACAGTCACCTCCCCAGCACGTGGGACAGGCAGGTTTATGCTTGTGCCAGCAGCAGCTCACAGTGCCAGCACCAAGCCTGGGTCAGTGCTGCACCAGCTGCTTGTTTGATATCTGTAAGTGACTATGTGTTATCAGAAATATTTTTCTCCCACATGCCAGTAGCTGTGAGACACAGCTGCTTTCTTGGGCACAGGGGCCACTGCACTGCCCTCTGTAAAGAGCCAGACTTGTGCAGCTGCCAGAGGTTGCCAACAGCATCAAAGCTTTCCTTAGCTCTTAATCACCCTGTTGGGTGCCAACCACAAGGCTTTGTCCTTACTCTTCTTTCCTCTCTTCCTACTGTTTTCCACAGTGTTTTCCTGCACCTGATGCGCGTGGACCCTGACAGCACCTGGCTGCTCCTGAGTGAGGTGTGCTGCCCCGAGGGCTACGAGCCCCCCCACGCCAGCCTGCAGCCGGTGAAGCTCCGCGGGATGGGGCAGCCACGGAATGAGCTCACAGACAACGTGCTGCTCCTGCTCCAGAGGCTGCAGCAGCAGGAGGGCACAGCTCTCAGCACCAGCACACGGGAGGCATCTCCTTCCTGACAGACCCACACAGCAGCTGGGATGGAAAAAAGGAACCACCAGGATAGAGCTCACCTGGGAAAACACCATAACTAAATACCCAAATGGTTCAGGGGCAGAGGAAGGGCTGCCCAGTCTAGGGCACTGGCTGAGACACTGTCCCTGTGGCAGAGGGTTTATTTTTTGAAGGGGTGTTTGAGGATGAGGTGGGTACACGACCCTAACTCCTCCTGACTTGTGCCTGGCCAGCACCATATGCAGAGAAAATGGCACATCTGTTCCAAATTCTTCAGTATGAAGAGTTATCTTCCAGAAATTACTTCCTAACCCTTGATCCTTGGGGGTTGCCCCTTTAGCACCCCCCACACCTCTCTGATCTCTTCACAGCTGTGATGATCCCTCCCATTCTCAGCTGGACAGTGACTGACAACTCAAAGCAAAAGCTTTTTCTGGCCTTTACCCTTCCCAGGAAGAGAGTCTTGTTTGGGGTGCACTATAAACCTGTTCTCTTTAAAAGCAGTTAATCTCAGAAGTTAAAGTGCATTTCCAATAAATTCCTCACCTCTGTTACTGTGGAGAGCAGCGTGTCCTCTCAGAGGCAGCAGGGCTGCTCCTCACAGCTGCAGTTTGCTGAGACCAGATGGAGGCGGCCAAACGTGCTCTGTTCTCTACCTCACTCCCTGTGAGGTTCTGCAGAGAATCAGCCAGCCCTGATTTACACCTGGGAGGGATTTACGACTTCTCCCATGTCCAGATCATGGTCCTCAGGCCGTTTCTAACACCCACCCCAAGGAGAACTGCATGAAGCAGCTGCCTGCGCCCCAGTACAGCCTCTGTGTCTGTCCGTGGTCAGGCAGTGCCAGCCCCAGCAGTGCCATGGTTTGTCAGAGCAGGGACAGTGTAGTACAGTGAGCAGAGGATGACTCGTCTTTGGGGTCAGCTCACTCCCCCTGCTGAGGGGCCTCTCCCCTGATCTCCAGCTCCCACATCCCCAGGCTCTTGCTGCAGAGGTTGTCCACAGGCACTGCTTTGCTCAGCTGCTCCCAGATCCCTCAGCTTCACCCGAGCGGCTCCTGGCAGCAGGCTGCCTCCTGCCACCTGGGGAACATCTATGCAAGTGAAGCAAAAGGGCAGATCTTGACTAAATTTGGAAGCAAGCTCAGAAATACAAAAACCAAAGCAATAAATAGATTGTTACATGGAGCAGGCTTTGTGCATCACTGTTGGGATCCTGGGTGGACATCCAAAACAAGTCTCTGTTGGTGGGCCCAAGGGCACTGCCTCTGCTGCCACATCCCTCAGCTGAGTTACCTCCCCTTGTGTCCCTGGTTTTATTCAGGCTTTCCTCCTGTTTGCTTCTCCAGGGAAAACACAAGTCAGTGGCTTTTTATCTGCTAGGACAGGGCTGCAGGTCAGCTTTACTCTTTTTTAATATCTGTTCAGTGCTTAACGCTGGTTGGGTTCTTTACAAAGGAGCCTTCAGAGCTGCTGTGACAGGGCAGGCAGGGAGGTGAAATACTGTCTTTGGTTTCCAAGCGCCCTTGGGGCTGGTGCAGTTTCCTGGGTTGTTGTAGCACTTGACAAAACTCATCCATTAGGTGCAGATGCTGCATCCAGTCTCGCTCTGCTCAGCTGTGCTGTGGTGGGGACTCCAAGGACCCATCCTGCCTATTCCAAGGCTTGCCATCCTGCAGGACAGGCATGGGACTGAAGGGCAGCCTTGTCCCGTCACTGCCCAGTGCCCAGGAACCAACCACATCACCCAGCCAGGGCTCTGGCACAGCTGACTGCACCAGACACCCCCGCCAGAGCTTGTGATTCACAGTGCTGTCCAGGGATTTTCCCCACAGCCTCAGCCCCAGGCAGCAGGTGGGTGCTGGTGGCAGGAGAGGCTGTCCTGCCTGTCAGTCAGCTCCTCTCAGCTTCGTTATCGCCCTTGCTTTATTGGAGGCTGAGTAAATTGCTTTTGTCTGAGGCAGGATAATGGCTGGGAGAGGGACTGCGTGGAAATGGCATTTTCAAGAGGCTGGTTCCTCCCCAGCAGTGACTTGTATATTAAGCTCAGCCCCTTCACAAACCCTGGGCTTTCCCCACCAGAACTCTCCTCCACCAAGCAGCCCCCAACACTCTGGGGTGGGGACCCCCAGCTCCCCCCACTCCAGCCACCCCCTCTGGGATCAGAGAGCAAAGAAAGCTGTGTCCAGCTGCCTCCTCCATGCACAAACCCAGCCAGGACCCTGAGGCACTGCCACACTGTGCTGGGGGCACAGTCCACACGCAGCCCCTGGCACCAGGCACTGCTGAGCCACACACATGGATCCAGCAGGGTCCGCTCCTCACCTCCTGCTCCCAAGATTTCCTATAAACTCAGCAAAATTAATCTCTTCTGATAAAACCTGTTATTGTTAAAGCTCACCTCCAGGTTTTACAAATCACTGTGCTGCACAGCAATTTGTTTATTCCCTGTGTGAGGTGATTTGCAGCCTCCTGCCCTCCCTAGCGTGTCCCTGGGTCTTCCTTTTCCTCTGCTATGTCCTGTGTTTTGCTGCACTGGTGACCAATGCATCCCAATCTCTCTTCTTCCCCCAGCAATCCCATTCCCTGGCAGAGAATTTGAGCACAGCCCCAGCTCCACAGCTCTGCCAGGGATTGCTACAGCACAGCCACCACTATTGGAAAAAACTTGCTGCAATGATTTACAGCTGCTGCCCTGCAGCTCCTGAATATTTTTCTCCCGTGTCCTTTGCTCCCCAAGACCACAGTTCTCCAGGTGGCAGAGGTGACCATGGCTCCAGAGACACCAGCCACCTCTGCCCGTTCCTGCCCCCAGCACAGGCTGACACCTCTGGTGGCAGGAAGAGCCACCATCTCTTTCTCCTTCTCATCAGCACAGCAAGGGGTGAGCATGATGGAGGTCCAGAAAGTAACAAGCTTCGGAGGAGCTGCAGGACTCCAGGCAGCTGGGCATTGCCAGTGCTCAAAGCTGCTCTCCCACTGGATGGGCAGAGCCTGGCCCTGCTTTGGGGACCCCACCTCCCACCAGGCTGGAAATCTGGTCTGGGTGCCCAGGTGGGTGCCAGGATTTCACCTGGCAGGCAGCCCACCCAGCAGGACCCAGCGCTCCATGGCACAGCATGGAGCATCCCCAGCTCACCTGGGACCTCGCTGTATCCTGCACCCTCAGGGCAGCAGCTCCCAGGCTGGGCAGGAGCTCCCCAGCTGCAACTTTTTAAAGCTCTGAGCCCTCAGCTGCAGGGGACGATGTTGATGCCCAGCCTCATCCCCATCCCCAGCAGCTCCAGCTTTCTCTGCCCCTTCTTACTCGAGGCAGTGCCAAAGCCCTGTCCCCCTGCCGTGCCGCAGACAGAGCACAGACTGGCAGAGGCTTCGTTTAAGGAGCTTTATTAGCTGCAGCAGGTCTGATGGTGGCAGGCTGGGGGGCAGCAGGGGAGCAGCGCCCGGGGGGGAGGCTCGGGCCCCCCCTCTCCCTCCCCACAGCCCCGGCCCCAGTGGCCGCGGTCACCCGTGGGGGCAGCAGGGACGGGCTCTGCCGTTTGCACTGCGACACAGGAGCCCGTGGGGCAGCCCCTGCCCGGGGCAACGTGGTGCTGTGGCCTGGTGGGGAGGGATGCTTGACCGGGAGGGGGCCGAGAGCCACGGCAGCACGGGCAGCGGGATGGGGCCACGCTGGACGGGGCTGGCGGGTGAGCGCCCCATCCTCTGTGGGATGCGAGGGGAGGAGGAGTGATGGGTGCGAGGGGCCAGCGCCGATGGCACACCTTCCCGGCACACACGGAGCACGGGCTGAGCCTGGCTGAGCGAGCCGGGAGGGTGCCAGGAATGTGCCGTGCCGTCCTTCCTCTGCTGAGCTCAGGCCTTGACGTGCTGGGGGCTGCGGGGCAGGCAGGGGCAGGGCAGGGCAGGGCGGGGGGACACACACGGGCCGTAGGATGGAGGCTGGAACTTAGATTCGCTGTGGGGCTGGAACCGAGCAACTAAACGGGGCATCTACAGGAACAGGCGGCTGGGTCTGCGAAGCACGGGGAGGGCAGGGAGGGTCCCGTGGGCGGGAGGGTCCCACCGGGCAGAGAGCTGGGACACGGCACAGCCCGCGGCACCGCCCGCACAAGGCCGGGGGATGGGCACCGCCGCGTGTGGGCACATGGCCTGGCCCCGGGCACGGCCCCAGCCGGGCACTGACAGCTCCGGCTCCCGCCCCGCGCCGGGCCCTGGCACCGCTGGGCCCGGGGGAGAGGGAGGCGGCGAGGGGAGCTGGACGAGACGGGGCGGCGGGGCCAGTCTGTGGCAGGGGGTGCGGGGCCCGTGACGGCTCCGCTGAGTCCGGGGCGGAGGGGGGCTCCGGCGTCCCCCCGCGCCGCCCGCCTACAGCACGCAGGAGGCGTCTGCCGAGCGCTTCTTCAGCTCCCTCCCGGCTTTGTGCTGGTGCTGGTGGTGGTGTGCGTGGGCCGAGCCCGGCGCGGCGAGCTCTGCCAGCGGGGCCTCCCGCAGCTCGGTGTCCTGGGGGTGCCCCGGGCCCCCCGCGGCCTCCACCCGCAGGTACGCCTTCACCTTGTGGTGCCGTGCCTTGCCGTCGCTGGAGTCGATCACCCGGCACTCGTAGGTCCCCTCGTCCTCCAGCTTCACCCGCGACAGCCGCAGCTTGTGGGAGATGTTGCTGCCGACCACCTTCACCACCTGCGTCGGGGCAGACGGGCGGTCAGGGGGCGCCAGGAATCCCCATTGCCCCCCCGGACACCCGGGCCAGCGCCACCCCGAGCGTGTGTCACCGCGCCGCGCCTCGCCCCGGCTGGCGAGGACATGGTGAGGGCTGGTGGAGGTGCGGGGGGACGCAGCCCCGGCCTGGCCCGCAGGATGATGGAAGCCCTGGCTCGCACCCGGCCGCGCAGGGCTCAGAGATCGATGCGGAACCACGCTGGCTAATTAGCTTTTCTACCAAATTGATTCGCTCTCAGTATTTATCACCCAATGAAATTTAAGACTTACTCACTAGCCAGAGCCGCGGCTGCTCTGGGCTGGGTCAATAAATCAGATTTATAACCCACCCCGAGGCCCCTGGCTCTGTTCCCTATAATCACACTGGATGGCAAAGGCCGTTTTTCTACTCGCTGCTGCATTTGTTAGCTGAGGATTTTATGGTGTTTGGAAACGGGGCTGGAGAGGGGCAAAACCCACCCCAAACAGCACAGGAGGCAGCGTGGGGACCAGGACCCCTCAATGTCCCCTCAGCCCCTCGCTGTGGGGACATCCAGGGCTGGAACATGAAGACACTTGCCATATAAACACACATGGGCACGCACAAACTGCTGCACTCAGCTGCCCTGCCCACCATGGGCTCCTGAGAGGGAGCTGGTGCCGCAGGTCACAGCCAGGGCCACCCCAAACAGCATCTCAGGGCTGCTCAGTGGCCATGTGCTGGGGCAGGAGGTGCCAGGCCCTGGTGTAAGCGTGTCCAGATGCTGAGACTGTCATGGGAAAGGAGCTTCAAAAAAAACCCTCTTCGTTGGGAGAGCAAGAAGTCACTGAAATTAATGGCTGGGAAATTTAGAACTAATAAAATAAAACCCCAATTTGCTGGTGCCACCAGTGGCCATGGAGCCGCTGCCCAGCAGGTCACTGAGCCTCGGGAGGGAAGATTTTATGAGGGGCCATAACTCCTGTGGCTCTGCCTGCACAGGCAGAGCAGCGACGGCCCTCGCTGCCCATGGGAATGGGGCAGAGCCCCTGGCACGGCCAGGATAGGCAGATTTGCTGTGCCCAGCCCCAGCTCAGCCCTGTGCTATGCCATTGGATTCAAAGGCGGAAAAAATAAACCCAAACCCATCGCGTTTCACTGCTCTTCATCCCCGCAAAGCATTTCCAGCACCAGGTGTGTTTGGTGGATAACACACAGCCAAGGGGTGCCTGGCACGGTGGCTCCTCCTTGGGATTTACCTCCCCCCTCACTGTTTGACCCTGCTGTTTGTTCCCTGTCACCTGCTGTTGTGGCTGTACCTCACGTTCCACCAGAACCACCCATGCTCATTTACTTCCTCCATTCCATAAACACTTAATGATCAAGGACATTTGAAATGACAACAAACAAAAGAGGTTTGAAGCTCCAGCCTCTCCCTGCTGGCTGGATCTGGAGGAGGCAGCAGAGACCTCGAATGATTCAAAATAAATCCTGGTTACACTCGCACACCCATCAATTCCATCCCAGCGTGCAATTAACTGCCTAATTATGCTGAAACATGCACCGGTTGAGCTGAGAAGGAATGCCAGCCCCAGGATGGCTCCATGCACCTGCTGTAGCCCCTCCTGCCCCTGGAGCAGGGCCTGGGTGGGATGCAGGGAGCAGCAGCCCCCCCGAGCTCAGCAGACAGGGTGGGGCAGAGCCCAGGCTCCGGCTGCTCCAGCTGCTTTGCTGCTCGTGGGACAGGGAGCCACAGCACCCTGGTGAGGAACAGATCCTGGAGGAACCTGCTTAGGTTTGGATATGGATTGTGGGTGTCATTAATCAACGGGGACATGACTCCTGGAGGGGAGTTTGTTACGATCAAGAGAACCATGCCCTGATCCTGCAGGTGGGCACTGAAAGGTGATGCTCTGCCTTGGGAAGGGCTCCCCAGGGATGAGAGACTGATCCTGGGTGTGGGGGCACCCATCTGAGAAGCCATGGGTGCCTGATCAACCCTACCCCCCTTGCTCACTCAGTGAAGGAAAAATGGAGGTGCCGGGAGAGGCTGCCAGGTGACAGTGGGAAGGTTTCCAGCACTGCTCTGTGTCTGTGGCACCCCCAAACACAGAGCTCCCCAAACAGGGACAGCCAGGGGGACACACACCTGGCAGCAGAAGGCCAAGATTGTTTTATTTAACTGATTAGTGGCTCCTCATTCTGCTCACATGAGCCTAAATGGCTTTGGGATGCTAATCCTCTGAGTCAATTGGATTATTTTATCCCTGGCATTAATGTGTCACTCAGATGCTGGACGAAGCTCAGGGTCCAGGCTGTGCCTCCCGGTGCCAGGGAGAGCAGGGCAGCCACCCCTCACCCCGGTCACCCCCAGGACCGAGCCAAGGCAGACCCAGGTCTCCCACCCCCGTGTTCCCAGCCTGTGGCAGTGGGACCAGCAGGATGTCCTGCTGAGCCCTCAGCAAGAACCATCACCCAAACTCACGCTGATTTTTGTCGCTTCTTTCCCGGGCTCCTCTGGTAGTGATGATTTCAGCTGTGGAAAAAGCAGGGTAGGGGGAGACCAGAGAGGGAAGAGAAATGGTCAGCTCAGCCCACCAGACCCCTTCCCAACTCCCAGGATGGCTGCCCCAAGGAGGAAGGAAGAGGGAGAAGGGGAAAGAGAGAAAAGACTGCCCAACCCCAGCAAACCCAGGCACCCAGGGCAGATGAAGCCACACTGGGTACCCAGGAGAGGAGGGACCAGCAGCAGCCAGAGAGCATGGGGTGCTCACCCACAGGTGCCACTGCATCTGCATCTCAGGTGCTCCCCACAACCCAGGAGTGGGGATGGAGCCCTCATCACTGTGGCATCACTGCTGCAGCAGTGACCCCTGTCCCTGGAACTCTGTCCCCATCACTGCCAGCACCTGCCCCATTGCCACCACCCCTCCAGCACCACTGGCTGTGCATTCCCAGTGCCTCCAACACCCTTGACCCTGCCCACCCTCGACCCCTGGCAGCGCTCCCCCCATCCTGGCAGCGCTGCCCTGAGGCTTCTCAATTTATGGCAACACCAGCAGCAGCCCTGCCAAAGACACTACAATAAAGGCTCATTAAAATCCCCAAAGCTGTTTCCCATTCTTTGGCCCTTATCTCTGTGTGAACAGAGAGAGGAATAAAGAGAGGCGGTTTGCTGGACCAGTACACAGGGAAACAGGGGACAAGGGAGGGATGGAGGGTGCAGAGCCAGGAGGGATGAGCTGGTGATGAGATAGGAAAAGGCACAAACACAAGCACAAAAACAAAGCCTCAGCCTGGGATGGGTCCTGGCAATGGGCCAGGCAGCCCCTTGGCTGGGAAGGGCAGCCAGGACAGCCCAGCCCCACTGTCCCTGGAGCTTCCTCAGTGCAGCTGGACGTTGAGCTGCCCACGCAGCCCGTGAACAGCACCACAGGACCCCTGGCTGCTCTCTGTCAGAGCAGAGGGTGAAACCCTGCTCTGCAGGTCTGGTCAGCACCGGGGTGCTGCTGTGGGTTGGGGTCCCACCAAAACCCAACAGGGGCTGCAAACAAAGCCCTTCCCCATGGCAAGTGCAGGCGAGGGCTCTGCCTGAGGGGCTCTGCCTTTCCGTGCTGCCGGGGAGGAGGAGGACGAGGGGCATTACCTGACTGGAAGCCCACGTCTGTTTGTCCGTCCAGTCCTTGTGGTTGCGGACGTACCACCACTGGATCTCCAGGGAGTAGGAGGGGGAGCCGCTGCCGCGGAAGGAACACGCCATCTCCACATCCTCACCCGCCTGTGCCGTCATGTCGTGGGGGGTCTCGGTGAAGAGAGCTGCTGGAGACAGAGCAGGGCTGTGGGGGCCTGAGGGGACAGGGCACTGTCCCCGTGAACACAGGCAGAGTCACCAGGAGCTCCTGGATCCTTCCCTGGCCAAACAGACCCAGCCTCTACAGCAGAGCAGACAGGTCCCTGTCATCCCCAGCTCTCCTTTCCCACTCCAGTGTCCCCTCGCCACCCCAGCAGAGGTGCCTGCCCCCCCCCCCCCAGGCACTTTGCAAAGAGCCTGTGCCCCCTGCTCCCACAGCATCCCTCAGACCCCTGCCCAGAGCGAGTGTGGGACCTGCCACAGCTCTGAGGTGAAGGAAATAAATAGAGCACGGTCGCATCTCACTCAGATCAGGACACAACTGAAAAACAAATCCTCACTTAATGCGGCCCCAAACAGGCTCCCACACGCCATATGGTTTGCTTTCCTCACTCAAAACAAATATTGTTCAGAGATGTAATTAGAATTCTTTTCATCTCCTCTGGAGAGACTGTTGTTCCTCCGTACGGACGGCCCCCGTGCGCAGGGCACCGGCAAACACTGCTGCCACCATCCAGTGGCTTCTTCATGGCACGGCACGGGGACAGCCCTGCCAGCCCCCTGCACACCCCGGGCACTGCCGAGGCTGCCAAGGGTGCCCTGTGCCTCCTGTCTTCAGTCAGCACCTCACGCTGCTGGCACTGCCAGCTCACAGCCACAGGGCAGGTCCCACCGCAGCCACCGGAGCCCTCTGGGACACACAGCCTGTTGGGAGCAACGCTCTCTCCAGCCCTGATCCCTCTGAAAACCAATTATTACCAGCCCAGACAAAAAGTTAATACCTCTAATACCTCTAATACCCTGTCCCTCTGGACGCATGGAAATCCCATCCACTTATCGCTTTCCTTTAATCCATCTCAGCAGGGAACAGAGGAAAATACCCAGCGCTGGGGTTTACCAAGGCAGGGTGTCCTGGTGGGGTTCCCAGTGCTGTTCCCACATCCTGTTCACCCAGAACCCGGCACCACAGAACGTGGATTCTGTGCTGGGGAGTGGAGGGAACCCCAAGGGAACAGCTCTGGTGACAGAGGGTTGTGGTAGGAGCAGGAGGGTCTTCCTGGCACAGGACAAAGGGTTCCTCTGTGCTCCAAGCCACAGTGGTGCTGAGGCTTTGTGTCCAGACATCGCCCACCCATTCCCTGGCTGCAGCCTGGATCAGGCTCTTGCCCCACAGAATTCCTGCAGGCAGGAGCAATGGCCACAGCCAGTGGGTCCCAGCAGAGCCTGCACCAGCCCCCAGCCACCACAGCTCCAGCAGTGCAGGGGTGGGGTGATGGCCTGAGGGCTCCAGCCAGGTCCAAATTGCTGTGAACACAATTAAAATCTGCTCCCACAGACGGGAATTTGGCAGATAAGCTGAGAAAAGGCTGGATTGAACCAAGCGCCTCCTTTCTTTCCCATTTTAATTGGGAAGCGTATGTACTAATTAACCCCAGAGCTCAGCCACCTCCAAGCGCATCCAGAGGAGCGCAGATCATGCAGACGGATACCCAGGGTCATCACCTTTGCTGGGGACACATCTTTCAGATGTGTCCTCCGGCAGCACAGTGCACACTCCCTGATGGATGCCGTGGACGCCTGGACAGAGGTCACTCACTGCCCCCCAGCCCTGCCCCTCACAGGGACACCAGTGGGGACCAGGGTCCCCCCAGGCAGCCCCCAGGCTGGGCATGGACCCTGCACTGGGTCAGCCAAGCTGCCTGGACACTGCTCCTGTGAACGCCGGACAAGTCACTAACTCTGGCCACTGCCCTGTCCCCCCCAGCGTCCTTGTCCCTGCCCACCCCAGCCCGTCCCTGTCCCCCCAGTGACACTGGAGCCACATCCCCACAGTGGGAGGGAGGGGGCCGCTGCTCCGTGTGCTTTATGACCTGCTACCTGTCATAAACTGAGAACACCAGGATCAATAAATCTTCCAGGAAATAAAAATCAGGGGAAATAAAATGAACTCAATGGGGAAACACAGATAAACAGAATTGAAAACGCCTGCTGGGACAGCTTGGCGCTCTCATAAACCAGAGACAGACCTCTGTGGGCACCATCCCTCACCTTGGTCACGCTCTGCACAGGGAGGGGGCTCCAGCAGCTGGGATGGTCGTGCATTGCCCCAAGTACCTGCAAATGCCTCCAGACCCCTGCTCCATCCCCCTGCCTCGTCCGTAGGCCCCAGGCAGCTCAGAAAGCCCCTGCAGGACTGTGCCTGCTGCCTGCCATTCCTCAGCTGTGCCAGCTTCCACGGCCCCCCACCACAGCCCCCACAAGGCACCAAGGACGGCACTGGAGCAGCGTCACGGGCACCAGCTCAGGCTAATTGTTGTGTAAAGATGTACCAAAGGACGATGAAATACGCACTGGACACTTGCAAACGCCTGTTAATCACCCGGTCAGCGCGGATTCCTGCTCTGGGAGGGATTTTTTCCCCCAAGCCGGGAGTCAGAAGCCTCTTTCCCTGCCCAGTGGGGCTGGAGCCCCTCGCTGGAGCTGCAGCCGGGCTGGTGGGGTGACAAGCGCAAAGCAGGCGGCAGGGCTGGGGCTGGCTCCGTCCCACGCTGGGCAGGGACAGGGCTGAGGGAGCTGAAACATCCCTCTGCTCCTGCTCCTGCCCACTGGAGTGACCATCCGGACCCTGGTGTGGGGCCGGCTCTAGCCTGTGGCTTTGTGCTGCACCACTGCGGGAAAAGCAAAGGCGTCCAACAGAATCCAGCACCGCTGGCACTCTCCCAGGCACCCACAGCCCTCCGGCACCGTCCCCTCCCCAGGCACCCACAGCCCTCCGGCACCTCCCCAGACATCCAAGAGCTCCCCAGCACCCTCCCCTTCCCAGGAGCCCGCGGCTCCTGTGGCTGCTGGACAGACAGCCATCGCAGGCTCGTGTGGCTGATGGACAGACAGCCATCGCAGGCTCCTGTGGCTGATGGACAGCCAGCCATCCCAGGCTCGTGTGGCTGATGGACAGACAGCCATCCCAGGCTCCTGTGGCTGATGGACAGACAGCCATCCCAGGCTCCTGATGGACAGGCATCAGGTGTGGCTGATGACAGACAGACAGGCCTGATGGACAGACAGCCATCAGGCTCCTGTGGCTGATGGACAGACAGCCCCGGCTTCAGGGGCACCGCGTCCTGCCGGCAGCAAAGGCACCCGAGACACATCCCGGCACAGGGACAGGGCAGGGACCCAGAGACAGATGGACCCCCCGGCCCTCGGCACAGCCTGCCTGGGAAAGAGCCGTCCCGGGGGATCGGGAGGCACCCTCCGGATGGATCCAGAAGAGAGCCGGGCACTGCCCCGGTGCCTGTGTGAGCCACGCTGTCCCCACCGCGGGGACAGCGGCTCTGCCAGAGGCGGCTGCACAGGTCGGGCTGCAGCCTCGCTCCCCTCCCCTTCCCAGCGCCGCCAGCAGCTGGGGACGCGTCTCCTCCTGACAAGCCTGCGAGCAGGGATGCTGACCCCGGGGCGCTGACAACACATCGCGCTGCAAAGCGCTGCAGGAACGCGGCGTGACGGCCGCGGCTCTGCTGGGAGAGGGCAGGGGGCTCCGGCCCGGCGGCCGAGCGGGCAGAGCGCTTCGGCGGGGAGCGCTGCTCTCCTCCAGCCATCCAGCCACCTCCCTTCCCTCGAGACGCGGCCGTGGCTGGGGCCGGGAGGCTCCCACCACACGCTGGGGATGGCAGCGCCGTTGCTCTGCCCCTCTTCGCTGTCATATGAGCAGCAGAAGGAGCTCACATTTGCAGCATGTGAATTAAAAACAAAACAAAAAAAAAAAAAACCACCTAACTCGGTGAATGTGATCAGGCCAGCGCTCACCTCATCAGAGAGCTGGAATTAACCTTGAAAACTGCAGGTATTTCCAACAGTGCCCCTTCGTGTTGGGCTGCCCCAGCTCCTGCCCCAGCGCTTCCCACTCCCCTCATGTTCAGCCTCCTCAGCAAGAGCGAGGTCGGTGGTGAGTGTCTCCAGTCTGGCCCTGGCTACACAGAGCTTTGCCCGTGCAACAGGACTTGCTGCTCCCGTCTGTTTCCTGGGGACTCACAGTTCTTAGAAAATTCCCTCCCAAGGGGCTCAAGGAAGAGCTGCTGTTTGATAGTATAAGCAGCAAAGCCCTAAAATGGCCTTTTTTTGACAGGTCCCCGTGGGGCTCCAGCAGTGTGTGCAGCCAGCCTGCAGCCACCCCTCGCTCTGGTGCTGCTCTCTGCCAGGGGATGGTTCCCAGCAGCCAGGGGAGGATTCTTAGCTGAAATCACTCAGTTGGAATGGGACGGGGCAGACAGGATCAGCCCCCCTGGTCTCACACCCGGCTCCCAAAACATGAGCCACCAACCCTGGCTGCTGAGAGCTGCCTTCACCACACACAGGTGCTGGTACCATCCCCAGAGCTGGCACTGCCCGGTGCTCATGGACACAGCACCCTCCTGCCCAGCTCTGCCCTCCCCATCACTGCTGAGCTCATGCCAGTCCAGCTTCACCCGGAGCACACGACACACGTCCTGACTGCACCCGTCACAACCAGGCACAGCCACCACCCCCGGTGCTCAGGCGGGCACCCAGAGCAGATGGAGCCCCAGGGAGGGGCAGCCAGGCAGGAAAGGGCCCTGCAGGAGGGGAAACAGCCACGGAACAGAGGAGCTCGGAGAGAGCCTGAGCTGCCGAGGACAGGGCCAGGAAGGGCTGTCTGTCCCGAGGTGCACAAGTCCCACTCACACCATGAACCAAAATCCCAGAGGAGCCGTGAAGGGGAGAAGGCCCAGCAGGTGCCCACCTGGGCATCCCTCTGGCCCCCAGAGCAGCCCCTGGTGAGGCAGGCAGCAGTGCAGAGCCTCCAGCTCCCTGGCCCACTCAGGTCCTCACTCCAGCCCTGCCGTGCTGCCCGCAGCTCCCAGACCGCGTGCGGCCGTGCCGGCTCTTGGTTGATCCCTGCCTCGCTCCCAGGGAACGTTATGATTAAAATTAGCTGTCACTGTCCTAACGTAATAATTCCCAGTGTCTGGCCCGTCGTCTGTCAGCCGCTTCAAGGGAAGAGAAAGCCCAGACGTTTGATGAGGAGAGGTGTCAGATGTAATTGCGTTGAATGACTGCACGAACAGCAGCAGGAAAAACACATCGCGTGGAGAATTCCCACCAGGAAGTGTGCAAAAATCCGGCGGAATGCAAAGTGTTTATGAAAGTAATTGATAGAATAATCACTGGGGTGTGCGGGAACGGAGCAGGGCAGCGCCCTGGGGAGCCGGGGCGCCGCTCCCTCCAGCCTCCAGCCGCGGTTCTGCTGAGGCGAGGCGATATCGCCTGTACACGACGCCGGGAAGAAAAGCCGGGATGCTCCTCCTCACGGCACGGCTCCCCTGCCCCGCTCCAGAGCCAGCAGGCTGGAAAAGCGGCTGGAGCTTCCCAGCCAGCGCATGAAAAAGCCGATGGCAGCAACCCGGCGTGCACAGGCTGCAATGGGGGGCATGAATAATTGAAGGCGCCAGCCTGAGGAGAGGAGAGGAGAGGAGAGGAGAGGAGAGGAGAGGAGAGGAGAGGAGAGGAGAGGAGAGGAGAGGAGAGGAGAGGAGAGGAGAGGAGAGGAGAGGAGAGGGAGAGGCAGCACTGTGGGTAGGGAAGGGATGGTGGGAAGAATCCTGCTGCTCAGATGCTCTCACGGGGCAGTTGGAGCCCATCCTGGCTCCCTCCTGGCCAAAGGCAGAGCTTTTGCTGTGGCGGCAGGTAAAGGACTTTCTTTGATTGTGACTTTTCCCTCCCCACAGCCGTGGCTGCCCTGAGAGCAGCACCCCGCTGCCCAGTGCGGGGTGGCAGGATGGGGGAGCCGCCCGCGCTCCAGGGATGCTCCTGGCCGCTCGCCGATGCCTGCAGAGCACACGCTGCTCCCGGTCAATTCCCTCGCTGCATCCGGCACGGACAAGTTCAAAGGAAGAGTGAACACACTCCGGGGCTGTGGCAGAGCCTCGCGGTGCCGTGCAGGCTCCTCCGAGGCCTCCAGCACCGGGCAGAGATGGCGGCGAGCTCCGGGTGCTGCTGCTGCGGGCAGAGCCTGGCAGGAGCTGCCCGTGCCCGCCAGCCACGGGCGGACCCATCCCGCCGGCCACAGCCCCTCTCCCGCTCCACGTCTCCAACCTGCTGGACTCTCGTGGTGTGGAGGGAGAGCTGCGCCAGCCAGTAATGAAATGATCAGTCTCCGATCTGCTAAACAGCGATTTATACAGGTTTTCAGCACACACAGCTTTTATCAAATTGGTATTCACCTACTGAACACAAATGGCTTATTATACATGACCCACTTATTCACTGCTTTTCAGTATCGTTAATAAAGGTTTCTGTTGTGATTAAGTGAGTTGCTGCAGAACTGCTCGAGTAGCGAGCTGTAATGTGGCTCCAAAGTGCACTCGCCCTCCCAGAATATTTCATCTCCTTGGCTCCCTGTTCCCTCGCAGCGACCATTTCACTATTTATTTGCCTATTGCTGGATTTCTGTGGGGAGCAGCGGTGGCTAATGGAGGCTCTTCACCCACATTTCCGTCTGGCATGCCAGCCGGGCAGGTCTGGAAACTCTGCTGCTGCGAACCCCCAATGCAGAGGCTGATCACCCCTTCCCTGGGCAGGCAGGCGCCGCCAGCCCGGGCGCTGCTGCGGGACGCCACAAACTGCGGGACACCTCACGCCTGCCACCCTGGCGTGGCCCGAGGCGCCGTGCGCCTGGAGGCTCCTCGGGGCAGAGAGCGGGTCCCTCCGCACACGGGAGGCCCGGAGCCGGGCGGGGGGAAGAGCTGGGACCCGGGCACCCAGCATGTCCCCGTGGTCACCGCTCGGGCTAAGACTGAACGCGCCCGTGTCACTCCACAGAGAGCGAGGAGGGTCTCAGCAGCCTCCTCCGAGGGGTCTCGGTCCCCTGTCACCTTCTCGGTACCCACGAGGGAGCTGCCCCTACGCCACGTTCCTCACCGGAGGGTGCAGGATGCAGGAAGAGGTTCCCCTTCCCAGCCCCGGTGGATCCCAGCGGGCTCGGCGGCACGGCCCCGCCGAACCACCGCGCACCGGAGGGAGCGGAGGAGCGGGAGGCGGCGGGGAGCCCCGCTGCCGGGGCGTGGGGCACCGCACGGCGGGGCGGGCGGCGGCACCGGGAGGCGCCCCGAGATGTTCACGGACGCGGGGCGCGGGTGGCGGCGGCGACACCGTGAGGCACAGAGAGACGGGGCGCGGACGGCGGCGGGCACCGGGAGGCGCGCCGGGAGGTTCACGGACGCGGGGTGCGGGTGGCCGCGGGCACCGGGACGCGCCGTGCAGAGCCCCCGACTCGGCAGCCCGGCGGCGAAGGCAGAGGCCGTCCCCCGAGCTCCGGAGACGGGAGCGGCGAAGCCCAACCCCAGCTCGCCCCGGCTGCCCCCCGCTCCTCGAGCCGCCGGCGAGACGGACCGCGACGCGGAGCTGCCCTCGGCGGCGGAGCCCGACCGGGATCCCCGATCCCCCGCACCCGTCCCGCCGCCCGGGCAGGAGCCGCCCCGACCCGCCGCCGGCCCCGCGGAGCCCCGAGCCCCGGCGGCTCCCGCCGCTCAGCCGCCCCCTTCCCGAGCCCCGGCCGCCGCCGCCGCCTCACCGCTGCCCGCCGCCGGGGCGTCCCACGGGGGGTGCCGGGAGGCGGCGCCGAGCTGCAGGTAGAGCCCCAGGTAGTGGAAAATCCCCAGGGCCAGGGCCAGGGCGCCCATCTTGCCGCGGGCGCGTCCGTCCCGGGGGCGGCGGCGCCGCCGGGCCGAGCCCTGTCCCCGGGGCTGCGCCGCGGTCCCGGCGCCGCCGCGCTGCGGAGCTCTTCCCTCGCGCGGAGGGCGCCGCGCGCCGAGGCGGTGCCGCGGCTCGCCCGGAGCTTCCCCCGCCCGGCGGAGGGATCCCGGCCCGCGCGCACCCCCCAAGTTTTTTCCCACGGTTCGTCCCCAAACTGCGCGGGGCGGGGCCGGAGCCGCCGCGCCCCCCCCGACCCCCGGGCTGCCCCGCCGGGACCCCCCACACCGCCCCGCCGGGACCCCCGGGCTGCCCCGCACCGCCGGGAACCCCCGGGACCCGCGGCACCCCCCGGGCTGCTCCGCCGGGACCCCCCACACCGACCCCCGGGACCCCCGGGCTGCCCCGCACCGCCAGGAACCCCCGCGACCCCCGGGCTGCCCCGCCGGGACCCCCCACACCGCCCCGCCGGACCCCCCGGGCTGCCCCGCACCGCCGGGGACCCCCGGGATTCCTCGCACCGCCCCACCCGGACCCCTCCGCGCCCACTCGGGACCCCTCGGCCCCCCCGGGGGCCCCCGTCCCGCCGGGACTCCCGCGCCTCGCTGGGACCCTCCGCACCGCGCTGCCGGGAGCACCCGCACGGGCAGAGCCCCGCGGCACGCACGGCTCCCTCTCCGGTTCCGCACAGGGAGAGGTTTCTTCCTGGCACCCCCGGCGGCCCCGGTCCCCGCGGGGCGAGACCCCGGGCACCGCCGGGCTCGGCGGGAGAGGCTTCAGCACCCGGGACAGCGCCCGGCGCAGAGCGCGGCTCCGCCCGCCCAGCCCGGCACGGCACGGCTCGGTCTGGTACGGCCCGGTACCGCCCAGCCCAGAGCGATCCAGTTCATCTCAGCACGGCCCCAGCGTCTGCAGCTGCAGCGCCGGAGGGGCAGTGCCCGGCGGGTGCGGTGCCCGCTGCTCCGGCTTCACTCCAGTGCCAGGGCCCAGCTGGGGGCACTTGGAGGGGTTTTTGAAACGTTCCAGGAAGAACAAGGACACGCGTCCCCACGTGTATCCTGATCGCTGCCCCAGACTGTGCAGGACTTGTCTCTAAAGGAAAAACCTGCAGCCGGGGTGGGTTGCAAGCTCGCTGGCACCCTCAGAGCCCGGCTGGAGTGGGGCCAGGGGCTCCAGAGAGAGCTGGAACAGCCACCCTGCTCCTGACACGAGCAGGGTTTCATGGAACCACGAGGGTCCCTGTGTCCCTTTGGGTGCATAAATCCTGAGGCCAAACCTACCGATAGCACCAACACTGCCAGAGCTGTGCCTCACAGCAGGTCACAACCACAGCACCAGCACCTGAGCAATTCCTACACCTGTTCTGAAAAGCCTAAAATTCACCAAGGGCTCCAGTGGTGACATATCACTGTCCTAAACCTTGGCCTCGGCACCAGGGGAGGCACAGAGCAGGCGCCACTCGCACGAGAGTATCTGCATGCAACAGAGCAATCAAAAGGATATTATTTGCTCTCTGGATAAACAGAAAAAATCAGATTATTTCAGGTGTTTTCTGCCATGAGATGACAGATGTTGGCTGCAAAGAGATTCTTTAAATTGGATTTGAAAATACTGACTGTATTTCCTCAGCCTTCCCTTGGCAGGGCTCCAGAAAGAGTGGGGGTATTTCTTCCCATTCCCCTCCAGCAAGGCAGATCCCTGGCCAGGAGCTGTGCTGCCTCGTACCTGCCTTACTAATCAATAATTTTAAAAAAAAGTTGTACCTGCTGCAGCATTTGCTGCATGTCAGAATAAAGCCTGGCTCAGAGCAGAGCATTGATCTCTGCCCAAGTTCATTACTCCCTGTGGAGTTAAAAGCTGAGGGAAGGAGGGAGCAGCAGTGACAGACAAACGGGCGGCACGGCCATGCCTGGCTGCATTTAGAAGTTTCCACGGCTGGTTGGGATCAGAGGGTCTCACTCTGGGATGGCAACAGCAGCAGTGGCAAAGGACTTCAGGTGTCCCGAGGCGAAGCTGCCTGGAGCTGCTGAGCTAACACAGCTGGGTCAGGGAGCAGCTCTGGGCTGGATCCTGACAAAGCAAAAGCATCAGATCTCCCAGAGGCATGTGTGGAGGCAAAACCCACGCACTGAAACAGGGGGATTGGTGTACCAAAGGATGGGGTTTGTGAAGCCCTGAAATAGGGGGTTCTTGCACTGAAAGAGAGAGTTCATGTACTGAAGGATGGAGTTTGTGCACAGGGTCAAGTTCAACACGAGAAGCAGCAAAGGCAAAGCTCTCGTGTGCTCCACGTTTCGGGCAATGGGCCCAGTCTCGTGGCTGCTGTCTGGCCCAGGTCCGTCCTCTGCCACTGGCCAGCAAGGGAATAAAACCAAGCCCACACTGAGGTGGCAGGTACAAACTGTGCTGCCCCAGACTTGGCACCCCGCTTTGCACAGCACCCACCCACAGGTGTAGCCAGAGCAGGAGCTGGAGATGTCACCCAGTGGTGACTGCACGCTCCAGGCATGGGCAAGGATTCCGGGCTCCAGCCCAGCTCCTGCACCCCAGCACGAGGGCAGCACATCCCCTGCTGGAGGCCGAGGCCACACAGCTGCACCTCGAGGGCTGAAACCTGCCTGGGCACCACCTGAGGTATTTAAATCATGCCAGGAGGAAGCAAAGAGCATAAATTCCTCCTGGAGCCAGGAACACCTCCAGAGGCAGAGCCTGAATTAAGTTCCATTTCCCGCAGATTTTCTGCCATCACAGCGGATGAAAAACGGATACTGGGGCTCTGCAGGAGCCGGCAGACAGGGAAGTGCCAGTGCCTGTGTGTTAAGCACGCTGGGAAGGTTTGGTTCTCCTCCTGTATTTTAATCCACCGATGATGAGGCCTCGGGCAGGTGCTGCTGCGGGTGCAGCCATGAAGCCCCTGTTGTGTGACAGGGATGCGGGGGGATGTCACTCGCTCACAGAGGCGGGAGCAGAGCCAGCGGCTCCCGGGGCCGAGCCCGCGCCCGCTGCGGAGCGGGTCCCCTGCCTGCTCGCTTGTCATTGCTCTGAACAGACCGTGCCTCCCTCACCGGGCTTCTCTTTAGCACAACGGGCCCAGGGACTCGCCCTCGGGGATGAAACACTCCTTGTCTCTGCCAGCGCCAGGTTCCTGCCCACTGCTCAGTTCTGCTCCGGGGGGGAACTCGCCAGATGGAGGAAAGCAGTGGGCACTTCCGTGGAACCACAGAGATCCCAGAGGCACCACATCCACAGCTCGTGAGCCCGTGAGGTTTGCATGTGAATTCCCTGGGACACCTGTCCATCAGGAAAAGGCAACCTGCAAAGCTGGAGGGTGCAGTGGAGTTCAGAAGAGCTGGATGGGGTTGGAAGGGGATGGGGGTCTGCCAGATCGGCAGCACCTCACAGGGCACCAGCCTCAGGGAGACACACGGACCCTGAGGGGCACAAAGAACATCCCCAGGCACGCAGCTCTAAGCTGGAGTTGCCCAAGGACACCCTGAATGAAAGCAAGAGCATTGGTCCTTCCTGCTGGCTCCCAAGTGCTGCTCGTGCTCATTCCAATGCCAACACCTCATGTTCCCTTTTGACAGCAAAAGCTGCCCAGCAAATGGAAGAAAAAAACCCTCAAACCCCAAACCCCAGAGCTGCTGAAGCACTGGGGTTTGCCTCATGCATTATTTTGAAATTCACCTCTTTAAGGGTTCACGCAGGGGCACCCGAGGCTCAGCACTGAGTTCTCCTGAGGTCCAGGAGCCAACGCTCGCATTTGCGTCTGCCTGGGAGAGTGAATTGGGTTGTTCATCTCTCTGACGGGCAGAATAAACACCCTCCACATTGATACTGAGCTCATTTCTGATACTTGTTTAGAGACTTGACAATTCCTGTATAAAAGGATTTCCTTCCACAGCTGAAGTTTGACATTCCTGCATTATTAGATTATTTGCAAAGGTCTGCGTGCGCTGCAGGAAAACAATGCTCCCGCCAGGCACCATTAGAGCCTGCTCCTGCACAAATCATCCCGGGCACAGCCAGCCACGCGGGCAGCGCCTGCCAGGATCCCCAGGGCAGGGAGGGAGCAGCCAGGGAGGCAGCGAGTGGGAGCTCAGGGGAGCAAACACAACCCACCCACCCACACCACGACAGCCACAACAGCACCAGAAGTAACAGACCGAGCAGGAGAGGGCTTTTGGGTAGAGGGAACCTTGCTCAAGACAGCAGCACCGCCAAGGGCTCTGTGTCACTGCCAGCACAGCCCTGCTCAGTGGCACAGCCTGGCTGGGAGAGCAGTGGGAGCATTTCTAGCCAGGGACGTGCGGTGGTTTTGTCCCCCTGCCTGTTTTGGGATGGTCACAGCCCTGTGGCCCCGGCCCCCCACCCTGGGGAGCCCTGGGAGTCCCAGCACGATGTGGGAAAGGCAGCAGGAACCTCCCCCTTCCCAGCACATGGGGGCTTTGGGACTCAAAGGCCTCTGCCCAGAGCAGCCCCTGCACAGGGAAGTCTCCAAAGCATAAAATTCAGAAGAAAATGACTTGAAAAGAATTATTTCTTCAGAGAACTCAAGCCCGTTTCCAGGCCATTAACTCCTTCCTCTGCAGAACCTACTGCCAGGTTCCTGATGGAGAGGAGCAATATCACAGGTGTCCGTCATTGTGGAACAGTTCCCTCTTTCCAAACAATTAAACACCAAAAAAATTAAATGTAAAAAAAAAAAGCAAACAAAAAAATACCACAAACCAACCAGCCCTTCCGCCTCCAAATAACTTCCTGCCCCAAGAGAAAAGCTTTCCCTGAGAGCAAGGCCTTAAAAGAAAAAAAATTTTTAAAAATCAATAGTGTAAGTGACTTATTTCGCAGCTGACGGTTTGTTCCCAGTGCTGACAGCCTCTCACTGTATTTAGCACAGCCTCAGTCCCTCCGCTGGGAGATCAGGAGATGTTCCTCAGCCATGATTTACACTCATTTCTCCCCGTTTAGGGAGGCTCAGCCGGGAGCGCAGCTGAAGATGGATTTGGACACACAGTGAGGACGGTCGGCGCCTGTCTCCTGTGGCCAGGGGGAAATGCCATCAGCTCCTGCCACCCCCAGCAGGAGGAAACCAGTGCTCCCACCCTCCCCGATACTGCCAGCACTGGGGCTCGCACCCTGTCACCCACTGCATGGATGGTGTCACCATCCCTCTCCCTCCCCCTTCCCACGCCTGCTTCCCCAGGACTTGCCCCAGGATTTCCCCAGCCCCAGCCAAGCCTGGCCTGGCCTCAGCCCAACCAAACCCCACCAGGGCAAGCGCCTCCATGGGGCAGAGGAATCCACAGGCTGTGGACAGCATCTCCCTCATCCTTCACTGCTTTCCTTCTTTTAAATCCTGCTCTGGTGCTCAGCAGCCTCATGCACCTGGTACCAAACCTGGATCAGACCCTGGCAAAGTCCAGATGTCTGGGTGACAGGCCCGTCCCTGCCTGCAGCAGCCATTGCCCACAGCTGGTCTCAGACCCCCTCCCCAAGGGTCAGAGCTCCCAGCACTGCACCCCGGGGTCCTGCTGCAGAGGGAGGCGTGAGGCACCGCGGGTGCTCTGCTGAAGAACACCCTCCCAGCTCCTTTCTCCTGGAGGGCAAGATTCCTGCTTCCCATCACCAGAGTGCCCCATCCATCATGTTCGCTCTAATTACCTCCTCATTTACCTCTTCAGTCAAATCTGCTTACAATCAGAGATGAGAAAGCGCGGCCCAGGGAGGGCTCCAATGGGGAGGGGTCTCTGTCCCTGCCGAGGCTGGCCCGGTACTCTGAGAGCAGAGTGGGCAGGGGAGCGTGGCTCAACACAATGAGGGCTCACAGAGCAGCCAAGGCCACCAGGCTCCTGTCACCAGTCCCTGCCATCACTCCCAGCAGCCCTGAGTCCCACGGGTGATGCCTGTGGGTTGTGCCAATCCTGCACCCTCTCCCAAAACCCACATTTAGCTCAAAAGCCAACAGTGATGCTGCTGCTCCAGGGCCACAGAACCAGCAGGGTTAAAGCAGGGCACAAATCCCTGTCTGCAGCCTGTGGAATGCTTCCTCAAGGAAATCTGTTATTAGCTCCACCTTTTAATCCTCCCTCAATTACAATAATGTCATTCTCCACAACTGCCAAGACTGGGGGTGCCCATCCTCACACCTCCAAGGCTTTTCTGTGCTGTTCAATAGGACAGCACAAATGAGCTGGCTAGGAGCAGCACATTAGGCTGAATAATTACCTTAATTAATAACAGTGTGCCCAGGTGGGCCCCCAGCCTATCCCAAGGACCAAGGCAGAGGATCCAGCGTTTCCCAGCAGTGGGGTGTGGGGCCAGTGTGGGTGCATGGCAGGGCCTGCTGTGATTACCAGGATCAAAATCGACTGGGCTCCATTGGAGCAGTGGGGTTCCTCCCTCTGAAAGAGCTCGGAAATTAGAAGAGAACAATTTGTCATCCACCTTGTAAAAGCCTGATTTGCAGGAATCATCTCTGCACGAATTCCTCAGCAACATCTGGAGCACCTTCATCCATCACAAGGACAGTGGCTGGGCTGGGTGGGATGAGCACACTGCCATTCCCTAATCCCACAAATTCTTCTTTCAGCTGGGGAAGACAATACTCATGGCAAGGCATTCCTGCTCCCCAGGTGTAGCAGGTGCAGCACCACAGCCCTGAGAACTGTGAGGGACAGTGCAGGGGTGGCACCACATTCCCACCCTGCAGAGGGAACACCACCTCACCTCACCTCACAGGATGCTGCTGAGCCCAGGCCCCATCACAGGCTGTGCCCGTTCCTTCTCCTGATTCAGGACAGCACTGACTGCTGGCAGCTGGAGCAGTGCCAGGACCTTTCCCTGCTCCCCGGGGAACCCACACACCACACCACCACGCTTTTGGTTCCTCCAGCCCCTGTCCCCTGCTGCAAGAGCTTCATGTGAGCTCACTGGCACAACCCACTGTGGCAGCGACCGACATTGCACTCCCAGCAGGTGCTGCAGGAGGTTTTCCCCATCTGAGAGGAGCCAACTCAGAGAAGGGATCGTGCACTGCACACCCACAGCAGCTGCACATGGAAACGATCACACGTATACACACACGTGCAGCAAACAGCAAAACCAGGTTTAAAATGGACACTCAGATTTATATAAACTTACCTTGCCCTCAGGCAGTTCACTGAAGTTTTCTCAAGACCTTCCCTGCCCTTTCCTGCCCCAGATACACGGCCCCACTTCTCACCTGAAGCTGTTCCACATTCACTAAATCCCCTTTCTGCCCTGCCTCAAACTCTGTCTGAGATCCCTCCCTTTCTCCTCAGCTCCTCCAACACAAGCACAGTGTGAGGGGACAGCCAGTTATCTTCCAGGGAAAACCAGAGACCAGCTCTGACCACAACTCCACTGGTGTGGAAAGGGAATAATTCCCAAAATCCCAAATAATTCCCAATCATTCCCAAAATTCCAGAAAGAGTGGCTGCCTTCAAGCAAAAACCTAAACACACCTGAAAGCTAAAGGAGAAAACACCTCTAAGGAAGCAGATTCAAAACAGAAGAAAGAAATTAGGAATTTGACAAGTTCTGCATAAAAAAAAAGGTATTTTTGCAGCTTTTTGTGGCTGCTGAAGCCACGACTTCCATGCTGATGCCCTGAACACCAGTGTTCAATAGCGCCAGGCCAGCAGTGCCTGTGCAGCCAGGATTGAAGGAAGCCTTTAAGCTTGCCTGACAATGCATTTTTCTTGGAGATAAAAAATGAATGCTGCCAGCATGCAAATCTCTCTAAATTAGGCACAGCCCAGCTTGCAGGAGCCACGATGGCTTGTGATGACAGTCATTAACTTCAGCAGCAGAAAAGAGGATGCAGGAAAATATCCTCTGCTACTTCCCATCCCAGCTGGGAGTCCCGGCTCAGGAAAGCACTGGAGTCTGGCACAAGGACACCCAAAACCACACCGTGTTGATGAGAATGAGCTGTGGCCCCTTCCCCTGCGGCAGGCAGGGCCATCCCTCTGCTCTTGGGGACTTGCTGCTGCTCCAAGAGCCAAGCTCCCTGTCCAGGAACCACAACACTGCTTTTCTACTGAACAAGCACAGCCAAGACCCAAAGCAAGGGGGATAGCAAGGCAATGGAATTTGGGCGTGTTGCTGCTTACCTCCCCTCACTCTTAGTTCTGAGTAAAACCCCAACGGACTCATTTCCTCTTTTCCCTCTTCAGGAGGGAACAGTGACCAGCCTGTGCCAGAACCTACCTTCAATTCTCACTCACCTTTGGGAAGATGTAACAGGAATGGCTGATGTGGCCAATTCCTGGATCTCGTCTGCCACAGAAGAAGGGATGAACTGGACACACAGCACCACCTCAGCCTCCCTGGTTCCCATCAGAGCAAGGGTTGTACATTTTCATTAATGGATCAGGCTGGAATAACCTGCCAACAGTCTCTCGAGCCAGGCAGGCTTCCTCTCTGCCCTCCTGCCACACATACATTTGTATTGTTTCACACTGATCCTTGGCAGCTTGATTTAGGGGGAAAAAGATAAAAAAGATGAGAACCTCATGCTGGCTTTGTGCTGGGTATGCAGCTGCAGCCCCACTCACAGTACACTGCTCAAATAACAAACCAGCAACTAAAAAAAAAAGCAAACTATCTTTAATATCTCCCAAATCCCATTTAGAAGCAGTTTCATAGAAACATCACTTTGATCGTGCAACAGAGGCTGGAGGAGGGGCAGGAGGGGGGAGGACTGGCGCCACGTCCTCGTGGGCAGACACAGAGGTGTCTCCCAGCTCCTCAGAAATTCTCCAGCAGATCCAGGATCCGCTTCTGCTCGCTCTCCCGGAACTCCTGGTTCTTCCCATCCCCGATGTTCTCCGCGTACTCTGCAGGGACAGAGCAGAGGGACACAGGCTTTGAGTGCAACACGAACAAACAAAGGGCAACAACTCCCTAGGAATCTACACACAGGAATCTACAGCCACACTACTGCAAAGAGCCAAACGGGAATTAATGCAGGAGCACCGATGGTTTTCCTGCCCATCCCCAGGGTTAAAGCTTTGCATAGCAAACACCCGCTGACACTCATTAAAGCTTCTGTGGCAGACAGAGGCAGAGAACTCCCTGCTCTGGCCCAAGCAGACAGCAGCACCCAGGAGCACCCATTTCCTGGCACGGGAATCGTGGCATTATGCCCAAGAAATGCAAACAGTAGCATAAATCCCTGCAAATCACCGGCTTCCCAGGTGCCTTTGGACACCGAGTGTCATCAGGGAAGGTCAGGCAGAGTCTGTGACAACTGTTAATCATTCCCAGTCCGGGATTTAACCCGCCTGCTGTCCAAGCATCCTGAATGAGGGAGACCCCAATTCCTTCACCTACCCAGTGCTTTTAACCACACAGAAGAAAAGCCACCAGGTCAGATTTAACAACAAACCAAACTACTTGTCATCAGGCAGAGGCCACCAGATCCTAACCACGGTCTTGCCCGTCCATGCACACGGCCAAACACCACAGAACTAAACATTGCCTCTGTAGTTCTCCTTCCTGATATTCATTTGGAGCTGGCAGCTCTCATCCCCTACCAGCTCCCTCCTTCCTGCAACCAGAACCTGCATTTTCAAAGACAGCTTAAAAAGAAAATATGAAAAGCAGGTTCTGAGCTGCAGAAGCAAGGAGCTGAACAAATCTGAGGAATCAGGAGCAGGCTGATGGTTAAGACAGCACTTCCCTGCCTCCGCCTGCTTGCATTCTTTTCCTTCTTCCAAACAAACGGAACAGCTTGTATTCAGCACTGAATGGTAAGTTGCTGCAGAAAGTTTGCTTTAATATTTATACATTTAGCACAGCTACACGCTCTGAGCTCCATCAAAGCCTTTGTTACAGGAGCACTGAAAGCAGTGAGGAGAGGCAGAAGTTAGCTGATGTGGGAGTCTTCCCTCCTGTGTGTACACTCTCTCTCTCTCTCTCCATGTAAAAGCAGTAGAGTTCTTTACCAAGCCCCTGGGAAAAATATTTTTAATATTTATAAACCACTCCGGTACCTGTAACATGAGCAGGTGGTAATGCTGAGGTTTGCTGCAGGTGAACGTGAGCTGCCCACTGTCCCAGCAAAGGGACCAGCTCAGGGCACCTTCTCTCAGTGAGGGAGCTGCTCTCCACAGCCCTTAAAAGCAGCAGGAAGCTCCTGCAAGGAGGGATTCCCTGTGGCTCCCTGTGTATGGACTGATGGCTGCGAGGCAGCCCGGCCCTGCTGCGCGTGCTTTGGGCTCCACCGGGATCCAAACCTCAGGCATGAGATGATCCCAGAGCACAGGGATGGGGCCCCATCCCAGCCAAGGCTGGCGCTTAGCTCAGGCTCCCCTGTCCCCTCAGGCAGTACCAGAGCCTGAGTACTGGGGCTGGTGGAGGAGCCAGCTCCGGCCCCAGCAGCCCCTTCCATGCTCCAGCAGGGCAAGTGCCTCTGGAACGCGGCAGTGGATGTGAGTGCTGGAGGTTATTGCAGCCCAAGGGCAACACTTCCCACCTGCAGAGGCCTCTCCAGGCCCAGGTGAGGGACAGCCACAGTCTCCAAGCCTGGCACAGCCAGCAGCTCTGGCCCCAGCTGTAAGGACGGCCAGACTGCCTGGACTAGGGCTCAAGCAGGGAGCCACTGAGTGCCACTAATGACACTGCTCTTCCATTGTACCAGGAGATCACCCAAACAAAAACAAGACACAAATTCTTCTTATCTTGTCTAAAAGCTCAGCGTTTCTCTTTCTAAACATCTAGGCTTTGTAAGACTAAAACCCCTGTTACTCTAAGGCAGAATGTTTACTGGGTTATGACAGCTGCTAATGCTCATCTGAAGCATTAGCAGCTTGAAGACACCAGATAAAACCCCCAGAACCAGGCTTAAAAAAGTAAATCTCCAACCGAGATTTTATGTATTTACTTTTTTATTTAAAATTCCACCACTTCACTGAGACTGCTAAAAAAAAATCAAATGTAAGCTGCTCCTGCCAACAGTTAACCAAGAGCTTACACACTGCTGTAGCTACACAAAGGGAAAGGGCCCAAGATTGGTTTCTGCTTCATTAGACAAAATACAATGGTTACAGAACAGTAAAAATCAATTGGGAAATACTGAGGC
Organism: Motacilla alba alba; assembly: GCF_015832195.1. NCBI lineage: Eukaryota > Metazoa > Chordata > Aves > Passeriformes > Motacillidae > Motacilla > Motacilla alba. The sequence goes on along the minus strand of NC_052035.1, from coordinate 7,549,016 downwards.
TTGTAATGGATATTGGAAGCTCTGGAGCCTGCACAGATGGAGGCACCGTGAGCCAGACTGAGCTCCATCCTCAGAGCACACTGACCCTTCCTTTGTGTTTACCTGTGCTAACAGCTTTGGGCTGGAATGTGCAGCAGACGTTCCACGTGCCCAGTTCCCAGTGTGCCTGCTCACCTGACACCAGGTGCCAGGGGGGGCCCTCAGCAGGGGCAGCTCTGACAGAGCTCCTGAGGTAGCCAGGATCAGTGGCTAGTCCCTCTGGATCAGTGAGCAACAGAGAGATTTGCCATTCCAGAGCCAAGTATCACTTCAGAGAAGCCTGTGCCTCACTCCATTCCCAATGACAGATGGAGATCAGGCACCTCCCCAAGATACAGACACTCCTGCCATCCCCAATCCAGCCTCCATCCCCAAAACATCTCCCTAGCCAAGGTACACACCACTCAGTTGTTTTCTTCCAAAGCATAAACTAACTGTCCTATTGCAAGAAATGCTTGATCTTCCAGAAAAAGGAAGTGTGGGAGGACTGGTCAGCCTGCAGAAATGCATTAATGAGCCTCCCGTTATTCCCTGCCCACTCCTCCCCCCGAAAGCTCCACCATAAGAAAACAGTCTCGCTTCCTTGCTTGCATCGTAAGTAATTCTGAGCCACCCCAAGGGATCCATCAGCTGTCAGGTTGCCAGAGAAACATGGAGAATATGTAGGCCATAAAAATCAAACTAAAAACTGAGCACCTAATTAGTATGCAAAAATAGAAAATAAAAACTGAACAAGAGCAAAACACTGAACGAAAAGTAAAAACAAACCAGTCCTCATCTGTCCTGAGAGCAAGTTGGGAAGTAGCCTGGAAACATTCCAGCCAAGGCTCAAGCTCCTGAGCTCTCAGTCACTTGCAATAGAGTCTTGTGCAGTTGACTCCAGTGAAGTTTCGGAAGGCCCTTGCTGGCCCCTGCATCCCAGCAGCACACTGCAGGGTCCACACCCAAATCCCTGTTCCAAGCCCTTTGCTTCCCAGGGAAGCTGTGTCCAGGGAAGTGACTCCTTCAGAGAAGCAGGTGCATGTCCTGCTGCTGCTGTCCCAGGCTGGTGAATCTGTGCTGACCCTGCGTGTGGACACAGGTGTGTAACCACTGAAATGCTCAAATTTCAGAGCCCAGACTGCAGCTGAGCCCAGTGCTGCTCCTGCCTCCCAGGTCCCACTGCAGGACTTCACAAGCATCCACTAAAAAATTTATCACTGAGGTTTTGATTTTTGTCTCTAAAAGTCTCTAAAACCAGCAAGTTTAAGAGTTGGGGAGAGCTGTAGTCAGAGCCCAAACTCTGTACCCATCCCTGCAATATTAACAGGGCAATGTGCCCCTTCAGGCAGGGAGCATGCTGCTGCTGAGAGCACCCAACCCAGCACGACCCTGAGCTTGCACCACCCGATACAACTGCGGAGAAAGTTTCACAATGCAAGTCACTGTCTGGGAAAGAAAGAATCAGATGAAATTTTAATGCAGCTGCCCTCCAATTCAGCTTGGTATGTAAGTCAACACCCCAGAGCCGAGACCGTGAGGTGTGCAAATCCAGAGAGGTGTGCAGACAACTCCCCCAGGGACACGCGGCCCAGGGCAAGTGTGGGAATCTGAACACGGACTGTGCCATAGTCCACACTGGAAAGGGGCAGTTTAGAGGCAGGAATTTTCAAGTATCAGAATTAAAATCAGAAAAGACATCCTATGCAGCCCCCCCTGCTCACCAGCAGGCATTAACTTGCACTTTGTTGCTAAAGACAAGAGCCAAAGAGATTGCCTATAGCTGCAGGTAATTTCACACTGTCAGAAAATCACTCTTGATTTTGTCATACCAGCCAGCCTTCTGATTCCTTTTTTCCTGCATATGAGGAGGGAGAAAACCGACAGGTTTTGCAGGAAATAAGCTGTGTGTACCTGCCATTGTTGATGTGGGGGCAAGAAAAGCCCAGGAGAACATTGTTGCTCCCAAAGAAAGTGGAAACATTGAAATACATCCCACAGCCCACTATCCCAGAAATGCTGCCAAGCTTCCCTTTCCTCCAGAAGAAAAATAGACTCCTCTCCTCACAGTGAAAACAACACAGCCCCTTTGGAGCAGATACATTTCATAAGGAAGCATCTTCTCCAGGCAGCTCTGGTTCCCTGCTGCTCTCACTAAGCCTCTGAGCTCCGAGGGGCCATGGGAGGAGGCTGAGTCCTGCCCTCCTCTCCCCAGTTCCACTGGCTGCTGCTGCTGCTGCTGAAGGACAGCAGGCTGCAGAGGAGGCCACAGCTCAAAGGCATTGCTCTAATTCACCATGAGCATTAAAGATAACAAGCAGTGCTTTAAAACTGGGATTGCAAATCACAACAGCTACATTTTAAAGCTATGGAGGATACTTTAATGCTATAATCCCTATTAATTTGACACTAAGAACAAGACAAATACACCACAGGTACTAATATGGTGCAGATGGTAAAGTGCAAGGCCATGTTAATGAAAGATGAGACTCCACTATTCTTCCCTCTAGCAGGCATGTACACTTCCCTTAAATATTTACTCTCACGTTAATGTCAGCAGTGAATTCCAGCCAGGCTGGAGCTGATGGAGGCATGCAGTGATGTGCTGCTCTCTGACAGCAGCTACAGCAAGTGTCCTAACTTGGAGGCAAAGCAAAGCACGCCACTAATCAGGGTGATTCCAGCCCTGCCAGGATCTCAGAACACTGCTCAGCTGCTGCCTGGAGATGCTCAGGAAGCCAGGGAGAATTACATGTGAAGGCTCATACTGCAAAGCCATGACCAAGCTGTCCCTGGTAGCGATGAGACACTTGCACAAAAATATCTCTACTCACCCTTGAGGATGTGTCGAACAATTTTAATGGAGCTGCCTCTCATGTTCAGGATCTGGTGGACTCTCTGACGAATCTGATGGGGAGTAAGACAGAGAAGAAAGAGATCTTCAACACAAGTCCCTGCACAGCCCCACTGTTTCCAACTTTGAAGGATAAGCAGAGACCTGAGCACACAAAAACCAACTCAGTCTTGGCAGCCCTCAGCATCTGCTCAGGAACAACCAGGAAGGCACACAACACAGGAATAAGAAGCCACAGAATGCATTCACAAACCCCAGTGTATTCACAGAGGAAGCAGAGATGCAGCATTTTACACAGATCAAGAAAAGCTGTAGCTGTTCTTTTGTGAGACCTCCTGAGAGCAGGTCCCTTCCCCCTGCTCCCTCAGCAATGGCATCAGCATGGCCTTTCCATTTCAAACCCTGACCTCGCTCACACAGATTATATGAATTTAGTGACAACAATCAACTTCTGTCCCCACTAATGCCCTATCTGCTGCAACTTGATGGAGCTGTATGGACACAAGTGCAATAAACAGGAGCTTTCCTCCCGAAAAGGGAATTAGAGAAACAATTACTCAACGCAGCATTTGCAAAGATTTAGAGCCTTGTCTGCACCAGGAATGGAAACACAGATGATCTGCCAGCCTTGCAGGCAGTTTTACCTGGGGAACGTTGGCATTACAGATCTCTGCCATGATGTAACAGATGAGCTGCAGCACAAAGAGCCCAGCATCCAGACGACGGAGATAGAATTCATCTTCCATGTCATCATCTATGATCTCTCCTCGACGCACCATGTCCTGTAAAGCCACACAAAGGAAAGGTGTGAGGATTCTCTCAGAGCATTAGGAATGGCAAAATGTTGGCGGCATTTGTGGTTTCTTAACAATTGTTTTGTTCCCCCAAACATTATCAGCCATACATTTCTTGCCGAATAAGTATTTTTAATAATTCATTTAAATTCTCAAAACATTTCATTCCGTTTTGAAGAAGTTTTGCCTTTGCTGGTCGTGAAGTGTGTCCATCTGCAAGTCTAAATTTTAATTTAAACATCCAAATCACATTTCTGCATTGAGGGGCGAGAGCGTGTGACTATGGAACAGACCCATGTATCTGTGATTTACTAGTTCTTTGTCAGAATGGAACAAAACCTGCTCTTTTACTGGCCATCTGAGGGTGCTGTTCGGCAGTGCAGAACATGACGCCAGCACACTCTAAGAGCTACCAGGCTTCTAGCTTCATGACTGACTGACACATGAGAAAACACATCTGAAAATTCTGCACAAGGACAGCTTTTCCATGCCCAGCCAGGCTCTTCCAGCTGTTTCTTAGGGGTGCTGCCAGGGCAGACCCAGGACAGGTTTTTTAAGCCAAAGACTCGCATGGGAATGATGTCCCTCCATCTGTCCTTCTTCTGTATACACGAGTTTCACCAGAGAGACCTGCCCAGAGGGAGGCCAGAGGAAGAATGAAAGAGGCCATTCCATCCCTCCATTCCATCCCTCATGCCCAAAGAGCTCATCTCCTTCAAAACACTGCCAAGAGCCTCCCGGCAGTGAGCTCAGAGCGGCCTCCTCTGAGCTGGCCCAGGACGTGCCTGTGCTCCATCCTCACGGGTGCTGACAGGCCCAGACAACCATGTCACGTGTCACCTTCTGCATTTTGGGGGTGGTCTTCAGGATTTGTTCTTAAACAAAGGAAGCAGCTCGTCAGCCCCACGAGCTCGCTGCAGCTCTGTGATTTATCCTGCAGCCGTGTGGCAGGTGGAGCAATATTTCCTCATTAGAGCCATCACCTGCGAGCACTGTGCGCCTGCAACGCGCCTCCTCGGGCACACGTGCTCCAGGCACCCACGGCCACCAGCACCAAAGCTGACTGAGGCTGCCAGATTTTGCTCTTCTGTCAAGCCAAGCCCTCGCATCTACTGGTGAGTTGAGGGTTTTAGGCGTAAGAAGGAAGATGAGCCCTCTGCAGCTCTCCCTGCAGGGGGGCAATGGATGCTCCCCAGATAGAAATCTGATGGAGTGACTCAGACAGCTGATTCTCACTTCCTCTTGAAAGAGAGAGGAAAGCTTAGGAAGTGAAATACTTATTTCCTCCTGGAAATCCAATCTGACAGTAAAAGAACAAGTTTAGAAGCCAGTGCCTTCTTAATCGTGCTGTGAAATCAACTGCTTTGGCTACACTCAGATGTGATGCTTTAGCATCAGATCCTGAAGACTCCAACACATGCATGACTGTCATTTACTCCAGGTTCTCTAAACCATGGGCACACGCACAACTGGGCAAAGCCTGCATGTGAGCTCTTGCCAGTAAATAGAAAAATCTAATTTTGTGCAGAGAGTGACTTCCCTCACCCTAAATCCATGCCAAATGGCTCAAATCTGGTCTCTAAAGCTGAACAATGATGAGTCTGGCTAGTGAGAGAGCTGAACACTGACTGAATTATCTAAAAAAACACTCAAGAAAGACAACACACTCACTCCTGTACCACCGCTCACACTCTGCACTGCACACAGGCTTATTGGCTGCTCTGCTCAACAGTGCTAAATTCCTGACCAGAAAAACATCCACAGGCCAGGACTCTGAATCTCCAGAGCAAGAAACAAAGGCCAGGTCTGCTCTGTATTCTGAGCCGAGCACGGCGATCACAGGAGCTGGATCCAGGCAGCCACGGTCTTAATTACACAGCAGTGGCAGCTCCAACAGCCCCTCTCAGCAGAGAAGATTATTTTGTGCCAGTAAATTAAACAGGTATGAATTAGAAGACAAGTACAGTTTTAAGGTGCCTTTTCACAGTCCTCTTTTTTAAAAAAAAAAACCACAGCCACCCTTTCAGTGCTAGTCTGCCTCCCGTAGAGTACCAGGCAGCCCCTTTCCCACTTGGACTCTCTTTCAAAGCTGTCAGTCGCTAACCTCCAAATGAGCGCTCAGGTGCCATTTCTAATCTGCCAGCAATATCTACTGAGATGCCCCTTGCTGATGGGAGAAGACAGCAATAAGATGGGCTTCTGTGAAGCTAAAATGAGCTTCTCTCACACTAATGAGGCAGGACTGACAGGCCTCGAGGTGTCAAGTAGAGACTCCAAGCCTAAAGATGCGATGGATGTAGCCAGTGCTGTACCAAAAATCACAGTGCTCCACATAGGCACCGGAGGAGATTTCTGCATCCTCCTCCCTCCTCATCTATCACTCACCTTCCAGCATGCACTGCACAGCTGGGCAGAGCAAAAGGATACTGATCAAGAACAAGAACACCTCCACGATCCTGGTTTTACACCCTCACCACATGGAACAGCAAGGCCAATCCAGGTGGACAGAAATGAGCATGTTCCAAATAGCAGTGCACCAGAACAACCACCACAGCGTGTCTCTCACTCTAAGGATGGAGCCTCTCCCCTGACTACTTTCTGTCTGTATTACTGGGGAGAGCTGAGGGATGCAAGACATGCCCAGGAAGAGCTTTCACACCACAGGCTAAGAGCCACACTCACAGCCATCATGTCCTGCCCTCAGCACAGCTCCAAACAATGCAGTCTTTCTACACCAAACTGAAAGGATGGGCTGAAACAAATCCCCACCTGTTATCCCTACCTGTGGATACCAAACTCATCCTAGGAGTTCCACCTCTTGCTTTCAAGGATGGAGTGGCTGAGCTGTACCACAATTAGCATGTAATTTGTAAGTCATTATAGCACAAAGTGTCTGCTGAGAATATTTTATTGAATAAACCTGGTGAGCATAATTTTCCATGGAACTATAAAAATATTAAACTATCTCTTGTCATTTCCTACCATCTTTAGAGATCATCAAGGCTATTGCTGCCACCCATAATTATACCTCATTTTAGAGAGAGGTAAAGGCCACAGGATGTTGCACCATTTCCTACAGAAATAATTAAAGAAATTGAGAGGGGAACAAGATATTTTTATTAACTAAAAACTCTGAGAAAAGTGCTAAGATAGGCATCAGGTGTTGGAGACAATGCTCTCATGGACTTTGCTCCTGGGTTTCCCATGGCAATTAGGATAATCACCAAGTTATCACCTCTGAACCTTTCTGATCAGATTCCACTGAAGCAAACAAGGGGGTAACACTAAGAAGGGGCTCAATGACCTCATCCTGTTTCACAGTCCAGATCAGGGTGCAGATTATTACAACTGTTCCTCCTCAAAACAGCTGGCTTCAGAAATTCCTCCCCTCCCTTCCACCCTCAACTCTTCCCCTACCATCACTGCCATGGGCTGAAAAGCAGGGCTATAAACCAAATCACTAAAATAAGCCAAGCTAAAAGAAATAAAAAGGAGGAGAACTGTAAGAGCAGGAACTTCTTATGCCAGCTGCACTACTAAAGATAAAGCACTCAGTCATTCCTTGTGTAAGCAGCTTTTCACTCCTTGTAATGCAAGACTTACACCAGGATACTCTGTCCATCAGACTCAGATCTCACTCTCGTTAGTGTAGGCTGAACCTGTAAAATCTCACCAAGTATCATTTTTCCATGGGGCAGGGAGAAAGGTGAGGATCTGTATACCAGATTTTTGGGGTACTATGTCCTCTACTGCAAGGGAAAGGCCAGAAGTCCCCCAGTGACAGAGCATGGTTTCTAAAGTGTTCATATAATCCACCTCAGCGATTCATGTGCCACAAAAAGGAACACTGAAGTGTCCCATAAATCCTGTCACAGCCAGACAGTGCCATGATGTGACAGACAGAGTGATGGCTTTTGCCTATTTCTGTGAAGGGAAAACACTTGAGCCACTTCAGATCTCAGGATGTCCCACTGACCATCTGATGATGCTACAAAATAAAACTAATGATAATTCTCCAAAAGTGTTCCAAGCTAGGAATGAACTTGAATACCATATTTTATACATGTTGTGGTCAATATGTTGCACCCACGAGATGCTTCTGCCAAATCCTATTATTAGTTCTAATAGAAAGTAAAGAATTGAGGTCCATTTATTTTGGATAGAGGAGGAGAATTTGACATTCCTTAGTTTTACTTCTCTTATGCATTTAGTAGACACGAATGGGTTAATATTATTAATTGAAAAGCTTCCCCAAAAGCGTCTTCACACTCAAATTTCCTCCACTCCTGCTTTGTGCTGGTTGTTTGCTACAGATGTTAATGTTTGCAGGCTGCTCCGGGGTGTTCCTGGATAAAGGGCACATACCCTTGCTCTGCATGTGGTATTTCGGGGCTCTGTACAAGCAGCCCCAACATACTACAAAGCTTCAGCTGAAAAGCTCCAATCTGGTTTTTGAATTCTAAAGCCCCCACAACACCAAAATGTAAAGAATAAATAATTTCTTGCCCTGTACTGAGGAGGAAGGACAGAGCACGGAAGGAAAGCAGGAAAGGGTAAATGCTGTTTTCCTCCAGGCCACCGCTCAGCGGTGACGCTGCCACTGCCCATATGGAGCCTGAGTGCTGGCAGCAAAAGCAGCTCCATTCATCACTCACTCCCGTGCCTCTTCGAGCAGCAGCAGTGCTCCGATGCCCTCGGAATGTTTGGCAGTGCCCAGAGAAGCAGCCTTGGCAGCGGGCAGGCAGCTGTTTGTCGGGGCCTGGCGGGGGGCTGCTGCCCGTGGCACTGCGCGCGACGGCAGCTGCAGCCATTGCTCTCCGTCCCTGCTAATCAATCTCACACCCTCCCCAGCACTGATACAGATAATCTTGTGGGAAGCTGGCCAAGCTCTCTAACAGCTCTGCAAGCTGCTTCCTGACTCCAGCCGCTCGCTCCCTTTCAAAAGGTCTGTTCCAGCTCCAGTTCCAAGAAAGTGCTGTGGGGTACCAAGGCTCGTGTCACTCAAACGTTCACTGCTGGTGTGCAGAGAGCACACAGCCCTTGGCTCCTCCTCAGCCAACTCATCAACACAGACACTTTCTCATTGCTGATCACAACTCTGCAGACCAGGGTAGGAGGCCTCACACATTATCATGTAATTGTCTCTCTGCATTTCACCTGCTCTCCATCTGCCAAACCAAGCAGGACTGCAGCCAGGTAAAACTGAAGGCAAATTGAAGCACTGACAGACTTAGGTACTTCTAGTAAAATTCACTCTAAGAGACAGCCAGAAGCACTTGTAGAGAAATTCTTGGCCCACTTTATCTGACATTGCCTAGAACTTGGAAAGTGAGGCAACAGGAATTAAGAGGAAGAGCACAGGTATGAGGTCACCTGAGAACAGTGACTGGCTGAGCCAGAAGTCTTGCACAGATGACATGGCTGTGCAGAGGTGTTACAGACATGACCTGGCAAAACTTAAGCCATACGTACATGTTTCTCCCCATCAATCTTCTTATCAGCTGCCTGCATGGCATCCAGGTACTTAAAATACAGTTCCATCAGCCTATCAACCTGCAAGGGCAGAAGAGAGAGACATAAGCAAGAAAAAGGAACAATGCAATCATCTTTAATCCTTCCTGCAACTTTGTTTTTCTCTCAGCTTCAGCCTTCACAAAGCAACAGGCAGCTCTGTCCAACAGGCAGCTCTGTCCCTCCCAGGAAGGAATGTGTTACAGGAGGGTGAAGCACACTGGATGAGCACACTGGGGCTGCAGGCTTTTGGATGTCATCCTGCATGGGAGCCCAGTCCCACCAGTGCCAGATAAACGGCAGCAAACAGACACGTGTCCCCAGCTCACTCTCTGTGCTGTGCTCCTCCAGGCTCCTGGTTTCCCCAGTGGACTTGTCTATCTGTGCTGGTTGTTCCAGCTCCCCCGCTCTTCTCTGAACTGCGTTAGGGCAGCTGAAATCCTGTCTAGTAATTATCTACAATTGGTAGAACAGGTTATGAAAAACACCTTTAAAACACACTAATGAGGAATACTAAGGAACCAGTATTTTCCCAGTGGCAGAATTTACAAATCCCTTGGGATCCCTGGTTTGCAAATGCTGTTTCTTTTCTGCTAAGCTTTGATCTATCCACCACCATGTAAATATTTTGGGAAGAATTTCCCAGAGCAAACACCACTAAAATGAAACATTCTAGTAGAAGAGTGGAGAATGCTAAATGTGTACCATGGCAACTCCTAAACTCTCTGCAAAAGAGCTTCACCAGACACAGTGGCACCTTTCCACACTGTCCTGATCTCAGAGCCAGCACGATGTAACGCTGCAGATTGTCTTCTAGGCTTCTAGGGCCAGGTTTCAGCAGAGACACAACCCAGGACAGAATTGCTACTACCATAGGCAAGAGCACCAGAAAACAAGAGCACAAGGGATGTGGAGGCCATGCACTAAATGTCCAGTTTTGCAGTTTGTAGATACAGTGTGAACAAGAGAACAAAGGTCTGTGACAGCAGAAGTCTCTGCAGGCAGGTACAAGGATGGCTTTTTGTAACTCAGCAAGTGCACCAGGCACCCTGGGCAAGAACCCTCCCAGTCCCAGAGACTGAGACTGAGAGCACTCACCTTCTCACTGTCATTCTCTGTGAATTTATTCAGTAACCGTGTCCTCTGCTGCCCTCTCAGGTTTCGCAGAAGGGAAGCCAGGATGGAACAGACATGTTCTAGAAATACAAAATGAAAATTGCATGCTGAGATCAGGAAGAGGAGCTCATTTCCCTTTGTAACATGCCATTAAATTCACTATTAACACTCCAGCACATAGCTGTTGATAAGCAGAACCCTGGTTTCTTCCCATCATGGTGAGAGGAGACAGAGCAGCAGTGAGAGCCACAAGCAATGTTTGCACGGACAGCTCCTCATTCCAGCCCTGCCAGTGAGGTCTCCTCCTCCTCTGCCTCAGGGACCTAAAGCACCTTACATAGAGAACAAGTTTCACTCTGGTTTTCTCCTCTTTTGTGCCTAAAGGAGCCCTGGCCATAACCAGCATCCAAACGACCCTCAGGTCACCAAAGCAGGGACAGCTATTGAAACAAGAGAGCTGGAGAAAGGGAATAAGTGCATTCCTGCAGAGACTGAAGAGGTATGAGCTAGTGGGAAAATTCTCAAACCAACCAATTTCATTTAAAGAAAATCCCATCAATGAATACAAATGGGCCACAACAAACCAGAAACGACCAAATAAACATGTTTACAGTCTTCTCAATTGCACTCGGGGGTCGTATTTTTCAACACAAACCAAGGAGACAAGTAAAATTCAAGGCTGCAAGCACACAGGAGACACCTGTGTCAATGTCCCACTACTCTGAGAGGTGGCTGAGCCACTCTCCTCAAGCCCAAGCACAGCAGTGCAAAGCAAAGGAGAAGGGCTTGAACTTCTTTCCCTTTCCAAACCAGTCAGTCCAACTTCCCACCTGCACCACTGCATTAAACACAGACCTGCTGGTTTAGCCACCCTAGCTTTTCCACGATGTCCTCACTGTAACCTTGCTAATTAACACTGATGAAAATTAATGGCCATAAACAGTTCCTCAGCCACGGCGGCAGGGAGCAACGAGGCCCCAAGATTTGATATTTTCAGAGGGGGAAACACAGCGTGCAGAGGAGAGGGATCACCATCTCATTGCTGTCACACCACACATTTCCTCAGCGCTGCCCGGCCCAGAGCTACGAGCAGCCCTGACGGATCAGTCCAGCACAAAGAACCAGCGACACCACCATGTTTGCTGGAAGCTCCTGCTCCCTACTGCCTAGGCCCTGGAAGGTGAAGGCACGCAGGCTGCCTGGCCAGGGTGCCTGTGCTCTCTGCTGCATGGATTATCTGCATCCTGCACAAGGGCAGCACGAGGAGAGGCAGCACAGGCACACTCACACCCCCCCATTTCATTAGCTGCTTATAAATGGAGCTTCCTTTTCGAAACAGATTTCTGCCTGAGGTGGTGTCAATTTTTCATGTTCCAAGGAGATTGGGAGCGTGGCTGGCAGGAGGAGCAGGCAGATAACAGGTTTATCGGGTGGCCGCACCGTGTGGCTGCTCCGTCATTCCGACAGCCCAACGGGGGTGAACGATGGCTCCGGGGGCGTCAGAGCACGCTCCCACTGCACACAAACTGTTACTCCACAAAAAGCAACACCAAATTAAGTGTTGACATTAAAAGCACCGTAAAAACCTTCAAGTTCTTGCAAGTTCCCATTTTCTTGAGGAGAAAGAAATTCAACAAAATGAAGAAATTTTTCCCCATATATGCCAACATATGCTCTGCTGGTTTAGGAAGAAGTCAGCATTCTGTATGTCACACTATTTTCTTCCCCAACCTTCTTTTTTTGGAAGTGTTGATGCAGCATTTTAGTAGCAGTATTCTCACCCATGATCTATCTTCATTGCTTTTTTCCAATATTCCTTTACTAGGAAATGTATTTTAGCCATCATTTTTGCTTTGGTGGTTGTATGCAGATATTTATCCGTTTTATCAATAAAATCTTTAAAACTACTGACAAGTCGAAAGGAGCTGACACAGAGGTTTTGAGAACAAGGTTATTCTTTCAACATATCACTGCAGAAAAATCCAAGAAGTATTCAGTTGCCTGGTCAAAATGTTCAAAGAAATATTTTACAGAAATATTTCTGAACTACCTAAACAGGTTTTTTATCAGCTTCCTGAAAAATAACATACTAGTGTGCTTTATGCTGCACCCCAAAATCAAGGTTATGCCTGATAATGCAAGTCCTGGCCCAATATATACCAACATCCACAGGCAAGGACATTGGCCAAAATGAGGGCAAAGCTTGATGGAATGAGAGGCTGAGTCCATGATTCAGTGGATTAAAGTGTTTGCACAGCCACGGGAAGGGAGAAACACGAACCTTGGGGTGCAGGTTCCCACAGATGGAGTCTCACCATTTTAGCATGGACTGACCCAATCTCCATCTCACATGGGATTGGAATCACAATATTTGCCCAGGGTTGGATCTCCTTTGGGAAATGGTAAGCAGCTGATGCTGTTTTGAGTCCCCAGAACACAGAATCTGCAGCTGCCTGGCTTTGATCTCAGTGCAGACAGAGGCCATGAGCTGTGCATTGCCCCAGGGTGAAGCCACAGGCAGCCTCCCTGCTACAGAATATTCTGGGAGCTTCTCCATAGGAATGTAACACTCAGCCAAAGTCCACATCCCTGCACAAAAGGCATCTCGCTTCCAGGGAGGGCGCACAAGGCCAGAGGCAGAGGTTGCAGATGAGCCCTATTTCAAATGACTAAATGTGATTCCTTTGAGAAGCAAACCCAAACCAAGCTGTGCTGAAGCACCACAAAGGTGCCTTCACAGAAATAACAGGTACCAGCTGGCAGCTACTATGCATCAAGAACAACTTTTTTCATGCAAACATCCCAAAATCCCTTAAATTCATGGATGTGGGAAGATGGGAGGCTTCTCTCTCACCAGCCAGTAGCACTGCTGCTGCCCCATGGCTGGCTCACCTGCAAGCCCTGCTACTCCACACGATCCCAATCCTGCAGGGCACCATCCCAAACACATCCCAGGCTCTAGGAGGTCATATTCCATGTGCTTCCTGCAGCAGCACCAGGGTCCTGCTTGGCCCAGCATCACCTCAAGCTCTTGGGAGCCTTTCCCTCTCCAGACAGGCACAGAGACTTCAGCATGCAAGCAGTGTTTAAAACACCCTAATTAGATCGATCTTGACTTCAGCTCAGCGTGTTGGAATACAGATTAATCTATTCCATGGCTGGCACTGGCAGCTGCAACAGCAGGAGGTCCTGTCAAATCAAGCTGTAACACTACACTCCTCTGCCTTTATTATCCCCACCCCCTGCTTTTTTTTTTTTCTTTTTACATCTCATTATAATGGACATCTGCCTGGCAGGGGAGGAAGCTCAACAGTGAGGAAGAGGAGGCAAGCATCATCCTGCAGGAAGGGGTCAGTAGCAGTTCTGGGATGCCAAGGACAGCAGCCCATTGGAGGCCAAGCAGGATGATCTGGTGAACCCAGCAGAAAACATTTAAGAGCCTTCTGTCTTGTAAAGAACACTTGAAATAAAATGTAGTTTCTAATTAGAAGCAGGAAAATACTAGATAAAAAGCAAGCCAGCTCTCTGAGATACTTCTACCCCTCCTAGGCACACAACTCTGTGGCTTCAGGGCTGTTTCAGGGAAACCTGGATGAAGCCACTGCTCCATCTCAGTATTACAGGCAGCACTGGGACATGCTATTCCAGTGGTGTAGCATCTGATAACCTGACTTGTTTTCACGTGCGTTAATAATCTACATTTCAGAAGAATAACCCACTCGAGTATCACTGCATTTTGCCAAGAAAAATCTTATCTTAAAATACTGAGAACAAGGAAGAAACACCAATTTTATGGATGGGTGAGGGGGGGCCCAGGAGGGTTGAAAAAGCTCCACATGCAACAGCCCTGGTGAGCTGGATCCAGTCATCAAGCTGAATGTAAAACAAAATTCTTTCTATTGACTGAGAAACTTTATTTTTCTGATGTTCTTGCAACAGAGCACGCTCACTTTAATTGAGATAAATTTAACTCTGTTCTCAGCATCATGGCTCACTCAAATCACAGGTTCCTGTCGGAGGGTGATGGTGAAATAACAAATTGGCATAATAAAGTTCTGCTTAAACAGACTGATGCCTTCCCTGGGTGCTCACTCCTCAAGACCACCAAAAGAAAAACACCTTCTGCTGGCTGGCAGAGGGTGCTCAGTTAATACCAATAACTCCTTATCAGGCCATGTTTCTGCTGCTGCCTTTTCACTTCCCCACGCCCAGGGAACCTGGTTCTAAAGCAGACATTCATTCCAGGGGCTCTGCTGCCTTTAGTGCGTGTCACAAAGGACTAAGAGTATATTTACTAAGAAATGGGTTTTGTTGTTGTTTTTAAAGGGAGGGTGTTGCTGAGGATCTCCAAAAGAGGCTCTGTTATTGATAGAGGGCAAACAAGCAAAACACCCCAGCAATAGGAATTCTCCTTTGGAAACTGGCTGAACTAATTCTCAGGTTATCAAATTAAGCATTCCTAAGTAAAACCGACATCTAAGACAAGAGAAGGCTTTTAAATGAAGATGAATTGGACAAACATCCTTTTATAGTTCATTACACTCTCCAAGTGAGCAAAATTCGGCTGCAAATAACCATCCTGAGAAAGAGCAGGAGGATATACAGCCTGTCGAGCCAGCTATGATTGCTTCACTACAGATTCTCTAATTCAGGAGGAATTTGTGTTTTCTCCATTTTTAGCTCACTGAGACTGTTCAAGAATTTTAAACCAGCATCCAATGCTGTGACTTGACTGTGCCGAGAGCTGCTGCACCCTCATGGACAGAGGGACACCCCGACTCTCAGCTCTGCAGCAGGAAGGTTTTGGGAATGAAGATGCTCATAGAGCAACCCCCACATTTCAAAAGTCACAACACGGAAGTGTTATTTAAAATCTTACCCTCTATTTATGCCAAGAACCACCCAGAGGCAGATTTCTGTGCACTCCCTGCAATCACAGACATTAAAGGGACACTGCTGTTCAACCAGCACACAATACACAACCACACCTCCTACACAGCCAGGCTGGTTCTCTTTGTGGCTGTCCAACCCAGCTGGGCACTCACATGAGTACTGCAAATCCACAGACACAGGAAAACTCTAAGCCATTTCTGTCTTCAGCTGCAAAATATTTCTGGTTTGAGTTGCTTCACTGCCTCAGAAAGAGGGAAATTGCTTCCAATGAGTTTTCTTCTCACAAATCTAATATCCTAATATAATGATCTGTACAAACACAGGCAAAATTCAAATGTAGATAATGTGCACTCAGTTAGACACCACAGGCCCAATCTTCAGGCTCAGATCATCCATAAAGATGGTTAAGAAATTTTCCCTTTCTTTCTTCCTAATTACATAGTGTACATAAAGCATAAATACGTGCAGTTTGGATTTAAATTGTTCACAGGCTCCCTAGAGTAAAATAATTTTTAAACACTGACAGTGTTTAAAATGTAGCTAACCAGCACTGACACCTTTATACTAGCATTTAGAAAGGAAGAAATGCATTACAGAGAAGTTACTTTTATCAAATTTAATTTGGATTATAAATTTCTGCAATAAATAAAAGCTCAGCAAGTCACATTGAGATTTTTTTTTCACTGGGGTATTTATTATTTTGTCACATTCAGAACACTGCCTTAGAGACAATAAAACAAACATGGTTTTATAGACTATCTCTTATGTAAATAGCAACACTGCTATAAAATAAAGACAAGGGGATATTTTCCTACAACCATCAGATACATACAGAAGATTTGGTGCTCTGGAGATTGAGCATTGGATGTCCTGGGAGAGGTGAAGTACCTGGAGCCACAGTGGGTGCCAGGACCCCCAGCCTGGTGGCACTTCAGCCACTGCACACAGAGACAGAGGGACAGGCAGGACAAACCCTTCAGCAGAGCTGTTTGGAACCTCACCATTCCAGCAGCAATACAGAGAGGGCAAGCACAGCCCAGCCCCTCAGAGCTGCTTTAAATAAATACTGATGCCACTGCTGCAAAGCCATTCCAAAGAATCCTTTCATGGAATCTCTTCCTCCATTTGGCATACACATGAAAGCTCTCCTAATACAAGATCGTTCTAATTAATTTTTTAAAAACAGATTGAACACAGGATAAAGTTTTTATGAGAAAAGATGCAGACTGACCATGAGATTTCTTTTTGATCAATGAACAAAGAGATAAACAAAAAGCAGCATGTTCCTAGCACCAGAACAGCACAGAGGGACCAGTTCCATCATGCCACACCTGCACCATTTCCCTTAAAGCCAGAGGCACCCAGGAGCCTGTGCCATGTTCCCCCCAGGAGCAACTGCTGCATGGCTGGGGCAACACTCAGCAGAGTAAAAGCCCACAGTGTGCTGCTTCCACCGTGTCAGGACAGCGGCGTGACAGCCCCCAGGGACCCCTGCTGAACATCTCTATTACCTCCTGTCCTTAGAAATTCAGTAACTCACCTGCCCAGTGATGCAAAACAAAGAAAATTGGACTTACTACCACAGCCTTTTAGGGAGAGTTTATTTTAATAGAACTGATTTCTGGACTCATCTTAATGTTCTCCATTTCTTCAGCATGGTAATGAGACGGAGATGTGATACAAAGCCTGTTTGCATGGATCACTTCATTCTCCTGAGGCCAGATTGCCTTTTCATGCTATCACAGAAATAGTCAGGAACTGACCCTGTCAGGGCTTTCCAGACTAATCCTCACAGCAGCCAGGGCTGCACACAGGTATCAACTGCAGCCTCCAGAAGCAGCAGATGAGACAGAGATTAGCTCACTTTCCAAAACTGAAAAATTAAGTCAGCAGCATGAGCCACAGACTTAGACCTCTACCCAGAACCTCCCATTCCAGCTTTCTCTCAGAAAGAAGAATTAAACAAACCTCACTTTCACACTGCAAATGAAAATTTCTAAAACTCCCCTAAATCCATCGAAGCATAACTGTGTATTTTATTACATAAACCTGCAATTTTATTACATAACCTACAGAAACCAAACCTAGCTTTGCAAGTCCACTGAATAAACCCCAGACCACAAGACAGCATTTCCCCCTCACCATTATCTATCCAAGACAAGAAACACAAGGCAGATAAAGCCACCAGAACTGTCAGCAGGTGTGTGAACTGCCCTGGGGTTGGGTGACAGTGGCTTTCCTGCTCTCCACTGTGCCAGGAAAGCCACGGCCACACATATGCCCAGCCCATGCCACTGCCCATTCCTTGTCCTCAGGAGAGAGGACAAGCAGCTACCCCTAGCTCAGCAGCTCTGCCAGAGAAAGGAGCTGCTCAGTCCCAGCCAGGGCCTCAGAGAGCTCTGCGGGGACAGAGTTCCTCCCTGGTCTTGGGAGAACACCTGAGTCCCACCTGAGCTGCCAGGACAGCCCCAAAGCAGGGGATTTGGGTTTCAAGCTCCCATGTTTTTGCTATTTCCTTCCACTTTCCTTGGGCTTGCTGCAGGAGTTCAGGATGGATCCTAGGTATATGTGAGAGCCACTCACACCTCCTCAGCTTTTGACAATATTCACCCTCTGCAGAACTGAGCTGAGCAATGAACTGGCACAAAACCTTAAGCATCACTGGCAGTATGGCAGTATTTACAGTTTCTTCCAAGACATAGCCCATAGTCTATTTTGTTTCCCAACAAAATGGGAAAGGCAGTGTTACCAAGAGCAGGAGGGACTGACCACTCAGCTCAGTGTAAGGTCCCACAGTAACAGTTGTTTTATTCCACAGCAGATCTCTGTTAAAGCAGTTTTCTAGGGCAGAGAGTTAAAAAATATAAAAAGGGGAAAAAAAAGCAACTTCAAAAGCAATGCAGTTTATTTCTGCAATGCCTGATGTTCATTCAGTCACACTTCAGTGCTCAGAGCCATGAAAACACTGCTTTTGAGGTGACATTTGTAGTTGCCTCATTACTCTTTTCAAAAGAGTTTTGCATCAGAGTAAGAGCTTCAAACAACAGACTCTACAGGAGTAAAATAACTTATTAACAGCACATGAAATGGAATTGCCAGGAGCTGCCGATACCAAAACAAGCAGGACAAGTGTGCCCTCAACAGCCAGGTGTGACAGGAGCAGCAGGCTGGACACCCAGAGCTGAAAGCTGTGAAGATGGGTGCTGTGCCCTTCCCTCCTCCCTGCAGGCACTTTTCAGACACTGGCTGTCCATTCTCCATTGCAATAAGAAGGATCTGGAAGCACACCTACCTTCGTGTTCTTTTTCAGTTGTTCCAACTTTCTTTATCTTTTTGGGTGATTTCATGAAGAGAGGGAAGATGGTTCTCAGCCCAAGGATGTCCACAAACTTGTGACAGTTGTCTGTGCCCTCTGGTCCAATCATGGCATGGTCCAGCACCTTCAGGGCACTGCTGCGGGAAATCTTCTTCTCCCTGTGAAAAGAGGCAAATTAAATTGTACAGGGACACGAGGAGCTTTGGAGCACCCTACTTTAAAGAGACAAGGAAAGGAACACGACAAGGACAAGATGAAGAGTCTGAGCACAAGCTCTAAGCAAGATTTCTCTTCTAGAAGCCAAAACATTGTATCAACAGTAACTCTTTTCAAAACTGTGGCTGAGAATATTGTCTTGGTTATTTCTTTTTTAATGTCTTTCATTTCTTTTTATTTTCTATTTTTATTTCATTTTATGTATTTATTGTCATGGTTTTATTTTCTTATTTCTTGGCTACTGAAGAAGATATTTTTTCACTCCTTTACAAACAGTAGCACAAAACAGAAGGGGAGGCTGGGTTGGATACAAAAGGCAAATACTATCTCCAAAAAGATCAGGATTTCAATCTAAAAACAGTTTAATTTAATAAAGGAGTAATTTTGCTGAGCATAGCTGGGTCAGTTTTAATGAAACTCCATCACCAGGAACCACACAACTGAAGGAGGCTGACAGACTCTGGGCTGCTCTGCTTTAATACCAGTTCAGAATGTTGATGGTGGTAACTCACACCAGTAACACAAGGATGCCCTGAAAATGATCTCCAGCTGCCCTGTACCTCACAAACCAAACCAGAGGAATTCATAATCCATCCAGGGGAAAACTGAAACTGAGCTGAAAAACTGGTCAACAATACAGCCCAGACCAAGTGAGTACCAGTAGGAGCTAACATGAGCTTGGAGAACAAAAGCCACCAGTGTCCCCGAAGGCCAGCCTAGCAGACCATTCCCTCCAGGACAGGACAGTCACAAGCCTCACCACCTTTCACCCCAAGCACATGCCAATCTCCTCTGATCCTGCCCAGCTGCTGACTGAGCCACCAGGACCCCATGTCCATCAGCAGGGGCTCCTCAAAGCCTCCAGAGAGCTGTGGAAAACAACTTCCCAGCAGAGACCCAACTTCATGAGCCCCTAACAACAGGCAAACTAAAATACCTACATATGAACACCCCAGTCTGACAGAAAGTGACCCTGCCCAGAGCAGCCACAGGCACTTCTGACCCCGAGGTGGGAGGGCAGGGTGTGGAGCTGGACCCTGAGTTCCCCCCAGCAACCAAGGGCTATGCAGGAGGGTGGTTTGGCACCCCCACATCCCCACTACAGGGAGCTAAAAATAAAGTACTCCTTAGGCCAGATGACACCAGAAATGTTTTCAGGGGAAGTAATTGCATATTGATCAGCATTTAGGAAGGCTGTGCAGGGCTGAGCTCTGGAATATTCATTGGGTTTAAGTTCAGGCTTTTAGAGATCAATAGCTGCTTGCCTGGACTGTCTGGAGTTGATTTTATTTGAAATATTTATTCTGCCAGAGGGCAAGCAGTTTATCTTAGTCTCATCTGTGCTCATTGAGGGAACTTTTAGCTGAACACTAATTCACAGACAAGTAAACATGAGAATCACCAAATGCAGAGGGGCCTCAGTGTTCATGGAAACTCTGAATTACAACTTTATTCACTGACCATTGTTTTCCACCTTTTAACACCTTAACATCTGAGGCAACTCTTCTGATACATCTATATTTTTTTAAAAGAGGTGCTGACGTTATTTGTACTTTCCACAGTAGCAGAACATAGCCTTTAACTTTCCAAAATACCAGCAAAAGCAAAACACTAGATTTCCTGGGAAAGTGTGCATAAAATGGTTCCGTTTAATTAACCAGAAGATTTAGTAAAGAGACAGCTTATGTTTCCAGGGGTCATTAGGAACAGCAGGACAAGAAAACATAAAAATATTTTAATAATCATAGAAAAATCTACCCTGAAATAGCTACAGAAAAGCTTTGGGGAGCCATATGGAGTTGTCTGGTTTCACCTCGTTTTCTGTCCAGGAGACAAAAGCTTTTATTGAGGGTCAAGAAAAGTCCCAGCACAGCAGCAGGACAGAACATTTTGTGGCCCAAGTGGTGCAGGTCCCCATGAGCTCCCTGGGCTATATTTGCCTCTGTGCATACACATGCTCCTCAGTTCATAGCTAGGAAAACCACACATCATTTTCCTTGAGCAACAGAGAATCTCCCTAACACATCCCCTGGGAGTGGCACAGCTGCATCTCCTCAAACCCCACACAGCTCTACAGCCAAAGCAATAACTGCCTGTCAGTGCACCAGAAGCTGACAGGACAAGCCTGTTTCCCCCTCTTTGGGCTAAACTGCAGTTAGGTTACTAAGGCAAGACTGAGGGACTGAGTGCTAAGAAGTACTTTCTGAACCAGAAAGAAAATTTAGTAATTCTAAGGGACATTTCTAAACTTTCTGCTGGTGGCTGCTACCTTGATAAACCATCTTGTTTTTGATAAAGATGTGACATAAAATAAACAAGCTTCCCTCAGTGCAGAGACGTAAATTAAATAATTAAATATAGCCCTGCTCTCATTCTACTTCCAAACTTCCTCCTTCACTCCTGCTGTCACCAGCTCCATCCCTCTCGACCTGCTCCTCTCCCAGTCCCTCTGCTCACCTCCCATGTACTTGCTTGGTGAAGCCCCAATTCCTTCAGGGCCAGCTGAAGTCCCAGACCACAGCACGAGTCCAGGACCCATCTGGCCATGGACATGCACATAAGGCACATCAGCCACACTGGGCTCATTTTCAGGCATTACCACTGCCCCCCCTTAAACCAGGAGAAGTTCACAAGATAACAGCATTGCCTTTTGCTGTTGGCTACACATTTTAAGGCTCAATACAACAGAAACCATCCTGTTCTCATGACTATCTGTAGGAATATCATGAGCACATTAAATGCTCATTGAAAGCTGTGCAGCTCTCTGCAGGTCTGTGTGCACAACCATCAATAATGGAACGACTTGGCTGGATGGATCGGGCAGCACCAGACACAGAATGCTGTGTTCCCTACGACAGTAATGGAGATTCAAGCCTGATATCTTCATTCTCACACAGCTTATCTATCTCACATCATGTCAATACACTTTCAACTTTGCCTATTTGTCCTTTCATCTGCACAGGCTGTGGTACAGTGATTAACCACCTCCGAAGTAAAACCAAAATATAACAGATCTCTGCCCCCGGCCTTCAGAGAGGACACCAACAGGAGAGAAAAATACTCTGCCTTGTTTGTGGGCAAGGTGGTCAATCACAACTGAAAGGCATGTCTGCTCTCTGCTGTTTATCATGAAAGTATCAAGAAGATACAGATGTACAGCTTCAGATCACAGCTATCCACATTCACTCCCTGTTTACAACAACAGATTGTGGTCACCTAAGTTGCTATGTCCAAGAAAAACTGAGCATCTGTGAGAGCTTCTAAGCACTACAACTAGATTAGAAGAGTTTAAAAAACATAAAATAATCAGCTGTCAGTATAGTACATGCCTGTGGACAGTAGTGACAGAAGCTTCTAGAACAAATTCTGTGAATTGTTAGTTTTTTTCCGCTGTCACTTTACCAATCCCACTCAAACTGCAGAATCCACAGCCTTGGAAACTCTCTATCAGACAGAGCTGCTGCTGGCAGATCCATCACAGTTTGTCCCTCCCAACCCCTTTGCAACTACTATGGGGGGCAAAATGCAGCCAAGGAGAAATTTTCCTCTCGTCATAATTTTCCAGCTGGAGTCCTGTGCAGAGAGTGGTAAACAGCAGAGTCAAAAAATGGGTAAAAAGCTCTTAAAAATCCAAATACTGAATCCCACCCACATGGCACAAGAACTCCAACTAATTAGTTCTGCAAGGCTGGTTTAGCAGCTTAGGACTCCAGGCAGAGGGAGGCCTCCCTCCCATTCTTAGTTTTGGAGCTTTTCCTTAATTAGCCTCAAGAAAACCCAGTGTTCCTATTTGAATAATCCATGTTGGGTTATTTATTCAGTTCCCTGCTGCCACACATTCCCCAGCCCTGAGCTGCAGGAGCTCAGCATTCCTGGCTGGTGTTTGCTAACCCGCCAGCACACAGCCTGGCACTCTGGGGACAGCCAGACAGAGCCCACTGTGCCCTCCTGCAGCTCTGGGGAGCCAGACAGCCCAGCAGACACAACTCAGGGCCAGCCCAGCAAGGAAAAGTGGAGAGAGAGCAGAGAAGCCCCAGAGGTTCAGGGTGTGACAAAGCATAGCACAAGAAATGCAAACTTATGCCCCATTCACAAAAGTAATTTTTGTATCAGCAACCACAAAAATTCAGCAGCTCAGAGGCTACACAACACAGTGGAGCCTGAACTGGGGAACAAAAGGAAAAATGCTTCCCCTAGAGACATGCAAAGGTCCTCTCCTGCCCTCATAGAGGTCGTTTAAATCCTCAGAGGGTTTACTTGACCTACAGAATTCTCTGTGGCAGATACCCAGATGAAAGATCTGCCACTTTCCAGCAGCCACTGTGGCAACCTCCGTTCTTAGGAAATAAAGACAAAGAGCAGAGATTCCATGTCTGAGAAAATCCAACTTACTTACCTGCTGGGAAAAAAAAAAAACGAGAAGACAGACAAATATCCTAACACAGAAGTTTTAAAATAAAACCATAAATACCTAGCCAGAATATGTGTTGGCACATCAAAGGCAGGAAGGAAATCACAAGGCTAATGAGGTACCTGAGCATCAGGTTCATCAGCTGCAGACCCTCACCCTTCAGGAAGCGATCGCGGTTGGAGCTGAGCATTAGGCAGGAGCAAAGGGAGTCAAACAGGTTCTCCATCATTTCCTGCTCCTCTGCTGTACTTGGATTGTGTCGTTTAAACACCTGAATGACAAAGAAAGTAAAATTACCCCCAGATTTTGAGCTGTGCTGTTGCAGAACACACATGAAGAGTTTGCACCAAAAGCTCCAGCACCTGACAGTGTCAGCCAGTGATCACACAGGTCACTGCTGCATCCTCTGTAGCTGCTGCCCTTTGCTGCCCTGCTGTGCACCCACAAAGGTGCAGCAGCCTGGTGCAGGATTTAAAGGATATTACACAGGGCCTGCAAGGGGAAAGGCAAATTCACACTCAAGTGTCGTAATACGACACGAAAAGACGACACGGACACTGCTGCTCTCCAGGTGGACAAAAAAGAGGGACCTTTATTTTCTGACTCCAACATTTATAGTTTTCTAAAAGTGATAGTGGATTGGAGGGTGACAGTGCCACCTCTCCAATGACACTGCATAGACCAAGAGTTCATTAATTCTCTCTTCCTCCATGAAAGAATGCAAGACATAAGTTGTTTACAGAACTGTGTGTGAGAAAGTTCGTTACAAGAATGCAAACATCAGAAGGCTTAGCAAGGTCTTAGAAAATCAGGGTGACACTCAAGTATGTGAATAAGCTGATTACCAGAGATTCCTACACGATTCATACCTGAGGGTGCTGCAGGCAGCACTGCCTGAAGAAACAGAGGTGAGCTAGCAATACACAACCTTCAGCCAGCTCAAACATGGGCAGCCCTGCTTGGAGTGGAGCATGCTGAAGATGGACCAATTCCAACCCTGCCTACCTCCAATTTGCCATGAAACTATCATGTAATAATTTAATTTCCATGTACCTCAGCATTAACATCTTACAAAAGGGATTCATCTCACTGACCATGGATGACAAACCACACGGGAGGTATTTGGGGACTACGCCTCACCAAATATGAAGCACTGCTAGGACAGCACCCTGGATATTTTCCACTGCTCCCACCCAGCCCAGCAGTGGATGGAAGAGAAGGCATGTGGGAATTACTCACAGATAACTGCTGAAGCAGCACATCGATCCCATCCAGCTCCCCAAGCAATTCTCTGTTGTCTAGACGGAGGTGGGGGGAAGGGGGAAAAGAGAGAGAAAAATGAAGCTAACTGTCAGATTTTACAGCCATCTAACACTGATACATCAGCAAACAAAATCAATACAGCTTGACAGAGCACAAAAGCTGCAGAGAAAGAGAGGGTGGAGGTGAGGGAGCACATGGGGGAGAGTTAAGCCAGCAAAGGAGAGCTGGAGGTAGAAAAGGGCTGCTGTGATCTGAGAGAAGCCTGGATTCTGCCCTCACTGACAAGAGATATGGCAGGCATGGCTCACCATCATTATTCTGGAGCAGAATCGCCAGCACCTCACTGCAGTACAGCTTGTTGGCATCAAAAGGCATCTTAGCCTGTGGGGGAAGGAACAAGAGACCCATCAGGGCACGGCCCTCAGCATCTCATTGATTTGAAGAACACATTAATCAAATCACCAAATGTATGAGCAGCACTTAAAATAAAACACAACTGCAGGAATTCTGCAGTTTTCCTCAGTGACAGAACAGTAACAATTCTGATTCAGGAGTGATGGGAGGTGCTTGTGGGTTCATGCACACATGAAGAAGGTCCACTGTGATTCTTCACGTGATCCTATGTCAGTAGGTTTGGCCAAGTTGGCTCAAAACTCTAAGAATAGTCTCCAGTTGTTTGCCACACAGAATCTCTTTCCTGTGATATACTTTCCACAATGTTATGTGGGTGCATGGCACTTATCTCTGTTCTGGAAGTCCGTGCCTGTCAGCAAAACCAGAATTTCAGAACATACATCACAATGACATCATAGAGTAACTGCCAGAGTTTCCTGTGAGGATCAGAGTGTCACAGTCAGGAGAACATGAGATGGGTTTTGCCTGCACAATCACGTAACTTCCATTTCAGATATTCCCTCCATCCTCAAATATGCCAAAGAAGTCATATTGAAATGAAAATGCTGAATTTGAACCCCAAAAAAATCCCTAGAGTGGATTCTGAACTGGATCCAATGTTTTTGTATGCTGCCAAAGCTGCTTCATCTACAGAAACAGACTGAACATTAACCAATTAGATAATAATGCAACCTGTTTTACTGAGAGATTCATAAAATAAAACAAGTTTAAAAATCATCAGTTACCAGCTATTTATACTCCACTGTTCAAGAAGGGAAAAAGCAGAAGTACTAGGCTTAAAACATAGCATTTTTCACCCAGTTTTTTTCCCCAAACATATAACTCCCTGCAGCATGGACAGTCCTGCCTGTGCAGGGCTGCTGGGCCAATCATCCCACCCTTCTGCCAAGGAACAAAGCATGGTGTGCAAGCACCAGGCAACACATGGAAACACAGAAAGCAGGAAGATCCCAAACACCACCAAGTATTGAATTTAAATAAAGCTCTTCATTCCAAATGATCCCAAACCACTCTGCAGAGGATGGCATTTACAGCAGCCAGGTGACAGCTCCAGGCAGACCATGAGGGAGAGGGGAAGGTGCTCGGTGTTGTACAGCCCTGCCAGCTTCTGCCATGGGGTGACCAACTGCTGCCCTGCAAATCCTGGGAAACAACATTCTGATCTCCTAAGACTGCACACATCATCAAACCCTGCTTGTGTTTGCAGAAGTGAGCTATGAGCTCTCCACTTGAGCTTTCTGATGCAGCTCTGACAGTCACAATACAATTATAAGACCTGAAATGCTGTAGGAAACAGAAAGTCATGCTCTGTGCTGTGTGCCAGATGTCCTTATCAGACAGAACCCTGATCTTAAAACTTATCCCAGAGACATTCCACAGCAGCTCTACCCAGCTGCTGAGATCCTGGGTTAATCCCAAACACATCTGTCAGGGCGAGAGATTCGAGGCCAAGCATGGCCAAGAGCCAAAGCACCTGGAGAGAGGTTTGTTAGCTCCCCATAACCCTGTACAGGCAAGATCCTACACCCCAAATCCAGGGATAACACAGCCAGGAAGCACAACAGACACACCCTACACAAGCTTGGAATGCCATTGAGCATTCATGTTCTTTGGCACCAAGCAGGGAATCCTAGTTAGGATTATTTTGCTTTCCCAGGTTTTTCAGTCTTTCAGCTGCCACAGCAATTCCAAGGCAGGCAGCAGTACCTAGTTGCCAAGACTAAAATTAACTTCACTTTTTCGTTTTAAGCAAAGAACATAATTATGAAACTACCTGTAGTGAGAAATTACAGATTACTTCTGCTAACAAGGATGTGAAGCGCACAGAGGGGTACCTGCACTTACACAGCTGATAGAGAATTTCTGAAATTCAGAGGCTTTCTGACCATGCAGACATTTAAGCATGAAGTGCTAATGCCTTACTGACAGGTCAGAGAACAGCCAGAATTTCTTTGCTATATTTCCTTTACTATATCTGTGACAGGGCTGAACTATCCATTCTTTTTCTATGGCATTTTCCAGTGAATGTTCAGGCATTTTTTCACACAAGAGAGAGTTAAATCATGTAACTTGCTGTCAAAGGATGCAGTGTATGAAAAGCAGCTTTTCATTTAAAAGGCAATTAGCTGAGTTCAAAGCAAAAGCCACCCCAGCAGCATTTAAACACAGACATCACTTAAAACTCAAAAATTGTTAGAAATGTGGGAAGCAAAAACCATTAAATGGTTAATATTAGTGTCCCCTCTCACGGGTCAGCTTTTATAGTCCTACAGATCTCACACATGGAAATCCAACATATATGAATCATATGAAAAGATAAAAGAGACAATTCCTACTGCAAGACATTTATAAAGACAAAACTTAAGTGTGTCTCTTTAAACTAAAACTGCTGAGGACACAAACTCTGAACTTTTAAGGACTTTTTGTCCTTAACTGGGCTTTTACAACACACACAAGCACAAATGGTTTTTCTAAACCAGTTAGTTTTTGTGCTAACTGGTCTGTAGAAGGAAAGTGAGAAACCAGCTCACCTTCAGCCTCTTGAGCAGCCACTGCATGAGGCCCTGCTGTGCAGCCTCCGTGCACATCTCCGGCCTGAACTCGGCCATGTTCTCCACAATTCCTGGCAAGAAAGACACAGAAAACAGACGGTTTTCTCCACCAAAACCTACAAATCTCATGTTTCCAGTCTCTCTCATTCTTGCAGTCCTGGGAGATTACAATCCCAAAGGACTGCAAGGAGTGGGTGATGGTCTGACTGCCCACAGTGGCACCACCCTGCAATGGCTCTGTGCTGCGCAAAGATCAGGGAGCAGAGGGGCAGTTATGTCCTTCCATGACTTGCAAATGTTTTACTACCTGAAAGTTAAATATATTGTTAAGATAGAAACAAAATATAGCTCACAGCTATGTTCATAGTAAATACATGGACATTGGAGCACTTTCCTGGAGGTTTTTAAAAGCTGTGTAGATGTGGCACTTTAGGACATGGTTTAGTGCTGACCTTGGCAGTGCTGGGTTAATAGCTGGCCTCAGTGATCTTACAGAGCTTTACCAACTCAAACATCTTTGTGATTGCCTCTGGTGCAGTACAGTGATCCATGTATCTGCACCTCCCAACACAGCTGGTTTGGGAAGAGGCACCTTTCGTGCAGCCATGGGACAAAGGAAAAACTCTGGCTCCAGGGACAAGTGATTCCAAGCCGTGCTTGAACAAAAGCTGTACCAGATCCTGTACTGCAGTGCAGTCCAAGAGAAAAAGAGGAGGGGGGAAAGGAAGGGATAACTCACATCTCTAGGTACAAACCACAGAAAGAAGCAAGGGGCTGTGCAGCAGCCACTTACCCAGGGTGTTGTGGACACCATCAGCCTCCTCTTTCACGCTTTCATCCAGGCGCTCTAAATTCTGGACCAACAAGGCCACGACCTGGCCCTCCACCTAAATCCCCAGGGTCATGGAAAAGATAAAGAGATAAGAAACAAGAATGAAAAGAAGAAGATGAAGGAAACACCCTGCCAGACATCACCAGAAGACACAAACAACCCTGCTGTAAAATCTCAGAAGAGGTGAAGGAATCATCATGTAAATCTCTCACTATGTTTTCCCTAATTAATGAAACAACTTTTGTGTTTCAGATGAAACAAAAAATCATCAGGAAGAAAACATGCACCTTGTCACAGTCTTATTTCCTGAACCAGCCTGACTCATTAATAACCCCTCAGAATTCTGAAGCATGAGGCTCACAAACCACTGTGGATGGGAGAACTGTCAGCTCTGCGAGCAGCTGGTCACAGCTGGTCACTGCTGCCTGCCTACATTGCTGCTGGACCTTCCACCTAACAGGTACAAAATGCTGACAGAACAATGCTCACACACAGATCCAAGCCCAAGAGTTGAACTGTCACCAGCTGAAGTCCTGCAGTTAAATCCTCTCAAGATTAATGCACCAAGCTGACTTCAGTGAGTTAAGGAAAACTAGAGAGGCAGGGGGGAGTCCCTGAATCACAGAGCTCACACCCAAAATACACCTTTAAAACTGGAATTGGAAAGAGTCCCAGCTTGACTCTTGCAAACTTTCCATTGTGGACATGAGCTTGGAACAGTTAAACAAAAAAAAACATTACCAATTCAAACACTCTTAACCAGCTTCGGGCCCAGTAAATATGTGGAAAAAACACATATATGGGCTGCTGCAGAAAACAATGCCACAATCCTCAGATACCCTACAACCTTTTACCTACTTTTTTTTTTAAAAAAAAAAGTAATCTAAAAAGCAGGTATCTAAACATTTCTCCCAAGACAGGCCTGACCTGTTTCTTTCAAGCAGGACAATGAAACCTCTAAACATGGCTATTATCAGTGAGCTGGTGACAATGAAAACAGAAAGAACTTCACTTGATTTACTACCTCTCCACATATTTTATAGAAAACATCTTCTCCAGCAGCTCCTCTCTCCCATTTCCTTCACCCAGCAATCTCCCACCAATGCAGAGTAATTAACAACAGCCCAAAGGCCAGCTGGAGGAACTGGGCTCTGGGCACTGTCATTAACCTCTGGAAGGTAACCTTATAGTGACTGGACAAGGATTGTAGGAGAAAACAGAGCAGCCAAACAAAGCAAACAAAAGAAAAATTGTAATTTCCTGTCTTCCAAATTCAACACAATAGTTACAGAACCAGACACAGACACAGCCATAGCGACACTCAAAGACAGCAATTCACCAGCTCCGAGGTAGGACAGACCTGTAAAACTCATGTTTGGCTGGGCATCACCTCTCTGAGGGGTTTGTATTCCCCTTCTGCAGCTGGGGAGCAGGAGGCATCCAGCACAAACACCAGGAAAAGGGGGAATCCATCCCCATAGAGGCCAAGAGGCACTCAGAGAGTTAAGTGTGCAAGGAGCACTTAACACCAACCAATGCATCTGCTACCCACCTAGGTAATTTTCTGGGTTGGTTCACTCTCTCTGCCAAAAGGCATCCTTCCCTCTGTACCCTCCTCCACCCTTGAAGTTCATTTGCTCTGCTACACGAAAACTTTCAAGTTCTTACTTTTTGTTAAGAAAAAATGCCACCGTCACCAACAGATGCCCTGGTTCAAGCCCAGATTTTTGGGCTTGAAACGAGAGTTACTGGGTAGAAGACAACAGTCTCCTGTGCAAGAGGGAGATTGAAAGATCACAGGGGCATCACTGTCCTTTAATAACAAACAAACTTCAAGTTACAAACTTCAGTTTGTAAGAAACTTCAGTTCTCCATGAGTGAGACACACTTTTTCACGGGAGAGAAGGGAAATGCAAACAAAGCTCCTGTTTTCAACGGGACACTGTCCAAGTTACAAATATTATTAATTAATTCGCCCTCACTGCACCAAAAAATCTCCCAGCCTACAGAAATTTTGCAATATGACAGTGTTTCTTCCAAAGAAGAAGTGGTGCAACAATGAGAAAATGGTGCAACCACCCACTCCCCAAACTCTAGCATTTAATCAGAAACAGCCATCGTGGTCTCAGGTTCAGAACAGGCTTCTCCTGGCTATCTCCATCACAATGTTGGCAGCAAAGACACCCAGACACAGCTGCAGACAGCAGGATGGGTCAGTGTTCATTGCTGGGCTGAGGCAGATGTTGAGGCACTGAAATAATCTGGGTTTCCTACTTACAAGAGCATCTATGAGGACTTCAGCTCCTTCTTCACTCTCATGGAGAGTATCAATATCAGTCAGCTCTTGCAGCAAGTCAACCACAGCTATGGAAACATGTGCTGGGTGTTAAGGACAACCAACAGGGAGGCAAATACATTTAGTACCAATAGCAGATGGCTCTTAGGCCAGCGTGCTCATGACATGACCCCAAAGCAACTGGCAATACATTACCAGTGAGGTGATACAATGCATTACAATCACAGCAGCAGGGCACAGGGTTCCAGACACAAGAGCACACAGACAAGAGCAGCAGATCTTCCCCAGAAGTGCTAAAATTAGGGAATCTGAACAATTAGGAATGATGGAAACAAATGTGATTCTGTGCTTACTGTATCAGGCAATTTTACTGTTTCTTCATGGTAGTTATTTATTTTTTTCAAATCAAACCTGCTGGAGTTGGTCTAAGGAGGCACCATCTTGCATTGTCAAGACTGAACACATGCAAAGAGAAATGAGTTATAATAATGTGATTTGGGTATTCTGCTCTCAGTGATAGCCCTGCTAACCTGATACACACACACACACCTAACGAGGGCACCGCCAGCAACAGGAGCATCACCCCCCTCTGCCCAGCCCAATTAGGGCAGCATGCTCCTCAAACCGCAGCCCTCGCAGGAACAGCGGAGCTTCTGCCAGCCCAATTTTCACTCATTAACTCTGGGCTGCATAACACACAGCTCCCCTGCCTGCTGCACAGCTCCCTTGTACGACAAGACGTATTCCAGCTCATTAGACCCACTTCCCTATTCTCTCAGACACACTGATCAATCCTGCCTGCGTCCCAAGGGCAGAGCAGGAGACGTGGGTTTCTGGATGTCCTAAATAACCACTCTGTGATGGATCTCTCTCAAGTGCCCGGGCTGACAAAGCGGCTCCCAGGTCTCCTATTTGTGCATTTGCTCAGACACACAAGCAGCAACAGGAAAAGTATTTTCATCTGTCTTTTCTTAGTGAGGTTCAGCCACTAGAGGTAAACTCTGCAAGAGAGAGCCCGGACCTTCTGCTGGACAAGCTGCAGGAGAGTCACCAGCATGTCACTTCAGGCAAGCGTCACCTCAGCAGGGTGTCACTGCAGTGACAAAGGCTAATCACACACTACACTGCACTAGGCAAGAGTAAAACAAGCAAGTCAACAGAAGGAATTCTTATCTTCTCCTTGGCACTCATGGGGCAACTGGCAGAATATTCTGTTCAGTTGTGGGCTCTCCCAATAAAAGAGAGGCCTTGACACACTGTGCTTGGGAGAGCAGAGGACCACTGAGGTGGTCTGGGGGTTAATACAGGATGGATGAGGACAAATTGAGGGAATGGGGTTTCATCAGCTCGCGGGAGAGAAAGCTCAGGGAGGAATCAGTTGAAGATTTCTGCTGTCTCCTGGGTGCTACAAAGGTAACTAAACCAAGTTCTTTGGGAGTGCACGGTAAAGAATTCAGCAGAGCTCATCATGCAGGGCATTACTGTGTGGAAAGCTTCTGTTGAGGCTTGCAGTGAGAGTATCAGCTATCCTCTAAAATTTAGGAGATAGTAAAGCAAAGCCTCATTTGAAGCTTTCATGTCTTTAATTAATAAAATCTTGTTGGTGATCATCTTTCATTCACATGTTTTGTGTAAAACTGTATGAATCATTCAGCAGATTATCTGCTCCCCCTGGACATTGCTTTTGTCTCCTTGCATTAGTCCCTCAAGACACCACAATTAAATCACATTTGAAGAGGCATTTGTTTAGTTCTCTCCTTGAAAAACTCATTTTAAAAAATATTTTCCCACTTGTTTTAACAAAACATCATTAGAAAACCTGAGCTGAATCAATCCAGTTTTATGTCTAGATGCTTCACTTCAATAGTGCTTCTACCCTGTATGTGAGCAGCAGCAGTCTCTGCTTCCAATGGAGCTCAAAACACTTCAGTTTTATAACAAGAAATATACTTTTCCCAAAATTGCAGCTCTCAGGCCAAATTCCTACCCATAAACTCAGACAGACAAGTTGCAAACCAAACAAAAAGAGTTCACACTGGAAACCCTGACAAGTCTTTGACAGCAGCAGTGACCCCAGCACAAAGCTTTCCATGGCAGACAGGACAAAGCAAGCTGTACTCTTGTGCCCTTTATCTGGAAAACAGCTCTGCTATCCCAGTCAATATTCCCACAGTTCCTTTTTTCCCTATGAATGAGAAATTCAGTATAAAAGCACATAGTACAAACAAGTCTGTGGTGTCTGGTACAAAATAAATAATTAAACTGCAGTAACCACGAAATTGGATTTGCATGGGAGGAGCTTCCCCCTGTACAACATAAATTGTTAACAGTTATTTGAGAGCCATTTCCTTGCAGATCTTGGATAAGGGAAGCTGTGGGGTTTACTGTTTTGCAAGGACCAGCATTCACCACATCAAGGTTCTACCTGATGCAAGTCAAAATACCCAAACACAGTGCTCGCTAATATAAACTGGCATGCAATAAAATATTTATGTTTTGGTTTTAGCTTCTGATCACTGCACCCACTTAGAAAGAATGAATTATGAATTCTCAATAGATGGTGCTATAAAGAAAAGTGCTAAAAAAGAAAACCAAGATCTGTGCATCAGACCACAACACGCAGCACTAACAGGCCTTTTCACATTGTATATTCCAAAACACCTCAGGAAAGCTGGTAAGTGTTATCTCCTGCTTTACACATAAAGAAGCAAAGAATAAATTACCTTCCTAAGGCCATGGATCAATAAAAATGGAAAAAGGACTGCCTGAATCCCAAGTCGACACGCAGTGCCCTTTCCGCAGGGCTTCACTGCTCCCTCCACCCACAGATATTTTCAGGACACAGACATGCAATCTCCCAAGTCATGTAACAATTTTTCAGCTTAATCTGCTGTAGAATATTTTACAAGCAAAGCGGTCTGAGGTCTGCTTTTACAGACTGCACAGTGGCATAGTGCCAGTCCCCAGCTGACAGCTAAGCATCAAGGCACCAGGATACTCAAAAAATGGCACTGGTTTTGATCAACATTGCCAAAATGGGAAGCTCTTTCTCAGATGCCCTCAGAGCTCCGGAGGGATCAGGGT
Organism: Motacilla alba alba; assembly: GCF_015832195.1. Lineage (NCBI taxonomy): Eukaryota > Metazoa > Chordata > Aves > Passeriformes > Motacillidae > Motacilla > Motacilla alba. The sequence goes on along the minus strand of NC_052035.1, from coordinate 7,515,446 downwards.
CAGTGACACTGGACCTCACTGAGCATGGAAATGGAATTGTCTCTGGATATAACCAGAGGGGCCACCCACAGCCTTGAGCTCTGTGCACACCAAACTAAAGGTACGGGCACACGAAGAGGGCACATTTACAAACTAAGGTGAAACATGTGGTGAGCTAATCCATGACAAACAGCTGACAGCCTGACAGCTCAGCTCCCAGCAAGAAGGGGTAAAACAGTCTCATTTTCACTGGGGATATTCCAAAGTTTGCAGTCTGAGATTATCGCTGCTAAGCCCAGGCCTTCACTTCTCCTGTGCTGCTCATCTGCTCACACTCTTAACACTGCCACTCAAAACTAGATGAAAGGTCATAAAACAAGAAAGAGAATAACAGCACTGAAAAAAATTCAGAATCAATATGACTTGAACAAAGAGGGCTTTCACTGGGAAATAAATGAAAAACCAACACATAAATTCAGGGTGGTGGGAAGAGGAGAAAAACATCTACAGGAGCCTGGGAAAGAGGACATGAGAGATTACAGAAAAGTCTGTATAAAGCTTTCTCATGAGAGCTGCTTTAACAACTGAAGGATATCTGTGTTGTCATGTCCCAGCAGCCCAAGCAGAGACTGCACAGCATTCAGCTCCACCAGCAGGTGATACAGGCCGGGCATCGTCGCAATCACGTGCATTTCCTGAATGATGTCATTTAAATCCAGTTCTGACTCCATAAACCTGAGGCAAGACAAAAAAGGTAACAAAAAGGCAAGAAGAGACTACTGCCTTCCAGGAGACACCACATAGGGCTTGTCACCCCAGGTGCACATGGCACCAGCATTTCTATCCTCCCTGTCCTACACCTGCCCCTTGAAGTTTAATCCTGCAGCAGCATAAACATTTCTAGTGTATAATTTACATAGAGTAAATAAGCAGATTTGTTCCAATTTTGCAATTCAGTTCTAGAATTTCAAGAAGAAATTAAATTCAAGATGCTGCAGCCACACATCAGAAAACCTGCTTATGAAATAAATTCTGCAGAGCGCTGCACCTTCCCTAGCTAGCACATATGAGTAGGTGGGTTGTCTGAGTCTGAAGTCCATAAAAATAACCTGGGTAAGGGAAAGGACAGCAAACTGGACAAAAAATAATGGCATTGAACTGTAGGAAGAAATCCCTTTAATGTGAGGAACAGAACACCTTCAAGGGAGAAAGAGGCTTCAAGGACACAAACACACATCTGGCTCTTGGAGCCCATCCAGCTGTTCTGTTCACCACAGCACTGGGTAACATAAAATGATTTCCTCCCCACACAGACCTCTGGCTGGTAGGCAAGCACACACCTTCACACCAAATGATGGAATGAAACCTTTAATTATTGCTGATGATGGTTTTTGCGCTGCCAGCCATATATTGGCCCCATCAGAGTCTCAACAAAGCCATTTTTAATTAACCAAGTCAGTTTCAAATAATATTTAGAAGAACTACAAGGCAATAACTGCTGTTACATAAGCCTTATGTAACTGAAAACATCTCTGTATTCCTGCAATTGATTTAGGCTTATACCTAAAATCAAAGGAAAAAAGTTAAGTACAGGCTTACTTCTCTGGATTATCAGGAAACTTGATCCGCAGCTCCTGGTTTTTGTAGGATCTCTTCTCAAAGGTGAGAATCATCTTCTTCACTGAACTTTCATCCAAAGGTTCCTCCTGACCAAATCAGAAAAGACAGAAAAGTGAGCTTTGGATGGCTGGAGAAATATCAGCAATGTGGTGGGACTGCAGCCAGGCCCAGGGCCCTGGGAATTCCAGCCAGCTCTGTAATCTCACTGCAGAGAGCTGCCAAACACCTCACATGCCATCACTACCCACCCCAGCTCAGACCTCGAGCTGCTCTTTTACACCTGTTATAACCTGGCACCACCAGCTCATATCGAGGTTTTTTTGCTTCTGACATAGAGCAAACCTGCACTCACAGCCTGTGCCCATGGAGAGCTCCTCTGCAGAAGTCCCTTGTTGTGCTATTGTTTTTTTGAAGTCTACATTCAACTGCCCTGAATTTATGTTCTTCTGCATTTTCCTCACTTGGATAAGCTTTCTTAAAGCTGTTATCTTAAAATCTTTTCCTAAAGAAAAAAAATAAATCAATATTCTACTCTAGTAGAATTTTGTAAATGCTCCTAAGGTGTTTCTCAGCTGGAGTTGTATATTTACTGTACAGCAGCAATGCAACCTCGGCTGCTTCCCTGACACCTACAAACATTTTCCTCAGTTTATGATTTTAATGTACTTCTTTTATTAAAAAATTGATGATATAGATTTCCCTGTGTAACCTCTTCCCCCTCCTCTGACTGTGTTACAACCACTATTTAAGAGAAGCTCTCAAAACAAAACCCAAACCAGACACCCTCCCATCTTTAGCCAAGTTTTGTGCCCATCCCCTGCTCAGAATTAAATCAAGAGCTGCTGCTGCTGGTGTTGCAGATTCTTTGGTCAGTGGCTCTAAGCAGCAACCTGTTATGAGACAGAAAACCTCCCTTTCTTCAGCAAACTCCATTACAATAACAACACCAGCCCCAGCCTTCAGTTATGATTGGATTTCCTCCGTTCCTTGCCCAGCCTGTCTCATTGCCATCCCACTCATGTCACCACCCCATTCAGCCAATCAATACTACAGTGCCCACAGCACATTCTCCTTGCACTGGGATTTCAACCCACACATGCTGACACTGCTTCCTTCTGTTCCCTTTGATTCTTTGCTTCCTCTAACACATATCACTATGATATCTCCATTAGGATCTGCTTTATATCTTGTATTGAATTTGCATTCAGTATTGCAGTGTCCTACAGATTAGCTTCTTCACATCAAATTTACTGGGACGAAGCACATTTTAATGGCACTTATATTAGCTGCAGTCCAAAGTAATAAACAAGAGATTTGAGTTCTAAAGCCCGGACTTTCAGCCTTTAAAATGTCTGGCTGGGAGGACTCCACTTGACAAAGATGAGGGACTGGCACACTGCAGGAATCCACAAGACTCCAGCCAGTCAGGAGGACTCTTCTCTCGATCCATCCTCCCTGGAGCTGAAATGCTACAGAAATCCTGCATTATCTTTCTCTGCTATCAGCAACAACTGTCATGGCAATAGCTCAACATCAAAAAAAAAGAGGGAGATTCTCAAAGACGGATGCTAGCAATGCTGTATACAAAGGACAATGATATTTTACAAAGCTACACGATTCTGCAGTGGTGAATATCACTTGTTTTTTTATCAAACAGGACACAGGCAGCAGGAAGCAAATATCTTCTAGATTTATACCACTCCATGTGTCACATTTATAAAGTGATCTTTTCCCTGGCCCTTGGCAGAAAGGCCAATGCAGCATTGGATTTCTGTCTCCAAGGCTTGAAATCATTTACCCTTGACAGCTGCCACCCCCCTCCTCTGACCCAAGACCTTTCCTATACAGAAGAATGTTTGTTTATTTGCTGCTGCTGCCGCACAGCTACAAAGAGGGGGAGAAGCTGCATGGTTGGGGGTACTGATGAGAACAATAGTCAGGAAATTGGTTAGAACACAGAAACTGTTTCCTAAAAATATACTTTAGAAGGTGTTCTGGGTATTCTCAGACCAAACAGAGATTAGATTTGAAAGCCCTCTCCCTTTTGCCCCCGCTTTAAATCTTCAGCTGATATATTTGAGAAATGTGCAATTAACGAACACCCCGCAGGGCAGGAAAGCAAACCCACAAACTGAAGCTGTCCAAGCACAGAAAAATCACGTTAAGCCTCACCACCTACATGGCAAGAAATGGAAATCACAGAGAAGGGGTTTAGTGTTTGGTTATTTCCACTGCCTCTCCTTTCCCAGAGGACTTACTTCCTCATCTTCCTCTTCTCCATCCCTCTCAATTATCTGAAGGAGTTTCTTCTTCTCATCATCAGTTTCTTCCTGGGCTGCAGACTCCTCTTCCCTGTGACGACCATGCTCTCGGGCACTGGCTTGTTTCCGACGTGCTTTGATTTCCTCTTCCTCTTCATCACGGGGTCTTTTTGTCCCTCTGTTAGGCTGAAGTCACAGAAATAAAAGGTGAACGAATACAAGTGTTTAGTGACCCTTGCAAACCAGAATACCAATATTACAAGCCATACTGAGGAAATTCTTACAAGTTTAAAAGATTTGCTTACACGACACTTAACAACTCTGAAAACCGGAAAGGAAATTAATTTAGTGAAGTGGAACATCACATGAGTAGATGAATGCCTCTGCCAAGAGCTGTGTCAACATCCTACCGTCTTTGATCTATGAACACAATTCACAGGAAAATATCTTCATAGACAGCAAGGACAAGAGTGCACAGACAAGGAGTGGCCGAGCAGCCCTGCTCAGTGGGGCACAGCTGCCCATCAAGGAACCCCAATCTGCTGACTCAGCTCAGACAACCCCACATTTCACAGCCAGCAGACTGATATGCTCAGCAGACAGCAGGGAAAGATAATTTTTTACCCACAACATATACAAGACTATATTGAATTCCTGTGTGCCTCCCATTTCACCCCCATCCTTCTGTCTGAAGTTTGCTGACAAGCAAAAGCAGAATCAGCCCAACTCAGTGTAGGCAAGACAAGGAGGATTGCTGCTTGCTGCAGCTCTGCAGGAGCTTGGCACTGGATTAAACAGTGCCCAAAACATCATGGTTTGCTTGGAACAACCTATTATTTTATTCCACTATTTCTAGTTGATTGTCAAAATTAAAGGTAATTTGCCAAGGACAAGAAGAAGTCCATTAATCCTAATCCCATGTTTTCATTCAGGCAGAAAGGGATAAAAGCATTTGCAACAGAAGAAAAAACTTTCCCCTCAAAAGCTACAAGGACATTAAATTTGGTCTCTCACATTTTTTGAAGGACAACCAAGCTGGAACAGGAGTACTCTATGCTCTATAACTACAGCAAAACAAAGCTTAATTCTTTACTATTTAAAAGGAGTGTATGTATCAAGAATAATAAAATAATAACAGAAATACTTTTACTTTACATCACTACTCAAGTCACCTGGTAGGTGATTTTGTAACCTCATTAGGTCTAACACATGTCCATCTTAATTTATAAAACACCACCTGGCAGGCAGCCCTACTCTTCTGCTCTGTGGGACCCTTTTCTAAAATGGCAAAAGTCACACCAGGCTTCCATGAACACAGGCCCTGCTTTTATGCAAGACTGAGATCCTTCTCGTGTTTGATCCAAAGAAAGATGCAGAGGAAATAAGTGACAGTGGCATTCTCCTGCCAGGTCTGGCACTAGTGCGAGCATCAAGATGGGAATTTCCAGCTCCCTGGCAGGTTAGGAACTTTGGGGCTGCAGAGGGTAATAAACCTTCCAGGCCCCTAAGGGAATCCAGCTGGGGTTCCAGTTCTGCCACACGCTGCACCAGTGGCACAGCCCAATGACAAGCTGGTAAATCATCTGCTCCGGAGAAAATGCTGCTTTCAGATGTAAAAAAATGAACCCCCCCCACCAGCCCCAAAAAGCACACGAGGAGTTAATTGTAGTTAAGAAGCAGGCCAGACAGCAGCCTGGCTGGGATCACCTCGTTTTCAGGGTTACCACCTTGTCACCACTTTAGGGAAGATGCAGAATCAAGTTTCCCAGACAACACATTAGCACAAATCAGAGCTGTATCTGCTCGCTCCCAGGCAAACCTGTTCAAGCTCTGTTATCTCTCTCCTTTCTCCCTATATCTTCTCTGCCATTTCCATTACAGATGGTACATTCCTGACTTAAACCCCCTCTAAAGTGCCTCCATGCACTTTTAAAGCAGTTATTCAGCTCATAATTCAATAGCCATGACGTGGAAGCATACCCAGAGATTCTGTGAAATGAAAAATTTATTTGCTTGGAGGGTTTTGTGGATTGGGTTTTTTTTTTAAAGCAGATTCCTATTACTTATCTTCTAGGTACATTAAAATATAATTTCACATAGATCCATTTGGAAACAAATGTGTCATTGACAACAACTAATAATTCAAATGCTCCCTGAGCAACGAGCAACTCCATAAAAAGAATAAGGAAAAGCTGTTCTTCTAAATGATGTCATCCAAGGCAAAAAACTTCAGTAAATCCATACTCCTTACTCAATGTCCTTGATGTCACAAGGGGCCCTGCCCTTCCTATATCCTCCCATTCACTCCTTGGTAATACCACCCTAAACCATCTTTGGCAGATTAATGTCACAAACACAAACACAGCAATTAGTGACATAAATCCCGAAATTTACATCTAAACCTCAACAAGATTTGCCATGGATGTTCCTAATTTGGAATGGGAATCTCAATCCTCACTCTTATTTCTGAACATTAAAAAGGACCAAAGCCCCTGGCAAGCCTGAGGTGCAATGAGAGGCTGAGGGAGCTGGGGGCGTATGGGATGCAAAGTAACGTGCCATAGGAAGGGACTGCATCCTAGGACAAAACCTAAACTAAAACTCCATCATGAAACCATCCCCATTTCCTCTGAGTACACAATCCTCAAGATCAGAATTTACACCCTTGCTTCCGTCTCAAATATTTTCCCCTTTTTGGTATTTCTGCGTTGCTGGGGGAGGCTGGGTAGCACAGAGCAGAATCAGAATCATCACGATCAATCACGGCGGTGCCCGCGTGCGATCATTAGCGCTGCCAGCAGCCTGGCAATAGGCAGTAATTGAATTCCGGGCAAACGCTATTAAGCAGGCATTAAGGCTTTGCCTCTCCTTATTGATGTTATGCAAAACCTCGCTAAGAACATTGCTGCTCCCAACCAGCACTTATTAAAGCCAGAAAGCAAGGCCCAAGTGGAACACCTGGGTCCTGCTCATTCCACAAGAGATGCACAGTCATGAACAACTGATTTAAGGCAGGCATTGCTTTCTGTTCATTGATTTTCATCGTGGGTTTGCATTTGTGTTTTGCAAAGGACTCTTACCAACCAGCAAGAACGAAGCTCATAGGTTGCTGCACCGAGCCTGGTGCATTTCACTCAGCAAACACAGATTGTGCCCAAACACATTTATTTAACCAATTCCACAGCTTCACAGACATCTGCACGAGTTCTGCCTTTCTGGTAGAAAAGAGAAAGTTAATCATTTGATAAACAAAATGTGGGTTTTTTTACTTAGTTGAGCTAAGGTGGATCTGGCAAGAAGTTAGAATTCATTAGAAATGCACAAGAAAAGCATTTTTCAATTGTTATGTTAGCTAAGCTTAATTCTGTTCCTGATGAATGCAGGGCATTCACAGTAATTTATTCAGCAGGCATTTTCATTTAAATCTAACACTGATAGCACCACACAAAAAAAAAACAATGAATACAAAAGGGTTTAAAAAAAGCTACTGTTTATAAAATATGATAAAGTAAACAGAAGCTGGTAATTGGGAACGGGAGGATTATCTTTCCCTTTCTCTTGTAGCCCTCCTGCACTGGTTGTGTCTGTTAGCTGACACTCCCTGGGGCCCAGCCTTTGGGGCACAGCCTTTGCCCAGACACACCTGACACAGGTCCTGGTCTATGCACAGCCAGGTAAGGCCCAGCCTGACCTCAGTGTGGGCAGCAGGAGCAGCATCAGCCACGTGTGCCAGGAGGAACAGGGAAACAATGTCCTAAATCAAAGCACAATAATCTGCCAGCGCCCCTGGGCTCCCTCCAAGCAGTGACTGCACATTAATATCAGGGCTAAGTACACCACAAAATCAGAACACACATTTCTCAGAATCCTGATTGCTTCAGCCTTTGCCAAACATAAGGAAGGTTTAGAGAGGTCTCAGTAGTTTCATATTACTCAGGAAATACTCAGGAGTTTCATATTACTAAGATATCTGTTTTGTAAGTAACCTCATTACTGCGAAGCTCAGAAATTTTTTGTTAATGAAATCTGAAATAAATCTTCATAAATGATGCAGCTTCTGTGCCTACATCCCAGCCCGCTCCAAAGAGCCCCTCAGAAAGCAGCACAGCAGCTGTGAGTTTGGGATCCTAATCTCCAGAGGAATCTTCAGTGACTTCCTAATTTTGTTTCCAATGTTTGTGATAAACCAGGCCATTATCAATCTCACTTTCCCATGATTTTTCTTCCTGAGGCATGACACACAGCACTTCTAAATGGTGCAGGATCTGAGTGCTAAAACCTGGAAGAACTGGTACCCCAAGAAAATCAGAAATCTCAGAGACCCAAGAGCTCCAAAATCACACAAACTGAGGCAAATGCAGTGACAGGTGCACACTGTACCCACACGGATACAGGTTATTCATTTCAATACAGGGTAGAATTAAGGAGGAATTTTTTCACAGAAAGAGTGGTCAAATACTGGAATCATCTGCCCAGGGAGGTGGGGGAGTCATCATCCCTGGATGTGTTTAAAAACAGACTGGATGTGGCACTTGGTGCCATGATCTAGTTGAGGTGTTAGAACATGGGTTGGACTCGATGATCTTAAAGGTCTCTTCCAACCTAGAAATTCTGTGATTCTGTGATTCAGAGGGAATGAACCCCTGTGCCCTCCAGCCTCCCTTCTGAGGCTCTGAACCACCCAAGGAACACATCAGGGAGGTGCAGAACAGGGATCTTTCTTGACACCCCTGGTTTGGTGGTCAAAGACAATACATTGGGAAGTAAACTAGAGATTCCCTTGCCGCCCTGTGAGAGCACAGCTCTGGCAGCACGGGGCTGTACTCGCAGGAGCAGAGCCAAGGGATGAGGCAGACAGCTGAGCCAATGTCGGCTCCTTGTTTTAACTGCCAGCAGCAGAGGAGCTACTGGGGTAATAAAGCTGCAAGTAGCCAACAACCAGCTCAGCTGAGCTGCCCCTACCATCAGATGCATCCATTGCATTGCAAATTGACAGCAAATGATCCATACCGGCAGCAGAAATGATGATGTGCCCCCGTGGATACACAGAGATCCTCCATCCCTGTACACGCTGCACTGAACCCCAACAGACCCCGGGGGGATCGCCCAGCGTGCCGAGGGCAGATCCCACCCCACCAGCTCCTGCTGCTTCTGTCTGGATTTCACTGACAATCAGCGCTTTGCAATGATCACTCACAGCGATGAAATCTGCCTTTAATGAGAATTCAAATCACCTCCCGTATTCCCTCCCAAGACAACTGAAAGAAGAGTCTGAATAGCCCCGGAGTTGGCTTTGTCCTCTTAATTACCCTCTGTAATCAGAGACCAAACACGGAGGATCTGGGCAAACAGCAGCAATATTTAATCATCACTTTAGACCATCTGCAACTGTTTTGCAGCAACACGTAAAGTTTATGGATTCCTGAGCTTTGTATAAACGGCCAGGTGCTGTTTAATTGTATTTTTTGTTGCAAGAGGTTTCTCTTCCCCTTTCTGGCAGACACTTGGTGCTGAATTGGTGGCACGGTGCCTGCAGTCTTCCAGCCAAGTTTGGCTCTGAGGGAGAACATCTTCTTGCCGAAGCAAGGGCACAGATTACACATTTAGAGGAGAAAATTCCAAACAGCGTAAGAGGAAAGCAATTATTTTGGGTTGTGCTGAGGGAGGTTGAGAAGACCAACTCATTTGCAGCAAGAGATTAAAATCAGAGAGCTGAGGTACCATCCCTGCAATGAGGACAGCCAAGGAGACCTTGAGCCAGCCCACAGCCCAGCCCTGAGCAGGGAAGCTCCCAAACCCAGGGCTGGAGCTGCTGGGGAAGCTGCCAAGCCACCCTCCCCTGGTCATCTTCAAGCCACCCTTCCTGAAGGCAGAGCCTGACCCCCAGGACGGGAGGCAGTGAAATCTCCCGCGTCCAACTATTTTTCCTCACCTCCCAGCAGGAAACGCCCTCACAGAAGGGAATCTCATTTTCTCAGAATCAGAGCAATTTGCCTGCCTTGTGCTCCTCCACTTCTTTCACCTGTACTCACCACTGTACCCAGTTCTGGAGGTCTGAACTCAGCAGCACTGACCTCCAGTGCTCCCTACAGCATCACCTCAGCTGGTGACAGCAGAACCACCTGCACTCAGCTGAGAGCCCAGGAGAGCACAGAGCCAGGGCAAATCCCTCAGGAGCCATTCCAGCAGTTAGCTGAAAGCTGCAGAATGCTTTTCCCCACAGCTAAGAACAATTTTAGCAGCAAGAAATGGAATTAAAATTTAGATACCCTGCAGCTAAGCAGCACTTGACAGAATAGAGCCCCCACTGTCACAAGCAATCACCCCCTGCCCGGGCTGAGAGCTCATCCAAGGGAAAGCTGCACAAAATCCAAGAGAGCAAAGCAAAATGGATGGACACTTCCCTCCAGAGCGGAGGGAATCCCGGGGAGTTCACATCCTGACAGCAAGAAAAAAAAAATCACCTAACAAAACCCCAGACTGGAACTTGGTTAAAAAGTGACAAAGTTCATTCAGGTTGCCCTCTCTGTGCCTTAACCTGCATCCCAGCCTTGTAAGGGATGACATTGCTAAGCTCCAGATGGGGTGGAGAAGGCCAAAGAATCACAGGAACGTAAGAAATGAGATTTCTAATTTGATGTTGAAAAAGCACATTTGAAAAAGACAGAGAAATACAGAAGTGGAGCAGATCTCAGCCCAGCAGGGCTGCGCTGCTGGATGCAGCAGGATACGGAGGGATGTTTGAGACAGAGCAAGCCACGGAAAGAAACATCCTGGAGATTATCAAGGAACAATCCAGTGGAGCTCTCAAAGACAGACTGCCCCAGAAACTGGAATACCATTGGGAAAACTGCTGAGAAACCTCTCAAACCCGACAGCAACTTCCCCTTTTCCCCCGAGCACCTCCAAACAGCACATTCCCAAAGCACAAACACGGAGTGAACAGCAAGACACTCCCTTCACCTCTGCGCCCCACGGAGTGAGGCACACCAGGAGAGCACCAGGAATTCTGTGCTCTCAGCTCGGAGCAGACCTGGCCGCACCTCCACGGCTGAAAACGCCTCGGGGAGTTTTCCTCACCCAGGGAAACCCCAAGGCTGCAGCCGGGCTGGGGACTGAAGCCAAGCCCGGCATTATCCCGGCCAAGGTACCAAAATGTTACCGCAGTTCGTACCCTCATTCCCTGTTTCACAGGGAACACCTGAAATCTGCTCCTGGACAACAAACCAACGCGCTCGATACCTGCACACAACGAGCCAGCGGTGACCGCAGGGCAAGGCAAGAAAACGCTCCGAGTAAAGCGAAACTTTTACAAGGAAAACTTTTTTAAACATATTCTGATAAAAATGAAATTAAATTGGTTTTGTCATAAAATAGGGAGGAAAAGACAGGCTAGAACAGCCACGGAACGAGCTCAGGCTTCGCTCCAGCTCAGGCGGGCACGGATCTGCCCATCTGTGGCCGAAGCGACACCGGCAAAGCCGCGGAGCCCCCGGTAATCGGGTCCTACCGGGCACCGCCGCTCCGAAGAAGGGGAGAGACCCCCAAAACTTAGCGGCGCTTTAACCAGACCCCGTGCGAGAGCGGCCGGTGAGGCCCCGCACGGCGGCCGCCCCAGGCCCGCGGCCGCACGGGAGCCGGAGCAGCATCGCCGCCGCCGCAGCGGGGCCACGGACGAGGTCACCTCCGCGCTGGGGACCGCAACACCCTCAGCACGGCCCAACCTCCCGAGCTCACCTGGTAGCTGAGCAGCTCCCCCACGTCCATCGCACCCACCGGGCCCCGCCACCGGGGAACCTGTCGCAAACCACCGGGGCCGCGCGACACCTGCCGTAAGGCAGGCAGCGTAGGCCGGGCGGCGCGGCGCCACACTGCCGGAAAGCGAGGCGGGGGGGGCGCGGCGCAAAGGGAGAGGCGAAAGGCGCCACACTGCCGTAAAGCAGCGCGGGGCTGTCGCAAACGGGAGCAGGGTCCCCCCCCGCCCCTCACGGGTGCCGGGGCCGGGCTCGGGGGCCTCCCGCCTGTCCCCCGGTGCCACACGGCAGGGAGAGGACGGGACCTCGACGCTCCCGGTGACAGGAGGGCCCCCCCTGCCCCGAGCAGCCGGTGCCACGGGCGAAGCGGGCAGCGTCGGGCCCGTGACACCCGGCTGAGCCCCTCAGGCGGCCCCCGGGCCCGCGGGCAGCAGCGGTTTCTCGTGACACGGTTTCCGTAACCCTGCAAAGGCGCTGGCCGGCTCGGGAGTGCGGGCGGCGGTGCCGGCGGTTATTGACAGCGCTGCTGTTTGTACCGGCGTCATTACCCGCTGTCACCTTGAGGACACGCCAAGGACCGGGCTCGGAGTGCGGCAGCAGCGGCGTGACGGCCCCTCTGCTCGCTGAGGTCGTGACAAATCGCTCTGTAATTCCACGAGATGCAGAAGCCCAGACAGACTGAGGCATTTCTCAATTTAACAAATAAGAATAATTAGGAGAGAGTCGACTCGGCCAAAATCGTACTGGATTTATTTCAGCTACGCTTTAAAAAACAGTCTTGAGCTAAAATAATTTTTCATAATGATCACAGCTATTACGCAGTTATCTCAGCAGGAGTCTGGTTTGAGAAATCTCAGAAAATTAAAAAACTATAACATGTTTTTGAAGGAGTCCCTCGCATCCCCCATTGTTTCAGGAAAATATAGGAGATCGGTCATGGCAAAATTAACTCAACAAATCTGCATGTTAAAGATGAGATAAATAGAAGATAATTATTAGCTCGTCTGGCTTTTGAGTATTGAGTGTTCAGATAATTCCCCAGCTGTGAAACCTCCACATTTGGAGACACTGGAGGGGTACTGGCACATCCTGGGAACAGGGTCCAGCTGCTGGGAAGCTTGACCCCCACGCGGGGATGAGCACAACAAGCAGGTGTAGCACTCGCACAGGGCAGTGCGGATAAGAACTGAGCACCCACAGCCACACAGAGTATGATGAGCTGCTCCTGCCCCGAGGCTTCCCGTCCACCTCATTCCCGCTGAGTGGAACAGCTCTGGGAGGAGCTGGGGGAAGGCAGAAACCACCAGTGAGTGAGCAGAAGAGCCCCAGCCTGAGCACAGCGAGTGAGGCCGGCACCTTTGCCTCCAGCTTCTTGTTAAAAGGGATGGAAAATGTTCAATTCACTCCCTGACAGGACTCAGAGGCCGGGGGCAACACTCAAAAAAAAAAACAAAAGCAGGAATTTGAGGAACTGTGGCACCGCATTGGTGCCTGGGAAGGCCAATTCTCATCCAGTCCTACAGGGCAGGATGCAATAACAGAATTTTTATCCAATAAGGTGAGTTGGAGCACAGGGACAAAACACTGAATTAAAAAGTGAAACCAGGAGCAAAATCAAAGTATTAAAAAAGCTCTCAAGGAAATAAATGAAGGATGGAGATGGGCAGCTGCCCCGGGTGGTGGGTGCTGCATGGGGCTGGCACCAGCCTCTCCCAGGTGGAACGTACAACAAAGCTGGGTAAGGGGCTGAAGGCTCTGGATGGGCTGGAGCAAACCCTGGGACTTGGCTTGGTCAGGAGAACAAGGACTCCTGGCTTCCTCTTCCCAGGCACCCGGTGGGGATGGGGTGCCACCCTCGGGGCTGGCCATGTCCTCAGGCCTTTCCTGACACTTTCCCCTGGATGGGCACAGAGGAGCCAGGAGCCAGCAGCAGCTGCAGATGAGGCTTATGCAATGGTCTCGGCATGGAAACAGCAGATCCTCATCCCAGCAAAGCAGGGCTGCAGGGGATGCTCAGAACCGTGGATGGGAGCGGAGGTGGGAGGAGGAGGAGAGGAGGAGAATCCTGGTTTAATTTTATTCCGAGTTCAGGTTTCAACCCAGATGCCTCGAGATCTAATTCCGAATAAATAATTGTACTGAGTAACCCAGGTCCCCCAGTGATTAACTAAACACACTGAGGCTCGCTGAAATTGAATTAGTGGTGTGCACTCAGCCGTTATTACCCTCCCCACGTCATGAATATTAATGAGGGGTTATTAAGAAATGTAAATGATGCCTCAGGGGGTTGGGAGCACAGGGGGTGCGGGGCCGTGCGGGCTGATATGACAAACCATTAGGAAAACAGCCTGATTGAAGCCACTTTTTAATTATGTCAGATCTCGCTCTTTGGCGGGTGCAGCCGCGTTTCCGGATGCTTTCGTCTTTATTAAAATGAGAAAAAAGGAACAAGTCAGAGCTGGAATGGGAAATGAGCCTTTGCGTGGGGGAAGATTCAGCCGCCCAACAGCCTGGCATGTGGGGGTGACAGGGTCCTGCACCCCACAGGGTCCCCCCCGGCTCAGCTCCGGCCAGGACACCCCCATGCTGACAGAGAGGGACACTGGCACCCCCACAGCACCTGCACCCTGTCCCTGGACCCCCACAGTCCCCAGCTCCCCAGCACGGCCCTGCTGCCTGCAGCCCCTTGCCTTGGTTCAGCCTGGCTGGGCAGTGGAGCGACTGCCACAGGCTCATGCATTTTAACAGGGCTCCCACACCGGAATGGGAGCTGACAGGGCCAGCTGAGTTAATCAGAGTGGATAATGGAGGGAAAGAGAGAAATCTCAGCCCAAATTGCTGCAGAAATCATGAGCCGGGACTCAAAACCATCGAATTAAGCCGGGATGATGCTTAAAGGGAAAGGCTGCAGTTCTCCCAGCCTGCTGTCCCACTGAAGCAGGGAAGGAAAATGGCCACAGAGCCCTTGTCCTCCCACAAAGGGTAGGGGCCACCAAACATTGAGGAGACCCTGTTCCACGGGAGAGATGTGCCACTGGCACTGGGACAGACATGGTGGTCCATCCAGCTCTGCCCCATCAGGGGGTCACACACTAAACAAAGCAGGCCAGGGGCTGTTCTTTGGAGGGCACCATCACATCAAATGCTTTGCTGTAGTGATGAGTAGGGCACAAGCCTGGACTTGCTCCACCATCCCAACACTCACTCCCCTCCGCGTGCTCACCCTCCGAGAGTATCAAACCCGGGTGCCTGGCCAGGGCTGAGCCACCAGCAAGGGGACAATGGGCATCGGATGGAATCACAGCCCACGCCTGCGACCCGCCGGCACCCTGGCGGTGTCACCACAGCCAGATGGAACAGTCTGGGACAGGCACGCACGCGGAGTTCGTTGGGATTCAGGTCTCTCCGCCCTGATAGCTTCATAACACCAGGCTGCCGCTTAATTGCGCCCGTAAGTGTTGGAACTACTGAAGGGTAAAATGCAAATGGTGTAACCTTTCCTGAGCTCGCCCGGCACTGCTGTGCCGGCTCTGCGCCGAAGGGAGCCGCCTGAATCCCTTCCCGCTTCTTAATTGCTCAAAAGCTGCACGGAAATGCCCTCCCCAGGCCCAAGGAGGGAGAGGACAGGCCCCTTATCGAGGCTGTCTGCTGGTTCCCCAGAGGTGCCGGGGAAGCCCTGGAAGCTGCCACCTCCCCAGTCTGACCGTGACACCCGTTCCAGCCCCACAGCACCGTGACCAGCTGAGCTGGGGCTGTGAAGCTGTGAGCACGGAGCAAAACACAGCCTGTGCCCTCCCTCTCCAGTGCCACCTTCCCACCCTGAGAGCCTGGCACAGCTCCTGGCCAGGACCCCTGTGTGCTTGGTCCTGGGGTCCCATGGTGCTGGATGCCAGGGCACAGCACTGGCTGAGCCCACAGCACGGCAGGAGCTGGAGGGCTCCAGTGCCAGCACGGGAGCCCAGCTGTGGTATTGTGGTTAATGAGATTTTCATGAACCTGCGAATCATTTGGTGGGAGGGGTGGGGACAGGCCCGGGTAATTAAAGGTTGCTGACCTGTGAAATCAGGCTGTGAGAAGCCAGGCAGTGTGCTGAGGGTAGATGGGGCTGGAGAGGGGAGGGAAGAGGAAGGTGCAAGGGGAGAAGATGCCTGTGGTCAGGCTGTCCCTGCTCCCCACTTGCAGCAATGCCACTCACTGTCCTGGCACAGTCAGAGACTGGGTGCTGAAGCAGCACCTTATTTATGGCTCTACTTCCCTGAAATAAACTCCACAAAGTGTGACAATCAAAATTAAAGATTTCTCCAGAAAGGCAGCCTAGGGGAAATCACTGCTGCGGCCGGTGGAGATTTCCCAACGGTGACTTTTAAATTAAAGGAGAAAAAAATTTCTTTAATTTGGCAGCATGCATGGGATGCAGCTCACTGGGCACGTTATTATCCAGCTCAGCAAATGCTCCCAGAATTCACTCGTGTTCCAAATTACCAATCTATCTGTGAGGCTGCACATCCCCACCTGTGCCAGCATCAACCTGCACTGGGGGGCTGCGTCCCAGCGGGGACCAGGTGTGCCCTGACACCCCACAGCTAAGTCCTGGCAGCTGCCCCCTCCCCACACAAGCCAGTTTTTCTGCCCGAGCTGGAGCAGCTGCCTCATGTCCCCAGCGCAGGAGCTGCCCAAGGCCGTGGGGAATGGTGGCGCAGGGGGTGCAGGCAGCTATGGCCCTGCCTGCCCTGGCACAGCTCTTCCCCTCCCTCTCCCCCGCCCCTTCAGGATGAAGCAATGAAATTATTTTTCTACTTGAGTAGTTTTCAATTTAGATTAAGAAAAATCTGCGCTCCGTTAGCGACGCCGCAGTAAATCACGCGCGGGCGGCGCGGCGCGGCCGCAGCCCCATCGCTTATCGCCTGCAAACCTTTTTTCACGTTGACAGGCTCCGAGTGTGACATTGGGCAGGGCAGCAGCAGCCTGGCGGGGACACTGCAAAGGGTGGGGGATCCCCACCTGGCACTCTGTCTGGGGCAGCGCCCAGGGCAGGCAGGCACCCTGGGAAGGATCAGGCTCCCCACCATCCCATCCAATCCCTGCCGGTCCCAGCATGGCTTGGCAGCACGCTGGGGGCACGCTAAGTGCCTGCTGCCAGCATCACTCAGTAGTCCAGCAGCTCACCGAGCCCTTGCTCTTGCCCATCACCCAACACAGCTGTGACGGTGCCATCGCTGGCTGCCCTGCAGCCACACCACGAGCGGGTCCCATCCTCATGCTCATCTCAGCACTGCCGCCATCATCATGCCAGCACCATCAAAAACAGCATTTGACAGAAAACAAACCTTTTTTTTCCCTCTGGTTCTTGCAGCTCGTTTATCGCTGGCGCGGGGCAGGCGGAGCTGTCAGCGCCTGAACCTCACTCATCCGTTTAACCTTGGGGGAAGAAACACATTTGTGCCGGATAACGTGCATCAGATGGTGGCACCAGGAGCGCCTGTAGCTGCTGTGCCTGATGGATGGGCTACAGGGGCCTCGCCTGACCTGTGCTTGTATGTTATCTGCATTGCTGCGGGAGGCTTTTCATCACGCCGACAGCTCCGGCAGCACCAGCCTGGCAGGAGCGACTCACCTCGCCAGGAATGGCTGAGGGCACTGCAGCCAGAGGCACCCGGCCCCATGGGGCTGTCCTGGCATCGCGGCACCTGAGGCAGCGAGCCACCGTGCCAGAGGACACGTGTCAGGCTGTGCCCGCGCCAGATGCCTGGCTGCCATGGGGCTGGAGGGACAGGGAGAGCAGAGCTGGTGCCTGCCATGCTGAGAGGACAAGGGACACCCTCACTGCTGGCAGTGCCAGCCAGGCCAGCTGAAAGGAGAGGCAAAGCTGCCGCACTTGTTCTTTGGGTGACATTTTGCCAACAAGGGGTCCTGTGACAGTGACAGAGAGGGCACGGTGCTGGGCAGCCTGGAGCCCCGGTGACGGATGAGCGCTGCCAGGCGCCGACACAAAAGCCATTTGGTGTAGGGAAATGATAGATGCTAACACTAATTTTAAGCACAGGCAGCCGAATTCCTCCAGACAGTCTCGGCACTCAGGATTTAGGGCACAGCTGCTGGGTTCAGATAAGGTGTGAAATCAGCCCAGCGTGCAGGGTGTTACTTGGTAATGAATGGCCAGTGATGGATGGGGGTGGCTCAGTGCTATAACCTCCACATTTGGAGCCTTTCAAATCTCTTGCCATCAATCCTGGTTGCTGCCAGGCACCTGGAGGAGGAGCTAGGAACTGGCAATGGGCACACACCGTGCCAGGTGAGCACCACAGTTTGGATTCCCCCTGCACCACTGGCAGGAACACCAGAGGCGTCTGGGAACAGATCCTGCCCCAGCTGGAGCAGTTACAGCTGGTTTCTCCAGTACCACCAGCAGCATGGCCATACACACCACCTCTCCTTCCTCTCACCATGGAGCATCACTGGCTGTGTCCATGTGCTGGCAGCAGGCTGCTAAGGAAGGGGATGGTGAGGAATCCTGGCCTCCATGGGGACATCCCTGCTCACCCAGCACTGCCACAGTGAGCAGCCTCAGACCCACGTGGACAGCGCAGGGACAGCGCCAGCCCAAAATATTTATGGTGAAAGTGATGCTGGAAATGGCAAGTGCTGTGCTTGTCTGTAGCATTTAATCTTTCCTCTGACCTTATAAAAAATCTATTTGTGTTGAGATTTTAAATTCACTTCCTAAATCATCCACTACAGGCTTCACACCGTATTAATTCCTCCTCAAGCAAATGAGTTTGGTATTTGTTCTTTTCCAGTACTGCCAAAGCCAGAGTGCTGGAAGGATGAATGCCATGCTCCCCTCAGACCCAATGCCCGTGCCCCAGCCAGCACTCTGGGCCCCTTGTACCCCTGTGAGCAATGTCACCCTGTGTGCACACTCACCCCCACACACAGAACCTTTGAAAGGATCCCATCTCCTCCAGCTCACAGGAGAGCTCTGAGCAGGATGGTCACCTCTGTCACCTTCCAGGAGAAGGAAGAATCAGAGGTGGGGGTGAAGGCCAGAGTCTGCACAGAGCAGCAACCTCCGGGCACCCTCCTGCCTCATGGGTCAGGAACTGCCTTGTGCCAGGGGACAGGTGGCACTGCTGCAGCTGGAACAGATCTTCCAGAGGAGCACACCAACACACAGCCATCAATCCAGAGCCACTGTCTGCCAGGATGAGACACAGGCAGTCCTAGTATTGAGCAAATCACTGGGAATGCAATCCAGGTGCACCTGGGGAAATACATCAAAGAATTACTGCTGATGAGGGTTACAGGGTGTTCCCTGCTCACACACTGCACCTGGGCCCCTCTTCTCCCAGGATCTAAGAGGGGGGGGTTAATAATAAACCATGAGGTTTATCAGTCCCTGTGCAATGGGTATGAGCAGGGTGAGCGGACAACCTGCTCCTGATTTATTGTCCTGGAAACATTCTATTTAGGCAATGTATTTAAAGGAACTAATTAGAATTGTATTAATATTTATGGACCATATGGAGAAGCTGATAACTGCTATTGGAGGGTATTAGCTGTTATCTTACACTGGGCAAGACTGTGATGTTTGGAGGCAACTTTAATTGTGGTAAGAGCAGCCAAGGTCTCACCAGCAGCCAGTGACAGCAGCCCACCTGTCACTGCATGGCCAAACTATGCTGGAATTAATAACACTGCTCACATGGTTCCCCTGAGCAGCAGAGCATCCCTCCAGGCATCCCTCCACAGGGATGGGAGCCCCTGCTCTTCCAATCCTGGAGCAGCATCACGGTCTCCATGCTGGACACGATGCTCCCAGCCCTGTTGCTGCCAGTGCTCCCATGCATCCATCCTGGAGCAGGGGGCCGGGAGGAGCCCCAGGGACAGGCAGCCCCAGCAGTGCCTGGCTCATCCATAACCAGCTCCCTGCCCGCGCCTGACCTCTCGCTATAGCAAAGTTCACATCAATTTTCCTTCCCCTCATTTGTCTGTAAACCATGAAGAAAAATCACCGCCGTCCGCCCGCATCAGGCCGCCGCCGTGATGTATGGCTGTAATAAAATCCCCATTTTGGGAGGCCGCCTTCCCGTGCCGCCAGCCGGGCGCCTCGCGTGGCCGCGCCACCAGCCGGGTGCCACGCGTGGCACAGAGCCGTGAGCAGCCAGCACCAGCCCAGCCGAGACCCCTGCATCTTGTCTTGGCTTCCTGCGTTATGGATAGGGGCTATTAGAGCTGCTATTGAGCAGCAGTCCCTGCGAGTGCTCGGGCAGCCAGTGCTGTTCAACCCCAGATTGTGAGGGACGGCTCAAGGCAGGGCTGAGCAGGGCTGCAGCGGGCAGTGCCCTGCTGTGCTGGGCATCCTCCTCACCCTGAGCTGGGGGACAGCTGTGGTCCTGCTGCCTGATGTCCGTGAGCTCCCCCAGCTCCAGGAACAGTGTGCTGGGGGTGAGGTGCCAGCCCCCTGGCTCCCACATACAGGAACTTTCATGTCAGCACCCAGCAGCAGCCATGGTGCCAGCTTGGGGCCGAGCAGCCCGAGAGCGCGTGGGCAGGGACACCTTCCACTGGACCAGGTTGCTGCAACCCCTATCCAGCTTGGCCTTGAACACTTCCAGGGATGAGGCAGCCACAGCTCCTCTGGACAGCCTGTTCCAGTTCCTCACTGCCCTCACAGGGAAAAATTCCTTCCTAATCTCTAATCTAACCCTGGCCTCTGTCAGTGGAAAGTCATTCCACCTCGTTCTGTCACTCCATGCCCTTGTTCAAAGTCCCTCTCCAGCTCTCTTGGGGGCCTTTTTAGGCACTGGAAGGTGCCATAACTCTCAGGCTCCATAACAGAGCCTTCTCTTCTCCAGGCTGAACATTCCCAGCTCTCCCAGCCTGGCTCCAGAGCAGAGGTGCCTCAGCCCTTGGAGCATCTCCGTGGCCCCCTCTGGACCAGCTCCAGCAGCTCCACGTTCTCCTTACGCTGGGTCCCCCCCCGGGGACGGGCACGGGCGGCGCTGCCGGAGCCCGGCAGAGCCCGGTCCGCTCCCGGTCGGCTCCGGCGGAGCAAGAGCCTCCTCTGCCGGCCGCCGCGAGGGATGAGCGCCGGGAGCAGACGGAACCGGCCCCGAGCCGCGACACACGGCAGGAGGGGACGGGGGGAGCCGCCAGAGGCACCGGCACCGGCTGGGAGGAGCTGCGGGAGGGAAGTGGGTGCAGGTGGGGAGGGGGCTGCCCAGACCAGGGGGTCCGTGCCCCACAGCCCGGTGGCGGAGGGCACGCCAGGCTCTCGCTCCCATGTGTCGCACGAGTGGCACGGGCCATCGCTGATGCCGCATCGGGCACACAGCAGCCGGGCAGGGAGAGCGCAAGGCCCCCGCAGAGCCCGGGGTCGCCAGCACCAGCCAAAGGGCCAGGGCTGCTCGGGAGAGGCAGGTGACCCCCATGCTGCCACCACTGCACTGTGGCACATGCCACATTGGGGCAAAGGTGTCACACAAAGGGACCCCATGCATGTGACCAGGCTGCTCTCAAAGCCCCTGGTTTCTGCTCATGTTTCCTTTTGATTTAGACACAGAGTTCTGCCAGCAACAAATGCATTCGGCTGCTCGGAACAGGGATGACGCACACAGGAATTTCCAAGTGGGAAAGTATGATCGTTGAGCTGTAAAACCCTGGATGAGGTCACAGAGGTCACATTGGCTTCAACACAGATGCCTGCATCCTGGCAGGCTGGCCTTGTCACAACTTCCCAGGCAAGGCGTGTCCCTGGTGTCCCCCCACTCACTGGGACCCCAGCTGGGGCCTCCAGCACAGGAGTAGTCTCTTCCACCAGCCCCTCAAAAAGCCTGGTTCTGTCCCTCTCCACACACTGCAGCCCTGGCTGTCCCCTGTGCTTTGCTGCAACCTTGCCAGTCCCTTGCCCCGTCCCCCAAGTCAGGCTGCCTCTGCCCAACTTGCCAGCAGCACCTGCAGGTGCCCTTTGCCATTCAGTGAGGCACAGAGAGCTGTGCCTGCATGGCCTCAGCTCAGCAATGAGAGGAGCCACAGAACAGCCCCCTGGCAGGGCTGCAGTCCCTTGACCATGCCCCCGTCTGCATGGAACAGGATGCAGGAAGCAGAGGTCCTGCTTGGCAGGGTCTCAGACACAGCAGTGGCAGCACCGTGGGATCCCCAAGAGCAGGGAGCACACCTCACCCTTGGCGTGGTCACCCTTCACATGCTCAGCTGGGCTCCCTGTGACCCCCCACACCTTTGACCTTGGGCGTCCCAGGGTCACCTCTCACCAGTCTGGGACATGGGGAGGTGAGAGCAGCCACTGTGCTGACCCCGCCACAGCACCCATCTGCTGGGACGTGTCTGCAGCCAGCGACGCCTCGGCACTGAGCCACCAGCCTGTCCCCACGGAGGAATGGTGCTCAGCAACGGGTGCACCCAGCCTTGTGTCTCATGGAGGCTTCCCACGCTCTGCTCCCCCTGAGGCCATGCTTGCCCGCGGGGACCCAGCCAGTTGTCCCCTGAGGCTCCACCAGCAGACGTGGCATGATGCCATCAGGCCAGGACTGGGACAGGCAGGTGCTGGGTCTCTGGGATGGGCACAGCCCAGCAGACCCACAGCCCTGTGACACCCCAGTATTACACTGCCAGGACAGCAGCCCCCAGGGGAACATCCTCCTGAGCAGCCCCCTCTGGGTTCCTATCCCACAAATTCATCTAATCACTTGTCACAGCTGGGTAGTTCTGGGCTCCCCATGGCTCTAGGGTGACCCCAGCCCATGGCCTCATCTCCTTTTCACCATGAGAGTGCTGAGGGTCCTTTCGCCTGCTGCAGCCAGGTTGCCAGGGCTCGACAAGGCCAGGTAAATCATTTCTCAGGCCGTCATTGCCTCGGGCACAACTGTGACACGCAGCAGCAGTGAGTGTTTTGGCACACGAAGGTTGTGTGCATGGCCCCTCCCCAGCCCCACACAGATATAAACCCCGCCAACCTGCGCTCCTCATCCATACCTTTGGCATTCACCAACATGAAGACCACCATCATTTTGCTCCTGGGCGTCCTGGCCCTGTGTGCCCAGCTGCAGGCAGCCCCTACGGCTGCTGGGGACAAAGGTGAGTGCGGGGGGGCTTGGGGCGCATGCCTTGTGCTAGCCCCTGGAGCACTGCGGGGCTGACTGGGGCAGGGGTCCCACCTGGAACGAGCAGGTAGGAGCAATCCCAGAGCACAGAGCCGGGCAGATGCCAGGCTCCAGAGCATCCCTGCACCACTGAAGCTGTGGCCGTGCCAGCAGGGCCACCGAGGTCTGCGCCGCAGGGGCAGCGTGGGCAGGGGGGACTTGCCTGTGGCAGGATGTGGCAGTGTGGCAGGAGCCCTCAGCAGCTGCACAGCTGGACCTGAGGGGCCATGCACCACTCCATGCCCATGGTGTGGGGACCCTGTGCTGCCGACTGAGGGGCCCAGCGTCTCCAGAGATGGAGTGTCCCGCTGTACCCTTGTCCTTGCTGTCCCTGCTATCCCTGTGCCAGCAGCAGGAGGCTGGCTCACTGCTTGGGGGCACCTCAATGTGCACCTTTTAATCATTGACCACTCAGCAGTCAGGTGATGTGACTCCAGCACTTCCCTGCTGCCATGGAGGAGCCACGGTCACCCGCGAGGCTTGGGCGCAGCCACCGTGACCAGGCTCAGGGGTGGTGGGCACAGCTCCCGAGGGATGCGGCAGGGACGAGCCTTTGGGGCCTGGCTTGGGGCTGCCGATCCCATGTGCTCAGCCAGGATCCTCCCTGGCCATGGGGACAGCTGGCAGACCCCTGTGCTCCCCACAGACATCCTCAGCCTCTGCTGGAGAAGCACCTGGCAGAGCCAGGGTGGGGACACCAATATCCCGGATGCTGTACACTGGGGACAGGAGCCAGAGCATTCCTGTCTCCCAGAAGGCGATGCCAACTGCGTGGGCTGGAGCTGCTGGCCCTGCTGCCAGCTTGCTCAGTCCCTCTCCAGGTGCTCCAGCTGGCCGGGGGCAGCTTCAGCTGGATTGTCCCCTCAGCAACCAGCTGGGCACCTTGGAGCTGAGGCACAACTGTGGTCAAAACCACTGGTGCCAACACTGCTCCCACCAGCTCTCAGTTTCTCCTGTGGTTTTCTCCTCCTCTCCTTCCATGAGCCTTCTTCTTCTGCAGCTGATGTCACCCAGCTGCTCTTGTGCTGGCATCCTCCCCCAGAGCCTCCCAGTGCTGGCTGCTCACTGCCAGCACCAAGGTCACCCCACGCTGGGGTCACCCCATGCTAGGGCAGAGTTGTCATAGGGTCAGACCAGGGCAATAATGCTCAAAGACAGCACCAGCGCAGGGCCACAGCCAAG
The DNA here is from genome assembly GCF_015832195.1 of Motacilla alba alba. Taxonomy (NCBI): domain Eukaryota; kingdom Metazoa; phylum Chordata; class Aves; order Passeriformes; family Motacillidae; genus Motacilla; species Motacilla alba. The sequence goes on along the minus strand of NC_052035.1, from coordinate 7,491,491 downwards.
TGGCAGTGGGACACCACTGACCCTGGGTGGGTGACATGGGACTGGCAGCAGCGCTGCTGCTCTAGAGAAGCTGCTGCTGGGTCCAGGTGGGCTCTGTCCCTGTGCAGCAGAGGTAGGGATGGTGCAGGTCCCTCCTGTCCATCCTGGTGGGCAGTGTGCTCACCTCCCCACCGTTACCACCCCCATCCCCCCCGGGCGACACAGCACTGTGCTCTGGCCCTGGTGCAGGGGCCACTGGGCTGCAAGACGGTTGCTTTCATTCCTGGCATCCCAGTGTTGGCCCTGGCCATGCTGTGGGAGCATCTCAGCCAGCCTGAGCATGGCCAGGTCCCTGCAGCTCCTCAGCAGGACCCCATCCAGGAGGGCACAGGGAAAACGCTGCCTTGATGATCTCCCTGCCACCCCAGGCCTCTGCCCGTGTGTCACTCCCACTGCCGTCAGCGGTGACATGAGGTGCGGCAGTGGGGCAGGCGGCTGAGCGCCGGCTCCTGTTCCTGCATAAACACGAGGCAGGGAGGGGACCACAGGCAAAGGCAAACAGTTACTGATTTACTGCCACGCCGCCGTGCCACATTGTTGACTGTGGGGTTAAATTACCTGGAGACGGACCCCGGCAGAGCAGACGCCAACTCGTGACTCAGGCAGGGATCATGTCCCGGCCCCATGCACCCTTGGCCCATGCAAGTTTGCAAGATGCCTGGAGCTGGGGCTGCCTCCACCAGCAGCAAGAGCACATCACCAGGAACAGGGCAGGTTTCATCCTCCTGCAGGAGGATGGGTGCTGGCAGAGTGGCAAACGCTGATGTGAGCAGGGCAGCCATGCCAGGTGGGCAAGTTGGGCCCATTCAAACCATCCCTTGACATTGCTTGGCATTGCCAGGGACAGTGAAGTGTCCTGACCCACCAGATGTGTCATGGGAAGGGTATCCCAGACAGGCCAAAGGGACTGGGGTCATACAGCCCCAGTACCACCATGCCCTGGATCACTGGGAGCACATGTCAGCGACACTCCCTGACAGCCACTTGCACAAATGGTGGTCGGATGGTCCATCCGCATCCCCAGGGCTGTGGGAGGCTGTGAGGATGGCAGGGTCTGTGGGACATGGCTGCAGCTGGGCAGGAGCTCCCGTGGCTGTGGGAAGGTGCAGGGCAGCCCCAGGGCAGGCACCTGCCCAAGGCACAGGCAGCCTGGAGCACCCTTCACTTGAGGAGCAAGAGCTGGAGGAGAACAGTGGCTGGAGCAGGAGCAGGAGCTGGGTGAGCAGCAGTAGAGCTGAGCCACAACCCCGCCTGCATTGCTGCCTCCTCCCGGCCTCGGGGCATCAGCGACCCAGGCCAGGGGCTCCATCCGAGCTCCTGCCCGTGGCCGGGGCGGTGCAGGGTGAGCCTGAGCGGGGACGGGTCATGCCCCGTTCGCGGTGCACTCGCTCCCGCCTCGCTCCCGGCGAGCGGTACCGCTTCATCCCCGGGGCCGATCGCCCCGCAGGGCCGTGGCGACCCAGCTCGGTGGCGGGCTCAGTGCGGGGCTGCCCGGGGTCCGGCGGGCGGGGGCCGTGGCCAGGGGTGCTCGGCTGCTGTTCCTGCCGGGCGAGTTCTCAGCACGGCCGCCCAGTCTCCTCGAGGCTCCCCCTCCCTGGTCGGCAGCCAGCAGCAGCAGATACCTGATACTCGGGTTGTGCAAGCGCGAAGGGGGAGCCTGGCCCTGCCCGGCCCTTGGGAGCCACCCGGAAGGCCGAGCCCGCCGGCCCCACCTGGAGAGCAGCTTAAAGGCCGGCCGGGCGGCCACAGCGCAGCCGGTTCCTGCACCATGCCCACGGCCCGCAGCGTCCTCATCTTGGCGGGGCTCCTGGCTCTCTGGGCAGAGCTGTCGGCAGCATCCGCCCAGAATGACACCAGTGAGTATGAGCGCATGGCCCAGCGCGGCTCGTCACGGCACGCCCGGCGAGCGGCCAGCATCCCTCCCTCCCTCCCGGCCCCAGGGCAGCCGGCGCGGGGGCCGGGGCGAGCACCGTCCTGCGCCCGGCGCGCTCGGGCTCGGCAGCATCCCTGGACCCAGCCCTGCGGCCGGGGCAGCATCTCCCGGAAAGGGACGCAGCCCTCGCCCTGCCCGGCGCCGGCCGCCCCGCGCCTGCCCACGGCCCCACCTTTGCCTTGCAGCGAAAGCCGGCGTGTGCCCCAGCCCGGCGACGGACGCGGTGAACTGCACCGTGGGGTGCCAGTCCGATGGCGACTGCGAGAGCACCCTCAAGTGCTGCCCGGCAGCCTGCGGCAAGGCCTGCCAGAAGCCTGACGGTAACACTCCCTCCTGCTCCCGGCCGGGCTGCCCAGCGTCGGTGGCACTGCCACGAGCCCGTCCCGGCCGGCAGTACGGGTGCTCCGGGTGCAGTGGTGGCCGCGAGCCTGGGTGCACGACGTGTGTTCAGCTGCAGGACGGGGACTGGGGGCTGCATGGAAGCCCAGCAGGCTCGGGGTGTGCTCCTGCTGGGCCACGCTCACACATTCCTCCTCTCAGCGATGCAGGAGCTGTGTGGACACCCCTAAACGATGCTGAGGCTTGGGTGGAGGGTGGGGTCTGCGCCACTCCCCGTCGCAGTCTTTGTTGCATGCTCAGCCTTGTGGGCAGCTGCCAGCCCAGGATGTGGGGGGCACCGTTCTGTTGCTCACCACAACAGTCCTTCTGGACAGCGACCCAAGGGGATGGGTGCAGGAGTTGGAATCCACAGCTGCAGACAGATGGATGTGACCTGGAGGCTCCAGTGCCTCCATGGCTGCCTGCAGGACAGTGCTGGCTTGGCTGCACCACAGTGGAGGGCAGCATGGTGTGGAGCCAGAGCTCAGTGCCAGTGGCAGGCAGTGGGACAGTGGGGCAGGGGCCCCACACTGCTGGGCAAGGGCTGTTTGGGGGGGCCATGATCCTGGCTGAGGCCGAGGCTGGGCCCCCCTGCTATGGACAAACAGCCTGAGCCCTCCATGGCAGTTGTAGAGGACAGCAGGGCCAAGGCCTGCATCACATCTGCATGCTGCAGCTGTGCCTCCTGTGCCAGCCCTGTGTCCCTGAGAGGGAGCACCGGGCATAGGGACCATTGGGAACCGCTATGCCACGTGGCCTCCCTGACGAGTCCCCATCAGGTCCAGCTGGCAAGGAGTGCCAAAATGCAGATCTGTGGGATGGGGGAAATGCTGGATACCGTGGTGGTCCCTCCTCCATGGCAGACAGGGGCCAAGGCCATGCCCACAGCTTTGGGAGCTGCAGGGTAGGCCCTGCCCCCCATGCCAGGCCCAGCAGGTCTCAGCCATGTTCTTTTGCCTTTCAGAGAAGCCTGGCACCTGCCCACCCGTCAACCCGGGCATCCCCATGCTGGGCGTCTGCACCAACCAGTGCAAGACCGATGCCAACTGCTCCGGGATCCAGAAGTGTTGCAGGAATGGCTGTGGCAAGGTCTCCTGTGTGACACCCATCCTCCACTGAGGTCAGTTGGGTGCATTCCAGCCCCAGGGATCCCACAGCACCGGAGCACGGTGCCTATGCACCCATCCTGCTCACAGCCTCTGCTCCTTTGCAGGTGCAGCCGCCTCCTGCCAGCCCAGCCACAGGGAAGCTGCTGCCCGATGCCCATCCCTCATGCCCTGGCCGTGGCCCTGCACCATCCCCCCGACTTGGAGCCTTCAGCCTCAGTTTTCTCCCTGGGGTTCTCTGCTGAGGGCAAGACCCCTGCACTCTCACCAATAAAGCAGCTTCTCCCTGACACGCTGTGGCTGCCTCTCCATCCCACACCATGGCCACCTCTCTGTTCATGCTGTGGCCACCTCTCCATCCCATGCCAGGGATGCCTGGAAGGGCTTCACACAAGCAGCAGCATCCACTGACTCTGTCATGCCTGCAAGAGTCCTGTGCCCTACCTGGGGCTGTGCCATGGGTCCATGGCCCCAGCTGTCCCTGCACACTGGCTCCTGCACCTTGGGTCCTCCACCATGCTCAGAGCACAGCTGTCGAGGTGCAGCTGTGTCCCTCAGAGCAGAGGGACTCTCTGCTCCCTGCTCTGCAATGGCCAGGGGACAAACAGGCTGCAGTGTGTGCTCGTACACGAGCATCACCCCGACTCCTCCTTATCTCTGCCCTCCCAGCCTGGCCATAGCACCTTGCCCGCAGCAGAAGCCTGAAGGAGCCTTCAGCAGTGCAACCCAACATGCCCCGGTTCCATGCCTGCCCCTGCCACATCCCTCCCCACCTGCTCAAATCTGGGGGGCTCCTGCTCCTGTCCTGCTTTCCCCTGGCACTTCCTGCTCTCCACAGGTCTCCAGGGGCCCTGTTTCTGCTGTACCTGCCTGCTGCTGCTCCCAGCCCCTGGGATCACAGCATGTCCCTCCTGCCTGGGAGGGGCTGGCACCCCAAGAGCCCCCGCCCTTGGCAGAGCCATCCCCTGGGACTGAGTGAGCCCCACACCTTGCCCAGCACTGCCCAGGGTCTGGTGCAGGCTCCCCCTCTCTCTGCGGTGCAGGTGCAGGCTGTGCCAGCACCACAGCTCCTCAGCAGCTCTCCCTGCTCCACGTGTGCTCCCTGCTCCCTCCTGTGCCAGGAGGGACCCAGTGGACACTGCAGCGTGGCTCTGGGAGTGCTGCTCAGCCCTTGGCCCAGCTGCTCACAGGTCACCAGTGACCTGGAAAGGGAGCTGCAGATGTGTCAGCCATGGGCCACGAGCCCAGCACTGCCCCAGGAGTCTCCCCCGCGCTGAATTGTTCATGCCCAGCACTCCCACAGTCCTGGAACTGTGCTGCCATGAGAAGGAGCAGCTTGGCTTGGCCAGCCCCCACTCCAGCAGGGTTTAAATCCCAGCCCATTGCCCAGAAGCACATGGACTGCAGCGCAATGCTGGGCCACCGCACCCTTCTGGTGCTCCTGGCACTGCTCACCCTGGCCCAGCAGCACAGCCCCGGGGACCAGGGCACTGCCCTCACCCTCACTGCGTCCCCACACGGGGCCCTGCAGGGACACTGGACCCCCACTGCCTCACCTGCCCCCCCCAAAGTGGGTGAGTGCCCGGCAGGGGCGAGCAGAGCCCCTTGGCCCCCCAGACTGTACTGCCTCTCCGACCATGGCTGCCCTGGTGCTGAGAAGTGCTGCCAGATCGGGAAGGTCTGGACCTGCCTCCTGCCCACCACAGGTACCGCTGCTCTCTGCAAGGGATGCCAGCAAGGATCGGGCAAGGGGTGGGGTGTGGGCTGGTGCCCGTGTTGGTGCCCCTGGAGCAAGCCCTGCTCCCTGGGACATGGCTGCCTGGAGCATCTCCCTCTGCAGAGAGTCCGGGCTACTGCCCCCGTGCCGGCAGTGCCATCGGGCCAAACTGTGGGACAAGATGTTACAATGACACCACGTGCCACTCCGGGGAGAAGTGCTGCACCCGCGGCTGCTGCACCCGCTGCATGCTTGCTGAGCCAGGTGAGGTGTCCTGAGGATCCCCATGCCGGGCTGAGGATGCCCTGGGGCAGCCCCAGGGGTCTGCAGCTCCCATTGCACTGCAGGGGGGTCGTGGGCAGTGGGGGCAGGCTGGCTGCATGCCAAACCCTGAGCCTTCCCTCCAGCCAAACCGGGGTTCTGCCCTCGGAAGCGTGCCCAGAGGAGAGCTGCTGCCTGCCCCAACCGCTGCACCGACGACCGGGACTGCCCTGGGGAGCACAAGTGCTGCTTCTCTGGCTGTGGGCTGGCCTGCACCCCTCCAGACACAGGTACAGCCCTGCCAGCCCTCTCTGATCCCCACGTCCAGCCACTGGTGCTAGCCCAGCTCCCCCCCGGCAGAGCCCAGCGTGTGCCCGGCCCTCCTGGGGACAAGGCACAGCGGCTGTGCCCGGCCAAGAGTGCGGCTGGTGGCATCCATCCAGGCTCCAGGGAGTGTGTGCCACTGGCTGCGGCTGCCGGTGACACACGCCTGCCCTGGGCACAGCCCCAGCCCTCAGAGCTGGCCCTCAGGGTGCTGTGGGAAGGGATCCCCATGCCCAGCTCCTCCGTTGATGGGTGGGAGATGGCTCTGAGTGTGTGAAAGGCTGAACCCCCTCCTAGCCCTCCCTCCTGCACCCCTCAAACTGCAACCAGAGCAAGGGTTGTCCTTCACCACTCCAGCTACCAGCTGGCATCCCATATTGAGCTGTGACTGGTCTCACTGGGTCACACTGGTACGGGTGTGAGGCTGGTGACTGAGGTCATCTCCATGCTTGGGGAAAGACGATGGAGGCGCAGGACAGGGGCAGGATGGAGACTGAGGCTGTGCCAGGAGCGAGACTGGGGACAGAATCCCAGCACAGCTGCACTCTTCCCTGTCACCAGGGAGCCACCCTGCCGCAGTGAAGCCTGGCGTGTGCCCCATGGTGCTGCGGGGCTCCTTGGGGCCCTGCCTGGAGCAGTGTGACACTGACGGTGACTGCACTGGGGACGACAAGTGCTGCACCACTGGCTGTGGTCACATCTGCAAACCACCCACCAAAGGTAAGCCATCAGCACCCTGCGGGGACAAGACCCCCTGTGCCCCCTCCCTACCTGTCACCCTGACCCTCCGGGGGACAATGGGAAGCTGGGGACTAAGCTGCTGTCCAGTGGGGCAAGAGCTCAGTGAGGAGTCACCCCTGCAGGCAGGGCAGCTCCCCCACCCTGGAGGGGTGCCCTGAGCCCCTCACCCTTTTCTCTGTCCACATGTGCCAGCATGGCCAGCTCTCTGTCCTGCTGCAGCAGGGTGTTATCAGGCAGCCAAGTGCCTCCTCCTGTGCCTGCAGGACAGGGAGGGACTGTCCCCTTGGCCAGAAGTGCTGCCTGCAGGGCTGCAGCTGGGTCTGCATCCACCCACTGTGGGGCACAGTCCCCTCCAGCCTGCTGCCTCCTGGGTCCAGCCTGGAGGGGACAGAGGGGAGCCAGGGCAGGAGCACCACAGGGCCCCCCATCCCTCAGAGGAGGAGCACTGAGGCATCCTCACTGACCACCTCACTTGCCTCTTCCAGGTACATCGTAGCCATGGCCAGGAAGGGCTGCACCAGGAGCTGCCATTTCAGGGTCATCCTGCACCCCACTGCCATTGCACCCATGGGCTGAGCAGAGGTGCTGGTGCACCCCACGCCTCTCCCTGTGCTGGAGCCTGTTCCCTGGCAGGATGGCACCAGCATTGATTCCAATGCTTCTGGTCAGGGTCCCTGGCACCCCCAGCTGTGCCATTAAAGGCTGCCTGCTGCCTGCACTACCCATGGCCAAGATTCCTAGCAACCCTGCGTGAGGCAAAACCCTGCATCCACAATGGCCCCAGCTGCTCCACATCACTGAGACACAATAAACCATCCCACAGGCACCTCTGGGTCACCATCTCTGTTCTGTGCTCTGGTTCCCAGAGGCTCTGGCAGTCCGGGCTTCGTGCAGGCAGGGAGGGGCAGGCAGCCATCCCTGCACAAAGACACTGCCCGAGGGCAGGGAGAGGGTCCCAGTTCTACGCAGGTGACTTCCAGCCATCATTGTTCCATGGTAAACATCCTGCTGGGCCTGGGGGCTGCATGATGTCCCCTCAGCAGTCATGGACTGGAAAACCAGTTCCTTCAGATTCCTTGTGCCAAGGAAGGGCTCATTTGCATCCCAGAGTGTCAAAACCTGGTGGGAAAAGCAGTCACGGGTCAGGCCAGATGGAGCACCCAGACAAGGAAGGGGGCAGGGAGCATCACCCGTGCACCGGGGGCCACGGCAGGAGCTGCTTACTCGTGGCGCTGGATCCCAAGCAGTCCCATGCAGGGAAGCTGCACTTGGCTGAGGAGCAGCATCATGGCAGTAGAGCTGTTAGAACCCCTCGTGCTGCTCCCACGGCCGTGCCAGGACCAAGCCATGGGGTCTATCCACAGCCCCCACTCCAGGGAGCAGAGGGGTGAGTGGGGCTGGAAGAAAACCCAGAGAGGGAGCGGCAGCCAGCTGCAGCAAGGATGGGGCGGTGCGACATGAGGGGCAGAAGTGCCTGACCCCATCTGGCCTTCCCAGCCCCACAGGTCACCATGACCCCAAAGCAGGGCTTGGTAGAGATAAGCGGGATGGCTGGCGGGGCGCCGGCGGGTTCTGGGAACTGCCCCTCCTCCTGCCCCTCCTGCCCATAGCACAACCAGCTGCCACAGCAGGCAGCTCAACTTCACCTGCCCTGCCACTTCAGGCACCCCTGCCACAGGCTTTAAACCAAGCCCCAGCTCAGCTCCAGACATGCACAACATCCCCAGCAGCACCATGAGCCCAGGAGTTTTCATCCTCCTGGGCCTCCTCATCCTCAGGGCAGAGCCGAACGTAACACCAGAGGAGGGTGGTGAGTACCAGGAGTCAAACCCAGCAGCCGCCAGGCACAGGCAGCCTGGGAGCAGCTCCTTGCATCCCGGCCCCCATGTCCCTGCTGTGTCCCCTCTGTCCCTGCCCAGCATATGCTGACAGGGACCGTGTCCCAGCTGGCTGCAGCACCTGTACCGCAGCCCTGCTGCCTGGAGAAGCCTGCCCCCACCCCAGGGTGCAGGGGCATGTGTGCATGCCCTCAGCCCCGTGGGCACCCCCTGCACCCCATGGGCACAGCAACTGTCAGCTCCCAGCGGTACCACGTGCAGGGGCTCTGCTGCATCCCGGGCACAGACCCCTGCTGCCGTCCCCCCGCTGTGGGACAACACCCGGGGCGGTGGTGCCCAGCTGCGGCGTGGCTCTGCCCACACCGAGAGCACGGCCGGTGCCTCTTTGTTTGAAGCGAGCAGCTGCTGTTTGCAGTGAAACTCCGGCAGCGTCTGTTTGCAGCCCAAACACCCGGCCCCGCCGCGGCCGGACGGGCTCCGCCGCTGCCCCAGCTGGCAGCAGGAGCCGGGCACAGGAGCCAGCTGGAGCTCGCCTGTACCAGAGGCAGGGCTGCCCCAAGTTTCCCAACATAGCCAAGAGGAGCACAGAGTGCCAAAAGGAGGAGGAGGAGAAGGAAGAGGAGGAGACGGCAGCAGTGAGGAGCGTGCTGCTTGCAGTGAGGATGCCCGCGGCAGCAGGATGCTCAGGGATAGATCCTGACCTCCAGCTGCTGCTGGCTTCACCCTGACACGGCCAGTGACACTCCTTGTGGCACTTGCGAGGGCACACACGGGCTGTGCCACCCCACACCATGACATGTCATGCTACGCTGTGCCACACTGTGCTGTGCCATGCAGGTCTCGGTGTGGGGGTCCAGCAGCCCCGGGCCATGATGCAGAGAAGTCTCCAGCCCCTGGGCTGCAGTCCCTGCTCCGTTCCCTGCAGAGAGATCCACATCCTGCTTCCCCAGGGGTGGAGGATGGGGGGCTCTGGCACTGTCCTGACATTGCCACCCCAACGCAGGGGACTCCCAGAAACCGGGGTGGTGTCCACGGGACTTCATGCGCTGCTTGCGCCTGGAGCCCCCGCTCTGCACCAATGACTCCAGCTGCCCCGCCGGGCTCAAGTGCTGCCCCTGGGAGTGCCGGCTCCGCTGCATCCCCCCGGCAGAAGGTACGGCACGGCGCTGCAGCCGCCGACACACCTCTGTGCCGGGGCAGCTGGCACCTCTCTCCCTGTCCCGTTCCCTGTGCGCTATGGAGCAGCCCCCTGTGCGCTGCTAGCAGCTCCTGACCGCCGCTGGGATGTGTGGATGGGATGGGGCACAGGATGGGGCGCAGCCAGGGAGAGGCAGAGGGGTCTGGCAGGGGCAGGTTTCCTGGCGCTGCCCTAGGACCCTGCAGTGCAGCCTCACCTGTCGGCCCCTCGGCGCTGCAGAGAAGCTCGGTGCGTGCCCGGCAGCAGCCCCCGAGGGGCTCGTCGCCCCCTGCTCCTTCCCCTGCCTGGAGGACAAGGACTGCCTGGGAGCGCAGAAGTGCTGCCCGCTGGGCTGCGGCTCTGCCTGCCTGGAGCCGGCGCAGGGTAAGGACTCGGCGGGGCCGGCGGGGAGCCCTGGCTCGCCCCAGGGACCCTGTGTGACACGGTTGTCTCCCTGATGCCCTGGCCCCTGGGGCAGCACACGGTGCTTTCCCTGCCCCCGGCAGCTCCTGACAGCTGCCGGGAAAACCCAACGCCGGGACGTGGCCGCAGGCACCAGGAAAGTGCGGGTCATGGCAGGAAGCAGGGACCCCCGGGGCAGGCAGGGCGGCCAGTGGGGGATGCTGAATTCTCACACCCCTTCTGCCCTGTCAGACCAGCCCAAGCCCAGCGAGGGCCCCACGGTGCAGCCGGGACCGTTCCGGGAGCGGTGCCGAGGCGACGGCGACTGCCCCGACGCGCAGAAATGCTGCAACAGCAGCTGCGGCCACCGGTGCCTGCCGGGAGTGACGGCCGGTGAGGCAGGACGGGACAGCATGGGACAGCATGGGACAGCATGGGACAGGATGGGCAGCGAGGGCGGGGACACGGCTCAGAGACCGGGAATGACGCCGCGGGGCAGCAGCCACCATGGTGCAGAGCTGTGGCACGAACGGGACCCCTCACCCCACGCTCGCCAGGGTGGGCTCTGCCAGGTCTGGGGTGGGAACACACTGCACAGACCCCAGGTGGGCACTGGAGTGGGGAGGGAAGGGGACAGTGCAACCAGCCTCTGGTGAGGCCACCATCATGCTCTCATCCTGCTTCACGGTGCAGAGGACACCAGCCCTGCCCCGGTGACTCAAAGGCCACTGCAGCACCGGTGGGGATGCCTCAAGGACGAGGACTGTCCCCCGTTCCACGTGTGCTGTCACCAGCTGTGCACCAGGCACTGTGGGGCAAACAGCCAAGGTGAGGGGGCTGGGAGCCGCCCCAAAGGTTCGAGAGCCCCACGTGCCCGGTCCCCACGGCTGTGTCTCCAGGCAGTGGCACCGCAGCCACCCCGCTCCATGCCTGCAGGGAAGGATGGATTCTGCCCAGTCAGTGCCGGGCTGTTCCCCAGTTATGACTGCAGAGCCTGGTGCCGGCACGATGGCGAGTGTCCCCGCGAGGAGAAGTGCTGCCTCCGTGGCTGTGACTACGTCTGCCTGCCCCCGTCCCAAGGTGCCAGATACGGGCAGGGGTGTCCCCCAGCTCCAGGGACTGTGACACTGGGTGGGAAACACCCGCTGTAGCTGTTTGCACTCCCAGCCCCGCTGCCTCCTGCCCCCAGAGAAACCAGGCATCTGCCCGCTGGCTGAGGAGGCTCCGCTGGCCCCGTGTGGCACCCCCTGCACCAAGGACTGGCAGTGCCCGGCGGCTCAGAAGTGCTGCAGCAGCAGCAGATGTGGCTACGTGTGCTCGGCCCCCGAACCAGGTGAGGGACGGTCGCTAGAACAGTGATTCCACCGGGAACGCTGCCAAAGCTCCCGGGCGCAGGATGCGGGACGGCGCTGCCACAGGGCAGGCACTCAGATCCCCGGGTCAGGGCACCTCGAGGCCGCACGAAAGGAGGTGCCTGCAATACAGGGTGGTCCCTCCTCCTGCTGTCTCTTCCTGCCCCTCTCAGACAAACCCGGAGAGTGCCCAAAGGTGAGGCCACAACACGCGTCGGAGCCGTGCACGGAGAGGGACTCCTGCAGCCACGACAGGGACTGCTCCCGGCAGGAGAAGTGCTGCTTCTCGGGCTGCGCCATGCGCTGCACCCGCCCTGCCCAAGGTGAGCGCGGCAGCCCGGCCACCAGCACAGGGAAGCGATGTGAGAGCGGGGCTGGGACCTCCGCCCTCACCCGAGCCCCCTCCCCCGGCAGAGCACCCCGGGGAGTGCCCCCGGGCAGGGCCGTGCTGGGACCTGCGGCGCCGGCGCGGGAGGCAGTGCCTGGATGACAGCGTCTGCCGGCGACAGGAGAAGTGCTGTGACACCGGCTGCGGCCGCGAGTGCGTGGCCGTGCCCAGAGGTAGAAGGCACAGCCTGTCCGGGGGGAGCTGGCCCCAGCCCCCCAAGGGCAGCCAGGTGACAGCACGGTGGTGCCTCCGCAGACAGCGGGGACAAAGCTGATGGCCGATGTGTGGAGGAGTGCCAGGCTGATTCACAGTGTCCCCGGGGGCAGCGGTGCACCAGCATCGGCTGCGGCCACGTCTGCATGGACATCCCTGGAGGTGAGAACCAGCCGGGCCCTCCGGGAGACATGTGTGGCTGCCCTGGAGCAGCCCGTGGTGAGGTGGCCCAGGCCAGATGTGCCCCAGCTGGGTGATTACCTTGCAGGCAGAGTGGGAGTGTGCCCCGTCCCCAGGGAGGGGGGCACGTGCTTGGACCTGTGCGACTTCGACGAGCAGTGTCCCTGGGGCCACAAGTGCTGCAGTAATGGCTGTGGCCACGTCTGCACACCTGCCTCTCTGCAAGGTCAGCCCCTCACACCCACCCAGACCAGCAGAGACAGAGCCCAGGTCCCCTTGGCACCCACCCCGGGGCATCCTGGCCCTTCATGTCCCACGAGGACCCCTCACCATGACCACACTGGAACCCTGAGCTGGCTCTGCCGAGGCAGCTGTACCTGTGGGGGTCTCACACCCTCCACAGATATGATCTGCCCCCATTCTTCTTTCCATGCCTCCCCCACTTTCTGTGCAAGTGGTGAGCACACACAGCCTCAGCTGAGTCACCAGGTGACCGTGCTCCCCTGTCCACAGAGCAGGACACTGTGGCTGTGCCCCAGCCCAGTGCTGAGCGGTGCTCGGAGGAGTGCCAGGCCGACTCACAGTGTCCCTGGGGACAGAGGTGCACCCGCACCTCCTGCGGCCGTGTCTGCGTGGACACTCCTGGAGGTGAGGCACAGGACACCCAGTGTTGTCCCAGGAGGCGTGGGGTGTCTCAGCCAGGTGGTCCATGGCAGGGTGCTCTGCCCTGCAGGCAGAGCTGGAGTGTGCCCCATGCCTGGGGGCGGTGGGACCTGCCTGGACCTGTGCAGCCTGGATGAGGAATGTCCCTGGGGCCACAAGTGCTGCAGCAATGGCTGTGGCCACGTCTGCACGCGGGTGGTGCCTGGTGGTAAGGAGACCCCCAGGGCTAACCCCAGGTCACACAGGGTGCCAGCTGACCTGTATGAAGGGCACAGCCCTGGCATGTTCCCAGCTCAGCATCACTGTGAGGCCAGTTCCCACTGCTGCCCCCCATTGCTCTGCTCCCAGCAGATGCATTTGCAGGGCGAGGGGATCTGAAGTGATGTGGAGTGGAAGGGAGCTCTCATGGAGCTGGCCAGCATGGCTGCAGTCGTGGCCGCTGGCCCCTCACTCCTGCAGTCTCGTTGCTCCCTAAAAGCACATCCTCCTTTTCAGATGCTGTGTGATGGGAGAGCAGCTCCTCTGCAGCAGGAAGTTAGGGGACATGGGACAGTCATGAGCCCCAGCTGGCCTGTCCCCTCCCCGCCACCTCCAGCAATAAAGTGTGTGCTTGACTGGCCCCAGCTGCCCCATGTGGTCCTGGAGTGGCCTTGAAATCACCTGAAGCCTCCAGGGCCAGGAGGTTCAGCCAGAGTTGGTGCCACAGGACCGACCAGTGAAGCAGTGCAGACACAGACCCGAGTCAGGGCAGGGTGGGGACAGGCCCCACCCCAGGCATCCATCGAGGCAGGAGCTGTTCCTCCTCCATTCAGTGGCTTCAGCTCCTGGCCGGGTCATGTCGGCAGCTTGAGGCAGGGTTGGGCTGGGAGCCCATCCGTGGCAATGGGAGCTGCAGGGTGGTGCTGGGTGAGCCGTGCCATGCCATGCTGCTGGAGGCACCCACCGCCCGTCCCCATGAGGGAGGAGTGCCCAGAGGGACAGGCACTGTCTGCTCCTGCCAGCACAGGCAGGAAGGACCAGACCCAGACGTGCTCATCCAGGGACCCGTCCTTGTATTGTCACAGTCCAAGGGCAGGGACAGGCTCCTCGGCTCAGGCACCAGGCACAGGAGGGGCATCCATGCTGACATGGGCACATGTCCCTGTCCTTAGGTCTGTGAGCCTCCCAGGCAAGCCACAGCCCCCAGCACAGCCACCCAGGCCCACAGCCCTCATTGCCACCAGCCCGTGGTCTCCCTGTGGGGTCGGGGATGTGGCCACCAGCAGCAGCTTCCCCCAGGCAGGGGCTGTGCAGAAGCCACCACTTCCCAGGCCAGCACTGCCAGGCACCTGGAAGTGAGGGCTGGGGCATCAGGAGAGGGGCCAGGAGCAGCTGCCACCTGTGGCCCATGGCCCACAGCACACTGCTAGTTACTGAGGTGGGAACAGGCCTGGAAGCACTCGCCCTTGGTCTCAAAGTTGTTCCTGTTGCCGCCGCAGCCGCCGTAGATGAACTCCTCACACTGCTGGCTGGAGGCATTGAAGAAGAAGCGGCGGAAGAGAGCCTTGCAGTTCCCACAGACTGAGGGCAGGTAGCAGAAGTCTGCACGATCCAAAGGGGACAGGCTGAGCCAGGGCAGGGGGGACACATCACCACGCTCAGCGCTCTCACGCCCTCAGACAGCCCTGCACAGTTCTGGTCCCCTTTTACTGCCGTACCCTTTGTGGCAGCACACAGCTCTGCACACACCTGCCCACAGCCCTGCACACCAGCAGCTTCCCCATAGCACAGCGTGGTGACCCCCAGGGTCTGCAAGAACTCAGAACACCCCAGGGACATCCCTTCCCAGTTTGCTACCCCATGTCAGCCAACACCTCTCCCGTCACCCACCCCTGTGAATGCCACGCTGCCACTCCAGAGCCCCCCACTGAGTCCTCACCCAACACTGGCTCCTGGCATGTGTAGCCACACTTGCTGGGACAGCACTTGGTGACTCCGTGGCAGTCGGCATCGCTGGTGCAGTGCGAGCAGGAGGCACCCATGTGGCAGGAGCCACAGTCCTTGTCCAGCAGGTCCTCCACCTCTGGGATGTGGTAGCAGTACCCAGGCTTTGCTGCGGGACACAGTGGCCAGGACGCTGGTGAGAGGCACGCAGCAGGGGCCACAGCAGCCCCCCAGTGCCCCGGGGTCAGAACCCAGGCTCCCACAGTCCCACACTCGTAGGCACCTGGCAGCAGATGGGGCAGTGGGAAGCACTGGGCAACAGTGGCACCCCGAGTACCCCCACTCCCGGCCACACTCACCCATCCCCAGCTCCTCTCGTCCCGTTGCGTGCGGGGCCGGGCTGGACCGCCTGGCTAGGGGGAGCAGGGCAGCAAGGAGGAGAAGACAGCCAGGTGGCAGCTCCATGGTGCCCTGGATGGCCGGGTCTGGCCCCAGGTGTGGTGGGCTGGGATTTAAGGTGTGCAGGCGGGGCGGAGGGAGCAGGGCTGGTGCCTAAACCAAGCTAATACCTGCCATGCAGGTAATGAGCCACACCCAGGCAGGGCCCCAGCCTCCCTGGTGGCATCCTGGCCACAGCCCTCGAGCTGGGGGGACCGGTAGGACAGGCCAGCTGTCCCGGCACAGCCCTCAGGGAGCCCAGCTGGGTGGCAGCAGCACAACCAGGCTGGGCTGGGGACAGCACCAGCGTCTGCCGCAGCCTCCTGGGGACAAGCCTGTGCTGGGGACAGACATGGGAAGGTTGGCACTGACCTCTCCATTGCCAGGGATCATGACAGTGCCATGCCAGGGCATGGAAAGCTGCCAGCTCTGGTGCGGCCATCAGCCAGGGAAGAGCTGGGGCACAGCACGCTGCAGCACCGCCTTCCCTGTGCTCCCTGTGGTGCAAGTCCTGGGGAAAGGCTGTGCCGGGGGTGAATCCCTTCATCGCTTTCTCCCATGCTGACAGAGAGCATCCCGGGCACGACGGGCCCACGCACAGGGCTGAGCCGGTGGGTGCCACCTCGCTGCCAGCCATTGTGGCTGTGGAAGGCAGGTCCCGCTGATGCTGCCATCCATTCCCATCCCGTCCCTTTGCCGCCTCCTTCCTCGCCCTCTCTTGGTTTGGGGCCGTCCCCTTCACCCGCCCCTCTCCCGGGGAGCAGCAGCGCAGAGCCGAGCCCTGTGCCCTCCGGCAGACCCCCGCTCCTGGCAGTACATGGGGGTCCAAGGCTGCATCGCGCCTTGGTGGCCCCCGGGGCTGGCACACGGCTCGCGGCCGGTTCAGCTGCCGGGCGAGGGGCCCCGGGCGCTGAGCGGGGAGGCTCCCGCCGGTACCGGTGGGTGGGCGTGGGGTGAAACCTGCCAAAGGAGGGAGAAACACATTAAGATGTTCCCATTCAGCAAGAATAATTGTTATCCTAATTACTGCCGTAATTACTGTCCCAAGGGGGAAGCGGAGGGCGAGGAAAGCTCCGTGGGGAGGGGCCAGGAAAGTCGCAGTCGGGGTGGCGTTTGGAGGGCGGTGTCACCCCCCGCCCGCGCCCCCCGCCCACGCCCCACCGCAGCTTTTCCTGCCCGTCCTGTGAAGCCCCGGGATGAGGTCGTGTCAGTGCTCCCGGCTCGGGACACGGTGACGTGGCCAAGGACGCGTGGGGGGTGCAGAGTCAGGGTGGCAGCGGGAAACACACCCTTGCGCAGGGACTTAGCGGCCACCCTCGGTGGCCACAGCGCCAAAATCCACCGGGGCTCAATTTCTCCTGCTGTCTCCCCGGGGAATCGCAGCAGGTGATCACTGGACGAGCTGATGGCGTCTTCCAGAGCTGCCCCGCCTGTCCCTGCACCGGCAGTAACAGCACGGCCAGGCTGGGACAACACCACGGTGCATGCAGGGACGGTGCCAGAGATGAGGGGGGCTGCTCCCAGGTAGATGCTGAGGTTTCACATGACAGAAAACTACGTCCAGAGGAGGACCTGTGTCGTACCCCCTTGTCCTGCCCTGACACCAGGGACCCACAGGGGAAGCAATGGGCGCAGCCGGGAGGGCAGAGCCACCAGCCAGACCTCCTCTATGGGAAAGCAGTGACGGGGTACCCGGGGAACACCCAGGAATGCGGCACCTCCCAGGAATGCGGCACCCAGCAGGGACAGGGGCGAGGCGGCGCTGTGCCACGGGGATGATGCTCCTGGCCAGGCCAGGAGCGATGCCGAGGGGCTGAGCAGGAGCTCCGGGAGCCCGGGCCGCACTCACACGCACTCGCACACGTGCAGAGCGAACCCTCCCGCCGCTCCCAGGCACGGGCGCTCCCGGAAGGCGCTGTCGGGGAAAGCCCCGGCAGCTCCGGTGCCGTCCTTGCGACACTGCGGTGTCCAGGGCGGCCCATCCCATGGAAGGGACAGGGGAAGAGGCAGCTTGAGCACCGTGTGACGGGAAGCTGAGCACCTGGACACGCTGCTGGTGCCCACGCGGAGCCGCCGTGCCCTGTCCCCAGCGGCAGAAGCCCGTGGCCCCGGAGCTTTCCCGGTCTCCAGGTTTGGGCCAGCTGGGCAGCGGCTGGCCAGGAGATGCAGGGCTGAGGGGCTGGTGGCAGCGCGGGGCTGTGGACCGTGTCCGGTCACAGGACGTCCCTCGGGAACCAGCGATTGTTCCCAGAGGCAGAACAATGCCCGGAGAGCTGCCAGGGCACCACGGGCTGCTCCACAGCGCCCGGCCCGGGGAGCCTCCTCCGCTGTTCCACCAGGCCAGCCCCAAGGAGGGACCCCGGCCCTTTGCTGCTGCCTGCCCGTGCCTGGCTCCTGCAGTGGCACTGGCTGCTCTTGGCTTGTGGCACAGCATGGCTCTCTTGGGGCTGCGCGGAGCCCGGCACCGAGCAGCAGCACCTTCCTGCCTCCCCCGAGGCTCGTCCAGCCCAGCTGCCCGCGGGAGGGAGGGGACGGGAGGGTTCACGCTCGGATGGAGCGTGTCAGGTGCTGGGGCATGGGCCAGGTCATGGGCACCAACCTTGTGCCCCAGGAGGATTTAAACCCCTGCCTGTGCCCAGAGGCAGCCCCCACGCTGCCCATCCGCGCCATGCGGCTGCTGTCGCTGCTCCTGCTCCTGGGGCTCTGCTGCCTCTGGGCCCGGCTGGTCTCCCCAGGTGAGTGTGGGTGGGCACGATGGGCAGAGGTGGCCATAGGTGGGCATAGGTGGGCATAGGTGGATGTGGGAGCCAGTGGAACCATGCTGCAGGAGGGTGTGCAGCCATGGGCACAGTGGTCTCTGTGCCCATGGCTAGGAGCGCAGCATCCCACCTGTGCCATCTCCCCTCCATCTCTGCATGCTGCAGACGTGACCACCAAACCCCCCACAGCTCTCTGGGAGAGGTTTCTGGGGTCTCTGGAGCCCTCACCCCCAGGGTCCCTCTGTGGGGCTGCCAGATGTGCCCAGTCATGCTACAGAGTGAGGCCCTGAACATGGATTCCTGTCTTTCCCAGAATTCACCTAGCCCCCACCTGGACCTGGACCAAG
The DNA here is from genome assembly GCF_015832195.1 of Motacilla alba alba. Lineage (NCBI taxonomy): Eukaryota > Metazoa > Chordata > Aves > Passeriformes > Motacillidae > Motacilla > Motacilla alba. The sequence goes on along the minus strand of NC_052035.1, from coordinate 7,473,312 downwards.
GACCCAGGCTGTGCAGCCAACCAGACAGCCAGACAACAGCTGGACAGCTGGACAGCCACCCATGGAGGGCTCCATCAGCTGCTGGATAATCACCCAGCCTCCCAGTCCCACCTCAGCACCCTCAGCTCTGTGCTTACCATAGGGGTCTCTGTGTCCCCCACCCCCAGTAAACCAGTCTGATGAACAATGTCTGGCTCCTGCTGCGTCTGTCTCCTGGTGAGCCCCCACCAGCTTCTGAGGGACCTGTGGGAGGGATGGGGTCCCTGCTCAAGCTTTTGGAGGATGTCTGGGGAGCCTCAGGGAGCTGGGGCCACAGACCCTATGGGCAGGTTTCCTCTGGTCCAGAGATGCTCTGTGGGTCTGGCTGGGTGCCTGGGGCTGTCTCTGGGGGTCTCCCAGAAGGAACAGAATCATTTTGCTGTGTAGAGGGCCCTGCTGAGCCCACCCTGGGCAGGAGCAGCACCAGAGGGTCCCTGTGCAGCGACAGGGCTGGGCCAGCCACATGACCTGGCCGTGCCAGGCACTGACCAAGGACAGCTTGTCACACCCAGCCAGTGGCCAGTGTGGGGTTTATTAGGAAAGAGAAGGTCCTGCCCAAAACACCACTGGTGCCCAGGACCAGCCCTGGTAGAGTGAGGCAGAGGAAGAGGCCCCTGCACCCACACACTGTGGGCTCTCCTCACCTCACATGTTCCTCGTATACCTTCTGGCATCAGTCAACAAGTGTAATCACTGTCACCAGCACCATCACTGTAACCACCATCATCATCATCACCACCATCATCATCTCATCATCAGTGTTAAAGAGAGTTTTGACACCAGGTTCCCATCTCCATCACATAGATTTATTGGCACAGATCAATCATGAAATCTCGTAGCTTGAACTGCAGCCTCAAAAGGAGGACCCCAAACAAAGAAATCTCTGGGCAATTATACCCTGAGAGTGTAAACTCCCCATCCCTCACATGACAGTCCAGGTCAAGAGTCTTGTTAGGCTCTGGGGTCTTCTCACTCTTCATTGCCTCACTGTTTTGTTACCAAGTGGCTGCCACATGGTCATTTTCACACTCTCTGAGGTCAGTTTTGGTGGGGGTTTCACTCAGATCTGTGATCCATGTTACAGTACGGTTGTTACTGTTCACACACCATGATCCATGGGCTGTCCACTCCAGCTATTCATTTTTAAGTAACATTTAAGCTACAGCTTCACCTATTCTAGTATTAATGTTCAGATTGTCAGCCCTGGTTTTCACTACTCTCTGTCTTTCACCTACACAACACACCCAATATGGTTCAGATAAAGATCAACTTGCACCTAACAGGTCCGGCTCCTGATATCAAACAAGCACTCAGCTACTTTCAAATAATAGAAACTTTTCATCAGTCATGATCACCACAGTCATCATCACTGTTGTCATCATCATCACTGCCATCATCTGTCAGACCCATGGTCAGATCCAGGATTCCTTCCCTCCTCAGGCTTCTCTGGCTTCTCCCCCAGCACAGACCTCTCCCAGGTGCCAGCTTCCCCCCAGCCCCCAGCTTCTCTCCGGTCTCCAGCTTTGCTGAAGCCTCTAGCTTTTCCCTAGTCACAGTCTTCCCTCACATTCTGGGGTTTCTTTCCCTTAATTTGGTTTCTTGCCAGGGGAATTACTATCAACAACAGCAAATGTTTACACTCCAGTGGGAGTTTTTTGAAGGTATATTGTCCCTTCTCAAGGAAATGCCAATCTTTGTTTTCTCCTCTAATAAGGGGGCTAGAAAGGACACATCTTTCATACCCAGTGCTGCCATCCATGGGTGTGTGGCTGCAGAAATCCCATTTTGTGCTGCAGCAGAAGCTGGGTATTGTGGTCCATCAGTGAATCAGGGAGGGCAGGTGCTGCACAGAGCACACACTGCAGCCTCCTGGATGCAGGGCTAGGGCTGGCATTTGAGCCACAGGACAAATGACCCTGCTGGACAGTAGACACCAGGTTTGGCCTTTCAGAACATCGAACCCCAAGTGTTTCATTGTGATCTCTGAGTGCAAAGCCAGTGGCTGACATACACTTCATGCCAACACGAATTCTTGCCCAGGGGCCGTGAGTTAACCTGGGTGGTTTGGCTTTTGGCACTTGTTCTCTTTACTCCAGTAACTTTAACTCTTTGCTGACCAGGCTGAACACCCAACAACATTCTGTTAAAATTGAATCTCGTGCTCCCATGTCTATTAAAAATTGCATTAAATTTTGTCCAATAGCATCAGAATGTCTGGACCATTATTATGTCTGCCTTAATAGGATTTCATTGCCAGATTTCAGTCTGGCCTGGCTTACAGCCATAGTGCTCTTGCAGATCAGTCATCTAAATCAAATCAAATGGGGCCAGTTTGGAGTATAATTTCCCACTCTATCCTAAGGTCCACCGGTTTCTTCAGTTTCTCTAATAAGTCTGGTTTCATATTCAGGGGGATTTGAAGGAAACAAAGAACAATTTTCTCCAGGTTCACTATGGTCAGGGTTACCCCAAATGCTTCCAATCTCATTCTTCAGGGGATAACAGTTAGTTTTCTAACAGTTAGTTTTTTTACAATGTTGGAGGACAGGGAGTCCACATAAATATAACTTCAGTCTTTTCTTCTGACTTTTATTTTTTTTCCCTTTCTCCCTGTAGCTTTTCTTCCTGTTTACGCAGCTTTTCAAAGACAATAATACAGCTTCTTTCCAACCTTCTATTTCTCTCTCAGATCTTGTTTCTCTCTGCTGTAGTTTTTCCTGTCCTAACCGGCAGCTTCTGTGCAGGTGTCTAATATCTTACAAAAACTCCTTTGCTCTTTTCATCTTTTATACAATCCCTAGCCACCTTTAGCTTTTCTTCCACAGCTTTCCAATCCTGCCAGTTTTCATCATGTGGAGCACAAATTTGAAAGAAAATCATTGAGCACATTGCTCTGCATCTTCCCTCAGCCTTGGCATGTTAGTAGCCCACACCACTGAATCTCCTGTAACCCAGGGTCAATGGATATAAATTAAAACCATTGCTGGCTGCCCATTAATAACAGTACTCACATAATTTGTCCAGACTGGACTGGGGCAGCTGCAGGTGAAGTAGCAGTGAGCAAGGAAGCAAAGCAACAGGAGCAGACAGTGGAATATCTCTTTCAGTGGGCACACAGGGAGGAGCAGGGTCTGGGCTAGGATTTACCTCAGGATATCATGTACCACCCCCACTCCCGAGATGCTGCTTTTCCCAAGCTCAGTTATCCCATGCATATCAATAGTCCATCCGCCCTGTGCATCAGTCCTGTAATCTATGTTGAAGGCAAATCAAAACAGTCTCTTTGAAACCCCCTGTGTGGGCCACACTTCTGCAGGTTTTGCCCCAGCATGTCAAATAATATATGGCCATTCTTCCTGGCATAATATCACTGTGAGTTTTAGAGATCATTTAGTAGTGCCAGCTATCTTCTCCCTGTTCTGCAGTGCCTCAGCTAAGGGCATCCCCTTCTTTATGCCAGGTACGTAGCTCATCTTTCCCAAAACCCACAAAGCTCAAGCTTGTAGAAGACAGGACTTGAACCTCCTTTAGAGATTTGACACTCAGTACTCAGTCCTTCCTTACTCCAGAGCTCCTGGGTGAAACCATCCACTGCTGCAAATTTGGATATCGGTGTTTGGAAGAAAACAGGCAAGGGAACAAGTGCCCCACTTGAGTTGCCAAGCTGTTAAAGAAATTTTTGACACTAAGCTCTCATGTTCACTAGATACATTTATTGGCACAGATCAAGCATGAAATCTGGTAGTCTGAGCTGGATGCCACAAAAGAGGAACCCAAAAATCTCTGAAAATCCCAGGGCAATTACAGCCTTACAATCTAAAATCTCCATCCCCCATAACCAGCATAATTTTCATTGCTATTGGAGTGATCATATTCATTGTCGTTGGAGTCACCATCTTCACTGCTATTGGAACTGTCACTGTCGATGTCATCATCATCACCATCTTCATTGCTATTGGAATTTTCATCACTGATGCCATCATCACCATCTTCATTGCTATTGGAATTTTCATCATTGATGAGATCATCACCATCATCATAGCCATCATCACCATCATCACTGTCATCGTTACCGTCATCACTGTCACTGTCCTTGCCATCAGAAAGGTCATTTTTATCACCATCATCACCATCTTCATTGCTACTGGAATTGTCACTGTTGACACCATCATCACCATCACCACTGTCATTGTCACCATTACCACTGTCATTGTCCTTGCCATCAGAAAGGCCATTTTTATCACCATCTTCATTGCTACTGGAACTGTCACTGTTGACACCATCATCACCATCATTATCACCGTCATCACTGTCGTTGCCACCATGATCATGATCGTTGCAATCACAAAGCTGATTTTTATTGCCATCATCACCAGTTTCACTGCTCTTGGACTCACCAGTTTCATGGCTATTGGAGTCACCCATTTCATTTCTATTGGAGCCGTTTTTGTCATTGTCAGGCACCGTGCTGGGCTCTTTCCCAGGCTCAAGGCTCAGAGTGCTTCCCAGCTGCCCTGGTGGTGGCCACCCAGCTGCAGCTACTCCATGGAACTCTGTAGGACAGCAGAAAGCAGCAGCATCAGCCCCAGCATGCTGCCCTTCCATCCACTGCTCCCACCCAGCAGCCCAGTTAACCACGATGCTGTGCTGTCTCCTCTGCAGCTTTTCCTGGTGAGTTTTCAGGGCTCTGCCTGAGCTCTGCTGCCCTCAAGGCTGAGGACTCACCACACTGGTGCCTCCCAGCTCACGGCAGTGTCATGGTGGGGCCGGTGCCTGCGGGTCTCTCCTGGGCACCTCTGCCCCGGGGCCAGCAGCCACATATGGCTGGGGACTCGGGGAGAGGTGGCACTGTGCCCCAGTTCACAGTGGCAGTGTGGCGAGTGCCACATGGCCCAGGCTCATCCCACCCCACTCCCCCCATGCCTTCCCTTGCCCTCACAAGGCAGCAACCTGGCACCTGCCAGCACCTGCAAAACACCTGTGATTCTATGAAAATAAGGAAAAAAACATTCTTAAATATTCTTCCCACCCACCCGTACTTGCCTGCAATGGGTGCTGCCTGCAGCTGCACCCACAGGGTGAGGAGCCCCAGCAGGAGGATGCTTCGTGCCATGCTGATGAAGTCTGTGTCCAGGGCTGTGACAACTGGCAATTTAAAGGGCCTCGCAGGCAGCCCGGGTCCAGGAATGGGAGGAGGCAGGCCACAAGTGACTGCAGGAACCTCCCACGTTTGCCTCTAATTCTGTTTACCGAAGAGCCACTCCAGCTCCACCCGCAGCCAAGGCAGGAGCAGGATCCAGCCTTGGCCGCGCTCCAGGGAGGACAGCACAGGGATTGAAGGACGCAAGGGGGAACCAGGACTGCGCAGAGGCAGATTCTTCCCTGCTGCTCTCAACAGCAATCCCCACGATGACCTTTATCGACGGCAGTGACCCCAATGCCGGGCTCTGCCCCAGTGCTGGGCTCTGCTGCAGGCAGGAGCCTGTCCTGGCCCTGCCATCCCGGATGGAACAGGATCAGGGCGAGAGCACCTGGCAGCAGCACCAGGAGCTCTCTCCTTGCACATGCAAAATGCCCTTCATTCAAGGCTCCTGTTTCACACGTGGAGATTCTCTGCAGATTGTTGGAGGTCAAATATTCAAGGCTTCATTTGAGCACTGTCTCTGAACCATCCCATTTCCAAGCAGAGTGCTCCAGCTCTTTCAGAGTTCCTACTGTCAGTTGCCAGGTTTAGGCACACAAATGAGCTCAAAGTCTCCTGAGGAAGTTAATGCTGACCCCCAGACCCATGGTCCTCCTGCTTTGTGGCCTCCCCGGGACCCCCCTTACCACAGGACAGCCCATGCAGCTCAGCACACTCTGGGCAAAGTCAGAGCTCAGTGTGTCTTTCTCCCAGATCAGCCAGACTCCATCAATGTGGCCTCCATGCAGCTTTTGGGAACTCCTGAACATGAATTGCAGGATTTAGTGTCCATGCATGAGAGCCATATTAATTTACACAAGCATTCAATAACCACATGAATTTGCAATGGGAGTGCACAGCTACTGCATGCACAAACACCAAATTAGTTACTGTCCAACAAACATCTGCTCCAATGAAACAGTGCTGCACTACAATAGATCTCTCTGGAGGAAAAGGTTTGGGACTTCAAGACAAGAGCTCACATGAGCTGAGGAGAGCACAGGAACCTGACTGCTAACTGCCAGCCACACTGCTGGCCTTCACCAGAGCCCCACAGTCAGAGTAAATGAAAATTAGATGTACTGCCACACTGCCTCCTCTTTTCTCTGCATGTGATCTCAGGGAAAGACATATTTAATATGTTTGAGACAGCAGATTAAGCTTAACTAAGATCCAATTCTATGAGTGCTAACCCATTTAAACCAAGTTGTTCTCCAGTCACCCAGGAGTGCGAGCTGGAATCTAATGTTCCAATTTTTCCTTCTCTATTTAATTATTTCTTTCTGAATTACACACAAAGCAATGTAAAATGAAGAGGGTAGGAGAACTTAAGGACTGGTCTGCCCAGGACACATCAGCACCAAGCACAAACGGGTTGGAGTTTCTGGATAATAGACAAAGTTTAAATTTGCATCTGTGGGGTGAGTGAATTAATTGGTTTGAGATTGATGTTATTATTACAACCCTAAGCTGGCACTTGACAGGAGCGCTGGAAAAGCAAAGTCATGCTCAAAGAGCTTTCCATCAACATCACATCAAGACGATGCAGGGCCAGTGCAAGGGAAGGAGCACAGCTCCGCACAAACCTCCACAAATCTGTGTGGGAAGAGGGCTCGTGGCAAGAAAAATGCTTTAAGTACAGGTTTATCCTTCTCCTCCTGCTGTGACTCAAGGTGGATGCAATTCCTCCCCGAACCACCCATGTCCACAGAGGTCTGGCGCTCCACACCTCGCAGCCGCCTGCGGAACCCGCCGGCCCGGTGCTCATCGCGGGTTTCTGTGGCTCTTAATCACCAGCAAGCCGGGCACCCCGGGGCAGGCACGGCTGGCCAGCCGCTGTCAGCAGCGCCAGCTCCCTTCCACGCACCTGGAAAACCATCTGGAACAACCTGAGGGATCGCAGGGCTCCTTCCGACCTCAGGAGTGCCACGATAGAGAGCTCAGCGCTGCTGCTGTCCCCGTGCTTGCCTGGTGGTGCCTCCTTTTGGGAACAACTCCATAATTCTGGCACATTTCTGTTTTAGCAGAACATAATCCTGGATAACATTGAGGGAGCTAACGGAGGAGAATGTCTGACAAGCAAATTGCTCTGATGAAATAAACACTTGAGGACACTGAGGGTCAGAGGGACTTGTCCAAAGTCTCCCTGAGAATCAAGCAGGATCATGGGTAACCTCAGCTGTGAATCCGGTGCTCGTGTCTGGCAGACATGCACCTACCACAGAGATCCACGGAAAAATCACCATTGAAAATCAGGGCCTGGAGGAGACCCAAATAAGGCACCACATCAGTTAGATTTAGGTGATCCCTGAGAGATGTTGTTCTGACACGCTCTTGAAAAGATATCCCTCTCCCTGCAAAAACAGTGACTCCATCATTGAGAATTTGTTCCAGGATTTAAGTCTTCTTCCAGGCTTCCATGGGAGCCCAATGTGGTCACTGTGGAGCCAACAGCTACAGCAGGAGAGTCACACTGAGGGGACACAGCCACAGGCTGCCGTGACAGGTGCTGAGAAACACCAGCACAACATCCTCTGGAGGCACCAACAGAGCCCCCACATCATGGGTCACAGAACCACAGAACAGTTTGTGTTGGAAAAGACCTCTGAGATCATCAAATCCAACCTTTGACGGATCACCACCTTGTCAATTAGATCATGGCTCCAAGTGCCACATGCACTCATCCCTTGAAGAAAAATTAAACAAGACTGAGCGTCCGGCAAAGCTGGTGGGAAGGAGATGCCACTTTCCCCCGCAGCACGGCTCAGGGCTGCCCCACTGGCACAGAGGACAGGGACAGCTTGGAGATGGCTGCTGGAGCACACCCCTGTTCTGCACAGCGAGAGCCACCCTGAGCCCTGGCAAATCCCCTGTGCTTGGTTTCTCCCACTGAATGATCTTGGAATGAGGAAGAACGTTACCAGCAAAATAGTAAATGGTTTATCAATCTGAACTGTTATCCAGCTGATTCAACAAAAAAGCTTCTCTTTGACCACAACACGAGGTAAGATTATCTGGAAAGCTACAGCAAAGTTGTTTTGACCATTCTGCACACATTATACAAGATGAGGAAATGCTTTGGGGTGTTTGCTCAGAGAGGCAATGAGAATCCAGAGAGAGGAATTATACGAGGAAACACAGGGATCATGGAGAGACTGGCATCCACACTCCAGCGGCAGGTACTCGGCTCTCAGGGCCAGGGGCACGCGTGTCCCGCTCCGGGTGGGACAGGGTGAGTTCAGGGGGCTGGGGATGCCCAGCCTCGGCCCGGGCACACCCGGCGCCCGGCGGCACCTCCCGGGCGGGCACGCCGTGAGCCCCGAGCGCACACCGGCGGTGCCCCGGCCCTGCCCGCTCCCGCCCGGGCTCGGCCCGGCCCGCGGCCCCGGTCGCGTCACATCCGTCGGGGCCCGATGATGCGGGCGCGGGATCCCCGCGCATCCGGTCCCCGGCACCGCCGCCGGCAGCGGGGCCATGGGCGCAGCCCGCGACGCGGAGCAGCAGCCGGGGCCGCCGGGCGAGGAGGGCCCGGGCGATGCCGAGGAGCAGCTGGTCGGCACGGTGAGCAGCGGCCGGGCCGGGCCGGGCGGGGCGGGCGGCGGCGGGGCCGCGGCTGACGCGTGTGTCCCGCAGAGCCCCTGGAACATCATGATCAAGCACCGGCTGGTGCAGCGGCGCGGGCGGCGCTCCCAGATGACCACCAGGTACGGCGGGACCGGGATGGGCGGCCAGGACGCGCGGGGCATGCAGGGGAAGGGATGAGCACCGTGCGGAGCGGGTTGGACCGGGCCGGGGCTGGCGGGTCCCCGCCGCCCTCCTGACCCCTCCACCCGCAGCTTCACGGACCCGAGCGTGTCCATGGACCTGCTGCGCGCCGTGCTGCAGCCCAGCATCAACGAGGAGATCCAGGGCATCTTCAACAAGTACATGAAGGTGAGCGCTGGGGACAGCCGGGCAGCGGCCGGGCCGTGGGGACAGCTCGGCTGCCTGTCTGTGGGAGCCGAGCTGACCCTGCACAGGCTGTCACCCTCTCCTGCCTTTTCCTCTCCAGTTTTTCCAGACGGCAGCAATCAACGTGCGTGATAATGTTGGGGAGGAGGTGGACCCAGAGCAGCTCATCCAGGAGACCTGCAGGAGCTGCCTGGAGCAGGTGGGTGCTGGTGAGGTGTTTCTTGAGGGCCCAGGCAAGCAAAGCAGCCTGGCTAGAATGTGCCCCTAGAATGTGTCACTGTGAGGAGACACCCACAGCCATTGTGTGACTGCTGTGTTGGGATTCATTCTCACTGGGAAGAAGGGAGCAGCTGAGGCTGGGCAGCTCATGCTGCTTCTGCTCGCTGCTGCTGTAGGAACATGGCACATGTTGGAGTCCCACAGAAACTGGCTCCCAGCACCTGTCACAGGGTCCTGGCAGGGTAGAGCAGGATTTTTCCCTTCATGTCTTGCTTATCTGCCAGTTCACCAGAATTTATCATGCTCAGATTGTGCTCTTGCATCTGGCTGTCTGTGGAAGCATGGCCTGGTAGCACTCCAAAAGCAAAGCTGTTGCAGGGCTTTTAGGCAGACACGTAGAGGTGGGGATTGCTTATGGGGCCCCCTCTGAGCCCAGAATCCATGGAACCTTCTTTGTCTTCCTGCAGGCCAAACTGTTGTTCTCGGATGGCAAAAAGGTGGTTCCCAGGTTGCCCCACGAGCAGGCAGTGCCAAAGGTAATTGTTGTGATTGTACACAGAGGTTTAAATGACTTGTGAGTGCTGGGAGAAGAGTTGGGATCACTTTGTTCTCTGGCTCTTCTTGGCTGCCAGTGCAGTAGTGCAGAGGCAGAGTGGGGGATGTTTGGCTTGAAGGGCATACAGGGCAAGGAGAATCCCAGGTGTGCTGCTTGCTGCAGTTCAGTGCTGCTCACGGAGGTGGGCTGGGGTCAGTGTTCACCTGGCCAGGAAGGGAGAAGAGCCCTGCTCATCCCACTGCCCTTCCTCTTCCAGCGTGCCCGACAGATGGATGAGGAGCTGAGCCGCCGAGGGAGCCCCATTCCAAAAAAGGTGGGATGCTTTTCCCCACAAGAGATGTTATGTTTTGGGAAGCCTGGCCCTCATTCCTGGCCATTCCACAGTGTGGGTGCAGGGAGGTGCACAGGCAGCTTTTCTGAGGCACTGGAGGTGCTCACTCTGGTGCAGGCAGTGTTTTTACCTGTGACAAAAGCAGCAGCTCCCCTGGGAGAGGGAGGGTTGCTCAGAGGGTTCCTCAGGCAGCGCAGCTGGGTCACAGAAGGGTTTTTTCCACGCAGAGGAAGGGGCGGCCTCCAGGACAGAGCCTGTCAAATGACCGCGGAGTCTCAGGCATGGCAGCGTGAGTACAACCCCTGAGCTAGAGCCCCTGTTTCGGGAGGGCAGGGGGAATGAGGCTGCCTGTGGGGAGCACAGAAACCCCACAGACTCCTCCTGCAGAGAGGTGATGGGAGCTCTTCTGGGTGTGGGCAGAAGCAGGGTTAGGTTGAGGTGTTCCCCTCAGGAGGCAAAGACATTAAAAGGAGGGATTTCAGACAGGCCCAAAGGGGTGAAAAGGTCCAGATGGACTGCCCAGAGTGAGTGGTGAGACACGGGGGATGGTGGGATCTGGGCAACCAGGAGAGGAGAGTGTGCAGCAAAGCTGAGGGTCCGAAGCTGGGTGCTGGGGGGAATGGAGGGTGTGAAAAACGGTGGATCTGGAAGGGCTTGGGCTCAGTCCCTGCTGCTGGTGGTGACTAAGCTGATCCCACTGGACTCATTCTTACTGTGTTTTCCTTCCCCTCAGGTGGAAGCTCAAAGTCTCTGAGCCTGTGAAAAGGGATGGACCAAAGGTATTAGCTGTCCTACACTGCTGGGCTCCCTCTCCTCCCCTTTGCTCCTGCTGGCAGAGCCCTGCAGCTGCAGGAGCACTGGAGGGCTGTGCTCTGCCCTGATGGGGCCTCGGGCAGGGGTGGAGCAAGAAGAGGAAGCGAAGTGCCCGGAGGCCTTTGCTGGTCTCCCCAGGCACTGTAGCCCATAGCCCTGCAGCGTGGTGCCGCTGAGGGAGACCTGAGGAGACCGGGAGTAGCCAGGAGAATCCCACAAGTGTTTCCCACGAGGGAAACTGCTTAGATCAGCCCAGATGGAATGTAACATCCCTCCCCTGCGGAAGGCTGGAGGTCATTGGCCTGCTCCCTCCCTCCCGGTCTGGAGGCAGCTCCAAGGTTCCCTGTCAGAGAGCCGAGGCTTGTGGAGCGTGGCCAGCAGCAACTTCATTTCTAATGTTGCCCCTTTTCCAATTGCTCTGTAGTGGGATCCATCCCGACTGACTGAAACCACAACCTTTGTGCTGGGATCTCGAGCAAACAAGTAAGGAACGGCCCTGTCGATGGAGGGTGGTGTCCCCAGGCAGGAGCCCGTGACACTCCTCCCGTCACTTCGCTTCTCTGCCTCAAAAGCAGTAGGAAGGGCTCGGGGAGGAGAGGGGTGTCCCTGTGCCACCGCAGCTGCCCTCCCCACTACCCTAACAGCCCTCGTGTTCCTATTGCAGAGCTCTCGGGATGGGAGGAACAAGAGGGCGACTCTACATCAAGCATCCCCACCTCTTTAAGGTCAGGTGCCACAGCCAGATGGTTTCCCATGGGAATCAGGAGCGTGTGCTTCAGGTCCCTTGTTTATGTCCTCCCCCATGCCCTTGTTTGTTGTCTTAGAGCGCATTCCCAAGGTTTGTCTAGCACACAACACGAGCCAATGGTGTTGTGTGCCTGCCAAGGCAGCGGGCTTGCCAGAGCCAGGGCTGAGGCTGGAGCAGGGCAGGCTGAGCGGGGGGCAGAGCAGAGCGGGGGGCAGAGCAGAGCGGGGCACAGGGTGCCGCAGGAGGGGGCTTTCAGGGGGGGGTCTGTCGCCCGTTCTCAGCTCGCTCCTTGCTGCTTTATTGCAGTACGCTGCCGACCCGCAGGATAAGCACTGGCTGACAGAGCAGCAGCACATGAGGGCCATTGGGGGCAAGATGGTGAGTACGGCAGGGCCCGCCGCAGGGCCAGGCGGCGCCGGCAGGAGGATGGGCAGGGTGCGGGGACACTGCGCTGCCAAGGTCTGTCCCTGCCCACAGCACTGGGGCACGGCCTGGAGGCACAGCTGGCTCCCACGGGGACAGTGGTGGCTGGGGGGGGTGGCCCTGCCCTGGCTGCCCCTCGCAGGCACCCTGAGGTGTCCCCTGCCCTGTGCCACAGGCCTACCTCCTCATCGAAGAGGACATTCGGGATTTGGCCGCCAGTGAGGATTACAGGTGAGGACCAAAGCAGAAACTCTGAAAGTGCTGCTGGGCCTGGGCTGCTTCCCGGGGGGCCCCACCATGTCCCACCTCAGTGCTGCATTGCAGGGGTGTCCTGTGCTGGAGGGACTCTCTGCATGATGGTTGGGGGCTCGGTTATGGTTGGGATTTGGTGCCCAGGGGGCCATGTTGGGCGACTAAGGTTTGGACTGGGTGTTGGTTGGGGGTCTGTGGTAGGTTTGGACTGGGTGTTGGTTGGGGGTCTGTGGTAGGTTTGGACTGGGTGTTGGTTGGGGGTCTGTGGTAGGTTTGGACTTGGTGTTGGTTGGGGGTCTGTGGTACGTTTGGGCTCAGTGCTGATTGAGATCCATGGTGGGTTTGGTGGGTCTGGGCTTGGTACCGATGTGTGCCAGGGGACATGGTGGGTTTGGGGTCGGCAGTGGGTGCTGCAGTCCCTCCATCTCACCCTCCTTCCTCCCCAGGGACTCTGTTGACCTGCGGCTGGAAGAGCTGAAGCCCTTCATCCCTCCAGCCTGGATGACTGAGAAGATGCAGAAGCACATGGAGACGCTTCGCCGCGGGGGGGAGGTGCCGCCCCCCGAGGACCCCCCCGAGCCCTGATGTCCCCCAATAAAGCCGCTTCGTTCCCACCTCGCCGCTTCCTGGGCTCCGGGCTCCGGGCTCTGGCCGCGTACGGCCTGCGGGACGCGCGGTTCCGCCCCCGCGGGGCAGCGGCCAATCACGGCGCGCCGCGTCACTAGCCGGGCTGTCAATCAGCAGCCGCTGGCCGTTACCGTGGGAGCCGCATCCTCGGCGGGCGGTGATTGGCCGGCTCGAACGGGGCTGCGCGCTGATTGGTGGAGAGGCCGCACGCGGAAACATTCAAACGGGGCGCGGGAGCGGGCGGGGCCGAGCGGAGCGGAGAGCGCCCGGGAGCGCGGCTGCGACCGAGCCGCTCCTGCGCCGGACACGGGTCGGGACCCGGCCGCTCCTGGATCGGAGAGCGTCTGCAGCGGGGGTTGGGATCGGGCCGCCGCCGCGCGGGAGAGCTCCAAGCGCCGCCGTTCGGCGCAGGACAGCCCCGCTAGGGGAGCCCTGACCGCCCTCGGCACCGGCGGAGCCGCAGAGGGGCCCGAGCCTGCCCCGGGCGGGACCGCGGGAGGGAGGGAAGGAGCCAGCGGAGCCCGGAGCGGCGCCGCCAGGGAGCGGGAGCCGCGTCCAGCCTGTGACCCGCCGGCAGCGGCGGCGGTGCCGGTGTGCCGGTCCGTGCCCCGGCAGCCGCTATGGCCTCACAGAACGCCGACCCCGCCGCCGTGTCCAGCGCAGCCGCCCGCAAAGCGGCTGAGACCGGGGCCACGGCGGCCCGCGGCGCGGTGGGGAAGAGGTGAGCGGGGCCGGGGCCGGGGCTGCGGGCGGGGGCTGCCCCGGTGAGCCGGCCGGTAACGTGCGCTTTCCCCGCAGGCTGCAGCAAGAACTGATGGCGTTGATGGTGAGTGGGGCCCCGGGGCCGAGCCGCGGTTTGGGGATCCTGGCACCAAGCCGGGTGTTGGGGGTCCCAGAGGCACCTGGGGCTGAACTGGGGTGGGGGGTGTCTCGGGTACCCCGGGCCGCCCTGACCGCTGTCCCCGCAGATGTCCGGTGACAAAGGCATTTCTGCCTTCCCCGAGTCCGACAACCTCTTCAAGTGGATCGGGACCATTGACGGCGCCGCCGGGACGGTGAGAGGCGAGATCCCGGTCTGGGGGGGGCTGACCCTGCCCCACCTTCCTCCCTTCAGCTGAGCGTGGTCCCAGCCCTCCACTGCCCCTGTATCTCTTTTTCCCCGAGGCTTCCCCGCACCTCTGGGGCTACGGCCCCCCCTGACTCCTGTCCCCCTCGATTCCCGCCCCCAGGCCTACGAGGAGCTGCGGTACAAGCTGTCGCTGGAGTTCCCCAGCGGGTACCCCTACACAGCACCCACCGTGCGGTTCCTGACCCCCTGCTATCACCCCAACGTCGACACCCAGGGCAACATCTGCCTTGACATCCTCAAGGAAAAGTGGTCAGCGCTGTATGATGTCCGCACCATCCTGCTCTCCGTACAGAGCCTGCTGGCAGGTGGGTCTCGTGGCCAAACTGCTGTGGAGTGCGGGGGGAAGGGATGGTGGTGGGGCTGTCCAGCCCAGATCAGATCAGGGCTCAAGGATGTCCAGCTGACCCAGCCACTGTTTCTTTCCAGAGCCAAATATCGAGAGCCCTCTGAACACACATGCAGCTGAGCTCTGGAAGAACCAAGTCGGTGAGTGCCTGAAGCAGAACCCTCCTGACCCCTCCCCAGCAGGATGGGCAGCGGCACAGCCCCCAGTGCCTGTCTGGCCCCACAGCTGCCCAGGCCACTCTCTCAGGACCCTTGGTGTCATGTTCCCCCTCTCTCCTCAGCCTACAAGAAATATGTGCGGGAGACGTACAACAAGCAGACCAAGAGCCAGGAGACCTGACCGTCACCACGGCCCCTCAGCACATCCCCTCCCTCCCTCCCGGCCGTCCCCCGCGTTCTGTATCATAGGCTGTTTTTAAATTAATGTCGCAGTCCGAGCCACGGTTAATGTATAAATAAATGCAGGTTTATAACTTCTGCAGGGGATTCTGTGGCAGCTCTAGCACACCCTGAGTGCCCAGAGGCCCCTCTGCAAGTGTGGGCAGGGAGGGTAGAAGGGATACTGACCCCTGTGGGGTAACAGGAGTTTATCAGTATTTGGGGACCTGGAGTGATCCCCTTCCATCTACAGAGAGGCAGCAGCCCCCACCATCACCTGCAAAGGCAGGGGTTGAGGACTGTAGGGATACCTCTGTCCCCTGCTCTGTCACAGGGGTGCCACCTTTGCTGCTACCTCCTGCCACCCTAGCTCACAGCACCCCACAGCAGTGCCCAGCACAGGCACCTCCCCAGGCTGCTCTCTCTGTGGTGCCGCTTCTCTCTGCTGGCTGTGTGGTCTCTGTGGCTTCCACTGTCCATGGTGGAATGTTGGCTCCGCTCTCCATCTCTGCCAGTGTGGCCCTCACCTGCTCAATCTCCTCCTCCAAGCTCTGGGTGGTCGGGGGCTGCGTGGGACCCCCTCCTCTCCGGCTGGGCGGCCCCCAGCCCCCCAGCCCAGTGCGCAGCGGGGTGACGCCACCCCCGGGCAGGGAGAAGAGCTGGCAGAGGTGCTGGGCTCTGTACAGGTCCTGCAGGAAGAGCTCCAGGGCGGAGAGGAAGAGCACCCAGAGCCGCTCCAGCTCCTGCCGCTCCCGAGGGCTCGCCGGGCCCTGCCGCAGCCCCGCCAGCAGCGTCTGCCGCAGCCCTGCGGGACAGGCCGGTGAGCTGGGGCGGCCCTGGGGCCAAGCAGCGTGGCTGCAGAGGTTCCCTTTTCCCCCCTTACCCGTGCTGAGCTCACAGGCCTCCGCGCTCCTCCTGCGTCGCTCCTCCCGCAGCCGGGGGCTGTCACCGCTCCCCCCGAGCTGCAGCACCAGCTGCCGGTGTCCGGCCGTGGCCTTGCAGAGGGCAGCCTGAGCTGTGGCACATGTTCCCACTGCCCCCCGCCCCCGGCACGCGTCCCTTCTGCCTGGTGCCATTACACCCCCTGAAAACGGGGCAGGGGCAGGATGCCCCAGGCTCTCCGGGGGGCTCCCTGCTCTGTGCCACAGCGCTCTGCTGCGGTATGAGACCAGCTCTGAGCTGTGTTTTGGTTCGGACTGCACGCCGCCTCATCCCCCTGCTGTGCTCCACCCCTGTTGGTCCCCCGGGAGCTGTGATTTCCAGCAGGCTGGCACAGAGAGATGGCTCTCTTCTGGCTTCAGAGAGACACAGAGGCAAGCATCAGCTTCCCCCTGTACCAAAGGGGCTCCTCCTCCCCTTCCACCTTATAGCCAGGTCCTCGGGGTAGGAGATGTGGGTCCCAGCGTGGGGCAGGCAGTGGTGCCTCTCTAGACCCCCTGTGCTCCCACAGCCCTGCCCTGGAGCAGGACCCTCGGGGCCGGGGCCGTGCTTCCTCAGCCTCTGGCGTGTGAACGAGCTGCTCTGCACGGAAACTCTGAGCTCAGCGCTGGCGCCTGCCCAAGAGGCCGTGGGAACCACAACTCTGGGCTGCCCCGGCAGCACTGCCCTGTGGTGTGAGCCCGCCCACGTTCCCTCCCTGGGGAGCAGAGCAGGGGCACACTGCCACAGCCCCCCTCCCCATGCACCCCCAGTGAAATCCTGCACCAGCAGCTCAAGCCTTTCCTCTTTAATTGAGGCTCGAATCAAAGCCACAGGTGACAGATGGGAGGAAAAGCTCAGCCGCCGGTGGTGAGAGGAGACCAGGACCCTGGCACGGAGCGAGGTCCCAGCCAGTGCTGAGGGCCAGATGCTGTGGAGCTGCTGCTCCCTGGACAGCAGGGGAGCAGGGCTGGGTGCAGCAGCTGGCCTGAGGAATGTCTGGTCCCTTACTGCACACCCTCCATCATCTTCAGGAACTCTGCAAGAGAGCAGCAGCCTCAGCCCATGGCCCTGCCCGGGTGCACAACATGGGTGCTTGGCTGGGGCCATTGCTCACCATCAAAGTCGATGCGGCCGTCATTGTTCTTGTCTGAGTCCTTCATCATGTCCTCTATGTCCTCATCAGTGACAGGCTCCCCGGTGGCTCTCAGGATCTCACCCAGCTCCTCGATGTCGATGAACCCATCCGCATTCCTGCAGGAGGGTGAGGGAGGGATGGCACCTTGCTTGCCCCCACAGACAGGATGGGCCACTTTGCCCCCACACTCACCGGTCGAAGATGCGGAAGCAGTTGGCCAACTCCTCCTCAGACTTGCCTTTGGCATCCTCTTTCATCTGGCGCACCATCATGACCAGGAACTCCTCAAAGTCGATGGTGCCGCTGCCTGTGGGGAGGGAGCCAAGCGTGGGTCAGGCTGCCTGCCCAGGCTGCGGTGCCCACCCCTGCCACCAGCCCCCAAGGGCTGCTCACCGTCCTCGTCCACCTCCTCAATGATGGCATCCAACTCCTCTTTGGTGGGGTTCTGGCCCAGCATTCTCATCACCGTCCCCAGCTCCTTGGTGCTGATGTCTCCACCGCCATCAGCATCAAACATGTCAAAAGCGGCTTTGAACTCTGTGGAGAGACAGGTCAGGTCTCTGAGCAGTGGGACAGAGCCAGGCCCTGCACCATGGCTGGCCCCTGTCCCTGCTGTCCCCACACTCACCCGCAATCATCTCCTCGCTGAGGAAGGCACGGGCTTCTGCCTGCTGGTCCGTCTGCAAGGCAAGGGAGAGGGGTCACCCATGTCAGGCCAGAGACCCCTCATACAGCGTGGCCCAACAATGCTTGGCTGTGGGAAGAGCCTCTGCCCTGCTGCAGGACAATCCTGTGCTGTCATAAACCAGACTGTCATAAACCAGACACCAGCAATCCCTACAGTTGTGATGCCTTCCAGGCCATCCATGAACATGGAGGGCTGCAGGGACCTGCCTGCCTGAGTCCCCCGCTATCTGGGGGGCTCCATTGTACTGGGGTCACAGTCCCTGCGTACAGCCTTGGCATCCTGGGCATGCAGTGCTATTTTTGGGAACTCCTCAGCTCCCCTTGTAGGGATCGTTGGGGCTACAGCCGTGGCACCTGTCAACCCCGATCGAGTTTCTCCTGGAGGCGCAGGCCGCCCATGGAGCCAGCAGCAACGCTGTGTCGCATGACCCAGCACTCGGCTTTCAGCCACCCCTGCTACCCCTGCCTCTGTGCAGCCCTGAGCTCCGAACGGGGCTGAGATGGTGTCCCCAGGCACCCCCTCAGCAGCCACACAGTCATCCTCAGACCCGTCCTGCGGGGACCCTGCGTCACCCCAACGCCTCTGTGCCCTCACCGCCATGCTCAGCCCAGCCCTGGGGACCGTATCCCTGCTGCCCTCTGCAGAGGCAACTCCACAGCCCAGGCTCCCCTGGTGCCTCCTGCCCTGTCAGGTCTTGTCCTGGCACACAGCACATGCCACACAGCACACAGGAACACTTACCATCTTGGGAATTTATGGAGCTTCCCACCCCCAGAGAATCACCGGCTCCTGCAGCAGGAACTCCCAGAAGCTTCGTGGTGCCCCTGGCACCCCAATTTGTAGTGTCTCCTCTGTGGGATGTGCCTCCAGCTACTGCCCCCTGGCCCCCTCAGCCTATCAGCACTCTGGCAGCACCCAGCCCCTCTCACTGGCAACTGGTGCCTTTACCTAATTTAGCCAAAGCTTTATTGGCCAAGGGCTGGGATTAACATGGGGATGAGGCTGGGATGGAAATTCAAGCCCTTCAGGAGGGAGACCAAAGCTGTGGCAGGAGCGCAGCTCTGCCCACCCCCAACACCCCCATCCAAGGCAACTCAGCAATGAGGGGGTTAAAAATAGCCCTGGAGCCGTCGGCATCACCCGGGTAAGGGGGACAGAGTCTCCCCTGCGCAAGGAGCATGGACTATCACCCACTGGCCCCTGAAAATGCAGCCCTTCCTGGCCCAAGCTTCCAATACCAAGCTGGTTTTCCCCAACACAGTGTCCCCCCCCTGCACCCCCATTTTCTGCTCCAGGGGGCCTAGGCAGAGCAGTGCTGCAGCCCCCCACCCCACATCAGGAAGGGGTCCCCTGTGGGGCCTGGGGCATGAAGTCCCTGGAGAGATTTGGAGCACGAACCCTATGGTTTGGGGTCCCCAGTGCTGTTGGCACCTGTTTCCGGAAATGGCTCCATCTTTTCGTGCTTCTGAGGAGTGGGAATTATGCCCGGTGCCTCCTCGAAGGCTCAGTCCTCACACTCACAAGCCCGTGCCAGCCACTGCTGCCAGCACCGGCTGGGGCCGGTGGCTCTGGGGACACACTGGCCAAGTGGCCCATGCCCTGTGGTGCTCGGAGCCTCAGGGCTGCAGTGGTGTCAGGGTGACAGATCTCTGTCCCATAAAGACAGGGCTTTTCTGGCTCCTGATTTTGCTGGTTTTTCCCCACTCACCAGGTGAGAACTGGGAACAAGTCCAGCCCCTAGTGCATCCCACCCTGCCCAGGGAAGCTCAGGGGTCCCATCTGAGCCCGGGTGGGGTGCAGGGTACTGGAACAGGGCACTGTGAGCGAACTATGGACAGAGCGATGGCAGCAGCTGGGCTGGTTCCTCGATATTTATAGACATTCCCAAGGAAGCAGTGAGGAGTGAGCGGGCAGGCGCTAAAAAAGGCTGGGCGAGTGCCGGAGGTGCAGTCTGGCCATGGGGCGCGTGGTGAGGCCGACTGAGGCTAGGGTGGCAGGGTGCCAAGGTGGCCCAGAGGACATCCTAGTGGCATCAGGAGCCTGAGTCTGGGCTAGCAGGATACAGGGGTGTTGGGGAATCTGGCTGTCAGGGCACAGCGGTGCCAGGGTATTTGGGTATCAAGACCCTGGGACACCACAGCGCCGAGCACCGGAGTGTGTGGCTCCTGTGGTCCCAGGGCAGATATCCGGGGCTCGGCCCGACCACGACATCCCGGACAGCGGACAGAGGAGCCGAGACCGGGAAGGGCGGGGTCGTTCCTAGGCAGGGGCTGCGGGCAGAGCCAGGCTGAGCCCTGACCCTGCTCCGAGAGTCCCGGGCGGTGCTGCACGGACCGATCCCGATCTCGGGCAGTGCCGGGAGAGCCGATCCCGATGGTGCCGGACGGTGCCGCAAGCGCTGATCCCGATCCCGGCCGTGCCGGGCGGTGCCGGCTCCACCGCCCCGATCCGGGTTCCCGGCGGAGGCGGAGCCGCGCAGGGAGGATCCCGGGACGAGCCGTGGCGGAGCGGCCATCGCTCGGCACCACCCGGCTCGGCCCGGCCCGGCCCGGGGCAGCGCGAACGGACCGGGGCGGGGGCAGCACCGGGAGGGTGCCTCGGGGCCGGGCTGTCCCCGCGGGGGGCCGTGCCGCGGTGGGCAGCCCCCGGCCCCGCCGTGTGGCGGTGCCGGGCCGGACCCCCCGGCAGCGATGGCCGCCCGCATCCTGCACCGGCTGCGGCACGCGCTGGCGGGCGAGGCCGGCCGGGAGGAGCCGGCGGGCGGCGGCGGCGAGGCCGAGGACTGCCCGGAGAGCTCGGAGCTGGAGGACGACACCGAGGGGCTGTCGACGCGCCTCAGCGGCACCCTGAGCTTCACCAGCCACGAGGACGACGACGAGGAGGAGGAGGAGGGGGACGGAGCTAGCGAGGAGCTGGAGGAGCCGCCGCAGGCGCCGGGGGCGGCAGCGGGCACGGAGGACGGAGGCAGGTGCTGGGGCGGTGAGCTGGGGGGACTGGGGTGACTCCAGGGACACTCGTGCGATGGTGGCGTCCGGCAGCCCGACAGATGTCAGAGCCCTGTCCCCACGGAGGGCACTGACACCCCTCTCCCGGCACAGAGTGGGTCTCCGCGGCGGAGCGTCCCGGCGGCAGCCTGCTGACCCGGCAGCTGCAGGAGCTGTGGCGGAGGTCGCGGGGCAGCCTGGCACCGCAGCGGCTGCTCTTCGAGGTCACCAGCGCCAGCGTGGTCAGCGAGCGCTCTTCCAAGTACGTGGTGAGTGAGCCCGGCGCGGCTGGGCGGGCACGGGTTGGGTACGAGTCCCGCTCTCCCCGGGGCAGGGATCCCACGGGGCTGGCGCTTATTTTTTTCTCTTTCCCCGTGCTGCTCGGATGGTGCCGGCGGCTCAGATGAGCCTCAGGTAACTATTGCTGATGGGTGCTGCGGCTGCAGCAGCCAGATCCACTCCCTTCTGCTTGGACAAACTCCCCCAGCCCCTTTGAGGCCGCACACACCCCGCTGTGCTTGTGCCAGGAGCAACATGCCCGCGGCACTGCCTGACATCTGCCTCCCCCGCAGCTCTACACCATCTACCTGATCCGCTCTGGCCAGTTTGACAAGGCCCCTGCCACCATCGCCCGGCGCTACTCGGACTTTGAGCAGCTGAACCGTCGCCTGCGCTGCCGCTTCAGCTGCGACATGGCCAGCGTTGCCTTCCCCAGGAAGAGACTGCGCCGGAACTTCACTGCTGAGACCATTGCCAAGCGGAGCCGAGCCTTCGAACAGTTCCTGTCCCATCTGCATTCCATCGATGAGATCCGCCGCTCTCCTGAGTTCCTCGAGTTCTTCTTCCTGCCGGACCTGCAGGCCGCGCAGCGCCTGACCTGCACCGGCATGTACCGCGAGGCCCTGGCCACCTGGGCCAACGCCTACCGGCTGCAGGACCGCCTGGGGGTCTGCAGCTCCGGCCGCTTCCTGCTGACACTGGCTGGGCTGGCCGTCTGCCACCAGGAGCTGGACCAGCTCAGTGAGGCCCATGGCTGCTGCGAGCAGGCGCTGCAGCTGCTGGAGGCCCAGGGCAGCCACCCACTGCTGGGACCCTTCCTGCAGGCCCACGTCCACCTGGCCTGGAAGGTGGGCAAGGACAAGCGGAGATCGGAGGCCCGGCTGCAGGACCTGCGGGACGCTGGGCTGCCCCTGCAGCAGCAGCCATCCCTGAAGGAATGCCTGATCAAAGAACCTCTGGAATGAGCCACCTGTGCTCACGTGGGCGGGAGGGCAAGGGCTGTGGGGGAGCTCACACGCCTGTGGCAGCTGGGAACAGCGAGGGAAATGCCATGGGTGGCAATGGGGCAGGGGAGCAGCACTGCAGTCCCACGGGCAGCACAGTCCACGCCTGGAGCTGCCTCCTGAATGCACTTTCTCTGTGGTTAGACTGTTTTGTGGGGCTGGGGACTCATGGGAGTCCACCACCCACACTGGTGCTGCCAGAAGCTGCTCCCCCTCTGCAGGGGATCCTGGAGTGGCTGAGACTTTAGCTGGGACATACTGGCACCTTGCAAGGGAACGGGAAAGCTTCTGGCAGGGTCCAGGGCTCTTGCCGGGAACTTCCCATAAAACTTACACAATAGAAAGGACTTTATTTAATAAAGTCTTGGCAGGAAGAAGAGCAAGGCGCCTGCTGTGTCTGTTTAGCCGTACTACCCCAGGGCATCATCAGTGGGAGGCCTCAAGCCTCCACATAGAGGTGGGAGCTGCCTCATCCCCTTCTCCCAGCTCCCAGCTGGGCCCAAGCCCAGTCCTGGGGAGGAGCCCAAGGACAAGCAGAAGTAGCAACTGAGGAGTCAGGGCAGTACAAGCAGTGCAGAAGTGAGAAGAGGAAACAACCTGTGCCAAAGTAGCACCTTCCTCTCCTGTGACCCAGGCTGGCATGGGGACAGCGCTGATCCACTGTGCTCCTGGCACTGCCCGCCCTTGTGCAAGCCCAGTCACGGGTCCAAGGGGACAAACTCCAGGGACAGAGTCCAGCTCTTCACACAACAGCTTTATTTTAAGGTGCGTGAAGGATAGCTGATGGCAGCGTGTGCTTACATGCTGTGCAGCTAGCAGCTGGTTGCAGCAGCGATGCTCTGTTGGTCACAGTCTGTCACAGACACCTCTGGCACTGGGACCTCCTGCAGTCCTTGGTCCCACCTGGTCTCCTTCCTGTGCCTGTCCAGGTCCTGTCTTGATCTCAGGGTCCCTCCCTTGGCATGCCTGAGCCCCAGTCTATAGGGTCTCCTCAGCTAGAGCTTGCTCTGGGTTGGTGTCTGTTCCACCCTGATGACACCTTCCTGTGCGCAGGTGACAGCCAGGACCCCATCCCTGCGCCACAGCCGTCCCTGCACCAAGCCCCGGCACCCACCTGCAGAGAGAGACTGTCAGACTGCAGCCCACTGCCCCCAGGACAGGCAGGGCTGCCCTTGGCCATGAAGGTCTCCCAAAAACCCACTAAGGACTTACCAGCCCAGGGGCTCTCACACTCGTACAGCATCCAGTGGTCAGCTCTGAAGGGCGCATGGAACCACATGGAGTGGTCAAGGGACACCATGAACTTGACGCGGTACTGCCGGTGCGGGAGCAGCGCCGTGCCCAGGAAGGCGTAGTCAGAGATGTAGGCAGCCACGCAGCAGTGCACCTTCATGTCAGTCTCCCCTGCAGAGCAACCAGCGCTGCCCATCCTGCGGGGGCCCGTGGGACACGTCTGGGGTGCAGAGCCCCAGGAGCTCCGCTCCCCTGGAGCCAGCTGCCAAGCACAGCTGGGATTCTTCCAGACTCATTCCCTTTGCCATGCCATGCCATGCCCCAGCACGGCTCACGGCATCACCTCTGCACCCACACCTGTACTACAGCCTTGAAGTGCTCAGCCTGGGGCACAGGCAGCCCCCTAATCACAGCCCTCCCAGCCCCCTCTGCTGCAACACTGCTCCATGGTGTGAGCTGCTGCTTAAGCCCTTGGCTTGGGAGGCACCTGGAGCCAGCAGGACCCACCTATGTAGCCTCGTGCTCGCACCCAGAAGAGCTGCTTCGGCTCCTGTGGCTCTGAGCTGAATATATCTGGTGGGTTCACGGGTTTAATGTCAATTGGCACATCTTGAGCTTGGATCTTGGTGAGACGTTTCCTGTATCCCTCAGCCACATTAGGATTCCTGCAGCCCAGCACAGAGAAGCAGGGTTAACACCAGACAGGCAGGTTGGAACACATCCTGCTGGCAGCAGCTCCAGCCCAGGGACCCAGGGCCACACTGAAAGACAAGAGGGGCACAGCTCCTGTTGCGTCCTGCTCCTCTCTTCCCCTCCAAGGCATATCTGAGAACTCCTCAGACCATACTCTCCCTCACCTCCCTATGCCCCAGGCAGCAAGGTGCATCCCTGGCGTGTCCCTTCCACCCCACTCACTGCAGGAACTTCTGGATGAGCTCCTCCTGTGTCAGCAGCTCCTCGGGGGGTGGCACGGTCGGCATGGTGAACTGGTGCTGCACTGGGCTCCCCTGCGAGAGCTGGAAGGAGGCCTGGCAGGTGAAGATCGGCTTTCCATGCTGGATGGCCTTTACAGAGCGAACAGAGAAACTCTTCCCTGTACGGGTCCGCTCCACCTCGTACAGCACCGGCACCTTGGGGTCCCCTGGGACGGGAAAGGGACGCTCTGCCGCCGGGCCACGGCGCACCGCGCACCGGCGAAACCGCCCGCAGGGCCGGGCCCGGCAGCGCCGTTCACACCCTCCCTGCCTGCTGGCACCGGGACGACGGCGCCTCCTCACTCCTGCGAACTGCCCCAGCGTCCCAAGCCCTTCCGGGCCCCTCCCGAACCCCTGCGCCCCGTCCCGGTTCCCGGTTCCTCGGGCGCACCTGTCCGCACGAAGTAGCAGTGCAGCGAGTGCACCTGCTCGTCGCGGCTCACGGCATGGGCCGCCGCCACCAGCGCCTGCCCCACGATCTGCCCGCCGAAGAGGTGCTGCGTGGCGGGCACCCAGTGGTGCTGGCCCCTGCGGGGAGAAGGCGGCCGCGGTGAGGGTGGCGGCGGAGGAGGAGGCGGCCCGGTCCCGCTGCCCCGGCGTCCACCGGCACCTGAAGAGGTCGACCTCCAGCCGCTCCAGGTTCAGCACGCTGGTGATCAGCACGCTGCGCAGGTCCCCGGACGGCGGCGGATGGGATCCCGGTCCCGCTCCAGCCCCGCCGGCGTCTCCCGGGGCCCCCATCACCCCCGCGAACCGGGACCGGCGCCGCGACCCGACCAGCACGGCGCACCAGGAAGCACCGCCCATCCGCGGGGCGAAGACCGCCATATGATTGGACGATAGAGCCGTCAGTCACCCTTGTCTTGCCAGGGTGCTCTGGGTTGGTTGGTTCGTCTCCTGTCAATCGGGAGAAGACGGCGCTGATTGGTCAAGATCAGGGTGCGGGCGGTGCCCGGCCGGTTTAACGGGGATGGCGGGTGGGCTTGGCGGCTGAGCGGAGAGGGTCCGGGCGTTCCCCCGCGCCCGCCGCTCGCCATGCGCCCGCTTCCTCGCCTGCGAGGGCTGCCTCTGCGGGCTGCGGAGCTGCGGCCCGGTGCGCAGCCACAACCGGCAGCACGGCACCGCTGTCCGCCAGGACGTCAGGTCAGCAGCCCCTGTGGCAGGGCCGTGCGCCCGGGGTCCCCCGGTGTAGCACCGCCAGGCCCTGTGGAGCCGCCGCTTGGGCCCAGCCCAGCGCTGCCCCGGGCACAGGCCCTGTCCCGTACCTGGCTTTGATAACCGGGCTGATCCCGGTAGAGGGATGCCCCGGTACCGGGGCACCGCCAGCTGTGCCACACACTTGATGTGTTCGCTGGATAGCTCCTGCCTTTTCCGGCTCAAGACTCCAAGCAGCGGCATCTGCAGCATTCTCCAGCTGTCCTTACCTCACTGCAGTGGAAAGGTGATATCAGGTTTCCCTCAGGGATCGCTTCATTCCATGCCGCCTTCACTTCTCCAAGCACTTGTAGTGACACTGTTTCCTTTCCATCTGAGCTGGTAGATCTGCTTGTGTGCACAAAGGCTACAAGGTCACTCACGAGTTATGCAACTGCTCCCTTTGCCCTTTTAAAATATAACTTGCCTTCTTGAAACACAATTTAACCTCCTTCCCTGATGCTTTTCTTGTCATGTTCTAGCCTGCGCCTCCAGAGCTGCAGAGCCGTGTGGTTTAGGGATAAAGACGCAAACATGGCTATCATTCCACACCAATGTGATGAAGTGCTTCTTCAAGCAGTTGCTGAGAGTCTTCTACACCGGGCACCGGGCAAGGGAGGACAAGTCCTCTGGGCCTTCCTTGCGGAGAGCAGGGAGTGAGGCCGGACAGCGGTGCGCTTGTTGCTGGAGACGGCAGAGAGAGCCCAGTGGCTGAGCCTCCAGCTGCTGCACAGCTGGGGAGGGGGCGGCAGCCAGGCAGGAGCCGGGGCAGCGGCCCCAGCGAGGGGCGCTCCCGGGGCCCGGTGCGATGCACGGCGGCCGCTGCGGGCGGCGCCCGAGCGCTCCGGTGCCGCGGCGGCGGGCGGAGCCCAGCGCCGTGCGAGGCCGCCCCGCGCCGCCAGTGGCGGGGGAGGCGGCGCCGGTACCGGTGTCCCCAGCGGCAGCGCGGAGCGGGCCCGCACCGACAGCCCAAGCCGCGCTGGCCCCCGCCTGCCCGCGGGCAGCTCCCCGTGCTCCCCTCTGCGAGCGGCGGCTGTGCCTGGAGCACCGCCCGAGTGGCTGGCCGTGGCCGCCGCCAGGAAAGCCGTGGGGGCAGGCACCGAGCCGCCGGCAGGAGCTGCTCACCGTCCTGAGAGACCTCATCGCGCCGGACTTGCTGCCTCGGCTCCACCTTCACTGGCTGCTCGAGGATGGGATCTGGGCCACGCACAGAGGGCAGCTGGGGGGAGAGCACAGGCTTCTTCATGGAGTTGGAGATTGTTATCCAAGGGTTAAGTCAAATTTTCAGTGCTAAGCTCTCTCTGGAGAGCTGCATCACCACCTTGGCCTGGCACTAGAAAGAGTGTGTTTCTAAGATCCCTCCTGATGCTGTGTCACTCTCTGCTCCCCATCCTGATCACTGTGCTGCTCAGGCAGCTCCCCAAAGTCTGCCTATTTCAGACTTGCCTCTTGCCTCTCTGGTGTGGTAACACTCTCTTGCCATGGTAACACATCCCAGAGCTCTGGCCAGGCTTCCCCACTGTGGCAGCAGCTCAGCAGAAGCAGCAGCCCATGTCAGCCTCTCTCGTGGCTGTTGAGAGTCGTGTGGTTGTCCTCCAGAGTCCACCAGCTCCCTGAGGCCCTTCAGTGCCAGCCTGAAACACCTCATGCTCTTCTCCAGAGTGAGCCAGCAATCTCAGTCCCTGTTAGATCCTGTATCCTGTGGCAAAACTGGAGGCCACAGAAACCTCAGAGGATGACAGTGAAGATTAGATTACCCAAAGGACTGAAGACAGCATCAGGCAGTTTTTGAGTGGCATTGTCACGGAGGCTGCTGCCAGGCTGTGCCCAAGTGAGAGGCTGCTGCCAGGGTGCCTAAGGCAGTGCTTTGGAAGTCCGGGAAGCTGATTTGCACCAGGTAGGACAGGCTCAGTGTACAGATCCAGGAGGATGCCCACCCTGTGGGTATCTTCCAGAAAGGCTCAAGTAGCTACACTTGCCACTTCTACCTGGCCTTCTAGCTGGCCTGCTGGCACACCTTGGCTGTGCTGAATCCAAACAGGAAGCTCTCGCAGAGGGAAATGCTCAGCAGACCATGGGAGAGGGGATGTGATGCCCATCAGGCTGGGTGAGACAGTGCTGATGGCCTCTTCGAGGTCCTAAAGAACTCCTGGAACAAGTCTTTGGATAAATCCCTGGTGGTGTCCTTCCTCACAGCAGAGATCAGCCACAGCAGTGAGGACTTGGAGCACAGGACTCTGTGGGAGCTGGCTGACAGCTGGATCAGGCCCTGCATTGAGGTGAAGCTCCAGCACTGAGTGGGAGCTGAGCTGGGTGCTTCCACTGTGTCCTGTTTTGCACCTTCATTCCCCTCAGCCTGTCATTTCCTTGGCGTGGAAGGGGCAGTTTGGGTCCTTGATCTGCTGCGTGAGCGTCACTTCTTGCACGGGGCAGCAGAGGAACTGGATTGGGAGCTCCTGATCCTGCAGGAAGGGTAACAGTCACTGACCTGGCTAACAGCTGTGGCCAGGAGCCAGCTCTGGGTGGTGCAATGTGGGAGGTGCTGGTATCCTAGAATCTGCTGAGTTGGAAGGGACCCATTGGGATCGTGTCCAACTCCCAGTCCTGTGCAGGACACCACAAAAATCCCACCATGTGCCTGAGAGCGTTGTCCAGACACTTCCTGAACTCAGACAGGCTTGATGCCATGACCACTGCCCATGGGAGCCTGTTCCAGTGCTCAGCCACCCTTTAGGTGAAAAACCTTTTTCTGATATCCTGCCTCAATCTCTCCTGACTCAGCTTTATACCATTTCCTCGAGTTCTGTCACTGGTCATGACAGTGAAGAGATCAGTGCCTGCCCCTCTGCTTCCTCTCATGAGGATGCTGAAGACCACAATGAGGTCTTCACTCAGTTTCCTCTTCTCCAGGCTGAACAGACCAAGTTACCTTAACTCTTTCTCAAAAGCTTCGCTTCCAGTCCCATCACCATCCTCGTGCCTCTTTTGAATAATGTTCTTTAATAGTTCGATGTCTTTTTTTATATTGCTGTGCCAAAACTGCCCCCAGGACTTGAGGTGAGGCTGCACCAGTGCAGAGCAGGGCAGAACAATCCCCTCCCTTGCTGGCAGTGCCGTGTCTGATGCCCAGGACAGGGTTGGCCCTCCTGGCTGCCAGGGCACTGCTGATCATGTTCAACTTGCCATCGACCGGGACCCCCAGGTCCCTTCCCACAGTGCTGGTATCCAGCCTCTTGTTCCCCTGTCTGTATATCCAACCAGCATTGCCCTGTACAAGGTACAGAATCTGTCACTTGCTCTTGTTAAACTTCTTACTTTTTGGTGATTACCCATCTCTCCAGTTTGTCGAGGTCTCTCAGCAGGGCCTCTCTGCCCTCAAAAGAGTTGACAGCTTCTCCCAATTTAGTGTTGTTAGCAGTAAGCATTAGTATATTACTTCATATTCCTTCAAGTCCTGAGTCCAAGTAATTAATGAAGATGTCGAAGAGAACTGGGCCAAGGGTGAAGCCCTATGGAACCCCTCTAGTGGCTGGACACCAGCCTGATGTCACCCCATTCCCTGTGTGTGCCCAACCTGTGAGCCAGTTGCTCACCCATTGTCATTGTGTAACAGGATTATTCAGCTGCAAGCTGGACACTTTGTCCAAAAGAATACTGAGACAGACAGTATCAAAAGCTTCACTGAAGCCCAAAAACATTACAGCTACTGGCTTTCCTTGGTCAGTTAGGCTGGTTACCCTGTTGTAGAAGGAAATCATGTTCAACAAGCAGGACTTTCCCCTCATGAAGCCATGCTGGCTGTAACCAGTTACTGTGTTCTCCTACAGGTGTTTTTCAGTACCTGCCAGAATGATTTTTTCCATGATTTTACTGGGCACTGAAGTGAGACTGACAGGCCTGTAGTTCCCAGGGTTCTCCTTCCTGCCCTTTGAAACTGGGACATCATTCCCCAGCTTCCAGTCATGTGGGAGCCTCTCCAGATTTCCAAAACCGCTCAAAAATCATCGAGAGTCTTTGTGATGACATCAGCCAGTTCTTTGTGGTTTCTCAAATTAATCCCATAAGGGCCATTAGATTTGTAGGGATCTAGGTACAGTAACACGTGACAAAACTATTTCATCTGTGGCCAGCACCCACAGGTCCTTGCAGCATCCAGCTGTGAGGTGTTGTGCAACTGAGCCAATAAATCACCCTCGTGTTGTCTGGGAGCTGAGCCTGTCCCTGTGCCAGCCACAGCCACCCCTCCCTGCCCAGGGAACAGAGCACGGGGAATCAGGCAGGGCTTTGGGCAGTGCTCCTCGGTCGTCCTGTCTGCCCGTGTTGCCTCAGGTGGCAGGAGGTGGCAGCTCCTGAATCCCTGCAGTCCCGCTGTGCTGCAGCCCATTACAGAGCAGGGGTGTTGTTTGTCTGGTCGCAGCAGCTGCTCTCAATTCCTCAAGAAAGAGGAACCCGCCCTCGTGTGCAGGGGTCACTGCCGGGCAGATAACAGGGAGGTGGGGAGCAAAGGCTTCGTGCAAGGGTGGGGGAGGGAAAACAGCCTGGAGAGTAAACTCCCTCGTCTGTGGGCGCTGCTCTGGAGCGGGTGAGTTCCCAGCCCCATCGCAGCCAGATGAGCTCCAGCCCCAGCAGCTCCCAGCCTGCTGTTGGGACATAGCAGGGAATGTCAGAGACCTCGCTCCATTGCTGTGGTTTCATCACTGTCTGTGTTTTCTCATGGAATTTAGCAATTCCTTCATTAACACCTTGGTGTTGATGGAGTTGGCTGTGGTTGTGGGCTGGGGATTTCCTTTGAGCAGAGTTTTGTAACATGATCTGATACTATCGAGTCTCCGACTAAATATAGCATCGTGTTTCTTTAAAACACCTTTTTGTAAGCTCAGAGCTGCTTGTTTCCCCTTTGGTTGTGCTGTGGAAGAGGCCTGGAAGGCTTTGCCAGCCCCTTTGCTATCCTTCTGGCTCTCTGATTTTAGGAGACCTCTCCCCTCCAGCCTGTTCCTCTGCACAGCTGCCACCCTGCCTCCCCTCCAGCCTGCCATGGGGATGGCAGCCGGCATCCTGCAGTGCCTACCTGCCAGGGGTTGAAGGGTCTGGCTGAGGGCACAGAGCCGAGGGCATGGAGCTCCAAGTCAGGATGGCTGTGCCCTGCACCAGGTCACTGTGACTGGCTCTGTGGCCACAGACACGTGCCCAAGCAAGGGCTGCTGCCAGCACTGCTGTCTGGGTGCTCCAGCATCTGACTCGTCCCACTCCAAGCTGAACACACAGGAAATAACTCATCGTTCTCTGGGTAAACATCTTTCCCAAGAGTGAAACTGCCCGGGATGAGTGTCCGGCTGTAATTTACCTCCACTGAGTGCTGTGCTCTGCTGTGCCCTCGCGCGCTCCACCCGCTCTGATCCACCCTGACAGTCCCAGCATAATTCCAGGGCCAGGGACATGTCCTGAACCCCACAGGGCTGTGGCCTGTGCCCCCTTCCTCACGGGTGGAGGAACTGCTCCCACAAGGGGTTGCTGAAGCACAGGGGCGTCACAGCCCCCCAAGCCTCCTTTGACTGAGTCTTGTCTGGAAGCACTTTATTGCTCTCTCTGACCCACAATAATCCCCCTGCCCATGCTCTGGGCATGCCACACCATCAGCTGGGGAAACTCCCAACCCCACTTTGCTCTGCTTTCATGACAGCCCTTCAGCAGCACATGCTGGGGTGAGTGGGCAGGGAGGGGCACAGAGCCTGCCGGGCAGCCATCGCTGGGGGGCTGTTGATGTGGGGGGCGGCCCAGCAGCCCCCTCGATACCTCACTCATGTTGGCAGAAGCTCTTGAGTAGCGGAGGCAAGTCCAGGCCATCGATGGCCAGGCGGTGCACAATGTGTTTCTGGATAACCAGCCGGCACAGCGTCTGCAGGGAAGGAACTGCAAGAGAACAGAGAGTGTACCTGAGCTGGGCAAGTCGGCAGTGAGGCTGGGCACAGCGGGGTGGAGGAGCTGGCGGAGCTTCTCGGAGGCACTGTGGTTAAAGGCAGTAGTGGGTGAGTTTGTTCTGTGGCATCGTCCTGCCCTGGGCTCGAACTGGCTGTGCGGGGGCTGGTGCCAGGCTGCTCCTGCAGAGCTGAAAGCTCAAGGGCCCCAGGCAGCAAAGCTCTTCCCGTTATTAGGAGGAAGGCTGAGAGACAGTTATGTGTCCAAGCTGTGTGTGACTGCGGCTGGTTTGCATTTCTTTCTCTGGTGGCTGTCAAGCAACTCCCCAGGGTCTCACATACCCATGCTGTGCTTCTTTTCCATCCCACTCCTTTGGTCTGCCTGCACTGGCCCCAGCACCAAGCTGCTGGGTGAGTGTCTGCAGGCTGGGGCTGCACTGCCTGCAGAGACAGTGCCTGCCGTACCTTTGGGGCAGACCACCATGAGAACCGTCCCCTTGGGCACCTGCACAGGATCTGCCTGGTTCCTGCTCATGGGCTACAACTTCCCAGAGCCATGGGTGGCTCAGTAGCATGGGTACTGTCTGCTGCAGCCACTACTCTCCTCAGCTGTTACACCAGGGAGAATACCAGCTTCCAGCCTCGGGACAGAAGCAGCTGCTCTTGACACCAGCATGTGAAGCAATGGCTCCCAGTGCTGGGAGCAGGCAGTACTCTGGCTCTAGCTCTTCTTCTGGCTCTGTCTCACCTGTGCCATCTCCTCATTTTTCCAGCGTGGTGCTAATTAGCACTTATTAGCCTGGTCCCTCCCAGCAAGCCAAGGGACATGGGCTAATGCCCAGGCTCCGATGGCATCACAGGGTGTCTGCCCAGGGAACATCGTGTCTGGAGCAGGCGGCGGGCGCGTGGGCGCGGTGTGCTGAGCCGTGGTGGGTGTAGGTGGATGTTTTGATGCCAGGGCAGGATCTTAGTTGGCTCTGGCTGCCACGTGCTGTGGGCAAGGCTAGGCACAGCAAGGCCTCACAGCTGTGGGACAGCCCCAAACACCCAACCCTATCACTCTGCTTGGGAAGGGTGGCCAGGGGGCTCTGCCCGACTGCTGCTGCTGCTGGGGGGTCTCTCCCCTGGCCCCAGCACAGCACCCATGGCAGAGTTTTCATCAGACACTGCCCAGCAGCGGTACTGTGGATCTCGCCTGTGCTCCACAAGGACCAGAGGCTTTCCTGTGCCCTCTAACCCGCCGTGTCCCTCTGCCCAGTGGCACACGCCAACCTTCCCTCTGTTGGCAACTACGGCATGACCCCACCAGAGCTCCCCCACTGCTGGCCCAGACAGCACGTGCCACAGGGAGGGCACAGGTACCTACAGCCATAATCCACCGGGATCACCCGGACACTCTTGGTGGAGGCAAAGACGTCAATGACGGCGTAGAGCGGGCGGGTGGCGGGCAGGCCCCTGGCGCTGGGCCCCATGTCCTCGCCGTTGATGACGATGTGCATGTCGGCGGTGCCGTCGGGCTGCGGGGCGTACAGCACTCCGATACGGCTGCGCCGGGCGGTGGCGGGCAGCACGTTCATCTTGTACAGGTCATCCAGGATGTGGCTGTAGCGGCCGGGCCGGCTGCGTCCCACCAGCGTGTCACGGGGAATCCGCACCCGCTCGATCAGCAGGAAAGGCTCCCAGGGCCGCCCCCGGGCCTGCGCCTCCTCCCCCTCCACCACCACACGGTTGTGGTTCCGGGTGATGGCAAACACCCAGGTGTCCCCCAGGTTGACCAGGTCCGGCAGCGAGTACTCAGGCACTACCTCCAGGCTCTGGGGATCGTGGGCTGTCAGTCCCACGCGCAAGTGCCCGCACCAGCCCAGCTCCTTCTCCTCAATCTCCACCAGGAAGATCTGCCCGGGTGCCAGAGGCTCCTGGCTGAAGCACAGCCCGTTGGCGAAGCTCTCCACCCGTGTGGCTTGTGTGTGTGAGGCATCCAGGCGGATGTTGGCGCCGTGGATGTGGTGGAAGCGTGCAGCAAGCCGGCACCGGGCAGCCATTGCTGCCGGAGCTATTTTTAACTGTCCCTGTCACAGCTGCTGCGAGGTGCTGACAGCCCGGCTGGGAGGGACAACCGGAGGGCTCAAGGGGGGTCCTAGTGCCATGGGGGCGGTTGTGGGGGCCCTGTGGCTGCTGGGCACAACCGGGCCCAAACCAGACCCACAGGCATTCCACCCTGGACTGTCCAGCGCTGCCACCTGGGCCGGGTGCCTGGCTGTGTCCATGCTGTCCAGCAGCAGCTGGCAGTGCCTGGTGGTGCCCAGTGGTACCAGCGATAGCCAGCAGCGGCCAGTGGTCATCCCACGGTGACGACTGGCAGAGCCTGGTGATGTCCGGCTTTACCCGGCGGTGCCGGGTGGCCCCCAGCTGTAACCGGAGGTGCCCGGCAGTGCCCACCGGCGCCCCGTTTGTGTACGGGGACTCCATCGGTGCCCCCCCCCCGCCACCGTCCCGGTCCCGGTCCCGGTCCCACGTGCGCGGCCGGGGCGGGGCCGGGGCGGGGCCGGCCGCCCCCGGGGCGCTGATTGGCCGCCGTGGGGCCCCGCCCCGCTCACGTGAGCGCCGCAGGTCATATGGGCGCGTGTCATGTGCCCGCCGTGACCGCCGCCTGCGAGCGCCGCGCCGGGAGCGGCCGCGGTCAGCGGGACGGGGGGACGGGACCGGGGGAACGGGGTGGAGGGACCGGGACCGGCGCCAGGGGAGCTGGCTGGGCCGGGGATCAGCCCCGAGTGGGGGGCCGGGCCGGGACAGCCGGGCCGGGGCGCTCGCGGGGCGCTGCCGCGGCCGTTCCTGGCCGAGAGCACCCTGACCGTCCCTTCCGCCCACCGCAGATGGGGCCGGTGTTGCTGTCGTCGCTGCTGCTGCTGGGGTTGGGCCGGGCCGCCCCCCCGGACCATGAGGTGACCTACCTGCCCGGGCTGTCAAAGCAGCCGTCCTTCCGCCACTTCTCGGGCTACCTCTGCGCCGGGCCGGGCAAGTACCTGCACTACTGGTACGTGGGACTGCGCCTGGCGACGGGGGGCATGGGCTGGCACCGGGCACTCACAGCTACACGTCCACAGGTTCGTGGAGGCCCAGAGCGATCCCCAGAACAGCCCCCTGGTGCTGTGGCTGAACGGGGGCCCTGGCTGCAGCTCCATGGAAGGCTTCCTCAAGGAGCATGGCCCCTTCCTGGTTAGTAGTCACTGCTCTCCCGTGGCTCAAGGACTCAGGGGATGACCGGCTGCGTGGCACGAGCCATCCCGCTGTGTCCTGTCCTGCTTTGCCCATCAGTCACCACCTTCTTCCTTAGATCCAGCCCGATGGGGTCACACTGAAGTACAACGAGTACGCCTGGAACAAGGTACAGGCACTGCTTTTCTTTGTGGCTTTGAGATGGGGTGGCCGTGAGCCAGTTCCTCCTGCTCTCTCCATGGAGCCGACCGCTGCTCCCCTCCCACCCAACACACCCTCCTCTCGAGTGTGCTGTTGAGCGGCACAGGAATGTGGCCATCCCAGTGCAGCCCTGGGGCGGGCCACGCTCCTGTGGGTGCTGCCATGGGCGGGGCTAGCAGTCCTTGGCCCCACTGAGCCAGAGGATCTCCCCTGATCGCTGGCTCCTCTGCTGTCCTTGCAGATTGCCAACATCCTCTACGTGGAGTCTCCCGCTGGTGTTGGCTTCTCATACTCTGATGACAAGAAGTATGCCACAAATGACACAGAGGCGAGTGACTGGAGAGCCCTGCTCGCTCTTGGCCATGGGGTGCAGCCTCACCACCTGACCGTGCCACCTTCTCCCTGCAGGTTGCTCACAACAACTACCTGGCACTCAAGGACTTCCTCCGGCTCTTCCCCGAGTACTCCAAGAACGATCTCTTCCTCACAGGGGAGAGCTATGGAGGGGTCTACATTCCCACACTGGCAGAGTGGGTGATGCAGGACCCCAGCCTCAACCTGAAGGTGGGCAGCTTGGCTCTGCCCAGCCGGGGAGCAGAGGGCTTGGCACAGCCGGGGTGGGACCAGTTAGGATGCAGGACACGCCTGGCCCTGCAGCCTTTCATCTCTTCCTGGGGTTCTGGCAGCAGCTCTGGTGGACGTGTCTGTCCCTGCTGCCGGGGGAGTGTCCTCAGGCACCCCCAACCCTCCCTGTTCCCTCCGCAGAGTAAACAGTTCCACATCTGCTTCCTGCCTGCGGCTGCTGTGCTGTGACTGCCCCGCGGGGAGCTGGAACACAACAGGGTTGTTTTCTTCTTGCCTCGCAGGGAATCGCTGTGGGAAACGGCCTCTCATCTTATGAGATCAATGACAACTCCCTGGTTTACTTTGCCTATTACCACGGGCTGCTGGGGACCGAGTAAGAGCAGAGGGAATGCTGGACGTGCCATCCCTGTGCAAGCAGGATGGCTGCACAGCTGAGGCTGGGGCTGTCTGGGTCGGTGGTGTTGAGACAAGGGCAGCACCTAGCCTGTCCTGGGCCAGCGTCTGGGCTGTGGCTCCTTGTCCCAGGGCAGCTCCCACGGGTGGGTTTGTTTGCAGGGTAAAGAGGGCACGGGCCAAGCTGTGTGCTTTGTGGCCACTGGGCAGAGAGCTGCAGGGCAGCTGGCCTGTCAGTGTTGCCACCTGGTCCAAGTGGTCCTGCTCTCTGCCCGCAGGCTGTGGAAAGACCTGCAGGCCTTCTGCTGCTCCCAGGGGAAGTGCAACTTCCATGACAACGCCAACCTGAATTGCACACTCAAGGTGAGGGGAGCCAGAGCACCTATATGTGTGCTCAGCAGAACGTGCCTGGCTTGGGCCCACAGGTCCGCAAGGGTCCTGCTGAGCCCCAAACCCTTCTTCTGATTCCTTGCAGATGGGGGAGATGATTCAGATCGTAGAGGAGTCTGGCCTCAATATCTACAACCTCTATGCCCCATGTGATGGAGGTGTCCCTGGGAGCATGAGGTGAGAGCTTTGCTTGCACTGGCACAGAGGGACATGGTTCACTGGGCAGGGGGCTCCTCTGGGACAGATGGATGCTGCTGAGGACTCCCCCCAGGAGAGCCCTTAGCCCTTGTTCTCCAGGGTTTTCAGTCTGTCCTCATTCTCTCTCTGGCTGCAGATATGAGGGTGATTATCTCATCACACATGACCTGGGCAACTCCTTCATCCGGATGCCACTGAGGTTCTCCTGGCGGCAGGTGAGCCGACATGCCCATGCTGCTGGGCTGTGAGCAACCTCTGTTCAGCCAGTTGTGCTTTTGTGGGCAGGAGGGGCAGAAAGCAGCTGCTCCATGGGGCAGGTGCTGCTGTGA
The DNA here is from genome assembly GCF_015832195.1 of Motacilla alba alba. Taxonomy (NCBI): domain Eukaryota; kingdom Metazoa; phylum Chordata; class Aves; order Passeriformes; family Motacillidae; genus Motacilla; species Motacilla alba. Next base: position 7,436,680 of record NC_052035.1, on the reverse strand, counting down.
CAGTGACCCTCCTGAATCTCCCAGAACCTGTTCCGGATGCCAGTAGCCCGAAAGAAGGTCCGGATGGACCCGCCCTGCACCAACTCCACGGCCCCTAGCATGTATCTGAACTCCCCTGAGGTGCGGAAGGCTCTGCACATCTCCCCTGAGGCCCCAGAGTGGCAGGTGTGCAGGTGAGCAAGCTGTGGGCAGGGAGGGACTACTCTGAGAAGGAGCAGACATGCTGCCAATGCTTCCTCCACAGCTTCGACGTGAACCGCAGCTACAAGCGCCTGTACATGCAGATGAATGAGGTGTACCTCAAGCTGCTTGGAGCCACGGTGTGTGCAGGGGAGCCCACAGACCCTGGGAGTGTCTCTGCCACCTCAGCCTCCTACCTGGCTGGGGCTGCTGCCCTGCCAACAGCTCACTCTCTCTCTGCTACACAGAAATACCGGATCCTGGTGTACAATGGGGACGTTGACATGGCTTGCAACTTTCTCGGGGATGAGTGGTTTGTGGATTCCCTGTGCCAGAAGGTAAATGGGCAGGGCCCAGGCCAGGCCAGTCACTGGCTCCAGGCTATGTACTGTAGCTGGCTGTGGCAGGAGCATGGGCAGGGCCAGCCGCAGGTGCTGAAGGCACTGCTGCTGCTCCCAGGTGCAGGTGGCTCGCCGGCCCTGGCTCTACACTGAAAACGGTGAGAACCAGATCGGTGGCTTCGTGAAGGAATTCACCAACATCGCTTTCCTCACTGTCAAGGTAGGGCTGAGGGCTCTGGGGCCAGGAATGGGGCTGTGGTGGGTGTGCTGGATACCGAGGCTGCAGTCAGGGTTGGGTGATATCGGCTGGGCTGTGGCAGCACCCCAGCCACACTGCCAACCACTGTCCCTTTCCTACAGGGAGCTGGCCACATGGTGCCCACAGACCGGCCGCTTGCTGCCTTCACCATGTTCTGCCGCTTCATTAAGAACCAGCCTTACTAAGAGCTGCAGAGGTAGCGCCCGGCGCTGCAGCTGCTCCCACCACCCCACCTGCCCTCACCACCGGCACCTTGCACAGCCCGTCCTCGCTGCTGCTCGGCTACACCACGGACCTGTCATGCCTGCAGCCTTCCCCCGCAGCTGGACAGGATGAGGGGCATGGGCTGGGGGACTCTATCCTTGTGGGAGAGGCATTGTGCACCTGCTGCAGCCACCTCCTCCCTTGTGGCTTCCTGTCTTGCCTCCTCCCTGTCTGTGGTGGCAGCTTCCCTCCCAGGCAGGGAGCACTCCCCAGCACTTCCCCTCAGCCCCACGCGCACACAGCCTGGGCAGGCTATGAGGAGCAGCAGCAGGGGGCGGCTGGGTCCTCCTGCTCCTGGAGCCTTTACCTTGTCTCTACCTTGGCTCCCACCACCTCTGCTCCTACTGAAGGAGACTTACCACCACAAGCACAGCAATCCCACTGCCAAGGCACGCAGTACTACAGGAACTCGCAATAAACTCTGACCAAGGTGGTTCTGCTCCTCCTCGCACCTTTGTGCCAGCCCCTGCTTCGCTTTCCTCTGCTCTCTGAGGAGCACAGTGAGTGCCAATGCCCTTTGCCAGGGAGCCCTGCGCTCTGTGAGCTGTGCCCTTTCTGCAGGGGTCCCTGCATCCTGGAAACACATGACCCACCTAAGTGGCAGCAGCACAGTCACTCTGAGCCCTCTGGCACCGCACTAAGCTGCATTTGCTCCCAAGGACCCAAGCTGAGCAGCAGCATCAGCTGCCTCCTTTCCATCTCCCCACCATGTACCCCAGCATGGACATGTCCTCCCAGCAATGAGGCCATGTGGTTGGAGTCAGGTGGTTTATTAGTGTAATGAGCAGGGCTGCAGCAGGGATTCCCAGAGCACCCTCTCCACCTTGCTGTGCCCCACCAGGGCCTGGACGCCCTGACAATGTGCTGGTGGTACCAGGGAAGCTGCTTCCTACCTACAGTCTACGGGTCCAGCCCGGGATCTGCCCTTGGTCCAGGGAGGAGAGCTAGAGCGAGCTGGGGTCCAGGCTGGGCTCTGCGGGCTGGGAGCTGGAGTAGGCAGCAGCGGTTGGCACCGGGCGGTATTTCTCAATCACCTCTCGCAGCCCCTTGGAGAAGTGGAGATCAGCTCCCACCGTGAGGAATCCCTGCAGAGGGAAGAGGGTCAGTACAAGGCTGGACGTGACAGTGCCCTTCCCAGCAGGACACGGAGGAACAGGCTGTGCCCATCCCACCACATACCGCGTGATTGGTGACCACCTCCCTGGTGAAGTCCATGCCTTCGGGCAGTGGGATCTGCACCCCCTTCCTTGTCCTCTCTGCAGAGGAGAGCTGGGATGAGGCTGAGCCCTGCCATGCCCCTGCCTACACTCCCAGTTATGTGGGAACAGTGATGCCTACCGTTAATGATGGGCATGATGGTCAGCTGCAGCAGGGTCTTCAATGGGGCCTGCAGTGAGAACAGCTGCAGGAGAAGAGCTGGGGTCAGTGTAGTGGCAGAGCTGACAGCCAGGGCAGGGAGGGCTGCAGGGGACGATCCTGAATGGGCAGCCTCTCCCCAGCCCACCCCACCCATGCTGGGTGTAAGGCTTCCCAGGCCATCACCACGCTCTCACCGCAAGCGACTCCAGCGCTGACTGCTTGGAATAGATGCGAAACCTGCACAGAAGGAAGCAGTTGTGAGTAAGGTGTGGAGGGGACTCTCCCCACGCCCCCATGGGACCCCAGCCATACCGTCGCAGGTCCAGCTGCACACGCAACGCCTTCCCTTGCAGAAACACCTTGGCACTCAGCTTGGTTTCCTGGGGAGGGAGAGGGCTGACTCACAGCAGGCAGAGGACAACTAGGCCAGCTCATGCCACGGGTCCAGTGTCCCTCTGCTTGGTCCCACCAGTGCCTTACAACACAGGATGGGGGACGCTGCTCCCGGATACACTGGGGTGACTGCACAAGGAGCCCCAGCCCCCCTCTCACCATGGCCATGCTGGAGAGCTGGACAGGCGGGCGGTCCGGGGGCACCAGTGAGATGTTCAGGAAAGCAGAGACAGAAACTGAGGTCCCCGAGGGTTTGATGGTGCAGCGGGGGGGAGCAGAGACCTGCAGCACCAGCCGCAGAGGAGCGTCCACAGAAGGGCTCTGGGGAAGGCAGGTGAGTTGGAGGCTGTGTGCAGGGCAGGGCTGTGCTCTGCCCTGGAGCTCTGCCATGCCTTCCATCCTGTCTGGGGGCTCCTTACCAGCATGAAGATAGTCCCAAAGAATGTGGCTCTCAGCAAAACCTCCAGGTCCTTGGGCACCTGTGGAGAGCACAAACCACTGGAGGGGGAGCAAGCCACTGCTGCAGCAAAGCTGCTCCCTGGATGGCACCTCCTTTGCTCTGTAACACAGCCCACCCCTCCCTCCTGCCTGCACACAATCCGAGTGTCTGGTGCTCCTTACCTTCTCCCCCTCGAGCTCTATGGTCAGTACTCCTGCCTGGAAGTACGAGTGCATGGCTGAGTCGAAGAAGTACTCAGAGAAGGCAACATAAACCATGCGTTCAGTCTCCTTGATCACCGGCTCCACCGCGTGGTTCTCCAGCTCCTGGTCCTCTCTCACCCGGGGGAAGAACATGCCCTGGACCAAGAGCAGGAGAGGTTCCCACAGCCACGGGGCAGCCCTCACCTGCTCCATGGAGCCCAACGTGCCTGCAGGCACAGCCTTTTCCACAGGGATGGGGAAGGACCAGCAAGGCAGGACCCAGTGTTCACCTTGAAGTCGAGCTCAAGGGTGTCAGTGGTGATGGACGGATCCCGTAGGAGGGAGTAGTCAATCCCGATATGCTCATCCACGTAGTTTCTCACTGCCAGGGAAGATGTGCTGGTGTGACTTAGCCTGGAGCTGCCTAGCAGCTTGATGCCCAGCCCTGCCTGCCTGACAGTGAATGGGATCCAGTCCCTTTCCCAGAGCAACACACACCAGGCACTGTGTCCAGCAAAGAGTTCAGCAGCACCAGGCTGGCATGCTCCAGGGATGGGCAGATCTGCAAGGCAAGGATCCAGGCTGAGGGGAATCACACCCAGGACTGGATGAGGAGCTGCAGAGGCAGGACAAGGCCCAGCAGACGGGTGGGATACAACTCTGCCCTCTCCCACACACAAAGGGCTGAGCCCTAACACCCCACAGCCCCTCTCTGTGCTCAGCTGTACCTGCTGGCTGAGGAGGAAGCGCATGCCCGTGACGATGAAGGTGCTCAGGAACTCATAGACCTTCCTGGAGAACACAAGAGTTGTTCTGCACTGCCTATTCTCCCTGTGGCTCTGCGCCCATTCCAGCACACAGCTGGGCTGAGGAAGCACTGAAGGTGTGGGAAGGGGGTCAGGGAGCCCGGCACACGCAGAGGGGCAGGTGTACCTGAGTGTGCCGGAGAAGCCAGCATGCATTCTCGCTATGGAGGCGTTGCAGGTCATATTGGAGATCTTGAGGCGCCCAGCCTCATCCTTGGCCAACTGCAGCACCGTGTAGATGTGGACACCATCCGCAGAGGCATTGATGGACCCAATGTCATAGCTAGAAGCCAGGAAAGCAGATGAGAGGAGCACACAGCTGCAGGACAGCAAGGCACCTGTGGCACCCAGCAAGCACAGCTATGGGGTGAGCTAGCACCCAGAGCAGGAGGAAGGGGAGGCAGCTCACAAGAACCAGTAGAGCAGCTGCCTGCGGAAGCGTAGGCTAATGGAAGCATTGTTGATGTTGAAGACAAGGTGCTGCTGGGGCTGGAAGTTCAGGTCTGAAGAGGCCAGCTGCAGGTCTGTCACCTTGACCCTGCAGGGAGGGAACGGGGCGGTTAGATGGACAGATGGACATGGGAAGCCGTGGGCAGCAGGAAGCACTCACTGGCTGATGTTGTACTGGAACTGCCCCTCGCTGCCGTGCAGGTCTGACACTGTGATGTTCTGCAGCTCCTGCTCCACAAAGCGCAGCCCCTCCTGCTTCACTGCAGGGAAAAACGAGGCTGGGCTGGGACATGCCCTCCTGGCAGCATCGCCCCTGACAGCCCCCACTCCTCCCTGGCCGCCCCATGGTGGAGCAGTGCAGGCAGAGCCCTACACAAGCACAGACCCCAGGAGGGTGCCCAACGTCCCTCTTTCCCATACTGAGAGATCCTGGCCGGCTGCTTACCCAGGTCCAGCCCCTTGGAAGTAATCCGGATCTTACAGCCCGGAGGGCTGTGTGAAGCTGTGACCAGCGAGGGCAGAAGGAGAAGAAGGAGGCAGCCGCCGGCAGCCATCTCGCACCTGGAGGCAGAGAGCAGGGTCAGCACGGGCTGGCCTGGGGGCATACACGGGTATCAGCACAGACAGACCCAGGGGACACCCTGAGAGGGAAGCAGCTGCTGTCCAACCTGCCCGGGACACGGGATAGCTCCAAGGAGCCCCACGGCTCCGCTGTTCACCCTGAAACCCCCCCAGTGCTGCCCAGGTCGCCTTTGCCTGAAACCTCCGGACCAGCAGCCCATGAGGGGCACGGCTCCCACCCCAGGGTGCTGTGCACAAGCCCCCGCACCGGCCCTGTGGAGCCCGAGGGTCCCACATCTGGGAACACCCACTCCGGCACTCCCCCCGCCCTGAACACACCCCGCTCCCCAAACCGCAGGGACCGGCGCCAGCCCCGTGCGTGCTGCTGCAGCGCAGAGCCCCAGCAGCCCGCAGAGGAGCGAGCCCTCGCCCCTGGGGCCGTCCCACAACCCTCACAGTCCCCCCTGATGTGCCGCCTGCCCCCAGGCTGGTTTGAGACGGGAGCTGGAGCCGGTCCATGCCGCAGCAACAGGCAGAGCTCAGTGCGAGGCTGCGGGATGGGACGGGGCTCCGCCACAACTTCCCCCAGTTCTCGGAGAGGATGGGGACCCCCTCCCCGGGGCTGTGTGATGGGACGGGGGTCCCCCACAGCGTTGAACTCCAATTCTATGAAGAGAGAGGATGGGTGATCCCCTTCCCCGGGGCCCGGAGCCACCGTCCTGCCCGGAGGCTTGGGGGCTCCCCCACACAATGCCGGCTCAGTTCGGGTACTTACAGCGAGGCTTGTCCTCGGCTCCCGGCGTGGGGAAGCTGAATCACGTGAAGGCAGGAGGGAGGGAGAACACCACCAGCTCCAAGACTTTCTTTTGAGCTGGCTGAGGTTTCCCTGCCTTTATATAGCCCCCAACTGCCACTCCTTGTGGGCTCACAGCTGGGAGGAGACAGCGGGACGGACGGACGGGGAGGATGCAGGTCTGTGTCCCGCCGAGCCCGGCTGGCTGCCAGCACCGGCACAGACAGCGGCTCGCCTGGCCACCTCCAGGCTGGACACGAAGCCTTCCTCCCCCCGAAAGCACCGCTCCCCGCGTCCTGCACACGCAGCCACAGCCACGGATCTCTCCGGCACCCCCCGTGCGAGGGGCACTTGTGCAAACGGCAATGTCCGGGAGGGCCTGGGCTGTTGGGGACTCCCAATCTGTGTTATGCAGCTTCTGCCAGGGCTCGGCTATCACAGCTTCAGTGCAGACCCGGGCCGGGGGTGCTGCTGGCGGCTGGTTCACGGCCATGTGTAACGTGAACCTGAGCAGAGAAGCTGCGGACCCTCAGGAGTGCCCCGGCCCCAAGGCAGGCAGCACTGGCTCTGCAGAATGTGCCTCTAGATGGCCTTGCCCCGTGTGGTAGCGGCAGCTTGGCTGGCTCAGGGGTCGCAGCACCGAGATAGGCGCTGCCGGAGTGTCCCCACGAGCACCCATGCAGCCATCCTGCTCCCGTCACGGACCTCCTCAGCCCGGGGTTCCCTCCCGACAATCCTGCCTGGCCGAGCCATGCCGAGAGTCTGCCCCTGCCCTCACCGCCCCCTCGGCCACTTGAGCTGCCTCGCTCCAAGGCTGGAGTTTCAGTGTCCCTTCACAGAGTCCCCTCTGCCCTCAGGGGTCGGTCTGAGCCGGCCCTTCGTGTCCCGGGGTGTTATCGGTGCTCTGGGCAGCGGAGCCGGGCTGCTGGAAGCCCAAAACGGGAGCCTCAGTGCTTACACAGCACTTATCCCGTCCAGAACTGCTGCGCCAGCGCTAACTCATTAAACTGACCCCGGTGCTCCCGGAGCAGAGGACAGGACTCCGGGAGATGGGAAACCCCTTGGAAAGCTGGGCAGCAGGGATATCCCAGAAGAAAAGGGCAGGAGAGGCCCCGCGGTTTCCCCATCCCGTCTTCACCGGGGCCATGGGCCAGCACCGGCCATCGGCTGCCCCGGGAGGTGGGGCCGAGGCAGGACGGGCGCTCAGCTAGGTGGATGTGGCAGAAGCTCCGCCGGCTGCGAGGGGTCCTGCGGCCCCCAGGGAGCCCCCAGTAACAGCCGTGTCCTCCTTCCGCGTCCCGCGGCATCCTCCGGCATACGCTGTGCAGCAGCAGCCGCGGGACAAGGGAGCGACCCCAGCGACCACCGGGCAGCGCCCGCGCAGCACCGCGTCCCTCACAGCCAGCGCCCGCCGGCTGCCACCGGGACCCGCGGGCCAGGGAACGGCCACGGCAATAGTGTGGTGAGGGACGTGTCAGCGCTGCGCCCGAGGGACGGCCGGGACAGGCAGTGGCTGCCAGGGCCGGCCCGGGCCGAAGCGCGGCGGGAGCAACCGCTGTGCCCGGCGGGCGGCGGAAGCCCCGCGCCTCCACATCAATGCAACCCCCCCGGCCCGGCCGCCACCCCGCCCCGGCGCCGCCGCTCTTCAAAGGCCCTTTGGTGGCGACCGCTGCGGCCGCGCCCTGTCAGTGCCGGGAACCGCCGCGGCGGCGGGAGGGCGGGCCCGGCCCGCACCAAGCGGCTCCACGACAGCGCGGGCGGGACCGGGACCGCGCCGCACCCACCGCGGGGCGGTGCCCGCCACAAAGATGGCGCCGGGTGGGCGGGGCGACCGCGCAGCCTTTGCGCATGCTCCGCGTAATTCCCCCAAGCGCGGGCTCTGCTCCGCGCACGCGCTCCACACCCGCGGCCCCGGCGCAAGATGGCGGCGGCGGGGCGGGCGAGGCGGAGGTGGGGCGGCGGCGGTGGCGGACGCAGCGGTGCCCGGTGCCTGCAGCCCCTGGCCTCACGCCCAGGTAAGCGGCGCAACCGCGCGGCCGCGGCCCGCCATGCAGGAGGAGGCGGCGGGGACCGGCGACGGCGCGCGGGCGGCGGAGGGGAGGCGGCGCAGGCCCGCGGCCGCCATCTTAGAGCGCGGCCGATGCCGCCGCCGCGCTCCCGCCGCCGCGCCCCCGCTGTGCCCCCGCCGCGCCTGCGCGCCGCGCGGCCCCTCCCCGCGGCGCCGTAACGGGCTCCTGTCTCCGCAGCCGCCCCCGCGGGCCAGGCGCGGGACGCCCCGCTATGAGGATGCGGCCCCGGCGCGCCAGCGGCGAGCACGGAGCGACGGCCACGCGTCCCGCCAGGCAGCCCGCCACCGTAAGTACCCGCCCGGCCGGCCGCCGCCCCACTTAGGCCGCGCCCCCGGACCGCTCCCGGCCAGACTGCAGAGTTGTCGCCGCCGCCGCCTCCTCTCCGCACTCGCTGGGCGCCCGTGGCCGGCCCCGGCCCGCCGCGCCGAGGAGCTCCGTGCCGTCTTCGCCGCCGGCAGGGCAGCCCCAGGAGGTTCCCGGCCGCTTCCCCGCGCAGACACGGTGCCCTGGTCCCCGGTGCCCGTGGTGCCCCGGGAGCGCTGCGCTGCTCAGCTCCGGGCCCGCCGGCCGGCGCTCGGAAAGGGGATGGGTGCCGATGGAGGAGGCGATGGCCTGGCTCCCAGCCTCCTGCAGCAGCCGTGGTTCTGGGATGAGGGAGAACCGCGGGGTTGTCCCGGGGGGCTGTCGCTGATCTCCTTTGTCTGCATTTGCTGTTGTCTTGTACAAAATTCTACCTCGGTGAAATGGAAACAAATATCGGTCCTGTTTGCTGTACTTCTTTACTCTGTGTCTCCTTACCCCTCGCTGTGGTCTCTGGTTGTGCTGCTGCTCTAGGTTGTAAGCTCTCTGGGCAGGGACAGCGTTGTACCGTGTTTGTGAAGCACTGTATGCATTGCCATGGTGTATAAAAACATACCGTAATCACCATAAAATGCTTCCTCTGGATCCCTGTCACTGTCTAAGTCCCAGTGTAGTTACATAAAAGTAGAGTGGCTTCTGCCAGGATTCCTGTTAGTTTGGCTGTTTCCTTTTCCCAGATCTTAAGGGTACTTGGATTTAATACTTGTTAACACCGACCAAGTGACAAATCTTCTTGGCTGCTTCCACCATTCCAGTTTATCCATAAATGGGAGGAGGCAGAGCCAGTCACCCTATTTGACAGCTCTTTTGAGCGATGGGTGGTGAAAAACACTGGCAGGTCACTGGAGCTGGCATGTGCCCTCCAAGCTGGCCAGGGCTCCGTGCCCAGCGCTGTCTGTGAATCCTGACAGTCATGACTTTAGGAGCTCTAGTCCCCCCAGTACACACCGGTTCACTCCAGGCTGTGCTCTGTGTAACGTGCAGGACGCAGCAGCAGCTGCATGTGCAAGTGTAGCTTTAGTTTGAGGAGGAGGGACTAAACACCCCTCAGAGTTTCCCTGCGCTCCTGCCTTGCAGCCCTGCCAGCCCCAGGGTCTCTGTACCCACGGGCTGACACAAGCCTGAGCTGCTGCCGCTGGCCCAGCTCACCTTGGCACCTTTGTGAAGTGACTGTAAGGGCACGGTGGGGTTGGAGTTCAGGAGGGAGTGTGAGATTGCACAACGCTCGCTGCTGAGGCCGTTAAAGGTCCCCAGTTGTGCCCTGCGCTCTGCAGCAGGCACGGGGCATTACCTGCTTGCTCTGGGGCAGAGACCCAAACTCCAGGTGTCCACAGTGTCCCACACCTTCCCTTGTGTACCCTGCCTGGAAGGATGGAAACATCTTCCGACAGCTGAAGGAGTTGAGCTCCTCAGTGCTGATCTCAGCCGATGCTGTGGGCAGCTGAGCTACTGGCCACTCGCTCTTGACCACTGTTTGCTCCTGCCATTCTGTTCTGCTGAAATAGCCACTGGCCTTTATGCACAGGAAGCGCAGTGAAGGCTTCAAATCCCAGTGACTTAGCCCTCAAAAAATCCAGAGTTTTTGTTGGAGAGCTCCGGCGTGGCTCCTGCTGCCAGGCAGTGTGCTGCTCAGGTGAGGAGCACACTATGCACAGCGTTGTGCTGCTGCTGCCCTGACTCTGCTGGTGTGTGCTGTGGGGTGTCTCCAAAGCCTGAATAGAGTTAAGTGTCTGAGGTAGCTGGGAATTATGTAAAATGCCTTGTTTCCCCCCGGTTCATTGCCAATGCGTTCCGGGCTGCCAGAGAAGAGCAATCTGTGGCGCTGTTTCAGTAACTTCCCCAGGGGAAGAGTGGTGACTAAGAGAGGAAAAGCCTGGCTGTTTCTCTCCAGCTGGCAACATTAAATTATGATTAAGAGGAGCTTTATTGTTCCAACAGACCTTCTTTTGCATAACTGTTGTTATGCAGATGAAAAAGCAGCAATGGCCAGAACAGCTGGCTGAGGCCCTGCTTGTGGGACTAGGACTAGGACTAGGACTAGGACGTGTCAGCCTGGGACATGCAGAGGGTAATAATTTGGGAGCTCCTGACTCCCATCCTGTGGTTTTCTGAACCACAGAAGTCGTTAGTGAACCTCCAGGGCTATTTTATATAGCAGATTTTTTTTTAAATGAAAGCCTTTTGTTGAAATGATGTGCAGTTATGTGTGGGAATTGATTCAAACTGTCTCTGAGGATAACAGGTCAGACCTGGCCAGTGGTATTGGTGTGGCAGAAGGTGGCACATAATCACAGAGGAGCTTATGTTGTTTTTTACAATCTGATGCTTCACTCTTTGGAGAGATCCAGCTGAAAAGGGAATATTTTGAATGCTGGCCTTAAGAACACCCTGACTAACCTCATTCAACACTGAGCATTCCTCATAGCTCATTGTATTCAGGATAACAGGTGTTTTTCAGGGCTGAGGTGCAGTTTGCATGTACTGGTCCAATCCCTGTTTTATTATCAACTGAACTTGTTATCAAATGAACTTGTATTGCTACACCTGAGCGTGCCAAGCAGATCTGGGATATTTCCTGCTGTAACACTGGATATTACTCTGTTTATTCCAGTGTGGTTGCTGAGAAATGGCCAATGAGAATCACAGAAGCCCTGCGGAGGAAGCGTCTCTCATGAGTCACTCACCTGGCACCTCCAACCAGAACCAGCCCAGCTCCCCCAAACCCATGCGCCTGGTACAGGACCTGCCAGGTACCGACTCCGCCTTCGGGAATTCTGCAGGGCCCTGGCAGCGGGGAGGGCAGTGAAACAAGGCTGCCAAGGGAGGCCAGCAATGATGTGTGTTTCAGAGTGTGCTGTGACAGTGCTGGGCACCTGCAGGGCAGGTCTGTCGTGCGGGATGCTCCTCTCCTGATTCTCACTGTCCTCTCAGATGAGCTGGTGCAGGCTGGCTGGGAGAAGTGCTGGAGCAAGCGGGAGAACCGCCCCTACTACTTCAACCGCTTCACCAACCAGTCTCTGTGGGAAATGCCTGTGCTGGGACAGCACGATGTCATAGTAAGTGCTCACTCCCCTTGGGATTGCTGTGCCAGGACTGGGGTCTTCATGGTCTGTGGGCCTCAGATTACAGGTGTGTGAAGGCCTTCTGTGCCTTCAGAACTCCTTGCTCGGTCCGTTGTGTGGCATGATTCTGGGGAAGTGTTCCTCAGTCAGGTGCCTGTCAGGTGTTGCTGTTCAGGAGTCATGCACCACTCAAAGAACAGTCAGCGTGGGGGATTTGTGATGAGTTTTTCTCATTAAAATATTTTTTTAAAAGCACATAGACATCTAGAAGGAGAATCTTTCAGCTTTGTGCAGGTGTGACTAGCGGTATCCTTATTTCCATCCACGTGGGGGCTGGGAGCAGTGCAGTGGGACGCTGCCGTGGCAGTGGGTGAGCTTGACGTGTGCTGTTGTTGTTTGGACTCTCATAGTCAGACCCTCTGGGACTGAATGCGGCTCCAATGCCGCTGGAAGGTGGGGTGACAGATGCTTCTGTGGAGAGCAAGCAGAGGAAGAGGAGGTTCTCGGAAGAGGTTCCACCAAGTGGCAACAGTGTGAAGAAGCCCAAGGTGGGTGTGGTGCTCTGAAACAAACGTGCAGTCTGAATCCTAGGAGGGCTGGAGAGCTCACGGGGGTCTCCTGCGTGGTGCTCTGGTGTGGAACTGTGATTCACTGGGCTGCTTCTCTTTTACCTGTCTTTCTGGTGCAGTAATTCATCTTTCTCACACACAGGCGGATGTCCCAGGGAACCCAGCTGCTCAGCCAGTCCCCAGCTCTCCCAGTATTCCAGGAACCTCTGTTTTGAAGGCATGGTGTGTTTCACCTGAAGACAAACAGCAGGCAGCTCTTCTACGACCAACTGAGTGAGTTGTGTCCATTTGTCTGCCGTCCCTTTCTCAGTGAAGTGTTTGAGACACACAGGTTTCCAGATATCTTTGAGAAACCTGAAGGATAAATCACTGCTAGGAGTCTTGATAGTTTGGTTTCCTGGCTGGTGAAACAGCCCAACATCTTTAAAAGTAATATTTGATAATTAGCTAGTGATCTGGTTATCCTGATGACATTTGCTTCTGCCACAGAGTGTACTGGGACCTGGATATTCAGACAAATGCTGTGATTAAGCAGAGGGCACCATCAGAAGTGCTTTCTCCACACCCTGAGGTGGAGCTGCTCCGGTCCCAGCTCATTCTCAAGCTGCGGCAGCATTACCGTGAGCTCTGCCAGCAGCGAGAAGGTGAGTTTCTGTTGGGTTCCTTTGATTTCCTTCTCAGTTCTAGTGTTGTGGTGATCTGACTTTTGTTTTATGCTGGTCTGCTCCTGTGTTCTCTTTTTGTGATGGTTATACTCTATGGCATTGTTTGTTAATTGATTAGGCAGAGCTTGGTGTGATGATCCTTATCAGAGCTACTGGGCATTTCTGTATTGTATTGATTAGACCCTTCTTCTGTGCATCTCCAGGGATTGACCCCCCACGGGAGTCATTTAATCGCTGGATGTTGGAGAGGAAAGTGGTTGATAAAGGGACAGATCCTCTTTTACCGAGTGACTGCGAGCCAGTAGTGTCTCCTTCCATGTTCAGAGAGATCATGAATGACATTCCCATCAGGTACTGTTCACAGACAGAGCACCTTGTTGGCATGATTTTGGGTCAGTCTGGTCTGGTGATTTCCCTGCCATGGTTCTGCTGCGGTGCTTCCCTTTGTTTGGGTGCTGGTGAAGGAAAGCTGGGGAACTGAACCTGTCTTCCATGCCTTTGTGAGACTCATGCATATGAATTTAACTTACCTCAGGTTATCCAGAATTAAGTTCCGAGAGGAAGCCAAGAGGCTGCTCTTCAAGTATGCTGAGGCTGCGAAACGACTGATTGAATCCAGGTGGGAGCTCTTCTCACAGTGCTGTCACGTTCAGAAAAGACAAAAGGATTATAGGGGCTTCTCATCCTGCCTTATCCAGCACTGGGCATAATGTTATTGATGAGAAGCAAGGTTAGGAACATACAGAAGAAAAACAGTAGCGCTGGAGCCATCTTTTGATAATGATGTTACTGCAAAATGTAATACTGGGGAGCTGAATGTGTGTGGAGACAATGAAGTACTGGTTGTGGAATGTCTTTTGTTATCCCTGAGATAAAATCAGGAAAATCAGGAGTGCTTGGGTACTCACTGCTGTTACAGAGCAACAAGCTTAGAGTGGCATTTTGTGTACAAGGTAGGGTTTTTCTGACCATTTCTGCCACAGGAGACAGAATTGAGGAAGGTAGTTGGGGAGAACCTTGTGGGGGAAAGGAAAAGCTTGTAAACAGGGTAGTTTTCTCAGAGTCACAAGCCCCTAGCAGTACTTGAAAATTAGAGGCAGTGTCAAAAATGGACCAGTGCCATGACAAATAAAGGCTTTTTGGGCCTCCTCTCTTGCAGAGAGGACAGCAGCCAACTACACCAAGTTTTGGAGAGAATATAGCAGTCCGCAGTCATGCAAACATCTGTAAGGCCTTTCCAGAGAACTGGAGGGGAGTGACAGGGATGACAAGTGACAGTGTCCACATTCCCCACTGACAGAAAACATTGGAAGGGGGTGGAATATCTTGCTGTGCAGCTGTGAGTTAAATTGTGCCTCTGTTTTTGCAGGAGTGCTTCCCCAGACAGCAGGAAGGTGGTGAAGTGGAATGTGGAGGACACCTTCAGCTGGCTGCGACGGGACCATTCTGCCTCCAAGGAGGACTACATGGTCAGTGTACCACTGATGCCTGGCTGGGCACAGGGAGCTGGGGAGGGGCCATGTGGGGACAGGTGCAGGTCCTTCTGGAGACGGCTGCTGCTGCCTCCTTGCGCTGTGTGCCATGGGAGAGCAGCCTGGAGACACTGAAGACCCCTGGAGAGCCAGTGGTGGCTGTGTGAGAGACTCTGGTTCTGTGTTTCCACAGGACCGCCTGGAGCACTTACGCAAACAGTGTGGGCCCCATGTGTCTGCTGCAGCCAAGGACTCTGTCGAAGGCATCTGCAGTAAAATTTACTACATATCCCTGGAATACGTCAAGCGCATCCGGGAGAAGCATCTTGCCATACTCAAAGAGAACAATATCTCTGGTATGCAGCCAGCTTTGAAAAGCTGTAGAGCTGCAGCACTGCAGTTAAAGGCCCCATGGTCTGGCCTGTCCCTATTTAGAGAATGTTTCCTGTTGGGAGGGCAGCTCTGTCTCCAAAAGTCAGAAAATCTGTGTTTCAAAGTAAGAAACAGCCAGTCCAACACAGGCCTCAGCTTTCAGTCACAGTGTCTGTGCAGTGACAGACTCTCTTCCATCAGGTGCTGTGACCAGCTGTAACGTCAGATACTACAAATATGTGATTTCCCAAGATGAAGTAGCTTGTTAGGAGCAGGTGATGCTGAGCAGAGCCTTCATTCATTTCACTGGACCATGCTTTTTTACTTTGCTGCTTCATGCATTCCTGGGGACAGCTGACCCCCTTAGTAATGCTCAGTATTGCCCCTTTGTTCTCATTTGCCATATTTCCTGAATTCTGAGCACCTTTCTGCACCCTTCTGTGTCCCAGCTTGTCACTGTGTGCCCTTTCTTGGCAGAGTTTGTGTTCCTTGATCTTTTCTCTAAGCTTTCCTCCGTTCATGTCTGTACATCTGCCTCTAGTCAGTTTTTCCTTCCTCCATGGGTTCTCCTCCTTTCATTGCCACTGTCTGTAGTCCTTTTCCCTTTTGGGTCTTGGCTCTCCTCAGGCTCCCTTCAGGTCCCAATGTCTGCCTTTTGCCATTGTTTCTGATGCTTATCTTCCAACCCCATTAAGTCAGAGATTCCTTCCAGCTGATTTATGAGCTCTCCCTGAAGCTGAGGCAACGGATAACCACAAGGTGCAGGGAGATTCCTTTGCCTCCTGCATTTGGCAGCCTGTGAATTTTCGTTGTGCTTTGGATGAGTTTGGGGCAAACTGAAATAAGAAACAGTAGCAACAAAAGGAGTGTTTTGTTTGGAACATGCCTCAGGATGCTCAGGTGGCTGTGTGCTGTCTGCTTAGGGGAATCAGCTTTGAACCTGGGTAGCTGCCTCCAAGATCTGTGAGGGACCACCATGGTGGTTTTTGGGAGGACCACCCTGCTCTTCACCCCTATTTGGTTTGCTGTGTCTTTTGAGGTGGACTGAAGATTGGTCCCGAATACCCTTGGCTTCTCACAGGCTGCCTTTCTGTTCATTCTCCATAGCTGAGGTGGAAGCTCCTGAGGTCCAGGACAGGCTGGTGTACTGCTACCCCGTGAGACTGGCCATCCCCTCCCCGCCGCTGCCCAGCGTGGAGATGCACATGGAGAACAACGTGGCGTGTGTGCGGTACAAGGGGGAGATGGTCAAAGTGAGCCGCAACTACTTCAGCAAGCTGGTAAGGGCTGGGCGCTGGCTCTGCTGCCCCTGGGGCAGGGTCATCTCCTGGGCAGGGCTGGGCAGAGGCTGGCCAACTGACCCCGCAGGGCTGTCACACACTGCCATGGCCATGAGCACAGCTGCTCTCACCTTAGCTGGGGTCAGGCTCTGCTGGGAGTATTTCCCCGGTGTTGGGTGCGTGCTCTGAATAAATGTTGTGCTGTCAGAACATTGTACTCAAATCAAGGCAACCCTTGCTGAGAGACACGTGCTGCTGTGGTGGCTCATTCATTTCGTGTTAGTGACAAGCTGGTGGCTCACACAGTGACAGCAGATGTGCTGACAACTCCCTGCAGAGCCCACCTGCTCCTCAGCCTCCCTCTCCCTGTCACAATGTGCATGCATCACCATAGCTTGGCTGTTCCTGGTGTCTTCAATGGCTGGGCTTTCTCTTCCAGTGGCTTCTTTATCGGTACAGCTGCATCGACGACTCAGGCTTTGAAAAGTTCCTGCCCAGGGTTTGGTGCCTTCTCCGTCGATATCAGGTACGGTCTCGCCACAGCTGTACATCAGAAAGCCACTGGGGACTTCTCTTTGCTCTGGGAAAGGGTCACAGCTTTGGGAGCCTGGAGCAACATGGGGTTTAAACTGGGTCTGTAGTCTCCTCATGCTGTGCTGAGGTAGGACTGTGGACTGGGGAGCAGTTGTGGTCTTGACACGAAACCTTGGTGTGGGTAAAGATCTTTGTGAAGGAAACCTTCAGTAGCTCTTGACTCTGAGGGGCAGCTGAAGGGACACTTGGTACAAGAGAAAACTGATGGTTTTGTGGGGTCAGAGTTGGATAAAATCTCTAAAGAGCATTCTTGGGTACATGCAGGGACCTACAGGAATTTGAGAAAAGACGAGGGGGCTCTGCATACCTAGAGGAGTGGGTGCATGGACATACGGCCCTGGGTCCATGGTCAGTGAAGGGAACAGCAGGAACAGCAAGTGCTGGCCCGGCTCACCAGGGTTTGCTCTCCTCAGATGATGTTCGGTGTGGGGCTGTATGAAGGGACTGGTCTGCAAGGGGCACTTCCCGTGCACATCTTTGAAGCCCTCCACAAGCTCTTTGGAGTGAGTTTTGAATGCTTCGCCTCGCCCCTGAATTGCTATTTTAAACAGTACTGTTCAGCCTTCTTGGACACAGACGGGTATTTTGGATCCAGGGGGTGAGTATTACGTTCCCTTGCTCTGCGTGGGTGTGGGTGCATGCCCGTGAGATGACTCAGGACGAGCTCATGTGGATCTTTGCCTCTTTCTCTAGCCCGTGCCTGGATTTCTTCCCTATAAGTGGTTCTTTTGAGGCAAATCCTCCATTCTGTGAGGAGCTGATGGATGCCATGGTCTCTCACTTTGAGGTAAGTCTGCTCACTAGTGGGGTTGTTCGGGATGGAGCTGTGCCGTCCATCCTCTGCTCCCCACCACTCCTGCGCCCTGAGGGCAGGGACAGAGGACAGTGACAGCTGGGCACTGCTCTTGAAGCAGAAGCATTTCCTTTCTGTAGGACTCATTAAACACGTCATTGCTCAGTCAGTGCTGAGATTGTTCCTTTTCTTCTTGCACTAGAAACTGCTGGAGAGCTCCAGCGAGCCGCTCTCCTTCATTGTCTTCATCCCTGAGTGGCGGGACCCCCCCACGCCAGCCCTGACGCGCATGGAGCAGAGCAAGTTCAAGCGACACCAGCTCATCCTGCCGGCCTTCGATCACGAGTACCGCAGCGGGTCCCAGCACGTCTGCAAAAAGTAGGCTTTGTTCTCAGATCCTTTGGGAACACAGCTCTGAAGCTGTGTGACAGAAATATCCTCTCCCAAGCTGAAATCAGTGGGAAGCAGGGAGCAAGCAAGGACAAGCGCAGCGCATCATCACTTTGGGTGTTTAGGATGGGCAGACAGCATGGTGAATTCAACGTCTGTTTAATGACTGCTAACTTTAGCTTGTGAGAGGTGTATGCCTTGGGCACGAGTCCAGCTGGAACAGGTCACACCTGTGGCAGTGTGCCTCTGCCAGCCCTCAGGCCCGGCAGCTCTTGTGCTGCAGCGGCTGGATGTCACTGGGGGAGCAGAGGCAAGGGGCAGTCAGTGGGGGTTTTGTCCCCAGTGGGGCCGGCTGGTCTCTGCTCTGCTGCTGAGGCAACAAGTGTGAGCAGCAGCTTGTTTAAGCAACAGGTGCCTGAACACTGAAGTTCTTACCTGCTTGGGGGACTGATGCCTCACTGTGCTGAATCCCCTCTGCAGGGACAGCAAGGATCCAGCACATGCATGTACTGGTAGGGAGCAATGGGACTCTGCAGCATCAGTGTTTGTTCCCTCTGGAAGTTCAGGAGCCTTTACTGTACTCAGAACTGCCCGAGGCTGCACTGTGCCTCCCTTCTGCCCAGAATGATGAGAGAAAGGATGGGACAAATACTTGTCCTAGTGAAGACAGGAAGAGGAGGAGCAGGTGTTGAGGGCTTTGGGTGGGGGCCAGGGGAGGTGCTGATGCCTGTGCTCTTCCCTTGCAGGGAGGAGATGTACTACAAGGCTGTGCACAACACAGCCGTCCTCTTCCTGCAGAACAGCGCCGGCTTTGCCAAGTGGGAGCCCACGCCGGAGCGGCTGCAGGAGCTCGTTGCAGCCTACAAGCATTCGGGCCGAACCCTCAGCTCCTCGTCTTCCTCCTCCTCGTCCTCATCGTCCTCCTCCTCCTCCACAGCGGACAAAGAGCGGGAGCTGGGCCGAGAGCAGAGCAGCAGCCGAGAGACTAATCCCAACTAAGGCAGAGGTGCGAGGCAGCAGGGGAGGTGCCGGTGGCCCCGGGGGAGGCTGGCCGGGGCAGCAGAGACTGCTGGCTGCGCAGCACGGCCCGGGACTCCTGCGCAGCATCCGCACGGCACCCGCTCTGCTCTGCGAACTGCACGCCAGCCCCCAGGAGCCGGGAGCGTCCGGCGGCCGGTGGGAGAGGAGGCTCAGCCACGGCCCTCCCCAGGGGCGAGGGAGCCCAGTGTGGCGCGGCAGGAGGAGCCGGCGGCTCCGCGACGCCGGAGCGCCGAGGGAAGGGACAGCCAGAGCTGGGACGCGCGCGTGGGCAGGCAGAAGGACGGTGGAACAGATGGAGGGATGGACGGATGGATGGATGGCAAGCGCGAGTGCTGGGCGCTGAGCGCCGCGGCCGGAGGGGCCCCGGCAGGAGAGGGACGGGCAGAGCCCGGGGGCTCCTGCGGCCGGACTGGCCCCAGCACGGCTCCGTGTCCATAGTGTAAATAGTTCTGTCTGTGGCGCCCACGCTCCTCGTGGGGCTGCTCCCATCGCATCTGTGTTTCTTTCTCATGTGTGAGTCCTGTGTTCGCTGACATTGTGTCCTGGAGAGGGGAGGAGCAGAGGAGAAGAGTTTATTTGGTGTGTAAAGATGTCTTTGCAGCTGTTTTGTAGTCATTGTGGTTTTTATGCGGAGCCTCCGGGCTTTATTTAACCTCCTTGGGTTTTGTTTTGTAAGGATTAATTTAACACCGCTAACCATTTTATTACTTTTATCAAGAAGAGCAAAATCTATTTTTGATTTCTGTTTCCTAGTTCTTAGGAACATTAAAACCAGCATACAGCTCTGCTTGTGTCCTTGACTTGCCTTTGGTGTCTGGGGTCTGCGCTCACCCCTGTCTGGTCTCTGCCTGGGTGGAAGGCAGAAAAATGTTGGGGCTTGGTCTTTCAGAACTGTCTGGCATCTGCCCTTTCCCAGGCAGCCCTGCCCTCCTGGTGAGGGAGGCATTTTTTCACAATGATCCGTGTGAGCCCCTGAAGCAGCCTGACCACCACACTGCTCCGGTGAGGCTTTGGTGCTTTCCCATTGGAGAAGTGCAGGGAAGTGCACTCGACTCAAAGTGCTTTTGGACTCATTGGGGCAGGCAGCACAGCCAGCCTCTCCTGTGGGGTGCCACAACGCTGCTGCTGCTGGACCAGCGTCAGTGCCACAGCAGTGCCAGTGCCACAGCAGTGCCAGTGCCACAGCAGTGACAGTGCCACCCTGACGTGGGCAGGAATTGCCCAGTGCCAGATCCTGCCCACGCCCAGAGGCTTCAAAGCTCTCCAGAGATGTTTTTGATGGTGGCAAGGAGATAATTGATGTCCTTTAAGTCAGGGCAGTTGGAAATGTCAGCTGTGAATATGGCATTTTGTAAAGCCTTTTTTCCCCTTTTGATCATTGTTTTTGACCCAAGACCACCTGCTCCCGAGGCACAGGTGAGCAGAGACATGCTGATGCTGGGAGTGTCCCTCACCCACCCCTTGGTCACTCAGCGCACACTGAGCCCTTTGCCTGCTCCCTCAGGTGAGGCACGTTACCTGGTTAAGTGTCCAGTGGCCATGGTCTCACAGGGACATGTAAGTGACATCAGTGGCCAGAAGCCTGGTGGTGTGGGCTGCTTCTCGAGTCTCCTTTACCCTGACAGAGCAAGAGATGGTGGCCGGGGCACATCAGGTTGACACTGGGGGCATTTCAAGGGCAGATAACCAGGACTAGGTCAATCTGCGAGGGGCTGTGGTGTGAGGGGCAGCTGTGGGGGAGCTGGGAGCAGTGGGTGGTACGGGCAGGACCGGGGGGAATGAGGCACACCAGGAGCTGAAGCCCTCATATGAAAGCTCTGTCAGGCTGTACCAAACCTGGATGATCTGGACAAAAAGGCCCCTCACTACCATTGTCCCTGTGGTGGGCAGTGCTGCCAGTCTCCTGATGGGAGGGAAGGAGGGGATCCCTGAGTGCTTTTGCCCCCCAGGGCTGCTGGAAACTGTCCTGTAAAGGCGGCAGCTGGGGGTGGATTTGACCGGGCTTGGGAAACACAGCCTGCAGTGTAGGATGTGCAGGAGTCTTGGCCGTGCCCGGCTTGACCCTGTCGAGTGCTGTGTCCCCCGAGTGCCCCCGACTCGGTTCCCCGGGGATGCTGAACCCCAAGCGCCGCTACCGCAAGCCCCGCTCCGGGAAGGAGCATCCTCAGGGCTGACCGTGAGCGGGGAGCCCTGGAGTGCCGGGAGCCGCACCGATCCCGCACCGATCCCGCCCCAAACCCCGCACCGCCCCCTGCATCGACCCCTGCGCCTACCCCCGGGCAGCCGGCGGGGCCCGCTTCTGCAAGAGGGGGCTCCGCAGGGCACCGGCACGGCCCGTCCGAGCTCCCCCTCCGTTCCCCGCTCCCCGTTACCGGGCCAACGCCGCGGCGCTGCCGGCGGCCCCTGCGCCGTGCTCGCCCCCGCAGCGCGGCGGGCAGCGCCCCGCGCCTCCCCCCATGGGGCTGCCGGGCCCTCGCCCGCCGCCGCGGAGCCCACCGGTGCCACCGAGCCCGCCGGTGCCACCGAGCCCGCCGGCGGCGGGGACCGAGCCGCCGCTGTGTCCCCGCCGGGAGCTGCGGCGCGGAGCGCAGGTACGGGAGAGGATGCGGTGCGGGCCGGGAGCGGGGGCGGGGAGCACGGACCGAGGGCTCCTCGCCCCGGGGAGCGGGGTGGGGGGGTCCCCGCCGCCGGCAGAGCCGGTGTTCGGAGCCATCCCGGGGCCCCAGGGAACCCACACGCACCGTGAGGGCCAAAGACGTGTCCGGGAGCTGCCCTTCCGCTGCTGCCGGCCCCTGGGAGCGATTTTTTCCCAGCAAAGCAGGGGCCGGGATGACGGCGAGTCCCAGCCCCGGTGGCACCGGGCGGGGGCTGGAGTCGGGGCCGGGGAGGGGACTGTCGCCACCACTCTGCTCTCACTGCCCCGCTCTCCCACCGGGCCCCGGGGTCTGACCGGGACAATGGCCATGGCGTGCGGCGGAACTGGGACCCCACGCGTGGGAGGCAGCGGGCCCGGGGCCTGCCCTCAGCCCTGGCTGACAGCGGTGCCCCCTCCCTGCAGCCCCCAGCAGCCCCCCAGGAGCATGGCCCAGCCAGAGAGCAAACTGGTGTCCCCGCCGGTGGCACCCTCGTCCCCCGAGCTGGAATGCCAGATCTGCTACAGCCGCTTCGACGCCCGTGCCCGCAGGCCCAAGCTGCTCCGCTGTGGCCATCGCCTCTGTGCCCGCTGCCTGCGCAGGATTGTTCCCCCGGGGGACACTTCAACCCCCCAGCTCCGTTGCCCCTTCTGCCGCCAGCACAGCCCGGTGCCGGGCGGGGACGTGCAGCAGCTGCAGGATGACGGTGAGGCACTGGCACTGCTGTCAGGCCGTGAACGGGCCAAGAAACGGGGTCCCCCCCTGTCTCCTGAGGTACTCCTTTGCCCCAGTGTGCTGGAGCCCACATCCAGCCCCGACTGCCTGGTCGTCACCATCCTGGAGGTGCCGGAGGACGTAACCCCACCAGAGAGCCTGGGCAGGCTGGAGGTGGTGCGCCTGTACCGCCCCACGAGCCTGGGTGCCCTGCCCTG
This sequence comes from Motacilla alba alba, assembly GCF_015832195.1. Classification (NCBI taxonomy): domain Eukaryota; kingdom Metazoa; phylum Chordata; class Aves; order Passeriformes; family Motacillidae; genus Motacilla; species Motacilla alba. The sequence goes on along the minus strand of NC_052035.1, from coordinate 7,414,400 downwards.
CCACGGCCCTGGGCAGAAGTGGCGCTCCTGGGGGTGGCAAGCCATCCCCCGCTTCATTCTGGGCGTCCTCTGCCTCCTCTACTTCAGCTCCCTGCCCTTCGGCATCTACCTCCTGCTCATCGAGCACCACAGCCTGGGCATCATCCTGGTCAGTCTTGTGCCCTCCACCCTCCTTCTCTGCATTGTCTACAGCCTCTGCCAGTGCCTGTGCCTGGAGGTCTTTGGGTTCCCCCACTCCTGACCCTGCAGAGCCAACCCGTGTGCCTGAGCCAGGCAGGATTTGGGCTCTTTGGGGCATTGTCCCTTGAGGTACACACGTCCTCTGACCCACAGCATGCTCTGCCTGGACCATGGGAGAAGCTCAGCGCCTGGTGCCTTCCCATGCAGAGCAGCACTGTCTTTTCCATGTGGGTGCTCACACTGGCTGGAATGGCTGCAGGAGCTCGCTGCATCCTACAAGAATTTGGGCCGGACCTCAGCTCTTGTCCTCCTCCTGCACAGCAGACAAAGAGCAGGAGCCAGGACGCCGATCCCAGCCGAGCAAGCGCGAGTGCTGGGCGCTGAGCGCCGCGGCCGGAGGGGCAGGAGAGGGACGGGCAGAGCCCGGGGGCTCCTGCGGCCGGACTGGCCCCAGCACGGCTCCGTGTCCATAGTGTAAATAGTTCTGTCTGTGGCGCCCACGCTCCTCGTGGGGCTGCTCCCATCGCATCTGTGTTTCTTTCTCGTGTGTGAGTCCTGTGTTCGCTGACATTGTGTCCCAGAGGGGAGGAGTGGAGGAGTTTATTTGGTGTGTAAAGATGTCTTTGCAGCTATTTTGTAGTCATTGTGGGTTTTTTTTGCACAGCCTCCAGTCTCTATTTAACCTCCTTGGGTTTTGTTTTGTAAGGATTAATTTAATACCGCTAACCATTTAATTACTTTCATTAAGAAGAGCGAAGTCTATTTTTAATCTCTGCTTGGACCTGCCCTGCTCCACAGGGGCTGCTCTCTGCAGACTAGCAGGGAAGTTACCCTACCATCTCTGCTGGCACCCCAGCGTTTCTACCAGCATCCCCACCAGAATCCCCACCAGCACCCCCACCGCACACAGGCAACGCCAGGAGGCCCAGGACAGAGTCACATTTATTGCTGTTTTGTGTCCCTCCCACCCGCATCTCCCGCTCTCCTTGTCGAGGCAGCTGCTGGGTCCCGCGGCTGTCTCTCCTGTCACGCCCTTGGGGACAGGACATGACTGTCCCAGCCCTATACCTGCTCCAGCACCACTGGCACCCCCGGGCGACACCCGTTCTTGCTGGGGGAAGATTCCAGCATCTCTGCCACACTCCAGATCTTGGGTTTCTGGGGCTGCTTGTCCTGCCCAGGGCCTGTTGTCGCCTCGGGGATGTCCCCACACCCATCCTGCACGGGGCTGGAACTGGGAATGGGGACGGCACCCGATGGGACCCCCTCTCCCTCGCTGTCCTCGCCATCTGAGGTGCTGTGTGTGGCCCAGTTCGCCTTTTTCTCCTTCTTGAGGCGCCGGCGGGCATTGGCGAACCAGGTGGAGACCTGGGTGAGGCTCATGCGGCTGACCACAGCCAGCATCACCTTCTCCCCCTTGCTGGGGTAGGGGTTCCTGGGGTGTCGTGCCAGCCAAGCCTTCAGTGCCCCGGTGCTCTCTCGCGTCGCCGCCGCCTTTGCCCGCCCCGGCTCCGTGGGCAGCCCCAGCGGCGCCTCATAGGGTGCTGAGACCTGGAGGGGCACAGGGGAGTCAGGGTGGGACAGGGGGGCGCGACGGCCAGAGGAGAGGGGCTGTGGGGTGTCAGAGCTCGGCCCTTTGTGTGTGTGCTCGGGAGAGGGCAGAGCTGTATCCTGCCCGTCGTTTCCTCTCCCATGCGCACCCAAAGTGCCAAGTGCAGGACGGTATGAGTGTGCGGGCAGGGGAATGCCGAGGAGGGGCAGGGGCCTCGGGACAGCAGGTCCCCAGCCCCGTTTCCAACCACCCCACACAGTCCCATCCTGGTCCCGGGAAAGCCCCGCATCCCGTTCCTCCTCCGGAGCTGCAGCGCGGCACTTACCAGGGGCGTCACGAGGCTGAGAGGGGGTGGCAGGAGGCTGTACCCGGCCAAAACGGGACAGGGGCAGGAGTAGGGGCAGGGGCAGGGCAGTAGGGCTTGGGGTGGCCCCCGCAGGGTCCCCCAAGGCCCCCCGCAGCCCCCCAGCTCCTGTCCTGGGCTCCTCTCGCCCCGAGGTGCTGCCATACTGCAGGAGAGGAGCCGGGGAGCCGCTCCCGGGTCTTTTATAGCTGCTGGGGTCTGCAGTGACTGACAGCTGATTAGGGGGTATTAGCACCCACGAGGGCAGCAGCAGGATCTGGGGCACCTGATACCCCCCCCTTCCCAGCTACTGTTGGGCAGGGACTTGCAGGGACCGTCCTTGTCTGCCTGCCACCAGCCAGAGCCCTGGTCCCTCCCAGCCCCCCAGCTCAGCGCAGCCTACGCAGCTCCCAGAGGTGGGGTACAACGGCGCCCTGGGGCTGGCACACGGAGCCCACCGAGAGCCCCACGGACACCCAGAGCCACAAGCACGCAGCCCAGCTGGGGCTTGACTGCAGAGCTGAGCTGTGTCCCATCCATGACCCCAGCCCTGGCGTGGGGCTGCGTGTGGCAGAGCCCCCTGTGCTGTGGAAGGGCAGGTTGGAGGGCCAGGGGCTGGTGGAAGAACTACAGCCTGGTGCAAGGACAGCAACAAAGGAGAAGGGTCCCGCAGCCCCGTGGACAGTGAGGACCCTGCAAGGCCCTGGGGGGTTCCTGTGGCTGGCACAGCAGGGCAGTGGGTGGCCAGGGCAGCGGTGGGCAGCTGTGTGAGGGGCCCTGAGAGCCCGCGACCCCCGAGCCACCTGCTCCTGCCACCACGCCTCCCCACTAAGACTGGGATTATCCCACAGGTTGTATCCGTCATTAAATACCGACTAATAACGCTCTCAGGATATTAAATATGTAACAAACCCGCTTAGCGCTGGCCAGGACGGGAAGGCGAAGGTCACCGGTGCTAATGAGCCCGGCCACATCCCTGGCTCCCTGCAGGCCCTGGTGACAGCAGAAGGTCCCAGGGCTGAGGTGCCAGCGCCCAGAGGTCCCATGCCCCTGCACTACCCCATGGCCAGAGCCCGAGCAGCACCTGGAGCTCCCAACATAGAGCAGCCAGAGCTCTGGTCCCATCCATCCCACAGCGGGCTGATGGTGTGCTCTGGGCAGCCACAGGTGCGGAAGCCTCAAGCCAGCCACTGGTGCTGCCGGCTGGGACCAGCCCTGGCCGTGGCCCCGCAGTGGCCCCATAACCTTGTCCCCACAGGACTCGTCCAGCCCTAATCAGCACCGTGGATCTGCTTGATTAGATAATGGGGCTGTAATCTAGGAAAGCGCCTGCGGATTGCGCGCAGCACCCTGACCCTGCACGGCACAGCTGGAGAGGGAGGGCCGCGGCCAGCCGCCGGCACAGCAGGCGGACGCAGCTGGAGCCGACCGAGCGCAGCCCGGCAGGCACGGCCGCGCACCGGCGAGGCTGCTGTGCAGGCAGCGGGACAGAGCCGTGGCTGGGACAACCAAATCAGTCTCAGCCACCTCGGGGCAGGTGCGGGGCCACCCACAGCACAGTGCCCCGGCGGTCGGGGGTGCGTCCCAGAGCGGCCCCGGTGCCATCGCCGTACCCGGCATGAGAGATCACCCCGCCCCGCGGCGCTCAGGCTGCACAGAGGCTCTCACCGAGCCGGGGTGGTTCCCGGCCTTTTCCCCCTCTGCGGATAATCAGTTTAATGCAGGAGCAGAGAACTAAAACTCTGCGATTAGCTGTTATAATCGCATGTAAATAGGCCCAGACAAGCCGCTCAGGAGGGCGGTGTGTGGCTCGGGACAGCGTTACACGGGATTTAGGCTGTTTACCACTCGATTAATTTCATGACTCCAGCCCCCAGCCCACCGCTGTCCCAGCTGCCCGGCTCGCTTCTCAGGAGTCAAGGTCACTCGGGCGGGAGGCAGCTGATAGCCCAGGGCGTGTGCCAGCAGCAGCCGGCCCAGCACAGTGCTGGCTCCTGGACCCCAGGGCCTCAGCTCCAGGGCCATGCTGAGGCTGGGCTGTCTCATCCCTGTCCCCTGGACCCCCAAGCAGGCACACACACGGATCTCCATCCCTTTTTATTCATAAGCATAGTCAAAGCTTGAGAATGTCACAGCTGAACCCTCCAACAACCACCAGCGGATTAACACGAGTCCATTGCTCTTCAGAAGAAAAATAAAGCATCTTCTGCCTCCTGCTCCTTGGGTTCCTCCAGTCCAGAGCCCTGCTGCTGCCTGCCCGCAGGCTGGAGATACCACAGGAGGGCTGGCTGCTGGCACACGAGGACCACTGGCCCCATGGCTGGGGGGAGCAGTGGCTGTGGCTGCACACACCTCATCTCTGACACTGCACCCCACAGTTGTGCCCAGCCCTATGGCTTCCCCAGGATCCTCTCGCGCTGGGCAGACGCTGATCCACGGCTGCCCACGCAGACCGTTCAGGAAAAGGGATTTCAGACCACCGAGTGCAACAGGCAAAGAGACCGTCCACACAAGGGCTGCCCCTGTGGCTGCTGAGCAGTCTCTGGGGGGAGCTGCAGGGCACAGGGCGAGTGGCAGCGTGTCCCTGGTTGTGCCTGTGCCACCACGGCTCAGGCGCGTCCCTCGCAGCCCTGGCACAATAAGGCAACTGCTGGCACGGTGCGGCCCCGGCCCGGTGCTAGTCCGACAGCGTGATGACATCGTAGTGGATGGCCGGCTGCAGCTGCTGGATCTGCTCGGCCGCCGCCTCGGCGGTGAAGACGCCCTGTGCCTGGGCCATCGCTGCATCCGCCACTGCTGCAGGGGACGAGGGTCAGCGCTGCCTCCCACCGGGGGCAGAGCCACCGCCTACCCAGGGCTCCCCTCCATGCTCCTCACCTGTCCCCAGGAAGGAACAAAAGGCCACCCTGCCCATGTGGGGCTCCAGGAGGGAGCCCAGCTCTGCTTAACCCCGTTCCACAACTGGCAGGCAGGGACCAGTAAATATCCTCGGACAGCATGGCTGGCAGCAGAACAGTGATCGAGCCTGATCTTGCCCACCCTCCCACCAAGGAGTGCTGCATAACTTGCTGCCAACCCCAACAACAGGACTGGCACCCCTAAAGCTGGGAGGACAGGCCCTTCTGCGACAGGGCTGTGCTACTACCTGAGACAGCTGAGTGTGCTGCTGCTTCCAGCTGTGCCTGGGTGACGAGCTGCTGCTCCGGTGACACGGGCATGTACTGGATCTACACGGAAAACAGAGAATGCCTGAGGGGAAGGCTCCTCCTGGAGCTGCTCCAGCCATGGTTGCTGCACTCAGACACCAGCCCATGAGCTCCCTCTGTTTCACATATCCCTCTGCAACTGCAGGCTCAGACCCACCCTCCAGCTCCTGCCACCATGCCTGGCTCCTTACCTGTGACTCCGGGAGGAACTGGCCACCCTGCTCATACTGGATGTGGGTGATCTGACCATCCTGCACCTGGGGACAAACAGTGAGGCTGTGGTGGGGTCTGAGGGTGTCCAGGCCCCCAACAATGCTGTGGCCCAGAGTAAGCAAGAGGGAGCAGGGGGGGGCCCAGCCTCACACATGACACCCCATGAGCCCCACCCACCATGTGATGGGAGCAGACAGTCTGAAGCTCACCTGGATGTGATGTCCCTCTGGGACAACAACATACTCCTGGGGAAGCAAGTGCGGGACACCTTCCTGGGCAATAATGTACTGAACCTGCAAACATGGGAATTCAGAGCCAGGAAAAGGTCACCTCTCCCCATCCCCCATCACAACAGCTGGACCTGGTCTGTCTCCTGTGCCTGTTTCTACCACCCCAGTGCCTTCAGCTGTCCCTGTGGAGCCCTGCTCTCCCCCACTGCTGCCAGCTCTTCCCACTAGACAGTCTCCCATCCGTGGGCCATGTTCCCTCACCTGGTTGTCAGCAGTCACTAAGTGCTGTACTGTCTGTCCGTCAGCAGTCGTGATCTCCTGGATGTAGGCTGCCTCCTCCTGCAACGTCAGCAAGTTCCCAGTGTGGTCAGGGGGCTGGACCTGACCACAGCCCCCCAGAAGGCCCCCACTGTGAGAAGCAGCCACACAGGACATGAGCTGAGGCCAAGGGACCCGACTCACCTGGCTGGTGACGCTCTGCTCCTGTGCAACAAGGATGTGCTCCTGCCCCAGAGCCTGCTGCAGCCGCTCGGGAGCCAGCACGGCCTGGCCGGCCTGCAGAGCTGCTGCAACACAGAGAGGGAGCTGGTGGGGATGCTGCTGGGGACACTGCCAGGGCTACCAATGGCCTCGCTCCCCTGTGGCCACTGCCTGACACCTGCCCCAGTGAAAAGCACGAGGCAGTCTCTGGGCTCTGCTCACACAAGGTCAGAGCTAAAGAACTAGAGGCAGAACACACCCTCCGTATCAGAACCTCAACTCTGCTTCCAGCGTGAGCTGCTCCCACATGTACTGATCTACCAGGACTTGTCTGGAGGGAACACAGGCCCCCTTCATTCTGCACAGTTGCCGGTGCCCAGTCCCTTGGTCTCTGTCTCCATCACCAATCCCAACTGCAGGAGTGTCCTCTTGGTCCTTCAGCCCCACCTGACCCACAAGCTGGGTGAATCCTGCATGGGGCTCTGGATGTAGGACACCCACAGGTCAGCCCTGGTCCTGGGGACATGTCTTACTGTGTAGGGTGGCCAGGGTGTCCTCGTTGCTGTTCAGGATGATGGTCTGCTGGGCAGCAGCTGGCCCTGGCCTTTTCCCCTCTGAGCTGTGCAAACGCTGTGTGTGGAACTTGAGGTGCCCATTACGGTTGAACCTATGGAGGGACAGAGTGAGGTGGAGTGTGCCACAGGCAGCACAGGATCCTGTGCTCTCAGCAGAACACAGGTCCCATAAGTACATCCTATAACATGGCCTGTCCCCTCTCCCAGCATGCTCCCATCAGTGCCCAGGGACTGAACCCTCCTACGCAGATGTTCCTTGGAGACAAAGTTGGGACCAGCTGCAGCAGGAACCATTCCCAAGGGCACCATTCCCCTCTAATGGGCTGATCCTGGGAAAGGTTTGGGGCAGGCAGCTCTGCCAAGATTCTATCATCTCCTCTTGAGCCTTGCAGAGCTCTATGGGATCCCTCAAAGCAGGATCAGCCCAGCTCCACCACTCACCTCTGCCCACAGACCTGGCAGACAAAGGGCTTCTCATTGGTGTGGGTCAGCATGTGCCTGCGCAGGTCCTTCTTGTTCTTGGAGGCAAAGCTGCAGTGGGGGCACTTGTGTGGCCGGAGGCTGGCATGTTGAACCATGTGGCTCTGGGGCAGAAGGACAAGTGCTGGATCAGAAACCCCCGTTTCTCCAAACCCCTTGTTCCCAGGGCTGCTCTGCACCAGGAAACTTACCCGGACCTCTGGCCAGAGTGTGGCAGTGAAGGGACAGTCGGGACACTTGAAAGTGCTGGGCCCAATGTGGGCTCTCTTGTGACTCTCCATCTCCGCTCTCCCTGTGAACATTGCTGTGCAAATCTTGCATGAAAACTTTTTGGCCGTGGAAATCTTGCATGAGAGCTTCTTGGCTGTGGAAACCTTGCATGTGAGCTTCTTGGCCACGCCTTGGAGCGCAGGCCACTTGATCTTTGGGGATGCCACTTCCTGCCCCTCGGATGCTGGGGATAAAGACGAGTCCTTCTGGAGCAGACTGGTGACACACTGCACCACGGGCCACTTGATGCCGTCGGGCTCTGCCTCTTGGCCCTCCGCAGGTGAGGAAAAGGCAGCATCCCCGCTGAGGGGCTGCGAGAGAAACACCAGTCACATCTGCTCCCACTGCTGCTGGGATGGGGAGAAGGCTCAGATCCTTACCTCCATGGTCTGGAACTGGCTCGCTGGGACACTGGATGACATGATGTAGTGATTGCTATGGTCCTTCAGTGCCTCCTCTGTCACCACAGTCCCACTCACCACAACTGTGTGGGAGGTCTCCACAGGACTCTCCTCCTCACTGCTGGAGAGTACCGGGTCAGGGACAGTCTGTCTCCTCCTCTTCCTCACCACTAAAGCCTCCCAACTGGAGGCCAGCAGTGCCTCCCCCTCCCCACTCCTCCCATACAGCTGACCTGTACAGCGTAGCAGGAGCCTGGATCTCCTCGCTGATGGGTGCGATGATGCTGTACTCTGCTGTTCCACTGAAGGGGATGGTGATCTGCTGCAGCTCTGAGCCACTCAGGCTTGCTTCCCCATAAGCCTCCTGCACAAGTGTCTGCCCAGGCTCTGCCATGTGCAGCATCACCAACTTTTGCTGCTGCTCCTTAGAGTCCGCCTTTGCCTCCTCCTCCTCCTGTGCCTGCAGCTCACAGGAGCCTGGTGTTTCTCTTGGGTCATCTGGCTTCACCACTGCCACCTGTACAACACAGCAGCTCAGCCAAGGGGGCAAGGCTCTGCAAGACACCCCTGCAGCAGAACAGGGCTGGGAAACCTCCTTGTGCCAGCCCCCAGCAGGCCTGGCTCCCCTCAACTCTGCCCACCTGCAGCGAGCTGGTGGCCAGCTCCCGCTGGGTGCTCATGTTCAGCAGGAGATCCAGGGCCGTCTGTGTGGCCAGCTCTGCTGATCCAGCCACATCTGGGGGGTCAGATAGGAAGGGTCAGGCAGGAGCTCACCTACCTCCTTCCTCATCCTACCCCCTTCCCGAGTGCTCACTTACCTTGTTCATAGATGATGGTGGCCCCTTCCAGGGAACCTTGCGAGAGAACAGAGGGCTCTGCACCTGCAACAGCCTGGACCGTGTGGCAAGTGATGGGGCCAAGAGGTGCCTGTGTGAGAGAGAGTGCTGACAGCACAGTGGGCAGCGAGCTCCAGGAGGAGCTGGGACTAGGCATGGCACTCACCGGTGGGCTGGCCTCTGGCTCAGCCGGTGCCTGCACCTGGCTGTGCTGCTGCTTCAGCTCCTCGATCTGCTGCAGGGTGAAGAAGGGGCGGCGGCGGCAGGGCGGCTCCTCGGGGTGCCTCTGTGCCCACTCCTCGAAGGAGTCGGCGTGGCGGCACTGCACGTGCAGGCGCAGGTTCTTCTTGTGCTTGGTGGTGAAGTGGCAGAACTCGCAAGCAAACGGCTTCCCTCCTACAGGGCCGTGAGGGGGAGTCAGGCAGGAGGTCCCCAGGGCATGGGAGGGAGAGCAGGCAGACTCTGTCTCTGGGAGAAGGGGGGGTGCAGGGCATCGGTCAAACAGGTTCTCTCACCTGTGTGCTTGACTGCCATGTGCGAGACCAGGAAGTCCTCCCGGAAGGTGGAATACTTGCAGACGCTGCACTTGTAGGGCTTGTCATTCATGTGCGACAGCTGGTGGTTCAGCAGGACCTTCTTGTCCTCGCAGACATAGTCACAGAACTCACACTTGAACCTGCCAGGACAAAGCCACCTGTCACACCTGCTGAGGGGGAGCAGGACACGGGCTCTGCCCAGGCACACCGGGCTCCTACCTGCGGTTGGCAATGGCCTGGATGTGCGTCAGCAGGTGCATCTTGAAGGTGTAACGCTTCTTAAAGGACTTCCCGCACTGGTGAAACAAAGTGAAGCAGCACTCACCCCCTGCCCTTCCTCACCCACTGCCAGCCCCTCCCCAGGCTGTCCCCCCCTCACCTTGTCACACATGTGTGGTTTCTCTGTACTGTGTGTCTTCATGTGCTGCGTAAGCCTCTTCTGCATGGGGTAGACACGGTTGCAGACAGGGCATGGGAAGGAGTTCAGCTTTGGTGGCTGGATGGAGAGCATAAAGATGAGATCATCTGGATGAGCTCACCAGTGTCTTTACCCTCTCCCCACTGGAGGACCTGAGCTGCCTTTCCTCAAGAGATCCAGAAACAATGCCCCCAGTGAGGCACTGAGATTTTGTGATGACCCAGATGTGCCTCTTCCCATATAACAGTGCTGAGATTCAACTCAACAGAGTATTCAAACTCACCGGATCAGCTCTCTTCTTCCTGAAAAAGAAGAAAAGCCCCTTGTGTCAGCCACACCCCAAGCCCAAGCTTCCTTATACCCACCAAAACTCTCCACTTTGGAGAGTCAGGGGATGGGGCAGCCATGGCACCCTCCCAGGACAGGAAGAAGTGTCAGTGCTGTTCAGTGCCCAGGACTGTGCTGCCCTCACCTGTCCCGGCTGTGCACTGTAGAGTGCCGAATGACATCCTTCTTGTACACGCTGGTGTAATTGCACTCCTCGCACTTGTAGGGCTTGCTGCCCACATGGTTGAACATGTGCTCCTGTAAGAGGCAGACCAGGGCCATGAGAAAGCCTGTGGGTTTGAGGCAGGGCAGATGAAGCCTGTGGGTCTGAGGCAGCCTGTGGGTTTGAGGCAGGGTTTGAGGCTCACCTTGAGGGAGGACCAGCGCCGGGAGCGGTAGCTGCACTGAAGACACTTGAAGAGCTGCGGGTCGTTGGCCTCGTGCGAGTTGACGTGGAAGCGCAGGTCGTCGTGTGTGAGGAACCGCGAGCCGCAGATCCGACACAGGTAGGGCCGCATCAGGGGCTTGGGGGACTTGTAGTAGTACCTGCAGAAACAGGAGCAGGGCTCAGAGCTGCAGTGGCAAACGGGCTGGACCAGCCCTGGGCACAGGCCAGAGGGCCCAGCACACCCCTCACCTGCGCCCCATGTACTTGCGGTATTTCTTGCCCAGGAAACGGCGGGAGGGCCGCCCGCGCCGCCGGGGGATGACCTCTGCATCCTCAGCACCGGTGTGGGAGGAAGGGTCCTTGTTCTCGGAGTCAGACTGGCTGATACTGGGCTCTGCCAGGTTCTCGCCGGTCCCATTCTCCAGGCTGGAGGAACTGGCTGCTTCCGAGTTCTGCAGCTCCTGGCTTGGTGTGCTTTGGGACGTCACCAAGGGCTCCACCTCCCCTCCTGCTCCACAGAACACAGCACAGCTCCATCACATTCTCACTGCGGCTCCAGGAGCACCAGTCCCTGCTTCACCCCTGAACAGGGCTGCTGCCTCCCAGATCCCTCACCTTCTGGCATGTCCTGAGACGTATTCTCCAGACGAAGCAGCTTGCGGGGTCTCCCCGGGCGTCGACGCGGCCTCTCCTCGCTGGACGTGGCGACAGTGCAGCCATACTTGGGCAGTCGCCCCCGGGGCTCGTCCTCGGCTGGGTTATAGTCACTGTCCTCTGCAGGCAAGTGCCCCAAAACATCAGAAAAGATGATGGGAAAAGACTAAGCTATGTAAGGTGTGGGGAGGGCGAGTCCTACCTTCAGGATCATCAATAGCACCAGCATCCATAATATCATCATCTTCTTCTTCTGGGGCCTCCTCGTCCTCAGTCTTTGGAACAGCTCCCACTTTTCGTGGTCGTCCTTTTTTCAGAGCCAGAGCTGAACCCACTGCCACAGAGAACAGGGCGAAAGCTCTTTACCAGACTGTGCCAGAACAGGCCCTTATGCTCCAGCTCCTCTCGTTTTTCCCAGGAGAGAGCAGAGCCTGTCCGCAGTGAGATGAATTTCCCTGAGCCCCTGGCACACACCTGGCTGGAAGTGACGCTCTTTCATGTGGTTAATCAGTGTTTTCTTAGAGACACTCTTGTACTGACACATCTTGCACTTGAACTGCTGCACCACCACCACTTCCATCATCTCCTCCAGGGTCTCCAAGTCTGGCTGGCCCAGCTCCTCCCCACCATCTGCCTCTTGGGCTCGGTCTGGCTGTGCAGGCAGCTCCAGCACTTCCAACTGCCTGGAAGGCTCTGAAGGGCCGGGCTGGTCAAGGCACGTGGAGGTAGGTCCATCACCAACAGCCTCTATCGCCAAGCTGTTGGCTAGAGCAGAAGTGGCCATCTGGGACACCATGGGGGCACCTGAAACACCAAAACCCACTCAGCCAAGACCCTCACCTGCACCCACACAAGGGGCACAGGGCTGAACACAAGCTCAGGAACAGGAGCCCAACAGGAATGTGGTACAAGCACGGTGGCTGATACAGCTGGGACACCCACTCCAGGCCGTGCTCCAGTGGCACAAGGCTCAGAGGCACAGATGGCCACCGTGGACAGCCCGGGGAGCTCCCTCACCATCATCAGGGCCCTGCAGAATGAGGTACTGCGTGGTCTCTGCCCTTCCGTCCTCTGCGCTGGTCACGGCGATGCAGCCTGGCAGGGAGAGGAGAGCAGAGTGGTGACTGCCAGATCCAGGGGCTGGAGAGTCACTGGGGCTCCCTAGGGCTCTCCCAGCTCAGACAGAAGCCTGAAGGTGGGAGGAGGGTCTGGCTCTGGGGTGGAGCCTGGCCTGGGCTGAAGGAGCAGCTGGACAGAAGGAAGGCTGTCCAGCAACATGAGCCCCTCACCAAACCCTCGAGTCAGTGCAGCAAGGCAAGAAGAGAAAACCCTGCTGACCAGTTGGACTCAATGATCTTGGAGGTTTTTTCCAGTCTTAAAGATTCCATGTCCACACTTCCCCCACCTCCTGAGGTCTGGTGTAGTGGCTCCCTCCCCAGCCCACCAAGCCATCTCCACACGGGAGCACACACTCACTCTGGATGATGTCAGGCCCGATTGTGGACTCGATGATTTTGTCAATGGCAGAACCCAGGTCTGAGGAAGTGGATGCAGTGGAGTCTGACACAACTATGGCTCCATCGGTGACGACACTGGAGTGGACCAGGACCTGTGGGGACTCTGACACCATGATGGACTGGCTCACAGTGGAGACACTGGAGACCAAGGTGGATTGGGCAATAGAGGATGAGTCTGGCAGGTAAATCCTTGGAATGGCATCTGTGCTGGAACTGCTCTCTGAGACCTCTTCCTGGCAGATAAAAAGAGTCCAGAAGAGCTCAGGTGAGAGACCTTTGCCAGCCCAAGCCCTTGGGGCTGCCAGTTTATGCAAACGACCCAGAATATCACGGCAAGATTTCCAGAAAAGGCATCAGAGCAAATCCTTTGGTACTGACAAAAACCCGGACCTCCAGGGCTGCTCTTGCTACCAAGGGGAGCTCTGCTCCTCGGACTGACAAGCAGATGCTGGACCAGAGGTATAACAGTGCCTGCCAAGGCCGCAAAGCTCAGTCTGTCAGAAAGTCTACAGAAACCCCCAGGAACCAGAACGGCGGCTGCCCTCCCTGCCACCCCATCCTTGCCACCAGCACCTACCAAAGAGACCCCGCTGCTGTCGGAGCTCTGCCCCACGCAGGAGTCATCGGCCCGGGAGAGGAGCCCGGGCCCCGCGGCCGCATCGCTGCTGTCCGCCGACACGGCCACCGAGCTCCCGACGCCCAGCCCGCTCTCGGTGGGCTCCTCCCGCGCCGCCTGCGAGCTCGCGTCGCTGCTGCTCTCCACCGCATTTTCCTCCATGCCCGCCCTGCCGGGGGCCCGCTACGCTCGACCTGCGGGAGGACCGCCGCCGTCAGGGCCGCCGTTCGCTCCCCGCCATCCCCGTCCACCGCGGGGGTCCGGGCTGGGCGGGCCCGGGGCCCCGGAGCCGCCGCGGGCCCATTCCCGGCGGTGCGAGCACCCTCACGGGGGTCCCGGCGCCACCTGGCGCCCCCGGTCCCGTCATGCCCCGCGGCCCCACCCGGCGTTCGGCCGCCATCTTGCCGCGGGGTCCCCCCCGCCGCCTCCGCGCGCGCGCACACGGCGGGGCGGCCCCGGTGCCGCCGGGGCGGGGGAGGCGCCGCCACGCCGGGGCGAGGGGGTCCCGCCGCCGCCGCCCGCCCGCCAACCCGCGCCCTCACCCGGTCCGCCGCGGCCCCGCCGCGACCCCGCCGGAGCCGGCACCACGACGGCCGCCATGCCCCCCCGCCCTCTTGCCGCGCAGCGATATGGCGGCGCTGGCCCCGCGCCGGGACTACTTACGGCCGCCCGGCCCCTGCCCCGCCTGCATCGCACGCCGCGGCGGAGATGCACTCCGCGCCCCCGCCGCCGCCTCAGGCGCCTCCCGGGGCCGCCCGCCCCCCGCGGGAGGAGAGAGGCCTCGACGCCCCGCCGGGGACTACTTTCCCCGCGGAAGGGTCAGCGGTGGTGGGGCCCTGCGTCATGGCGTCAGGAAGCGGCGCCCGGGCCCTGAGCGTCGGCGTCGCGCCGGGTTGCGCGGGTCACGTGACGGGAAGGCGGAAGTGGCGGCGGGACCGGGCCCGGAGCGGGCGCTCGGTGCGGGCGCGCCGTTCCCTCCCCTCCCCTCCCCGTGTTTCCCGCCCGGCCCGGCCCGGCCCGGCCCGGTAGCGCGTTCCCCCTGCCGAGGTCCTTACCTTGGTTGAGCCGTGCAGCCGCGCCGCTCCAGCTCCGGGTCCATAAACCGCGGTGGGCGCTGAGACCGCCGTGCTTTGTGGGCTGGGGCCGCCCGTCCCCGGAGTGATCCTGGCCGCGCCGCGGGACCTCCGCCTCGCCCTTCCCTGCGAGGCCCGGGGCCTTGCCGCGTTCAGCCCGGGCGGCGGCCCGGCCGCAGGCTGCTGAGCGCTTTCTCCCTCGGTGTCTGGCGGGGAACGGCACCTACCGTCCATTTGTTCCTTGGTGCCAAACCTGCCTCTTTCGATGGCAGCTCTGCATCTGAACAGCAGCCACCTTCCCTTGGGCTCTCGCTCACCAACTGCTGCCCTCCGGGATGGTTTTCCCCCAGAGCAGATGGCGGCGGGCACCCGATTTGGCTGCGCTGGGGGTGCGCAGTCTGGGGGGCTGCCCTGGCCTCACCCGGGGCTCCCAGAGCACTGCCGGCCGTGGGGCATTGCTGGCACCTCCTGATGGCACAGCATACCTTGCAGGGATGCGCTCGGACCTTGCTGCTGTCCCAGCTCCCTGCAGCACCGCTGATCTGGTGCTGCTCCAGATCCTCCAGCTGAGCTCAGCTGTGCGTGGCCTGGGCTCGGCCTCTGCTCCGTGGTGATGCCTTTAGCAAAGCCTCAGGTGGCTCCTTGTTCCCGCTGATATTTTCTCATGTTGCAGTGCTCTATTGCGAATGGCTCTATCCCTGTTTTTTCCTGGAAGAAAGGCAGCTGTATCGTGCCTGTGCTGTGTCGGGGCTGGGCTGTGGTGGGCTGACCCTGGCTCTGGGTCCCTGTGGAAGAAGCGCACAGGGCAAGGGGGGTCAGGGCTCTGCATCCCACTCGATTCCAGGGCCACTCAGACCAAGCCAGGCCGCAGTGCAGGTCGGGGTGGGCAGTGCCATCGTGCCACTGGCCAGGACGGCTGGTCCCGAGCCGGTGCTGACATGGTGCCAGCTGCAGGAGGACAGACAGTGTCTCATCTGGCACAGTCTGTGAGCTGGACACGGCCTGCCAGCAATCCGAGCTGATGGGTGCTGGGCTGGAGCAGTGCTCTGCAGCACTTGGCTGTGGTGCCTCTGTGCCTCTGCTCCGGGGTGAGGCAGGCGGTGCCTGGATCCAGCCCCCGCAGCCCGGGCTCTTCCTGGGGGCTCTGCGGGTCCCTTGTGTCCTGCCCCAGGTGACAGATCCCAGAGGCACCGTGTGTCCGGCAGAGGCAGCAGAGGAGCTGCACCGCCAGCTGCTGCGTGTGCACCTTCCGGCTCTTTTTCAAGCTAATTAAATGCATCCTTGAAAGGTTTATGCCCTCATCCATCATGGGCAGACAGCAGCGGTGAGAGCCATCCCCGGGCTGGCTGGGCGAGCTCTGCTGCCGCAGCGCCGCTGCCAGTGCCTCAGGGCTGAGTCCCCACATGCGCCCGGCTGCTGCCGTCACTGTCATGTCAGAAACGCAGAGATACTGAGGGCTTGAGCTTTTTTTTCTCCCACTACTGCTTTTTAAAGCAGCCGTGTGTAGCTCAGTGGGGGAAGTGGAGTTGGGGAGGATGGGAGGGAGGTGCTCCTGTGCCCGGTGTCCCCTGTCCATAGCTCTGTCGCTCACACACAGAGCCCAGCACTGCCTGTGACTGGCTCTGGCCGGGTTTGGAATGCCCTTGTGCCCCCTCTCGGGGGGAGCTCCGTGTTTCTGCTGGGGAGGGGGAGCGGTGTCAGAGGAGCCGCTGGCAAAAGCTGCCTGCCAGGTAGAGGAAGCTGGATGGCTTTGTGTCAGACGGGCAGGTTTCCTCTTTCTGCCCTCAGTCAGCTGCTGTGTGAGACAAGTGAAGGATTTTCCCAGCTGGTGATGGCTGCAGGGCAGAACAGCCTGAGCCCAGGGGCTGCAGGGGCTCAAACAAACCCTCCTGCCGCTGGCTCGGCTGATGGAAAGTTGCGTCAAGCTTCCCTGTCACCCCGCAGAGGTGCCCCATGTCCTCTGTCTCAGTGAATTGTCCCAACCAGAGGTTTGCTGTGATGGGTAACCTGCTATTTTTAAAAATGCTGCGTGCCCCCAAGCGGAGTGAGCGGGGGATTTCCAGGGCAGGCAGAGCACGGCTCCCGTTCTGCAGGCACAGCTCCTTGCTGATAATTCTCTGCTGTTGTGCCTCCGAGCCTGGAATCACTTCGGAGCCAAAGAAAACACAAAGAAATCTCAGCGAGAGGCTTAAAGAGAATCCAAAAATGGCTGCAACACGTGTTGGATGTGTGTCCAAATACCTTAGCGGGGGGAGCAGGAGGTTAAAGGCCTTTTGGGAACGGGCTGAGGAGACAACGCAGCGCTTGTGCCTGGAGGACAAAGCTCAGGCGGAGTGTGAGGCTGGTTTTATCAGGCTGCTTGATGGGCTGCTCTGACAGGCTGTCCCAGCCCGGGGAGGTTTCCCAGCTCTGTGCTCTTCAGCCTGGATGCAGCTGGGAAGGAGCTGCCATCAGACAAGCTGCCGTCGAGGCAGGGTGAGCACACAATGGTGGGTCACCCCTCCAGGGGGCTGTCCTTGCTGGTGCCCCCTCCCCAGTACAGTTTGCTGAGCTCCCACAATGGCTCTTCCATGAGCTCATGGCCTCAGTTACTGTCCCAAAATAGGAGATGGTTGTGCTGAGCACGGTGCCCAAGGCAGAGCCTCAGCTTCCCCCCCCTGCAACCCGAACCCCGGACTTCCACTGCCGGTGATTTTGTCATCCGCGCTGTTTGTTCCTCCTTGTTTTCTTTTTTCTTCTCAAAGAAAACATTGTTGCGATGTTTGTGTAGCTGCAGGGCATGAATCCACATCAAGGCTTGTATTTATATCCCACCTGGGAAGGGCAGTTGCATCAGCACATTTTGTAAAACGTTGAGCAAAGCAGCCCTTGCTGCAGGAAATGGTTTTTCTTCACACCAGATTGCCTCACGGTTCTGTGCCTTCCCAGCAATGCTGGCTCCTGGAGAAGGCTCCTGGGGGATCACTCCATGCCAGGGTGGCCGTGAGAGCTGGCATAGCTTCCTGCTAGGCACTGCCTCGGCCACTCTGCCCCGTGCCAGGGTGGCGCTTCTGTGGCGAGCAGCCTCCCCCTGTGCTGGCTGTTCTGCTGGGATCCCCGTTTCCCCGAGCGCTGGTGTGAGTGGGAGTGCCCTAGGATAATACCTGTGCTCTGTGGCCACCAAAGCTGCAGTGAACCCGTGGCCTCAGCCATAATGCCACCCTTGGGCTCAGGCAGGGCACTCCTGGGGCAGGCAGGAGCCACTCCCAGCGGAGGAGCACATCGAAGTAGATGGTGAGACCACTCAAAACCTCACACAGTCCCCTTGGCAGGAGGCAGCTCTCTGGCCCTGGAGGTGCTGCTGGTGGCTGTGCCTTGGGCATGGAAGGGCTCTCCTGGTGTGTCCTGGTGCCTCTTGTGCCATCAGTGCCTGCCCTGACCCCAAGACAGAGCGACGGTGGCGCCGAGCCATGCATTCCTTCTCTGATGTGTCTTCTCCCACACCCAGTGCCATAGGTCTTGTCCCACATAGGTCAGTGCCATGGCTGCCATTCCTGGAAGTTTTTGGGACTATCAACAGCCTTTCCAGGATGTGCTTGGAGCTGCTGGATGCAAACAGCTGGCTGCCTTGCGCCTGCCAGAACTGCTACTGCTGAGTGTTTTTTTTCCCCTTCTGGAGGGATCCTGTGGCTTCCTTCCCAGACCCTGAGACCTTGGAGGCACAGTCCAAGGCCACCAGTTTCCACCCTCTCCCGTGCTGCTGATTCATCACTGCTGGTTAGTTAAAAAATGGTAATCAGCAAATTACTGAAATATAAGTAAAATAAACAAGGTGGGCAGAGAACTGTGTATGCAGCAGGGCCCCAAAGGCCTCGGGTGTGCAGTGTGCTGGGCTCTGTCTGTCCCCTGCACTCCTCCCCAGCACAGGGCCTGTGCCTGGATGAGCACTCCCGGAGCAGGGGATCAGTACCTGGCGCTGCCATGGCATTCCTGACCCTGCCAGTCCCGCGTGCCTGCCCAGGCTGGTCTGCAAGGCTGCTCTGCTCAGTGCCCCTTGCTCCAGCCCCTCAAATGAAAGGAGTTGCTACATGCCGGGGCAGAGCAGGCAGACTGTGGGGCTGCTCCCCACCCCGTGGGGGCATGGCAGCTCCCACAGGTCCTCTGGCTCTTGCCTGGGTGCTCTCCAGCCCTCGTCCTCCCCAGGCAGCACGGCAGCTCTGTCCACCCCGATGTTCCTTCAGCCCAGGGTGTGCCTTCCTCCACTCACACGATGCCCGGTTTTGAAAGGTCACAGGTCGTGTGGCCGGGGCAGCTCCCGGCAGGCAGCCAGGCTGTGTGCCATTCCTGGGCTGCCTGGGCTTTGTCCATATGCCTGTGTTGACAACTGAGCTGCTCTGAGTTAATTTGGCAGCAAGCGGTGGAACAGTTGTCAAATGTTTTACTGCAATCCGAACGTGTTGCATCTACCGCCCTTCCTTCTGCTTTGCGCAGTTTACAATTAAATACCACCAGTTTTGCCCATATTCCACCTTCCACAAACCCCCGCTCCTTATTCCCAAGCCGCTCCGTTGCCGACAGCCGCGGATTCCTGGCAGCACATTGTCCCCTTGCCTACAGCCAGGTTCCCTGTCATTGTCACAATTGCTGCTCTCCCTGTTTTGGCAGGCAGCTGCCATGCCCGTGTCACCGCTGGGAGCAAAGCGCTGCCCGCCCATGCTGTGCCGTGGTGCTGACGGCTCACCGCGTCAGCTGTGCCCCCCGGAGCTGGCAGCCACCCAGCTCTGTCCTGCCCTGCTCCCCTCCCACCTCCTGCCTCACTCCTGTGAAGGAGACGCTTCCATGGAGCTGATCCAGCAGGCCACCCAAGAGGGGATGCTGAAGGGATGCTGGCCATGAGGCTGCCCGTGGATACCCCTTCTCAAATGCTCCTGGACCCTGTGCCCCTCTCACCTGCTTGAATACCCCGTGTTCTTGCTCCCATCAGGTGGGAAACCTTGGGAGAAGAAAGGTTGGTCAAAGTTGGAGTCAGAAGCTGAGGCAGGAGGAGGGTCAGGAGATGGGATGGAGTTTGGAGTTAGGAAGTCCTGAAGCACAGGAACCCTGCAATGTTTGGAGCAGGCTGCTGGCGGCCTGGGTGTGAGGTGTGCCGGGTGCCAGCTTCCAGCCCCAGCGCCTGGTGAATGGAGCTCTGGGTGGGATTCCTGCAGCATTCCAGTGGGACCTCAGCAGATATGGGGGGTTCCCAGGGTGGGCACGGAGGGGATGTCCCAGCCCAGCACAGGGAGGTGACTGTGCCGCCCACCTGGATACCGGGAGTCGGTGTGGCAGGCAGGGGATCCGTCATGTGTGCTTTGCAGCTGGGGTGGGTGGTGACACGGCAGCGCTGGTTTCAGCGCCTGCAGGGTGGAGTGAGCCGCCCGGTGACAGCGGCCACGTCATCCCCACCCAGACGAGGTGCGGGAGCAGCGGCATCAATCTGGGGACAGTGGGGCTGGGTGGCAGTGGGACTGAGGGGTAGGGGGCTGGGACACCAGAAAAGCGGGGGTGAAGGCTTGGCAAGAAGGGCATGCTGAGAGGTGAGGCAAGGGGCAAGCAAGGAGCTGAGCAGGTGTATCCACAGAGCTTGGGGCAGGCAGGGAAGGGATGAGGGCCAGGACTGCTGGTGCTGGACAGCTGTGGGTCTGTGGCATGCAGGGTGGTTGCCGGGAAGGGTCCTGGGCCCGGCTGGAGCCTGCAGTCCCAGCCCACGCGGGGCCCAGCGCCAGGACAGCAGATACGGGAAGTGTGTGCAGGAATGTTGTTTCTGTCTGGAGCCCTTGAGCAGGAGTGATGGAGCTCCGAGCCTCTGACGCAGAGCTGCTCCCTCTGCCCTGTCCTGCTCCCATGCCAAGTGTCCCCGTGCTCCGGTCACTGCATGCCATGGACCGGAGCTGGCTATGGCAGCCAGTGCTGAGTGTCAGCTCTGCTCCCTGGGCATGGTGTGGTGCAGAGCCCATGGGACATGCTCAGCTAGAGGCATGCAGTAATGCATGCCCACTGTTCAGGGTGTCTGGCTGTGCCGTGGTGGCCGTGGCACTGGCTTTCCCTGCAGCTTCTGCCAGGTCCAAGTGCTCCCTTCCCTCTGCACAGGTCGTGTTCCCAGTGCGACCAGCACTTGCTCTCCCCAGTCCAGTGCTGTCTCACCCGCACAAGATGCTGACTCTCTCCCACCCCACTTCCCCTTGCCACCACACTCCTGCTTATGCTGGGAGGGAACCTGATGCCATCCACACGCCTGTGCCTGTCCTTTGCTCCAGTGTACCCCTGTGCCCTGCCTGGGGTTCCTGGGTGTGAAGCAGTGACTCTGGCACCTGAGTGTTCCCTCACACCTGGCTCCTCAGCTCCCCACCAGCTCTGTTGCCCTGGTGCATCCCATGTTTGTGGACCTCTCCCCTGGCTGTCTGGTGCCACACTCCCTCCCTGGCTGGCCCCCACCCTGCTTGCCTCTATGGGGGTAATTGAACTGGGAGGGTCTAGGGACCCTGGCTCCAAACAGTCCCGCCAAACCTCACTGCTGACCCAACCGGCACCTCCCAGCAGGAGACCTGCAGCCTTGCAGAGGTGCTGCTGTGTCCTGTTAGCCTCTGTCCTGGGCAGTGATCCAGGCCGGCAGCAGCCCCCTTCGAGGTCCCGGATCGGTTTCCCAGAGAGGGTCTGCAGGAGGGTGGCCATGAGTAAGGGTGTGCGAAGGGGCTGCGGTGGCTGTTCCTTCCCCTTTCGGCAGCGACAGTGGTGACCGGCAACCTCGTGGCTCGGGCAGTGTCTGGGATGGAGGATGTCTGCCTGGGTTTTTCCATCTCACTCCTTTCAAGGGCTCTGGGAGTGAAAAAGGCATCCTGGGCTGTGCACAGCTCCTGGGGTCTCTGCCATCCACAGCCCCCTCCTGCCCGTGGCACTGCCCCGTCACCACTGCCCTCCTGTCTTTCCCACCAGCCACAGTGGCTGCCCTAAGCCTCCCTCCACACGTGCACTTTCTGAGGAACCTGTGCCTTGACCCAGCTCCCACAGACAAGCTGATCAAGGCTGCCTTGCATGGGGCTCATGCCAGCAGTGCCAAGCCCATCCCACAGAATTCCCTGTCTGGCACAGAGGCTGCCAGCACTGCCAGACATGGGGGTTTCCCTGCTGCCCTGGCCCTGCTCCCTGAGGAGCCTCCAGAGAGTCACCAGAAATTCCCCCGGGATGGTTCCAGGAGGAAGCTGGTGAGCAGGGCCATGAGTCAGTGGGAGCGGCCAGGACGGGGGCAGAGCTGCGGCTGGCAACCCCCCACTGGAGCTCCCACTGCCCAGCTCGAGGGCTTGCTGGCACTGGTGCACAGTGTGTGGGGCATTGGCCCTCATCTCCTCCTGCCATCACTTGCTGTGGGGTCCCACTCCCCTCCCAGCCCCGTTTCTGCCATCGCTACTCTGTGCTGCTGGGCCGTGGCTCTGCCCTCAGGGTGCCACAGGCAGCCTGATGCCACGATGTGCCCTGGCAGAGTGCCCAGGTTGTTGGAGCTGCAGCTTCTGCATGTGGTGGAAACAAAGGATGGGAGTAGTATGGGGAAGGGCAAGACATCTGCCACAGTGCCAGGCAGACCGGAGCTGGATCTGAATTTCTGACTCTATCCCAGAGCTGGAGTCAGAAGTCTCCCTGTTGGGGCTGCCCTGCAGGTTCATCCTCCCAGGGGTTATTTAGCACCCAGCTCCCACAACAGCTCTGTGCTCTGGCTAAGGTCCTGGCAGGCTGGAGAGTGGAGGATGTGGAGCAGTGCCGGCTCCCCAAATGCCTCAGGAGCCACCAGCTTCAGTGGGCTCTCAGGGCACCTTGGCAGAGGCCCTCCTCACCTTGGCTGCACAGAAAGCCACTGCCTCCTGCCTGCTGGGCCATCACAGGGACGAGGGGGGCAGGCTGGACCCTGTGGGAGGGGGCTATAGGGTGACCCAGCTGCAGGGTGCCTGGGCTATGTCCCACCTTGAGGGAATGCTTGGCTGGATGTGTTTGTCACACCGGGTGCAGGACGGCGGCTGCTTGTGAAGCAATTTCCTGTGCCAGGGAATGGGGGCTGCTCTTGCAGGGCTGTGGTGGGGGAGTGAGGCAACCCCCTGATTTCTCACCATTGCTTCCTCTCAGCTTAGCCCACGCTGACGGTGAGTTTCCTGTCCCAGCCAGCCGTGGCCCTGGGATGTGTCCCACTAGCACAGGGCATCTGGCAGGTGATGCTGCCCCAGGGATGAGCTCTCACTTGGGCTCATTTTCAAGGGCACAGGGAGCACAGCCCTGACCTCTGACTGTCCCCAGCTGTGCTGGGTGCCAGCACAACCTGCTTATCCTTTGGCTGGGCCAGGAGCTGCTGGTTTGGCTCAGCCAGAGCTGTGGGATACTGGGAGGGGGCAGCTGCTGAGCCCCAGCCTGGCACTGTTGGGAGCTGGGAGGACAGACACTAACAGCAATGGGGTGAACAGGAGGATCCTCCTGATGAAGCCAGCTGAGCTTCATGGGGCTGAGCTTCCTTGGGCTCATGGGCTTGTGAGGACTGGGGCAGGGGAGCTGCTCTGGGACCTGTGTCTCAGCAGCCTCGCTGGGCTGCACCAGTCGTCCCTCCCCCCCGCTGACGCTGCGCCTTCTTCTCTGCCATCTGTTTTCTCCTCTCTCCTCATCCCTGTTTGCTTTCCCCTTCACCGCTCTCGTTCCCACAAGCGTCGGCACTTTGGGAGAAGCAGGAAAACACCATCCCATGGCAAGGTCTGTGCTGTGCTGGGTGGGAGCCTGAGTCAGCAGCACCCTGCAGGGCAGGGCAGCAAGGATAGGGCACCCCTAATGTCCCAGGGCCCCAGGCGGAGCATTCCTGTGCCCAGAGCTGCTCCCGGGCAGGCACTGCCCCTGGTACCAGGAAGCCCTGCCATTCAGCTGCTGGCATTTGGGCTTGGAGTCATGGGGTGAGGAGCCATGGGCATCTCCAATGCTGGAAACGCTGACCCACTGGGGTGATGCAGCTCTGGTGGGGAAGGATGTAGAGTCCTGGTGAGGGTGCAAGCTCCCAAATCCCAGGCAGGTGGGTTCCAGGTGCTGGGGCTCAGGTGGGGGTTCCACTGCCATCTGCCCCCATGCCCACCCACGTCCTTGCGGGTCTGGGTCCAGCACCATCGGCCCTTGGCCAGCCAAGCTCAGTGTCAGCCGGTGTGATGACACAGCCACAGGGTCCTGAGCACCTGGCTGGCCTCCAGTGATGCCCTGCTGTCCCCGCAGCTACCAAAGTCTTGGGGCCAGCAGGGCAGTGCCTGTGCAGGGCAGCCCCAGGGTGAGCATTCAGTGCTGTGCTGTGGCCCGGTGTAGCTGCCCAGCCACTGTCCTTCCTGTCCTCGCGTGGCTGCGGAACGCAGCGTGTTTAGTAAACAAGGTGATGAAACAGTTAAGGCAGAGATGGAGTGTGCGTTTCGTCACCGTGGGAAGGGAGAAGGGAGCGTGAGTCGGCGCTGAGGGGTCTGAGGGTGACTCACTGCCCTCCCACCCCATAAATAGGAGCGGGTAGCCCGGCGGCACCCAGAGCAGACAGCGGGGACCAGCACCGCCACATCCCTCCTGTCACCGCCGAGCCATGGCACTCCTCCTGGCCCCGCTCGTCGCCGGGCTGCTGGCTGTCTCCTGCTGGGCGGCCCCTCTCCAGGGCAAGCCGCAGGCGGTTGTCACCTTCCCGGGGGACCTGATCAGCACCCTGCCGGATCTACAGCTGGCAGAGGTGAGGGGAGCATGGCCCCGTGGTACCCTCCTGGCACCCAGGTCCCCAAGGGGGCACCCAGGCTGACAGTGAGGGGCTGCAGGCACGGCTTGAGAGCCAGCATTCTCCTTGAGCTCAGGGAGGCAGCCAGGCTGGGATGGGTGCCCGGGGCTGCTGGAGCCCCCTCCTGCCTCACTCACCCCTCTGGCTGCCTTTCCTCCACAGCGCTACCTGCAGAGGTTCGGCTACACCACGGAGGCAGAGGCTAAGATTGGTGGCAGGCACGTGTCCCTGGGCAAGGCGCTGCTCAAGATGCAGAAGCAGCTGGGCCTGGAGGAGACAGGAGAGCTGGATGCTGCCACGCTGGAGGCCATGCGAGCCCCTCGCTGCGGCGTCCCTGACGTGGGAACCTTCCTTACCTTTGAGGGGGACCTCAAGTGGGACCACATGGACCTGACTTACCGGTGAGTCTGCTCTGGAGATGAACCCTCGTGTCCCCAGGGTGATGGTCCCAGGAGAATGGAGAGCCTGAGGGACCAGGAGGCTGGCAGCCTCTGCTCAGCCCTTCTCTGGGTTTGGTGCTGCCTGCACAGCTGGGTCCCAGTGCTGCCAGGGCCAAGCCGAGATGACAGCAGCATCTGCTCCCTGATGCCCAGAAGGGCACCTGAGCCCTGTGTGAGATCAAGGGTGGTGACTGCTATCGCTTCTGGAGGTGGGGGTCTGCTCCTTCCCAGAACAGGGTCACTCCTGCATGAGGAGGGGAGCTGGCAGCACTGACCCTCTGCCTCCCTGGCAGGGTGATGAACTACTCCCCTGACCTGGACCGTGCCGTGATCGATGACGCCTTCAGACGGGCATTCCAAGTGTGGAGCGACGTGACCCCTCTCACCTTCACCCAGATATACAGTGGCGAGGCAGACATCATGATCATGTTTGGCAGCCAAGGTGATGTCCTCTGAGCAGGCAGGGAGTGAGGAGGGGCCTGGTGACGCACCCTGCCTGTGAGATCCTTACCCCATGTCTCCTTGGGCTGTGCCCACAGTCCCCCTGCCTCCACACGTGCAGGAGGTGCGCAGGGCTTGGGTGTCTGTGTGCGTGCTGGGGACGTGAGGGCTCCTCTGGCAGGTCCAGCTGAGGGTGCTTTTCCCTGCAGAGCATGGGGACGGGTACCCCTTCGACGGCAAGGATGGGCTCCTGGCCCACGCCTTTCCCCCAGGCCAGGGCATCCAGGGTGATGCCCACTTTGATGACGATGAGTTCTGGACACTGGGAACTGGCTTAGGTAAGAGCAGGGTGTGGTGAACTGGGGGGGACTGATGGTGCCAACCGCAGCCGCAGCACTGAGCTGCCCCTCTCTGAGCAGTGGTGAAGACCCGCCACGGGAATGCCAATGGAGCCGAATGCCACTTCCCCTTCATCTTCGAGGGCCACTCCTACTCCCGGTGCACCACGGAGGGGCGCAAGGATGGGCTGCCCTGGTGTGCCACCACCCCCAACTACGACCGGGATAAGAAATACGGCTTCTGCCCCAGCGAGCGTGAGTAGTGGTGACCATAACCCTGCTCGGCCCTGCCGTGCCTGGGGCCCTCCTCACTCTCCCTCACCCCACAGTCCTCTACACCAATGGTGGCAACAGTGATGGAGCCCCCTGCGTCTTCCCCTTCGTCTTCGAGGGCACCTCCTACAACACCTGTACCACAGACGGGCGCTCCGATGGCTACCGCTGGTGTGCCACCACCTCCAGCTTCGACCAGGACAAGAAATATGGCTTCTGCCCCAACCGAGGTGCCAGCAGGGAGGGGGGCATGCAGGGGAGGGGGGCACATGAGGGATCTCAGCGTTGTCCTGGGTTCTGGCCGGTGCAGCCAGGGGCCAGAGACAGCCTCACTGACACTTTGCTGCAGACACGGCGGTGATCGGCGGCAACTCCCAGGGGGACCCGTGCGTCTTTCCCTTCACCTTCCTGGGACAGTCCTACAGTGCCTGCACCAGCCAGGGCCGGCAGGATGGCAAGCTCTGGTGTGCCACCACCAGCAACTATGACACCGACAAGAAGTGGGGCTTCTGCCCTGACAGAGGTACTGGCCCCTCTGCCCGTGCTCCTCTTTGTGCCTCCCAGACCCATGCCATCTTGTCACACTTCTTGTGAGGACCACAGTCTCTGGGTGGTGTGTCCTGCCCTGTTGTGGCTCACCAGGAACTTAGGCCAGTGCTTTCCAACAGGTTACAGCATCTTCCTGGTGGCTGCCCATGAGTTTGGACACTCACTGGGTCTGGACCACTCCAGTGTGCGTGAGGCCCTGATGTACCCTATGTACAGTTACATCCAGGACTTCCAGCTGCACCCCGATGATGTCCAGGGCATCCAGTACCTCTACGGTGAGCAGCTGCACTGCAGCTGGGTGCATTGGGTGTCCTGCAGCACCAAGCTGATCCCAGCCCCATGCCCTCCTCTGTATTCACTCAGGTCGTGGCTCTGGCCCTAAGCCCACTGCACCTGCACCTGCTCCCACGGAGGAGCCCCAGCCCGTGCCCACTGAGGAGCCCCAGCCCGTGCCCACAGAGGAACCCCAGCCCGTGCCCACAGAGGAGCCCCAGCCCGTGCCCACAGAGGCTGGCAGCACCTCCACCACTGAGGAGGAGGAGGAGGAGACGCCAGAGCCCACAGTTGGACCCATTCCTGTGGACCCCAGCCGGGATGCCTGCATGGAGAGGAACTTTGATGCTATCACAGAGATCAATGGGGAGCTGTACTTCTTCAAGGATGGGTGAGTGGCAGCGTCTGGCACCTCCTGCCCTGGTGAGGTGGGATGTGGAGGAACACAGGGATGTGGGGGACATGGACTGTGGCAGACTGAAGTGATCAGTAACAGCTCATCTTCCCCACCAGGAAATACTGGACCTACTCATCCTTCTGGAAATCGGGCATCCAGGGTGCCTTCTCTGTTGCTGATACCTGGCCTGGCCTCCCAGACACCATCGATGCTGTTTTCCAGGATTTGCTCACCAAGAGAGTCTTCTTCTTCGCTGGTGAGCTCTGCCCCCCCTGCCCTCGCCCGGTCCCACGGGCAGTGGGAGGAGCCCGGTGAAGCCTGGGAGCTCTCAGGGCTGTCTGACACCCCCACTATCTCCCACTGCAGGTCGGCAGTTCTGGGTGTTTTCTGGGAAGAGTGCGCTGGGCCCCCGGGGGATCGAGAAGTTGGGTATAGGGAAGGAAGCCGGCCGCCTCTCGGGGGCCCTGCAGCGGGGCCGCGGCAAAGTGCTGCTCTTCAGCGGGGAGAGCTACTGGAGGTGAGCAGCGCTGGAGAGCAGCAGCGCCTGCCTCAGCCCGGGCCAGGGACTGGGAGGGGGGCTCCCAGCAGCCCTGAGCACGGCTCTGCCCTCCCACAGGCTGGATGTGAAGGTTCAGAGGGTGGACAAGGGCTACCCCCGTGCCACCGACGATGTGTTCACCGGCGTCCCCCTTGATGCACGCAACGTGTTCCTCTACCAAGGTGAGTGGCACCTGATGGGTGGGTGCTGTGTGCTCAGGCCTGGACTACCTGAGCCTCTCATGGCATTGCTCTGGTTCCTGGCTCGGGATGCTTGGGTGTGTGGGGAATGGCCCTGGAACAGGACATGCCATCAGCCCTGGGAGTCCTTGTGGTGGAGCTGGAAGGGTGCCAGCAAGGTGCAGGGTGCCATGTGCCCGTGCTGCTTGGGCAGCCAGCAGGATGGATCTTTGTATGGCCAAACTCCTGCTGATCCTCCATTCCCTCCATCCCCCTCCTTGCCCAGGCAAGTACCACTTCTGCCGGGGCAGCTTCTACTGGAGGATGACACCGCGCTACCAGGTGGACAGGGTGGGCTACGTCAAGTATGACATCCTGCAGTGTCCCCAGAACTGAAGGCCTGACCAGCCACCAGCTCTGCCAGTGCTGCTCCCGGCACACTGCTCCCACCCTGCAGACTCCTGTCTCATGGGCTGACCCCTGGGAGCCTTGTGGCTGTGGGTAGCCCCAGATGAAATCACCGTCTCCCTGGAAGAAAGGGGCAGGGGGTCTTGGGATCACCTCCTGGGAGCTGCCCAGCCTGGAGAGCCCCAGCTGGGGAGAAGGACTCTTGCCACAGCTGGCATTGTGCCACCCCTGCCAGTGCCAGCTCCACTGCACAGAGGCGTTTGTCTGGTGCAAACCGCACATGGATTCGAGACAAATTTGTCTTTTTCCTGAGCCAGCGATGCCAGGTCAGGCTGAGCCCCACTGGGAGCTGGCGCCTGGGGTCACACCAGGGTGGGACACAGGGTTTTGCCTACTCCTGCCCACTGGCCACTCTGCCAACCACCCCCTCTGCCAATTGCCTGCCCGTTTGTAATAAAGACAATTCTTTGGACACAGCCTCGAGTGCTCTATCAGCTATTGAGACCATGGTTTGGAGAAGCCCCATGTGCTGGGGGCATCATCCTCCCCCAGCCCCGGGGGTGTCAGTACCAGTGGACAGGGGGGCACTGTAGGGGGGCTGTCACCAAATCCCCCTTTACTAATGACTCTGGATCCCGCAGGGACACTGGGTCCAACGGGGAATGATGTCCCTCGGTCCCAACATTGTCCACCACCAGCCCTACGCCACGGGCGGCCCCCCCGCCCCGATCCGCCGGACCTCCCAAGCCCCGGCTCCGCATAATCCTCCACCCACTGCCCTCCCCTGCGCTCCACCTTTGCACCGAGACGAGGAGCGGGCGGTTGTCACCGCATGTGGCCGGCACGCAGCGTGTGACCGGACCGCACCGCAGCTGAGCCCCGCCGCGGGCTGGCCCCGCAGATTGCCCCGGGCCCGGTCTGTCCCTGTAGATTGCCCCGGGCCCGGTCTGTCCCTGCGTGGCGGCAGCGCCAGGGCCGGGATCGTGCCCGAGGGTGCCCGGGTCCTCGGCAGGGTGGGGCAGCCGCAACTCCGGGGCTGTAATTAGCTGTAATTAGCGGCCGCGGCTCCGGACAGGGCGGGGGCA
Source organism: Motacilla alba alba (assembly GCF_015832195.1). Taxonomy (NCBI): domain Eukaryota; kingdom Metazoa; phylum Chordata; class Aves; order Passeriformes; family Motacillidae; genus Motacilla; species Motacilla alba. The sequence goes on along the minus strand of NC_052035.1, from coordinate 7,385,406 downwards.
GAGCGCGGCCCCCTCCCGTCCCGTTGGGGCACGGTCCCAGCACCCCCAGTTCGGCGGCGGCTGTGGGACCGAGCGGGCGTGGCGGAGCGGTGCGGTCCCGTCGAGTCGAGCCGGGCCGAACGGGGCCGAACCGAGGCGACCGGAGCGGGGCCGAGCCGATCCGGTCGGACTGGAGCCAGCCCTGCGGCCGCGGGGGCGGCGCGGCGGGCGGTGCCGCGGGCACTAGGACCCCGGTCAGCGCCCGGCGGGGCCGCGCTCAGCGACCGCCGGGGCCGGAGCCACTTGTGGCGACGACGGGGCCATGAGCGGGCGGTTCACCGTCACCGGCGGCGGGGGTGAGCGCCGGGGGCAAGGGGGGCCCGGGGAGGCTCCGGAGGCGGGACACGGTCCGCGATGAGGATCCGCGGGGCAGGACAGGGTCTGCGGGGAGGGTCCGCGAGAAGGGTCCGCGAGGAAGGCCGGGCTGTCGGGACACCACGGGGGGTGCGGAGCTGCGGTCGGTCTGGCCCCTCGGAGGCAGTGCAGACCCCCGGAGCAGGGGTGGCACGGAGCTGCGGGATCCGGGAGATGGGAGGTGCAGAGCAGGGAGTGGGGCTCGGCCGCTCTCCCAGGCAGGACCCTTCGTCTCAGACTCTTCCCCGCGGCCACCTCCGCTCCTCAGGGAGCTCCCCTGTTCCGTCCCCATACCGGGGGCTGTTGGAGCGAGGCCCTGCTGCTGCCGGGCCGGCAGCGGGATGGAGCGGGGTTGCGGCTGTGGGTCGGCTGTGGGTGCAGGGTCACATACTGCTCCTCAGGGAGCCATGGTGGAGGGTGCCTGCTGCCCAGCCGGGAGAGGGCAAGCTGTGGCCAGCCCTCAGATGCAGCAGTGCCCACCGGGCTGCCATGGGCACAGGCACTGGAGCCGGCAGCCATCGCCTCATGGTGCCCAGGGGACGTGGCGGTGGGGCTTTGCTGTCACCGGAGCCGTATCGATCCCAGAAACCGGCCGACAGCAGCACCGGAGCTGTGCTGCCGGAGCTGTGACCTTGCACCCTCGGCGAAGGGCGCGGGTGGGAGGCGCGAGCAGCCGGACGGACACCACGGCACCCGGGCTGGGCTGTGCCTCTGTCAGTGGGCTCTGGCCTGTGGGGCCCTGTCTAGGATCTCACTGTCGTGGGTGATGTAGGGCTGCGTCCAATGGCAAGGGGATGCAGGGCCACTTGTCACTTCATGGCAGCTGGGCCAGCTGGGCCTGGCCTGTGGGCTGTGTCGGGGCGGAGCGGACTGTGATGAGCCAGGGCTGTGGCTGAATTCTGGGCCCCTCCAGGACCAGCTCCTCTGTTTGGCAGCCAGTCTGCTGGTGGGGGGCTGCGGGGAGCTGGGGTGGGCATGCCGAGTGGCTGTGGTGGGACCAAGGGACACATCCTTCTTGCTGAGCTGTGACCTTGTGCCCTCCCAGAGGACAGCCAGTGGCTGGTCCTGCTGGAGGTGCCCTGTTTTGTGGGGTGGTCACGGCCGTGGCAGGGTGGCTACTTAGGAGTTGGCAGCTTTCAAGGATTCTTCACATCCCACATTTCTCCACAGCGCTGGGAGCATGGATGCTGCCTCCCGGGGGGATGGATAGGAGGGGGTGCATGGGGCTGGCGGCTGCAGGACTGGCAGGGGCTGCGGAGGGCAGGCGGGAGCTCTCGACAGCAGTGGTCCGGGAGGGACTCGGCCCTGGGCAAACGTTCGGTGTTACCTGGCCCCATGTCAGTGTCACGCGTGGGGGACAGAGTGACGGAGATCCCGGGGACCTCGGGGCGGTGCGGGAGCGAAGGCTGCAGCTGGCCGTGCTGCCAGTGCCGGGGCGGTGCGGGCACCTCCGGCCAGCTGGAGGGGCCCTGCTCGTCCGTGAGCTGGCGCCGTGCTCAGGGCGCCCTGTGGCTCCCGGGGCCGCCCTTTGGGAAGGCCCTGCCCGGGAGCGGCCCCAGGCGGGTGGTGCTGAGGAAGGATCTCAGCCCCGGGCAGGGGCAGCGGCCGCAAGGGACCGCCCGGTGCCGGGCGGGGCAGGGTACGGACAAGGCGCCGCCGCGGGGGCCGCGGGGCCGGGGGCAGGTCCCTGCAGGAGTACGGCCTGATCCAGGGCTTGGGCCGGGAAATGGGATCCGTGCGGGCGGCGGCGGGGGCGGGCGGGGTCTCGGCGGGCTCTGTGCGGGTCCGTGCGGGCGGCGCCGGGGGCGGACGGGGCTGCGCGGGGCCGCGGCGCCGCCAGGGGGCGATAACGGGACGGGACGGCTCCGGTGGGGGCGTGCCCCTCCCGGCCCCGCCCCCGGGACCCGCCGGTGCCGCCGTCCCGCGGGGACCCGGTCCCACCGCCAGCGCAGCGCGGCCCGGGCCCCGCGGAACGGGAAGCGATGCGCTCCACCCGGGACCCACCGCGGGGCCGGGCCTCCCCTGCGGGCGGCACTGGGGCGGCTGCCCCCCTGCCCGGTGCGCTGCCCGTGGGGCAGCCGCCCTGGCCCGAGAGGGCCACGGAGCATCCCCACCGCGCAGCCCCTCTGCGTCCCGAGCGGTCGGGCTCGGCGGCAGTAGCCATGGCAACCAACCAGTTAAGGAGCCTCTCGTTGCCACGGAAACCGGTCCCGGTGTCACCCTTGCCGCGGCTCTCGGTGCTGAGGGGGCTCAGCAGCTCTCTCGGCCCCCCGGCAGCCCCGGGGTCACGGCGCTGTGCTCCGTGGGGCAGCTGAGGGAGGCTGGCCCCAGGTGGGAGGTGAGGCCCTGAGTGGGGCTTGGGTAGAGCAGGGACCCCACCAGCCCTGGCTGCACCCCCTGCAGGGCCCCTGCACCCTGAGAGGGGCCAGGACACAAGGGAGGGGACAGGCACTTGGGGCACCATGCACAGAGGGGTACACGTGAGCGACAGGGGCTGCTACGGAGGCTCCCCCAGCCATCCCACCTCCTCCAGCCCCCTCGCAGGCACTCAGGTCAGGTTTGTCACAGACTGGGTGCCCTTGGGGTATCATTAGATGAGCCAAGGGTGTGCAGCAGGTAGAGGCTGATGATGTGGGGGGGTGGGATGCTGCCGGGGGGCTGGGGCAGCCGAAGCCCCATCAGTAGCCTTCCCAAGGAGTCTCTATGCCACCGAACACACCACAGGTCTTCCAGTGGGGTGCCAAGAGTGGAGGTCCTTGCACAGGCTGTGGGGCTGAGTGAGGGGTGCCGTGTGGGGCACAGGATGCTTCAGTGCCTCATCAGCTCATCCTGCCCCCAAACCCCTCTGGCAGCAGCTGGCAAGTGGCCATGCAGCTGCTCCTCTGCCATCACTGGGCCCTCTGGTCCTGGCGCAGCAGTGGCTGCCTGGAATCTCCAGGGTACTGCGACTGGCACAGGGCTGCCTGGGGGCTCCTCAGCTGCGTCGCCAGGAGCGGGGCTGGTGGGAGGAAGCTGCTTCTGCTGCTGATCCGTGTGCCAGGCTGCCCGGCCGCCCGCTGCCATGGCCCTGCTGCTGGCAAGACATCTGGGCAAGGGCAGCTGGGGACGCTGCGCCAGCTGCGTGCTGTGCTGGGCTCGCGTGACGCAGGAGCTCACAGCCCTGCCCCATGGCCTCTGCCAGCCCTGCCCCACGGCCTCTGCCAGCCCTGCCCCACTGCTGCCCTTCTGCTCTCAGCCTCAGGCAGCTGCAGTGCCTCCCGTGGCTCCCCACCCAGCCCCACAGGACACTGCACCTCCCTCCATGTCCTGTCCTGCTGCTGCAGCTGGTGTCAAGTCCCTGCTGGTGCCTGTGCCAGCTCTGGGCTCTGCTTTTGCCCCATGCTGGTGGCAGGGCCCTGGCCTGTCTGAATGGAGATGAACAAGAGAACTCCATCCTGCCAAGGTGCTGCAGGACCTGTTGCCCCTGGGCTCCTGGGGCTGTCAGGACAGTGTGGTGAGGGCACATTGTGATGCAAACCCGCTGCTACAACATTTGGCTGGCATCACTGCCCTTCTGCCCTGCTGCACCTCCATCATCTTGGGGTCTGTCCTGCCCCAGCTCTTCTTTTCCCTGGGAGCTGCTTGTCCTCATGCCTCAAGCCCTCAGTGTGGGGTGTCCCATCCTGGGGGGTTGTGGACAGGCAGGCTGTTGACCGTGCCCAGGGATCACAGCAGGCAGTGCGATGTGCTGACCAGCATCTCCAGAGCACAGCTGCCCTCACTGCCCGTGTGGCACACTGCCAGGCTGCCCGCTCCCTGCCCTCAGGAGGTTTCCCAGTGACTCCAGCACGTGTCTCGCTCCTGGGAGGTTTGACCGCTGCTGGTAATAGGACAGGCAAGGGCTGTGTGGCCGGCAGACAGGATTCCGGCCCTGGGAATGCCTGTGAGAACGATTTCCCCCACCCAGGCTCTATGCAGAGGGGTCTGGGACATTCTCAGGAGTCTCTGCAGGGGTACAGGACCCTTTGCAGGGATGCTTCTTGGCTTGGCCGCTCTCCGTCGTCATTCCTGGGCAGCCTCTTGCAGTTAAGTGGGGCACTGATGCTCTGCCTGGCCTGGTGCCAGGATCCTGCCTGCTACTCAGACTCAGGGGCCACTTGCAGTTGATCCCCCACTCCATGGCCAGGGAAAAGCATCAGTCTTCCCCTTTCCCCATGCCTTTGTGCTGCCTGCAGCACGACTGCAGGCAATGCAAGGGCATGGATGATGCCCACACTGTGCCACACCTCTCTCCTGTCGACACACTGCACCACATACCCCAGTCAGGGGTATTTTGGCCAGAGTTAAGGCAGTGCTCTGCTGGGGGATCAAGCCCCCTCGGTCTCCTCTGCCTCAGAGACACTCTCAGTTGTCCCCACATGCTGGTGGGACCCTGCGCACAGGATAAGCCAATGCAGTCTTGATAGCGTAGCCCCCTGTGCTGCCGTCAAATCCCAACCCCTGAAATGGAGCCATAATCCAGGGATTAGGGGATTAGTGGTCTTTCACGTGCTCCCTCCCCCGCATCTGTTTTAGAAGGAAAATCCCTCTTGTGCCGAGCCCACGCGCTGTGGCCTCCTGCAAAAAACCACCCTGTGGTGCTTGGCACTCACCATGGCTGGCTGGACCCTGGCCTGCTGCCTTTCTGGCCAGCCACAGCCCCCTTGGGGGGTTGGGGGTGCCCTCTGACCCCCCAGGCCATCATGGGACGGTGGTTTTGTCCACTACATCCTGTCTGCAGCCCCTTCCTTCCAGTTCCAGCCCTTGGGAGGGGGCCAACCCCTTGCTCCAGCGCTGGCTGCTGCTCAGGGCTGAGGGGTGCAGGTGTGAGGGGTTGGTGCTGCTGCAGCTGGACGGGGCAGCTCCATGTGGTGACTGCCACCCAGAGTCCTGGGCAGGGGGTGCCCACCCTGAGCTGCCCACCCTGAGCTGCCCATCCTCCCTGCAGCCCTCCTGTGCCGCTTGCCGTGGAGCTGGGGCTGTGCTGCTGCAGCTCCCCGGGGATGCCAGGTCCTGGGGTCCAGGCTGCAGCCGTAGGGCAGGGATCGATGCTGCCTGCCGGGCTGGGGTGAGGGGTCTGAGCCTCTCTCCTGGCCGCGAGGTCAGGCCGGGGAGCATCCGCGCTGCGGAGCAGCTGGCTCCGCACCAGGAGAAAGTAAACAATTAATTACAGCCGTCAAGAAGTAACGGAGGCCAGCGGGCTGTCATGATCTCAGCCTGTGCTGGAGGAGATGCCGGGAGCTGCAGCCAGCTCTGGTTGGGGGATCCTCCCGGATTAAGTGCATGAGAGAACAGGGGGCTTCAGGCAGCCTTGCAAGGTCCCTCTACAACCCCAGCTCGAGAGTGGCCTGTGCCCCTGGCCCTGTGGGTGACAGCCGCAAGAGCTGGGGCCTCCATAGACGGCACAGGGCCTGGGGATTTTGGCCCCATTGCAACCCTTCTCCACGTCTGAGAAGGTTGCTATGGGTGTGATCTCGGCCCCCTGGTCACCAGGGGAGGTGACATGAAGCCTGCTCCCGTCTGCAGGCAGTGTTCCCTGCGCTGCAGGTCAGCTGGGCAGAGCAGGGCAATCACCTCTGCTGTCCCGCCAGACCCACTGTGGGGTGGTCTGGACGCCTCCCCTTTCCCCGGGTGCCCTGGGTCATCCTGCTACTGGGGCAGGGTTCTCCATCCACGGGCGAGGCCGTGATGCCCGCAGAGGGGTCCCCTGCATGACGTGGTGCTGCCCAACCCGGAGCCGCCCCCACCCGGTAACTGCCCGTCGCAGGGCAGGGGCCTCCGGACCGAGGCTGCCGTGATCCCGGGCCTCAGCCGCCTCTGATGTGTCGGTCCCGCGGGCGGAGGTTCTGCCCCACTGTGCACCCCGAGTGTGTTCGAGGTCCCGAGGCTGCGCCGGGGTCCGGGGCGGGAGCTGGTGTGGGCTGCGGGGGCTGGCGGCGGATGCGGGGCCGGTGCGGAGCGCGGGGGCTGGAGGCGGGGTTCGGGCCGGGGCGGGTGCAGGGTCGGTGCGGTTGCGGGCCCGTCCCGTCCCGTCCCGCCCGCACCAGCCGGGCCCGCAGCGCTGCCCTAGTTCCCCCCCACGCCTGGCGCAGCCGGGAGGCGGCCCCGCTCCGCTCGCTCGTCTTTGTGACCCCCCCGCGCCGCCGCGCCCCCCCCCCCCCCGCCGCGGCGGGGGCAATGCCTCCCGCATACGTGATGAAGCGGGCGGCCGGGCTGGGCTCCGCCGGCAGCAGCCGTGAGCCGTGAGCCCGGGCGCCTCCGCACTGCAGCCCCCTCCCACCGGCGCGGGGGGCGGCGCGGGGACGCGGCTGCTGCGGAGCGAGAGCTCCAGCTCCGGCGGCAGCGAGCGGCCGCGGCACCGGCGCCATGCTGAACAACCTGACCGACTGCGAGGACGGCGACGGCGGCGCCAGCCAAGGTGAGGCACCGGCATCGGCACCGACGAGCGGGACGGCGGGGCGGCCCGGGGCGGCCGGGGGCCGGCGCCGGCGCGGGGCAGAAGCGGCGCGGAGCCGGGGCCAGCGGGGGCTGAGGGTGCCGTGCCGCGGGGCAAGCGGGAGGCACCGGCACCGACACCGGCCGCGACGGCGGCTCTCGGCCGGCGGCCCCGCGGGGCTGCGGCGGGCGGTGCGGGGATGCTCCCGCTCCCGGCGCCTCCGCGCAGCCCCGGCCGCACTCCCGCCGCTGCGGCAGCCCCGGGAAGCGGCGGTGCGGCCGAGCGGTGCGGGGCTCACCGAGGAGCCTCCTTCCGGGCGGGGGCTGCTTGCTGTGCTCCGAGCGACCCTGTGGGGCTGGCCCCGCCGCTTCCCGGACAGCCCCCGCCAGTCGCCGCACCAGTCCCGCTCCCTCTCGCGCGGGATCCCCGCAAGGGTCCCCGCACCTAAGTGCCGGCCCCCACCCCTGCCTCCCGCACCTCCGCTGCAGCCCCCCCAGCCCTCCCTGCTGCCGCCCCCCACCTCCGGCTGCCGCCCCCCCATCTCTCCATATCGCCTCTCTCACCCCCGCTGCCCTCCCCCCCCATTCCTCTCCTCTGCCGCCCCCCATCTCCGGCAGCCGCCTCCCCATCCCAGGCAGCCGCCCCCCGCTCCCTTCTCCGCTCCCGCCCCCCACTCCCTGCCCCCCCGCCCCCCACCCCCGGGGCCGCCGCCGCTGTCCGCGGTGCTGAAGCGGCCGCCCGGGCCCTGCTCCGGGGCCACCGGAGCCGTTCCTCCCGGGGCCGAGCCCAGCCGAGCGGAAGCGAGCCCAGCTGAGCCAAAGTGAGCCCTGTCGTGCCGAGTCGAGCCGGTCCGGTCCGGTGCAGTCCGTGGCGCGCTGTGCCCCGTCCCGCTGCAGCCCTGGCGCAGGGCCGCTGTCCTCCGCCGGCGAGGGGCCGCTCGGCCCCGCAGCAGCCCCGGCACTGCTGGCGCTCTGGCCTCAGCCCCTCCCGGCCCCCGGCACTACCGAGCTGTGTGAGGATCTCCGTTCCTCACGGGGTCACGTCCAGCACCAGGCAGCACAGGCCCCGTTCTTGTGGGTGTTCCTGCCGGGCACAGGGGTGGGCTGCAGCCAGGGGGATGCAGCGTGTGCACAGGAGGACTTGCACTGCCCCTCTGACCCTCCCAGACACCGCCAAGTCTCCTCTCCGGGTCCCCTCGTGGGGTCTGCCATAGCCCCAGCCGGGAGCGCATGGCTGGCTATAGCAGTGGTTTTGGGGGTCCCGACTGCCCACAGTGGGGCTCTGGGCACAGCCACAGACAAGCTCTATGTATTCCTCTGCTCTGCCGACCCCGGTCTGTTTATTTGCTTGTTTATTTGCGGCTCCGCTCAAGGTCAGGGCTGGCAGGAGACTTTTGGGGGCACCTTGCCGGGCTGGGGTTGTCGCACTGGCCCCCAGCCGTGCCCTTCGCTGGGCACTTGCCCTCCCCTTGCCCTCTGCAGCACCGGGATCTCTCCCACTCCCTGATTTCCATCGCGGCAGTGCCTGCGGCGTGGCAGCAGGCGGTGCAGCCATGCTGGGGTCTGGCAGGAGGGCTGGACACAGTGCCACTACAGATGGACCAGGCAGACTGTCCCTGGAGCTGAGCCTGGTGAGATGCCGCCCTGTGGGACAGCAGGTGAAGGATTGGAGGAAGCAGGGGCCTGGGGGACTTGGGGGAGCAGGGATTGTCTGTAGGAAGGGGCTCAGCAGAGCTCCCCACACCTGTGACAAGGGAGGTTGTGGTGGGGGGGCGGGTTGTCCCCCCATGCCAAGGGTCCCAATCGTGAGGTCTGTCTGCAGGGACCATGGAAAATCCATTGGGTAGCAAAGCTGTTGAATGCCAGTGAATCCCCTCCACATGTCCTGGCTGCTCCAGTGCCGGCTGTCCAGCAACTTGCCAAGCCCTGCACGACCACTGAAGCCCTGGGTGCCACTTAGGCCTTATTTGTCAGAAAGGGCAGCAGTGTCCCCACTCAGGTCGTGCTCTGGACAGCATGCGTGAGCCGCATGACAGGGGCTGGAAGGGCTCCAGCCCCAGCAACCCAACAAGGGCTGGGCCAGTGCAGACCCTGCAGACCCCCTGGGGAGATGGTGGGAGGGGGAGCAGGCAGGGCTGCTGCCTGCAGTGCCCGGGCTGGCACCTTGCACTGCTGTGGTTGGGGTATTGGGATGTCAGCCGCAGCCCCACTGCAGGGTGCCAGGCTGACACCCAGCCCGGTGGCACTGGGGTGCCTGGGGAGCCCAGATCCAGGACCAGGAGCTTTGCTGGAACTTGTGTCCACGGCCATTTCCAAGGCAGGGCTTGGACTGTCGGAGAATCTGGGAAGCTGTTTAAATGCAGCCAGCCAAAACGCCTGTGCTGGAAATCCTGCGCTGCAGGGCCGGCTGATCAAAGGGAGGATAATCCTGGGTTTAGGAAGGAAGAGGATAGGTCTGAAGTAGCAGTTGGTCCAATTTGGGTCAGGCTGTGAAGGAATCCAGCCCAAAAGGCCACTGGGTGTGCTTGCTGGCTGGAGGGGGAAAACACAGCCCTGGAATGGGGGGGGGCATCCTACTCCACCATCCCACCCCTGACCCCCACCCCTGCTCCCCTGACACTCTGCAGCTGGAGTGGCTCTGCTGTGACGCTGCCAGCACGAGCCAGCCCTGCTCTGATCATCAGTGGTCTCTGCCTCTGTGGGGCTGCAAGGGCTGTGTGGCCTCTTCAAGGGTCGCTGTCCCCAGAGCAGCTGTCAGACACTCCTGTGCAGGGTAGAAGGAAGCGGGGTGGGCGCAGAGATGCCACTGCCGTAAGAATACCTTGGCCATCCCCATCTGCCTTAGGTGCCCCAGGCCAACAGCCCAGGGCCAGGCAGTGTATGTACAGCCAAGTCCCCTTGATAGCTGGAGGTGACAGAACAGCAGCGTGGCCTCCCTGGCCAGCAGCTCCTGCAAAAGGGCAGCAGCTGGGGACATCAGCCAGGGCCACGTGCTCGCCCATGTGCTCGCTGGCCTGCTGGGGTCACCCTGGGGTGCCCCTTGCTGCAGGCAGAGCCCCGGGAGTCCAGGTGTCCTGTGGCAAAATTCAAGGTGTCCTGTGTACCTGCAGGGGAGCCCCAGGGCATCCCTAGTGCCACGAGCAGCCATCGCGCTGCTGCTGCCCCTTGGGCTCGGGGGATCGGGCTGGGGGCGGCGCAGGGGATTCCGGAGCCGTCAGCAGCCCTGTGCAGGAGCGCAGACGGAGGCGCAGAGGGCTCTGAGGTCGGGGCTGTTCCTGCCACGGCCCCCCTCACCCACTGCACCTCCCGGCAGTGCTGCAGCCCTGGTGCCCGCTGTCCCTGGCTGGGGCTCGCTGTGCTCTGGATGCTGCGGAGGGCACGGGCCGGCCGTGCTCGGGTAGCAGCCTTGGCAGCAGCTCTGGTTAATTAGCCCGAGGGGGGTGGCTGCTGGGGCTACCCCAGCCAGTGCTCAGTGCCCTGCGCCGTGTAAAGCGATTAGGGAGGATTTGGGATAAGGGACATGACGCTTCCCAACCCAATTTAGGGCTAAGTAAAAAGCCATTAGAAGATCAAATTGTGGTTGGTGCTGCTGCCTGAGCCCTGCCTTGGGGGGCTCCGAGGGTGCTGTGACGGTCCTGTGGCGCTGCTGCATTTGCTCTGGCTGCCCCGGGCAGACAGGTTGGTGGAAGCCCTGCTGAGAGCGGGGCTGCGCGGTGCCCACGGCGGGGCTGCGGGTTCCTGCCAGCGATCCCGCTGCCAGCCCTTCCAGCCGCCGCAGCAAATTAAAAGGCCGATTCGTGTTGAGTGATCCCTGGGGAGGGGGGCGGCTGAGCGCCGGGATCGAAGCCTGGCACGGCTCGGCTCGGCTCTGCTCTGCTCACACTGTCTCTCCCGGCTCGGCTGCTGGCCTTGGGGCTGCTAGCCCGGTCCAGCACTCCGGCCCTGCGCTGCTCTGTCCTGGCTGCACTGGCGGAGCGGGGCAGGGGCAGCCCTGTGGGCGTTGCTGGGACTGGCGGTGTCCCACGTGTCCCCAGGGCCGGGAGGCAGCGCCCCGTTTGTGCTGCCGGGCAGGGCTGCCTGTGGCAGTGGCCGGGGAGGGATGGGGGCATTGCTCCTGCCTGCCCTGGCTGCCCCTGAGTTCAGACCCCGGGTCTGAGGCAGCTACCGACGGGAGGCTGCACCAGCCCCGCTGCGGCAAAATGGTCTCCGTCAGGAGCAGGAGCAGGAGCGGGAGCGCTTTGTCACCTGGGACCCTGCGCCCTAGTGTTTAACTCCTTCCAGTCTGTGGGGCTGCAGCGACGTGGGAGACCGAGAGTCTCCCCGAGCCGTGCTGCATCCTCATGCTCGCCAGCCCCGGGCCTCTCCCGGTGCTGCTCCTCGCAGCAGCGTCCCCGGGCGAGGGGCTCCTGCGCCGCGGGCCAGCCCCAGCAGCCCGGGCGATGTCAGCACGGGCCGCGGCCCCGGCACGGGGAGCGCTGGCCCGCGTTGGGGTGGAGGGGCTGCGAGCTCTGGGTGCTGAGGTGGTGCCGTGGGTTGGAGCTCGGGCACCCCAGGGTGCTGCTGGCGCCTGTCGTGTGGAGCCGAGCAGGGCAGTCCCGTGGGCGGGCAGGGGCCGGGGGTCGGGCCGCAGCATCCATCCGGCGCCGGTGGGCCGGGGCGCGGGTGCCGTGCGGGGCCAGCGTCCGGCTCCTGCGCCGTTACATAAGAGCGGGAGCCGAGGCGGCCGTGGCTCGCCGTTGCCATGGAAACCTGCACGGTGATGTCGTCGGCTGGGTACCAGGCGGTGAAGCGAGGCCCCTGCGGGCTCCGTTCTCCCGGAGGGGTCCCAGAGCCTTGCCACATTTCGAGCACATCTCCCCGCCAAGCTGCCCGCGTCCCCCGGTGCCACCCAGCCCCAAGGGGGAGGTGAGCTCCAGCCTCCCCTGCTCCTGCACGCTTCTGTCACCTCACTGGGGATGGCCACAGCGTCAGCCTGGAGGGTGTCCTGTCAGCATGGTGGATGTTTCACATCCGTGTGGTCCCCAGAGCTGGTGCAGGTGGGCAAGAGCCGTGGCGAGTGGGTGGCTGCCGTGGCCACGCCATTGCTGTTACCTAATGACGGCAGGGTTCAGTGGGGCTTTAGACCAAGCACAGAGCAAGGAGTGCATGAGGTTCGTGATGAGACCCGTTGTGGGAGATACAGGGCAGGCACATGGCAGTGCTGCAACCTGGGCTGCTTTGTGTGTGTCCAGGGGGACTCTGGGGAGAAGCCTGTGGGCCAGGGTGTCCCAGTGGCACTGCCATGGCCACTCCTGCACAGGAGGAGCCTGTGGGCTGTGCCTCGGTGTTCGGCTGTGCCCTTAGGGACGCTGCTGCCCTGCTGCCCCACGCTGGGGGAGCCCAGGGATGGTGGGAGTTGGGGGCCAGCCCACAGGTCTGTGTCACCTGTAGCATTTGAGGCTTCACCTCCTGGTCAGCCAGGAGCACCCTGTCTGCCAGGGAATTGCAGATGGTGAATCACTGCTGCACGCGGGCTTCCAGGATCCCGAATATGAGTCAACTGGCAGGAGAATGGCGGTCTTCAAAGGACCAGGATGCTCCGAATGGTCGCAGGGTTTGTCCTGGGGCTGCCACCATGAGTGGGTGACTACACTGCTAGGGCACCATCCGTCCGCCCCGGGGCACTCATGGGCTCCATGCTGAAGGATGGTGGAGGGGGCAGTTCTCTCCCTGGCCCCAAAGCATGGAGCTGGTCTGTGACCCTGCCCGTGTGGGCAGCCTGCCCAGCGGTGCGGTGGCCAATGGCAGTGTGACTGCTCTGGCTGCAGGGCTGTGGTGGTGGGGTGGATGTGTGGAGGGAACCTCTCTCACCCCACTGAGGGCTGGGGACTAGCCTGGCTGCCCAGGTTTCCCCATGCCATGGGTGCCTTCTCAGCTGCTCTGCCCGGGACTGTGTCCTTTGGCTCCTGGCCCTCACGCCCTGGTCCCTCTCTGCTCTGGACCTTCTCTTGGAGCTGTGCTGCTCCGGCAGCACCATCCTCACTGCTGCTCCATTTCCAGCTTGATTTATTTCTGCTGCTCTGCAGCTCAGCTGTTTTCATCGCTATTAAGCCAACTCCAGGTTTCTTCTGCACTAGGTCATTAATGCAGTGAGTGGCTGTGGCCCCTATCCTGGTAGTTCTATGGGCCTGGCACTGCTGTGGGTGGCTCCACTGCCCCGGGCATCATCTGCCCTCAATGATGTCACCTCCCGCCCTGTGGTGCATGTCTGGGAGGAGGAGCAGACACCTGGCCCGTGGCCCCAGTCCCAGGCACTGTGCCGGGACCATCCGCTGTGCGCTGATGCTGAGCAGCCCCGGGATCAGCCGCAGCGCTGAGGGCAGCCCGTGCCGTGAGTTATTGCTGCCGAGCGTCCCGCCGGAGGGCTCCCCCGATGCACTCCGCTTGCCTCTCTGCGTGGATGCGCTCCGCCGGCTCCACGCGTCAGCACGGCCGGGCAGGGCAGCGTGCGGCTCCTGGGGATGGCAGCCCCTGCCCGTGTGCGGGGTGGCAGGTGATGCCGGGGGCTGGGGTGCCGGCCTGGCGTTGCCTGTGCCTGGGTCTGGGCGTGAGCGTGGTGCCCACGGCCCTGGCAGCTCTCCTGGCAGCCACGGGCAGCTGTGACCCCTCACAGCGGTGACCCTGTGGGGTGAATGTTCTGCGGATGTGGGTGGGGCAGGGGCTGCTTACTGACTCAGGGGTGTCTCTGCAGGCGATGGCAATCCCAAGGAGAGCAGCCCCTTCATTAACAGCACGGACCTGGAGAAGGGCAAGGAGTACGATGGCAAGAACATGGCCCTCTTCGAGGTAGGGCATGCAGGCAGTGGGGCACGGGGAGATTAGCAGCTGTCCCACAGCACCCAACCTGCACCCTGGGCACTGGGACATGGCAGAGCCCCGGGCCAGGACTGCCACACTGCCAAAGCCATTCCTGGAGGGGCAGGCAGTGGGGTAGCAGCTGATGAGGTCTCCTGGGGTTGGCTGGGGTCCCAGGGGTCTGTCCTCACGACTCGGGATCTGCTCTCCACAGGAGGAGATGGACACCAGCCCTATGGTCTCGTCCCTGCTGAGTGGACTGGCCAATTACACCAACCTGCCACAGGGCAGCCGGGAGCACGAGGAGGCTGAGAACAATGATGGAGGCAAGAAGAAGCCGGTGCAGGTAAGGATTTAGGAGGGAGGTAAACTTCCCTCTCTCTCCAGCCCTTGCCTTTGTAGTGCCAGGCCATAGACTGCCCTGGGAACGGGAACTTCTCGGCCTCAACCAGGGGTAGTTTTACCCTGGGTTCTTGGCTGCTTTGTGGGAGGAGTGGGACCTCTTGCTCCTCCGCCAGCCAGGCCCCTGAGCCCTGGTAACTGCTGTTCCCTCAACAGGCCCCACGGATGGGCACCTTCATGGGTGTCTACCTGCCCTGCCTTCAGAACATCTTTGGAGTCATCCTCTTCCTGCGTCTCACCTGGGTGGTGGGGATTGCTGGCATCATGGAGTCATTCTGCATGGTCTTCCTCTGCTGCTCCTGCGTGAGTTTTGGAGCCATATGAGCCTTCACTAGCCTTGCCCATGGCCTGGGGTCACCAGTCTGGCTGGCTGGACTATGGAGAGGTGCACTAGCTGCCAGCCCAGCGTGCCCTGCCCCAGCTCTGCTCCTGCCCCAGCTTCTGCCCCTGCCCTAGCTCCTGCCCCACTTAGAGCAAGGAGAAGCCTTCAGCTTCCCAAAGGAATCAGCAGTGGAATGGTGCTTAAATGGTGACCCAGATCATAGCTGCCATGTAGGGGGATGTGCCGGGGGTCCCCTGCTCTGGGACTATGCAGAGGGCCCCCTCGCCAGGACAGTCACCCCAGGGCATAGGCTGGGAAGGCTGGCCTAGTCCAGTGTCCTGAGCCACCCCAGCACTGCCAGCCCCTCCAAGGGCTCAGCTGTCTCAGCTGTGCTGCCAGCCAACATCCTGCCTGCCCATCCGCACATACATCTATCTATTCATCCTCCCTGGGCATCCCTGCCCTGTGGCAGATCTCAGCGTGGCCCCAAGAGGCCTCATGTCCCAGCATGGCCCCAGCTGTCCCTTCACTCCCCTGTCCCTCTGCCCAGCTCCTGAACACTGTGTTTCTTCCCGCAGACGATGCTGACGGCCATTTCCATGAGCGCCATCGCCACCAACGGTGTGGTGCCAGGTAGAGCCAACCCCACATCCGTGTGTGTGCCACGCGTGCGGGCAGCTGGTCCCTGCCGGGTGGGGTGCCTGCAGGGGCTTTTCCCAGAGAGCATCCCCCGGGGCTGCCAGCCGCTCCCCAGCCTTCTGCCACCAGCCCGCGCGGGATCCCCACGGCCCGGGGGAGCGCCGAGCCGGAGCCGCCACCCGTCCCCAAAGCCGCGAGGTGCAGATGGCAGCGAGAGCCGCCAGCCGCGGCTCCTCCCTCCGCCAGACTGGCGAGGCCGCGGGGAGCCGGGAGACGCACGGCAGGAGGATGGGAGCAGGGCGTGCTGAGTGCCACGGGCTGGGGATGGGATGGGCTCTCCCACCGCCGGACCCGGGGACGCTGCCGTGTGTGGGCTCTGGCCGGTGGGTGCCCTGGCTGCCTCCCGCAGAACATGCCAGCCCTGCAGAGCCCTGGGGAGCCGTGAGCTGCGCCAGGCTGGGCACAGCGCTGACAGCCCGACGCGGGGTGTAATTAAAGCTATTTATCATCCTGCTGCCGCAGCGGGACCATCGATCCTGGCAGCCCGGCTCTAAGGGCTCCTCTGGGAGGATGGAGCAGGGTATGGCCCAGGTCCCTGGGGCTCCGGCTCCTGTCTGGTGTCCAGGGAACACCTGTGACATTGGCCATTGCACCTGGCTGCTGGGGAATGACTCTGCTGGTGTGGTCACTCGTGCTGCTCTGCATCTTGCTCAGTGCTGGAGCAGGGCCCGTGGCTATCCTGGCTCTAGTCTGCTCTCTGGGATACCTGGCGGGGCTGAGGGTGTCACTGGGGTCTGGCTGGGACCCACTTTTGCTCTCTCTGACAGCGGGTGGCTCCTACTACATGATCTCACGCTCCCTGGGACCCGAGTTTGGTGGGGCTGTGGGGCTCTGCTTCTACCTGGGCACCACCTTTGCCGGAGCCATGTACATCCTGGGCACCATCGAAATCCTGCTGGTAGGTACCTGGTCCTTGCCTTGTGCACTGCCATGGGCTCAGCGCCTGGCAGGGCAGGGGGCCTGAAGGACCCTTCTCCTGGGGCCCCTCTGCGGGCTGTTAGCCAGGTAGTGATGCCGTGACTCTTTCCCAGGCCTACATCTTCCCGGCCATGGCCATCTTCAAGGCAGAGGATGCCAGCGGGGAGGCAGCTGCCATGCTCAACAACATGCGTGTGTACGGCACCTGTGTGCTGACCTGCATGGCCACCGTGGTGTTCGTGGGTGTCAAGTACGTCAACAAATTCGCCCTGGTCTTCCTGGGCTGTGTCATCCTCTCCATCCTTGCCATCTACGCTGGTGTCATCAAATCGGCCTTTGACCCGCCAAGCTTCCCGTGAGTACGGGGTCCTGCAGGGCTGCAGCAGGGCTGGGGCATGCAAATGCTGAGTGCCCGTGTCCCCCCCAGGATCTGCCTCCTGGGCAACAGGACCCTCTCACGCCACGGCTTCGACCTCTGCACCAAGATGGTGGTGGAGGGGAACGAGACAGTTGGCTCCAAGCTCTGGGAGCTTTTCTGCACCTCCCGCTTCCTCAATGCCACCTGCGACGAGTACTTCACCATGAACAACGTCACTGAGATCGAGGGCATCCCCGGCGCTGCCAGCGGCCTCATCCAAGGTGAGCACATACGGATAGAGGCATGGGAACGTGGGCATGGGCTTGAAGACATGGGAATGGCAGCATGGAGAAGCAAGGGAGCTGCGGTGGGGCAGGGGCTGTGTCTGCTGGGCAGCTCTGCCAACAGGGCTGGTGGAGATGTGCTGTGGGAGGCCATTCTAAGCATGGCTGCTCAGCCATGCCAGGTGTTGTGGGGGCAGACAGGGCTGGGTGCAGGTGAGAGGGCATGTGGGAGATCCCTGCTGGGGGCTGCTCTGCTCCTGAGGCGCAGGGAGCTGTGCTCATGCTGTGCTGGGCAGTGGGACAGACTCCTGCACTGGGTGACAGAGCAGGGCGCTGCAGCCACCTGCACGCAGTCTGTGTCAGCCAGAGGGGTGGCGCAAAATGAGGCCCGAAGGCTGGGGAGCAATAAATCCTCCCTCTGCTTCCTCTTGGCCTTTGGAAAGGCTGGTATTGATTTGAGGTTTTGAGAGAAGTGATCACCCCTTGGGGCCACTTAGCTACTGTGGCTACAGCCCTGCTGGGAGAGTGGCCAGGACCACAGAAAGATGTGTGAATTTGCTGGGAGGAGCCACTTATGACCTGTTTTTCTGGAGATGCTGGGATATCTGCTAGGTGCTCACGCTCAGCAGTGGGTGGCAGTGGCTGATGCTCTGTGCCACATTCAGAGGGTGTCTGCAGACCCCCATGCTGGAGTGATTGTTGGGACTCAGGAAAGCAGCAGAGCCATGAGCAGGATCAGTCCTTCCTGATGGCTGCAGGGCTACCCCAGCCATCCTGCCCTGGTGTCTGCGTGGACACGGGCATGGGAGGTCAGACTTAGCTAAGCACGTGGTGCTCAGGGCTGCAGCTGTGACTGTGATTAGTGGAGTGCAGTCACAGGGTGTTTGGGAGCCTCCCGATGATGTTGCACTCTGAGGTCTTTTGGGTCAGATAAGGAGTTGCTGGCTGCTGGGTGGAACCTGCTCCTGTTGGCAATGGTGCTGCTGGGGAGGGGGTGCAGACCCCCACCCACCCAGCTGGTCTCTCTCAGGGCAACAGGCAGCAAGCACTCCTGAACTGGGGGCATTGGGACAGAGCCAGGACCCCCCTCTGGGGTGGCTGGTGGCAAGGGTGACCGGCCCAGCAGCATTTTAAGACGGGTGGCACAGTTGACCCTGGCAGAGATGACTGGGGCTTGCTGTGCCCTTGGTGAGGCTGGGGAGAAACACAACATTTCAGGGAGGATGAGACAGGCGAGGCCAATGGGAGCTGCCAGCCCCATCTGTCACCTGTGAGCAGCCGCGAAGGGGGCTCAGTGCCGGGGGCTGAGGGCTGGCTGCTCCTCTCTGCAGCCCCCCAGCAGTGACATGCCAAGGGCAGTTGCCTCTGCCCGCCCTGCCCGCTGCTGGCTGCTCTCCACTGCTCCAGTTTCTCCCCGCGATCTGCGGCCAAAGCAGCACACGGAGGGACGCTAAGCCTGTTACATCAGCCCCGCACTCATAATCCCATCAAAAACATTATCAAGTTACTTTGACACGATCCACTTCCCTTAAACCTGTGTTGATCAGCATTAATTATATTACCCTCTTAATTATTTGCTACTGCAATCCCATGTCAGCTGCTCCAGTATCTTGTGGGGACGCTGCCAACAGCAGTATGAACCTGCTCTGGTTGCCCACCTGTGCTGCCATCCTCACCCTCTGGATGCCCGTGGCCCCGTGTGCTGGCCGAGCTGGCTGCTCAGTGAGCCGGGGAAAGGGGTGGGAGAACCAGGTACCCCCGTTCCATTCCTGTGGGGTGGGGATGCTGTGCTGGGTCTGGGGGCTGGTGGGCATCTCATACCGGTGGCACTGCCCGGCCTCCTCCCTCCTCACAGAGAACCTCTGGAGCTCGTACCTGACCAAGGGCGTGATCGTGGAGAAGCGGGGGCTGCCCTCGGTGAGCTCCCCCGACACCCCAGTGGACATGGACCAGCCCTACGTCTTCAGCGACATGACGTCCTACTTCACCCTGCTCGTGGGCATCTACTTCCCCTCCGTGACAGGTGGGAGCGGCGCCCGGCCCCGCTCCGTGCCGCGGGCGCACGTGCCGCCGGGCGTGCTCCGCGGGGCCCCGCGTGTGCCACCCCCGCGCTGGCTGCGGCGGTGACAGCGGCGTCGCGGGGGGCGGCCGGTCGCCATCGCCTCCCACGCAGCCGCCCGCGCTCCAGATCTGACGGTGCCGCCCGGTGCGCGCTGACGTCCCGCCGCTCCGGTATTTTTAGCTCTCCGGGGGCAGAGGAGCCCCCCCGCCCCAGCCCCGCGGCGGAGCCGAGCGGGCGCAGCCTCCGGGGCTCCCCCGCAGCTCCGCCGGGGACGGGGCCGGCGGCAGCCCCCGGGGTGCCCCGGTCGAGGCGAGCGCTGGAGGGTCCGGCGCTGCGGGGTCCCCGGCGGCCGCTCAGCCTCCGCTGCCGTCCCTCCCGCTGCCGTTCACCGGCGGGTGCCGGTTTCTGCGGGCCGCCTGTCCCCGGTGCCGCGGGCCCTGGTCCTGCCCCGGCTGCTGCTGCGGGTCATCCTCGGGCTGGGCTGAGCCCGCCCGTGCAGCCGTGTCCCTGCGTGACCTCCTGCCCTCCTGGAGCAACGTCGGGGCTGGACCCTGTCCCTGCCCCTGCGGCAGCCACCGTCCCTGCCTGAGCTAATTAAGGGCTAATGAGACAAGGCACTTGAGAGCTTTCGAGCCTAATCCTTGAGTGGCCTCAGACTGAGGTTTGGGGTAGGGGGGGAAGTGCTGGGGGGGGGGAGTGAGAAGAGCAGGCTGGGTACCCCAAGCTGCAGCAGCGCCTTCTCTGCTCCCATCATGGCTGCTTCCCATCCTGGCGCATTCCGAGCCGTGCCCTGCTGTGCCCAGGGCCCACACAGTGCCTGGCGTGAGGGTATCTGGGACGGGTATGGGCTGTAGCTCTGCTCCCCCTGACACCATGCCCTCTTTCCCCAGGCATCATGGCTGGCTCCAACCGCTCTGGAGACCTGCGGGATGCCCAGAAGTCCATCCCCACGGGCACCATCCTGGCCATTGCCACCACCTCTGCCGTCTGTATCCTTCAGGGCTTGCCTGAGCCTGGGCTCCGGGGCTGAGGGTGGGTGGGCTCTGCGGGGCAGATCAGCTCAGGTGCTTCACAGCACTCACTGGCTGGGCAGGCAGGACTCTGCATCCTCCTGGCTCTCCTTGACTACCTGGCAGATATCAGCTCTGTTGTCCTCTTTGGAGCATGCATCGAGGGGGTCGTCCTGCGTGACAAGTGAGTGTCGCAAGGCCATGGGGGGCATGGAGAGAGTCTGGCAGCCCCCCCGGAACAGTCTGGGGCAGGGGCAGTCCCAGGGGCAGGCAGAGGTGTGGGGAAGGCTGCAACCAGGACACACTGGGCAGACATGGGGGCACTGGGGGTCTGGTGGGTGTCACTGGGCAGGGGGGCTGGAGCTTGTAACCAGCACTGGGGGCTTGTGTGCTTCCCAACCATCCACGTTTGCTGCATTCCTCCCCCTCCGGGGCTGCAGGCAGCCACTTGTTTGTCAACAGGCAGGGCTGCCTGTGCTCCTGCCTATCTGGGGCAGCCCTGCTCACTGCACGTGGCAGGTGACACTTCTGGGTCGCCAGCACCAACACAAACAGGATCCAAATGCATGCATCATCATTGCCCCCCCCCCCGGCACAGAGACAAGGAGTCCTGTCCCACACCTGCCCTTGTGCTTTGCCGTGATAATGGGTACACGGATGAGGACAGACCCCTGGCAACCTCTGAGCCTGCTCCCTTGCTCACCCCTTGAGTCAACATCCTAGTTGTGTCGCATCCCCCCAGAGTGGTGCTGTTGGGGGGCCTGGGTTGTGCCGCTGTGGTGCTGGTGCTCGGTCATGGGACGGAACTGCAGGTGCTGCTGATGCCCCGCAGGTTTGGTGAGGCTGTCAACGGGAACCTGGTGGTTGGCACCCTGGCGTGGCCGTCCCCGTGGGTCATTGTCATTGGCTCGTTCTTCTCCACCTGCGGGGCTGGGTTGCAGAGTCTCACCGGAGCGCCCCGCCTCCTGCAAGCCATCTCCAGGGATGGGATCGTACCCTTCCTCAGGGTAGGTGACCCCCGAGTCCGGTGCTTCCCCACCCCGAGCGCCCACTCTGGCTGCAGAGAGAGACCGGTGGGACCCCACCCTGCCTCTTCCCGGCCCCGTCGCTGCCGGAGCAGCCCCGCTTCCCTGCCCTCCTCCCGCCGGCACCGGCACCGGCACGGCGGTGGGCGGCCGTGGTGGCTCTGGCTGCGGTATCGGTGGGAGGAGAGTGTCGGGAAAGGTCAGAATTCCCTCCCCCCCGCTGCCGTGCCGCTTCATATTTTATCTGCTCTCTGAAGACGCGTTCCCACAACCTCATCTCTCCAAATCCAACCCGACAGCTCCCCCCAGGGAAGAGCGGGCTAATTTTATCCTCCCTCCTTCTCCTTGCCAGCCCCAGCCCGAGCTCTCGCTCGCACCGCCCGCACCCTCTAATGCGTGCGGACACGCGCCCCCGGCCCCTCCCCGACCCCCGCAGCCGCAGGAGGGGCCGCTGTCCCCCGGCCGTGTGTCCGTCCCAAGCACAGGGTGCCCGACTCTGTGCTGGCTGTGGCCAGGCTGTGAGCCGGGGCTCGTCCCTGGTGGGGGTACCGGGGCTGCTGTGCTGGCTGTGAGGGGAGCCACGGGATCTGCCGGGAACGGGACTGTGCCGTCAGCAGGAGCCAGCCCTGGGACTGCTTTCCTGGCAGATTGCAATGGGACATGTGCCAGCTCACGGCACCCAGTGTTCCCAGTCCCTGCTCCTGCCAGGGCTGGGTATATGGGAGGGTCCAGTCTCACCAGGCTGTACCCTTGCCCAGGGCTACAGGGCACCGCAGAGCCTGACACACCCCTCTCCCCCCATTTCCAGGTCTTTGGCCATGGCAAAGCCAACGGGGAGCCGACATGGGCCCTGCTGCTCACAGCCTGCATCTGCGAGATCGGGATCCTGATCGCCTCCCTGGACGAGGTGGCTCCCATCCTCTCCATGTAGGCAGCGTGCTGTCGACCCGCACCTTCACAAGCAGCGGGTGGCGTGTGTGGGTCTCTGCTCCTCGGGGGGAGGGGGGCACGCACCTGCTGCCCTGGCCCCTTCCTGGGAAGGGCAGGGAAGAGGAGGGCCCTGCAGGAACTCCGGGGTCACATCTTGGCCAGCACTGAGGCTCGGTTTGTCCATGGCACTGCTTCTCTGTCCATCAGCGGGGTGTGCTCCAGCACTGGCCACCCGGGGCCAGGAGGTGTGGAGACTTCAGTCCCTCACAGTGCACCCACTCAGCCCCCTGCTCTCTCCTGCAGGTTCTTCCTGATGTGCTACATGTTCGTGAACCTGGCGTGTGCGGTGCAAACGCTGCTGCGGACGCCCAACTGGCGGCCCCGCTTCCGCTACTACCACTGGTGAGCCGGGCGGGATGGGGCGGCACAGGGACACCCCAGGACACCCCGCTGGGTGGGCCCCAGGGCACGCTGACAGCTCTGTGCCCTCTGCAGGACCCTGTCCTTCCTGGGCATGAGCCTCTGCCTGGCGCTGATGTTCATCTGCTCCTGGTACTACGCACTGGTGGCCATGCTGATCGCGGGCCTCATCTACAAATACATCGAGTACCGCGGGTAAGGGGGGGCACGGCGCTGCAGGTCCTGGCCAGCCCCCCGTGGCCACACGGCCTCTCGGTGTGGCTGCTCGGCTCCCCCGGGCTGCTTGTCCCAGGATGCTCCAGGGTGCCAGCGTGGCGCTCTGTGGCCAGAGCCGTGGGCATCCCTTATGTGCTGCTGGTTCCTGCAGGGCGGAGAAGGAGTGGGGTGATGGGATCCGGGGCCTGTCCCTGAGTGCAGCCCGCTACGCCCTGCTGCGGCTGGAGGAAGGGCCCCCGCACACCAAAAACTGGAGGTAAGGCTGGGCAGGGAGATGGGGATCTCAGGGTTCCGGGGCAGGGACAAGCTGGGTGCGGGCACTGACTGCAGGACCTTCCTTCCAGGCCACAGCTGCTGGTCCTGGTCCGTGGGGATCAGGAGCAGAACGTGGTGCACCCGCAGCTCCTGTCCTTCACGTCGCAGCTCAAGGCTGGGAAGGGCCTCACTATCGTGGCCTCTGTGTTAGAAGGGACCTTCCTGGACAACCATCCTCAGGCACAGAGGGCGGAGGAGGTGAGAGCTGCCTGCACTGGGACACGCTGTGCCAGCAGTAGGTCCCCAGGTGCCCAGGGTTGTTTCTGCCCCATAGCCAGGGTTGGTGGGCCCGGGATGGCCCAGAGAGCTGTAGGGTGGCATCGGGCAGAGCCTGAGGACTCCATGCTTCGCTGGTGCTCACAGTACTACTGGGACCTCTGGACTCCTCTTCCCCTCCAAGACACCAGAGATGCTGGCACCAGCCAAGCACTGGTCCCAGTCTTGGCCAGCTGCTGCAAGACTTGGCACAGCATGGCACGGCACGGCACAGCACAGTGCCCAGCCAGGGGCTGCTGTGCTGCTGGGCTGAGCGGACTCCCCAGCCTCAGCTCTCGCCACAGTCTCTGTGGCCCTGGTGCCAGGCAAGGTGGGAGATGAGCCTTTCCCCGCCAGAGTGAGAGCACTCCCCACCCCCCGCACCCGCGGGGCGGCACATTAATGAGATTAAGCCCTTGGAAGCAAACAGTTTCTCTCCCATGCAGACATGTTATAATTTCTCTGAGTAAATAACTCTAATTGCTGCTCTGCCACCTGTCAGAGCCCTGGCACAAGGACACCCTCCACTCTGCACGGTGCAGAGCTGTGTGCCAGCTCTGTGCTCTGCTGGGTATCACCCCCCTGGCCCGGAGCCACTGGCCTGCCATGGGGCACAGAGACCCAGGCACCCTGCGAGGACCTGCACAGCCTGCACCCTGCATCTCACAGCCCTGTACCCCACACTCTGCACCCCCCATTCCATACCCTGTACCCGACAATCTGCACCCTGTACCTCATCTGGCCTGGGTTGGGCCCCTGCTGGGCCTGGTAGCTGCTGTGCCCGTGATCCATGCCTGTCCCCGAGGTCCTGGGATCTCTGACTTCCTTCTCCCTTGCAGTCCATCCGGCGCCTGATGGAAGCGGAGAAGGTGAAGGGCTTTTGTCAGGTGGTGATCTCCTCTAACCTGCGGGATGGCATGTCCCACCTCATCCAGTCCAGCGGGCTGGGAGGGCTGCAGCACAACACAGTGCTGGTGGGCTGGCCCCGCAGCTGGCGCCAGAAGGAGGACCACCAGACCTGGAGGAACTTCATTGGTAGGCACCGTGGAGGGTGGGCACTGCCGGGCTTGGGGGGCTGCAAGCTGCCCTGGCTGACGTGGCCCTTCCCCTCCCAGAGCTGGTGCGAGAGACCACAGCTGGGCATCTGGCCTTGCTGGTGGCCAAGAATGTTGCCATGTTTCCGGGCAACCAGGAGCGGTTCTCGGAGGGCCACATCGACGTCTGGTGGATTGTCCATGATGGGGGGATGCTGATGCTGCTGCCCTTCCTCCTGCGGCAGCACAAGGTAGGCTGGGCCCCGCAGTGCTGGGCTGGGGCTGTCCCTGTCGAGCCGTGCCCAAGCCTCCCCCATCCCTTGCAGGTGTGGCGTAAGTGCAAGATGCGCATCTTCACGGTGGCACAGATGGATGACAACAGCATCCAGATGAAGAAGGACCTGACCACGTTCCTGTACCACCTGCGCATCACCGCAGAGGTGGAGGTGGTGGAGATGGTGAGTGCTGGGACGGGGCACGTGCTGCAGTCAGGGATGCTGTGCCCGGGAGTCAGGCAGAGCCTGACGTGGGGCACACAGCACCGTGGGGGGACACAGCACCATGGGGACATGCTGGGCCACGCTGGGAGCAGGTAGTACAGCTAACCCTGCCCCAAATTTCTTCTGTTCCCCCCACAGCATGAGAGTGACATCTCTGCCTACACCTATGAGAAGACACTGGTGATGGAGCAGCGTTCCCAGATTCTCAAACAAATGCACCTCACCAAGAATGAGCGGGAGCGGGAGGTGAGGCTGCAGGACAGGCTGGGTGGGCTCTGACCCCTGCGGTGGCTCTGATGTGAACCTAGCTGCCCTGCAGCTCTGTGTGCTCATCCTGATGGAGAACTGGGCTTCAGGCTAGGCTCTGCCCAGCCAAGCCCTCTTGTGCCCAACTCCCTTGGCTGACCCCTCCCACACAGATCCAGAGCATCACGGATGAGTCCCGTGGCTCCATCCGGCGCAAGAACCCGGCCAACACGCGCCTGCGCCTGAACGTCCCCGAGGAGCAGGCTGCTGATGGCGAGGAGAAGCCAGAGGAGG
This sequence comes from Motacilla alba alba, assembly GCF_015832195.1. Lineage (NCBI taxonomy): Eukaryota > Metazoa > Chordata > Aves > Passeriformes > Motacillidae > Motacilla > Motacilla alba. The sequence goes on along the minus strand of NC_052035.1, from coordinate 7,360,436 downwards.
AGGTGAGGGCTTGTGCCAAGACACGGTCAGGCAGGTAGCTAGCCCCAGGCCCTGCCCACCATTCCCCTCTTCCCTCTGCAGGTCCAACTAATCCACGACAAGAACGCCACCACCTTCTCCAGCAGCTCTCAGTCTCCTGGTGATGAGGTGGAGGCAGCCCCTGAGAAGGTGCATCTCACCTGGACCAAGGAGAAGTCCGTTGCTGAGAAGAACAAGAGCAAGAGCCCTGTCAGCCCTGAGGGCATCAAAGACTTCTTCAGCATGAAGCCGTACGGCCCCCCATGCTGCTACCTTGTCCCACCCATGCCCTGTGATCCTGGCTGTCCCTGCCTGCCCCAGCCAGGGGGATGCAGGCAGGGCCTCGGCAGCACCAGCTTGATCCTTGCCCTGAGGAGTGGTCAGGCAGCCTGGGTGCTCTGAGTGCGCCCTTGCAGAGGGGCTGGGGGCAGTTGGGGAGGGATCCCTGTGTAGAACTGTGCTGGCAAGGGATGGGGTGCCCAGGCTGGGTGTGCTGCTGTGGGGGTGCCCACCTGGTGTTCACCACATATTTCTCTCTCTCTTTCTCTCTCTCTCTCTCTCCCTCTCTGTCTCTCTCCGACCCCATCATGCTCCTGGCAGGGAGTGGGAGAACCTGTAAGTCTGGGTTTGGCTGGGTGCCGGGGCTGGGGCGGAGGGAGCTGGGTTGTGCTCATGGGGCAGCATGATGGGAGCCATCAGGGTTGCCCCTGTGCAGGAGGGCGGCTCAGTGAGCCGTGGCAGCTGCAGTGCCAGACAGTTCACCCGGGCAGGGCAGCGCGTGGCGGCTCTGGCTGCCAGCCCGTGCACCGTGCACTGCCCGCACCACGCGCTCCTCATCTGCCCTGCTGTGCTGCCAGCAGCTCCCTGCAAGCTTGGGCTCGGGCACCCACGGTGACACTCGCTCCTCCTGCTCCTGTTCGCTCCCACGTGGCCTGGCCCTGAGCAGCCGTGGTGGCCACTGCCCGTGGGCACCGTGCGTGGCCCTGCGGCTCGTGGCCACCGGTGCAGGCTCAGAGTCAGCAGCGCGGTGCCTGGCAAAGCTTGCTGCACCCCGAGTTTGTGCCGCAGCCCAGCCTGCACTGCCCGAGGGCAGGAGGCTGCTGTGCTCTGTGGCCCCTTGGGCCTGGTGTGGGCTGGAGGCTGACTGTGCCTGTCCCATGCCCACACGTGCTGTCACCCACAGGAACCAGTCCAACGTGAGGAGGATGCACACGGCTGTGAGGCTCAATGAGGTGATTGTGAAGAAGTCCCAGGATGCCAAGCTGGTCCTGCTGAACATGCCAGGGCCGCCCCGTAACCGGAAAGGGGATGAGAACTGTATCCTTCCTGTGGGGCCAGCCTTCAAAACCCCTCTATGCCAGGGGGACCAGGGTCCATGTCTTCCCCAAAACTGGTGGGTCTTTTAGGCAAGTGCCAGGAGGCACAGGTCAGTTCCTGAGCTTGGACCCTTCCCACACCTCCTGCTCCTGGCTGTGTCCAGCAGCTGTCATTGGCACCAGCCTGCCCCTCTGGCAGGTGATGGGTGGTGGGACCACATGACATTGCACCTACACCCATGAGTGCAGTGGCACATGGCAGGGCCTGGGTAGAGGTCTGTGGGGCTCAGCCATCTGGTGGCTCAGTCACCAACCCCACAGCACCAGCACGGGACGGGTGGGCTTCCCTGGCCCCTTGGCTTGGGACTGACCCCGCCAGCTCCTGGCTCTGGTGTGGAGGCGTCAGTGCTGCAGGCTCAGCTGGGGCTGGGCAGGGATGGCACAGGGCTGTCCCCATGTTCCCCAAGTGTGAAGTTTGCCCTCCTTGACAGCTGTGCAGACATGGAGTTCCTGGAGGTGCTGACGGAGCATCTGGACAGAGTGCTCCTGGTGCGTGGTGGGGGCCGGGAGGTCATCACCATCTACTCCTGAAAGACGGCGCGAGAGAGGTTTGTCTGCACACTGAGAGCCCCGCCACCCCTTTGCACCGCGCTCCCGGAGGGGAGGAGGGAAGGCCGGATGGCAGCCGGTGCGCAGAACCTTCTCCTGGCTTTGGCCGTGCCCCTGATCTCTCCATTCGAACTGCAGCACCAGATCTTCCGGGAGCATCCAGCACCAGAGCAGCTGTTCCTCATTGCAACACCACAGCACTGCTGTCCTTGTTTATATATAAATATATACAGTGAACCGCGGACTGAGCACCAGAGCTCGGCGCTGCCGCCACCGCCCGCCCTGGCAGGGCCAGCCCCGCCGCCAGCCCCAGCACTGCCGCCGCAGCCCGTGCCGGGCCGGAGGGCGGCTGTGCCGAGACGGACCTTGGCCCCAGCGTGCTGCTCCCCCTGCACAGACTCGGCCGGACGGGCCCGCGCCCCGTGCCCTGTGCCCGCACCGCGCCTCCCTGCGAGGCGCTGCGAGAGGAGAGAGGCCCGCACCGCGCCGCCCTGGCCGGACGCTCCCGTCCCCTGCTCCGGCAGCTCCCGGGGCCGCCTCCCTCGGCGCTGCTGCCCCGCTGCCCCTCAGCGCCCCGGGCCCGGCCAGCCCCGCCTCGCCGCTGCCTCGGCGCCGCCGTCGCTGGAGCCCGCGGGCTGAGCTTGTGGAGATGCAGCACGATGGTTTGGAGGAGGCGGAGGGTGGGGGGCGGCTGTGCGGGGTCAGGTGCTGGAGCACAGCAAAGCCATGAGGGCAGGAGCCCCAGCTGGGGTGGTTGGGGGTGCTCCCTGTCCCCCCGGCTGACCCCAGGCTGTCTCTTCCCGACGCTGTCCGGGTGCTTGCGCAGCAGTCGCGGCGTGGAGCCGCGGTGTCGGGGGCCGCGCAGGGGCTCTGTCATGTGAGCGTGAGCTGGGGACCCCCGAGGCACCGGTGCCTGCTCTGGCCTGGCACAGGGGTGTCCCGGACCCCCACCCTGCTCCCCCGCCGCACTAAACTGGGGGCTCTCAGGGCCCAGCACCCGCACATGTGTCTGGGTCCCCCCTGTGCCCCGCTGCGCTCCCTGCTGCTCCCCAGGGCTTTGCTGCTAACCCAGCCCTGGCCGCGGCCCCAGGCAGTCGCAGATGCTGCCGGGGGCTGTAGGACAGTCTGGATCTGTGTGTATTTTTAACATATGCAAAGGCTGTTTGCTGATCTGACCAGCAAGACGTCACAGTGAGGGGGAGGGCTATAGGGGTCCCACTGTCCCCCCGGCATGTTGACACTCCCTCACCCGGCTGGCCAGGGCAGCCCCGGCACCAGCCACGCCACAGCCGCAGAGCCCCCCGGGGCAGATCAAACACCTCTTATCTTTGGCAGCAGCTGCAGGGTCGCCCCCGCCGTCCCCAACCCCCGCCCTCCCTCCCCAGCATCTCTCGCAGAAGAGAAACTGAGGCGCTTTTAACAAATGTGAACGGTTCCAGGAACCACGCAGGAAGCGGTGCGAGGGCAGCAGGGTGCCGCTGGCGCCCGCCCCAGCCCCATGTACATAGTGTACATAATACAGTACGTGTATTTTTAAAGTGATCATATTTATGTTAATAGAACCAGATGAAGTCTATATATAGAGATCTATATCTATTCTGAGAGATGCAGGGCTCTGCTAGCACCAGGCCGCAGGGACGGGGAGCTGAGCCGGGCTGCTCCTGCACAAACCAGGAGCCCATCCGTCGCACTGAGCGCTCCAGAGTGGTGGTGGAGGCTGCAGCCTTCCTCGGCCACCAGCAGCCCCTGGGAAAGGGCCAGGTCGCAGGTTTATTCTCTTCTCAATTTAGCTTCTTAAGAGTTTTCAGGGAAAAGAAGTCACAGACTTTTCTGAACTTGTTTCACAGCAGATTTGAGCTTCCACTCAAAGTGCAGCCTGCTAAGAGTTGCCCTCTCCCGGCAGCGCTGGCGGCTTTGTGCCAGCCTGGGCCCTGGGGCAGCACTTTGTCCCTGGCCAGAGCTGAGCCCCTGTGCTGGAGCACTCGCCCCCTGAGCCCCTCCAGACGCTCCCCAGTGCTGCTCTGCACTGAGCAGGGGCAGGGGGAGCGGGTGCTGCTGCAGCGTGCCTGCGGGTGTCCATCCGGGCAGCAGCTGCCTCCGGCCTGGCACAGGCAGCCCTGACTGCTCCCAGCTCCCTGCCCACCCGACCCCCTGCCAGCCTTGGCTCCTGCCTCCCTGAGAACAGGAAACCCCACCCTGCACCGGCCGCTCCAGCCCCTGCCCCCTTTCAGAGCTCCTCTACTCCAGGTCCAGGCCAAAGCTATTTGGGGATGCTTGGATAGAAAGCAGTGGGTTTTTTGATGTTGGATTATTTTTTTTGTTGTTGTAAGATACTACTTGGACGCACTCCTAGACCAAAACCAAGCCCCAGCTGCACATCTGTGCCTGCTCATACCTTGCTCCTACATTTCCATCACTCCCGAAGTGCCTCCCTTCTCTCCAGGAGCAGTCCCAGTCACAGCCAGACTTTCTGCCAGGGTAGCTCGGCGGCCTGTGTGGCTGCAGGTCTGTGTCACAGACGCTGCTGTGGAAGCTGCTCCCATAGGCATGGGGAGCTCAGCATTTTCAGGGGGACTGTCAGGCTGGGATGAGACCTGGCTTCAGCACAGGAGCTCAGGGCTGACGAGTGGTGCAGATGCACAGGGTAGCACTTTCCGGTCCTGCTGCTGCCTCAGCAGCCCAGGAGCTGTGAGAAGAGCAGGTAGGGGTCTGCAAGTGACAAGTTCCTTTAGTTTTGGGAAGGGCAGCCCATGGGAACCAGCATTTGCCAGTGCTAGCTGCTCTGCCCCTCGGAGCTGGTCCTTTACCACCACACACAAGCTTGCGGGCTGTTTCCAGCCTCCCAAAATTATTTGAGGCGCTTCAGCAGCAGCGGGGGAGGCACAGCAGCCTGCCCACACAGCTCATGTGTTAGCACCATGTTGTTGGGCCTCGAGCACTTGCCAGCTGCTCTGCCTCTTCACAAGATGCCACTCACTCCCTGCAGTTGCCCTCTAATTGCAGCTTGGCTGCTGCCCCCTGTGCTGCTGGGCCTGAGGTAGCGAGCACGGTCCCCTCCTGCCCTGGCACATGGCACAGGGCAGAGGGCAGGGACAGGTTGGGCACAGCCTCTGCTGAGCCTGCTGACAGCAGCCACCCTCACAGTGCCAGGTGAGAGGTCCTCCACTGGCTGCAGGTACAGGGCAGCCAGGAATGACATTTGCAGAGCAGTGCTGAGAGCAGCCAGGGCACACTTCTGACAGGTTTGCTTCATCCCCCCCAGCATCACCAGTGGATCCCATTCCCCTCAGCATCACTTCACCCTGACGGCAAACCATGGCCCCAGCTCCCCCAGGGAGTAGGAAGGCCATTCCTTTCCATCACTACTGCTGAACAAAAGCATTCTCCTTCCCCATCCTTCAGCAAGAGCAGGGGCACAGCTCTGGACAGAGTCAGGGCTGCTCCCACACCCCTGCCAGGCAGTTTGGCTGTGGCAAGACAGGAGCTGGTTTCCACAGCGTGTCCCCTCGCCGTCGGCTGGAGAGGGCCAGTTTTAGCAGACAGCACTGCATGTTAGTTTACAAACCCAGCCCTGCACGTTTGGCCTCTGTGAGTGTTCAGTTTCCCCATGGAGCACCCTTCTGCCGCTCCACCGTGGTGAAGACAGTGTCCTCCTCTGGTACACATGCAAGTTCCTCCTTGGCACATGCGCAGACACGGTCCGGTTTTTGTTCCAGTCAGGAAGGTCTTGACCCCCCAGTTTGTTTTACAGGCAGGCTGCTGCCGGAGCAGCACTGAGCAGCACAACCCACGGGAGGGTGGGCTGGAGCGTGGCCACAGCAGGCAGGGAGCGTTCGGCCAGCACACAGCGCTGGTGGCACGTGCTCCAGTCCCTGCTGCAAGAGGGCCAAGCAGTCCTGGCCCCTGAGTGGCAGTGGGCAGCTCAGGTCACTGTGGAGGGCAGCTCAGGTTGCTGTGGCCACCACGCAACACAGGCAGCAAGCCACAGGGCAGCAGGGACGGGAGCATCCAGCCTGGGCAGATGCTGGTCCGTGGCTGGACAAGAAGGACAAGAGATTGCACAAGGGCAAGAGTTGCACTAGAAGAGTCAAGACCCTCCTCTGTGTAGCAGGACTAAAAACTAGCAGAAAGACCGAAAGGTCTGAGATCTGCTGGTTACAACACTTTCTGTGCTACATGTGCAATATATTTGTTATGAATGTTATCACAAAGTCGGTTCATCAATACTCTTTTAATCACTGTAGCTAGATGTTCTCTGTCCATTCAAGTGACTTTTATTCGAGTGCAATATTTCAATAGACATGTAGTGACCTAGAATGCTTTGTGTTTTAGAGAATCTGTGTGCAGAGCAATGCAATTAAGTTTAAAACCTTGTAAATAAAACAGGTTGCAAACCAAAAAAAAAAACAACCCAATAGGCTTGCATTTAATTTCTGTGTGTGTTTCAGTGTTGTGCATTAGGCCGCCTCGGTGCAGACCCCGTGTTCTCTGTGCAGGTGTTCATGGAGGAGTGGCTCCTCAGCTGTTGAATGCTCCCTGTTACTGCTTTACTGCTTTACCTGTATTCATTTTTCTAGACTCCTGTCTGCACAAAATGCAATAAATGATTTTATTACACCCTTCACTACTTGCACGGGGACTTTTCACTCGCTTCCAGGTCTCCACAGCTATTCTGAACCACTTCCATAACTTGGAGCAAGCCCTGACAGGGTGCAGATTGCACAGGAAGCAAAGCACAAGGAGAGGAACAGCCTCTCCAAAGGGATGCAGTTCCCACATTTCACCTCACAAAGATTTCTGGTCACCCCACCAAAAGTGCTCTACCTGGCTGCAGGATTGTAGGGGTGGAGAAAGGGATCTAACAGGAGCAGAGACAGCAGACAGACACACTGCTGTCCAGACTCAGCCTGGGGGGTGATGTAGCGCAAAGCCATGGGACACCAGTGCTGAAGGCACAGGGACGTGCAGCCCTGACCTCATGCTGGCTTGTGACACTGACCTGGACCTGTCCCTCCCACCACTGTCACCAGAGAGGTTTTGGAGTCCTCACATTGGCTGTGCCACACCACATCTTCCTGAGGCCACCCCAGTGCTGTGCAAGAGTCAGGACCTGTGAGGTCCACACACATCCAGTGTGAAGCTGCCAGCACAGCTTATCCAGGAGAGGAGAGTAACAGCAAACACAGTGAAAGGATGTATTCTGAGAGTGCTCAAGTGTCAAAAAACGCAACAAGAAATTTATCTGACTTTTATTAGAAAGTAATGTCCTCTTGTTAACAGCACAGAGATAAAAGAAATGCTACAACACAAACCACCTGGGACAAAGAAAATCCTCTGCTTCAATCCACTGCTTTCTTAGTATCTCACAGTTCCCTGCAGGAAGCCCACAGACTCCAAGAAGGCCATGACGGGAAGGACCACACAGCTAAGTGATGTTTTGTGTTCTGGTATCAAAGTATGTTCCCAGTAAAAACACGGTGACGAATCACTGCCTGATTTACCACTCCACTGTCCGCTGCAGCTACCCAAGTGTTGAGAAAACATTTAAAATTATGGTATTAACATCTTTAAAATTATGGTATTAACCTCTCCTCCTCAGATGGACCAAACATCCATCAACAGCAAGAGGGTCTGATAGAGCAGCACTGCCTCCAATACCTGGTGACAGGCGTTCCCAGGGAGAGCCAGCAGCACATCAGTGTGGTGCAGCTAAGCTACACCAACAACTGTGCCAAAGACTGTAAGAAAAGGAAATTTACACACCAAATTTACCAGGCTGATCTTAACACTGATTACTCACGGTAGGAAAATTGACAGACCGTTTGAAATCTCTGCCTTGGCTGGAAGTTCTTGTGTTGCAGATGTGTGCTCAGCCCACAGCTGCCAGTCTCTGTGAGTGTCAGGAACACCGGCCTCTCTGCCTGGACAGGGCGGGCCAGCTGCAGACAGACTGCACAGTCCTGGTTACTGAGCAGTGATCAGGCATGTGCTTCATGATTTTGGCTGCCAGCACTATCACTGGACTTTCCAAATGGCTTATACGCTATTAAAAGGGGGAAAAAATATTAAAAAAAAAGAAATCCAAAGAAAAATAGTGCTCATTCCACATTGGTGGGTGTCCAAGGCCAGTCAGTTTGCTGCTCTGTTCAGTCCCCTAATTCATCAAAACTGATGATACAAAGCTACACCAAGACCAATTGGTGAGCCTAGACTGCACCTCAATGGGAAGGTGCACCAGGTGCTGGGAGTAAGGAAAATGCAGCAGGGCTGATGCTGCGGCAGCTTCTGGGATGGGACAAGACAACCAATGATCCAACACAGTTCAGCACATCGTGCCGTGGAGAAAACTGAGCATTCTGCTCCAAACATTGCTAACCAGACCAAGGAGAGGGAGGGCAGCGCCAGCAACCGTTGGCAGCAATGCTGCAGGGGGTATGCTCTCGCCAGAGTGGAGAGGACATGCATGTCCAGGGCATCTGTCCCTGGGCAAGGATGGGAGAATTCTTTAACAGCTATAAGTATGGAATGGCAAAGGGAAGGGGAATGGGTCCAACAGCTCAGCTCTAATAGTGTCGCTGGTAGGCACCCATCGGTTGCTGGGCTGAGGACCCCGCTCGCCCCTGGGCCACGGTTTGGCTCACGAGGTGGGAGAGTGCAGGACCACTCTGGATAAGGGTGTCCAAGGCTTTCTGTACACTGGGGTTGTCAAAGTTGATACCAGAAGACACTGGCCTTTGGGTGGGCACATTGCCAGGCGCAGGGAGGCGGGTTTGGTGCTGACCATAGAGCGGCTGAGGCTGTGGAGGAGCTCCAGGTCTGGGACCAGCGTTTCTCGAAGGGCCCGGGAGAGCAGGAAGCTGCGTGTTTGGAGTCTGCAATCTCTGCTGAGCCTGGTTTAAATTTCCAGCATTCATCTGTGCTGGCCGGGGCTGCCCGCCAGCCAGGTTAGCAAAGTTCTGGTTGGGAGTGCTGCCCGAAGAGCCCGCGGAGGCCGCAGGACCGCTGTTTGCCACAGCAGCTGCCGCCGCCGCCGCCCCGCTGTTGAAGAGACTGAGGATTTTTGCTTGAAGCTCCTGCTGAGGAGTAGACGAGGACACTGGAACAGAAGGAGTAGAGACCAGAGGCTGTGAACTCTGATGAGCCTGAGAGCTTGGAAGGTTGGACTGACTACCCAGTGATGATCCTGAAGGCGCCCCCAAAGGTTGTCTTGACATGGGTGCTGGGAAAGAAAGGAAAGGTGGTTACAGCTCTGCAAATGCTCTTGAAGAGACACCTAAAGAAAACGAATGAAACAGCTACCAAAGACATGGCAGCAGTGAACATCCTCCCTCAGATCACAGCTGCACAGCTCTGGGAACCCAAACCGCTCTAGAGAACTGAGTGTAGCAGCCCAACCAGTTATGGCAGTCCTGCTGTTGCCCTAAGAGAATCCAGCATAAAAGGTCTTCCACATGAATACTCTGAATTGTCTCACGGCATGCAACGACACATCCATCTCAGTAAAATGAGGCACTACATGAGGATATTATGCTCCCGAACTCCTCCGCAGTCCCAGGACTCTTTTCCTGTCCCAGCCCTGAGGACCACAAACCACACAGTAAAGCCTGTCTGGGGCTGTGGGACTTACCCTGCAGAGATTCAGAGCTGCCCCGCAGCAACCGTTCCTTCCGGTCTCTCAGGTAATTAATGACTTTATCTATCTCCTCAGCAGTCACATAGCGATTGTCTGCCAGCAGGTTGAAGAGAGTCTGGATCCCGGGAGGGTGACCTCCTCTGACACCCTCCTCCATGGGGGGTGGGCGCTCCCGCTCCTGCAGAATAGCTTCGTCTGCCATCTTGGCAGCCTGCCGGGCGATCTCCTCCCGCTCCTTCTCCCGGGACTCTGTCTTGTAGCGCTCGTAATTCCTTGCCACCAGCACCATGGCATCAGCCTGGGGCATGTTGCGGTGCTCTGCACAAAGGAAGAAATGCTCTGAGTGACCCAAAGTGACCCCGATGGAGCTGCTGTTCCTCCCGCCTGCCAGCACAGCCCAGTCAGCAGCAAGCACCGCTCAGGGAGTGTGAGTGCAGACTTGGGAAGTTCCCAGGCACACGGCAACAATTACATTTTCAAAGCCAACAGAAGGCTCACGGCTATCAGCCAGCAAGGCCAGCCTTTCCTTCCACGGCTGAGGGCTCAGCCCAGAAATGTCTTTCTTGTCTCTCACCAGTTAAAAGGAAAGCAGCTCCCTCTACCTCTCGCATAAATCCTCAGCTCTCCAAGATGATGGTCCCAGTCATTTTACTGCTAAACCCTGGGACAGATCCAAAACTTGCCCTCTGAAGGCTGTATGCTTCCCAGAGGAGGACAGCCATGGGAACAGGTTTGTTTCTGTGCTGCCAGTGCCTTAACATCTCATGTGCACATGCAGCTGGGGAGGGAGCAGCACTGGCTCAGTGTCACATGGCTGCTCACATTCACCACTCTTGAGGCAACAAGCAACAATCAAATTCTTCTGTAATAAAATGAGTAACAGGCAATTTCAATGGTGGGTTTTGAGGTAATTATTTCCAACTCACAAAGCACACACATGAACAGTGACCTGAACACAGATTTAAACCAGGAGATCAAAAGAGCCTTTACCTTCCCAAAAGTGCCCACAGCTCTGGGCAGGGTCCTTTTAACACCTGCAGAACATTCCTGCAAGCCTTTTCCTCCTAATGGGAAACTTGGGTTCATTTTAACATTAGGCTTTGCACAAACTGTGAAAGAGTTCCCTGAAACAAACATGCATGCAAAGGTGGCCAGGAGTAGCTGAAGTGACCATAGCTAATCTCTGGAATGAGCTGTGGATGAGCTAATGACTGGGGTTCCCATCACATCTGATACACTAGCAGATCCAGTGAAGAAAAGAAGCTTTGGCCTCCTGCCAAAGGTTTAACAGGTGTTAAACCAAAGAAGTTGAGAATTAAAACCAAGGGTAGTGGGAAGCTCAGTGACAGTGCGTGTGAGCTGTGTGTCTGCAGGGAATGAGGGAGCTCTCCTATCACATCTGCAGCTGATGTTAAAAGAAACTGGGCTTCTCCAGTCAGTGAGCACACATCAAGCACTGGCTGTGCACTCAGAGGTTTCCTCTCTCAGATGAACTCACAGAACATTACTTGGGAACACAGTAAGGGAGAAATAACCTTTGAAAGCTCAGTTGTGGTCAAACCAGTCACCTGTGTTGATAAGACTACATGAACAGGCCTACAATCAGAGCAACAGCTGCTTTCCCCAATCACATTCTGAGAAGGCATTTTTAGTATCTACACCCACTCTCATGCAACAACCAAGTCACACCTTGTGATGGAAAGTGATGTGACAAGTGTAAAGGTGCTAAGAAGGTGGAGCCTGTATACCCAAACACTTTGTAAATCTATCTTTTCGTAACACTTTGTAGTTTTATCTTTTCATAACTCTTCCCAGTTTCATTATCAAATCTCTACCATTACCAAATCCTTATTAAATCACATTTGATTTTAAAATCTGTCCTTTAATTTGCCACATTCCCAACACGCTCTTTCTGAGAGCAACAAGTGATAGAGCGAGGTTGGGCTGGTATTACTCAGAGATCTCCCAGAGCAGTGCAGCTCTGGGGTCCATGACTTGCCCTAACACTGCAAAGGCTGGCAGTGTTAGGAGCCAGGAACACAGCTGAGATTCCCTCCTGGCAGGAATAAGACGTTCCTTTTGACAAGGGGCAAACAGAGTATTACTGAAGCTTTTAAATAATGATATTCACATTTATGACATGGTGTCAAGTCATTTATAACTACTTATGTGACAGCAAGTATGAACTTTGCTCTATGTGATTCTGCCTGAAAGAAAAGTTCAGAGTGACCCCACAATTCCCAGCCTGCTGAGACCTTAGTACCTTGTGGGGTGCCAAACATGATGTTAACAGTGCAAGAACGGTGAACTTGATGCTGCTGGGTGATGACAATGGCGAAAGGAGACCCTCCCCTGCTCACATCATCCAGGGCTTGTGTCAGTGACATCTCTGTGTTCAGGAAGATCAGGTCCACTACCATGCCCAGGTCCCGCACCTTCCGCCCCACGGACTCTGCGTACTCCCTAGGAGAAAGCAAAGCCAGCAGTTTAACAAATCAGTCACACACGGGAACAGAAACCTTGGCACTGCACCCTCTCCACCATCCCAGATTCCCTTTTCTGATTACTTGCCCAGCTTCATGACGTTTACCAGGACAGTACTAAAGCAATCCCATTATAGCAATATAAAAGCTCTTATTCTGATCTGAATCAGTCATTTCAGTTCAACCAAAATAAATTACAAACCAAGCTTAGCTGAGCTGAGAAACAGAGTGTTTGCAAAGGGATTTACACTATTACAAATTTGTTTACACATAAATGTGTTTCAACTGAATTCATTAGCGGAAGGAATTTCTGCCAGCAGAGGTCCAAGGGGTACAGAGCAGAGGAGCCAACCTATAGAACTCATTTACTCCTGCTTTGTTCAGTATCTCAACTGTTCACACGTGCTTCATTCCTTATTGGCCTGCTCTTTTCTACTAGCTGCTTTCTGCTCTAACCCACTGCCAAAACAGCATCTCTGGATCCACTGCTCCTGCATACCCTGTCCTACAGACTTCCCCATCCAAGCACAAAACACAGCTCACAAGGCTGAGCTTGAATTGCCAAGGGATTTTTTAAGCTTACTATATTTAGAACCAAACCTGCAATACTGACTGCAAAAAGTCTGACAAATTCAGTCTGCGTGCACCCACACCTCAAGAAAGAGGGTAATTTTATTGTCTTTGGAGGTGAAGTCTGTAATGGTGATTAAAACTGTCCCCCCATCAGCCATCTTTTTAAGAGCTTTGAAGTCAAATGACTGTATCTAAGGCGTTCAGGAGTCATCTTTCAACAGGTCTATAGCACGTGACATCAGTGCTTCAATACAAGGTTTATGAACAGGCTCCAGCTCTTAAGGTTTGTAGCTGTTACAGACCAAAATGATTCTTGGGATAGTAAGCTGATCCTCTGGCACAAAAAAAATTCTTGAGTAAAGCACAATAACTTGTGGTCTATTAGAATATCTTCCAAAGGATTTTAGCCACCAGGGGATAAAGGATCTAAAATTTCCTCTCAAGATTTGTTCCAATAGGTAATCAACTCCATCAGAAGTTTATTTCTAGTTTCACTGCTTCTCCTGTCCATTTCCTGCTCCATTTTCTACCAGCAGATGAGGCAAATGCCAGCTGTTTCTTTCTGCCCCACACGTACTGCAAGTTAAAGAAAAACAACTCTTGATCTTTTCTCTGAAGGGTGAAGGAGACAGAGATTTAACTTTCCCCCGACAAACATTTTCCTCAGATTACAAGCCGGATCTGTGATTTATTTACATATTTACTATTCTTTACTATATTTAATTGTAAAGATACAGACATCAGACTGGTGACATTGCTGAAACCCTGTACTACTGTGCCAGGTGTACCTCCTGTTCCCAACAGAGTGAACTCAGTAAGTGCTCAGCCAGCCATAGGAGATCACCCTGGTTACTACTTACACCTGCTTTCGGCAGTGATTTTGTATTTCTTGCACACTGGACTAATGGCAATGACTGGTGTGTGCCCTAGGAGCCAATCCAGCAGGAGCTCTGAACTAACACCCCCAATCCACCCTGACCCCTGCTCTGTATTGTCACCTGGTTGGCACATACTCCTAAGTTCCATATCATGCTACCCATGAAAAACAAGTACAGGCCCATACAACCTGTTGAAATGATAGGCTTACATGGAGAGTAGGTATAAAAGTATCAGGAGAAAGTATAGCAATAGATTACAAAGGGGAAATACAAGCAAAGCACAAGATACATTTCCTCATCTCATCAACAGATATTCCCAGAAAAAAAAACAGGAGCTGCAGCTTCCTGGGGACTCTAAACCCACACTCCTCAAGAGCAGCCTGTAAGACAAACAGCCTCAAGGCAGGACTGAGTTTAAATCCATTCTCTTGAGCCATGCAATAATAAAGCTGATTATAACTACTTTCTTACTTTGTCTGTTTATTCACCACTATCACAGAACAATCCACGGGTCTCTCCGCATCAAACCGTCTCTTGATCTCCTCATAGTACTGACGGTACAGCTCCTCCCGGCGCCGCTCCTCGCGCTTCAGGCGGTCTGAAACGAGCCGCAGGGACAGGACGAGTGACACCCTTCGGAACTGCTCAGAGGGGCACAGAGCACCACAGCCGTGGTTCTGTGGCACACGGCACCCTCCCTTTGAAGTGGTGCAGGTACTCACCGTCTGGCTCCTTGTAGCGGTCGTAGTAGGAGTCGTCCTTGCGCCGGTAGTAGTCGTCAAGGCGCAGGTAACGGTCGTAAGATTCGTCTCGTCTGCAACATTCAGAAGCAGCAATGGTTTCCTGCAGCACCATCTCAGGCAGTGACTCTGGCCAAAGCATCACACCCAGACCTCCCCCAAGTTTAATTTCTGAGGAACGCATCTGCTCCTCACAAGACACAGAGCAGCACCCAACTGTCCCCAGCTAAGGGTCATTTCCTTAAACACCTGATACCACTCCAACAATTGTGGCAGAAATGCCATAAAAGCATTACTTTGGCAAATAGGATCTTGGAGAGTTTACCTGTACAAAGGGTCCCGAGGGTCTCTCATATCCCGTGGATCCCTCACATCTCGTGCATTTCTCATATCCCGCGGATCCCTGTATCGATCATACAGTGGCTCCCGTGGGTCACGAAGATCTCTAACATCACGTGGGTCCCTCAAGTCCCTTGGATCCCTGATATCCCGTGGGTCTCGCAGGTCCCGTGGGTCCCTGTGGTCTCTGGCATCACGCATGTCTCTAGCTCGAATGTCTCGAGCGTCTCTAGCATCTCGCCCGTTCCTGCCATCCCTGCCATCTCTGGGGTCTCTCCGTGGGCTCCCCCGCAGAGGGGAGCGGTCACGCCTGGCATCTCGGCCATCCCCGTAGGCATATTGATCTCTGAGGAAAACACCAGGGAAACTCCATTAGCCTGCTGACAACACCAGTAAAGTTACCCTTACATCTCTTACCTGAGGTGCCAAAGTCACCATTCACAGAAGCTGAATCCTCCCTCTTACCCCACAACAACAAACATTGACCAAAAGTCATATTTTTGAAGCAGTCTGGAGAAGGTTCTTAATTCTAATATTCAGCACAGACAAACAAGACCCAGAAAGCTCCTTAATGGAGCACTAAGTGTAGAGCACCTGTGGATGAAGTGAACAGGCACTTCAGAAACCACCATTTTAAGGCCTCCGACCTCCAACATCAGCCATAGAGGATCTATCAATCATGTCTGGCAAATTCTTTGGGAGAATTTAAGGTGATGTAGGCTAATACCCACATATATGCAATAGCCAGGAGTGTTCAAGGGATCCATTAAATTCGCTCATCACTGACAGCAGAACACTTGAAGTAACGTTACTGGCATGTGATTAAAAAAGGAGGAGGAGGAAAGACATTGCAGGTTCCGTGTTGCAGTTGGGTTTGTGCTGCTGACAGAAAGCAAAGACAGCTATGGCCTTCTCCTGGATTTGAGGGATAGCTTCTGTAGAAAGCCAGCCTTATGTTTATAATGCCCTAGTTAAGAGGGTACTAAACCAAACCAGCACTGCATCCTCAGTGGCCACAAAAGGCTTCTCTGTTGGATCTGAATGATCCATCTCATTCAGACTTTATATTGCAGTCTTCAGAGGCAAGGAAGAATAATGTTCCAGTCTTCCTACTTTTCCCCAAAGCAGTAGGATTTTTTCGAGGCTGTATTCTCTTTTCCAGAGAAGACTATAACTTCACTGTAGCCAAAACAAAGCATTAAAAAAAATCTTGCAGAGAAACTACAGAGCTTGATGTGTTCGGACTGTTTTTTCCCCAAAACAGTGACAACCATCAGGAAAAAAAAAAACCCAGCTTTTTGAATCTTTATTTCCCATAATTGACACGACTTTTACAGTCCTCAAACAGCCTAATCTAGTTTATGAAAGATAAGCAGAACCTAAGTCTGCATCCACTGCAGTGCAGTCACACAGAGATCACCTGGAGAGAACGAGTCAGATGAGCCCAAGTTTGGTGTCAGGCAGAGTGACAGGAATGAGATGGAAGAGCAGTCTGTGCATGGATTTTGGTGTCAGACACCCAGCTGTGCTGGGAACACATAAGAGTGCTGGCATTCTCTGTTTGCATGTCAGATACAAACCAGATTTTGGGACAAATTAGAGATGCCACCAAGAGCACACATAGCCTCCTCCTCTAAGTGACATAGTGAATTTGCAGACAGCCAGGTGTAAACTCCTTCAGCTTTTTGGACATATAAATCCAGTTTTTGTTTGTGATCTGCATTGAAACCACATCCTGTGAGAGACACATCATAGCCCCCTTCCCACAAAACCTACAATGAATGATGGTGGAAGCTCAGGGGAAACTTCTGACTTGCTCTAATGGATACTGAATAACTCATCTTTCCATAGCTGTGAGACCATTTAGCAAAACAACCAGATGCAGGGGAATTGTTTGGCATATGACATTTATTCCAGCTGGAGTGGGGGTGACCAGAACAGGCCACATTCATTATCTGCAGAGATAAATAGATCCGGAATGAACAACGCACAACTGCGACAGAAGTAGAGATGTGGCACAGGTCCCCTCAGCTCTCGTGCCCGCATGGCTGCCCTGCTTGAGGGCAGCACAAAGGCACGGCTTCCACCTTCTGCTTCCACACTTCAGCCACCATGGTCTGGCTCCTGCAGCATCAGCACCACCACCTGCATCTGCTCGGGACTTGGCCCTGCTGGCCCAGCACCGCTGTGTGGGGCGCAGCGTGGGGCTGTGCAGCACTGGCAGCTGCTGTTCCCAGGCCACAGCGTGCTCCAGAGTCCATCCATCACAGCCATGTGCAGGACTTGATGACTGTGACCCCACTGCCACCTGTGCCCGCTGTGCTGCTTGGGACCTGGTGCTAACCACATGTGAGGGCCACGGTGTAGGCAGTGCCAGCTGAAATCCAGTGTGTGTCACAGCGGCACCAAAGCCTCTGGCTGCTGTCCAGTCACGTCCAGTGCTCCTCAGGACTGCAGCACAGGCACCTGCTCTTGCACACATGCAGGATGACAGAGGTTGCAATGCCCATGGCATCAGTGCCTGTGCTTGTCTCTCGGCAGTGCAGTCCAAGGATCAATGCTCATGGTACAGATGCCTGCCCCTCACCCCTGCAGTGCTGCAGCATCGGTGGCACCGAGGCCAAAGATGTGCCATCAGTGCCTGCTGCTCACATACTCCCAGGATCCTCCCACCAGCACTGAGCACACCCCAGGCCCAAGACTTGCTGCATCTGCCACAGGAACTCCAGCACTTCTTGGGCCTGATGCCCACATGCTGGTCTCTGCAAGCACAACTGGCCCTGTGTAGGGTTAAGTGCAGTGCATAAAAATCCTAGATGGTGCCAAGAATTGCAGCTACTCATTCACTGCTTTTTTTTTTTTTTTTTTTTTTTTTTTTTTTTTGGTGTAGATGTCTTGCTAGTTGCACTTTTCCCTCATTTTTGGTAATTTAACAGTTCAAACTAATAAAGCACACTAGACATGGCACCTTGATTACCTTCAAGTCCAACAAGCACCATGCTTTTTCATGGAAAGCTTTACAGCAGAGGCACACAGGGTGGATACGTTGTGCCAAACAACACTGGAGCATGTCTTTGTGAGCTTCCTAGTGATGCTGTGGAAAGGAAACTGAAGTTGTCTTCCTGTGACAGGCCAATCCATCTCTTTTCCCCTTGCCTGTGGCTGCCTACACAGAGGAAGTGAAAGAGGTGAACGTGCTGTGCCCACTGCAGGGTGGGAAGCCAGGAGAAGCTGGAGAGTACAACAGTGACTGCATGGGGGGCTGGCTCCAGGCTCTGATAACACAACCACATGGGCAGAGAGGACCGTGCAAGGGACATTTGCTCTGTCTTGTGTTTTGCTCCAGCGCTCTTTTCCAGTCTCACGGTGGCATTGGAAGCTTTCAACATCAGAAGAGGCAAGATCCCAAGATCCTCTGCTAGAAACGCTGCAGCCCCTCGGCATGCTCTAGATATGTCTTGGCTTCTGTGGTCCTTGGAGGCAGGAGCAAACATCAAGCGTGTTCTTCCTCCCAAGTCTCTTACAGCCTGTGCTGCAAAACTGAATGCTGGGCTGCAGTAATGGCAGCAGACACAAGGTTTCCCTTGTGCCTGCCAAGGTGCCCAAGCCTAAAGGGCTCTCAGAGGTGGAGCAGACACTTTCCTGCTGGAGCATCACTGATTGACTGGGGAGGTGGCAGTAGGGAAGAGACACAGACATTTAGCACAGGCCGCTGGGCTCATGCCCCAAAGGCCTGAATTCCTAGTACAACTCACTGCTTCCAGGTACTTTACCTTCGTGTGGGACTGGACCTTGATGAAGCCTTATTCATATTTCTTCTTTCCACTGCTTTATTAATATCTGTAAAGAATAATCAACCCATCTGTTCAATGCTATGAAACAAAAAAAAGATCATCAGCACAATTCAAATGAAAGCAACTTAAGCTCAACAACATCCAGATGGTGCAAGGAAATCCATTCAGCAGAGAGACATTGTCACTTTGACAATTTTTTATTAAGTTTAGATAGTACAACATAATGAAAATTTCATGGATTTCTTTGACTTCAAAATAGAGTGGACAGCTTGGGTGAAGTTTTAACCCTGCATGTTCAGGCCTACATCCAGACTCTTCCTTCCATAAGAGAACCTCTTTCTTCTGCAGTCTATGAGCGAGCAGAAAGCGACTCATGGACTCTAGGAGAAAAAGCAGAGTCTGAAAACCTCTGAGAAAGGAATGATGGCCAGCACAGTCTTAAGTTCACAGCCAGTCCTGTTCAATGGAGCATGCCGACACCCTTGTCGGAAACAATCCAAGGGTTCTCAAAGGGGCACGTGCAACTGCCTTCCAAGAGACTGCTGCAGCGTTACTGCACGGCTCTCACCACTGAGAAATGGATCCAGGAGCCTGGAGCACAGGCTCCTTGTGAAGTCAACACGGTGCATTCAAAACACCATTGTTAACGTGATGCAGACTAAGGCAACAGATCAGAAATTTGAAATCTGGATGGCTTCTGAGCATCTCTGTGAAAAACACCATGAAGGGAAACACAAAGAAGGAAGAGAGCTGAAGAAGCAGAATCTTGTCCTCAACCCACAAAAGTGCAGTTGCCCAGAACTGGCAGGGACCCACACTGTTCTCAAAGCCTCGCGTGACAGCTGACTGGAGATGAAATAATGCACTGGAGGAGGGCAAGAGCAAACAGCAATGTGACTTTGGACATTTTAATGAGAACCTTTTAAGGAAAAGAACCCAAATCTAGGCCCTCTCTGCTCCCCCAGAATCTATCAACAATTAACATTTCTGATGAGTTATTTGCATTAACCACTTTCAAAGCTCTTGCATGAGAATATAAACATGCCGTGATGTCTTTAGGCAGACTCGGTCTTAATATCTTTTGCAACATCTCAAACTATCCTTCATTATTTTCAAGATTAAAATTGTAATTAAGGGATCAGATCTAATTTTTGTTCTTGATGTCAATCAAGGAGCATGTTGCCTCTCAGATGGGGCAGAGAAGCAAGTGCAATCTGAACATTAACTACAACTGCAGCATTACACCACTCACACGACCCCAAAGCATCTCCCCAGGATCAAACACAGCTGCAGGGTCTACTGTTACAAACTACACCTGAAGGACATTTATTCTCTAAGTAGTTTTACTACTAAGATATGAAAACACTGCTGTGCATTTGTGGAAATACTTGTATAATGCTACATTGAAGTTAAACTCTCCCAAAATTTTTTACCTGTGTTATTAACGATTGTATTTAATACTCAGACTGCATAACTGAAGTAACTGTTCTCCTTGCATTCGTTTTTTAGTTGATAATTTTGCCCCTTAAAGTCAAGCGTTATCTTTAAGCAAGACACTAGCTGCTTTCTTTGGTTTAAGATTATTTTTATTTTCTGTTTTAAGATGCCATTGAAGAAACCTATTATGATTTTTACACTCGGTATCATACATTTCTTTCAAATAAAAAAAAAAAAAAGTATTTAGATCTCCACAAAAATATTTTACTAGAAGAAAAAAAAATACTTTCACAGGGATCCTTCTCTTGTGCAAAACAAACACGATTAGTAACATTTTATTTAATGCCAACAGCATTTACAAGTTAAGTATTTGAACACTGACAAAACTTCGGGGGAAAAAACACCCAAATAAAAAGTCTTCTGTCCTGTAGGATTTTGAGATGACAGGGCCACTGTAATCACACAGTGTAACCTACTGAACAAACACAGGTGACAGGAGTTTCTGGAATCCATCTATCTCAAGTGCAGCAGTGGCACTGAACTAGTGCTTATCTTTTAGCAAAACATCCAATTCCAATTTAAAAGTCTTCAGAGCACAGAAACCACCACAGATCCAATAAATTACTCCAGAAGCCAATTACTCTGCTGTTAGAGAAAAGTCTTTATTCACATTTAAGGCACTGTCACACTTATGCCTACTACACTAAAACTCCCTGATCCCCAGGTCTGTCTGTAACAGAGATCACATCACTCCTTTCTCTTGAGATTTCTGCTTGGGTTTGTTCTTTGATTCTAAATCTCTGTCAGGTTTTTTCAAAGCTTTTCCAATTCAGTATTATCCTTTTTGAACCAGGCATACCAAAACTGAGCACTCTTCCAGCAGCAAAATCCCACATGTACCAAAACCTCTCTGCTTGCACACCTGTGTTTTGCACAGCCAAGGATGCCCCAAGCACTCTGGCTGGGTGCAGACCTTCCCTGTCAGCTTCACTTAAAGCTCAGGTCTGTCTGCATCCAGGATAGGAAGTCCAGGTCCTTTCACAATCAGTGACTCAATCTTCTTTATTTCATCCATTTTTAAAAATATGTTTTTTTCTCCAAGTCACTTATAAAAGCCCTGTATGGCCAGGACTCAGTTTTTCTAGACCACCATTCAAAGCACTGAGAAATTCCATCATGTTACATCTACTCCATTCTAGATTCCCTTGAAATCCATTTAACCCTGTTGTTTTTAACTGTTCTCCTTTCTTATAAGTCAAACACCTTACAGCAATCTGTACACTAACACTGCTGCTTCCAGCCCTACAGCTTAAAGCACCCTAAGAGTAACTAAGACAGGATTTATTTTGATGGGCATTAATCAATTGCCTTCTCATCAGTGCCAGGTGAAAGAATCCCTTTGTTCCCAGGCTCTGATGGCAGGCTCATCCCATTTACCCTGCCTACTGGCTCACCTGCAGCACTCCACCAGCTCCCTGGAAACTCCCTAGTTTTCCAAGGCTTGTGGAAAAACACCAGGAACAGACTAGGCAGGTCAGTAGTTCACTGAGCCTCACTGACGTTAATTCTTTTGAGAGTTCTAGATTTGGTAGCTGCAGTTTTACCTTTTTGGTTTTGCTACTGAAATGGAAATTACATTAAACACATCTCCTGCCTCTTCAAAAACAGACAGCAGAAACATTAACTGGTCTTCTCTGTTAGAAATTTTATCATTGCCAGTCAGTTACCCTTAGCTTTTAAAACAGCCAAAGTTGTTCCTATTTAAGTCTCTACACTTGGGTAATGCTGGACATCATTTCTTCTTGTATCCTTCTACCCTTCTTGTCTATTTGCCTTCATTTCCATCTTCAGGCTCCTATTTGTTACTGCACATACACCTTCCCACAGGTTACTATTTATTCCTCCTGTCATTCTTTTTAAAGTCACACTGTTTTTCTTCAAATTATCATAGGCTTACTTTGAAAGTAATTTTTTGCCTTGCATTTAAAAGATTACTCGTGGATTTCTAACCATTCATGTCCATTTAAGTCTCCTCTCAGCACATTTAGCAGAATTATCTTCATCTTTATGAAAATATCCTTTTTAAAGCACCCAGTATTTATAGCACTGCTTAAAGGCTGGCTCCACTTGTGCAAAAATCCCAGCTAAGTTTACTTAGCCAACCAGCCACCAAGCACTGTCACCAATTCCTTTGAGCACGTCAAGATGAAGCCCAGTTTTGGTTTACAAATGTTATTAAATTCTGTGCTGGACGTTTCAACGATCCCTTTCCAGGGCTCACTTGCTGCACAGTTTCTTCTCTATTCTTAAGGCTAACAGAGCTTTCCAAACACTACCACAGAAAAATTCGGGGTAAGACCCAGGCAGCAAGGTGAATCACAATGCAGGTGAAGCATACAGCAGGAACTCAGGAGGCAAATACATCCTGTTGAAATTGATTGAGACTAAGGCCAGACAAGTGTCACACTGTGACCTTTGAGGAGGGCTTTAAAACAACAGCAGCCTTTCTCCCGAACGCATGCTGGGGTCAGGAGAGCGAGGAGCAGTTTCCTTACCTAATCTATACCCTTTATAAAGGCGACCCTTCTCACCGTCCAGAGCGGCCTGGACATCTTCTAGACGGTCATACTGCACGAACCCATAGCCATGGTACATGCTGAGGGCTGCAAGAGTTAACAGCAGGGCAAGACCGGTTACAACCACGGACAGTGCTGACCCACACACACATCGCTAACCCCACCAGCTGCGCTCTACCCAGAAACCACTCTGCAAGCTTCCTGGGAAAATAAAATCCACCAGGATCAAAGTGCAGAGCTCAAAGACTCTGATCGAGTTCCTTCTGACAAGGCAGTGACCAAAATGCAGCCCGTGAAGTGACCAAGATTTGATTAAGAGGCTATGAAAGAGTATTGTGACATCACACAGCGACCCTAAAAGCTAAAGCATAGCTGATATATTTGCATTGCGTTTGAGCTGTACTGAAGGAATCGCTTTTCCAGACAAAATGCAGCAGAGAAAATTATCATTAAAAGGTCACTATTTAGGAACAACATTGGTCACTCCTCTCATCATCATCAAATAGCATTTGACAAGCATGAAGCAATATTTCTCCCTGAAATCCCTGCCACAAAAAGGCATAAGATAATATACTAACCCCTGATTTTGCCATATTTTGAAAATATCTCTTCCATTTCTTCACGAGTCATGTGGTCTGTGGGCAAATTGCCGACAAAAAGTCTTCTCTCTAAATCCTGAGGGTTGGTGCTGTTAGTGAAGTCGCTCTGTTTGATGCTATTGCTCTTGCGTCCTCGAGCCATTTTGCTTTCGTTCCAAATCCAACTCTTCGCAAAAAAAAAAAAACGGCCATGCATATAATTTCAATCCATGACATCAAAATTAAACTGGAACAAGATTAAACTTAACAGCTTTGCAGACTAGAAGCCAACTGGGTCTGCTTGACGCAAACTTCACTCCAGAGAAATCTTAATACGAGGGACACAGAGGTCAGGCAAAAACACTCACTGCAGCATTCTGGTTGAGCTTTTCTGTAATACTGAAAGGCAGCAAACCTTATTATTTTGCAGATAGGTTTTAATGGTTTGACTTCAAACTGAGATACAAATAAAACTAATTTTCCACTAAAACTCCTTAACTTTAAGCTTTTCAACATGCCCATTGTTGTCACATCTAGTTCTTCAATCCACTGATAAGAAATATTGAAATTTATGCAATATTTTAATAAGCTGAAAGGAAACACTCATTGCAACATTGCATAACAGCACCCAAACGTTCCAGTAGGGTTTGGAATGAGGAATAAGGAAATGGTGCTGAAATACTCCTAAGTGAGCACACCTGGATCACTTCACTACATGTGAGATCTCAGCTTTCCAATGCCAGAACGCACAGGTCCTTATCTGCACCTCTGTCACACAGCACAGCCCTGTCCCCATGGAGATGTCAGCTCCCACAGCAGGCGGGTCCACAGCTGGGAATTCAACCACCCCCAGGTAAATGCTGCACCCTTCCTCACCTCCCCCATGCAGGAAAAGCACATTCCCTTAGCCCACACCCCTGCACACAGCTGGAGCAGTCAGCAACATTCACTGCACAAACTCACCCAAACAAACAAAAAAAACCACCCCAGCAAAAAAATAACAACATAATAAACACTGCCAAGGCTAACAAAAAACACCATCCCCAGTATTCAGACTTTCTGGATTAAAATCCACCATTAGATAAAGCTTAAAGAAATTAATAACACTGAAACTTTCAAGGTGAACTTAAAAGTTTGAAAATTATTTAATAAAGTTGTTCCACTTCCTAAACATTCACCTACAGGAATGCAGGATGGGATTTTCTGTTTGTAACATGCACGAAGCTTGGGAAAAGAAAGATGATGAAATTGAGTGTAACAACAGAAACTTCTCTTTTTGATCATGCAATGCCTACAACCAAGATACTCCCTAATAGCAGACTGGAGTAAATACAATTTAGAAGTCATCTCTAAATGAATAAACCAAATGTCAAAATAGATAAGATGACTCTATGTGAATACTTTTGCAACACTTAACTGGCATGAAAAATGCATCTACTCCAGATCTGAGACAAAAAAAAGTGTTTATTTAGCCTTTAAAGATCAATCAACTTCATATTTGCATCACTCTTGCCCCTTTTCAGGAAATCCTGCAGAGATGGGGGGCAGAGAACACTTCCCTGTCTAATCAACTTTTTAAAATAAAACACCAGAACCGGGGTGAGGAAAACAAAACCCAACAGCCAAACCAAAATCCAACAAGATTAATCTTCTCTATCACATTTGCCCCAGTCCCCCTGCAGGTTTGTTCACACACATAGACAGAGTTTTATCTTCGCCATGAGAAGTACCAAATCCCTTTTATTTCCACGAAAGCATTGGACTTCTATTCCACTACTGCAGCTCAAGTTCTCATCAGTTGAGGGTAGAGAAGCTTTCAAAATTCCCTCAAAAATGAGTAAGAGGCAATAGAACATGGAAGGCACCATCTAGCCCAAGTTCCCATTCGGAGCAGGATGCAGTACACAGGCACACACAGCAAACAGGTGTCAAACAGGCCTGTAGCTGCTGGCAGGATACCTCACTTTCAGGATAAAAAGCTGTAAGAAATTCCCTTTCGTGCTCCTTAGGGGTGGGGATAGCAGGGGGTGTCTGAGGAAGGCTGCAAGAACTTTCCACGTTAAGAGAGAGAACTATTTCCCCACTTCAACACAATCAGTAAATCAGAAGTCTCATCTAAGGTAATTCACTGCCTCTTATCATTTTCCACGCAGCAGATTACATAGTTAAGGGCCATTTAGTGATCATAAGACCAGAATAATTGAATGTTGTCCCACCTCTGGGCACGCCACATCAGGTGAATTCCCACATTAAGTCTTGTACGAATGCAGCCAGAGAGGCACTGGGACACTTTAAAGGTGCCAATTCCCCGCGCAGTAACCGTGGGTCCTACCACAGGACAGCCCACGGCACCTCACGAGCCAACAAATCCTCTGGAAATCAATTCAAGCCACACCTCTCTAAAAATCTTATATATAAAATCAGAGTTGTTTATTGATAACGCTACAGCTTCAAGGAAGCAAGGCTGCTGGAGCGGGATATTGCAACTCATTTGCCACCAGCGAAACACGACACAAGTCCCCTTGAAGTTGGGGGCGAAGCACAAACAGCGGGCACGGAAGGCAGCGGTGCCGAGGAGCGGAGCTGCCCTCGGAGCAGCCCCGTGCTCTCCCCAAAGGGCCCTCGGGGGCAGCGCTGGCACCGCCCGTCCCGGCGCCCCGCACCTGGGCACACGCGGTGCCGCCCACACGGTAACCCGGCAGCGCCTCCGCCTTCCTCCCGCCGCGCCCGCGCCCCGGGCCCCGCTCACCGCGGGCCCGCCGCAGCTCCCGGGGCAGCGGGGAGGGACCCCCCGGCCGGGCGCTTCCCCGCCGGCCGCCGCTCCCACCCGCGCTTCCCCTGCCTCCGGCCGGGCCTGGGCGCTGCCAGCGCCGCTCACCCCGCACACCGGCTACTCCGGGGGTGCGGAGCAGCCCCATCGAACCCCGGCGATCCCGCGCGGCCCGGACGCCAGGCGGAGGCGCGGCCCGCCCGCAGGCCGCGAGGCACGCCCGGCCCGGCCTCAGCCGAGAGCCGGGAGGGGCCGGGCCCTCCGCGGGGCTCGCTGCCGTAAGCCTGTCGCTCGGGCGCTCCGCGGCCGCGGACCCGCAGACTCACCGCCGCTCCCGGCCCGGTCCCGGTGCCCCGTCAGGCCGCCGCCGCCAGGACAAAGGCGCCACCCGCCACCACCGCACGGCGCCGTCGCAAAGAGGAGGAGGGGGAGGGGGGGGGAAGCACGGTCGCTATGGCGATGTAGCGCACTTTACGGCGCGGCAGCGTACCGCCATGCCTGCCGAGGCAAAGGCCGCTTGCCCCGGCTCCCGGCGTACCCCGCGGTACGGCGCTGCAAGGCAGGCCGGGAGTTGTAGTGCCGAGGAGGCCAGGCGGCCGCTGGGTGGCGCTATCGGACCTCGCGCGGGGGAGGCGGCGGAATCGCGATCGGGATCGGGATCAGACTGGGACAGGGACCGGGATCGGGATCAAACAGTGACAGGGACTGGGATTGGGATCAAACAGTGACAGGGACCAGGATCGGGATCAGGTTGTGACAGGGACCGGGATCGGGGTCAGACTGGGACAGGGAGTGGGATCGGGATCAGGGTCAGGTTGTGACAGGAGTAGGGGTCGAGGTCAGACAGGGATCGGATGGGGCTTTGGAACGGCACCGGGACCGGTGTCAGGATCGGGACCGGGGTGGGGATCAGACCAGGACAGGTTCTGAGACTGGGCCCGCGATCTGGGATCAGACCGGGACAAGGACCGGAGTCAGGATCACACTGGGATCCGAGTCGGGATCAGACCGGACCCAGGGCCAGGACCGGAGTGTCCCTGCCCCGTTCAAGGGGTGGCGTTCCCGTGCTGTGCCCCCCGCCCCGGCGCCGCCCCGAGCAGCAGCTGCCCCGGTACTCTGCCCCGCTGTGCGGGCAGCGGGCGCGGGGGCTCTCGTAGGGGCTCCCGCCTGAGCAGCTCCTGCTGACCGGGAGCACCGGGGGCAAGGGGCGCTCACAGCCAGCCCGTGGCCACAGGAGACCCTGCTCAGGCAGTGCCCGCCGCCGCGGGGATTTCCCAGGCCAGGCCCGCGGGAATCGGGCCCAGAAATCCCCTTCTCTCCGCTGCCACCCCCTTTGCCCTCGAGATTCCCCAGGGACCCTTCGTGCTCCCGAGTGAGTCAGTTCTGGGAAGTGACATTGGGCCGGGGAATCCAGGGCGCTCGGTTCCCAATTCTCGCAGCCCGCGGGGAGCACGCTGTCCTTCTCCTTCTCCCCGGGAGCGGCTGTGACCCGGCGATGGCCGAGGCCGTGACCGGGACCGGGCAGGCGGCTGCTGCGGTGTGTCCTCTCCGGCATCGCGGCACTGTGGGCAGTGTGGCGGCAGTGCCATAAGTGACCGGGCACCGAGGTGACCGGGGCACCGAGGGGCGCTGAGGAGCCGCCGTTCGCTGCCCAGCCGCCGCAATGCCAAGGGAAGTGCAGGGAACGCCTCCGGAGCGGGCAGGGATCCTGGAAATTCATTGGGGGTTGCTGGGAACCGCTCTGGGGAACTGAGACGAAGGTGCAGCCGCAGCACAGCGCTGTTGCCCCTTCCCCTTTCAGGACTGACGTCTTCGCGGGGACACTCCGCCCCTCTTGGCGGCTGTGGGGGCTCTCCAGGGCTGCAGCCAGCGGGGCTCTCCCTGACCACAGCCGTGGGGGCCCTCCAGGGCGACAGCTCAGGGGCTCTCAAAGGCTAAATATTAAAAAAAAACCCAAAAAAACCCTCTCCGAGCTGCTGTTGAAAGAAGAAGTGAAACCTGCAACTCTTGCGGGGGGGCTGCAGGGACAAGCGGGGTCCCCTTGCCGCGGACCCCGGCCGACCCCTGCCCTGCCCCTGCCCCTGCCCCGCTCCTGCCTGCGGCCGTGACTCCGGGCCGGGGGTTCCCGGGCGGGCAGCGCGGGGCTCGGGGGGGGCCGGCGGGGAGCTGTCCCCAGCCAGGGCCGGCGGGGAAGCCCCGGCCAGGGCGGCCCAACGCCCCTTCCTGGGCGGGAACGGCCGAGGCGTTCTTAGCAGGGCGGCGGCGGCGGTCGGGGCGCAGCGCCATGAACCGGCTGGGGCTTTTGGGACTGCTCTGCGCGGCGCTGCTGGGCGTGAGTGGGGCCGGGATCGGGGCAAGGAGCGGGACAGGGGCAGAGGCGGAGGGGATCCCTCCATCTCTGTGTCCCGCCGGGCTTTCTGGGAAGGGGCACGGTCCGGCCGCTCCGGCCCGTCCCCTCGGCGCAGCCGCCCCCTCCGGGGAGCCCCGGGGATGTGCGCGGGCGGCGTGAGCGGGACCCGGCGGCGCTGCCGCCTCGGCTCCGTCGGTCCGCTCTCCCGGCACCCAGCCAGGGCGGAGGAGCTGTCTGGACTGCCTGGTATCCTCTCCAGATCTTCTACCCACGCGCTTTCGCTTTCCTCCGGTGGCGCGGGCCCGGCAGCCCAGCCCCGCCCTGCGCTGGCCCGGGGGTCCTCACGGGCAGGGACGGGCAGCGGCGAGCCCCGGGACCCTCAGCCGGGACCCCCAGTCGGGCGGGGCGCTGGAACCGGCTGCCGGCCTTTCTTTCACTTTTCAGTTGCGTGTGGGCGGCTGGGACGGCCCCGCAGCCTCATCGCTGTCCCCGGGGCTGCTCGAGGTGCCCACGGGGGTGGGCTGCGCCTGGCCGTGCTGGCTGCTCGTCCGTGGCACCCTCGGCCCGGCCCTCTGTCCCTCATCGCTGCCAGAGCCCCCGTCCCGCTCCGCAGGATGGCCAGGCGGATCTGCCGGGAGCTGCCGGGCTGCTGGGGATGGGCAGCGAGGGGCTGGCTCTGTGAGAGGAGCGGTGCTCCGGGTGCCCTCTTGCACCCTGTCTTGCCTGAGAGCTCATTCCCTGCCTCCTTTTTACCCTTCCCTGTGCAGGTAGTCCTCTGCCAGGAGGAGCAAGGGCAGGTTCTGGCAAAGGTTGCATGGGTGATGTGCTTGACTGGGGCTTTCCTGTCCCTCAGGGACGGCGTGTCAGCCTTGGGAAGGGGCTGGCCGTGCTCTGGGCGTGAAAGCTTGGTGATCGCTGCTCCCCCTGTGAGGGACTGCAGTACTGTTGGCAGGGGCACAGGGTGATGTGCAATCCCCTTATGGTAGGAAATGTGGGGAAATGCGGAGCAACTCTGCCGGAATCACTGCCACCCCACTTCAAAGACAACACAGATGGCATCAGGCAGCGTGGGTGGCTGCTGTGGTCTGTGGTTAGTGGAGGTGTGGGAAGAGCAGTGTGAGGAAGCCTTCACCTCCGGGTGCAGGTTAGCACACGTGTCTGTGGAAGCGCGGTGATGCGGGAGCATTGGATATGAATTCACAGGGCTTGTTTCTTCCAGTGCTGGGAGCCTGGTGATGCCTTAACATGCTTTGATAAGCAGTATATGTACAAGGGCAGATGCTGCAACCGCTGTCGGCCAGGTATGGAAACCCTTTCCTGGGAACGTCACAACTGGGCTGTGCCAGGATCTGCTGCCTGGGCACAGTGGGGAAAGCTTCGCTTGGTGTGATGGAGCCCTTCCACGTCACTGCCAGCAGTGCTGACAGCTTCACCTCCCTGTATCATCTCAGTGGTAGAGCAGCTGGGACCATGTGGGTGGTCTTGGGGACCCCTTGGACCTCACCAAATGTGCCACAGCTCTCTTGGGACTGTTTGTGCTCTTGCAGCTACAGGACTCCATGGCAAAGGCAGCTTTGTGGGGAGAGTGCTGCCACTGGCACTAGCAAATTGTGATGGTGTTTCCCACTCCTGTGGTCACTGTCAGGTCATCTCCCAGTCCCTGGAGTGGCCCCACAGCCCTCCCTCCCCACCTGGCCCCTGCAGTGTTTGTGGTCATCGGGTGAGCTGACTCCTTCAGTCCTGGCTTCTATGCAGAGTAGTGCAGCAGTCCTGGCACCCACAGCTGCCAGCCTTCCCCTGCCCTGCTGGCAGAGGTGCTGTCTGGAGAGAGGGGAAGCTCCCTTGCCCCTTCCTCACCAGCCTCTGTTGCAGGGGAAAAGCTGGTCTCTGAGTGCAGTGAAAGAGAAGACTCTGTCTGTGCCCCCTGTGAGAGCGGGCACTATCAGCCAAGCTGGACCAAGGAGAAGCACTGTGCTCCTCACGATATCTGTGAAGGCAGTAAGTGCTCCCTGTGACCACTGTCCCCGACCTGGGGGGACTGGGGGGACTGGCTCCCCTGCTGAGTGTCTCACCTTGTCCACGTTCCCTCTGCCCAGATGCCGGCCTCATTGAGAAGATGAAAGGAAATGCAACACACAACACGGTGTGCCAGTGCCGGGCTGGCACACACTGCTCTGACATCAGCTGCCAGACCTGCGTGGAGAACCAGCCTTGCCAGCTTGGCTCTGGCTTTGTGGCAGGTAAGTCTGACAAGCTGCTCCCACTTAACAGGACTGAAGCCCTGTCAGCACTGACCTCAGGGAATGGAGGCTCCCCCAGCGTGGTGCCCCCTGGCAGGGCTTTGGGAGAGCTGTGCCATTGCCATGGGGCGTGCTGCACATCTGGACTCTGCAGCCCCTTGCCCCCTTAGGCCATCGACCCCCACAGCCCCTGCTGACTTTCCTGCCATCTCTGCTCCTCTCCAGCCAAGGCCATGGAGCGGATGTCATCCCCCTGTGAACCCTGTGCAGAAGGCACCTTCTCCAATGTCTCGTCTAAAACCGAGCCGTGCCACCCCTGGACAAGGTATTGTCTGAGTACACACCATGTCCTTCCACCAGCCCCAGTGAGCACATCCTGTGCTGCCGGTTTTCTTGGTGGCCTTGGGAACTGGGTGGCCGGGCTGGTCTCTGAGGGACACAGCATCTGGGCTGATGTAGGGCCAGAGTGAGAGGAACAGGGATGGGAGCATGGTGCGGTCCATGGCAGCATTGGCTGAGGTCGAGCAGACATTCAGTCATTTGCGTCTGTCTCTTGCTCTGTGCACAGACTGCTTGTCCCTTCAGAGGTCTCCATGCTGTCATCCATGCTGGAAGTAAGGGATCAGGATCTATGGGGATGCCCCATGCCCTGTTCAGGTTCTCCCTCCCAGTGCTCTCTGTGGCTGCAGTCATCAGCCAAAGCACAAGCCCTCTCCGTGGGGAGTTTGGCTTTGGGGATGCCATGAACTGGCAGGTCATCCCTGTCTTTAGAAAGCTGCTTGAGGGTTAATTGCAGTTCCTGGTAGAAACATGAGCCTTATTTCCAAGCTGAATTAGTCTTGCTTCAGCTGCCAGCCATTGGATTTCACTTTGCTTTTATCTGTGCCCAGAAATTACTTCCCCACAGAGCCACTTGTAGGCTATCTTAGCTTTTCTGTCATCGCTACAGTGCTCAAGCCTTGGGGGCTTCCCTGACCGGGCAGGTCTACTCCTTCCTGTGCCTTGTCCCTAAACTTGTTCCCATCCTTAGCAGTTTCAGCAACCCCAGGCCAAGCCCCAGGGTTGGTACTCTGCTGTGTAGCTGCTGTCCCCCTCCTGCTGTGTCAGTGGAGCCCTGCTCTCCCTAGTGGAGCTTGGCAGGCTCAGAGCAGGATGTCTTTTGGTGCCTGCCCAGCCCCACCTATTCCCTGAGCTCAGGTGACTGCTGTGGTTACATGGTCCTGTTCTTCCCTGCAGTTGTGAGGAGAAGGGGCTGGTGGTGAAGGTGAAAGGGACGAACTCTTCGGATGTGATCTGCGGTAAGTGCCTGGTGCCCAGGGCTGCTCCAGTGCAAAGCAGAGAGCACCCCAGGGCTCCTGCAGCACTCAGAAGAGCTGGCCTCCTGCATGGTGTTTTTGGGAGAGGAAGGTCTGAGTGCGTGGCCAGTGTGATGCCTTTCTGCCTCTCTGTCTCCATGAGGGGTCTCTGTGGGGCTGGGACATGACTCTGTGTCACGCTGGGTGTCCTGTGGGTGCCTCACTGACCCTGTGTCCTCCCGCAGAGTCGAGCGGGCGCTCCTCGCTGTCGGTGCTGATCCCCATCACAGCTGCAGTTGTCACGTGCCTCGTGGGTGTCTGCATCTACTGTCTGGTGCACACAGGTGAGGGGATAAAGCCTGTGAACTGCTGCCTTGGCCGAGGGAGGGAGAGCCTTGGCCAGAGGGGCCATAAAGGGCTGAGGGGTTGAGCCAGGGAGGACACAGGCAGCTCTGCTGAGAGTGGGGAAGCTCCTCTGGGGACATCACCAGGACAGGGTTTGCTGAGTCCCACTCTGTCTTTGGGAGCAGGTGTGTTGGCAGTGCTGCAGCCTGAGCTGGGCCAGCTCTTGGGTGACAGCACTGGTGCCCCACGAGTCCATTCTGGCTCCTGCTGTGATCCCCAGCCTGCCCAGCCTGGCAGTGGCAGCAGGCATCATGTGAGCTGCAGGACCTGTGGTGCAGCAGCACCAGCCCTGGCTCTGACCCTGGGAAGCTCCGGGCAGGGCACGAGCACTTCCCCCTGAACATTGCCTTTTCTGTTCCTCTTTCCATCCAGATTCCAGGCGACGAGTGCCAAAGGAGGTGAGTCTACCTAGAGCCCCCTCCAGCAGTGGGTTGGGATCCTGCCTGGGCACAGCTGGGGATGGGCCAGCAGCAGAGCAGGGGCTGTGGCTTTGCAATGCAGGAGGGGTGGGGGCTGAGCTAGGCTGCCTGGCTGGGGCAGGACAAGGGCTGGGGCAACCTGAGGGTGCTGCTGGCAAGTGCTGAGCATTTGGGAGGGGCCCATACTCTGGCCTGCATGGGAGTGTAGCAGGAGCCTGTGGAAAGACATGGGTGCAGAGTGGGGGAACGTAGCTGCCTGCCCCTGACCCCTGCCCCTGTGCAGATAGAGGCTGGGGAGCACCGAGAGAACCCAGGTACCCAGCAGCCCACGGAGCAGGATGAGAATGTCTTGCCTGTGCAGGAGACCCTACTCAGGGGCCAGCCTGTGGCCCAGGAGGATGGCAAGGAGAGCCGCATCTCGGAGCAGGAGATGCTGTGAAGGCGCAGGGCACTGCCCCCGACAGGAGCACAGACTGGACAGCACCATCTCCTCTGTCCCCTCTCCAGCTGGGGAGGAAATCTGGCATATGGCCTGGCTACAAATGATGTAATGCTGCAATGGACCATGGCACGACCACCCCACGGGAATACCACTACAACTCCTGGTCTGCTCACCTGCACAGGGCTGCCCTGCTGGAGCAAGGCTTGGCTGCCACAGAGCCCCATCCTGCTTCCTGCCCAGGTGATGCAACGAAGCCCAGCGCGGCTGCTCACTTGCAGAGCCCAGTGCAGCCCCTGGCCACAGCAGAGTGTCACTGCTGCCAGAAGACCCCAGCACAGAGCCCCGTCTCCCTGCTGGAGAAGCCAGGGCTGGGAAAGGGAGCTGCTGGTG
Organism: Motacilla alba alba; assembly: GCF_015832195.1. Classification (NCBI taxonomy): domain Eukaryota; kingdom Metazoa; phylum Chordata; class Aves; order Passeriformes; family Motacillidae; genus Motacilla; species Motacilla alba. The sequence continues at coordinate 7,327,151 of NC_052035.1, read as the reverse complement.
TGAGATCCCCACGGCAGAGCTCAGTCCCTGGGGTGCTGTGGAAGCTCTGCCCGCGCTGGGGCAGGGCTGCTGGCATCCGGACAGGGCACCCCGGCCCCTGCGAGCCGCCCAGCGCTGCCGGGCTCCGCGGGACGAAGAAAGGCAGGAGCGGCGGGCCCACGGCCGTGCCCCGGGCCGGGGATGGCGGCGGGGCCGGAGCGGACACCGGCGTGCGGCGGCCGGGAGATGGTGCTGCGGGACCGGCGCGGGCTGCGCGGGGCGGCACCGGCACCGCCTGCTCCCGTCCCGTCCCGCCGGGGCTCCGGTGGCCGCGGGGGGCTCTGGCGTTGCCCAGCGCGGGGCCCCCTCCCGCGGCTCCCCCGCACACCCGCCCGTCCGTGCGGGAGCGGCCGCGCTCCGTCACCTCCACCCACTGCTGGCGAAACCGTGTGATTAAACGTGGTTATCTGCCCCCGTGCGTGAGCAGCCCCAGCCCCAGCCCCTGCCGCCCACCGGCGCCCCCGAGACCGGCGCTCCCGGCTCTGATGTTCCGGGAGGGATGCTTTGGGAATGGGCGGGTGCTGCCAAGGCAGAGGCTCCCACCAGAGAAGGAAGGGAAGAGATGCCACCAGCTGTGCCGACCCTCACCGTGTCCCCAGGCCCTCCCCAGCACACCCGGCTGGCCCCACTGCCCTGCATGCGCTTCCCCTGTGGCTGCCCTCGCTGACCCCCACAGCAGGAGCTGTCCCAGCACAGCCATGCCCAGCCCGGGTCCCACACCAGAGGAGACGGGATGTGAGCAGGGCTGCTGCAGCAGGCAGCTCTGTGCCCCTGGCCTGGCTGCTCTGGCAGTGAAATGCACCAGTGGGGTCCATCACGCTGCAGGGCAGCACTGCGGGGTGCTGCGGTGCAGCAGTGGAGTCACCCCGGGCTCCAGAGCACTGGTGTGGGGCTGCAGCAGCACTGAGCCCACTGCAGGCTTTAGATCCTGGGAGCAGCCTCAGCCTGTGACCCTCCACTATCTGAATACAGGCAGCACCACATGAGAAAGGCCATAAATCCCAGAGCAGGAGCAGCTGGAGCATGGAGCAACTTTGCCAGTACAGGCAGTGGCACATTATTTAAGGCTCCTCTTAAAACCTAATGTTAGGTTTAATAAGGGAGATAAAAACATGGCAGCAGCTTTCCCTCCTCTCAGGGCTTGGCAATCCCAGCAGTGCTGGTGGGATGGTCTCAGGCTGGGCAGCATTCCCTTGGCACCAGCCCAGAGAACACCCAGTTCTGGGGACAGATGTGATCCTGCTCCTGCTGGAGAAGGTGTTACGTGGGCCACAGATGCAAAGTCTTTGACCCCACACATGAAGCCCATAGCCCCAGATGGTTTCCAAAGGACTGTCTCCCCAGGTGGCAGGCTGAACTCGGGGGCCCCCTCCCCACTTCCCCCAAGGCTGCCCCTTCCCTGCTGGCGTGCAGCATGCTCGGTGCCCGCTGCCGCGTGTCACACATGTACCATCTCATTAGCACGTCTGTCCCCCAAAGTGAGAAGGGAGAGCGCATGAGACCTAATTGAATGTAACTAATTATTCACTCTGCAAATGCTCTGTTTAAATGGGATTGTGAGGGACAGAATTACTCATTCTGAAAAGGGGAGAGAAAAAGAGAAAGACAGAGATAAAACAAATAGAGGCGGATGCTGGAGCTGCAGCTCGCTCTCTCTCCCCAGAATACCAATTACCGGATGAAGTGATTGTATAAATCTTTACCGAGTGAACGGACTGTACTAGTCACTTACTCCTGTCCTCTTATTATGAGGAAGCAATGAAAAATCATCCCACTCTCCAGCCCAGTTGAGGGTTCCCCGTTGCTGTCTTGGGCAATATCTCAGCAGCTGGAGAGCTCGTCCTGGGGCTTTCTCAGGGTGGGGATCCCAGTGAGACAGGGCTGAGCACTTGGTAGGAGCCCACACCCATCCTGCACCCCCAGCCCTGGGGAGGAGCAGTGGCCGTGCATGCTCTGGGGAGGTGCAGGACTTCTGCCCCATCAGGAGCCAAACCATGCCATGCAGCACCCTTGGAGACATGGGCTGGCCAAGGGCCCCAGTGTCACACAGGACACCCAGGGACCCTGGTGCCTGGCTCAGTGGCACTCCAGGTCTTGACCCCTCATCTTCCTTGTTCTTCCTTTCTGTGGGTCCAGCCCTGCCAGGCCCCTGGTCTGGCTCCTGCAGTGCTCACTGAAAAGGTAGAACACAGTGCTTCCCACCCTCTTCCCACGCTGCAGTCAATGTTTCTCACTCAGGGTGTCTCTGCTCCACTGGTTGCAGAAAAGCACTTATTGGCAGTGACCTCCATCACTCTTGCCTGCCACATCTTTTAATCCCGGATCCCTCCAAACACCCACATTTCTGTTCTCAGTGGTGGTGTGGGATGGGAGAGGAGGTCCTGGCCATGCAGAGCTGGGAAAGCTGACAGAGTGCCCCTGCACCCTGCCATCAGTGGGGAGCACCCACATTCTGGGGTCCTGCTGCATGAGCTGTTGAGGACCCAGCCAGTGCCATACTCCCTGCAGGCAACCCCAGATCCCCCTCACCCCAAGGCACCCACAAGGGGCTGGTTTCAGGGAGAAAGACCACCTGGTGTCCACATCCTGCAGCCAGAAACAGAGGGACCCCCTCAGAGGGGCCCTGCAGGTGCTATTCCAGAGAAGCCACAGGAATTGTGTGGTGGGTTCAGCTGGTGGGGGAGACAGGCTGGGCGCAAGTCAGTGATGAGAGGATAAAGCCTCCAGTCTGTCCTGCCTTGTCCTGGTTGGGGATTTGATTGTTGCCAGCAGCGAGTTTCCATCCACTGGAGATGTGCGTGTGTGGGTGTGAGGGAGAGATAACATCATCATCATCATAACAAATGCAGTTGTGCAGCTCCATTCTCTGCTTATTGGCTTTCTTCTCTTTATCTATAAATAATTGCAGGGACACAATAGACTTTTAAGTCTGCCAAAGAGTTTGTCTCCCTCCAGCAACCGTATTGCTACAGTGCTGCCACCTTATCTGCTTGTAGAAGGATGAGGGTGGGAAAAATATTTACTGTCAGGGATATTTGTCATCTGCAAATTACTCCGCCTACAGTTCGCGGCGGGGATGGGACTGACAGCACCGATCTGTACTGTGGGAATGTGAGCACAGGGGGGCTCCAAGCTGCCCTAGACACACCTGAGCCTCGTCTTGTTAGCTGGTGGGGTGGGCAGCAGCAAGCTGGCAAACCCAGCATGTGTGCAAAGCCGTGCCACAGGGATGGGGGATACAGCTGATGATGCTGAACCAGGCTGCCTAGCAAGTGCCTTGACACAAGATCCTTGATGCAGAGGATCACCTTGATGGGACTGGGACATTAGGCTCAGAGGTTTGCCAAGTTGCCAGCCCCTCCCCAAGCACAGGCCTGCACCCCCAGGCTGTGCAGCAGCCCCAGCACAGCAGCCCCAGGCACTGACCACTGTGAGAGCCCCAGGCTGTTCTCCTGCAAAGGCCGAAAGTGCTGGACACTCCACCACTCTCTCAGCACCCAATGTCCCTGCCAGACCCGCTCTGCCTGCTGCTGCCAGCCCCACCAGGCTCACTCACTGCTGGAATTCCTCACATCCTGCAGCCCAGAGGCCTTTGCACAGCACTTATCACTGCAGTATCCAAGAACCGATCTAATTGATGTGACACCAATTATTCCTGTATCACTAAATGCAGAATTAATGCATCTGTGTGTACAAACCTCTTAGACCCTGACCATGAAATTATGACTTTGACATGAAAAGAGCCAGAGCCTGGGAGCACCATCTCTCAGCTGAGCCCCCATCACTGCAGCTCTGGCCAGCCCTGCTGGGACACCTTCCTGATGGCCCCACGGACCACGCAGGATCCCTGAACCATCCAGCTGGCTACTGAGAGAGAGAGCAGAGAGCTGGGGCTTGTGGCTCTTTGCAGACTGGGCTGCAGCCATGGTGGTCCCACACAGCCATGCCAACCCAGGCAGCACCAGCCCAAAAGTGAGTGCTGGCAGAGCTGCCCTGGCTATTGTGACAGCCAGCCCAGGGGGCTGCATGCTCCACAGGGCAGTGCAAAGCCGTTTCTGGGCTGCTCAGTACAGCTTATGCAGACTGCAAAGCTCTTGGCTTGGACGTGGACTGGTGCTGGGAAAAGCCATTCATTGCGCTTGAAATTTTACTGTGAAATTAGGCTTTGCCTGGACACGCAGGGCTTGGCACAAGCAGAAGTTTGTATTTTGTAAATTGCTTTCTACAATCAATTAAAGAAAGGAGATGGCTGTAGCCAGAGGTGGCACACGAGATGGCTCCAGGTTGGGGCTGGCTCCAGACTCCTGCCATACAGCCCCAGGAGCAATCCCAGCCCAAAAGGAGCAGCCTCAGAATGGGGAGATAATGTGGCTGGGCAGAGCCTCAGCAGGTGGAGGAGGAGGGCAGCTGTGAGGGGGGAGATTGGTCCCATCAGGGGCTGCAGTGCTGCCCTTGTGCCCACACTAACCACTGGGGCCACGTGGGAGCGCATGGGAGCCGCTCCCAGGCCTTTGCACTGTGCCAGTCAGTGGCAGCTCAAGCTGGAGCTGTCCTGGAGATGTGCCCTGTCCCCTCCCAGCCTCATCCCAACACCAGCAGCCCTGACACTGGCAGAACACCGTGGTGCCAGCACTGCTCCAGGGCAGCAAAGCAGAGAGGTCCCAAGCGAGCCGGGGGTGCAGTGAGGCACAGCCAACGTGGCAAAGCTCTGGTACCCCTTCCATCCCATTTGGGCAGAGCTGGTGAGCACAGCATGTGTGGGCTGCTCGCATGGCAAAGGGCTTGCCCTGGTTCTGGTTTGCTCAATGTTTTCATTAAGGACCTGGATGATGGAATAGAGAAAGTGCTTATTAAATTTGCAGATGACATGAAGCTGGGAGGGACTACAAGTATCTTGGAGGACGGGATTAGAATTCAAAATGATCTTGACAAATTGGAGAAATGGACTGGAAAAAATAGGATGAAATTCAACAGGGACAAGTGCAAGGCAGTACGCTGAGCAGGGGAACAGTCAGCTGTGCAAACACAAGCAGGGCTGGCGGCGTGGGGCCCAGCCAGGCATGAGGCCACAGGCATGGGGCAGGCACGGGGAGGCACAGGGCATGGGCAGGCGGGAGGCTCAGGCTGAGTGCTCAGTCTGAGCTGGGGGGGTAGGGCCATGAGGAGGCAGCAGGAATGGATGGAGGGAGTGAGAGGAGCCTCTGCTGGCCTCAAGCACAGACTGACCTCTTGGAGCTGTGCCATGGGCTCCCCTGCAGTCCCATGTACTTCTCCCACCTGGCCAGGAGCTACAGTGAGGTCTGGCAGCACCCCAGCCCCTGTACACTTCAGGTGTGTGGCTGAGCAGAGGTTCCCTGCTGGGCTTCTCAATCCCCTGCCTTTGCCAGCTCAGAGCCAGGGCAGACACTGCCCTGCAGTGCCCCAGGGAGATGCCCCTATGCCAGCTCCAAAAGATGCTCAGCCTTTCCTACAGAGCCCTGCTGAGGCAGATCCCCAGGCACTGGCACAGCCCAGCACCAGGGGCCAAACCACCACCAATGTGCAGGAAGCTTTGCTCCAAAGGCACTTCCCATGCCTGGGGCTCTGCTGGAGGTCTGGCTGCAGCCCCCTACCCCACAGCACACAGCCCTGCACAGATCCCCTGGAGCCCTCCAGCCGCCTCCCCTTCGATCCCGCAATTACAGCTCCAGCCAGCCCCCTCCGAGCCTGTGCAAACACCGAGGCTCATTTAAATAAATTAAGAAGACATAATAAATCAAAGGGAAATGAGGGGCTGTGCCTGGGGGCAGGGGAGTCACTCGAGTTTAATTACATTGGCAAGCCTCTCGCAGCAAAAGCACAGCAAGTCCCAGATGTGTCAAGCACAGATGTGCAGGAATGTGCAGAGCTTGGTGGCAGAGCTGGTGGCACCACCCTGACGCCTGTGCCTGGCACAGCACCGGCTCCAGTGAGTCAGGAAGTGAGGCATGTGCTGGCAGAGATGGGTCCTGGGCACTCTCCACTCCAGGGCACCTGTGCAGCAGTGCCCACGTGGGCAGATGGCATCCTGGCAGTGCAGCACTGCCAGCACCTGGTGCCACATGGGCCATGCTGGGGCAGCCTGCAGAGCCCTGTCTGCCCCTTTCCCAGCCCTGTGCCCTCTGTGCCCTGTGGCCACCGAGAGCCAGCAAGTCAGGCTGAGGCTCAGGGAGTGTCACTGGCACCACATGCCCCTGCCACACACGTGGTTTGCAGCCCTGTTGTTTAAGGACTCGCTCACGGCTGCATCAGGAACTCCAAATAGAGCTTTGTGTAGAGGCGGCAAATTTATGAGACTGGCTCTGAATTCCCAGTCACATCAGGGGCCAATTCGTCTTCCCAGGGCTGAGGATGAAATTAAATGATTGTAAAATAAATCTGTAAAAATGATGAAAAGACCATCGCCCACTGGCAGGGGCGGGGTGCTGAGAACCCACGCGTGGCCGTGACGGATGGGGCTCACCAGGTGATAAAGCGCCCGGGACCTGGGAGCTCAGGGATTTCTGCTGTAATCTCACTAAAGAGATGTTGTTTACAGGAAAAAGGATATTTTGGGGAGGAAATTGCATTTCAAGGTTAAAGGAAAAAAAAATGGAGCAAGTCTCCCAGGGAGCCACTTACGTGTGAGATGGCAGCAGACAGAGGCAGGCGTGGGTGCCCGGGAGCAGCTGGGGTGGGACGCGGTGGGAGGCAGTGCCCGGCTCACACATGTGCCAAGGGCCAGCTCCCCTGCAGCCCAGAACCAGGCAGGGATTGCCCAGGCTCACAACAGGAGACTGGAGGCACTGGTGGGTCCAGGACAGTCTAAGGGGGCTGAGGGTCCCTGTGGGTGCTGCCAGCCCACCCTGATGGCTGCCACGCTGCTCCCCTGCCCTGATGCCATCCTGTCCCACTGGAGAGGTACCTCATCCAGCTCAGTAACAGCAAACCCTCGCTGCTCCCTGTGAGGAGCCCTGCAGGGGCCTGAGTGGCCACCATCTGGTGCTTCAGGGCAAGGGGCATGTGCCCTGCATGGGGACTTGCAGCTTCCAAGTTTCAGTCTTATCCTACAAGACGGATGCTGGAGAGATTTTTTTTTCCCAGTGATGAGTGGAAAAAATAATGACTTCAGCTTACAGTCAACTGGCTGGCCATTTAACAACAGGCCATTAGCATGGCTCAGCGTGGGGAAGGGATTTATTTAGGGGACACAGTTGCAAAGACAAACCAGCACCAGGTGCTTAATAGCAGTTCAGAGGTATCGGAGTGTTGCAGTGCTCAGAAAATGCAGCTGTGGGAGTTCGGAGACTTTATCCTTCATGTCTGTGAAATCCCACAATACCAGAAGAGATTTCTCAACTCTGCCCCAAGTACAAAAGCAGCTCAGGGAAAAAGATGGCTCTGCTGCAAGGGCAGCAGCTCCTAGCTCAGCCACTCTGGCTGCCCCAGCACTGTCAGGACTGGCTTCCACTGGCACAGACCACACCTGTGTCCTCACACCCACCACAGGGCCGCTTCCAAGGCCTGTTAGACCTCAGGATTCCCCTCTGTCCCTGGCAAATGCATCCTGCGTATGACACAGAGGAGGGACATGTTCTGCCATCCTGGGAAAGCCCAGTCTTCCCATCCCAGGATTGGGTTGGGCTCTGACACGAGCCTCCCTTGCTCATCTCCAATGCTTGTACCATTGCCCAGAGCAGCTCTGGAGCATCAGCAGGCTCTGCCTGAGCCCTCCCTGTGCCTTGGTGGCCTGGACAGGCACTGTCACCCACCAGAAGCCTTCTCACTCCTGCAAACACCATGGCTCAGCCGTGGCTCCAACCCCTGTCCTGCCATCATCGCCAGGGCAGCACAATGATCACCAACATGTCCCTGCCCATGGATAGGCACAGAGTTCTTGCCAGCAGGGATGGGTGCTGGCCAAATCCCCTCATGCCCGTGAGTGCTGCCCCAAGAGCAGCAAACCCTCCCAGTACATCCCAGTACATCCCAGTGCATGCCATGTCCCAGCCAGGGCTCCCGTGGCCGAGAGCCCTTGCAGTGCTGTAGTGGAGCCAGAGGAAGAACCTTTGCTGGCCCCAGAGCCTGTGTGGCCCCTTGCCCACAGCCCTGGCAGCGTGTGGGGCCCTGCCATGTGCCGAGCGTGGTGAGGGGTCCCAGGGCAGCAGGAGGGGCCGGGGGCAGGAGCTGGCGGCCGTCCCGCACAGGCAGCAGTGTGCCGAGGTGGAAGTAAAGAGTTACTGAGCAAGCAGACGCTCAATAATTCATGGTCACTGAACTGCAACAGGAACAACGACAAATAATAATACAGGAAAATGGGGAAAAACCTGAAATCGTTAGGCCGGTGGTTCAAGCATGAAGTGTGCATGCTGAGGGAGAGGGGCGCAGTCACGCCATGCCTGGGTGCAGGGGGTGCTGCCAGCTGCACTGTGGCACTCTGCCCCTGGCCTGGCACTCGGGCCCAAGGGCTCCAATGGTGTCACTGCCCCATGGGGGCTGTTCAGGGAATGTGACCAGCCCAGGGGAGGCTGAGCAGTGCCATGTGCCAGCCCTCAGTGCCCCTGAGCCTGGTCGGCATGCAGGGTGCTTCACGTGTCCAAGAGGCAGGAAGAGCAGATCTACTCTCCTTAATTATAATTAGTAATGCTTGCCATGGGAGTTTGCAAACATGGTTTAATTAGAGCAGCCAGGCTCCCTCCACATGCTGCATCCTCCCCAGGGTCAAGGACAGAGTGGAGTGAGGGAAGCGGGAGCTGAGGAATGCTTGGCAGAGTTTGGCTGCTGGGCCCACACAAGATTTACCCCTTTTCTCTGCCCACAGCCATGGCCCAGGAGGCTGTGCTTAGTTTGGCTCAGCTGGCAGGGAGCACCTTGTGTCCCTGCATGCACCCTCTCCCCAGGCTCCGGCACCACCAGGACTGCCTGCTGCTCCTGGGGACAGGAGGACACCTGTGCACAGTGACTCAGCCAGAGGCCAGCAGACGCTGAGCTGGGAAATTTAATCTACAGCCACAAGAAAGGACTGTGGAGTCTCTGGGTGCATGAGCCTGCTGCTTCTGTCAAGAAGAAAAATAGGAAAGGGGGGTAGGGAATTAGACAAAGGCCACGAAGCAGAGAGGGAGGGTTGGGTGAATTTGGGAAGAGCAGGTAGTGGCTGCTGCAGCCCCAGAAGGGGCTGATGGCCAAACATCCTTGGTCCCCAAAGCCCTGCAGAACTGGGACCAGGATGGTGAGAGTCATCAGTGGGTGCCAAGGAGGGATGGGTGTTGAGGGAGAACAATCCCCTGGCAGCCTGAGCCTCTGGATACAGCCATGACAAGCCCTGCCTAGGTTGTCCCATCACTGACCAGTTATCTGGAGGGATGCATTTGGGATGAATGAGAGCATCCTGAACTCAAGGACAGTTAGCTGTGGTGGCTGTGCAGCAGCAGGCAGTGTATCCGTGCAGGCTGAGCCATGGAGAGGACACCTGGAGCCGCAGCGTGGAAAGCAGTCACCTGGTCAGAGCTCCCTGCACGTCCCAAGCACCGCAGCGGGGAACCTGGGTGACTAATTGCCGTTGTCACCACACCTAATTAGGAGGCTGGCCACAGCCAGCTGGAAACTGTAGGTGTTAATTCTTTCTGGCAGGGGTGATGCCCCATCCAGAGGGGCTCCTGCCACCCAGCCTGTCCAGAGCAGCTCCCATCAGCCCTGGCACCATGTTCCCATCCTCACCCTGCTCTGCGTGCTCCCCAAGATCCATCGGCAGGTACACCCCGCCTGGACACCGGCCGGACACCCGTCCCCTGCCCGGAGCCGGACCGAGGGAGGGGACACGGCTGGGGCGCTTTGCAGGCAGAGCTGGGGCGGGTGCCCCGCTCCCGTCGCTCCGGGGCAGGTGCGATGGTGCTCCCGCTGAGGCTGGCAGCGGAGCTCGGTGTCTGGGTGACAGGTTTACAAATCACCGCTGCTGCGTGCAGAGGGAGCTTGGTTGCCTCGGCATTCATCCCCGCGCTAATTGCTGCCTCCCCGAGGAACCCGATCCATCTCGCTGTAATTGACAAAAGGCAATTAAAAAGCAGTTGTGAATAAAGGGGGACATCTCCGGAGGGCCTGGCAGGAAAGATTTAGGTGCTTTGCTCCCTGGTGCTTTGGAGATGTTCCAGTGGTGTGGCCGGGTAGCGATGCTGGGGTGGCTGTGCCCCCTCCTGCCCTGTGCCCAGCCCTGGGTGCTGGCCCGGCTCCCAGACCAGCCCTTTGCTCACCCTCATCTCTCCCTGTCCTGGCAGCTGCAGGACCATCTGCTTGCCCCCTGGTTGACCACCAGACAGGCCTGGAGACCGGGCTGGCTGCAGGCTCCCTGGGCACCTCCCGAGGGCAGGTCCTGCATCCACGCGGGGCCAAAGCAGCACCCTGCAGAGAGCCCATCCCCAGGGCTCCCCCCGGCCCTGGAGCTGGGAGAGCCCCAGCACCTTCCTCTGCTGGGAACTGTGCGTTCATGGGGACTGCAGGGCAAAGCCACGCCACGGGAGTGCCGCGGGAGCGGCCTGGCCCCGCTGTCCCCGCTGCCACCGCAGCGGCCTTGCGGGAGACAAAGGACAATCAGCAGCGAGTGGCACAGAGAGCGGCGCAGCGAGTGGCACGGAGCTGGGCGTCAAGAGCAGCTGATTGAGGAAGAGATGCGTCAGCTGCCTCTTGTGCACAGCAATCTCCTGATTGTGGAGAGCCGCAGGTGCGAGTGCTGCCAGCTCACCTGCAGAGAGGAGCCCTTCCTGCCGAGGCGGAGGGGAGGACAGCGGGGAGGATGCGAGAGGGAGTGCGTCCTGTGTCCCTGCACAGCATGTGCCTTGTGTCCCCATGTGGCAGTGTCCTGTGTCCCTGCACAGCAGAGCCCTGTGTCCCCATGTGGCAGAGCCCTGTGTCCCTGCACAGCAGTGCCCTGTGTCCCTGCACAGCAGAGCCTTGTGTCCCCATGTAGCAGTGTCCTGTGTCCCCATGTGGCAGTGCCCTGTGTCCCTGCACAGCAGAGCCCTGTGTCCCCATGTGGCAGTGCCCTGTGTCCCTGCACAGCAGAGCCCTGTGTCCCCATGTAGCAGTGTCCTGTGTCCCTGCACAACAGTGTCCTGTGTCCCTGTACAGCAGAGCCCTGTGTCCCTATGTAGCAGTGTCCTGTGTCCCTGCACAGCAGCGCCCTGTGTCCCCATGTGGCAGTGTCCTGTGTCCCTGTACAGCAGAGCCTTGTGTCCCCATGTGGCAGTGTCCTGTGTCCCAGCACAGCAGTGCCCTGTGTCCCCATGTGGCAGTGCCCTGTGTCCCCATGTGGCAGTGTCCTGTGTCCCAGCACAGCAGTGCCCTGTGTCCCCATGTGGCAGTGCCCTGTGTCCCTGCAGGTATTTTTCTGCCAAGGGATGGGCAGGTCTGTCCCATCCTGGCAGGGACAGTCCACCTGGGGACCAGGGGCCAGGGGGCAGGGGCTAGGCAGCCCCATGGGCAGCAGCAGGCAGGGGCACTGTGCTGTGGTCTCCAGCTATGGGGCAGAGCCTGTCAACAGAGCAATCTGTGCCCACCTTGAACAGTGCCAGCTGCTGATGCTACCAGGAGCCAGCCTGTGGCATGGCAGAGCTACCGTTTTGCCGGCTGCTTGCTTGGGTCAGGGCTCAAAAGCTGCCCAGGGAGAGGAAAAAAGGCAAAATGCCTGGGGCAGAGTTGCAGACCCAGAGGCCCCTGGTGTGTGCTCCAGGCAGTTCCAGTCCCTCCTCTTGCCACAGAATCTGCACCAGCATGGGCTGTGCATGACCCTTGCTGAGAGAATCCGACCTGTCTGTGGTCCCTGGGGGGCAAAGTGTCAGAGCTGCCCTGTCCCAGGGGTGGTTGCCATGGGACATGAGGCTTTGGTGGGGCTGCCATTTCCAGAGGTGGCAGATGGCAGGATGTGCTGATGCTGGGATGTTCTTCACCATCTGTTGGGTCTAATTGACTTCCCGCAGAAGTTCTTAAAAAAATTAAACCAGTTGCAAGAAGAAAATTGTTAATTAAAAGGCCTTTTGATTAGATAGACAAATATTTACCAATTATGACTGACCCCGGCCACTCTATTTTTTGTTTGCAAACTCCACAATCAGCAGTTATCTCAGCAATTACGCCTGTGCCAGCAATTCCCTCGTGTAATGCCTCCCCCGGGGGGGGATCCCTGCAGTGGTGGGGAGGAGGGGGGCACAGTACTCCTGAGCAAGGGGTGAGCAGCCTGCTGTGCCCTGGGCATGGCCATGCATCACCCCACCCACACCCTGCTGGTGTTATGGGTGCCCCGTTGTGGCCATGGTGGTTTTTGGTGGCAGCATCCTCTCCTGGTGCCTGCCCCAGGCAGGCAATTTAGGCTCATGCCACACCGTAAGCCAAGGGGACACAACTTGCGGCAGAAAAGCTGTTTGTGCTTTTGGGGGAGACTGAGCACAGAGCAGGGCTTTTGGCTAACCCCAGTGCTTTGGGACAGGGACACCCTGTGCCCAGAGGCTGCAGCACAGGGGACCTGTGTCTGTCCTCGTGTTTGCCCGTGTCATGCCAATGACTCCTGGGCAAATCCCACTGCCCACCAAGTGGCCAGGCCAGTGTGACCGCAGCCTGTGTCACACCAGTCCCCATCTCTGCAGAGGGCACCAGGGCAGTCACACTGCACCAAGAGATGTGCTGGGAGGGAGTCTCACAGTGGAGCACCAGCCATGCACTCCCAGGGCGGGACGTGGGTTTTAATGTGGTACAAAATTGATGCATGATTCTGAGCAAGCGAATGTTCAGTGTAAATTACCCATGTTAGGCTCCAATCCGTGGCTAATTCATTAGACACACGTTTCTACACAAAAATAAAAAGCCTTCTGCATGCATTGTTCACCAAATGCTCTGAAGAAAAGATGTGGGGAGGCGAGGTAGTCTCTTGACCCACTCTTGAGGTTAAATCCTAATTCCCAGCCTCTCTGCTCCTGCTGCCAGGAGCGGGAACAGCTCCAGCTCAGCCTTCCAGGGAAGAGCTGCCAGCTCCTGCCTGCCCCAGAGCCTGCTTGGTCGTGGGGCTCAGCCCCCCTGGAAGCACGGAGGCGATGGAGATGAGCGCAAAGCGTGGCACTGAGAGCACTGGCTGCCCGAGCTGCAGGGAGAACAAACCCTGGGCATCAGACTCGGCAGAGTGCCAGGATGGCTGTGAAGGCACATTCCCATGATGTAGCACTATTGAGAGTCTTATTAATGGAGTGGGAAAGCTAATTGTGATTAAAGTAACAACGGTGCTAAACAGATAATTCTGCCCTGAACGGCAAGATAGATTTTTAAAAAATGAATGAAAAAGGAAAAGATAGAGTAACCAATCTTTAAAAATACAGAGATCAGTAAGTGAGGATTCATTTTTTTATTAGCACAGGGCTCTCGGGGGAGGCATGTGTCTGCATCCCCAGTGCCCGAGACTGCTCAGCTCATAAAAACGGCACACTGGCGATGCTGGGCCAGCCCGCTGCATTGCCATGGCTACTGCACTCTGCCTCTGCAGAAACTAAATATTGAACACAGAGCAGGTGTGCCAAGGATCCCAGCCCTCCCACGCCACCAGCGCAATCCCTCTGGGCACCTGATCCCACAGGAGGGAGAGGCTGGCCAGGTCAGTCCAGGTGGTGACCATCCCTGTCCCACCCCCTGGCTGCAGGAGACACCTGAGCCAGGGGCAGGGACAGGCCAAGCCCTGGGCAATGGGATCAGCAGGGAGCTTTCTCCAGGGAGCTTAAAATTCCTGCTGAATGGAGCAGCACTCCTTTCCCTGCCAACATCTGCAAGGAGAGCCCAGACAGGGCCAACACTGTGCAGGCTGACAGAGCAGGACTCTTCCAGAACCAGGGATCCTCATCCCTGCTCTGGCCACCGAGGATATGTGACAGGGACATCCCATGTCCAGCCTCCCTTCAGGGCTTGGCTCCTGCTTTCAGCAGATCCCAGGCAGGAGCTCAGCAGACACCCTGTGGCTCGTGGTGCCCGCAGTGCTGGGCGCAGGAGGCAGCAGGAAGGAGCGTGTGTATCAGGATGCTGGAGGTTATTGCTTTCATTAATAGCTGCATGAGAGAGCTCGAGGTGAGCCAGGCAGGAGCAGAGCCCCCCTCTCAGCACGGCTCCTGCCTGCAAACAGCCTTCACCTCCCTTTTGCTTGCCCAGGGCTCCCCAAGGCCGGTCTCTGCCCAGCAGCTACGGGACTCCTGGGTACCCCTGGGTGTTTTGCGCCCCACTGCTCTCCCACCCCCACTGTGCATTTCTGCTCACCCCTCTAAATGTTCTAATACTGTAAAAGATCCATCAGAAACCTTCCACTCCAGAGGGATATATATTATCTAAATTTGATAAGACAACTTAATTTCTCTCCGTGTCTGTTACTGGCGATAAAACTGGGAGACTTTTATGACCCGGAGTCCTCTGTAAGATTGTCAGGAACTTATTATACAAGGTATAACTGGATTTCTCTCCACAGATGGCTCGCAGCCATGAGCTGTAACGCAATTCTGCAGCACATTTGGTAGAATAAATGCAAAGAGCTTGTTACAGTGAGTTAGATAAGAGAGACGGGAACACGGCTCTCGCAGGCTAATTCGGCATCTGATCTGCCTTTTCTCACTGTGAAGGACGACTTGGAAAAGTGCATTTCACACTGAGGAAGGAGCCAAGCCCTTCCCAGAGCCACCTGGGATTGGTGCAGCAGCCAGCATGGTGCACTCAGAGGGACAGCACCCAGCGTGTGACGGCAGAGCTGCTGCCCCGGCCCTTTGTGCGTGCCACTGCTGTGTCCCCAGCGCCAGCAGGTGCCTTCCCACGTGGCACGAGGGCCAGCAGGTCCCTCTCAGAGGCTCTCATGGCAGGCTCATCCGTTATAGTTATCACACAGCCCATTCAGGCTCTGACCAGATAAAGACTGGTGATTTTTTATTTACTGATTTTTTATTTCAGCATCCTGCAGGCAGGATGCCATGCAGCGTGCTCATTTATCTCAATTTGCTCCCTCCCACCTCCCATCCCTAATTTTTCAGCAGAGCCTTGGAGGTGAAAGCCTTATCTCTGTGGCTCTTCTGCACATGGAAAGCAATCATGGCCTCTCCTTGTAGGGGCCCTGGTGGGGCTATTTGTTGTCGGGGCAGTAGCTTTGTGGACTGGAAATGAGACAAATCTCTCTGCATCTGCTCATGGCCCTGGGCTGGGGCAGACCCTGCACTGTTTTGTGGGGCTGCAGTGGGGCTGCAAGAGCTCCCAGTCACACATTGGCTCCCCGCTGACCATCCCCAAACAAGAAATGCTTGCCCAAGCTCAGACCATGTTCGAGCAGATGGGAATTGCTGAAAACCATCAGGTGGTGACAGCATGTTCCTCTTGCAGCACCCATTCCCCTGCAGTCCCACTGGCTGCAATCCTGGGAGTGGGCAGATCCAGCCCTGCAGACCTTCTGCAGGCAGCACTCTGGTGTCACACTGTCCCCAGAGCAGAGGCATGCCTGGGTCCTGCCTGCCCCTACAATACTGCCAGAGCCCCTGCAGGCATTTGGAAATACACAGCTGCTCCTCGGCTCTTGGGTCCCAGGGAATGGCAGGGCCAGGAGCCCAGCTCAGGGCAGGGCTGTAGCACAGCACGGCCACATTAATTCTGGGTGAAACGTGTTGTTATGTGCATCAGGTTTTGTAATGGAACATGTTTAAAATTCAATAGAAAGAAAGATTAAAAAATAAGTTTCTTATCTAGAGGAGCCATAGAGCCAGTGAGGAAATTATGAATGTCTCGTTGTCCAAGGTTAAAGAGTGAGAGCTGAGGCATGAAAAGGCAGGAGATAAGATGAAATGTTTTCTGTTCAAATGAATGGGCTCCACTCTGCTCCCTAATAAACGATCAGTGTCAATATGACAAATTAATTCTGCATTGAGCTCCACTCAGGGCTCAGTGTGGGCAGGGTGGGGAGGGTCCTGGCCAAGCCTCCTCTGCCAGACCTGTGCCAGGGCCAAGCCAGCCCTGCACAATCCCCTGCGCTGGGAGGGTGGTGCAGGAGAGGCCCCACGTCCCTGGCTCTGCTGCTCCAATCCATGAGGAGGGCAGGGGATGCCCTGAGCCTCAGCAATGTGCTGCAGCCACCCGTGGGCTGGGCTCTGACTGGGACTACTCCATGGGCAGAGAGGGGACCACGCAGGACCCCAAGGACAAGGGGACAGGGATGACGCATCCCGGACTGGCGGCTGCGGCAGAGCTGTGCCAGCACGAGGAGCTGCTGGCAGAGCAGCCAGGTGACCCCACGCAAGAGATTGGACCTTTTAAAAGAGACAGTGACAAATGAAGCTCTGTTCCACTCGAGGCACAGAGGAAGGGGACAGGGAGGTGCTTCCAGGAGCTGCAAGCTGAAGGTCACCCAGGAGCCAGGTGAAGGCAAGGGGGAGTCCGGGAGGGGACAGTGCGGGACAGGAAGGTGCAAGCAGGGTGGGATGGTGGATGTGGCACCTGATGGACAGGGCCAGAGGTGCAGGCAGTGCTGGGAGGAGAGGGCAAGGAGGAGCTGACCCCACCCTGGGAGCAGGGGCTCTGTGGATGATGCTCCTCAGCACCCTGGTACATGCCTGGCACCAAGGCCGGGCCATGCCAGCCCTGGCCAGGGTAGCCCAGCCAGACCCACTGTGGTCCTGGCAAAGCCCCCACGCCAGAAAGTGATGCTGCTGATGGCGACTTGTTTTCCACTGATGAGCAGGAGCCCGGGGAGAGAAGCACTGTCCCTTGGGGTGGGGAGCAGGCTGTGTGGCCAGGCAAAGCCCAGTGATCCAGACACCAGCCCTGACACTCGCAAGGCACCGTTCCTGCTGGAGAGCAGCTCCCAGCCTAGCCCTGGGGCTGCACCAGCCAGGGCAGGAAAAGGCCAGCCATGCCAGGCCAGCAGGTGCCAGGGGAGGCAGGGCCCTAGGAGCAGCTGTTATTACTCACAGGAGATCCTTAGTGCAGGACAGACTCCTGCAGAAGACAAATCACAGCCGACACACAACACTGTTACTCCGTGTTTATCTCCAGCTGCCTGAGGGCAGAAGCAGGTAAAGTTACAGAAAATGTGGGGTGTCTGGAGCTCAGCATTGCTGCAGCCCCAGGCAGATCCACAGCCCTGTCTGCGCTGGAATCACTCACAGCCAGCCTCTGTCCAACTGGCCTGGCACAGGCAGGGACAGAGCAGAGCCCTCGAACTGGGGAGGCATCTCCATCACTGCCGTGGGGCAGGACTTGCTTCTTTTGGCGCTGCTGCACCAGCTTGGAACCCAGCTGACCAGGGAGGGTTCCCATGCCATCGTGCTGCCCTCGCCCCAGCCCTGTGGCTGGCATGGCAATGGGGCACTGCAGCAGCTGGGCTGTGGGACCTGCTCTGGGAAGGGTTAACAGCCTTCCACACCGACACTGGAGTGGAATGGAAAGAGTATCTCAACAGCTGAGATTAAAACAAGAAAATGAGTATAGAAATTATGTTTGTTAAAGCGAAATAGCTAATATAATCCTCAAAGGATTTTTCCTTTTGACTTAAAAAAAATCTAATATCTTCATTTCCATACCTTTTTTAAGCTAATTTGTGGAAAATTAAAATGGTGAACCCACAAAGGCTGCAGTTTAATTGAATCTTGCATCAGCCCTTGGTGAGCAGTCTCTCTTGGATTCCTTGATTAGTTCCCTCCATTAAATCATTTTTGCATCGTTTAGCTGAGATACTGTCTTCTGGCGGGTCTGGGACTCAGGGACCTGGATAACTCAGTCTCCATCTGAGCAGATGTAAAACGACACGCCATGCTCTGGAGATCTCTCTTCTTTGGCCTCCCGTGTCCATGGGACTCGCCCCTGTGGCTCGCTGCCTGGCAGACAGCAAGCACGAGCTGCCCTCAGCACCAGCCCTGCCTGGGCTCAGCACATCCCCAGCACAGGCACGGGGGGGCAGAGCCTGGGCACAGCTTCAGGTGGGTGCAGAGCCCAGGCTCCGCAGGGCTCAGGCTGGAGCGAGCAGGATGGGGAGCAGAGGGAGCAGAGGGAGCAGAGGGAGCAGTGCTTGGCACTGGACAGCTTAGAGGGGCTGCACTCACCCGCCTGTGGGAGATGGGGTGAGGTAGGGACCACAGTGTGACATCCTGGCAGGGGCCAGTCCTTCCTCTCTGCCCACCTGGAATGCCCTGTGCATGTGCTGCAGGCACCAGCCCTGCTGGAGCCACCAGTGCCCAGCATGGGCACCCCAGGGTGCGGCCTCAGTGCTGGCAGCCACTGAAGTTCACCTTCTGGGTCTCCCTGCAGAATCCCCTCTTTTTAAGTGTGGATCAATTACACCTGTCAGGGATGGCTCTTAGAGAACTTGCAGCCTTCCCTGTCCCATGGCACGACATTCCTACAGGGACAGGGCCACTCAGTCTCTCTGGGGGCACCAGCAGCAGTTGCACACCAGGACAGCTGGCCTGGCTCTGGGCCTGATGGGCCACGTTCCAGCCCTGCCGGTCTCCTGACCCCGTTGCACTCAGACTGGTGGGTCCTGGGTGAGCCAGCTCTCCCTCCTGCATCCCCTGTGCAACTCTGGCACCTCTCGCTGCCCCAGCAGTGGTGCAGGAGTGTTCTGATGGCCTTGTCAGGCTATCATGTCCCGTAGATTAAAACAGATTTATATAAAGTCCTTTTCACCCCATTAGATTACTCTGGATTAACCTTGATCTCAGTAATAGATGCTATAAATGTAAGTCCCGCTCAGGGGGATTTTATCCATATGTTCTTGGAAGGCAGAAAGTAGATAAATTCTTAGAGAAGGTCTTACTGAGCGATTAGAAAGATTTAACCTCTTCAGAGTCAGCTGGAGCTGCCTGCCCCTCTGCAGGGCGAGTGCTCAGCCCCACCTCCTCAGGCAGTGCCCCCCAGACCCAGCACCCCCAGACCCGAGCTGGGACACATCCTGTGCTGTCTCCCAGGGGTGAGGACACAGCGTGTTGTGCTACGTGACCTGACACCCCGCTGCTGCGTGGGGCTGCCCTGTAAAGCCTGGACTCTGCAGCCACCTGAGAATCCCACTGCAGTCATCTGGGGGGGGCTGGTGGCCGCCAGCACCTGAGCTGTGCTCATGAGCCCTGCACTGCCCCTTCAGAGCCAAGGGCTGCCTGATGCTGCTGCTGCCCTTGATTTATGGCCTGTGCTTTCCTTGAGAGCTTTGTGCTTTTCCATCAGCAGAAGGGCCAAGCCTGTTGGGCAGAGCCAGCTGCCGCCCTTCAGTGTTTCGTGGCTGAGAAACAGTTAATGCAAGGAGGGATGAAGGCAGGACAAGGAAATTCAAGCAGCTGTTCCAGCAGAGGAAGGGGGGAGCCAGCGCATTGCACTACCCAGCACACGTAGGTGTGGCCCGAAGGGGTGGCAGCAACCAAAATTAATTCCCCATCCCCTCCTGCTGCTGATATTAAATTGCTCTAAGCGCAGGCTGGAGCCAGAGCCAAGCTCAGCTCCTCCAGGAGAGTCTGACCAGCAAGTTGCCTTCTGCTTGCTGATCAGAGAAGCACCTAATGGAGGAAGGAGAATTTGGCACTGGGCTGGGCTGCAGAGAGCTGGCCCTGCTGGAAGCTGCTGTGATCACGCAGCCCGGGTAGGAGAGAGGAACCGGCTGTTGACAGCAGACACAGTAATGAAGAGGAGCCAGCTCTGTGGAGCAGGGCAGTGCTGCAGAGCCACAACATTCAGGGTGGTCTGTGGACTCTCCTGGGGTTCCCTGGTGGGGGCTGCAGTGCTGCTGCAGAGCACTGTAAGGTTGGAGCTGGTGGAAGGGTTTGATTTTAGCATTAATCATTGACTGCTGATCACGCTCCTGGCAGGGCTGGACAGTGGCAGGAAGGGGCTGGAGTTTCAGCTGTTCAGTCCCATGCCAAGGTGCTTTGCCTTGCAGGGGCATGGGGAGACAGCCCTGATAGACACAGCCCCCTCAGTGCTGCCCACCCTGTGGGTTGCATGGGCAGCCTGGACTGCAAATCTGTACTGCAATGGCACCACCCCCTGGGCTGGGGGGAGGCAGAGAGGTTACCCAGACCTGCCTGCAGCACAGGAGGACCAGGGGGAGCATGCCACCCCTCTGCTTATGCCCCCCAGCCAGGCACCTCTGCACACACGGTGGATGTACAGGAGGACCTGCACTGTTAGCAAAGTTTGGTGCAAATGGGCATGGTTGGCAGTGCCCTGCAGCCAGGGCTGCACCTGATGAGCTGTGGCACAGGGACAGAGCAGCCAATCCAGCTGGTGTGAGCAGAGCTCTCTTCGAGGAGCAGGCACAGGGGATGCAGAGTCAATACTGCATCCCCTGCCCTCAAGGGTGGGTGTGTTCACTACTGCAATGACCTTGCTGCCTTCCTCCTGCCAGTGGCTGTAGCCACAAATACCCCCAGCGAGGGGAAGCTCCATCTCCCTTGGATCAGCCAGGACCCACACTCCATCCTGGCTCTCCTCTTGCACAGGGGCATTTCCTGTGCTGGCTCTGCAGGGCCACGTCCATCCCACGTACCACAGGGGCCCTGAGCAGGTACAAGGCAGTTTTTGAACAATGACTTGCGCCGCAGGAAGAAGCACCAGCAAGGAGAAGTGGCTGCTCCTCATAACCATCAGTGGGACTCAGGCTGATGGCAGCAGCTGTGGAAGCATCCCTCTCAACAGTCTGCCCTGACCTGCTGCACAGCCCTGCAGCACCGTCCCTGCCTCGGTGCTGCTGCCCCTGGCAATCTGCAGGGCACCTGTGTGCAGCCCAGCAGGCACGCTGCTCCCTGTCCGAGGCGTGACTCTGCAGGGTGCCTCCCTGGGCTGTGCCCAGCTCCATCTCTCTTCCCTGCTCACCCAGGTACTTTGCATGGTCAGCTGAGCCTGCAGGCTCTGCCCACACCCCTTGCACCGCCAGCCTGCCCAGACCCCTGTTCTGCCTGGCTCAGGAGCCTCCTTCACGCTGCCACTCGCTGGGCCTCTCCTCGGGATGTGGCACCAGAGGGTGGGGAGTGCCAGCTCTGGTGTGGAGCTGGTGGGAGCCCCCAGTGCTCTTGAGACACCCCAATGCACTGGTGCTGACAAAGGCACTACCTGCATGCTGCAGCTACAGGGAGCAGCTGGAGCAGGGCAAGCTCAGCAGCAGCCTCCTTCCTGCCCCTCCACTGGGTCACCAGCCTCGGGGAGCACAGGGACAGGGAGCCCCGGCCACGCTCTCCACGGTCCCAGCCTGTGCTGTCCCCAGCCACTGCCGCGAGGTGCCGGGGTTTGTCCTGCTGTGCCCCCCCTCCCAGGGGGCCAGGAGGTCTTAGAGAGACGTACAGAAATTCTGCCTGCTGCCATGAGCTGTCACCTCCGATTCTGCTGAATATTTAAAAACCGCCTGAATCTGAAGTGACAAATCCATCATTGACCATCTGCCACTCTGCACGGTCACCCTGCAGCAGTCCCTGACATTTCCAGCTCTGCCCTGACACGAGCCAGTAACTCAGAGATGGAAGGCATCAGCCTCAGCAGGCTGACAGGCGCTGCCCCCCGCCTGCCCCAGGCCCCTCGGCAGCCCACGCACGGGGACAGCCGGGTCCAGGGCCCCTCCTGCCCCTCCCTGGCACAGGCTCCGTGTCCGTCTGCTGCCTCCACCGAGCGCACGGCTCCACGCACACCGACCCCACTGCCAGCACAATCTGGGGGACAGAGCCAGTGGGACACCCTGCTGAGGGCACGGCCATCCCCAAAGCTGGCTGTGAGCATCCCCTGCCATCCCTCGGAGCGGGGTTGTCCCGAGGGACAGGGATTGCTGCAAGCCCCTTGGGCAGCACTGAATCCCCCTGCACCTGTTCCAGAGGTTACAGGTGAGTGAGTGAGTGGGGCTCCACTGCGGGCCCCCAGAAGTCAGTCCCTCCCTAGGGCTGCACAGGAGTCCTGCCACATCTCCACGGCCGGCCAGAGCAGCCAGGCTGCCTCAAACTCTGCACAAGGGTTAGGGGAGATGACTGCTTGGGCATGAGACACAGCCCGTTCCAGGGCCCGCTCCTAGTCCTTGACAGGGCCTGTCCTGTGTACACCAGGCAGGACAGCACGGGATGGGATGGTGCAGGGAACAGGCTGCTTTGAGGCAGTCATGCCCAAGAGAAGTGCACGTGTTCACTGCCACACGTCCCCGTGGCAGCACAACGGCCACACTCACTGCTCGGCTGTAGCCAGTCGTCCTGCAAGGTGAGCCCATGCTCAGCCATGCTCCCTGCCCCACAGGGACAGCTCTGGGGGTCCCCCTCTGAGAGGTGGTCTCCTCAAGCCTGCTTCCCACACAGGATGCGGGAGGAGTGTTTCAGCTACCCACTTTCCAGCAAGGCTGCTGCACCCTGTTTGGGGACCCATGGGTGGCACTGCTCATCTGGGCTCTGAGCCAGTGCAGTCCAGGCTCCAGCATGGAGCAGGGGAGGCTCAGGAGCTCTTCTGGAGCAAGGGATGCTCCGGGAAGGCAGCATGGCTCTTATACCCTGTGGCCCCAAGAAGGGCCAACAGGTCGTCTCTGCAGAGCTGCTCCTGGCAGGTCTCCACAGAGGAACTGTACTGCAAGGCCACAGGGCTCCTCACCAGCTCTCCAGTGTCTGCAGCAGCTTGAGGGGGAGGCTGTGGGGCCAAGTGCCAGGAGACCCCACAGGGGATGCTGTGGGCCATGGCCCTACACGTCCTGCTTGGCTCAGACCCGAGCAGAGACAGCCGGGCTGCAGGAGAGCTCCCGCCAGCCATTCGCTCCGTACTTGTAGCTGGCACAGAGCTGCAATTTACAATCAACCTGCTGTTTGAGCTAATTGTGCTGTAATTGCTGAGCTGTGCTCCCTCCTGTTCCACCAGCGAGAGGCAGTTCTCACACTTCTCTTGGCAAGCTGGCACATCCACGGTCAGCCCGCGTGCTTCCACCCCAGCCATGCCCCGGGCAGAGGCAGTTTTCCTCTCACTCCTCTGCCAGCAAACACCACCCCGTGCTTGGCAGCTGCTGGTCGCTCTAGAAACCCTCGTTGGAAGCAGCTGCTGGAGGCCACAGGATGACCAGGACCACAGTGCCTTGTACACGTGGATGGGCAGGCACTGGGCACTTACCGAGATGCCTCTGCCTCCTGGGAAGGCATCTTGCCAAAGTTTCCTTTATTCTGGATAAAATATGGGCAATTGGAGGAGCAGAGCAGGCTGTGCTGGGTTCAGGGAGCGGCTGGGTAGGGCCTGGGGTCCCATTGTCCCACTGCGAGGCAATGAGCTGCTGAGCACTGGGGAAGGGAGATGCCAGGTCATCAATTGCAATTAAAGGACACTGTCACTGCCGGGGTTGGGCTGGCTCCCAGCAACTCCTGTCACTCCCCCGTGCTGACACCGCAAAACTTGTACATCCTCTGTGCTATTTAAAAATCCCATCTTTAATAACTCGGAGACATCAGGAACCTGCATGACAGGCACGGGGGGATGTCAGACACCAAGGGGACAAGCACAAGGGGAAGCCACTCCCTGGGGAGCAGGGGGTGCTGCAGGTGGTCCCAGCCCCATGTGAACAGACAGGCAGCCCCGGGCTGTGTCCCCTGCGGGCTCAGTGTCCCCTGCAGGCTCAGAGCCCCGGGCTTGGTGCCCTCCGCTGTGCCCTGGGGTGGGGCTGGCGCGGGGTCGCGGTGGGGCAGAGCTGGCAGCGCCGCAGGCAGCGCCGCAAGCTGTCCCCGCTGCAGGCGGCGTGTGCCTAATCAGCGCTAATCAGGTCTCTCACTAATTGCGGGGCCTCCCGCAGGGTGGTGAGGGCTGGGGGGTGCGGAGGAGGGTGGCACTGCCCTCCCCATCCCCTCTCCCGTCCCGGACAGGTGTCACATCTCTTGTCAAAGGCATCTATGGAGAGTGGGTGTTAAACACTCACAAAGGCGCTGGGATTCTTTCAAGTGAGAACGGTTTGAAGAGTCAGTTTTCCTGAGAAAATTCATCCCTCTTCACATCCCAACAGTTTGTCTCCAAGGTCACTGTACCACTGCGTTTTCCCCGCAGAGTCACTTGTGGTCCCAGCAGTGGGCAGCCTCATCCTGCTGCCTGCCTGCTGTCCATCCTGCCTGCCTGCTATCCATCCTGCCTGCCTGCTATCCATCCTGGCTGCCTGCTGTCCATCCTGCCTGCTTGCTGTCCATCCTGCCTGCCTGCTATCCATCCTGGCTGCCTGCTGTCCATCCTGCCTGCTTGCTGTCCATCCTGCCTGCCTGCTATCCATCCTGGCTGCCTGCTGTCCATCCTGCCTGCTTGCTGTCCATCCTGCCTGCCTGCTATCCATCCTGGCTGCCTGCTGTCCATCCTGCCTGCTTGCTGTCCCTCCTGCCTGCCTGGTGTCCCCATGGGATTCCCAGCAGAGGAGGTTGGCTGGGCACTGACCCTCCTGGCTGGGCACTGACCCTCCTGGCACAGGGTCCTGCCCAGCACCCCTGGCTTGCCAGGATGTCTGCAGCTTGTCCTCATCATGGGTTTGTGCCTTCAAACCCATCTCCACCTGACAGGCTGGGGCCTATGTAAATTCCCACCATAGTCACACTGAGAGCTATCAAACTATCTAATTTAATTTCTTTGTGAAAATAAATAGCTAAAGTGGCCCTAGGTACATGCATAAATACTTCAGCTTTATGTTGGGCCTGTTATTACTTCTCCCAGCTCGTGCAGTTGTAATGCACACTTAATAAGTACATATTTATTGCATGCCTCATCCTGGTGGAAGAGTAGGGAATTTTTGCTGAATTAGCAGGAAAACAGCTTAGTCTGTAATAAAAAAGGGAGGGAGTTAAACAAAAATATGCTGGGTAATTAATGATTGAGCTTTGAATGGCCATAATTTTTTATTAAGCAAGTATGCAAATATGGCGTAAGTGGCTGTGTTAGTATTCAATGGCTTTTTTCAAATATTGATGGCTGATCTCTGGTAAGACTCTCTCTCTTTTCTTCATGCCTGTGTGCACCATGATGAGCTAACGTGAGCACTCCTGTGTGTCCATGTGGGAAGCTGGGAGCAGGTACCCAGGGAGGTGTGCTGCTCCTGTGCAGCCCTGGCCAGCTTCGCTGACCCACACACCCCCTCATCTCCCTGCTGCCTGCTGCCAGCCGCTGGCTCTGTCTCTGCTGCTTTCTTTGCCTCCCTGATCCATTTGCTGCACGCTTCATTAATCCTGATAAATGTGTGGGTTAGTGCTGGGAGAAGCAGCTCCAGGGATGCTGCCACCGTGGAGCTCCCTGTGCTCCGCTCCCGCTCCGGAGGGTGGGTGCTGGCACCACCAGCCCTGGGACAGTGTCCTGCTGTGCAACCGTGGAGCAGGGAGAGCGGGGGACAGGCACAGGGAGAGGGATAATAGGCCCCAGGCCTGTGGAGCAGAGACGTCCCATGCAGAGCTGCTCTGTCCCCAAGCACCAGCACCACAGCCATGCGAGCCAGGATGGGCGTGCAGGTGACAAAAAGTTACTGAGCTGTGGCCAAACCATCACTGCTGTGGCTACCAGTGACTGCTGTACCCTGTGCAGACCCCGAGTCACAGCAGGGCAGCACAAGAGGTGACACAGACTCCATGAGTAGCTGGCTGCCCCTTCTATAAGAGGAGGGTCCCAAGGGTCATCTGGCTGTCCTGGAGCTGCAGAGACACGAGGGGGTATGGCAGCACTGTGGGTGTCCCAGCCACAGGGGCCAATCAAGCTTTTGGGACTGTTGATGTGACACAAGGGGGCTGCCCATGGACAGCACCAGGAGGCTCTGCTCCCCAGGTGAGTCCTGTTGCTCTGTGGTCAGAGAAGTTGGCTTGGTGGAGCAGTTTTTGACATGGCCCATGAGCCCCAGGGGGAGCAGACCCCGAGTCCCTCTTCCCATCAGAGCAGCAAGGCAGGGAAAGACACCAGCCAGTGAGGACAGCCGGGCTGCAGGAGTGACAGGGCCGTGGCAATGCACACAGCAACGCTGGCAAACAGCAAGCTGATCTTCCCATTAGCCCTCATTAGCACGTGGCTGAAAGACAACACGAGTTTAAATTAAGAAGACATCACAGTGGTCCCAACTGTGTTACCGCTGTGCTCGGGAAGAGCCCGACAGCTGCTGTTTAATACACCTTCAGGATCTGCCAGGGCACACACAGGCTGCACAGCACAGCGTCTGCCTCAGCCCACACGTGCTTCTGCATGGCTGCACACCTCCACACGCACACAGCACCTGCCTCTGCACGTGCCCAGCACCCTGCACATGTGTGTGCAGGGGCAGGAGAGCCATGCTCAGCTCTGCTGCCCAGGATGTGTCCCTGGGGCAGGAGGTGCTTTCTCCATCACCGGAACACCTTGCTGTGGCTCCATGTGTGTCTCTGTGCTGGGCAGTGGATGTGTCCCTGTATGCCTTCGAGTGTGGCCACGACACAGCTCTCTCACGCTGTGCCCTCCTGAGCCCAGGTACCCAGAAGGAGCCTGTGGATCTAAAGAACACCCAGGGTCAGACTGATGGGTGGTTGCTGCCAGGGAAACAGCATCAGTCTGGAGTTGCTGCTCCCAGCATGGCAAAGTGGGATATCAGCGCTCCATATTTACACTGCACATTCCCAGTGTGATGCCTGCTAATGACTCCCACTGCTACGGGGGAGCTGCTGGCTGTCAGGAGAAGGAAGGAAAGAAAAAAATCTGTTTGTGGGCATGAGAGGAGCCAGAACCATGTGATGGGAGGTGTAGGGGGGCTGATGCTGAAGGTGTGAGCTTTCCCCTCTCAACAGGGACAGCAACCTGCTGATGTCCCCCACAGGTGTCCCACATTAGTATCCCACACAGGCAAGCCTTGCCTGCAAGCTCATCTGCCAGCCCACAGCTCACGCCTGAAGGCCTGCAGGAGCCCCAGGCAAGGATTGCTCTTGCCCTTTGTGCCAGGACTTGCAGAAGGGCTGGGGTGTCTGACTGGTGAACAGAATGGGTGGCAGGTACTGCACCGTGGTGGGACTCACAAGGGACAGGATGCTCCCACTACTCATGGCCAGGTGAGTGAGGAAAGCTGTGCTCAGGGATAGATTGTGCTTCCAAGGCCACAACAGCAACAAGCACTCTCAGCCAGGGATTGTGAATTTCCCCACACATTTAGTGACAGTATTGGAAATGCATCTGAGTACATTAAACTATTTCAGATAGAATTAACTGTGCTGGCCATGTGCTGGCACAGGGAGACCTGCAGGTGCTGCCCTGGACAGCTCTGGAAACTTCAACACATTGGGAAGTGGTGGGCACTGACAGCCAGGAGCTGCTCCTGAGAGTCCTGAGTCACTGAGATCACTGGGCTCCTCTACCCACGTGCCAGGCTCTCCCCACACATCCACACATGGCAGTGCCCAGGCAGGAGGCAGGAAAGGCAAGGTCTGGAGCCCGATGGTCTGCACTCACCTCCCTGCAGGGAGCAGCCCAGACCCCAGCCCTGGGAGCACAGGCTGCCAACGCAGCAGAGAAATCGGTGTGGGGACAAGTGCCAGGTGCCCCTTCGTGTCTGAGATGGTGAGTGGGAGAAGGAGAGGTCATCTCCACAGGCCACCTCGCTGGAGGAGCAGAAAGCTGCAGCACAGAGCTCAGTGCAGACCTGCTGCCTCAATTATTTATAGGTACCATGGGTAGAACATGTTTTAATGACATTTGTGCTGGAGCTCAGCAGTGCGGATCTGCAGCCAGCCAAAAGGAATATGTCAGAGGCTTTATGGCCGGTAAAAGCAGCGTGTCAATCACAGTGGCATGCTCACCTCAGCCCTGGATCTGCTCTCCCTGCCCCGAGGAGAGCCTGCTGCTGCCGTGATGGATTGATGGGCAAACCCACAGACACACCAGCATAAGTCACCGGGCCTTTTTTATGGGTAAATCACAAGTAATAAGGTTTCTCAGTAGAATTAGAATGACATCCTGGAAAATTATGCTCTGGTTTTACAGCATATGATGGAAAAGCAATGGACACTTTGGAAGGGGATGCCTGTCCTACCATCAGGCAGCCATGGCTCGAGGCTGGGCGCGGATGAAGCGAGCCTGGTTGGTGCAAACTTGAGCAGGAGATGAAAGAGACAGGACGGACCTGGCAACGTGATCTGCACTAGACTGCACCAGCTCTGCACCCAGGACCCACCCCAGGCCCCAGAGGCCCTGGGTGATGTCTGGGTGCTGCTGTGCATGGGCAGTGCTGGCTGTGTGCAGCCCTGCATGGGACAGCCTGGCAAGGAGCACAGTTGCCTCTGGATCCCAGCAATGTCTGCAGCGACAGGAAAGGGACGTGTCTCTGCCTAACCTTGTAATCCTGCAGCCAACTTCTCTGTGCAGCTGGTGGGCTAGGGGTCCACAGGCCAGGGCCCTGGCAGCCAGACCTGAAAGCAGATGAGGTTCCAAATCAAGCCATCTGGACACAACACGCTCCAGCAGCTTCCCAGAGAAGAACCTAGGACACAGAGCTGTGATGCTGAAGCACCTCCAGCTCACCAGTGTGTCTGACAGCATGCCTTGTGCTGGGATTTAAGGACAATTGGCCCTTGTGTCTTTTTGCATTTCTGCTTGCAGAGTGTCATTTTCTTCAGAAAATGCTGTTTTGCAATTACTGTGAATTACACATGAAAAGCAAGCGACCACGTATTGATTGGAGCCCAAGAAAAACACCAAAGCCATTTAGAGTAGATTAACTTTTTCTGGAAAACGTCTTCACAATTATTTAAAGAGATTAATCAGTTAATTTTAGGTCATTTACCATTGTTTCCATGGCCTAGCCTGGACTATCCCCCTCCCCACTGTGGACAGAGCTGAGGCCTTCTCAGGAGGAGGAGTGCCCGGAAGAGGAAGGTCAGTGCAAGCAGAGGGTGCTGCTCTCTGGGTCCCCGTGGAGACTGAATCACACAGCTGCCTCAGGGCAGGGCTTAGGGGAACCCTCCTCAGCCAACCCAAATACCTGCCTGCTCCATGCCAGGTGCAGCCAAAGAACAGGAGAGCAGAATTCCTTGGGCTGCATCCTGGGTCATCGCTTGTGCACCCTCGCTCTCCTCCCGCTCCCCATGCCAGCATGCTGCAGGCAGAGCAGGCTCCTGGCCTCGAGTATTTCAAAGCATTTTTTTTCTTCAGGAAGAAAGAATTGAAGTCAAATAGCTCCTGTGGTGGAATACTTCCCAAATGTCAACACAATCTGTGCTACATTACGGGTAAATGTGATAATCTTAACGCCTGGCTTCTTAATGTCAGTGGCACTGAAGTCTGATGGATTGACAGACTGCCAGAATGACACGCAGTCATAGCTGATAAGGGCTCTCTCCGGGGAAATCACAGCTTTTTAAAGATGTTGGCAGCTACTAGCAAGTACCTTTTTATTTAAAAGGATTACAAGCATTGATTGCACTTCCTGTTTTCTTTTTATCACATTCCTGCACCAAGTGAAGCTTGTGCTGCGAGCTGAGCTTTTCAGACAATTATTCTGGAATAATGAAGGCGTGTCATGTTGCCTGTAATGAGTGTTTTCAATGCCTAATTTGCGTGCAGTGTGAAGGGATTTCAACAGCTGCCTGGCTCCTGGCTAAAGGTGAGTGACTCCTGACCGCGGTGGAGGCTGCCGTGGGCTGGCTCTGCCGGGGTGGATGGCAGCTCGTGCTTCCCCCAGCAGAAGAGGGATTAAAACTTCACGAATTACCACGGTTAAAACACAAGCTAAGGGGATGTGTTGTGCTTAGAAATGGCTGGTGGCTGTTTCCCCAGCGAACAGCTGGACCAATTCATGCTCACCTGAGCAGCTCCTCCACAGCAGCGAAGGAGAGAGATGAAAAATGGGTGTCTATAAACCTGCAGTGTAGCTGGACAGGGCAGTTAACAACCCTGAGCCACAAACACTTGCTGTCACTGACTACAGATGAGGAATGTCTAAGAATCACCACTTGGCCGCCCAACCAGGGCCGATGGGCACACGCAGCAGCAGCAGCAGCAGAGGTGGGTGGATGGTGAGACTCACTGCACGGCCCAGGGGAGGCAAACACCGAGGCACTGGGCTCCTCCTTTCACCCCTTCTTGCTGCCAATGTCATGCTCTTAAATGCCAGATTTGACCCCTCACAGCTGGGTTCCAGTGTTGGTGAGGGCAGGTGGGATGGGCCGTGGGAAAGCCAGGGTGGTGTGATTGCTGCGTGGGGAGCCCTGGTTGTGCTTTGCTGTGTATCCCGACTGCTGCAGACTCTGCCCACCCATGCTGGATTCAGCTTTGCAGAGCTAAAGGTATTTCCCTAAAAATTTGAAGAACAGTCATTCAATCCACACTCATCTGGAAAGGAACTGTGAGGCTGGAGAAAGCACAGGCTGGGATGTGTGACTGGCAGATGATGGCCAGCCTGGCTGCCCAGCATGGCACCAGCATCCTGAGAGGATATAGTCCTGCTGGCAGCAGGAACACCAGCTCTCCACCACACTGCCCTGGCTGCTCCACACTGTGAGGGGTGGTCTCAGCCCCACTGACTGCCCAGAAGCACAATTCCAGGGCTAAGTGAAATTCAATGATTTTGTTTCTCTCCAATTTCTCTGGTTGTGGTGACAGAGCTGTGACAGCTGCCTGGAAACACAGCTCTGCTCCCACCAGTGAGAGGGGAGCAAGAACTGCTGCTGCCAAGCACAAAGCCAGGTCCTCTCCAGATACTGGGAACACTCCTGGGATGGGCCGGGAGGCAGCAGAGCCACAGCAAGTAGAGAGCACAAACCAGAGTTCTGTGACAGCAAGAGAGCCCTGACAAGACAGAGCTGCTGCCTGCACCAAGCACAGGGCAGAGATGTAAAACAGAGATTTTGCTGAGCAGGGAGAGTCTGACACCAGCCCTGAAAGCAGCTCAAGGGCTGGGTAAATGAAAGGACATAGGGGGCTGGGATATTAGCCGTGGTGGAGGTGGTTAAAAGGACTCAGCTTTCTGGTGATAAAGCAGCTTCCTCAGAGGGTATGGGGAGAGAAGGGATCACCTTCCAGAGCAAGATATTGCCAGTGGGAACGGGAGGTAGAGGTTGACACAGCCTTGCTACATTCAGCTACCAGAGATGGATTTTCCTCCTGGGGTTGAAGGTATCACTGCCCTTTTTTCACTTCCTTTTAATGATCCCAGCAGATCACATCCATCTTTTGCAAATACCTCTCTAGAGGAGACCTGGACACCTTGCCTTCTGGAGCTTGCCATGGCTCAGTGCAGGCACTGGAGGTGACTGATGCAGCCTCCCTGTGCTGGGGATGCAAAAGGGGCTGCAGCAGCCTGTGGCTGATGGGACATAGCAGCACCAGCCCTGTAGGACCCGTTCAGAATGTGGGGCAAGTGCCACTGTCCTTGGCCAGCACTGCCAGCAGACAGCCACAGGTCACATCCCGTGTGGAAAGCATCAGCTGCAGAGCAGGACTGGCTTCCCCTCCTGCAGAAGGAGGACGAGAGGGACCTGCCCTTACCCTGCTCTGCAAAGAGGCTGTTGTGCAATTGCTGGAGAGAGAGAAGCTGCTATAGAAGTATTTCCTCAGAAGGGGCTGTGTTGAGGAGGCATGGAGCTATTCAAGCATCTTCACAGATGCTTCTGCAATCAAAGCTCTCAATAATCCTCCTCTTTTGTAGTGAAGGGTCTGGTTCTGACTGGCAATTTGTTGCTTTGAGCTCTCTCCATTTCCCCACAATATACAAGAAACAAATCCTCCTGCACAGCGCAGGCTCACGCTCAATGCCAGGCACTTGTCACCTCCACTGCAATGAGCACAGTGACTGCAGACGCCTCCTCCTCCTCCTCACTGTGGAGTTCCCAGAACACTCCAGACCCCAGAGTGTTTGGGTGCCTGAAGTGGGACAGCAGGACTTGGAGAGCTGCAGCTGGATGAGAGTTCTTGTTGCCAAGGGCCTGGGCTGGAAACTCGGGTACAAACACTCAGCTCTTTGCAAACAGCAAGGGACCAAGTGTGCAGACCTGCCAGAGCAGGTGGCTGTGACCACAGCACTGACTGGCTAGCTGTGAGGGGGCAATTAATGGTGCAATTAATGGTGATGCTGGCAGAAAGAACAGTCAGAAAGCAGAAAGGCTTCCTCAAGGCTGGCAGCTGTAGAGGCACTCACTGTGAGAAGGAAAACTGCATGGACACCGAGGTCTGAGAGCACACCTTGTGCCTCTGGAAAACCCTCCGGCCTCAACCCTTCTGTCACAGCATCCACTAACTGCTGTCATCAAAGGTCACCAGATGCTTCTTCCATAACATTTAGTGAATAATCAAGGGAACAGGATGGAGTGGAGGCAAGGGGATGGTGAAGGATAAGGAAACACTCAAAGACCTGGGGGAGCAGTAATCCTGTTTTGGAGCCAGGACTGCATGATGCTGTTTAAATGAGCGTTCCTTTACGGAGCAGTTTAAAGTCTGCCTGTTGTATCTGCTGACCTACACTGAAGCCACCACTCAGCCATGTCCCCTCTCTCTGTGCCTGCTCCATCCCTCCATGGTGTGCCACTGTCACACTGATGGTGCTGGAGCATTTGCAGCCACCTCAGTGAGGCTTCCCAGGCCCAGGGAGGGTCACGCTTCTTTGCCGTGAGCACCTTGATCTTTCCCCAGCCCCTGGCCATCAAGGAAACCACCAGCAATTGATTTAGCTGGGTCAGGCCAGAATGTCATTTATTTGCATCATTTCAGTATTAAAACTGAGTTTGAAGGAGGGTTTTTTAGCTGCTGCCAGTAACTGAACACTGCTGTAACACACAGCATCACCAAAATGAGAACGGGTCAGGTACCAAAGCTGTTGACAATGCTCAGCTGGACTGAATCCATCCAGAATTACAGAATCCTACAATGGTTTGGGCTGCTCAAAGCACAACCCAACTTTCTCCTGAAAGGGATGGAGAAAACCAAGGGCATTTTTTTTTTCACTGTTCATTTTCATTTTTTTCAGATTCAGAGAGTAAAAATGACCCTTCTCTTGAAGAAGCTTTTTCTGATGAGCATTTCAAAGAAAAATGGGAGGAAGCCAGAGATGCAGCATCCTGCCAGTGGGAACATGCCACAGGGGTTGGCTGTGCCATGGCCCATCAGCCACCCAGCCCCTCGTGGAAGACACCAAAGGGACCACAAGGACAGGGCAATATAAGGAAAAGAAAAAAGACAAAAAAGAAGCACGTAAGACTCAGGCTAGACGACAAGGAAATAATTTATTTCCAGGTCCCAGAAAGACCTTGAAAAAAATAACAAGGGTGAGGAAATCAACCTTCTAATTTCATCTGGGTAGAGAAACAGAACCGAAGTGACTCCATCAGACACGGTGGCAGCTGCCAGCTCCTCCTGCGGGGCGGGCAGGGGGTGCGGGCACGGCGCTCCTCCCGTATTTACAGTGGGATGGGAAC
The DNA here is from genome assembly GCF_015832195.1 of Motacilla alba alba. Classification (NCBI taxonomy): domain Eukaryota; kingdom Metazoa; phylum Chordata; class Aves; order Passeriformes; family Motacillidae; genus Motacilla; species Motacilla alba. Next base: position 7,293,771 of record NC_052035.1, on the reverse strand, counting down.
TGAAAGGCGAGCGGGAGTGCATGCGCTGCTCGGGATGGGGAGAACCCGCCGGGAGGGGGGCTAAACACGTACCCTGTCAGACCCCATCTCCTAGGACAGAGCCCTGCTATTGCACAACACTTGGCTAGAGGAAGGGCCGGTGCCCGAGGGGCTCAGCTCCGCAGCCCGGAGGGAAAACACAAACACGTTCCTGAGGAAAGAGAGGGATTTCTCCGTTCTCCTGCTGGGAGGTGCGGGGTGCCACGTGCTTGAGACGGCGTGGCCAGAGCTGGCACTCGAGGGCCCTGCTGCCTCCCCAGCATCATCACAGTGAACCAGCAGCACGCTGGGCACAGGCGCCAGCCGCAGCACCATCGCCTCCTCGGCGGGACCAGAGAGGCCACGAGGGGCTCCTGGTCCCAGACTGAGCCCAGCTGGGGCTCTGCACAGGGCCATGGTGGCAGTGGGCAGGAGCAGCTGAGGGCAGGCACTGTGGCAGAGCCAGGTCCTGTCCCTCTCTGCTGCTGGGTCTCGTGCTGCAGCCAAAGGACCAACGCCAGCAGCCGGGAAGCAACACACGGTAAAAAATGGACACACATGTACATTTACAGTTAAACCTTCTCCAAAGAGAGAAAACAGTGTCTGTAGTTAAACGAAAAGGACAAACCCAATGACAAGCCCAAGATGTGTCAGGCCTTGGGAGACCGTATCAGTTACCTATCAATGATATAATTGATTTTTTCCCAACATGATCAGATAAGGAGCTGCACCAGCCAGGATGGCCTGAGGTGCTGTGCAAGGACATCACGCTACAGGCTGTTCAGTTTTCCCTGTGGTAGTTGGCAGGCTGGGAAGGCACTGGGCACCCAGTGCTTTCCTCCAGCATCATCTGCAGCCTAAGGAGCAATGGCACATCCCACTGGCACATTCCTCACCTGCCTCCCAAACCCAGGAATTACATGCAAAAGCAGTCCTGCTGGGAGCTCACGCTGGCTTGCTGCAGGATACTGTGCTGGGGTGGGGACACCCTGGGGATCCTGAGGTGTCACAGATGTGCCGCCAACCTGCAGCCAGCTCGGCCCCAGAGCTGTGCCAGCAGGTTCTGGCCTCACACACATCTCCTGGGATGGCTGTTCTGTTGCCAATGGTGATGCTCTGCTGTCAGCTGGGTACAAGCAGGAATTATTCTTCCCAGCCAGGGGCCGGGGTTCTCCTGCACCCTGCAGCAAGGTCCTCCATGGGATGCAGCTCTGCCCCCGCCACTGTGGGCCAGGGAGCACTGCCATCCTGCCTGCTCATGCCCTGTGCAGGTCACGCCATTTGGTGACAGCCAGTGCCTGGCTGGGAGCCCTGCAAGCGCCAGGGCCTGCCTGTGTGAGGGGCTGGCAGAGCCCACCTGGGCACACCCCAGCACTGCAGCTGCTCTGCGGCCAGGCCACATCGTGCCTCGGTGACAGGTGGGACATCCCTGTCTGCCACTGGGGCTGTGGGGCACACCAGGACTTCGCAGACAACGTCTGCTGTGCAGGGAGTGCTGGGGATCCCCTTCACATCACCAGCACCTCTGTGATCACAAGACAGGGGTGAAGTGCTTGCAGCACGGAAGGGAAACCTGGTTTGAGCCGTTCTGCAGGATGTGATCCCAGCGTGGCATCCTCCCTCCAACACCGTGCCCGCAGCCGGGGGCTATTGAGAGCCCCACAGGGAGCAGCGAGAAGGAAGACTTCGAAAAGCAAGTAAACTTAGGAGGGGAAATCTGAACAGAAGTTAAAAGCTTGTTTCCCTCAGCAAGGAAAGCTCTTAAAGAAATCAAAGCTCTTTAAATGCTCCGACTCAAGTGACAAAAACAATTTAGACAACAAAAGGCTCCCGGTTTGCTCTTCTCTCCTGGATGGGGATCACCGAACAGATCTATTTAAATGATAATTTGTGGGGGAGAAACCCTCTCCAAACCCTCTTGAATTAGATTTTCTCCTTCTTAAGTCAGTTCGTAGTGCTTTAATGGAGACTGGCTTTGAGGAGATGAGGACACCCTGGTGGCTCCTCTGGGCTCCCCACGTGGGTGCGGAGCCCACCCGAGCCGAAGGCAGCTGCAGAGGAGCAGTCTCGGTGCAGCCTCTCGCCGGCAGCTGTGGAGTCTGGCCGAGGAGCACACGATCCCCGTGTGGCACCTCTCGGCCTGGAGCCCCAGTCCAGGAGGTGGCCGGAGCCCAGGAGGCTGCAGGGGCAGCTAGGACTCCTCGCCGTCCTCGTCGCCCCTGCGCCCCGCGTACAGCGCTGCCAGCTGCCGGAAACGTGGCCCCCAGCCCCCCAGGTAGGAGAAGTCCTGCTCTGAGCCGCTGGACCAGGTGTTGATGGAGCTCAGGGAGGGCACTGGGGAGTCCGAGCCCTCGAAGGCATAGGTCTGGAACGAGTCATAGGGTGGCACAGAGAGGTCCTCGTCCGCCTGCTCCACCTTCCTGCAGATATAGTCTCTGAACACAGAGAAGTCCAGGTCTGGGCTCTGCACCCACTGTGGGAGGGCATGGAGCTCCGAGGCTGGGTTTCTGCCCGGGCCCCCCTCTCCTGGCCCCCCACCTCCATCACCAGCTTTGATCTCACTGAAGTCATAGAGGCTGCGCAGGGCTGACATGTCATAGGCCTCTGTGTCCTGCTCACCACCTCCTTCATCGTTGTATTTGATGACATTGTCTCTCATGTCCTCGTCATCCTCAGAGGTCAGGTGGCTTTTGTGGTGTCGTTTCAGCGTGAGGATCAGAAGGACCAGCACTGGGAAAGGAAGAGACAGTCAGAGGGGCGTGGACTCTCGGGGACGCTGTGCTCCTGCAGGGCGAGGACGACCCCTGCTCGGTGGCAGGGGTGGCACAGCACCCCCAGCACGGGGAGCACTGCTGGGATGCCAGACAGCTCCCACCAGCCAGGCTCTCGAGCAGCAGCCCTGCTGTGTACTGGACTGGAGAGAGGTTTGCCCAGGCTCCAGGGCAGACCGGGAGCTTCCCTTGCCATGCAGCGTGACCACCGAGACAGGAGGGAGCGACGGACAAACACACAGCTGGACAGACAAACGGATGGGTCTGCAGAAGGTGAGCAGGAAAAGGGGCGCATGATTCACAGTAGCAGCTAAATGCTGGGTGGGTGAATGCGGAGCAGATGGCACAGAGCCTGAGCAGCGAGCCGCAGCTGTGTCCTGGATCATCACCCATTCAGCCCATCACCTTTAAAGCACCAATGTGCACTTTATTTGTCTGGGCAATTAGGCAGAAATTTGTTTGCACTGCGTTGGAAAATGAAACCAGTATATAAAGTGCACCCTGTGGGAAAGGGTTTTCTGAACGGAGATGCAGCAGGAGACAGGGAGTGGAGCCATGCCAAGGAGAGGAGACCTCACCAAACAATGTGCTGCCTCCCACAGATGTCTGGACAAGCCTTGGAGCCGGCCAGGAGCCAGCTCTGGGGCCAGAGAGGGCTTTCAGCAGCTGCATCCATCAACTGTCCTGTGTTAAACCTGAGGGCACTGCAACACCCCTCATTCAGAGCCCCTTCCCACAAGCACACGCTCCCCATGCCCAGCAAAGCTGTGTCAGTGTGCCAGTGGCAGGCAGCAGCATTCTGGGCTATACAGGTCCTGACCTAGGCAGCACTCTGGTTTGACCACAGCCCAGCTCTCATCCTGCCCACACACTCACACATGCTCCAACACTGACCTTTTCAGGTAAGAGCACAGCTGTGTGCCCCACAGCCACCACCCCTGCCCACACGCTGGGATCACACAGCCCCATCTGCTGTGGGATGCCTGCTGTGGGCACAGCGTGGCAGCTGGCAAGCAGCTCTTGGCTCCTGCCTGTCCAGGCAGGGAGTGAGCCAGCAGCTCTCCAGGCTCTGCTGGGCAGCATCACACCTGCCTGGCACAGGGAACTCTGCTCTGGTTGCCCTGTGGAGCCCAGCACACGTGAGCTGTGGCAAACATGGGAGCTTCCCCACTGGTCCCCCCGGCAGGGGCTGAGGTTCATGCCGCCCATGCTGCAGCTACCAGGCAGGAGACAGATGCAGAGAAGCCTGCTCTGTGCCCCCAGCTCTGTGCCCCCAGCACCTGCCTGCACACATTCACGTGATGCTGATGGAGTGGAGCAGGGATGGACAGGGAGGACTCGGGGACAGGCAGGCACTCACCAACCAGGATGAGGACGCAGACCAGCAGCGCGATGAGGGCGCCGGGGCTCAGCGTGGCTGACACGACGTAGGCGGTGCTGTTGCAGGACTGGATGGCCCCGTTGCTGTCACAGCCACAGACACGGATGGTCAGAGTCCCTGTGCTGCTCAGGGCTGGGGGGCCGCTGTCCACCACCAGGATGGGGAGCAGGTACACATCCTGCTCCTGGCGATTGAAGCCCACTCTCTGTGTGTGCACCGCTGCCGTGTTGTCTGCGGGGAACAAGCAAAAGCACAGCAAAGTCACCCCCACATCACAGCCTGCAGCACCTGCCAGGGGCTCCCCCGTGCTCTGGGTGAACAGCAGCTATTCCTGCACCACCTCCAGCAGCTATCCTGAGAGAGCCTGGGGCCTCCCCTTCCTTCACCACATGGACCCAGCTCATGGCTCCCTGGCACTGCAGACCCCTCTAGCCTGAGTGCCTGAACATGGCCAGCTCCACTCCAGCACATTCCCCTTTGCCAGCAGCACCTCAGGGCCAGCCTGGCATCTCCTTTGTCACCACACCTGGGAGTGAGCCTGGCACAGGAGCAGCACATGAGTGTCTGAACCACGCTGACAAACAACGCAGGTGGCAGAGAGAGGAGAAAAACTTCCGAAAGACCCTCTGAGAGTGGCACAGAGTCAGCATAAAAATCAATTGCTGACATGTACACAAGAACAGGCAGGGTCTGCAGGTGGCACTGAGACTGCAAGAGCAGACACTGCTTCTTCCAAAGCCAAAAGCCATGAGTGAATGGTTCTGCCTCAGCCAGAGGGCCAGATACCCCTGTAATCCTCTGTAACTCCTGAAGGAGTAGGCAGAGCTTCTTCCAAGCCTCCCAGCCAAGTCAGGCATCCTCCTCCCCATCTGCTTACACCCTGCTGCTTCAGGGGCTCAGCTGGCACAGCACAACTCGTTAAGATCCCATTAACACAGGCACTTCACGGGACCCTCCAGGGCCCTGGTGCCAGTGATGAACCCAAGGAGCAGCTGCTGCCAACCAGGAGCAGGGAGGGAGGGCAGGGACAGGGACTGACACTGGGACTGACTCCCTGCTCAGGGGTGCTGCAGGCTGCCAGCCAGCAGCAGCATGGCAGGATGGGGCTGAACAGCAGGTGACAATTGGAGGCAGGTGTCACAAGCCACTGCCGACTGTCTGCAGCCTTTATCTAATAAACCATGGATTGGCCCACTCACAGCAAGGTGCTGCTGTCTACAGACTCTGCTCATCAGACCTGATTTATGCCAGACCATCCCCTTTCTCTATGAATCAGCTCTTCCATTGGAAAAGACATCTCCAGTAACTCTGGCCCCTGGGCTGCTGCCATCACGGAAATTGCTGTATGGATTGGGTGCTGCATGAGAGCACACAGGGCATGGTGGGGACAGGAGGTGAGCCAGGATGGAAAATCTGCTGGTCAGTCAGGAAGCAGATCCCAAAGGCTCTGTGTGGCAGCCAGGGCACCGCAGAGCACAGACTCCCATCCTGTGGGACACCTGCCACTGTGGCTGAGACTCCTGGAGCATCATGTGGCAGCAGCACCATGGCAACTGGGCAGAGGTGTCAGGAGGAACAGGGGAGCACTGGCCCCTGGGGGCAAGGAGGCTGAACCAAGTGTGGTGGCAGCAACTGCCTGTGGCCTACCAAAGATGAGCTCTGAAAAAAAAAAATTATTGTTATGCTAATCGTTTGCACAAAGGTAATGAGATCTCATTTGGTGCTGGTCCCCCCTCCTTGCTGCAGTGTAGCAGGGGGATATAAATAACGTTAATGGCTCTATCTCAGCAAGAGACCAGGACTAACTCCTAGCTAGTCCAGCTAAAAGTAAGCCTCAGACACCTGGATCGAGTGGGGATAAAACCACAGGACAAAAAGGACAGAATAAAGTGCTGTAAGAGGGCAAGGCTCTGGCCACAGCCCAGGTAGGTCACCTTTGCTGTCACTGTCACACCAGCCAGGTCACCAGCCTGGGTCTAGGGTCAGATCCTGGCTCAGAGGCTCCGTGAGCACACAGCCCTGCACCTCCACTGCAGCTCAGCCCAAGCCTCACACAGGGCTGATGGAACACAGTGCTTGGGAACTCCCCCAGCTGCTCTTCAGCACTGTGTAAACGCACGGGTAGCACCAAACCTCTCAGGAAATGCAGCAGGAGGCTGGCAACTCCCTTCTGTTTACAGCCAGCTCCAGCTCCTGTTAGGGACCTGCGACAAGGCATGCTGTATTTTTAGAAACAGTCTCTAGAAACCAAGGGGAGCTGCCATGCAAGTGGCAGAGGGGCAGGCACCAACCTCAGCTCAGCCCAGACAGTTTAGGCAGCCTGGCACCACTGAAAAAGAAATACTGCCACCCACTAAGTCAAAATAAAGAACGTGGTACTTAAATTTAACAGCAGCATGACAGACAGGTCTGCTCAGAGAAACCTCGCCTCAGGAAGGGGCTGAGGGTTTGCCCTATGATCCAAAACTCGTTGCAAGGGAGCAACAAAAATCACAACTACAAAAGCTACTTTAAACATCATGAAACTATATTTTATCTCCTGAACAGGGTGGCAGGCGCCCTTCATCCCAGGAGGGACATGCACAGAAATTTCATGCGTACAGCAACGAAACTGCTTCACCAAGGCTCAACAGCCACAGCCCAGCTTGGCAGGGACCACCTGCCTCTGGCACTGAAATGGCTCCACCACCCGCCCACCACCCCCTGCCCCCCACCACCATGAGCTCTTCTCTGTTGGGTGTTTGCACCCCTGTTACTCACAAACCTCTGTGTTCCCCTCTGAGATACTCTAAAAAAAGTGCTCTGCCATACCATTGTAGTCCTTTTGATCACAGATCTGGGAAAATTTTGCCCAGATCTTGGAATGTGTATCCTGGAAAATGCATCCAAAGCAACCTCCTACAAAACAACTGCCATTTCTCTTGGTGCAGTTGTTTCTTTACATGTAGCTGACCCACAGCAGCTGCTTTGGGATGTGTCTTGGTGCAGATTTGTTTGCATTGGCACGGCTCAGGCAGCCCTGGCCCCGCAGCCCTCTGCAGCAGCTTCCTGCCAAATCCATTTCTGGGGTGATGAGCTGAGGAGCAGTGCTTCTCAGGAGCAGCTCTGGAATGTGAGCAGACGTTAATCCACAGCTTTCCTGAACAGACTCTGGGTCTCCACACTTGGTTTCCTGCCCAGTCCCCACAAAGCTGCACCTTCTGCTGCGGCTGTGCTGAGTGTCCTCTGATGCCCCAACCCAAACCTTTTACTATCACTGCTTTCCTGCTGCACAATTTGACATTTTCTTTGTAGGTTTCCACTGCCATCCTCTCTCTGATCACGCGGTGACATTATCCTGAGTTACATCACATCACCTTGTGTGACGGGGCAGGAGATGGCCCCTCTGTCCACCTGAGGAGCAGGACACTGGACAGGGCAGGAACTGACATGAGCTGAACACACAGGGATTCATCAATACTGCCCTAAGAGGAAAGTTTGGAAAGGCAATGTACTCTGGTGGTAGCTTAATGTCACTAGGAATAATAAAATAATTAAGTCTCCCAGACTCCCTCTCCAAAGAGGCTCTTGGCAGCCTTGAAGATAGAACTAATAAATCCTTCTCATAACTCAGTTTCAAACAGCGCTAGCAGAGCAGGAGGGATTTTGATGTCCCTTCCCTCTCCCACACTCACAGGGCCCTGTGAACACCTGTCTTCCCCTTCTCCAGCAGCTGCCCTGCTGTACTGGAGCTGGGAACACCAGCTCTGGGCAGGAGCACCCGGCTGGGCCTGCGGGCACACACTGCTGCCAGAGCTGCCCCGAGGGAGCAGACCTCCTCCAGCCCCAGGTGGTGCAGCTGGTGGAAGAAACATCCTGTTTTTCCCTTCTGCCTCTTCCTTCTCTCGAGTTCTCTGGGTACCAGGCCACAGCAGCACTGCTGCTCCTTCGCTGTTTGCTCAGCCCCGAGGAGGTTTGATGCTCTTTTACACACACACCCCAACCCTGCCCCAGTCAAACGAGCATCTGCCTGCTTGTGCTGAGAGGGGCATCCCTGCAGGGCTGCGGGAGGCTTCCTCTATCCTCAGGCAATCCGCAAATCCTAACATTTTGCTTTTGATTGTTAGGATTTTCAGATCTTCTATCACCCATTACATGCTCTTAATGAGACCTGCAGAGAGTTCAGACATCTGCTTGCCGAGCCCTTGAGCCCTGGAGTCAGTAGCTCCATGTGTCACTCCATATTACCTAGCACTCCTTCCAGGTTCCTGGGCTTGGATACTTTCTACCATCCCTTCCAACACAATTAGCATTTCTTGGAGAACATGATTTCAGGCTTTAATTGCCTTTGATCCTGCTGTAATCAATTTTCTCAGGCCAGAAAGGCCCAGCAAAAGGCGAGTTAGGAAGCAGAGGATGGTGAATGCCTTTGGAACGGCACCAGTTGGATCTTAACATGGTCAGCTTCTCTAATTCCATCTCTTCCTTTAGTCTCTCCATATGATGGGCATCTTCTTCCTGGATGCTCGCTGTTGTTACCACAGGTGACATTTATTCCTTGTCTGATGAATCAGGAAGAGTGTGAGAGCTCCCTCAGACAGAGCAGAAGCAGGGAAAGAGAGGCACCAACAGGCAACGGCGCTGTTTCCAAAAGCCCAACTTGCCAATCACCTGCAACTCAGCTATGTGTCTTCAGGGACACCCTTGGTTTTTGCATCTCCAGCCCGGAGCACTGGAGCCAGCACAGCTCTGTGTGCCACACCCAGGACCCCACGAGGGAGCCCCAACAGTGCTGGTCCCCACCCTGCTGAGAACAAATCACTCCCCGAAGTGCCTTTCTGGTGCCACAAAGGAGCCAAGTGAAGGAGGTGCAAAGCAAAAGAGAGGATTTAAGCAAGAGCTTAGAGAATCCATCTGTGCTGACATCCATCAGTGTCACTCCTTGGCTGCAAAAGCAATATTTATAAATCACGTTTCAAAACTGGCTACAAATTTGTACAAAGAAACAGATGGGCTGGTGGTAGCAGTTTGTCACCACCGATATTTGCACGGGGGAGTAGAGACAAGTGCATGGTGAAGAGGGGTGAATGCAGGAGAAGGAAGCAATGGGGGAACACAAGGGAGGATGCAGCAAGGTCACCTACGAGAGCAGGGGCAAAGGAGAGTGTACCCAGGGCAGCTGATGGACTGGAGAAGGGGGCAGAAATCAAAGGGAGGGAGATGGCACCAAGGCACCCTGTTAGAAATGAGGGGTGCCTCTATCTGCCACAGGCAGCCACCTCCGCTTGCTGTGGAAGACAGCACTGCTCAGCAACTGGGAGGGTCTCCAAACACTCTGGGAATAACCCTGCAGCAACAACATTTGTTTTCCCAAGAGCAGGAGGCGGGAGGTGATGCCAGCTTTTACTCATTTTATGCAGTGTTACACCACACAAAAGGCTCCAGGGATCATTTAGCACAAAGAGTTACCCCGTGCCACAAGAGCCTCATCCCACTCAAGAGAGCAGCAGCTCTGGGGGAGATGGTGGCACACATGTCCTGCATCTACTGCAAGGCCAGCTCCTGGGCCACTGCTGGTGGACTCCCACACAGAGCCAAGGAGCCCCTGCCAAGCCCCATACACCCCCAGCCACGTGCAAAACAGCAGTGGTGGCTCTGGGATGGCACCCTGGCCATGGCAGACACCCTGGCCCAGAGCTCTGAGCCTCATGAGGGTCTAGGCAGGGATGGACACCCGGGTGTAGCTCAGCATGTTCAAGCACATTTTCATAAGGTTTTTCAAAGAAAGTGAGGGAAGTTAATCGCTGGGTGTGGGGCAAAATCTTGCTGAGGATTAAAGGCTGTTTACATGATAAGAAGCAAAGGTCTTCTGAACAGCTGCCCTTGAGAAGGGGGGGAGGGACTCAGGTCAGGGACAGCTGTGCTACTCAGGACACAAAGCAATATCCAGCTGTGCTACCATCACATCTGAAGCTTTTCCATTTTGACTATCCCTCATAATGCTGAACCAAACTGAGCAAGCAGGATCTTACGTCAGCAGAAGGCTCCTATGATAAGCCCAGAACAAACTAAACCAGGCTTTTGACAGATAAAGCTGCAAAAGCAGAGAAAGAGAATGATTTTAAAAGAAAACCCAACCAAAACCAAAGAAGAATTTCAATGTGATCTGCTGGCCCTGTGACAAGCACATGCACATGTGGCTGGAGAAGGTCCCAGTATCTGCACGGGACCCTGCTGTACCTACTGCTACAATCAGCACCTAAATTCCCCCTTAAACACCAACCAAAAATAGGAAGCATCCTCATAACTACTTTTCTGGATTGTTACTGTCCACGCAAATGCAGCCTGCAAAGTCCAACAGCTGCCAGGCTCAGCCAGCAGAACCTGCATGGCACCCCATCACTCACAGCAGCCTTGAGTCACCCAGGATGAGTTACTGAGCTCAGGGGTGCAGAGAACCCCAGAGCTGCCCAGAAGAACAGACAGGCTCTGCCTGGCTGCCTGTCCCAAAGGAGAGGATGAGCCCCAGGAAACAGAGGAACTGCACCCCAGAGCCACCACCTGACAGGGAATCAGGCTCTGCAGGCTGTGTCCCAGAGAAACCACCGTGGCTGTGGGCTGGCTGCAGCATGGCCCCACTGCCTCCCTGGGCTCTGGAGCTGCTCCCATTTGTCAGGGGCACAGCCCTGGCCACACACATGGCAGCCCCAAGATGACCCATGCTCCAGGATTTACCTTGGAGAGGAATAAATCATAATGCTCAAAATGGGAGTGCGTTCTTCTATAAATCCACATCATCTCCTTGCCTGCAGGCAGGTTGGAGATTTCCCATCAAGAAAGGGACTGAGAGCCCTTAAAATACCAAAGGCTTAACCAGACAGCATGAGAGGAGCTTTGTAGCTGCTTGCAGGGAGGAATAAAGCTGGCAGAGCCTCCTTGAGGAAATCCAAGCTGTTAGCTGATCAGTCCCACCATGTCAGGTTGAGAAGAAGCTCTGCAACATGCCCAAAGCACCCAGAGCTGGCACAGAGAGACCATAACCCACCTCTCTGTCCATGGCCAGAGGTGCTGCTCAGCCTGAAGGATGTTGGGCCAAAGGTACAGCAGAACTCACCCTGGATATCCAGCAAAGAGAAATGGTGGTTGTTGGTGGCTTCAGGTGCCAACGTGAAGTAGAAACGGTGGCCGCTCTGAGGCTCGTCCCGGTCCACAACGCTGATTGTCTGGATCAGCTGTGGGGAGAAGGCAGATGTGAGCACCAGAGCTGCTCCCACAGCCTCTGCCAGGGTCCCACGTGCAGGGTCCAGCCAGCAGCATCACCGGCTGCAGCCAGAGAGGGACGAGCCTTCAGCCCTGCAGACGGGCTCAGTGGGACCAGCAGAGTGACTCCCGCTGTGACAGGGCTGCACAGGAAGGCTCTCAGGCAGAAGGGGACAGATGGGCAAGCTGGCATTACTCCAGAGTGCTGCCTGCAGCCCAAGACCAGGGCTGGAGGATTCTCACTACCTGGCCTGGCTTGGCATCCTCACACACAGCAGCTTCATAGGGGGTGGCAAGCTCAGGTGGATTGTCATTGACGTCCAGGATTCGGATACGGAGAGAGGCCCTCGACACCTGGGAGTGATTATCTGAAACAGAAAGAGAAGCAGAGCTTCAGGACAAAGGGCCAGCTGCTGCTATCAGAGAGCAAAACCTCTCATCCCATCTGTCCAGAGGCCATCGTGGCTGCTGCCAGCACTGCACCTCTGCCTGCCTGTGGCACAGACTGTCTACAGGATAGCAGCACCTGTAGGGCATGCTTCAGCCTCACTGCACTCTGCAAAAGAAGCCCAACCACTGGGCTGTGTGCCAAGGAGTCCTGAAGCACCACCTGATCTAACCCTGGAAAATTGCAGCAGCCCAAAGCTAGTCCCAGCCATACGAGTCAGGATCTGTGCTGCAGCAAAACAGCACCAAGATGGGACAGAAAACTGGGATGTGAGATCCCCCTCTGACCTGGATCCTGATCCATAGGTGCTTGAGACTGGCAGCAACATCTGAGAGCCAAGCAAATGGAGCTGGGATGTGAAACAGCTGCATCAGCTAAGGGCACAGGTTGGTGGTGAGATCTGTCCGCCCACCTCTGCTGTGCCCAGGTGACCCAGGGTCAAATGTGCCCCACTGAGGCACGAGGCTCTTGCCCAGGGACTCAGGCCTCTCATGCTGACACTGGGTTTTTGTTACCATTCCAGCCTAAACTTAAACACAGCACTGTCCACCAGCTGGCATGAGGGGGGCACACAGTGATACTGAGGGCAGCCCTGTCACCCTGGCACTCACCAGCCCAGCCTCACACAGGCAGTGGTCCCGGGGACTCCCCTCCCTTGGGGTTCACTCTGCACGTGGGATGGGGCAGCATTTACACCTCCACTCACTGCAGCGCCACTGAGCTGCACACGCACTGCCGAGGGACACCGAGCCCGTGCCACAGGATTATAAATCACTCTGGAGGGCCTGATGTTTGCTGAAGCACCTCATATATCTCCAGAAATGAGAACTCCCTCTTACTCCATCTCCTTTGTTTTACCCAGAGGCTGCACCTGTGACAGAACTAATGCTTCTCTCCACGCTCAGGCAGGAGTTCTGCTGCCTGTTTGTCTATAACATTAATACTGGCCCCAACTGATCAGGTGGGGGAGGACCCAGGGGAGAGGAGATTTAGCGCTGCTCCATAATTAGCCAGGAATCTAAGCCCCCTCCCCAGAGCTGCCTTCACCCGGTTCTCACGTTATCACTCCCTCTCACCCAGACCAGCTGCTCTGGTGATTAGATAGTTGTTTTTGGGGGAGGGAGGCTGAAGTCGTGACTAAAAGCCTAGAACTATGTGTTATTTTAAAAGGCATATTGGTGCAGTGAAATTGCTTGCAGGAAGAGAGAAAGGGGGTGGCAGCGGGGTGAGAAGGGAGCCCAGGGAGGCGGCAGGGTGTGTGCTTGATGCCCACAAATGAGCAGGAAGAAAAAGGGTTCAGTTCCTGCAAGAAGGAGGATGACAGCGTTTCATCACCCCCTCCTCAACCCACAAGGAAGATGGATAACCATCCCTGCTGCTCAGCTCTGGAGCAGGCTGAGATTGCTGAGAGAAAGACGAGGCAAGGCAGAAGGAGAGGAGAGGAGCGGAGAGGCTGAAAGGAGAAAGAATCCAGGACTCCAGCTCTTCCCCTTCCTAACTGTAACCCAGAGGAGGAGCTGCTCCCTTAGTGCCCCACAGTGTGGGAGCCAGCTGCGAGCAGGGACCCATCCCAGCAGTGCTGAACCCTCCCCAGGAGCTGTTGGGATGGTGTGTGCCAGCTCTGGACATCCAGGTGATCCTGAGCAAAGCAGCTTCGCTTCAAGTCCACCTCCCCCAGCCCCTGAGGAGGGATGTGATCAGCATCTTCAGAGCCAGGCAGAAGCACAGGGCTGTGCTCAGCCCCAGCACCAGCTGGCAGCGGGGTCACATCCCTGCCTCGGCACAGAGCTGGGGACCTGCACCCACCCCTCCCCAGCCAGGGCTCACGTCCTGCTTCCCTGGGCACAGCTCTGAGACTGTGACCTTTCTAAATGCACCCTGTCATACAAAAGCTCTCCTTCTGCCCTTCCAAAACTGCTGAAGCCTGAGGCTCGTGCTCACTCCTGGCTCAGTGACGGGGTCAAAATTTGACGTGTCCAGGAACATCAAGGTTAGAAAGGCAACTGCTACACTCTTGTCTACCTTTCCAGTGAGGCACACATCACCTTCCTTTTATTTTGGCTGTACAATGTATATTTGAAGGTTTCTCAATGCTTTATCAACTTCCCTCATCCTTTGAGCCAGTACCTGGATTTATGGGTGGAAAAAATGAAAAATGGTTGGATGTATTTGAAAGAAGTTATCTTCAAAACATCTGAAATATGTTTTTTGTAACAGTGGCATAAACTGATATTATGATGGTCAGAAGCATGATTGAGATTGTTGGAGCACATCTGTTATGAAAGGCACAAAGCACTCAACTAACACAGGATTCACATCTGCGAGGTCAGAAACTCTGGCAGTGCTGTGTGCACGCACCCAAAATGCCCCAGCACGGAGCAAAGGCTCAGCAGGCAGGTCCCAGCACCAGAAAGAGAAGCAGAGAGGGTGGATGGGGCTGTGGCTTGGGTGCTGCAGGCACCTGCCCTCACAGGGCTCACCTGGCCCGTGACTGAGGCGAGGGCAGCACGTGCTGGCTGAGGGCAACCGGAAAGGAAAAAAGGCATCTTCCATTGCAGCATCTCTCCTCGGTATTCCAGCTCAGCTGACTGACATGCAAATTAGTTTAATTATTTCTTCTTCTAAAATAAATTATATTTTGCAGTGGCTGCAATATGTTGTGTCAGGCAAAATTACATTCAATATTTTTAAACTAATTGATGTCAGCCTTGAGAAAACCTGATTGACAGCAGAGAGAAAACTAGGCTGCTACCTAAACGCTTCCCTAAATTAAAATTAAACATGCCGTTTTTCTGCATTTCCTTCAGGAGTTGGAATGCTATTAATCTGAAAAGACTGAGGAAAGAGACATGGAAAATACAGAGAACAAGAGGGAGATGCTGGAAGCAGTATGGGAGCTCCAGGCTGGTGACTGGCAGCTGCCTTTGCCAACATGGGAGGAATTATTTCAGAGCCACTGGAGCTGCTGTGCGTGGGGGACAGAGCTCTGCCCAGTGCTTCCACACTGCTGCATCTGTGCCTGCCTCAGCACAGCCACCAGTGTGGCTCAGGGTGTGCCAGCCAGCCCTGCCCAGGTGCCATGTAGCAGAACAGGCAGCACTGGGACAGGACTGGCAGGGAAGGGACAGGCAGTGCCAGGATTCTGGAGCATGAGATGGTCACAGTCCTGCTGCACAGCAACCCTCAGGCCAAGAGTTAAGGGCTTCAGGGGAATCTTCATCCACATCCCAGAGTATTTCCTTATTTAATTAATCATGTAAGTAAGTAATCTCAACAGGACAATATTCTCCTCTTCAATATTCAGATGAAAAACACCAACTTGGCCTCTCCCTGAGCTGCAGACAGCTGAGTGCTCACAGGACTGACACCGAGTGGCTCTGGGCAACTGCTCAGCAATGCTGTGGCTCTGCAGCAGCTCCAGGGATGGGAAGGGATTGACAGTGCTTGGTCACCCCTGCTGTGGCAGGAGAGGAAGGGACTTGTGGCTTCTGCTGAGCCAGGATCCAGCCCATACTCCTCCAGACCCTCACACTATCTCACAATAAAACACTTCGCATTTTTACACCCAACCTCTCCTGTGGAGCTCCAAATCCAGCAAATGCCATTTGCCCTCCTCCCCACACACACCCCAAAGTGCTCAGCAGCTTCTCTGGGTCTGAGGAGAGCCCAGGGGAGCGTTGGCTGCCACATGCAGCTGCAGCACCTGGAGCAGACCAGCTCAGGGACACTGCTGGGCACAGCATCCAATCTGCTCTTCTGTGTGGAGACCAAATTGGTACAATACTGAATTCAAAATTTTTACATTAGTAAGGAAGTCAGAAGAGACAAGAGTGGAATTTATTTCCTCACTATCTCAGCAAATTGGGAGAAGAAAATTCAGAACAGAAGACTGGGATGTGCCACTCTGCTCTCTAGCCCTGCTGCCATGGCTCTGGGGCACAGGGTGGGTTTGTAGCTGTTGTGCAGCTCCTGCCTGCAAACCAGAGTGCTGATGCCAAGGACAGAGCAGGGGCATGACTCGTCTGACAGGTGGCTATATCAGAGGCTGGAGCTGAAAACGTGGCCCCCAGCTGAGGGGAAGCAAAGTGGAAGCAGCAGTTAAGCCAAGTAACATAAATGGCTCTCACCTCTCCTGAGTCCTGCCCAAACTCAGCAGCATGAGAGTCATTAAATTGCATCCAAACACAATGCTCTGATTAAAGCCAGTCTCCAGCAGGAAGATTTATCATCTCAATTACCAGCAGTGGACACAGCAGTCAAGGCCTCATCATTTTACATGAGCAAAGAGGAAAACAGGAAGAGAATCACTAATATTAGCCCAAGGAAGGTAAACAGCTTGCGAGGGAGATGAAGATTTATCTGTGGAAACGCTTGGCCCGGTCCCAGGCCAGATTAGCTGAACAGCCCCCGTGCCTCCTGCTGGCTGCCACGCTGCAGGCCAAACACTCCGCTGGTCCCTGGGCAGCTCCTGCTGGGGGTGTCTGGCTGGGAGCCAGAGCTGCCCTTGCTCCTCACGGCAGCACTGGGAAGCCCAGAGAGCTCATGGGCACAGCTGGGCACCTTCTGCAGCTTTTCTTACTGCCTTCAGGGGCAAATACACTCTGATATCCACAGGTGGGAAATAACCTGGACACAGTCTCTGCAGCAGCAATGGGTACCACACAGGGCTCTCCAGGGAGGGGGCACAGCTCCTGTTTGGAGCTGCTGAGCCCCACAGGCTGCCTGTGGGAACAAGTGCTGCCAGTGGCACAGCCAGTGGGGCTGGCTGTCCTTCAGCCTGCAGTGGTCAAACCCTGCCCAGGACAGCCCTGACAGCAGGCCAGGAGGGCGGCTCAAGGAGGCCACAGGGATGAAATATCTTGTTGCAATGCACTCCAGGCCATGTGACTGGTGCCATGGGAATCAAGTGGGCACCATGGGAATACAGTGGATACAGATTCCCACCAGCCCCAATGAGCTGAGGCATCAGGCACAATCTGGGCAGCAGGACTCCCACTGGGTTTGTTCCATTCCTCCTGCCAAGTTTACATC
Source organism: Motacilla alba alba (assembly GCF_015832195.1). Classification (NCBI taxonomy): domain Eukaryota; kingdom Metazoa; phylum Chordata; class Aves; order Passeriformes; family Motacillidae; genus Motacilla; species Motacilla alba. The sequence goes on along the minus strand of NC_052035.1, from coordinate 7,276,883 downwards.
TCACTGAGGAAAGAGAATATCTGACCACTTGCCTCTGATGGAGTTGGTGACGTGTGGCACTGTGGCATCCAGCTGCATCCCACATGCTCATGGTGAGCACCACAGGGCCCTGCCTGCACCCCTGGCCCCAGACACCTCTGTGCCAGGAACTGCACTGCTGGATGTGCAGCTGCCAGCCCCCAGCTGCCCTGCATTCCCCTCTCCCACTCCATGGCTGATCCCACCGCGCCAGGCACATCCTGACAGCGGCTGCACAGCCCTGCTCCCAAACCCCTCCATCACTCAGAAGGCTGTACCTTTACAACTGCCCTTTCTGCCAGAGGATTCAGACATAAATTGTACTTTAAATTCAATATCAGTCATTAATATTTCATGATTACAAAACGTTAAGGATAATGTCACTGGGAAGAATGTCTGGGCAGCTAAAACGGATGAGTCAGAGCTCACCACGGGAGAAGTCAGAGCACTGAAGAGTCTCCCTGGCTTTTGAAGCAATCCAGCCTGACAGGCTTCCCTGCCAGAGGGGAGCTGCAGCATTTACTGACTTGTTCTGAAATCCTAGCCACAGCGTGTAAATATTGTCCTTCTGATTCTTGTCACCTCACGTTTCCTCTGGATGCTGAGTTGTGCTGCAGTGCTGCCATCCCCTCCTCCCTGCAGAGCCTCCCCATGGAGCCCCCAGTACAGGTCACAGCTGGGCAATGGACTGCCCTCCCTGGGATGTGACCAGGCAGGGCTCACAGCAGTGCCACAGCCAGAGAGCGCAGGGGTCACTCCCATCATCCAGCACAGAGCATGGGCACAGAGAGGGACTGGGCTGCACCACAGAGCCACAGATATCCCTTCTGGACACTGGGGGTCTGGCCAGGGCTACTGACCCATCCTCCCTTCCTCTCCCAGGGCTACAGGGCCTGTGCCCTCACCTGGACAGAGTGGGTGGCAGGATGTGACCTCTGGGACACAAGTCAGGCCTTGACCTGGCACCTTGAACACGAACAGCAGTGTCAACACTCAAGAATGAGCAGAGAAACACTCAGAGCAAAGCCTGGAGAAGGCTCCTGCCCACAGACAGACAGGCCCTGGCACATGTCAGCAGGGACAAGGAGGTGCTCTGCAGCCACAGCAGCTCCCTGGTACCCAATGCAGGGCAGAGGCAGAGCACAGCAGGGCCCAGGCTTCCCTGGTGACTTGCACATCCAAAATATGGAAAAATTTGAAGAATATGGCAATGCCTTTCTTCTTCTCAGCATGGTGCCTGGGACATTCTGCTCCCACAGTCCCTTCCCACTGCTGCACCCCAGGACCTCCCATCCATTCCTTCTGTGCCAAGCCTGCACCACCCCAAGCACACAGGAGGCATCCAGAGCCACACACCCAGGTGCAGGTACGGTCTGTGAATCCCAAACACTGGGAGCTCTGGCAGAAGCAAGTGCTGACAGTCCTGCAGTGCCACAGGGCTGCAGCTGAGGGGACATCCACCACGGCCCAGGAGTGATCTGGGGGGAGGCAGGTGATGTGAGCACAGCCCCCCGGGAGCCCCCGGTGCTGCTCAGCAGGTGTGAGTGCAGGCAGCAAGCTGTGCAGGGATGACTGGCAGAGATGGCGCAGAGATAACACAAATTTGATTAGTGTTCATCAAATATACTATTCGACCATGCTCCCTTATTAATGCTCGACTCAGGAAGAGTATTTTTAGGTTGTCTAGGGAGATGTCAGACTCAGTGCTGCTGCATTTATTTTTCTTTTTTACTTTGGTGTTGATTAACACTCGTGTCTTGGCCACCCCTGCAATGACAGCACCCATGTTCCTCCTCCTGCCCCACACAGCATGTCTCCATCTCACCTGCCTCCATGGCCAGGACAGTGATGTTGTGCCACCCTGCTGTCTCCCGGTCCAGGACCTTCCCTGTCACAATAGCCCCCGTTTTGGCATCGATGTCAAAGATCCTCTCGGTGTCCGTGCTGCGGTCGATGGCGTACCTGTGACCAGGCAAAAGGGGAAACCATGAGCAGCTGCAGGTGCCCACCCTTGCCACCAGCCCCAGGGGTACTGGAATCCAACACCACAGGCCCTGAGTCCCTGCTCTCCTTGTCCTGAGTTGCAGCACAGTACAGGAAGGCCACGTTTCTACCAGGCTGCAAGCCCAGAGCCTTCAACTAAAATTAAAGTGTGGCTTTTGGTGCATAAAGTGGAACTGTGCAGAGACTTTGGACAAGGGGAAAAACCTGCTCTGATGGGAACCTTATGCTTTGGATAGACAGAGCAATACAAAAACTGTGGGCTGTAACTTACCTGTGACTCTGGGAAGCTTCAGTGGTGTAGGTTCAGGAAAAGCATGAACCAAAGTGAAGGTGGGCACCCCTGCTCGAGGAGCCCATCTCACCTTCTACCCTCGCTGCTGCTCCTGCCACTGCATCCTCCCAAGCGAGACACCCAGAGGGAAGGACACGGTGGCCTGTAAGCCACATCTGCAGACACCTCAACTGCAGCTACAGTGGCACAAAGCACAGGCTCTGGACTGACCATGTGTAACTGGTGCAGCAATCCTGGCAGCAGAGCAGCGGGCAGCAGCCAGCATCCCCCCATGAACACAGCACATCACACCAGCAGCCCCAAGATTTGCCCTATATTGAGCTTCCCATCCCACATGGAACAGGCTGATGAGCTCCTCCAGCTCTGGCTGTGTCCAGCTGCTCAGCAGAGACCCATCACAGGCAGCTCTCACTCTGCTCATTCTGCTGCTTCAGTGCTGCCCCAAACAGCCCCTCCTGAGGGTGGAACCCACGTACTCCCTGGGCCACCTCCAGAGAGCACAACTCCCACTTCTCCCCAGGGGCAACCCCACAGCTCACGAGGAGTCAGACACCAGATTTGGCCCTGAGCCTTCACCAGGACACCACAAATCCATGCATGTCCCAGTGGTCTGTCCTGCATTTCCAACCATTACACGTGGAATGGAGCAAGCCAGCAGTAAATCAGGGCACAATGAGATGTGAGCTCCTGAAGGAAAGGGAAGTCTGATCCAGCTGAGGCTGTTGAGCACAGCCATAGCACAAATAACACAAACCACCACTGCAATCAGAATTAGAAATCCAGAAGGCCTGCAAATCACAAACAATACAGCATAATGTTATTGTGTACAGCATCTTTCACACACACTGAATCCCAGAGTGCTTCACAGAATTAAATAATACAAGACAGCAAAGAGTACAAAGGATAAATTACCAAAAGCAAGGCTGTGAATAAATTAAAGCCTTCAGTCACATGTCCAACCACAGAAGGAAGATAAATGTAGGGACAAAGCAAACTGGAAAGCTGGCGAGGTAGGACTGAGAGGCCTCACTGGACAGGAGCAGAGCAGGACAGGCTCCAGGCTAGCAGCAGGTTCAGGACAGGGGAAGTGTTCCATGTGCTGCAGAGCAGTTTTCCAGCTGTGGGTCCATCACCCACATGGCTCACAACCAAGGAACATCAGCTCACCTTCTTCATGACCAGAGATGGCCCTGTGCTGTTCTGCCCCATGCCCTGAGATGGAACCTGCTGCAGATGGGAATGCCTCTGGCAGAGCCCCTGTCCATCCACACAGCTCCTGCTCTGATGGAGGCACACAAAAAGGCATTCCTACAGTTTAACATGTTATACAGTACCAGATTACATTTCCTAGCTCTCTCCCTTTCAGACAGATGGGGAGATGAGAGAGTAAATACAACAGCATTTGCTTGTAGCCAAATAAAAACATTCAAAAGTCACTATCTAAATTCACTTGCTCCCTGCCAGCATCTAGTACTTATGTAGCTGAATTCCTCCTACCCCCTTGCATCTAGAGGTGATGGACATCTCTCACACAAAGCCAGGTACAAGCTCATGTATCTCTAAACCAGCTACTAGGAACTGCCTGCATTTTCTGCCCCAACTCCCAGCTGGCAGCAGAGCTTTTACAGGCACACAGCCAACTCCAAAAGGGACAGTGACACTGTCTTGGCATGTACTGCAGCCTCTCATCCACTCTCTGCTCACTCACTGCACAGGAAAAGGAGAGGTATGGCCACTCTGAATTGTACAAATCAGTCCAATGTTCTGCTGGAAAGAGGAACAGAAACTGGGATGACAACACCTAATACCTTTCCAACAGCATAACTAATTCTACGTAACTGCTTCCATTGTTCTCCAACACCCCCTGACCTCAAACATGTCCTGCCTTCCACTCCACTTTTCATGCTGTTAAGTTCAAGATGGTACTTCACAATCCCCATGGCTTCCCTGCCTCTTGGATAAGCACATGCCTGTTTTGATCACACTGCTGTCATAAACAGAGACATCTGAAAAAAAAAAAAAAAAGAAAAAAAAATCCACACAGAAAAACCCAGTTAGTGATGGGAGACACCCCCAAGCCTGGACACATCTGACAGGGCTGCCTGCCTGGCCAGAGGGCAGGAGGATGGCAGGGAGTGTTCAGGGTAATGCCACTGGGATCCTGCTCTTAGGCTTCTCATAGCTTTGCTGCTGAGGATGTCTTGTCCCTTCTGAATGGTCTGTTAAGGACATGCTGCCTGCACCCCATGGCCAGGCACAAACCAAACCACAACTCTGATCCCTTTGCCACCACCGCTACAGAGAAATGTCACCTTCTCAGTATGGCCCAGGGAAGGAGACAGAGCTCAGCACACTGCCTTGGCAGGACTGGCTCTGCTGCCACTCACTGTGACTGTGGAGGTGGCCAGTCCAGGTGGGTCTGCAGCTCTCTGCAGGTGCCAGAGGCCATGGATGCTCTGGAGTGCTTGGCTGCTGTGGGAGCTGGGGACTGGGAGGGTGGCACAGGGATGTCCATCAAGCCCTGCAAGCCACAGCCATAAGCTGCTCAGAGCTGCAGATCTCACAGCAGAGCTCACCTTGCAACAGCTTCCATCTCATCCCATGCTGGAGAGAGCAGTGCTTTGCTGTGCTCACTCACATCACTTGTGCAATACAACCTTCACCACCAGCCTCTCCACCTCTACTCCAGCTTCATATTCACCACCCTACTGCAGCCAAACAGTGCTCCTCACCTGGGAAAAGGCAGTATTTAATCCCTCATCCTCCAGTACTCAGAGACAGGACCTATGCTCATCTCTCCTGCAGCTGGCTGGTGCTCTGGAACCGCAGTCCCCAGCTCTGATTGGGATGCGGACCTTGTACTCCATTTCCCTCTCTTCCTGCTGGCACTGCCTGTTGGTTTGGATGTTACAAGTGCCTGTTTAATTTCGACAGCATTCTCAGTGCTCATCTTTCCCATGAATGCATTTCTCAAGCAGTTTGTTTCACTTTTCCCCTGAACACAACAAGAAGCACATTTTATGCCATGTGTTTTGTTAATATGGAGCTTTTCAAACACTGTATGAAAAGCTTTTTGTTGTGTTTGTTTTTTCCTCCTCTCCCTTTTGTATTGAAGCAGGTTGTAGCTCTTGCTGTGCTGTTGGAGTCTATAAAATGCCCATGTCCAACACGTGTCTCCAGATTTTGTGAATGCCAAACAAGAATATCTCCGAGAACCTTAAATCCCAAGCAACATCTTCCCAGTGCTGATAAAGCCTGGAATGCACACAATCAGAGCACAGGCTCCCACTGCAGAGAGAGAAACAAAAGGCTCCCATACAAACAGCCTCACACACACAGACAGTCTATCACTGTATTACTTCATACAATGGCTCAGCTGAGAAAAACTGCACTATGCCCAGAAAACACACAGCTAAAGCCAAAAAGCCAACTGGAAACTAATTTTTTTTTTTTTCTGAAAAGAAACAGTTCCAGCCTTTGATAGGCAAAAAAAACCAAGGATGGAATGAAATAAAAAGAACTGGACCTTTAGGAGGGCATTGCCCACACTGGTACCACAGAAGATTTTGTGCCCCAAGAGGGTTCCTACAGCTGCTTGGCCATGCTGAGCTCAGCACAGCTCCCTCCTCATGCACTGGTGTCACTGGGAGGGTGTCCTTCTCTGAGAGATGGGCTGATCTCCAGGTGCCTCCTCACAGCCAAGGCAAGCAGCTGCCAGGGGCTCTGCCGGCAGTGAGCAGTGAGGAGGAGCCTCAGGGACACCCCTTCAATTCTCACATCTTTGTAACAGGTCACTGCGACCCAGTCCAGCTTGTGGGAAGGGATTTGTTCTCAAATCAAGTCGTTGCATCCTGTGGGACACGTGGATCACCAGGAAGGCAGGGGAACATCAGGCTGCAATGTGCCTCTAGCAGTTGCTTTGGGCAGCGCAGCAGGAGTTGCACAGCCTTGTTCCTGCTGGCCTGGGGCTGAAAACAAAAAGCCAAGGACACCTCCCTTCCCGTTCGGCTAAAAATACCTCCTAAACCTCGTTACTGGCAGCCCGGTGTCAGCAGGACCTGGAAACCCTGACGGAGCTGATTTCTGCTCTGCTGTCTCTGGCAATCCTTGTTCTTTCCTGCCTCAAGGGGAGAGTGCATCTCGACATGACAGAGGTGGTGGCTGTCCCCTATCCCCAGGCAGAACCAACAGGCAGACCCGAGTCCGGAGAGCAGCCCCTGCAGGAGCACAGCTGTGCCTCTGCTCCCAGCGCTGCAGATGAGGAGCAGGAAGTTAAAGGGATCCACTGAACTGCAGCAACTTCAAAGGGTTCATCCCAACTTCAAGGCACCGAGGATCAAATGCTGGTCATGCCGTCAGGACCAGGTGCTCTCTAATGTATCAGAGGTGAAGTACAAGTGCTGGCTTCTTGTGACTGTACTTCTGAGCAGCACACTTGAAACGAGAGGGGACTTACTGCCTCTCCTGCTGACGGGTTAGTGTCACATCCTGGTGCTGCAGGGTGCTGGCATTAATGTCTGTGCACTGCTTTGAAGCTGTTAACAGCTGCCTACGCAGCAAAGTATTTTATTAAATTACCTGGCTAGCCAGAGGACAGGGAAGCAGGAGAGATCCAACTCTACCTTCCTCTTGCATTGGTGCTGCATCAGCACGACCAACATCAACCTGCAGCTCCACTTGGTACATGTTAAATATCTGTGAAGGGTCACCCTGCTGCATTGCCACTGCTCATGACAGCAGGGACTGCCAGCACCAGGGAGTGAAGGGATGGACCAAGTCCCACAGGGCAGCATGGGGGACACAGGATGAGCTACCTGCCTGGGGATAGCTGGAGGCAGGACACGTATTTGAATGCATCAGCCCTGACAAGGGAAAACACATGGCAATTCCCAAGCTGCAGCAGATGCCTGGGAGTCCTGTTGGCTGGGTCCTTGTGTCTGAGCACGAGGCATTGCCTTGCCAGCACTAAGCTCACTGTAGGAGAGACTCCCAAAACGAAGTTTGGGCTCGCACCATCTCGTTCCTGCCCAGTACTTGAATCTACTTCTCTCTGGTCCAAGTCTCCAGCGCCTTCTGTACAGCATTAAGAGCTTCCCTTCACTGCATTCTTTTGGTCTGTCTGCAAACAATGCAGCAAGCTCCACAGGGAAGGAGCACAAAGAACAAGAAAAAACAAGAATAAGAATAGTTCTGTCCCCAAGGTCCCTTTTCTACAATTACAGATCAGAAAATAAAATCTATGTTCTGCAGCACTGCTAGAAACAGTCAAGTGAAAAAGCACATGCACATGTGCACACACACAGGTATGTGGACACACCACTCTCCTGAGGGGTGTGTGCTGACCCACACGTGCCCAGGGGCAACAAAAAAAGAAATCAGACACGAAGCCTGACTGAAGAGTCACAGGATGAAGTGAGCAGAGGTACGGTGAGAACACATTCAGCACCCACTAGTGCAAGTGGTGCAGCACTCACATACACAGTTCCTGGCACACCAAGGCTGATTTCATTCACATTCCCCCCAAAGTCAACTTTGAGCATCCAGCTTTGTGACACAGTACTCCCTGCTAGCTGCCAGGCTTCTGTAGATGGCAGCTTTCCATGTGTCAATGCATTTCTGAGCTTTCTAATCATCATAGTCTTTGTTTGCATGAGGATCAGGAGCTCCTCCTCACCCCACCATGAAACAGAAACCCATGGCTGCACAGCACTGAGCTCAGTGCCCCGAACAGGCACTGGGGGACATCACTGAATGCAACCAAGTGCTGTACCTGAGGCCTCTCTGGCCTGTCCCCCTCCACCCCACATCCCCATCCCTGTCCCTCCCAGTCCCTTGCTGCGGGGCTGACTCCCTGCAGAGCTCTCAGTCACAGTCAGTGCTGCTCCCTGGAAGTGAGCGGCTCCACGGGTGCCTGCAGCCCCGCCGGCACCTGGCACCAGAACACACATTTCAAGGAAATTTTCCACACGTTGAGGATGTTTTCTGAGCACCAGATTTCCAACCCAACTGCTCGTGACTCAGGCCAGTTGGCAGGGCCAGAAGGCTGCTTTGTGCCTTAGGTAATAACAATTTAACAAGGTAACAATCTCTTTAGCCACAAATTAAATGGAAATGGGAAATGTCCTGTGCAGATAAGCTGCCGCCTGGATTATGTCCCCTGCCCAAATATAAACTCCTCTGATCTTTGATCCTATGCACACATGCACGCACACACAGCCGGTGCAGCTCTGCACCTCCCAAGCCTCACCTCATTTATCACCCTTCACCACTGTCCTCCTGCCACTCCTGGTGGCAGGTACCACTGCAGATACCTTGCTGTCAGCAGCAAGGACACACAGGTATCACCCAGCCACCTTCCCTGGCACTCCCTTGAACTCACAAAGCTGTCAGCTGTCAGTGACATATCTGCCACCTGAGACACCGCTGTGCCTGCTTGTGCACAGGCTGCCACTCACCTGCCAGCTGCCCGCCCCACGAGTCACACACACAGTCAGCCACACATGCAGCACTTGCCCCTTTTACCTGCACTCTCCCACCTCCTCTGCCCCAGCCATGGCCACAAGCCCTCCCAGGCCAGGTGTCCCTTGCAGGTGCCCCCATGCCCACTGCTGGATTGGGCTGATGCGAGGCTGGCATGGCAGGTGATGGGAGGTTTTTACCGGACAGGGTGGTTCGCTGTGTCCGGGTCCAGGGCAGTGACCACCCCCACGACAGACCCAACGTGTGCATCCTCCTGGACCTCCATCAGGTTGGAGGGGGGCCGGAACTCGGGGGGCTCATCGACGTCCAGCACTGAGACCCTCACGATGGTCTGGTCCCGAAAGGTGCCCAGGTCCACGAACCGCGGGTCCACAAACTTGTTGAGGGCCTCCACCACGACAGTGTGCACTTTTTTTGACTCGTAGTCAAGAGGCTGGGACAAGGGAAGAGAATAAGCCACAGCCAGCCCAAGGAGTCCCTCTGCTGCCCCTTCCTTCACCAGAGATATCTGGGCAGCACTAAAGCCACTAAATCCACCTGCTCCCGAGCAGTACCTTTGTAGCAGCCTAGGGGCTTCTGCTTTGCCCTTCTGCCAGCAGCACCCACACCAAGGGGGCAGGAGGAAGCAGAAGCCTCTAGCCCACTCCCCTCAGGGCCCCCAACAGGGTTGCCCAGGTTGTGAGCAGTCAGGATTCACTGGGAAGACAGCACAGTGTGTGCTGCACATGAGCGAGTTTTCATCATTAATCACCCTGCTCTTATTTCTACAGGGGAGGCAAGCTGCATACAGTGGCCTTGAAAAACAATCATTCTTCCCTGCCTGCACCAAGTATTTGCTTGATTGTTTTTGCCACCAAAAGCAGATACAGTTAAAGTGCTGCTGGTCAGGTACAGGAATTAGGTGGGCATTTTTCTCCTCTAACAGGTGCTATCAATAACAGCTGTAAGCATTCCTCTCTGTAGTCCTATGCACAGTGTCTCCTCTGCACAGCTCACTGCTCCACTGCCACCCCCAAACCACCATGGGGGACTCCAGCAGGCACTCTGTGCTGCTTCTTTTCAGCATTTCCTCCCAGACACAGCCCTGTGTTTTGCCATGCAGGCAGAGCAGAGACAGGTCTCTCCTTGCATCAGCAGGCACAAAAATGCAACTGCTACTGCTAAAGCAGCACTCAGAGCATTTTCTTCAACTCAGATTCAACAGCAGCAGTCCCCAAAGGAAAGGGTCCTCCTAGGGAGCTGTGCCCTCCCTACTCAATCAACACTCTCACCTTCTGTACTGTGATGACAGCCTCTTGGGTATTGCTGTCTGTGGTGACTTTGAACATCTCCACCCCTTCCTCATCCTTCACTTGATATGTCATGTCCGTGTTCTCCCCCACGTCAGAGTCCTCTGCCTTCACTCTCCCGATGGCAGTGCCCACGGGGGCCGTTTCGACAATGCTGAACTGATACATCTCTGGAGGAGAAATGGGTACCAAGGTCACTGCTTCTGCCTTTGAACTGCCCCCACCCTTCACACACTTCCCTGGGGCTCCTTTGGGCTGTGAGAGCTGCTCAAACCCCATCGTGTCTACAGTCCAGAATGCCCCAACAGGAGAAGTAAATACACCAGCCAAAAACAAGGGCTGAGGGAAGATAATTGGGGAGCACTGACATTCCAGGTGCTGTGTGAAGTAAGGGCTGATTTCTCTGCGTGGACACCGCCCTGCAATCAGTGCTCTCTGATTCCTCACAAAGATTCTTTTGCAATTTCTGATTTCTAGGAGATGCAGCCCAAGAGCTGAGCCTCCCGCAGCTGCAGCCCCTTCCCTGGCCTGCCCGCCTTGAGCTGCCAGGCCATAGCTGGAGAGCGCTGCAGAGCCCCCACAGCCCACTCCTCACAGCAGGATCACCCTGCACCTTGTCTGGGGAGGGTCCCAGATCAGACACCAGCACCAGCCACAGGCCAGCTGCAAGCTGGAAAACAGAGCTGTGCTGTGACAAGGCTGCTGCCCCTGAGAAGTGTCACTGTCCTTGCACCGGGGAAAGGGTGTGACAAGCTCTCACACTGCAGCCAGGAGGGGCCAGGCCAGCAGCCAAGTTCTGGCCTCAGCTCCCAGGGGACAGCAGCATGGTGGACCTCGCTGGCTTCCAGCTGCTTGGAAGGGCTCAGGAAAGGGCTGGCCCTGCTCTCCTACCACGCAAGCCATGCTTGCTTCCAGGCCCTGCACTGGAGCAGGGATCTGGCACCCACTGTGCTGCCAGGCAGGGACACATCCAGACCCAGGCCAGGAGCTGCATGTGCCATGGTCCCTTGTTATTGTCACCCTGCCAGCAGCTGGAGGGGTCAAGCTGGCTCAGCCTACAGGTTCCATCCCAGCACCCACAAGAAGCAGGACATGCCCCAGTGCCCACCCCCATGGCCAGCAGGACTCACTCTGAGGGAAGCGTGGCGGGTTGTCGTTGACATCAGTGACCACGATGGTGACTGTGGTGGATCCTGACAGGCCACCCAGCTGTCCTGCCATGTCTGTTGCACGGATCACCACCTCGTAGCGGTCCTGTGTCTCGCGGTCCAGGTCTGCCACGGCGGTCCGGATCACACCTGGAAACCAGCAGGACAGCTGAACACAGAGCACAGGCAGGTCACAGAGCCACAGACAGCCTGGGGCTGCAAGGGGTCACTGGAGATTACTTTGGACAAGATCCAGACCTAAACAGGATCAGCTGGATCTCCCTCCCCACACGAGGCAGATGCTCTGGTATTGCACCAACCTTCACGGCCCTTCCCTGGACTCACAGAATCATATCTGGTGTCAGGTACAGCATTTGTGCCTCACCAGTGCACAGAAGAAGGGACTGTCACCTCCCTCGACTGCTGGGGACACTCTCCCCATCCACAGCCCTGGTGCTGCTGGCTGCCTCTGCCTCAGGAACACACTGCTGGCCACAACCAGTGCCTGCTGAACCCTTCTGCAAGAGATCATGTGAGCAAAAGCCAGCTAGGGGGAGAGAAGGGCACTGGGGAGAAGAAAAAGCCCAGGAGGTTGTCAGCCAGCCAGAAACATCCCAAAAATCCTCCTGAAGCCCAGGGATGGCCACAGGCCCAACCTGCTCCCAGCAAGTCTCCTCATGAAGCGTGAAAGAGTCCCAACTGCTGCTTTTCCTGTGGGCTTCTTGCAGCTCCCACTGGGTTAAACCCTGGCACAGAGGAGGTTTGTGCTTTCCTCCAGGGTGACTGGGAGGCGGGTGAAAGATCTGTGGAGGTCAGAGGGGGCAGGAGTCACAGGAAGAGAGGACTCATCCTCACCCCCATCCAAATGCAGGGGCTGCGCTGGGGCCAGCCTCGAGGTCTGCTCTGTAAAAACCCAGGCTGAGTCACAAAACCCCTCTGGCACACATCTGCAACAGCCCACTTATCCTGATCTGCTGCTTGCTGCAGCACCCCTTACAGAACAGGAGAGCCCTGCCCAGGCTCCATCTACAAGGTGCTGTGGCCTGGGCACATCTTGGGGGGGAATTGTGTGATTTGGAGAATGGGGGGGGTGGGCAGCACATTTCTAAAAGTCTGCCTGCACAAAGCCCCTTATTTTCAAGTGTCCTTCTAAGTTAAGGAGACCAGAGATGACAAAACACATTCTCTGTGTCAGAGAATGCACTGAAGCTTAACAAAATGAATGGTATGGTAGTACTTCTTACAAAAGTAACTCTCTTAAAACCAGTGTTTATAGGTCTCCAGTATTCATCTGGGATTGGGGAAATGACCAGGACTAAAATATAAAGGAATGTAGAAAAAGAAACAAAGAGCAGTAAAAGCCTGAAAACTCTGTGCATGGCAGAAATTATCAGTCACCCACGACTGTTTCATTTAAATGGAAACAAAGTAGGGAAAAAAAATTGAGGATGAAAGAAAGAAAGAAAGAAAAGACTCTGGCCTGATGTAGCATCAGGGTCAGGAAGGAAGGAGTGCCTACATGGATACAAAGTCATTAAGCACCACATTCCAGTCCCACTGTACCAGCAGCAGCCCATAACAGACAGGAATCAGCTTAAAATCCCCTCCAGCTCAGTTTTTTAACATTCCCACAGATTTAGATATTGGTTTATGTTTTTGTAAATCCTCTCTCTTCCAGCATTTTCTGTTTAACTATCAGCTTTACCTCCTCCTACTGTGAACTGCAAATTCATCTCTGCTTTGTCTCACCAGTAATCCTGCCTGGTGCTAGGGACAAACTGGAGGAGGCTGCTGGAATGGGTCCCCAGTGAGGGGCCTGACCCAGGGGGAACAGCAAGCTCCCTTCTTGCTGAGCAAACAGTCGAGAACCATCCAGTGAGCACCTTGCAATCCATTTGCTGATGTGCAGCACATCGAGAAGTGCTACAGCATCAAAGGTCCTGAGTTCCAGCAGGCTGCAAGGAGCCAAGGAATGGCTACAGGGATAGACCCCAAGGCTACCAGGTATCTTTACTCCACAGCCAGCAGGTTTCCAGTTTCCCCATTCACGTGTCTGGTGTGGCCTTGTGCACTCCAGACAAGGGCTCACACCATGGAGCCACTGGTGCTGGGGCCCAAAGGCAGCCAGAAATGCCACTGAGCTGGGAGGATGAAATTCCTCCCCCTCGCCCTTTGCAGGACATTACAGGTGCAGCAGGAGCTGGCAAAAGTGTTCAGGAGACATTTATCACTCCTTCCTTTCTGAAACTAGCAATTATTCCAATGATTAGCATTGTTAGGATTTATTATAAAGACATAACCACCATTTCAGATCGTTGCCATTCTCCAGCTCTGGTGGATAGGCACAATCATCACCCAGCTTCCCTTGTCCCTCTGTCACTTCAGGTTCTGTAATTACCTGGACTCTCCTGCTTTCAGCCCCATAGATAAGGGAGCAGGTGATTACCCTGTGAGGGGGCCCAGGGTGTGCTCTGACCCCCTCATTCATCCTGGCTCTGCTCAGAGGAAGCCATTCAGCAAGGAGTCCCACTCCCCCTCGCACAGAGAGGCAGAGGGGATGCAGGAAAGGAGGCAAGGACGTGCCCGTGGGCACCCATTCCAGCAAGGATGGCACCCTCCCACCTGGGCAGCAGGGCCAGCCCTGCACAAACACCCAGGGCTCAGGGGCCAGCCCCAGCTGCTCGTGCTGTCAGGCCTCTCCTGCCACTCCACTGTGAACACAAAACCGTTATTTCTGGGCAAGCACTGTCTCATTGAAATTTAAGCAATTCTGTTAATTAACAGGGTCTGAAGCATTTTATAATGAAAATGATTCATGTCAGCACAATAGTGATGAATTGGGATGAGAGGGAAAAAGCTCATGCATTCACCAAGGCTGTAATGACTTAACTGAGCTGCTCGTAATGATATAGCTCATAATACGCCATGCAAGATGGGAGGAAAGTGCTCAGGCACTTCCCAGAACACCTCCAAGGTCACTCGTCCCAACGGGGAGCAAGTCCAGGCTGTTTGGCACATGCAGAGTAGGGCCAATGTCCCCAGCCAGCTCCTGTTCCTCCAGCAGCACAAGGCACACAAAATCTCTGCTTGTGGCAGGGGTGGAGACTGATCAGAAAATCCCTCTCATGGTGTTGTGTGCCCAGTCCATCCTGGAAAGGTGGGGATCTGCTGCAGACAAACTGCCAGACCTCCAGTAGCCCATCAGGATTGTCACTGGGATGCTATTCCCAAATTGCATGGGCCACACCAGGCCACCAGCCCAAGAGTCAGGCTGGCTTTGTCTCCTAGGCCGAGGTACCACTCACCATTTGCTCATGGCCATGGCAAATCAGGGTCTCCACACATGCTCCACATCCATGTGGCACTAAGGGCACTGCCTCAAACACCCACCAGCAGCAAACCCACATGGTCCCAGCTTCCAGAGCCGAGATAGTCTCTGCTCCCAGAACCTGACCCCCAGGGACTCTGCAAGGAAGCTGCAAGGGATGGAGACAGACCTTCCTTCCTCAAGGCTGTACAGAGAGCCCAGAAAAGCCATTGCTATCATCTCCCAAGATTCACCTTCTTTCCAGCTGGAAAAACTGACAAACTTTGTCTTTCCCAGACACTGCTAACAAAGCAAGAACAACCTCGAGCTCAGAATGTCTCCCCCATTCTTGTCACTATCTGTTATAGCAGAGTAATGTGGACACTTGGTGGCATACCCTCTGGTACAAGGCACATGTGGCTTTCCAGCATGATCCAGATTAATCAGTATAATTACCAGGCAAGGGGACACTTAGAGCATCACATAAATACCACTGAATCTGCTCCAACAGCAGACTCTCTTTGGGTGATAAAAACAAAGCAGGACAAAGCACTCAGCAGGTAACTGCCTTCCAGGAATCCCATCATTATGGGCTTTGCTCTGCTCTCAGGTACTTCTGGTCAGATGTCCACATCCTCAGAGACTGCCTGGACAAGGCACCTTCCAGCTGAGGGCAGGAGGAACAATAAGCCAGAAAGTCAGGGAGTAACAAAGAGGGACCTATCCTAAGGAGGTTCCTGATCCATCACAGCTCAAAGCAGGCAGTCTTCAAAGGCAGATGAGATTACCCTGGGCCATGAAGAGTCAAGGTTTTAGTATCTCCAGGGATGGAAGTGCTATCATCATGGTGACAAGCCTTGTCTTCCTGCCATTTGGGTCTCTTTAGTGTGTATGCCTGAGAAGAATCTGGGTCTGTCTCCTCTATCCCTCTCCTATTTAGCTGGATAAAACAGATTAATTTCTGCCAGCAGCCTGGCGAGTTAGATCAAACCCATCTCTGCCTCAGGCCAGGAATGGCAAGGCACCTGCCAAACTGACTGCAGATTCCTCACCTGTGCCCTCACCTGCCTGCAGGGACACAGAAACACCAATATATCTGCCAAGACATGAGTCCTGCTGGAAGCACACATCCTGGAGGAGGTCAGCCCTTGCAGAAGAGGTCTTGGGTCCAAGAACCAGCACTTCAGTCTCACTCCAGCCCCCATCCTGTCCTTCAGCTCAGCACAATTTGAGAGGCAGAAGCTAAAGGTGCTCTGAGTGAAGTGTGAGGCACAAAGGGTCAGCAGGTTCATGGAGCACGTAACAAAGGGCTTGTTCCAGGCTGCAATCAGCCTTGCCCTTGCCAGTGCAGAGCCAGCACACTCACCCTTCCTTTGTCCCTTCTTTTAGCAGCTATGTCCCTCATCACTTAACATTAATTCCCTCGGCACATTAGTAGATACTCTCCAATTTCCTCAAGATGACCAAACATACAATTTGGTCCCAAATCAGCTGAAGCTCCTGCACCAGTCTCAGAAAAGGGCTGTTAATGCTCAATCTCACTGACAAGAGGAATCCCCTTACACAGATGTGGCTTCTCTGCAGGCTCTTGTGCCTTAGACTCCCTTGTGCCTGTGCACAGCTCTGGTGGATAAGGGACAGGGATGGGGCACAGACCTGCACAACCTCTGGGCACACAGGATCACACATGTACTGATACATCTGTGTTTCCAGGCACCAAGGAGCACTTTTAACAAACTGGCAAGAGCATTTTTAACAAACTGGCAAGAGCAGCAGAGAAACGTGTTCTGCCTCCCACCACCACATCACACAGATCAACAGCTCATCAGCCCAGCCCAGTGTGCAGCAGGCTCCCAGACACAGCTCCTCTCCCAGTCCAGCCTAACTGCCCCAGGACCAGGACAGGTCTGTCTCCAAACACAGCAAGGGATAGGGGAAAAACGTAGATAGGGATGAAACAACTAAGAACTGCACACAAATAACCATCAGCTTCAACCCAGCAGGACAGTATCTCCATTCTCTCTGGCATAAAAAGCTCCAAGCCCTTACGGCTCAGTCTTGAAATCAGGACACAGGCTCTAGAACTCAGGAGCTGGTTTAAGTCATCACAAATGCCAGACTGCATTTCAAATAACTTCTGAGTCCTGCCTTTTCCCTGCATTCAGCAGAGTGACAGATTTGAAGAACAACCTCTTTCTTACGGTAAAAAGCCAGGCTCCCATGCACAGCCCCAAACTGACAAGCTGGCTTTTAAGGAAGCAAACAAAATTAAACCCATGGTGTTGCGTGCTGTGGTTGCTCTATAGCACTCAATATCCCAACAAAAGGATGAACAAGACTGCTGGAAACAGGGGCACCAGGCTGTGGGGTGTTGAGCAGTTTCAGGCTGCCTCCCAAGGAAGGCTGTGTGCAAGGGATCACAGGCAGCAGTGAGTCTCCAGCCACACTGCCCAGGGAGAAGAAAGGGCACTGCAAAGGACACGGGAACAGACACGAGCAGGCAGGCACAGCTGCCTGCCAAAAGAGAGATTTGCCCCTATAAAGGTGAATAATCTGCAGTGGTACAGAGAATGCAAGGTGATATAAAGCAGCACGAAAACACAGCCTGTGGATTTAAATGCACAGGTTTCTCCTCTCATGTAAATGCACTCAGAGTGCCCACACTCAGGTGCATGTCTCCATCCTGGAAAAGAATAAGCTTGAAAGATCTTGGTGAAGATGAGATTCCTGGAGCTGCAACAGGAGCTGCCACTAAACCTCCCACCCTGTGTAACTTTGAGAGAGCTGGGCTCGTGGCCCAGCAGCAGTGAGGGGGATTCTGCTGTCAGATTAGTGCTCTCACCCAGAGCCAACACCCAGCACAGCAGCAGAAGAGGCTGTTCCCCACTGGAAGCAGCAGGGCAGAGCTGTGTGCTGGTT
The DNA here is from genome assembly GCF_015832195.1 of Motacilla alba alba. Classification (NCBI taxonomy): domain Eukaryota; kingdom Metazoa; phylum Chordata; class Aves; order Passeriformes; family Motacillidae; genus Motacilla; species Motacilla alba. The sequence continues at coordinate 7,259,426 of NC_052035.1, read as the reverse complement.
GCTGTGAGAGCACAGCCTCCTCAGCAGATCAGGGCAGCCACAGCATGAGCTCTGCTGCTCACCTGCTGCAAGGAGCAAAGACTGGCTGCACCCTGTCTGAGCGAGGAAGGCAGCACAAAGCTTACAAAGCTTAATGCCTGCAGGCTCTTGCAACAAGCCACAGGGATATTCTTACAGTTGGCAAGAAAACCTTGCCTCAAAAGCTTATGCATATAAGGCTCCCCACTCACACAGAAAAAGCCAGCCTTGACCTCCAGCACACACAGGTGAAGTTCTTGAACCTGATTTGGTGTACACAACACAAGTTTCAGTCTGTGAAACTAATCTCAAAGCATGAGAGTGGCTGCTGTATATGAAAGAAAGAAAAGCTCATGTGCATCAGCTGTGCTTTCTCTTCACCATCATTCAATTCTGGAATCTTCCTACAGCATAAATGCCATCCTGCTGCTCCCACTATTCCAGCGGAGCCATTTAGATGCTTGTCTCCCTCCAAAAAGACTAGAGATGCTACAGGCACTCAGGGCTTACTGAGTGGCAGGACTTGGCACAGCACAGCAGCCAGACAGTTTGGGTTTGCCTGTGGAAAGTCCATTGAATACAAAATCCCAGCTGAACACTACAGCTGGAAACATCCAAGAACAGGAGACAAAGTCAGCTACACATGGTCCACGTTCATGTACTCAAGCATGGAAACCACTTTTGTACATGCCACACCTATGAAGGAGGGTGTGAAAGGAGCACAAGACAAGGGGGGAAGAGAGAACCTGTGCTAGAAGGAGTCAGGGGCTGAGGTGGTGTGCAAGGCAGCACTTGCATGCATGCACCTGCAAGAAACGGCAGAGAAGGAGGTCAAAACCAAAAATGGAAATCAAATTGTTCTTCATTATCATATATTATAAGAAATGTAACATGCCAAGTTTTTATGGTTCTTTTTATGGCCATTAATAACAATGGTGGCTCTGAGAGCTACGCTGCTGCTATGGATAATTAAATCTTATGCTCAGGGCAGAAGCTGGGCCACCTCGGGCAATCAGACTTGGATTCCCCTGTGCAGCATAAAGTCTTATTCTAACAGAATAAGAGGGGGAGCAGGTTGGGGTGTGCTTGGGTGGATGTGATGACACCATGAGCCCCCACAGCACTGCTGCACCCACATGGGCCAGTGCTGACGGAGGGGCACAGGACAGGCTGCAGCCACAACTTGAGGGGCTGATGGGCAGAGCTGCAGCCCTGCAGTGCTGATGAGGCAGCTGCCACAGGCCATTTGCAGCTCAGAGACCCCCAGAGTCAGCCCCAACACCTGTGTTAGCAGCCAGATATCCTGCAAGCAGACATACTCAAGAGGGGCTGGAGTCTTCTGCAGACTGTCAGCAATTTTGCTTTTTTAAGACACAAGCAAGTAAAACAGTAAATCAACCCCCCAGTGTATGAAACAGCCAGCTTGAGAATTAAGACACAAAAAGTCAAGGAATCAAGAAGCTTGGATTCCCAGAGTGACATTAATTCTCATCACAGTCCCACAGGGCACATTTTAGTTTATGCCTTAATACAGAGCATTAATGTGGCAGGAAGCTGAGCCTCTGCACGTCCTGGCTTGTGCAGTTTGCTCCCAGTGGTCCCTCTCCATTCCAGCAGCCAGACTTCCACTCACACAAAGCTGTCTCAGATTCACAGGATCTCACGTGCACCTGAATTTTCAGTGGTTAGCCTATTGTTCCTACACACACAATTTAGAACAAAGCAGATCTGGGAGAGAAGAGAGCCCAGGTGCAACAGCTCCTGAGCAAGGGGTGGGTACAGCCCCAGCCGGCAGCTTGTGCCCTCTCCCCACTGCACCAGCCTCGGTGCAGACAAAGGCATTTCCCAGCACATGCCACAGTGCTGCTGTCAGGTGTGTGTAGGAGCTCCCAAACTCCCAAATCTGAGCACTCCTCCAGCAGCAGCCAGGCTGGTGGCAGAGCCAGGGCTGGGCCCAGCTTCCCCCTGTGCACCAGAGCACTATCAGGAGGTGGAGGGTTTCTTGCAGGTGCAGAGGCTCAGGCACACAGACCTTCTTCACAGTCTCCTGACACCAGCATCTCCAAATAAATTCCAGCCTTAGAAAATATCAGCAGAGACACAGATCAGCCTGACAGAGACTTGGTACTTCAGCCCAGGGGTTGATCTCAGTTCATGCCACTGTGGTTCAGCAATAGGGTGGGGAGGACTTTGCTGTCCAGTTTTCCAGCACAAGCTGCAGCTCCTCAGCCTGCTTGTCCTTTGACAAATTTTCCTTAAACTATGGGCACTTTCCCGCATGCTTTGTGCCTTAAATATCCCTTATTAGCATTTGAGTGTCTTCCCTTCTTAGCAAGCTTGTGAGGCTCTCATTAAGGGTAATGAGAGTCAAACTCCTGGGAGGCAAGGAGAATATATACCCCAACATCTCCTGGTTATGGTCTACTCTAACCAGTATGTCAGAGCATCATCTGCCAGGGATTTATTACAGAGGCATTTTACAACAGGCTCTATTATAAGTTATTAAGGAATGGAGCAGCTTCTACTGTTCTTTCATTAAATATTAATAGAACATTTATAAACCTATCCTTAATTTAAAGTGTTACCTTTAATCAAAGCCCTGGTGATAATGATGCAGCCTTTGGTAAGGCCCCTTTGGTAGTATTTAAACCTTCTCCACTGAAGTTTTATGTGCCTGTGGGGGCATTCCTGCTCCAGGCAGAGAGGAGCTCTGGCCAGAGCAGGTGCAGAGCAGGCACTCTGGGCAGGCAGCTGCACATCCTGCTGCAGGCAGAGCACGGAGCTGGGCAGCAGCCTGAGCAGGGCTGCTGAGCTTCCTCTCCAACACCCCTGCCAGGAGTATCCAGCACCAGTGGCCAGCAGGGAGGCACAGATCTGGCTCACAGTCATGCCCAGGACCCACAGCCGCTGTGGGATGTCGTGGCCCAGCCCAGCTGGGTGCTGCTCACCTGTTTTGCTGTCCACAGTGAAGTGCTGCTCCCCCTCCAGCACGCTGTAGACCACCCGGGCACTGCTCCCATAGGTGGGGTCGTCAGCATCAGAGGCCATCACCTGCATCACAGAGGTGCCTGCAGCAGGGAAAAGGAGGAAAACAAAGGCAGGAGTTTAGAAGAGCAGCACAGACCTCAGAGCAGGGCCTAACACTGCTTGCAAATGATGAGGGAAAAGAGAAGAGCTGGGTGCAAATGCAGCATCACCTTCCCAGAAAACGCTTGAAAGCCAGGACTCCAGACACAAATGCCTCTGGTGTGCTGCAGAGGGGCAGGACAGGATCCTGGGCCATCCTGGAGCAGGACCTGCTCTCCAGGAGATCACTGGTCTGAAGTGGGACCTTTTCTCCCAGTAGCTTTCTACTGGACCATCTGGAAAGGAGCTGGGGATGTTATACTGACACCTGCCCTTCCTGTCAGCACAGAGTGACATGGTCACCTCCATGCACAGAGGGACCACCCAGCTGGGGCCTGATCTACACTGCAGCACCACTGCAGACCTGCACAGGGACAACAGCCCGAGGAGAGGAAAGGCTTTCACTTGCCCAGAGCCAGACATAGCACCAGGTCCTCATGCTCTACACGTAGCAGGGCAGGAGGACCGTAAATTGGATAAAAGTCCATCAAATGTCTGCAATTAGGTTATTGATTTTCAAGGCTGCCTCATTAAACTGGGTACTTCACTCCAACTGTCCCTGTGATGGCTTTAATTTGACATCATGTTCAATTTAACAAAAGCAGGACCCAGGACATGAGGGTGGGGGCAGGAGCAAAGGGGGTGAGATCTAGAGAGATAACCAAGGGAGAAAGGAAGGGAAGCCTACCCCTACCTGCAGATATCTTGAGAAAGGAGGTGGTGTGACCAAAGCACTGTGAGGACAGGCTACCCTGCTTCATCTCCAGCACCAGACTTGGTGCATCCCTGCCCAGGGGTCAAGCACTGGCAGCAGTCAGTCAGAAGCAGCCTCTGTTCCTGTGTCACAGGAGGCAGATATGGAGCTGAAACCATCCAGAGGAGCATGAGGAGCTTCAGTCCCTGGTGCCTTCCTCCTCCCTTGTCAGCAGACCCCAAGCCCAGAGCTGCAGGCAAGCCAGGGATTTCCTGCACCAGCCCTGCCTGGAGTCAGGCAAGAGATGAGGCAGCAGAGACAGCAGTGCTGCTGAGAGCAGCTGGGATGCACGCTCCCCCAGTCCAGTTCACTCTGATCTCCTGGAAGGGGTGTTCACTGAGGGAAACAAGCAGTTACCATGGTTGCTTTTCATTCTCCCTGGCAGCCTTCTCAGAGCTGCAGCTCTGCTGATAACAGGAGAATCCCCCTCATCAGTCTTCAGCAACAAGCTAGTTTGAGTCAACTTATTTATGCTTTGCTGTCTCCAGTGAAGTTATGGTGCATCCCTGCCAGGCACGTCCAGATTTTACACCACGGCAACACTGGCTCTCTGCCTCGCAAACAACTGTTTAAGAAATACTATTGCTGCATTTCCTCCTCCTCTCCCTGCCATAACACAACTCCTTCAAGCAGGTATGAGCCAAGGCAGATCACTCCCACACCAGCACTGCACATTCCCTCGGGCAGCCTGGCATGCTCCCTTGGGAAGCTTCTGATCAGAAAGCAAAAAAAGGGACCAGAGAAGGGAAATGACACCAGGGTCTCCAAGCATCCTTCTCCCAGCTGCAGTAGAGAAGCCTGCTAGGGATGCTGCAGGTGCCAAAGTCTGAGAATCACAGGAAGCAGTACCTGCCCATGGGAACAGGAGAGGGCACAGCCTGGCAGCAATCAGCTGAGAGCCCAGCGTCCATAGCAGCACCCCCTCCTGCACCTGCAGCACAGGCAGAGCCTGCTGACTTTGCACAAACATCTCTCACTCCAAGAACCACTTGCTCCTACCGAGGGTTAGGAGATTCAAACCTCACCCACAGGGACTCAAGCCCATCAGTTTATTTCCCTGCCCTTGCCCTGTATACCCTGTGTCAGGACTGCACATTTGCAGACAGAGCAGGTGCCCCAAGGACCATACCACAGCCTCCTGTTCCAGCCCTGTTTGTGCAGTCATCCCAAACCAGGGATCATGAGAGGCAGGCTGGCCACTCAACGTTTGCACCAGACTCTGCATCTCAAGATGCATTCATTCAATTGCACAACTCACCTCCTAATCCATCCCTGTCAGACACAGCTGTACTCCCTGTGGTCCAGTATTTACCTGGATGCTGCCAAACTGCAGAGTCTGAAGAGGAGGCAGGACCTGTGCCCACCCAGAGCAGGGTTTGTGTCACCATTCCAAGCCATGCCTTGGACAGGTGAGGTGGGCTGCTGCTCTCAGGCTTCCTGTGCCAGCACTGAAAGCTCCTGGCCCACAGCTGCTGGGCACTCCCAAGAACTGGAGCAACAGAGCAGCAGCTCCAGCTCCAGATCCCAGGGGTGAGCTCCATGTCTGGGACCAGAGTTTTCTGCTCAAGGGTGAGGGAAACCAAGCAGCATGAGGAGCACTGCAGCAAGACACCTTCACTCAGAGGCAGAGATGGGCCCCAGTGCCCTTGGGCTGCAGCCAGCAGTGCCAGAGGTGATGAAGGCTCTGCCTTCCCCACCTGCCCTCACAGCATCTCATTAACAAAAGAGCAACATCAGCCAGGTAGGGAACACTGACCCCACTTTGTGCCTTGATTTCTTGTCTGCAAAGATGTCTGCTCAAGGTCACCTAAAGGGTATCAGGAATTTACTAGTTTAACTTTCCAGCATCCTCCCCTAACCTCCATTTATACCCTTCCCACCCCTCCCTCCCATCCTCTTTCCATGTGAAGAGCAGTGGTACTCAATTTCAGCTTAACCTGGTCCCCTCCATCCTGCAGAGACAAGCTTTCCCTGGCTCCCACCCTGCTCCAATATTAGTCTCTGCTCTCCAAGCACAGCACTGCCCACAGCAAGTACAGAATGTACAGCTTTTATTTAGTTTTCTGGCACATGCCTTAGCCATAAAAGATACACTAAATAAAATCTAAACATCCATCATGTACTCTATCACCCGCCTCCTATAACCAAGAAGCCTGAGCCCATATCCAGAGAGATAATTAGATATGTAAAATGAGATAAGAACTTGGTTCCTCCCCTGACAAGCTCACTCCACAGATCAGAGGAAACCAGCAATTTTACATAAAAATTAACAGGTCAGAATCCATCTCTTATTCTCCCTCTGCAAAGGTGAGATCTGGCACAGCAGATCAAACAAATTCTGATTTCCTCCAGAAGGAAGGGGGAGCAAGACCCTCACTTCCAGAGCAGTACTTCCCTCAGCCTAGATGACTGTGGCTGCCAGCCATCCTCTGTCCCCACGGGCCCTGCTTGGGCTGTCCCCATTCCACACCCTGAGCCATCCTGGAGACCTGCCAGGGCCAGCAGCCAGCCCTGAGCTCTGCCAGCAGCATCCCTCCTCTGCTGTGAGCAGGGTCAGCAGGGCAGGGAGGGGCTGCCCACACCCAGAGGTGCCCCAGCAGCTGCAGGAGCTGTGTCTCTGCAGGGTCCCTTCCCCTGAGGGCAGAGCGCAGCCCCCACAGCCAGCCTGCCATGCTGAGTGTCCCCAGGGCTGGCAGGGCACAGCAGCTCAGCCCAGTGCCCTGGATGGGATGGATGGGGCTCTGCAGGGCACCTCTGGAATGCCAGTGCAGGCCTGTCCTGGCATCTGTGACTGCCTTCCCACAGGACCCAGAGCCTCTGGGGCCATCCCAGCGACCCTGCCTGAGGAAGGCTGAGAGCTCCAGACCACTTGCTATGCCACTCACTCCAAACACGTTCAGCTAAAAGAAATGTTGACAGGCAAACTCCAAACACATCCATGAGCAGAGAGGCCCTGCACTGAATCCACAAGCAAGTGGCTGGGACCTGTCACTTCCCCAGGGACAGAAGTACAGCCAGGCTCTGGGCAGGCAAAGAGGCAAATGAGCAGCAGGAAAAACCAGCACTTTCTCCTCATGGCAGTAGTCACCCTTCTGTGGTGAAACCAGGAGCCTCCAGATGCTCTCCAGACCAGCTCTGGGGCTCAGTTGCCACCTTCAGCTCAGGTAGAGGCCAGGGACTTTCTGGCCATGCAGACAGCCCTTTCTGTGTGGCTCTGCCAGCTCCAGGACAGCACTCAGGCACTTCAGCCCTGCAGAACATCAGGGACCCTGCAAGGAGTGCTGTGTCATGCAAAGCCACATTCCCTGGCCTGATGCCAGTGTGCAGCACTCTCATCCCAGGTGCCTGGGTGCCATGGGGCAGGAGGCAGGTAGGAGTTTATAAACAATGGAATTTACAGCTTTTGTCTGGCCCCAAACACCTGCAGTGGCTGATGAAGCACAGACACTTTCAGGCAGGACACCAGGGAAAAAAAGAACTAGAGTAGCTTAAAAATTACTGGAGCAGAAGTGAGTTTCTTGCAATCTTGTGAACATCCTGACTTGGTAGAAAGCCAGGCCCAGAGGAGATTCACTGCACAGCCCCCTCACCCTGCAGGACAAGCCCCAGGGCAGTAACCTGGTGGGGTGCAATTGCTCCAATCTGCTACTGTGAAACTTCTTTTGGGGTGTCTGGCCAGAGAAAGGCACTGCACAAAGCACCCTGGCATGGAGCAGGTAAACGTGGTGCCATGGGGAGCAAACCAAAGCATCCCATGGAGAGGCTCAGGTCCCTGAGGGGCTGCCTGGATGAGGTCCTCACTTGGGCAGGGCAGTGTTTGCAGCCTCTCCTGTGACCTAGAGCACAGTGCAGAAGGGGAAGGACGCCCCTCACCAAGGACAAACAGACAGAGCAAGCCCCAGCTCCCAGCCACTTGCTGTCCCAGCAGCTTCCAGATACACACAAGTGACTTTAGCACTTTCTAGCAAGGAGGGGGTGAAGGGGGAAATCCGATTGCCTGCAAGTGTTCTGGCTGTATGGTAAACAAAGTGTTTTTCTCTGCTTCCAGCACGGAGATTAAACAATTTCTTTTCACAATAATCACTTCTGCATTCAGCCAGCTTTGTGCTGGAGTCAGGGCTTGACCCCAAGTTTCTGTCTGTACAGCCAAATCGCCTCTAATCTGGCCATGGTGCTACACAGAGAAATGAGAATGAAATGCACCAAGAGAGGAGTGATGTTCTGATGGAAGCATATGCCTTTCCTGGCATGCTCCTCACTCCAGGCCCTGCCTGCTCCCCAAGGACCCCACAACTGAGTTCTGGGCTGCAGCACCCACCCTGTGCAACCAACAGAGTTGTCTAACAGGAGGCACCTTGTGCTGGATTTGGGCTCACGCCTGAGTGCAGCAGACAGCTGCTAAGCAGACCCCAGGGAGATCAGGAAAGGAGCCCAAAATACAGCTAATTTTAGCATCTCCTGTAACAAGGTGAAGCTCCTGCAGCTCCAAGGCAGTTGGCTGGGTCCCACCCTACATTCTCCTGCAGCTGCAGGTCTCTCCCTTTGGTGCTGGATTCTGCTCAACTCTGATGAGATTTGGAGAGATCCACCCAGGGGTATCCACAGAGGCTGAGCCTGGGGTGCCAGCACAGAGCAGCCTGCAAGCTCTTGACCAGCAGCCTCTCCCTGAGGTGACAGGACAGCAGTGAAGCTGTAAACAGGATTTGCAGCTCAGGCCCCATCCTGCACACACCCTGCTGCTTGGTATGCACACTGTGGGCACAGGGCAGTCAGTGAAAATACTCCCCAGGAGCCCCTGCCTTCCTCAGCCTGGGTGACTCCAGGGCATTGCCTCCAGCCCAGCTCCCTCTGGGGGCCGAGCAGGGAGCTCTTCACCCCTCTACAGACCCAGCTGCCCTCCCTGCCAGGCTGCAAACCTCCCACAGCAGCTGCACTACTGCTCCTGATGCCCCAGGCCAGACCAGGTTTCTCCAGAAAAGCCAGTTGCTGGGTTTTGAGCTGGTTCTGCTGTGCCAAGGGAGGCCAGACAAAGCTATTGGGTCAGTTTCCATTTTGGATGTGCTTCTTCCAAGTGCAGGATATCCCTGTGTAGAAAACAATGACTTCTCCAGCCTGGCTCATAAGCTCGGGCTAGCTTGAGGCACCACCTCTGCCCTTTACAAATCCCTTATCCTCCTGACCATCCTGCATCTGCCAGTATTGATCCATCAGATAACAACAGCAATCCTTTTCCTCTTCCCTTTGCAGTGGTTTACAATGAGTCTGGATGAGTTCAGGGAAGACAGATACTAAAGCTGACTAAACCCCCAGAAACCACCCACAGCCAAAGAAATTTCCAAGCTGAAAACAGATGCTGGCTGGGAGAATATTAAGAGGAGCATCACATGTCCTGTGTGTGCTGCTCCTCCTCCATAAGAATGCACTTTGACCACTGCCAAGGCAAGATCCTGGAACAAAGAGGCCTTTAGTGCACCCTCAGTCTCAGAGTCTCAGGCAGCACATACAAACACACTGCCCTGGCCCCAAGCACAGAGCAAGGGCAGCTGTGCTGCAAAGCACTCCCAGTTACTCTGAGAGTTTGTGCACTTCTCTCATTTGTTATTCCCTCTTAGACACTAGGAAATCAAATGACTTTCCCTCCCAATTAGTACTCCTTCATTATGCAAATAATGTCCTTTGATCTGCTCCTGCTGTCACAGAGCGGATCTGACTGTGTTTGGTTTATTCCTCTTCACGCCCCAGGAAGGCACCCACCTCTGTGAGCTGGGACTCTGCTTTTGGCAGGGAATGGAGAGTGCAGCTGAGAGCTGCCTTGGGTGAGAACAAAAACCACCCAAGCACAAACCCCAGCGAGGCCTGGGAAGGCAAGACCATGGGAGGAGGAAGAAGGAGTCACCCTTAACTCTTCAGGCTGGGATGCAGAGCAAAGGCTGCAGAGCAGCACAGACAGGGAATGAGCAGCTCCTTACAGCTCCAAGCTGGAGGGCAGCCCTGCCCTTGGAGTGGCCCTATCCCAGCCCCTTCCCCAGCAGAGCACAGCTGAATCCAAGTGGTGCTGAGAGCAGCATGGCCACCAGCAGGTCCCCAGGCTTTGATCTTGATACACTAATAGCCAACCTAAGTTCTCCAGCCTTTGTTCTCCTGCTTGGCCAACACCAAGCTGGGATCACCTCCATCCACACTCAGGAAAGCAGCAAGGCACACTCCCCAGTCAGTCTCATGGAAATACCCCACAGCCCTAGGGGAGATGCTCTGTCCAGCTCAGAGACAGCAAATATCAATAATCAATGCCAACCACAACAAAGCCATGAGCACAGCTGCACCCAGCTTTGATGCCACAAAAGGAGCACTCCCACACAAAAAGGGCCTGGCAGGTCGCTTCCCATAAGAATATCCTGAACTTCACCTCCCTGGCCCAGCAGCTTCCCATATCCTGCACCCTCAGCCCTTCCTACAGCATCTGGAGCTGAACTTCTCACGCCAGGTCCACAAGCAGCCCCATTTACCTCCCAGCTGCTGAACCTCAGAGGGCTGAGCAGAAAGCTCCTTGCCAGCCTTGCCTGTTTATGCTTTCACAGGCTGTGTCCATCTTGTCCTTCGTGCTGCCTGTTCCTGGGCAAAGCACTGGCAAGCTGAGGGAGAAGTGGGAGGGAGCTGGGCACTTGCAGCAGCAGCAGCCTGTGGGTCCCACCAGCTCTGTGCTCACACTGCTGAGGCCTGGGCAGCAGCAGCAAGGGAGGATGATGTGTGAGGCCCTCCCTGGGCTGTCTCCAGGGCAAGGCTGTTCTGGAAGAGCCCCTGCACTCCCCAGGATGGCCAGACTGCAGAAGGCTCCGAGGCTGTGGCAGGCAGGTAGCCTGGAAAGCAGAACAGGCTCTTGGCTCCAGCTCCCCTCTCTAAGCACACAGCTGGGAAATGCAGCCCACGCCCTTCACAGCACTTCTCTTCACTTTTAACTTCCGAGTATTTTAATTTGCAGGAATCGCCTTCTTTCATGTTGTGAAACCGTGTTTCTTTCTCCCTCTGATCTCCAATTTCGCATAGAAACTGTCTCCTTTGATATGTCTTGTTCACATCAGTCTGATCAGGCAGCTCCATAATTGTTAGTGATTTTCAAAGAACTGGGATCCTTGTCTAATACCCAGAGTTGAGAATTCCTTGCTTTTTAAAATGTTGTTCAAGCAAATTAGATTAATTTAATTTCTTTCTTCCCTTTGGGAACAGGATGCCTCTTGCTTTGGTGCCCACATGCTGTCTTTCATTTCTGCAGGAGCACCCAGCTGTAGTTCAAGGGGTCACTCTCTGACTGAGGGAAGGATTTGCACAGGTAACTGGAAGCAGGAGAGTTTGGGATGCCTCAGGAGAACTTGTTCTGCATACATGAACAGAATCCAGGCAGCAGCAGCTCCTCTGGTGCAATTCCTGCACATCTGTACCTGCTGGAGGCCACGCACCAGCCTTGCAATATGCTGCACACGGATCACAGGGAGCTGGAGCTCTGTCCTGAGGCAGTGCAGACCTGAGCACCATCCCCTGCCCTCTGCAGCCAGAGCTTCCTGCAGCAGCACAGCAGGGCCTGGTGGCTCCCCTGAGCTGGCCTCTCCAGCCCCTGGTGCTCCCAGCTGCTCCCACTGCCCTGGGGGCTCTCTGCAGTCCTGGCACTGTTACTGCCCCCTGAGCTGACTCAGCCCTCGCTGAGTTTTGAGGTCCTGCCTGATCTTCAGTGCCAGCCTTTCACAAGCTGGACACAGCCTTTGGGAACAGTGATTTACAGCTCCTGCTTGCAGCACATGCTGGCACACACAGCCTGCTATAGGGGTAGCAGAGAGCCCAGCGTGCACAGGGAACCCTGTGGCTTCAGGCAGTGCAGCTCCAGCCATTTTCCTGGACTCCAGCTGTGCTCTGAAGGACAGGAACCCAGCAGAAGCAAGGGCAGCACTGCTGCAGCTCACACGTCACCTCCCTGCACCCCTCCCGAAGCTTGTGTGGGCACAAAGCTGACTGTCCTGCTGTGCCATCCCCGGGGGATAGATTCCTGCAGCCTCGTCATCAGCCTGGCCCTCAGAGCTTCAGTGAGGCTGATCACCAGCACACTTGAGAGGGGCCTGGTGCCAAGGGGATGGCCAGTTAAGGCTAACACAGGGAAGCCACCCTTCTGCCACAGGGACATGAATTCCCCAGTCTCAGCCAACAAGGCCTGGCCCCTCAGAGAAGGGCAGATCCAGCTGAGAAGGGCCTGGCAGTTCTGCATGGGGACGCTCAAAGGGATGGTGTCTGAGCAGCCCCGAGGCTCAGAAGAGCAGCAAAGCAGCACGCAGAGGATGCCCTGAGCTGGGCGAGAAGCACCACTCAGACCAATCTGAACCACAGGCAGACGTGAGCCCCTTGATTTGTGAGGGTTTAGTCCAACCACGCAGCATTTAGGAGGGAGGGGGCTGTGCAAAGCCAGAGTCAATGCACAGCAGGCAGCTGGCACCACCACGACCCATCCCCAGAGCACGGCTTAGGGCTGAGACTGAGCGCTCAGCCAAAGGCTGGCAATCAGCTCAGAGGATTTATCCACTTGTTTTTCTTAAGCCACCTTATTTATTTTTCCCTTTTGGCTCCCTAGCTCTGCAATCCCTGGGATTTGCAAGTGGTTTTTGTGGGGTACATCAGGCTCAAGGTCTGACAGGAGAGAGGTGCAGCTTTCCCAGCCCAAGGTAGACCTACCGATGGGGGACAGCTCTGCCACGCTGCCGATGTAGGGCCCCTCGAGGAAGCGCGGCTCGCTGTCGTTGATGTCCTGCACCTTGATGATGAACTCGGACTCGGGCTCCAGCAGCTGGTCTGTCTGCCGGTCCCGTGCCTGCGCCCGCAGCGTGTAGAAGGTTTTCTGCTCCCGGTCCAGGCGCTCGGTGGCGTGGATGTCACCTGTGATCTCGTCGATGAGGAAGATGGTGCCTGCGCCCTCCCCGGAGATGGTGTACTTGATGGAGCCGTCTCCCTCGTCCGAGTCTGAGTGGATCTGCCAGGGAAAGAGGGAGAGGGTGGGAGCAGGCTGGGGCTGTGCTTGTACCCACCCCAGCCACCTGCACAACATGCCCACAGTCCCTGTGTGATGCCCCTCTGCTCTTGCTGGACTGGACAGTGACAGAGAGCACCACCAGACAACTCCTGCGCATGAAAGGCCCAAAAAATTAGAATTTCAGGCCTGCCTTTACAGCCCTGCAGATTACAAATTTTGCCAGTGCCCAACCCCACTACAAACCAAGGGACAAAGCCCTTTAATAAGGGGTTAGGAGATGATGGAAAAGCAAAGGACAACTCAACTGCACTCCAAAGAAAAAGGCTTCCCTATGGGCCAGGACCCAGGACTCTGGCAGCATGGGATCACCTCTCCCAAGGTGCACCACCAGCATCCGCCCCTTCTACACAACCAATTGCCCAAAGTCCATCCTCATCCACCTGCTTTGCCTCAGCCACAGCCACCCTCCATGATCTGGGAAGCTGGTGCTGACAAGTCCCCCTGCTGAAGAGCTAACACACTTGCTGCACACCCCTGTGCTGGGTTTATGTTGCAGGGTAACAGGGGTCACAAAATCCCATCATCCTGCCCAGACCACCACCTGGACAAAATCTGCAAAAGAGTGTGACAAATAGGCTCATGTTCAGGACTAAAAACAGACCCTGAGGAAGATGCCTTTGCAGGCAATCTCTGCTGCTTCATTTTTTAATTAAGATAATGTTTGGAATTAGGAAAAGAAAGGGTAAACAGCAGTTCCCCATGGACCAAGAGCTGACTGGAATCCAGGCCAGACGTCCAGAGATAATTTTATTGGTGGCATTAAACTGAGTTATGAGGTTTTTACAATCCAGCCACTTATGAGAAATCTATTAACAGTAACTGGACAGGCAGAATGCATCTTGACAGAGAGCAGCATGGGCATTAATTGGGACAATCCATAATGGGACAGGCCCCCGGAAAGGTTTCATCAGCTGCTTTCATTTGTTTCCTACAATTTTTGCTTAGAATCAGCAAAGTCATGTCCCCCCTCCACAAAAAGAAAAAAGCCGTCCATTAATCGGCTAATGAAATATGAAAATGTTTATGGGCCATTCAATCTTCCAAACTGCAGTTCTATAATCCACCTTTCAGACATACAGCTCCACCAGCAAGAATTTATACCAGAGCTGCCTCTTTTTTTACGATGCCTTCATTATATTTGTCTTGTTAGATACAGTTTATGTATTTATTTCACAAGTGAGGGACCCACACGTTAGGCAATTCAGTGCATTTCGCACAACATTCACAAATTACTGCCCATGGTGACACATCTCTCAAGGCTTGTCTGGAAGGAGACTTTCACTCAGCTCACAAATAGGGCTGTGAGCCCAGCAGAGTCTGAGACCAGTGTGATGGGCTTGGCTGGAAATGTGCCTATGGAGCGGTCACCCCGCCCTGGCCACCTGGAGCATCCTGCCCTGGTCCGTGGTGATGGTCATCCCAGCCTGGCCATCCAGTCCCAACCCTCCCCACTGGCCGGTGGAGAGCTTGCTGCCTTCTTTACTTTATCCCCTTCTCCCAGTTCTCAGTGCTACTCCGTGAGCTTTTCAGAACGAAGGAGCACCAGGTCTGTACAGCGCAGGCAGCAGAAACCTGCATTTTCTGCTGAACACCGGGGTCATGATTGATAATTAGGCTAGAGATAAAGCATCTAGCACCACATTGAGCTCTCAGCACATCCTCTTCACATATTTGCTCATCACTGACTGCTTGGAGCAGACACCAGCATCCCTGCAAACCGGAACGCTAGGAAGAAAAATGGAGCCTGGGCTCAAGGGGCTGCAGAGATTGATTTACAGGGGAAGATTAAAAGAGCTAAATCTGTGCTGCTTGGCTAAACAACAACTAATGGGGGAGGGCTGGATCGCAGACTACAGAAACGCGAGGGGAGATGCCACAGACCCGGACCACATGCCAGGGATGTTCTCTCCTCCCTGTTACAGCAGGCAGGCTTGGGGAGCACCACGCTCCCACGCAGCCTCAGGGCTCCCTCCACCCCTGGGCATGGCAGGAGACTGAAGTCACAAAGCTCCGGCACACACTGGGCCCCAAGAGCAGAGAGACCACCCAGCCCTGCCTGCAGCTCAGCCCCAAGCAAGGAGAGCAGTGTCTGCAGAACTGGGACATCCAGAGGGCGGACAATAGGCTGATCTGTCCCATTTGTTAAACAGGAAAATTGTTTCCTTGTCCTAAAAGACTACAACCAGAATTCTTACGAAGCCATTAATTACATACTAATAATTAAATCAAAATTAAATATGAACAGAGGTGCACATTCCTTATTAAAAGCAATTAAACAGAAAGCACAGATACACAAATAAAAAATGACTCTGGGGCTAGAAAAGAAAGAAAATCAAATACAAACTAGCCCATAATAAAGGCGCACTCTGTTTGCTCCAACTCATAAAGCCTGAGTTCATCAATTTTCTTTAAATATTAGCAACTTAATTAAATCTGCTTTTTTCCCTTTAATCCTCTCCTCTATCTAAAATAGATCTGTCCACATGCAGAAGTTTGTAACTAGTGCTGACCCCATAATTCTATTTAAAAAACCCAAAGAAATCCACATCAAACTGACAGCAGCCTCAGGGGAAATTACAGTTCAGAAGAAGGATTAGCTAGAGAACCCAGATTTTATGGAAATGGTATCGGCCCTTCAGAAGGCACATGTAGGTGTGTGAGAGGCATCCACAGAGGGCAAGCCCCATGTACTCTGCAGGGTCCCCCAGTGCAGGAAGGCTCCAGACCCACAGACTGTGCTAAGAGGGCTGGCACATTGCTGGGGACAAGGAGTATCCCAGGCGAGTGCTCCATCCTCTCCCAGCAGCAGGAAAAGCCTGGCCCTGCTGGCTTTCAGCCCCGGGGATCACAGGCAGTGATGTCAGTGCTGCTGCTGTGAGCCAGGCGGGTGATGTGGTGGGTGATGTGGAAAGGGGCTGTAAAATGGGTGAGTTGTAGGTTTCGGTTCAGCTGGAGCCGAGGCACTGCCAGGCCTGTGACATGTTCCGGTGCCTCCGCTGCTCCCAGGGGAGCCGTGAATTAGCTGTGCCTGCTCCGAGGGCGGCGAAGGAGCGCGGCTTTGAGTGTCTGCTGAAACGGACACAAATCACCACTGAAATCCCCGCTGGCCCCCAGCCAAGAAACCCATTTCCAAGCTCCTCCAGACTCATGCCCAGACGGCTGAGGCCATCAGACAGCCCTGCTGTACAAGCTCTTCTTGGGCACTTTCCTTTGGGGTGAGCCCATGCCTCCAGCTCTAGCTGGATTGTAGTGTGCTCCTCTGACTGGTCCTAAAAGCTAGCACTGCCTTCACCCAAATACAAACAACCCATCAGCCTGACAAGTGGGGCAGCTGCCTCTCCAAAGCTCCCAGAAAAGGATAAAGCCCAGCAATCCCAAGGTGAAATGCTCCTTCAGCCTCGGGACACCAGGAGTGGAGGGAGCAAAGGTCCATGTCCAGTCTTCCTAAGAGGTCACACACCAGGAAGAGTGGTGAGCTCCTGCCTGCAGACCCAGTCCTGCCCAGCAAGGCACTGTCACCTGCCAGCAGCTCCCACAGAGACAGGGCTTCTTGCACCCACCCCCAGACATCAAAAGAAGCCAGTAAATGATTGTAGGAACGCAGATGTAAACCTTGGTGTGTCCTGTTATCACCTCCGGGAACACATTAACCTCACCACCCCTAGCAGGAACCAGGCTCCTGCCATCACAGTCCACAAAGTATTTCTCTAGCCAGGCTCCCATGAACAACCTAAGCATGGGCCCTCTCTCTGCTCAGCACTACCAGCATGTCCACCCTGCCCGTGGCAGCCCCATGGGAACATCAGGTCAGCTTACCTTCCCCACATAGAGCGGCTCCGTGCCCGTGTACTCCTCCACCACAAAGAACTGGTTCCAGACCCAGCCCCGCTTCACTCGCCCGCCGGCCAGCAGCGCAGGATCCCCGGGCTCCCCGAGGCCAGGGCCCTGCACCGCCATGTGCATGGCCCAGGACCCCAGCTCCTGGATGGCGCAGAACAGCAGCAGCATGGTGCACGAGCAGCCCTGCAGACCCTTCGCCATGGCACTCTAGGAGGCTGCATGAGCAGGAGCTTCTGGACGTGCAGCCAGCATCCTTTAGGGAAAAGTAGGAGCAAAGTCCACACTAGCAGCGTGAGGCTGCCCGGTCAACGCAGAGCATCCCCGTCCCCGCTGCATGCCGTGCCCTGCAGCTGGAGCACTCCTGTCCTGTGTGAGTCACATCTGTGACAAGAGGTGTCCCGGACTGCCTGCTGCTGGCGTGGGAGCAGTCAGTGCTGGTGCCTCGCAGGCTGCTCCTGGGTCTCCAGAGAAGAGTCTGGCAGCTGGCATTTGTCCCCGGGGACAGAGCTGCAGGGCTCCGTGCTCGGCTGCCGCGGGTCTGGCTGGGGAGGGGGGCGATGCACAGCCTGCTGCCCACCCCGCCGGCGGGCACACGGGGCACAGACACCCACTGCTGGCATTCACAAGAGGACAAGGAAAGCTCTTCCACAAAGATTTTCAAGGAGGAGTTAACAGGGTGAGCTGGTGCAGCCAATATCTGCCTGTCCTCTGGCAGCCTGGGACTACTGTGCAAGGGGTGTGGCAGGGCAGGGGTCTGTGCCACACGTGCAGCTCACAAGGCCATTTGTAACTCCCATCTTCGGGGGGACACCATCCCAGTGCTTGATGAAGGGTCCTTTGCCCAGATGACTCCGGCCACTTCCATTCTCTGCTGGCTCACACGGGGAGGTGCAGGGCAGTCAGCAGCATCTCCGGGAGCCTGGAAAAAGCCAAGGTGTCAGAGCTGGTGTGAAAACACGGCCCAATGTCCCCCTGTGCTGCTCCTGCAGCCTTGCTCAGTATCTCCCACCCTGCCCTGCCCCAGGTGCTACACAGCCAGGCCAAAGCCCGCAGGTCCTTCCAGAGCAGGAACACAACAGGGAGGGCTGCAGAGCTCTCAGCACTGCAGACATCTGCTCCAGCAGGGACTCAAGAGACCAAGGATCCTGCTGACAAGGGCACCCCCTCACCACATGGTCCTGGCTGTTGAGAGGAGCCTGCAGGGAGTCACTGGTGCCCACCCACACTGTTAAGAGATGTGCAGCAGCACTCCTGGCACAGCACAGCTGCTGGTGCCTGCACAGGACCAGAGCACAGCAGTCCTGCATGGGCAGACAAGGCTCACACTGAGGGATACCAGCCCCTGAGCAGGGGAGGTACAGCCTGTGCAGACTCTCCTGCAAGTCCTCCCGGCAGAACCTCTGTCATCTCTCCTCTGCAACCATGGGCAGCAGAAAAGCATCTGTTCAAGAATTTGCCACCTGGCTGACTCTAAAGGTAACAGTTTGAAAAGGGGCTCTGGTGTAAGGTTCAATCCACCCTCAAGGCACTAAGGGCTGAGACACGAGACCTTTAGCCCAGGGTACATTGCATCCAGTGAGCACATGGAGAGAAAAAGCCTCATCAGGAGATGGGATGCAGCATCCATCTCTCCCTGCACCAACGCCCTGAGGTTCCACCAGAGCTCTGCAATACCAGCCACAGCCTGATCTACTCATGAAACATGCACCATTCTGCAGAATTCATCTCCTGTCAGCTGCTACTCTTAATAGGAGGCAGAAAAAGGGTGAATGGAAAGGCAAATTATGCTGGACTAGATGTCCACCTACTCCTCATAGAAAGGGAACTGGACTGTGCTTTGCACAGACCCCTGCATGAATCGGAACAATCCCAGCTGTTCAGAGGAGGAACAGCTCCCATATATTTCTCCAGCCCTTTCCCTCACTTGCCATTCCCCTGTGTGACTCCACCAATGGGGCCATTTCCCAAACAGGGAATGTCTGTCTGCATTCACTTGTCTGGACAAACACTTCCCTGAGAACCACAAAGCATCATTCTACACTGCCAGCTCAAGGTTCACAGGTTGTATGTCACACAATGTGCACAAATCTATTCACCAAAAGGTCTCACACACCCCTCACCCCATGCACAGCTAAGATCACTCATACACACTGGCTTCTTTTGTCTATTTAGGCCTCATTTGTGTGCACACACATTTCCTCCCCATGTACACATGCTATATTCCACTCACACATGCACATCAGCTGTCACATGTGCCAGCCCTGGGCACTTCATGCTCCAAGGAAAACAGGGTCTCCAGTGTATTTTTATGTTAGCAATCATGGTACAGAAGCAGTAACATTGCTCCCCACCCCTCCCATTTATTATGAAGATATTCCCACACCAGCCAGGTGAGGTTGTTGGCAATGTGTCTTGCAGCCAGGGCTCCCCATGCAGAAGTGCTTCCTGTCCCTGCTCCCAAAGGGCAGCTGGTGAGGATCCCTATCAAACACCAGAGTGTTTAACACCGTACACTTAGGAGAGCAAAATTTCCTGTAGGTGGGGGATGGACTGAGACACCTCTTCCCATGCAGAGGGTAAAGTAACTTCACAGACCAAATGCAGAGATTGGGGTCCCTGTTCTGGAGCAACAGAGCTGAGGCTGCCCAACCCACAGCAGGCTCCAGAGCAAGACACTCACGAAAACAGCACAAGTGCAAATGTGCTTTATCACACTAACCTGGGTGTACAAAAGATAAATACAGCAAGACACAGCGCACTGCTGCCACAAACAGCATCTCTCCCAATTCTCACACCTAGGAGAGCTCTGGTTATTTTGCAGCAGGTTACCAGACAGTGAGACATGTCAATAAAGTGAGCAGCATAAGCTGTGCCAGAGCAAGAGTTTCAGGTCAGCAGCAAGGGCAAACAGTAAGTGTGGGAAGAACACCCTATCCAGCATCTCTGCCTGCCACTCGGCAGCACTTTTACAGGCAACACCTCCAGTTACATCCAAAATCTGAGTACAAGTGAGTTGCAGCTGATAAACTCAACTGCCAGAAAGAGAATTTAAAAAAGAATTCATCTGCATTTGTTCTCAGGACAGCTATGTCAGCCAGAGCCTTGGGGAGAAGCAGCCACCACCTGCTGAAGTCTCCCATTCTGCCCACCCAGCATCCTGTCCTTGCCATCCAGGAGCAGATCCATCCACACTGATTTATAAAGCCCTGCCAGAAGCCTGACAAGGCAGCAGTGCCTGTGCCAGGGTGCAGTTCTGCAACACTGAAGGCCTTCTGAACACACGGGGAGGCTGCAGGAAAGCCAGTCCAATGGAGCAAATCCTGGCACCACAACTAACATCAGCATCCAGGGTCTCCAACCGAGCTGGCACACGAAGGCAGCACATTCCCTCTGCCTCCAGAACCCAGCACTCGGGGCACACAGCTGGCAGACAGCACCAACACTGGCTCTGTGACGGCAGTAGGAGCCACCTTCATTCCCCTCATCACACCATTTCACACCTTAGTGGCATCCTCTAGGACACAGCCACCCCAGGCACACACTGCAGGCAGCCCTGTGAACACAGAAACGGCACTGCTCCCAGCTCAGAAATGGACTCTGGGCCTTCTCTGTCAGCCTGACCAGAGTTACAGCACACCAGTGGAAGCGGCACAGTCCCAAACAGTGTCAATAAACCGGTAACAATAACAGCTTAAATGCACACACGAAGGGCAAGGCAGGAAAGAGGAAGTGAGGGCAGAAGATGCTGCAGTGGGCGAGCTCCACTTGAGCAGAGCTGCTCCCTGGCTGGCAGACAAGCTGGCCCACAGTTCCCAAGGCAACTTGTTCAGCCCTGTTGCATCTGAGCACTCCACAGAGCAGATTCTGCCACGGAGAGGAGAGTCCTGCTGAGCACCCATGGGGCTGGGCTGCGTTGCTGTGGGAAACACAACCTTATGCATAGTCTCAGCTATTGTGCTGGTTTTTATATTTAACAGATTTCTCATCCGAGCTGATGCAGTTTGCTGGTGACAGTGTCACGTGTCCAAAGTTCAGCTACTCTCAGCTGAGCTGTCTGCATGCTCTTCCTGTGGGCAGCAATGCAGGACCGAGCTGCCTCATCCAGGTCCCAGATATCAAAGCCCAACTACAGAACCTGTGGTGACTTCCAGTCCCCTGCACCACACAATGTGGGCCCAGAGGCACATCTGTAGCCAGGCTCATTGCCATAAACCAGATCCTTCTTCTGCAGTGACAAATTCTCAGCCCGTGTCTCTTCTGTGACAGCTTCAGGGCTGTGTCTCTCCTCAGCGTGCAGAACCTTCCCAGCTGTCACATCACAGACCTCTTCCAGAGGCTGCAAAGCCAAAAGCCCCAAGTCCTACTCATGCCCTTGCAGCAGCAGGAATCAAGAACCCCAGAAGGTCCCATGCACAGGAACCAGGACTAGCACAATATTTATTTCCCTGTGTTATTGAAAACCTTTCACCAACAGCTGGAAGTGCCCCTTCCCTCTGCCACACGTGAGCAGCAGGGCTGTAAATAACCAGTGGGAGCTGCTGCTGCAGCCAGCCCAGCCCACAGCAGCACACAGGCTCCCACCACGTGGCAGTGTGCCCAGCACTCACCACACCATGCGGGTTTCCATGCAGAGTGTGAAGCACCAGACCCTCACACTGCCCCAGGCCCAGGGTGATGTCCCCTCTCCTGCTGCTCTGCCATCCCCACTTCCAATTATCAGCACAAGTCCCCCCTCCTCTCCCCACAAGAGCTCGTGCAGTTTGTTGGTGTGCATTTGGCACAGCTATACTGTACATCATGTTGACAGTAGAAATTACATCCTGAGCTTATGTTTTACACTGTGCTCTGTCAGAACTCACCGCAGCCCAGTGATCAGGACAAATTGAATAGCATCCCGTCCATGTCAATATTTATTTCATTTTACAAATGCAAGCTGATGCAGGAGAAAGTAGGCAGGGGGAGGGGGAAGATATGGGCAGGCAATAGCACACCAGGACAGTCCTGCATTGCTGCCCAGGAGCCCCGGGAGGACTGTCCCACCCAGAGGCCAGGGAGCATCCCCAGGACCTCATGCAGTGCTCCCATGCACGTAGCTCTACTGGAAGGGCTGGCACACCAGTACTGCTCCTCTGACAAGCCCTAATAATTGGTAAAAAAACGCAGAACTGCCCACCAGGTACCAGAAGATGCAAAGGCAGGGAAAGAGAGCCCTCTCTCCTCAACCCCGGTCTGCAGCCTCAGCAAACGTGAGCTTGGATGTCCTGCTCTGGCTCCCCACTTCTCCCAGCAGAGTGGCACCAGCCACCAGCACAAGCATCAGGACTGCTCCAGCTGTTCAGAACAGCCACGAGGATGCTACAGAGGCTGCTGAGGAGCAAGGCAAGAGCAAGGCACTGCTTGTGCCACCCTCTAGAATGCAGAGCCACAGCATGAATACCAAGCACAAGAGAGGAGCTCAGTAAAGCTAGGGCTTTCTTCTGCTTTACCACAGCCCAGAGGACACAAGGAAACGAAGGCTGCAGTAGGAAGGTTGCTGGACAGAGACAATACCTCAGTCCTGACACCCTCAGTCCTCTTGCTGCTGGATTAGCCTGCAGAGTGAGCTCATGGGAGCACCCCTTACACAGCTCCAGCCCTGCTACCCAGCAAAGCCAAGGAAGGAGCAGACAGCAGCACAGCAGGGACAGTCCTTGGGGTGGGGACAGCAGTGGCTGCCAGAACCTGCAGGCAGTATCCCAACCCCATGGCTGAAAACTGGGAGCTTGTGGACTGCCATGCTGCCAGAGAGCTGCTCCTTACAGTGTGCTGTCCCAAGGGCAGATCATGCAGGGACAAACGGGGCATGAGAAGAGCTGTGGTGTGCCTGCATCCCCAGGGTCTGGAGCAGGTATCTCTGACCAGTCATGAGGAAGCCACACAGGTCCAGCACTGTTCTGCCAGCTTTGGCCCTGAGCACAGCTTCCTCATAGGGAGATACAAGAGGCAGGCTGGAGATGCAGACAGAGCACAGTCACAGCTTTGTCAATGGTTTGCAGCTCTGCTTCCAACAGGCAGGACTACAGCATATCTGGAGACAACCCAGGACAGAAAGTCAGACAAAAGCTCCTGCTTGACTCCCAGCAAGCAGCCATAAGTGCCCCACTGCTAGAGCAGTAAGAAGAGCACAAGTTTCACACCAGCTTGCTCCCAGAACATGCAAACCCATCTGGTGACCCTTTCTGAAGAGTGGGGCCAACCTCCAGCACCAACCAACCCCCTCCATTCTCTGCCCAGCTCTTTCTGACCCCACTGTGCCTTTACCCGAGAGCTCAGAGGGTGTGCACTGGCTCCAGCACCATCCACATGTCAGCTGTGTCACCTCAAGGGAACAGCCGCAGCTACGTGCAAGCACAAGAGCAGCTCTGGGGGTCAAATTAGTGCCAGCTCAGTCTGCACCCCACAGGGAGCCCACCTGCCTCACATCTGAGAGCGTGGGCAGCACAGCAGCCCAACCTCAGACAGCCCTTGCTGGGAGATGGGGCAGGAAAAAGCAGCAATTACTCCAACAGCAATTCTTTTCCAGCACTGCCTACAGTGCAGCACGGGCTGCGACCACGTCTCCTCCTGTTAAACAGGATTCAAATCCGCTTAAAGCTCCCCTTCCTGGGAAAAGGAACAGGCTGGCTGGAGCACACTCCCCAGATCTGTTGTATGGAGGTAATACAAGCAAGGCAAGGCTGCTGCAAAGCTTTAAGATGGTTCATAATCTCCAGGCCTAAGGCTAAGACATGAACTCAGGCTCTCTGGAGCTCACTTTCTCTACTGGATATTGTAAGACAAGATGAGGCAAATACAATTTTTTTTTTCTTTTTATAAACTTCTCCTTGAAATATAGAGACGAGAGATGAGGCAATCTCACCAGACATCAAACACTGTCAACTCCAGGCCAGGCAGGTGTATCACAATCAAGCTTCCAACATCCCACACGCTGTCTCTTGACAAGAGATGTCGGTACCACACCTTGGCCAAGCACCCACCCATATCCCCACAACCTCCCACAGCTCCTCTCCAGCATTCAGGAGGCACCTCAGGATTACCCCTTTGGGCTGGACAATGGAATTCTCAGGGCACTGAGCCCTCTGCCCCACAGGGAATACTCTGCAGTTTTAGAACACCAGGGACCAACAACACAACCTGGCTGCAGCCCCCTCAGACCACTGTCCTTGACTGGAAAACATGAACACACATCACTAATTCTGTAAGGGAAGGCAGCACTGCTGAGAGAAAAGGTGTGGGATGCCCACTGACATCAAGACAGATGATGATCACAGCCACTGCACTGCAAGCTCCTATTCCAGCAGATCCCGTCAGTGGCATTTAAGTGTCAATGTTCAAATAAAGCTGGACAAAGTACCAGAATACTGGTGCCACAGGGAGCATCTGGAAGCTAGACAGGTTTTTGCCACTGCAAGCTCTGGAACTTCCATTTCACCCTCTGCTGAAATGGACCCTGCAGAAGGCAGACTCTAACTCACTGTCCTTTCCAGCATATCACCAAATTTTGCCAATCAAGAGAGAGATGGCAAGAGATACTAACCTGGACAGCACATAGCATCACACTGTACAAATGCTGGAGATCAGTGGCAAAAGGATTCAAAACTACAGAGGCTTTTGAATTAAGATATTTAAATTACTTTTGTCTTTACTTACACAGTGAAAGGGTCATGTAACCAGTTACTGGATAAGCATAACCCAAATGCAGGCCCAGACCGTGCAAGGCAACATTTGGTAGCAATCTGCCTTTCAGCAAGTCTTCAGCCTTGATAGAGAGCACAGAAGACAGGCAATGATAAAATCAAGTTCTCTCTCTGATGTCACCATAGCCTCAGCTTTGACAACAGGGCAGAAAACCCATTATCTGTAGTGAAAGTTTAGTCATGCTTATTTTTGAAGTAAATCTCTGGATTTCCTCTTTCTGCTTCCTTGGAACTGTTCTCCCAGCAAGGAATTCCTTCATCTGCCTTTCTTCTCAGATCAACTTCCACACGGTTGAGCAAAGTTTTTTTGGCAGAGGAATGTGTACCTGCACAATGCTCAGGTCTGTATGACTAAACATGCCTCCTTCTCCCTTCTTTTTAAGTTGCTTTAAGTTTAATTATTGTCCCCTTTGATGCTGCCTTGAGAAATTATAATAGAAAAATGAGGCAACTGCCAGAGCAGGAGCTATTCACAACCTTTTGACTTCTCATGTTCAGTCACTTTCTGCTATCAGACACACTGTGAGGAACAGTATTTGTTAAACCTCTCTCACAAGCATTGTTTGGAAAGAAGTATTTTCAAAGTTTAGGAGGGTTTTTTTTCCTCCAAATCTTCTCTGGTCCAAGTTTCAAAGAAATTTTAATTGCAAGGAAAATCTCAACATTTGCCCTAGGGAAGAGGTTTTTACAGCCATAACGGTCTCGCTCTGCAGCAATTCTTTTCCAAATATGGAATTTTCATGCCTTGTCTACGTGAATACAATACTTTTAATTTGTCTTTAAAAACAGTCTCTGAGAGGAGGTGGAAGCAGCCATCACAGCACTTCTGTCACAACTTCTGAGATGGACAGAGCTCCTCCTGCTGTGGTGAGAGAGCTCTAGAGCTCAGACCAAGCCTTTCATTTTAGGATCTGGACAGAGATCTGTCCAGAGAGCTGTATCTGAAAGTCATTCCCTTACAAACACCTGAATAAAGTCACAAGTTGCATTCCCAGGAGAGCTGCATCTTTTATGCCTCAGCACCTCCTGAGGAGCTAGAAGTGCTCTTGTGCAGTGGGGCAGAGAACCCCCACCAGCCTCCCCAGCCAGAGCTGCACCTGTGGCACAGCCCTAGGACACACAGGGACCCCCATCACTCCCCTCCTTGCTCCTACTGCCACTTCTTCCGGCCCTGAACACCAGCAAAAGTGACAAGAAAGGAAGGGCACGAGCCCAAAACAGGACAGGTGGAATCAAAGCTGATGGCCCAGACAACAGGCCATTTGGATAGGAATTAGAGGACAAAGTAAAATAAAAAAGCACAAAATGGAATTCTTCCGCTTTGACAAATGTGGAGGGAATTGGGTTCTTTTAAGCCAATGTTTGGCAGATGCATGAATTATTTATCATCCAATATTGTGTGATTAAATGGAAAACTGAAGATGTTCATAGCTCTGTCTGCAACTTTCTACCTCTTGTGAAAGACTCCTCAAATTCCTACACAGAATAACAAGTGGGTATTATAGTGACTCAGAAAGGTTCAAAGAAACCTCCTCCAATTTGCTTCTCAAGGTTCAAGGTCACGTTCAGACTCAGTCCTCTGGTGAAATAAATACTATGGCAGGCACACACCACTTTCAGGAAAGTCTCTTGCTGCTGCTCACTCTTCTTCCCTATACATCTTAATCCTCTTAGCAATTTTGTCCTTGGAAATCCCTCAGTCTTCATGACAGGAGATCTGCAACCCCTCTTCACAGAAGGCAGGAGGAAGTCCCTTCCCCTGACAGCACACTGTCATTTTGAGACTAAGACCAGGCCCCCACAGGATCCTCCACAATGAAGCTGAGAGGCTGCGAGGGAGGACAGGAGAGCAGCAAAAAACCAGGACAAGGCCTGGGGGGCTGCACCTGCAGTTTTCACAGCACTTCTCTGCAGTGTAACAAGATCATCTGTGTGAGCACAGCCCAGATTAGAAGCCTGTACCAACTTTCTACTGCAGATACCTCTTCAGGTGCCTTTGGTCCAAGCTAAGTGGCTTCCTCAGCACCTCAGGACAAGCCTGCAGCAATAAACAGCTGTTAGGAAGGTGGAAGAATGAGTGTAATTAGTCTCCTTAATGCCAATTTCAGCCTGATCTCTCACACTTAAGAAAACTGTTACAACGATTTTCTTTTTTTCAGAGGAGCTCATTAAATAAAAATTAGAAACAAGACAGCATAATGGGTAAGAAAATTGTTTCTGCAACATCCTGCTAAAATCCAACACTGCCCTTCCTACAGACAGGTTTTTCTGGTTTAGAAGAAGAGGCTCCAAACCTTCCTGCTCCCCAGGAATTCCTAAGCACCAGAAAGAAAAGAAGGAATCTGGGCACCACAGGAATTTAGGAACCTGAAGTAGAATGGTGCAGAGCCTCATCCCCCAAAGAGGAGGCAAATATGCTTTGGTAAGACACAGCACTGTGCAAAACACTCCACCACAGCTGGCAGAAATCCTTGGCAGCTGAGTCTCCAACACAGGTAGCACATTTTGGCCAAGTCTGTTTGAAAGCCAATGTCTCCAAGAGGAGCACAGCAAGGAGAGGGGCTGCCCAGATGATCAGAGCTCTCCCACATCCCTTCCTGGGTCCCTGAGGCTGCACACTGAGCACAAACAGGTCAGCATGAGCAGCGCTCTTGAGAACAAGCCCCAGAGCATCACAGCCCCGCAGGAGCCTCTGGATGGTCACCCTGGTGGACACTCACTGAAAGCAAAGCCCATCTCCCCCGGACAAAGAACAAACAGCAGAGACCAGAGCCTCTTGCTGGGCCAGGGACCTACACACTGGAGCAGATGTGCCCGGAATACTCAGAGCACAGCGTCTGCCCACGAGCTGCAGACAACAGCCTCCTGCAAAATAAAGGACTGACCTCCTTGTAAGCAACTTGCAGACAACAGCAACAGGCTAAATTTTGCATTCAACCATTAATGATTGATGCATTATTTATTTGGAATCATTTGCCTCATTCTACTAATCACATCACCACTTCCAGCTCCTGACAACGAACAGTGCTTACAGTCATGTCCCAGGAGCCGCTCGCTGCCCAGAGCTACTCAAACCCAAACCCGGGGGCCTGAGGGCTATTTCACCTCCCCAGGAAAACATCCAGCCTTTGCCAAAAGCTGCTCATTGCCCTGCAGAGACCACAAGCCACATACCCTCTGATGGGCAGCATCTGGCACTGCTGCCATGTCCAGAGGGAGCTGCTGAAACCAGCTCCTGTCCACCAAGGGCTCACCTGCAGTCAGAAGAAACCAGCATTACACTCATGTTCTCCTGCCCTGAGCCCACCCTGCACTTTGAGCCCAGCCTCCAGTCGTGGTTTAACTGCAGAACAAGGTAACCACTATGAGTTTCTGCAAAATTCTCGTTTCAACAGCCCAACTTGGGCCCCACCAAGAAGCCCTTCCTGCAAGGGCAAACAGCCCCATAAAGAGAACCCACATGGAAACCAGACACTCCAGAGCAGAGCAGCCCTTTGTCCCCTCAGTGCCACAGCCCAGAATATCCCAATTATGTCCCCCCAGGCACTCCTGTGCCACCACTTTGCAGGTAAAACTCACACAGCAGAGGGCACAGACACTTTCCCCTGAGGAACCAGTCCCTTGGGAATGGACCAAGTCCAGATGAGAGCTCTGGAGGCAGAGGGACCACATGTCCCAGGTCACTTGCATGCAAATGAAGAAGCATTATAGCATCCAGCCTGGTAGGAATCAAATTTTCATATCCTTCCATGCCCACTAAATTCTGTTCACAAAGACCAAGGAAAAAAAAAAAAAAAAGGAAGTAAAAGCCTTAATAAATGCTGGAAGAGCAGGGAGCTCACACCAGCTCCCAGCCCAGCGTAGCTCAGGGATTATCTAGGCAATAGTTTATTTTTCTCTCCAGTATCATTTTCCCAGCTTGATCTCTACTGTCGCAGTATGATGGTTTCACCCCATTAGCCTTGCTTAAAAAAGTGATCCCAGGACTGTGAGTGTTATTGCCCACATAAATCAGGAGGCTTTGAATATGGAGCACCTTTAAATAAACAGCTGATGGAAGTGAAGTTCCGGGATCATTATTAATAGCTTTTCATTTCTGTGTCCGCTGTGCTGTGACATTCTTTCCCAGCAGAAAGCCTCCGCTTCCTATCCCCAGTACATCTGATCCCAGGAGTGCTGCAGTCAGGATGAATGACTGTACCTCTGTGTTAATTGCATCGCCCGCTCCACAAACGGAATACTAATAGTAACGAGCAACAGGAGGAGAGTTTGCAGACCAGGAGTGATGGGACACTTTAGACAGCGACACACCAGTCCCACTGCCTTTTCCAGGGCTGGTTCTTCCTCCTTGCCTCGAAGAAGGGCAAATCTTCCAACATACACCAGTAAATGCTACAACAGGTGATGAGGTCCTGTTCAATTTCTGTCCTGTCTGAAGTGCCTTGTACTGGATAGACACCAATTTTCTCTGCTCTGCCAGCAATATTACACCTCTCACAAGCCCCCTGTAAGCAAAATGATCCCACTCTCCACATTCCAAACAGCTTCAGGATGAGTCCAAAGCAATACACACCCTTGGAGAAGCAGCCACCACGGAGCAGCCCCAACAGAACTTACAGGTACTGTTCAAAAATCTCACCTGGCCAGATCCAGTTCACTTTTCTCCAACATGACTTCCCCAGGGAGAAATCACTCTCCTCCTCCACCCTCAGCTATCAGGGACTTTCCTAAGTGCTGCAGGAAGGTGCAGAGCATCAAGGGGCAGACCTAAGGGCAGCAACAGCTAACACCACCCACTTCCCTTTCCCAGGGTGGTGAGCCTGGGACAGAACTAGACACCTCAGCACGGACCTTGGCCACCTGCTCTGGGAGCCCCTGGCTTTGCTCTCTGCTGCCAGCACTGACACGTAGGTGCTCCCAGGTGGAATTCCCAAAATCTTCATGTGCAGGACGCAGAGCTGCCAACTCTGCTGCATCCACAAATGACATCTTCCCCCAGGTCTGTGGAGAGACCAAGTTTCTCCTCAGAAAGTGGGCTCAGGCTCTCTAAGGCACTTTGCCCAAAGAAAGAAGGAAATGATCCTGCTGACAGCCAGCTCCAACAAAGTGACCGATATAAGTGCTGGCAAAAAGGCTCCACAGTGCCCAGGAAAAGGCTGACACAGAGGTTACAGCCCCTTTACTGCAGAGACAAAATCAGAGGGTCCTGCTGCTACAGCCCCCCCCATCTCCTTCTACTGGTCTTGAGTCATGACCTGCCTACAGGTCATGCTGCTCAAAGAGGGAAGAAGCAAATCCCCCAAAACAGCCTGTTGCTGTTTGCAGGGACAGACTTTGCAACAGACATTTGCTGTACATAAACTCAAAGGGCTGCAAATAGCAGCAAAGCATGGGAACAGGTGATGGCTTTTGATTTTACTGCTTGCTCTTTTCCCAAATCCAGCTCTCAGCAAGGAGATTTGGGACACAGGCATAAATAACAGAAGGTTCACCTATGAGAGAGCTGAAGTGGAAGCATCAGAAAATTGGAGTATGGCTGAACAAGGCTGAAAGAGACCACTACACACAGGAAGTACATTCCTTGGAGGACTTTAAGAGGGACAAAAAGTGTTAAATGTGTCTCCTGATTTCAGAGCCCTTTGCTAGCTCTGAATTGTGATGGACTAGAAAGCAGAGATACATCCTTATGACAAGTCTGTGGGTCTCTGGATATGATTCTGCAAGCCAGATACAGCACCAGCCTTCCTTCTGCAAGGAACTCTCAACACTTTGTTGAGTGAATAAAAAGATTTGATGCCTCCTGCACCACTCCCCCGGTGCTGTATTTGCAGACTGTGAACCAGCATCTAGCAGCCACACAGGGCCTTCGAGCACAGGAAATATAGTGGGTATCACATATGCAAAGCTCAGTGCATCACTAGAAACACTGCTTTCCAACCACCAGACTTCAGCATCCCATTGAAGCATCACCTCTCGGCAGAGGCCAAATGTGCAAATTGCAGTTGAAAGGGAGAACATTTCTGAAAGCTTGAAGCACGTGAACGCAGCAGACTGGAACAGAATCTGCAAGTAGCTTCACTTTAATGTCACTACCAAACCAACAGCACAAAGAGGAAGGGACAGACTGGGAGCCCTGGGAACAACCACTCTGCTCAGCACAACTGATAAAGGGGGATTAATCATTCAGTTCCTCCATCAGGCACAGGGGTTCACAGGGCTTTGGTGTAAAACTCCATCAAACAAGACTGGCATCTTCACTTCTGACACTCCTGGATGGACAGAGGACGCAGCATGAGGTTTTGCACAGGCCTTATTTCACATTCCAGCCCTTTGCCTCTGACACTCCTGGAAACAGTGAGAGGCTGTGAGAATCTTCTCAACCCAGCACACAGGCTTTGAAGGGTCTTTCCTCATGTATCTGCACAAAGCTGGGACCTTGGGGCCTTGTACGTGGGTTCTAATGTTATTATTATCAAAAGGAATAAAGAGGGACATGGTGAAGTAAGAGGCAGCAAAGCGGCCCAGGCAACAAAGGGAGAAAGAAAGAGAGAGATTACAGTAGCAACAGGGAGGACAGAAAAGCAGATGGACAAAGTGCATGGGAAAGAATAGAGCAAAGGAGATATACATACACGTGAGCAAGCAGGATTGGGCTGGAACATGTGGGAGTGTGGGCGTGCAGGAGAGGGCACAGGCACTCACACAGGCAGCTGCAGCCATTTGCAGCTCCCAGTGCTCCTGCCCCAGCCCAGGCTGGCAGCCTGGCACTGCTTCAGCAAGGGATCTCCCTGAGAACACCCAGGGCACACGCAGGACTCCCCTGGCCCAATCCTCTCCATTCAGAGCAGCAGCCACTCTGACAGAGCAAGATCCCCACAAGCAAAGACACTGACAGACCCTGCCTCTGGGCACCCCCACCACCCCCAAAGCAGTTCTGTGCCTGGAAGAGGGAGAAGTGGCAGGACACACGTACAGACACAGCCACTTTCCTGTGTGGTTTTCCTCCAGCCTTGTCACCCTCACACACATGAACCCTTTGCATCCTGCTCTGTCACTACACTGCAGACCCTTGCTTGCACTCCCTTTGTCCTCTGGGCTGCTTCACTTCTCCCTTCACACTCCTTTCTGCCTTGATGACAGTCCATTCAGAACCCATTCACACAGCCCCAATCCCCAGTCCAGAGCCCACCACACCCAATCTACGCTGTCACTTGCACAAGTGCTGAAATCCAAACTGCACATCACCCCCTGTGTGCTGCCACACCGACCTCCAGGCCCCCACTGCTCCAGCTGGACACTGGACTGTGTCAGCCAGGACTGCGGCACAGACAAAACGTGTTCCTTCGTGTCCTCCTCTCCAAACCAC
Source organism: Motacilla alba alba (assembly GCF_015832195.1). NCBI lineage: Eukaryota > Metazoa > Chordata > Aves > Passeriformes > Motacillidae > Motacilla > Motacilla alba. The sequence goes on along the minus strand of NC_052035.1, from coordinate 7,227,519 downwards.
CGCCTACCTCAGGCTGCTGGGCTGGCAGCAACCTCAGGCAGAGTTTGGGCATCCAAAGCCAAGCAGTGTCCAGCCAAGCAGCCATTCTAGCCTGCCTGAGCCTCTGAGTTGTTGCTCCTCACCTGTCCCATCACACCTCACAGTGGTGTGACACCAAAACTCACACCTTGAACACACAGTCATGGTGATTCTGAAACAGAAAAGCAAGACACAGCTGCCCTGAGCAGGGCTGATTACAAACCTCTGAGAGGTTCAGGACCAAGCCAGACAGAAGCATTGCATCTGGGCAGTCCTTGGGCCCCCATGGTGGAGGACACCAAGAGCATTCACTCATCAAACAGCTTTCCACATCTTGGTACACAGAGGCAAAGACAGACCTCACACACAAAAACATATAAAACATAAAAAGTTATCAAAGAATACAGGCATTGTCTAGAAGAGGATAAAGAAAAAAAAAACTATTTCTATATATACTTGGGGAGCACCAGATCGCACAGTGATGGACTAGATATAAAAAAGATAGAGACGAGTCTCAGTCCCAGCCTTTGATCACTCACAAGGGAAATGCATGTGCTGCTTTCTGGAAACCAGGACCAGACATTGTGTCCTACCTCTGCCTAAGCCCAGCTCAGCTGCAGTTTAAAGAAAAGGCCTTCTAGCCTGGTGCTTCACAGTCCCTCCCTCTCGTTTCTATTTCACAGCAGCTTTTCACAACCCTGACAGTGCTTACTACAAGCAATACAAGCTCAGCTGCAGGATTTTCTCCTTCTGGGACAGCCTAAGGTTTGGAAAATGCCTCCCTAGAAGCAACAAACTTGACTGGAGCCTGTGGCCAGAAGCTGAAGGCAGATGCTGGGCAGCAGCCCTGAGCAGTCCCAGGTCAGACCCTGTCCTGCCAGCTCCAGCCCTCTGAAGGGCTGAGGATCATTTACACCAGCTGAGTGAGCAGCTCACCAACACACAGTCCTGCTTACCAAGGCTTGCTTTCCAGCACTCTGTTTTTCTCCAGCTTCTCCCAACACACACCATGGCTGGCAGCACCCAGGCAGTGCCATGCCCCTGTCCTGGTCAGCCTGAGTGTGCCTTGGCCAGCAGATCCACAGGACAGAGGCCCCTTCTCCTGCTGCCCAGGTCTGACAAGGATTCTTTGCCAAGGCATCTCCTCAGTATGAGCGCTAAAAGGTGTTTAACTGCCCTATACTGGGTATGGCTGGGAGGGAGTTAATTAGCTTTGCTTGGTGCTGAGTTTTAGGTTTGTGACCAAAAACAAAACTGGTAGCACACTGGTATTTTAGCTACTGCCAATTGGTGTTTGCAGTGCTAAAGCCTTCTCTGCTTCTCCCCATGTCCCCAGTAAACACACTGGGGGTGCACAAGAGTTTGGGAGTGGATTACCCAAATCAACCACAAAGCTACCCTGTCCCTGTCAGCAATAAAAAGGGAGAGGAGAGATCTTGGGGGAGTTTGCCACCCTCAGCTGAGGAACTCCTGGACATCAGTCCACGCAGAGAAGGCAGTGAGTGTTTGCCTTTGCATCCCTTGTTTTCTTTCTCTCTTCCTCCACTTTCACTTATTAAACCATTTTTATTTCAACCCACACATTTTCTTGGTTTTACTCTTCCTTTCCTTTTCCCATGACCCACTTGGGAATGAGGGAATGAATAACTGGCTGTGTGGGGCTTAGCTGCTTACCAAGGCTATCCCGTAACAGGCCCAAACACTTGGCTGCACCAGTACAGGCCACGTTCACAGGCAGAGCAGAGGAAATCAGACTGAACCCTTCCAGAGGCATTAACCAGAAAGCAGCAGCCGTGGCAGAGTGAGAAGCTTGCACAATGCTTTGAGCCTCTCAGTTCTGTGACGAGAGCTCGCATCTCCAGTTCTGGAGCAGCCAAGCACCACCCCACTTCCCATCTAATCCACTGAAATACATTAGCACTCTAGGTGCAAAACCAATTAAAGCCTCAACTGATGGTTTCAGCATCCTTCCCAGCCAGACAAGAGTCTCCCATTACACAAAAACAAACCGCTTTTTCAGAGAGAAATCCATAAATGCTCACCTGAGGTGGCTACTCCAGCTGGGGAGGGTTCAGTGCCTGCACTCACTCCTTATGTCCATCATCTGTCAGCACAACAGCCAGTCCTCTAGGCAGGACTTCAGAGCTCCAGCTCAAAACCCTTGTCCGCCTTCACTAACCCATTGCCAGCTCCTGGGCAAGGCCATGTCCTCATCTGCAGGGTCAGCCACAGCCCCTGGTCACTCGTGCCACGGGCACTCACAGTGGCAGCCGCAGTCCTTTGCACACCTGGGGCTTGTCCCCTGCCCACACACACACACCAGCCTCTGCCACCCCTGCCACCCAGGCTGCTCCCGCCTTGCATGAGGCTGGGCCACACCAAACCCACCCAACGCTTCACCTGAGGGATGAACCTGGGCAACAAAGCAGAAAAGAGAGATTTGGGAAAGACACAGTGGCTTCCCAGCCTCAGCGAGACGGGCAGAGCCGCTGCCCTGCGGAGGGCCCCATTCCCAGCTCACCTCGGGCAGCACCTCTCAGATTAATTGGTTAATTGGCACGGCGGGCTGCGCACAGGAACGGAGGAAGGCTGGCTCCCTCTGCCGGCACCGGCCCGAGCAGGAGCCCCCCGCCCGCCCCCGGGAGGGCCCGGCCCGGCCCGGCCCGGCCCGGCCCGGCCCGGCCCGGCCCCGCTGCCCCGGCCCCGCCACAACCCCCGGAGCTGCCGCGACAAGGATCCAGGGTGCCCGGGATCCAGGGTGCCCAGGGAACCTGCCCTGCCTCGGGACAGTATTACTGCGGCAGGAGGTGTTCTGGAAAAAACACCGTGCCGCTAGGAAACAGCCCAGGAGGGCCGTAGCAAACGGGCGTTCGGCTGACTTTTAAAAGTTTAAGCAGGGATGTAATTTCTTAAGGACTCTGCTGATGCTCAGCTATTCCTACCTGCCATCAAAAGGTTTAGCTGTATTTCATAAGTGGGAAGGCAGCCAAGCTGAGAAAGATGGTGAAGTCCAGCTCTCAAAGCAACCCCCTCCCTCCTCACCTGTCTGTCCTCGACCTTCCAGACTCCAGTGGCAGGGAAACAATTCCCTCTCCACACAGGCACAACGCTGGCACACGTCAACAGCCGCACGCCGAGTTGGGGCCATAACAATAGCAAAGAAAGCACATTTTCACACAGCTAAAAACACTGAACAGTGAAAATAGAGGAAGATTCAAGGGTAACTCTGCAGTTTGGTAGTGGTGGGGGTGGAACAAAACAGTGTCCTGTCCCAGGTTAAGAAGATGATTTGCTCACTGTTAGTATGTCTACAACTCAAACTGATTCTCTCTAGAGAGGGTGACGAGGACAGGAGGAGGTGCTCAGAGCTTAGGAGCCACTTTTAATGACAAGGATTATTGGAGAAACAGCATTTTGGGGATTTGGGATTCCGGGAAGAAGCTGCAGTAGGAGCAGAGGGAGATAATCCCAGTATGACAGACAGAGATGCAAGGAAGCAGGACTGGAGAAAGGAGTGCAGCATCCCCAGGCACACACAGAAGTTACCATCTGGCTCAAGGGAACATCCATTCCAGAGCAGGAGGCTGCCAGAACAAGGGTCTGGCCCACAGCTTCCAGCTCTCTTCCCTCCTGGGTTGGCCAGACCAGTATGGTTTCTCTGGACCAGCCAAACCTTCATCTGTCCTCGCTGACTCTGGCCAACAGTGGGGACAGAGGCTCCATCTGCCCCACAGGCTCCCATCACGATGATCAGGCTCCCTGGCCAGCCTGTGACCTGTGAGCAAACAGCCAGCCAGGGGCACCCAGGCTCTGCCCCGAAGGCAGCAGAGGGGCACTGAGGGGACACAGCCCAGGGTACCCAGCTCCAACACCTCCCAGGTGGGCGTGGGGCCCTTCCTGGGCTGGTGTCTGCCTGCACACAGCTCACCAGAGCACAGGGAAGGGCAGCAGGGCTCAAGGAGGAGTCCAGAGACAGACGGGTGTCACCTGCAGAGGCTGTGCTGAGTCCCCAGGGGCTGCCACGCACAGCACCGGGGATGAAGCTGCCCCAAGCCTGTGGCTGCAGCACCCAGGAGGGGCTGATGGCTGCACAGAACTGGACAGCTCATCTGTGGGAATGAGCTCCCTCCTGCCAGGCCAGTATTGTGACCACATCTCACCCTCCTGCTCTGACTCTTTTGCCATCAAAACTCCAGGGAAGTGCCAGCTTACCAAAGCAGTGCTCAGCTCCTGTGTTTGCTCCCACAGCTGCTGTTTCCACATGTCTCACTCACAGCCTTGGTCTGCAGGGTGAACACCACTACCTGTACCCACATTCACACGTGGGCTCCTACCAAAAGGCGTTCAGAGCTTTCAAGGTTCCATTTATTGCCCAAGATGTTTCTATGGCGACTACCTTCACATCCCATTATTGCTGTGGAAAGCTCCTGGCCATCAGCAGCTTCAGGTGAGTTGAGGGCCTCAAGCTTCAAGTCACCTGCAGCTGTTAATGGCACTGGCTACAGCCAGTGGGGAAGAGATCAACAAAACCCCAGGTGAAGAGGCAACGGTGAGCATGGCAGTGTCAAAGAGGAGTGAGCCCATGTCTCCTTCCCTTGGTGTTCTCTGGACTACTGTAGCAGGGAGGAGCAACAAAGAGTGGCAGGGGGTGTCTGCAAAAGGGCATTGGACAAACAATTCTGCTTTCACGATTTCCTGAAGGATTTCCCAATCAGCAAAGCTCACAGAACTGCCAAAAGCAAAGCACAGGACCACTTCAGCCCAAGCACTGACTGGCCCTGGCACACCAGTGCCCCAGCAGAGCTCCCAGCTCTGCTCCCACATGGCACCTCACTAAATGCTCCTACAGGGCAGCCACAAATCCATGGGTGCTCCTGAGAAGCACCAGGCTCAGCATCACCTCCATCACAGCCACAGCTTCCATCATGAGCCAGGCAGGGCCAAATTCAGCACATGTGACAGCAGTGACAGTGTGAGACAAGCAAGGTGGCTCTGTCTGGGGAGCAGACCCTGCCCACAACAGTGTGACAGCAGTGCTAACAGGCACTTAGCCCAGAGGAGTAGGCTAAGCAGTGTGAGCTAAGGCATGGCTCTCCCACAGGAGATCTGAAATCAGGAAGTGCAGCACTGAGCAGAGTCAAAACTGAATGAGTTCTGTTTGTTTTTTTTTTCTCCAGGCTCATGGATGGCACTGCCAGAGCAAGGCAGTGAGTAAAAGCAGGACAGCAGAACAGGGCACAGCGAGCAGAGAGGAAGCAAGTGCAGATTTCCCAGACAAGAGCAGGAGGGCAGGACTGGGAACACAGAAGTGCTGCCCTTCCTGCAATGAGTATTGCAACCTTGCCTTCCGTTTAGTGAGCTATCCTGAGGTGGGGCACCCAGCAGAAAGGAGACACTTTCTGAAAAGCACCTTGATTTCCAGCTCGTAGGTGTAGCAGCAATGAATGATCCAGTCAAACCTGGCCCTTGGGCTGGAGCAGATGGACCAGCTCTGGGCTGGAGCACAGATGGACCAGCTTTGGGCTGGCTGCCTCTCCTATGCCCAAGGGTACAACTACACCTGCTTTCAAGTAGAAAAATGCAGGGGCCTCAGCTTAGCTGGGTCTGTTCCCCACCTTTTAGGCAAAGATGCCCTCTGGGAGGAATGGGGAGAGCTACCCCCAGCTGACACCGGTGTGTGCCCTCACCACCACCGAGGCTGGGTCAGCAGTGTGGAAGCAGCTGAGACAGCACCTGGAAACCTGTTTGAACACAAAAGCCATGCCCAGCCACCGAGGCACAGGCACCCTGAGACGACCCACATGCTGTGAACAGTCCCTCCTTGTGCTCCCACCTCCCAGCAGAGTCCTGTACCCCCATTTGCTGTGCATGCACCAGGAAACATCAATAGCTAAGGGAGCTCTGGGGCTGCCGTGGGCCCCACACCCAGCTGTCAGCTACACTTGCCCACTGTGTCCCCCAGGCCCTCAGAAGAAGGTGCTGTAATGCGGTTGAAGAGCTGAGACATCCATTTGCAAGGAGAATTCTAACCACACTGCAAGAGGATCTGAGGAACAGCATCACCAAGAAGATCCACAGCTAGACCTAGACCCTCTGCAGGAATCCCAGCCAGCCCTGTGGGATAGCAAAAGGCAGACACTGCTGGAGAAAGATCCACTTTTGCTACCCAGACATTGTCCTGCAGAACCAGCACAAAAATGCCATCCAACAACCATTCCCCAACAGGATAAAACAGAACTCCTTTCTTCCTGCCACAGCACAAAGGACAGTAAAAAGAAAGAAAAATGCAAGAGATACAGAGCCAGGCTAAAGTAAGGTCTGGACTAGTCTCTGAAAGCAGAGTTGTTGCAAAGAATAAAATTGAAAATTACTGTAATGTGCTGTATTCCTTTTACAGACTTTGCAAATAATAGAAAGTGATGACTAAATGAAAAAGAAACGGTGAACTAACTGGGAGGATGGGTCTCTGCAGTGGCTGCCAGCAGGAGCAGAGCCCCATGCCTGAGCCCTCCACAGCTCTCCAGAGCAGAAACCAACCCACAAACTGGACACAGCTGTGGAGACAGGTGTCCCACAGAGCTGAGCAGGCAGTGGACACCCAGCTCATGTTGTGTGAACAGCAGAGTTCAAGTCCAACCCCATACTCCAAGTCAGCAGCATTATGCTGTCAAAATCCAGCCACAAAGATTTGGGTTTTCTGCTGGGGTAGAGCGGGGACTTCCCAAGTGACACAGCACGCAGGGACATGCAGGCATCAGCCCTGAGAATGCTGCAGTAGCCAAGCCAAAGGACAGAGCTCTGTGCCCTCACCTGCAGCCAAGGGCAGCCACACACCTGAGAGCAAGGTGACCCAGGGGACCCTGCTCCTCGCAGAGCAAAGAGGACACGGGTGCTGAGGGCACGGGCAGGACGCTCCCAGAGCAACAAACAGTCTGAGGCTAAGCTGATATCCCTCCCCATCGGGCACCCCTTCCACAAAGAAACACCACGGGATAAACTGCTGGTAGAGACAAAAGAGAGCCTGAGAACAGCAAGGAGCTGTACACCGTGTCCACCTACAACCTCGGGCAAGCAATCTGCTTGGGATTCACACCCACCTCATCTTTACATGTAATTTTTCAAGAAAGCAGATCACTCAAAATGGCCTGTGCCTCGGGATATGCATGGACTTATCTGCAGAGAAGTGTCATTGCTTGTAAACCCAAACACAGTTGCATAACCACATGGTTAAAAGATAACAGCACAAATTCATACATGGCTGTATCCTTATGCACGAATACTCTTCAGCGACATGATGTCAGAAAAACCCAAGTGTCACCACGCCGCTTCTTTTTCAAACAGTTTTCCTTTACTTTTAAAATGGGGGCTTTTCAAATATAAAAAACTAATTATTTGAAAAAATAAGTAATTGTACTTTAAAGGAATAACAGCAGATTAAATCCCACCTGAAGTCCAGTTTTGTTTCAAAGCTTTCACAAACAATCTAATCCTTCTAATGAAATAAAGTCTGTGGGTTGAAAAAGGGGCTTCAAATAAACAAACATTCCCTCTGCAACATTTCCAGCCAAATTTTACTGCTATGGGATAGTGAGCACAAAAGTAAAATTTGGTACAAAAAAGCCTTGCTAGCTCAATATTATTCTTAATGTGCAAAAAAAAAAAAAAAACAAACCCAAAAGCTGACCAGACAACTAAACAACAAACAGGAAATTGTGACCCTTTTCTCAAAATTCTTAAACACAAGAAAGAACTACGACTTTTTCCATACGTGACATTTAAATCATGGAAATATAATATTTTTGGGATGGAGCTTGGAAGAATAGGATTTTAACTGTTATTTTTAACCAAAAGACAACCCTTTCTTTCCTTTTTTTTTTTTTTTTTCTGGAGGCCTGCTAGCTTCTTTTGAAAAAGAGTTTTAAAACTGACCTTGTTCCAGTAGCCACTTCTCTGTCATAGGTATGAAATCACCGTATCATATTATAAAGTGTCAATGCACCAAAAAGCAAAGGGCATTTTTTTTTTTTTTCAGAAGGAACAAAACTGGCTTTTTAACCTATAAAACAGCACATACTTTTTCTTTCATAAGCCCACCAATTTCAGCACTGTATTATTCGGCAACCAGCATTTCATACAGAGACCAAACCCCACTTGATCTGACCCTCACCTCACTGGAGCAGAGACGTACGTGAGACAAAAGTCAGCACAGAATCTGGGCCACCTTATTTAGATTTCAGCGGGCTCTACCCTGTGCTACTCTCAGGGTACTGTCAACATTTCAGGGAATTCATCAATGAGCAGCAGAACCACCTTTTGGCCTTGAACACAAACAAACACAGCACCAGCACAGAGGAACCGTTTCAGACTTAAAGCCAGAGAAACAATTTATTTTCAGCATTTAAAAACTGATGTACCAGGACAATGATCTCCAACCCTGATAATTGTTTGCTGCAAATACTCATTACCTAGTGCTCTTGAAAGAAGTAGAGAGCATTCATCAGCCTCACAGGGAAAACATGGCAAAGCCCAGGTTCTGAGCTGGGCATGCAATCTGTGAGTACAGAGACTGCAGGCTTCAGCCATGCTCTGTGCATTGGGTACTCTGAAGAGACAGAAACAGGTCCCAAAGAAGCAGTCATGAGCTGAGATTTCCTCGGTGGTATGCAAGACTGTGTTGCAACACACCGCATTTTAACAGTGCAAGTGGCAACCCAGGAGCAGGGACAGAGAGGCACATTCCCCCATTTATTTCCTCAGGCCATGCAAACAAGCTCTGGAGAACAAGAGCTCTTCGGAGCCACCCATCCTTCCCTCGTAGCCCTCTCAGGTCCAAAGGCTTCCCTGAGGTGCACTGCACTGTCGTATGAAGTTATGTCTGAACTCCTGAGCCTGCCTCTTGTCGCCGCTGTCTACACCACCACCCCTATAACGGGTCTTATTCATGCACAAAACCAGGTTAGATCAGAAGGCAGGGCAGACATCCCCAGACTGTGCAGGATGCTGAAACTGTCAGAAACCAAAGAAAAATGAAGAAGCATCAACTGCATCCCTCCACTCCCAGCCCCACTGCCAGCGCCCGCAGGAGCCCAGACGCCACAGGGTGAGCTCCCCGCCGAGAGGCACCTGGTGAGGCAGCACTGGGCCGGGGCACGCCGGGCAGCAGATGCGGCTGCAGATCCCGCTCCCAGAAGGCCTGTGCACAGCCAGTTGGGAACCACATTTTAAATGAGGAAAGTGCTAGTTTTAGAACACTTATTTTTAGTTTGTTGTTAGAAAAAAATGTGGCTCTGTGAAGAGAGATGTTACCCGGCCGGCTCGAAGGGCTCCCGCTGGGTTCCTCGGGCACAGCAGCCACACATCCACACGCGCCCAAAGCACAATCCGTGCGGAATGGGCACGGAATGGGTACGAAGGCGACGGTCTCAGCGAGAGAAATGGGGAGATGGATCTTGGGTAGGAAGGAGCCCGAAGAGAATGTTTTAAGATACCACCGGTTAAAAAAGGAGCTGCAGCTCTTCAAGCACCGGACTGTTTTAATTGGAGGGTGTGCACCGACCCGCAGCTGGCGCGGCCGCGCCGGAGGCATCAAACCTCTGGCTTCGCCCCCCGACACCAGGGAGACCGGGGCGCTCCGGGGCACCCCGGAGCCCGGGACTGCCCGGCCCGAGGCGGCGGCGACCCCGGGGCCGGGCCGAGCCCGCACTGCCCCGCGGGGAGCGCCCGCCGCAGCCCCGCCGAGCGGCGGCAAAGTTTGCGGCGCGGCAGGGACGGAGAAGTTGGGCTCCCCCGCCGCCCCCGAGCCCCCGCCCGTTCTTACCTGGGGCGGCGGCCGCGGCGGCTCCCCCGCGCCGGGCGCTCGGCCTCCCGCGGCATCCTGCGCGGCACCCGCCGGCGCGGCCCCGGCGCGGAGCGGAGCGCAGCCCCCGCAGCCGGGCACGGAGCGGAGCGCAGCCCCGGCGCCCCGGCACGGAGCGGAGCGGAGCCCCGGCAGCGGGGCACGGAGCGGATCTCAGCCTCGGCAGCCGGGCACGGAGCGGATCGCAGCTCGGGCAGCCGGGCACGGAGCGGAGCGGAGCCCCTGCGCCCCGGCACGGAGCGGATGGCAGCCCCGGCGGCAGCAGCGCGGAGCCCCGAGCGGCGGCGGCGAGCGGAGCCGGTGCCGGCACCGGGCGGGCAGGGAGCGAGGCGGGGCGCGGGCGGCGGGAGCGCGGCGGGGGCTGCATGTGCGGCGAGAGCCGCCTTCCTCCCCCTCGCTCCCTGCCTGCCTCCCCTCCTTCCCCGCCAGCCCAGCCCAGCCCTGCCCAGCCCTGCCCGGCCCGGCCCAGCCTCTGCTGGAGACTCTGAGAATGCAGCGCCGGGTCCGCGCCCCGGGCTGGCCCCGGGGCCTCCCCCAGGGACCCGCCCTAGGGACCCCGCCCGGCCCCGGGATGCGGCCCCGCAGCCCCGCGGGCTGGCGCGGCCCCCGGCGGGGCGGCGAGGCTCTGCCCGCAGCTCGGGTCCGCTCCGCACCCCGCGGTGCCCCCGCCCCGGGCATCCGCATGGTCTCCGCCGCCCCCGTGCCTTGCCGGCAGCCCCGGGGGCGGGAGCAGGGCGCGGACTGGGGCAGGGGCAGACCTGGCCACCCCCAGGTCAGGGCCAACCCTCCTGTGCCCACTGCTAAGATCTACCCCAGTGCCTGGAGCACAGGACTGAGCCGGGGTGCCAGGGCATCAGACACGGCAGGGACAGACAGCCCAGCCCACGCTTCCGCTGCCTTTGAGTGGTGCCACACATTGATGGCCCAGTGGCATCGTGGCAGGAGCTCTGTCGGGGGCTCTGGGCATTTCCGGGGCTGAGGCTGGGGCTGACTGACGCCCTCCTACTGTGCTCCAGGTGGCCATGGCCACCTCAGCACCCGCCTCAGCTCTTTGGTGCCTTCTCCAGAGTCTTGCTCGAAGCATGGCGGGAACTGTCCTGGCCAGCAGCATTTTGAGGGTACAGGGGCAGAAGTGGCAACACAGCTTGTTGCCTGCAGTAGAGTCTCACACCAGCAGCAGGATGCTGGGTGTGCAGACCAGTCTGAGCCAGTGGAAGATGGAAGCAGGAAGAAGCTCAAGGCTGGTGAGAGTGCAGCACTGTATTTGGTGACAGATAAATCTGCTCTTGCAAGTCAGGTTTTAGTCACAGCTCAGGCAAACAGACTCCAGTGGGACATTTCCCAGTCTCCACTGCCCAGACACTCACATCTTACCTGGATAAAATGCTCTCCTGTGCCCATGTCATTCTCTGTTATTTGGCCTTGGAGTTTGGCCCTGAAAGGAACACAAGAGAACACCAGAGGAGGGAATGCAGTGTTGCTCCATTTGTACAGTGCCCTGTGTACAAGACAAACAAATCCTCTGCTTGGCCAGTTTGGTGAAGAAGCAGTACTAACCCAGTAGCGGGTTGTCCACAAACTACATGGATCTGCTGCTTTTAGGCAGGTGGCCTGAAGGTGAGGGAGAGGTGGGTGGAAAGCAAAAGAGAGGCTTATAAGCACAGCATGGATCCAGGAGGAGTGTCTCTTCCTTTCCTGGACAAAAAGATGAGCAGGATGCAGACCCAGCAGCAGGCTCTGGCAGCTTTATTTCCCACCTTTGCATTGGCTAGCACAAGGCTTCCCACCATCCTACTGCTGCATGACTCCCACCCTCAAAGGCCAAGGGGACCCTCCAGACATCCCAGGAAATGCTCCACATCAGCCCCTTCAGACACAGAAGCATCTAGAAATGTCCTCAATCCCAGTGTGAGACTGAGAGACCTGCCAGCTGCAAGCACTGCTGCCAAAGTAGATCCCACTTGAGCCTGATGCTCTTGTAGGGAAAGGAGCAAAGCCTGGAGCACAGCTGCTGCTCTGCTAACACAGTCTGCAAACAGAGACTGTGTGCTCAGTGCCAATCTAGCCCTGGGACACCTGCAGGGCTCTTGTGCCAGCTAGGACACTGGGAACACCCAGATCCTTTCCCTGGGACAGCCAAGAGAGCACCTCGCACAGTGCAGGTGGAGCTGAGCCCACCTGGCTGGAAGCATCCAATAAGCTGGTGTGGTACTGGGAGGAGCTGGTCCCAGCACTTGTCTGTAGTCATGGTGCCTTTTTCCAGCCTGTTTTTGCTAAGACCCCCTTGTTCTGAGACACAAGACTTGTCTCTCCTCCCATTGCCCCCTCCCCTGTGGAACAGCAGCTCCACTCCTGATCTAGTTGAAGAGGTAGGTCCCTGCTTATCACACGTGGGTTAGACTAGCTGACCTTTAAAGGTCCCTTCCAACCCAAACCATCCTATGACTCCATGATTCCATGCCCTCTTGCTGCTGCCCTGCAGGTGCTGGTAAGGCCAGGCAGCCTGTCCCACCCAGCTTCCAGATGAGCCCTGGAGGGCACCACAACAAGGCACTGTATGACAGTCCTTCCATGACACCCAAAATCAGTGGTCCTTCAGAGTGTGCCCAGGTCACATGGCCAGGAGCAGGAGAACTAAGGACCACCCGTGACAGGATCACTGCTGTGGCTCCCCATGAACACTGAATGCAGCCTCCACAGATGTGTCTCAGCCCCTCTGAGAAGCTGACATGTCACTTTCATGTCATGTCTTGTATGTGCAGTGACAGAAGGATGGACAGGTTATCCTGTGACTTTGCTGCCATCCCCTTTATCTCCATGAGAATTTAGTCCTCATCTGGCTTCTCTTTTCCTCTTATTCTCATCACTGCTTTACCCCAGTGTTTAAATAGCTCTTTTGTATTTTTTAGCTTTCCTCTACCTGCAGCACTGTTCCCTTAGTCTGTTATACTCTCCCCATCTCATTGAGCTCCAGGCCCCTTGCTTTGTTCTCTCCCTATCTCTCCCTTTCTTTCTGCTGGTGCCTTGTTCCTTTTCTTGTTGTGATTTGTCTTCTCTGCTCTGTCCCTTTCACTCTTCTATTCTCCTTATCTCTTTTTGCTTCTTCCTCTTCCTTTTCCCAGTCTTTGCACTTCCCCCCTTCCTCTCTGTGCTTTTGTCTGTAAGGAGTTGAAAGTTAAAAGCTTTTCCAACTTGATCCTGAGCAGCTTTCCCTGGTGCTTTCATCTCCACAACACATTTGTAAAACTGCTCAGACTGAAGAGCCATGACATGAACAACTGAAGAAATATCAGAAAGAAACAGGACTCCCAACATGGAATGGAAATCTTTCTTTTCCAAAAAAATCTGTTTCACTAGCACTGAGATTTTTCTCTCCACAGCTCCTTAAAACACAACATAAAACCCATTTACCACAACATAAAACCCATTTACCAAGATTTCATTTTCCTGGCCTCATCCTCCTTCCTGGATTTCTGTAGGGGGTAGACACAGGGGTGCCTGAGAGCTCCCCATAATCTGCCAAAAAGTAGCTGTGACCAACCTGCTTTCCCTTCCTCATGTCTAACAGATCCTGCCAGGTGTGTCAATGCTGTATCACAAACTGCTACCCGGAGGGAAGTGCTGCTCACACCAGGAAAGGTGCTCTGGCTCTTGTCCAACCCTGCTCCTACTCTTCCTTCATGCAAAGATGGCAGAGACCTGGCAAACTCTCCCAGCTGATGTGTCACCCGCTCCTCTCAGCTGCCAAAAGGAGTTCTTAGCTCCTTCTCGTGTCCTGTGCAAGGTCCAACATCGTTTGTTTTGGGTATAGCAGCTGCAGACCACTTCAGGGAAATTGAGGGAATTGATGCTTTCAAACCACTTTGCTTGGTGCTCCTGTGCAGCCTGTGCTATGCAGGGCTCATGTGTGAGCACAGGAGTGTGGTCAATCTTCCCTGTGACCAGGGGCAGGAACTCCAGAGTCACCAGTGCAGATCTGTGCTGTGTCACATGGAGCAAGCCCAAGTGCTGTCTGCTTACTTGGAAATTTGTTGCTGAGAAGCCCATGAATCTTGGCTATTCTCACAACTCTGTGAGAGATTAATCTTGCTAAATCCTCCTACTCCTTCCCTATTGGAGAAACAGATTCAGCACAGGACAAGCTTTGTGACTCACCTCTCTGTTGGCAGAGCCATCTCCCATTAATCTAACTCCCTGTCTAATGTCCACATTTGGCAGGCAGGCAATCCATCTCCAGTCCAGCTCTGTCCAGGATCCAGCTCCCCTGTCAGTCAGAGCTTTCCTAACACTGGGTGCCCTGCAGGGCTTCTCCCTGGCAGGACAAGGGCAGCCTGCAGCCCCCTGCCCAGAGTGACAGCAGGGGACAGAATCTGGGAAGGATGTGCACTTGTTAGGCAGAGATCCCTGGCTGCAGTGGCTGCTGGGCTCAGCACCTGTCCTGCAGAGCTGTGTTCATTCCCTCACCACTCCCCACCTCCTCTCAGCAGAACAACAGAGGTGCACACAGCTCGGTCCCAACAGGGTCTGCTGCCCTCCAAAATTCACCCTGAAAGGAGCTGAGCACTGCGTGTCAGGACTGGCAGAGAGGGCTTTGCTCACAGAGCTGCAGCTCAGGGTGCCATGAAGATGCATGGGAGCAAGTCCCCCTGACACACTCCCTGCAAAGGGTCCCTGGGAGGTCACCTTTGCTCCCATTGTGCCTTGCAGCTACCTCTTGCCATCTGCTCGTCCGTGTCTCAGAGACACTGCCTGTCTCTGGAGGGCTGCAGTGTGGTTTGCCCTGTTACCTGTCCAGATTGCCTCCTGCCTTTACCTGGATGCTGCTCCGGTTTAGGATGGTTTAGGATGGACCCCACAGGCAGGCTGTACCACATGGCTTTCTTCACAGTCCATGGCTGTGGGAGAGGTTCTGCACCCCTTAAAAGGTCCAGCACCATGATTCCTGCTAGAAATAGGGGCACGAGCTGAAGGGAGCAGTCCTGTGCTCACATAAGTCCTGCAGAACTGGGGACACTGCAACACAGAGCGTGTCCACATGAAGATGGAGGTGACAAAACATGCTTGGGAGGGACAGAGCCCCAGCACTGCCCTGTTTGCTGGGCACACCTGAGCCAAATGCCCCAAACTCTTGCCCAGAGCCATTTCTACATGCCATCCTACATATTCAGTCAGCCAAACAACCCTGCCTTGCTGAGGTTCTTCTCTTCTGCTGTGGGTCTTTTTTCTGGGAACACTCCCACTGCCCCACAGATTCAGGCATTGCCTGTCACCACAGCCTGGCAGCTCCCCCCATCTTTATTCTCTCTGAGTACTGTGTCATTTGCAGACTCCACGGTGTCAGCCTTGTGATTAGATTCCAATGCCTTTATGAATAATTTGTTGCGCAATTATAAAGCAAATATTTAATTGAACTTTATGTAAAATTGCTTCTGCCTCTGAGCACTGAACCCCAGTTTTGGGAGAGGGCTCTGCATGACCCCATCGGGCTCTGGGTGCCCTGTGACGAGGCAAGCAGAAAATTGCCAGACCTCCTCCCAGCAGCCTGTGCCTGCTTGCAACCAGCTGGCCCTGGTGCCTCAGCTGAGCCTCTCAGGGGACCACGAGGGGGTGGCTGCGCACTGGCCCCAGAGATTGCTGCAGATGCAGCAGCTGCAGGACTGTGGTGAGCCTCCCTTCCCTTGGGAGCGTGTCCTCGGGCACAGGCAGGAGATGTGTCTCCCTCAGCCGAGCAGCAGAATGAGGCAGCTGGAGCATTCCCACAGAGTCACCAGTGCAGTGCTGGCAGAGCTCAGCAGGAAGGATGTCACTGTGAAAAATGTCTTTGTGACAAGTGGATGGCAGTCAGGTTTCAGCACCAAGATAAGGACACATGCAAAGACCCTGGGTTTTCTTCTTTCCAGTCCTTTCCCTTCCAGGACAAGACCAGAGCATGCAGTTGGAAACCTGCACTTTAGCTGACTCTTCAAGGGAAGGTATTCCTCATTGGCCATGTCTCAACAGCGTGGGACACCAGTCTGAATTGCTAACAGGAGCTTTGGAAGCAGGGTGCCCATCTCAGCACATGCAAGGGCCTGTGGTCTGTGCAGGAGCACTCAGTACCAGACATCACTCACAGGCTCAGCTGGAAGAGGCTGAACAGGAAAGGTCTGGACACACCTCGGATTGGCCATGGCATTGCCTCTGCACAGGAAAACATCTGTATCAGCAGAACCAACAGAACTGGACGAAATCCTAATTTACCATGGTCTGTAAAAGAGGCTGAAGTGCCTATTTCCAGTGAGGCGAATTTGAAATTGAAAGAGGAAAGCGAGTGCATTGAAGAGATCAGAAGCTCCTTTCCAAGCATGTATCTGGTGCAGGTAATTGCTAACTGACCTGGAGGGGCTCTTGTAATCGACCTAATGCAGCAGATTCTGCTGCTCAGAGTGGCTCCAGGGCTGGGGACAGCATGTGCTGGCACTGTCCCTGCAGGACAGGCTGGGCAGTGGGGGGCTACAGCATGGGAAAGGGAAGGCCTAAGGCTCCCCCCACAAGTACTCAGCCTGGCCTGAGCATGTCCAGCTGGAAGGGCCTGGTCAGCTGCTGGGAGCTGGACACTTGTCCTTGCACAGGGCAGGCCTGTTTGCAGGGATGGGGGACCCAAGGCTTGGAACCTGGAGCCTTGGGAGGCTGGAGCTGGAGCAGCTGGGGAGCAGCTGGGGAGCAGCTGTGCTGGCACACTGGGAAAGAAGGGATGGATGGGGGGGTCTGGTCGGAACTCGGCAACTCAGAAACTGGGTCTGGAGTGCCAGGTGGGAGCTGGAGCCGCTGGGAGGGTGCAGAATGCAACGTGCCCTGCTGACACGAGTGTGTGGTTATTGGTTTCTCTACACAAACCAGTGAAGAATGTCAGTCCCCTGTGAGAGCCTGGGGTTATTCCCTTCCACAGCAGCACTCTCTTGCCTCTCATCTCAGCTTGGGCAGCCCTTTTACTCAGCTCTTGCTTTTATGCCCACAGATGAAGCAGCACAGCTTACCCTTTGGCTCGCAGCCACACGGCCCCTGCTGACAGCACACCCCAGGACCAGGCCCATTAGCTTTTGCCCCTGGCAGCTTCCCTTGCTTCCCAGCCCTTGTTCCTTTTCACTCATAGGCGTTAAAGGTTCCTTTCAAGATACACCTTTCTGCTTCCTCTGCAATCCAGACATTTCTTTAATAAATCACATCTGTACTGGCTCTGTGATGTCTAGCTGGCTTTGAGCTGTCATCTCCAGTGCTTGTTGTGCCCAGCGTGAAATGCTGCCACTCTGCCTATAAAAACTGGAGGTTGGGGCAGTTATTTGTAGCAGTCATTCAACATTTGCTTTACTGGTCCAGGCCCAGACTGAAGAAAGCCCAATGACAAGTACTTGTCTCTGCTAATGGGCAGGCAGATGAATTGCCCCTGCTGTGGGATGTGTTCACAAAGTGCCCTCCCTTCAGTGGCACAGGGAATTATTCCAAGTTGTTTGCTCCCAAGACTTTCATCTAGATGCACAGATAACTGAAGCTTTGCCCTAGATATGCAATATGAAAAAGACAGGGCAAAGAAAATGAGGAAAGGCAGAGGTTGGGGCCACCAAGTCTAGGTTGCATCCAAGGATCCCAGCTAGATGGAAAGCTTAGGAGCAGGGCTAACTGGCAGGAGGACCATGATACAGCCTCCCTTTGTCCTTCTCTCCCCAGTCCACACACAGGCAGGCACATCCACACACTTCCTCTCACACACACTCTTCTGTAGCCCCGAGGTCAGCCAAAGGCAGAGAAAAATGAGGTTCAAAGCAACTGCAATCTTCCTGTGATAATTACAGAACTGTGGTGCAGTGAAAGTTACAGTCTGGCTGCAAAAAGCAGTGGAGAGGCTGTAAGCTGGAAAACAGTTGTTTATTTCTGTTACTAGGATGCTCTTTGGACTCACATCCCAGAAAGGAAGAGGGATGTGAGCACTGCTGGAGTATACACCAGTGCTGAGTGCAGCACTGGGAAGGATTTGCAGTCTGGGCTGGGATGTGGCTGGGAAGGACTAGCAAAGCCCTCCTGTACCAAAGGCATTGGTTCAGTGCCTCCATCTAGGAGGTGCTGCATCAGCCCCAGCTCTGCTTATCTTTCATCAAATACTGCTCAGCCACCACCACTGTTAAATTAGCTGGCAATATATGTGCACATGCAATCAGTTCCCTGGCTTCCTTCATCCCGTGGCAGTCCCACTGCACTGAATTTAAAGTTACACTTTCCTTGTGCCATTTATTGTCCTGCTGTTGTGACTAGCAGGTTTCTGTGAGTATCCGACAGGGATCTACAGCTTTTCCAGAGTGCAGCTGCAGGAATCTGAACCTGCCAAAGACATGCTGTAAGTGCATCGTGTGGGGCTCCTATGCTCATTCAATTACCAGAATCCAAAGAATGATCCTAACTTTCTAAAAAATATTTGTATTTCCAAACTGTGTACCTGTGTATTCCCTGCTACATTTCAAAGAGTCCACTATAGATATTTTTAGAACATACCCGAACAGAGTCCATCACATCCCCTGAGCACTTAACTAAGTAGTCACCTGTTTAGCTGTCGTATGCCTTTCCTTTCCTTTTTCCAGGCATACCATCCTACCAACCCACCTTGGAATTGCCATTTTCTTGAAGTTAGCTGTGGCATGCTCATGGAATGGCACCTCTTGGCTGTTTTCACCACTTCAGGGTGTAAAGGCTATGAGATGCTCTTATTGGCCCAAAATCCTCCAGAGCCATGGCTATGGCTGCAGCTTTTATGAATACACATTCTGAATCACATTTTCGCAGGCTTTTACAAGGATATGGCTTAGGGCCATGTTTGTTGTAACTTTGAGTTTTCTGGGAAATACTCCTGCTTTCTGTAGCTGCTGCATATCCATTGCCAGTGATGATTTTTCCTCTGCAGTGGGTGTTCCTCTGGGTGGGCAGAGAAGCCTTCTTGCCCAGCAGACTTGTTCTGTTGCAGCTCCTGGCTCTTGTACATATGCTGGTCTTTCCTGGTGTGCTATTGCCATATGCAGAATTTCACAGATTAGTCTGTGTTCAGAATTCTCACAGATCCTCAGCTCCAAGGTTTTACTGCAGGTCTTTAATTCTGTCACATATTGATCGACTGTTTCTGCTTGCTTGAGAAGGATTGGAAATGTTAAAATGATTCATTGTTTTGTGGGATACACAGTCGCATTTTGTTATGTTTCTCTTACACGTTCCTTTCCTCCTCCCACCAGCAGCACAGAGACCAGGGCTTTCACGTTAGTGCTTCTTTCATCTGCACTAATTGCTAAGTGGATCTCAAACTGCCTGACAGTTTCCGTTCTCTACTGCATCCCAGCAGGGAAGGATTTAATGCTGGACCCTGTGATACGCTTGTTAGTTCTTCCAAGAGCTCCTGGAAACCACTAAAGTTCATATTTAAATTTTGTCAGAGCCACCTTGCAGAGAGAAGTGTATGTATGAGGAACGATTGCCTTCATTGGGGCTGAACCAGCGCTGATAAAAGTGACTTAGCTCTGAAGAGCGAATCGCAGGGAGTTAAAAATAATTTCCTGGAGTATCTTCCTGTGGCCCCAGTTCTGAGAATTAGCAACGAGCTTGGCATTCTGAAAGCCCAGCCCAGAGCCCACCAGAGGCAGCACACCCCTGGCTGTGGGAGGGATTCTCTGCCCAGACCCTGAGTGGGTCAGGCAGAGGTGTGTGCTGTGCTCAGCACAGCCGAGGCAGCCATCCCTCCTTCCTCCCCCTGCACCTGGAGGCAACAGCCTGGTGACCCTCGAGGCACCCCCAGCAGCCTCCAGCAGGGCACGGTTGCCCCTTGCCCTCCTGTCTGTGCTGCAGGGCTGCCAGGACACATCCTGGTTTGGCAGGGAGCCCTCCTGGGAAGGGAGGTCAGCCCCTGGCACACACGGGGATCCTCGTGCTGGTGCTGGGAGCTGCCTCCTGGCAGAGCAGAAGCCTGGAAGGGCAGCTGGGTGAAAATGGGCCCTTTGCTCCAGTGGTACCCTGGGATCCCTCAGCTCCAGGCTGCCAGGAGCTGGATGGCCGTGCCCAAGCAGGGCCATGCCATGTGCAGAATATGGCCCCTCAGGGAATCCTTGGAATTGCCTTTGGAGAAACAGCACCGTGGCTCTGGGGCAGGGATGAGGAGCAGGCTCCACTTGCCATTTCCTTTTCTTAAACTTCAAATGTGCCATCAGACGTAAATTATTCACTTGTAATCCCTGGAGCTGGCAGCAGCTCAGAGAGGATCCAGCTCAGGTGATAAGAAGGAGGAAAGAAAAAAGAGGAACCCATTAAATTTAAAAACCTCTGAGAGCCACAAAATGTAAAAATATATTCAGGACAGGAGCCAGGCCAGGAGAGGGAAGCTGAGGGTCTGGCACTCACAGCTCTCTGAGTAGTGGGGTGCCATGAATGACAGGGCTTGGTGGTTCTGAGTGCTCTGCTCTGTTACCTCTTATAACTCCTCATGATGCTTTATCCTGTGTCTGTGGTGAAGATGGAAGGAGAAAAGAGCAGGAAACACATGCAGAACCCTGCTGGACTGTCCCGCCCAGACTGAGAGCAGAGTCCTGCTCTCCAAGGATGCATTTGGGGGATGCCCTCTCCCTCTCCACAGCCAGACCCCTGGCTCAGTCTCCTGAGAGCAGGTGTTGAGGATCCCCAAAGCCAAGGTGTGGGAGCAGCTGTGTCACAGCATCAGCAACACCCAGCAGCACTGTCCCCAGGGACATGACCAAGATGCCCAGAGCTGCCTGGGCTCCTGCAGCATGCTTGGGAAGCTTGTTTACTTGGTCCTGATGCAGTTACCATGTTAACTGAAAACAGAGAGCAGCCCCTGGCAAGGCAGGGGCTGCAGAGAGCTGGAATGAAAAACATTTAAAATGTTTCGCTTCACCAGCCTGGCTGCCCCTTTGCCCACCAGCTTTGGTCTGCTCCTGCAGCAAGAGCTCCATCACCTCTGAAACAAACTGCATCCATCAGGGAGAAACACTCCCATCTCCCAGGCCTGGAAATGTGTCCTGGAACAGCTCCCCAGGAGCCAGCACCCCTCCCCATCTGCCAGGGACTGAGCAAGCTGCAGGCACTCGGGGATTGCTGCTTTCCTGTGCCCTGCGGGAGCGTCTGCAGGCAGTGGCAGGGCTGCAGCCCAGCTCAACCTCCCCAGCACGGCCAGTCCCAGCCCCACAGCTCTGCAAGAGGGTCTGACAACGGGGTGGGGGACACCCGCTGAGCTCAGCCCTCCCCAGAAGCTGGGGGGATAGCTTTGGGAGGCACAGGGGATGTGACAATGTCCTGGCTCAGCCTCAGTGGCTCTGCAGACACAGAGCTTGACAGCAGCACAGGAAGATGTTCACTCTGAGCTCCACCCAGGATGGTGGGCAGCTCTCCCTTCAGCTCCCTGTGCTGCCAGTGGCACGCTGCAAATGGCTGTGGGGAGGACAAAGAGCACCAGTGCTGGCACAGACCATGTCTGCCAGGAGACCCCTGGCCCTGCAGACCTCAGCAGGGCTGGGGACAGGACTCAGAGAGGACTGGCCCTCACAGCAGTTGAGAGAACTGGTGGTTTTAGGGTCTCAAGGATCTTGTGCATGTCTCGTCACTGCACACCAGCTCTCCATCCTCTGTGCTCTGGACTCAGACCAGGACTCAGATCCAAACCCAGACTGAGCTTTGTGTCTCCAGCCTTTTGCAACACACCTCAAGCTGCCTCAGCTGACTCAAATCTCTCCCTGTCAGCTCCACCTTTGTAACTGAGGTGAGGAAAGGGGCTGCGGGTGCTGCACCAGCCTGGACTGGAGGAGGCAGCCTGAGACCCTGCAAGCAGATCAGCTGCACCTCCTGCCTTGGCTGCTGGCACCTGCAGGGAGCCTGGATCCCTCCTCAGAAGAGCAGCCAGATGGGAAAGGTCTGTGTGAGTCTGATAACAGTGGCTGCTTGGCTTCCTTCCCTGGCAGCCCTGCACGGGCCACACAAGTGCCTGCGTCTGGCACTGCAGGAAACAGAGGGGCCACGTGCCCCGAGGCCAGGCTGGCATCTCTGCCCTTAAGAGCCCCCAGCACAGCTTCTCCTGCTGGAACAGCCCCAGGGAGTGCAGGGTGAATGCTCACCCCCACGGTGGAGGGCAGGTGGGAGGTACATCCCCTCGGTGTGCTCAGACACTTGGCAGACGTTGAGCTGGGCTCCACAGAACAAGGTGCTGGGGCTCAGAGTGCAAAGCCAGCGCCTCTTCCCTAGCAGGGCTCAAGGAATTCATCCCTGACCCAAAACTCACGGAAGGGCATGGAGTTGCTGGCTCTGGACCAGCCAGGGCAGGACAGGAGCTAAAGGCCAGGCAGCTGCTTTCTTGCACTTGGATGCCAGCAGAGAATCTGTGGATGTGAGGGGCAAATCCAGGCAACAGAAAAGAACAAGGCAGTGCTTGTGGCAGGAGTGCTGAAATCCACTATTATTCTACGCTCTAAACTTATTTTTAAAATTCTTTTTCCTCTGCAGATGGTGCAAGCAAAGTGCCAAGTAATCTGCCCCCACTTTTCTGCACAGCAAGCAAGAAGACAGCACTGCATCAAACAGGTGGAAGTGGGCACCTTCACCAGCAGGCACCAGCCCCAATTCATGCACCCTGCACCAAAGGCATCTCAGCAAGCCAAGCAGCTCTACCCTGCTTCACCCATGGAAAGAACACAGCACCTGAGCAAGGCCAGGGTGCTGAGCAGGCTGGGGGAAAGCCGGCAAGGATGGAGGATGTTTTCTGTGTGTGGAAGGGAGAGGAAGGCTTGGGAAAAGTCTCCACGTTCCCTGGGACCATGGAAACCACTGGGCAAACATCAGGGTCACTTCTAGTTCAGCAAAAATTCGTGTATGCTTCTGCATTACAGCTTGCTGCATCAGTGCTGGAAATTCTCAGAATTTAGGTGGAGGATGGATGTGATAGCAACGATAAAACCTGGGCTTTTCAACCCATTTTCACACTCGGGGCCTGTGAGGTGGGCTTGTCTTGTTAGGTATGTGAAGAGATCACAATGATGGTACTAGGAGAGGAGACAGAAATCAAGGCAGAGAGTGATGTCTGTGATCAGTCACATGACAATCAAAACAGAAAATAAAGCCCAACACCCAGCACTTGGCTTTTGCTCCTGCAAATCTGTCTGCACCCTTGTTATCAGCAAATCCAGAATCAGCCTCCATCCCCTGCACGTGGGGAAGAAGGTGACAGGGATCAGCAAGGCATTGTAAAATTGGTTCTATTTTTACATGCACAGAAGGAACAAGGACTGCCCATCACCTCTGTTTCCCCCTGACAGCAGGACTAGCACTGCCCGGGCCAGCAGTGCCCAAACCCTTGGTTTATAGTGTCCTTGGCTGCAGAGGCAGTATGGGCCTTTCCTTGGGCATCCTGGCACTTTAGAGCTGTGAATATCCCAGGGACATTCTGGAACCACCGGCTCCCACTGGATCCTCCCCACCTCTTCCTGGCTTTTCCAGGATTTCTGGGCACAAGCCTGCAGCTCCTGGTCTGACTCCACAGCCATGGCTGTGCTCAGCTCCTGCTCTGCAGCACCGTGGAGGGCAGAACACCAGTGTCCTTCCCCGAGGGTGGGTGCAGGGTCACTTCTGCCCCAGCCAGAGAGGCTGATGTTCCTGCCCAGGGCCGGTACCTCGGTGCTGCAGCAGCCCAGTGCTGACATCCAGGCGCAGCAGAGCTGTGAAGAGCAGCTCCCCACAGACCCTGCCCCCCATGGGCCCCACTCTTCCCTGGCTCTTTGTGCCTGGGGCTGCACAGATGCCAGCACCCCGTCCTGCCCTGGTGCTCGCTGTGCTGCCAGGAACAAAGCCTCTCCCGAGCGGGCTGGGCTGCCTTGCCTACAACGAAATATTCAGATGCACTGTGCACTAGCCCTTTGATCAGCAATTTATCTCTCCATGCCACAAGTTTCCTGGAGCCTGGCGTTTCCGCCCCGTGCTCAGCCTAGGTCCCAGGAGCCTTGGAGACAGGTGTGAGGAATTAGCTACAGGGACTGATGCTCTGACAGGAACCAGCACCAAAAGCAGGGGACAGAGTGTAATGTTTATTACATTTGAAGCAAAGCAAACATGTGGCCTACTTATGTATCTAGAAAGAATTAATTGGGGAGCTGCACAAAGCAGCAGATTATAAATTAGAATAATTTTCACCAACTTCAGCCCATTCATCTTGTTTCACACCGGGCCTGTCAGCTCAGGCTGACGTGGCCGAGTGCAGCCCCAGGCCCAGCTGCTGTCTGCTGGCACGGGAGGACTCTCATCAGCCAGCCCCATGGGCACAGCCTGCCAAAACCCATGGGAAGCACGTGGGCTTCAGCCAAAGCACACACCTTTAATGGAAAGAAGCCTTAGGAATGGCTCCAGAGGTGCTGAGTGCCAGCAGCTGCCATCTGCAGCGCTGTCCAGAGTGCTCTGCTCCAGGGACAGCAGAGGTGCCGGGCACACACCTTGTGCTCCTCCACCCCCTTCACTTGCTGGCAGCCTGCAGGAGCTGAGGCTCTGGCAGAGCTGTGCACACACCTCCTTACACGCCCCACCCTGGTTACAGTTCCAGAATCAGGCTTTCCTGATGGGACACAATGGACAACCTCAGGCCAAGGTCAGGTGGAGAGCCCTTTGCACAGCTCAGAGCTCACTCCCAGGGACATCAGCCACCATGGGCAGGTGAGCTGCTGGGAATGTAATGCTCTGCATGCCCAAGGCTCTGGGGGCCTTGGACTGACACCTTGGGGAGGGGTAAAACCCCTTTGCAGCCAGATTCTGGTGCAAGGAGCAGCAGGAATCACAACCTGGAAAAGCAGCTCATGCCTGAGGTGCTCCAGCCCCTCAAAAACCAGACCCCAGGAAGGGCTCCAAGGGGGAACATCAAGGAATGACCCTGAGGTGTTTCAGGGATTCTGTCCGAGAGGAAAAATCACCCAGAGCAGTGACTGTATCCCAGATGGTGAAATCTGACTGGCTCCTCTGAAGGCACTGGATGAGAACAACACAGATTTGGCCTCTACTTAGAGATCCCAAGGGGACAGCATGCAAAATACCATATGGATGCTGGGATCATTTCACTGCTAAAGGTCACCTGCTGCCTCGCTGGATGAAGTGTTAAAAGAGCCAGTGGAGATGGCTGGGCAATGCCTGTAAAGGAGGATCCATCCCCGAAGATGCAGTTCAGGTCAGACCACTGCCACCATGATCTCAAGTCTCCAGCCCTTCACAGTGACCGGGGGGACAGAACCAGAGGTGGGATCAGAGCCTCAGCACCCACTTGTGCAAAGGAGAACACTCCCAGGACAGTGTCTGCAG
Organism: Motacilla alba alba; assembly: GCF_015832195.1. Classification (NCBI taxonomy): domain Eukaryota; kingdom Metazoa; phylum Chordata; class Aves; order Passeriformes; family Motacillidae; genus Motacilla; species Motacilla alba. The sequence continues at coordinate 7,202,300 of NC_052035.1, read as the reverse complement.
GGCTCCAAGGCACAGACAGTCAAGATGGAGGAGCAAAATCTGTCCCAAGAGTTCTCCTAGGCTGTGCTGTGTCTCCAGAGCAGCCAGGAACAATTGCCTGGAGCACCCTGGTGTGATGCTCTTCCTAACACTCTTCCAGACAATTTTCAATTCAAAGAGACACGTGCCAATTTGTACTTGGTCTTTTTGACAAAACTATCCAGAAGCAGGAGCTAGCATGCTGCCAAGGGCTTCAGAGATGTATATAGCAGTCTTGTCTCAGCTGACAGGACTCGAAAAGCTTCATCCCGTGGCAGGGACTCTCATCAATCTGTTTTTAGCAGCTGAAACAACCTGCACTGACATAGGAGCTGTCAGGCTCAGCAAGCCCACCAGAGTCCACCCTGGCAAGTGTGTGTGATCAGGATGGGCAGAGCCCTGCAGGCACCCCAGCCCAGGGCTTCCAGACAGGTGCCAGGGGAGGTGCACCTGTCCCAGCCAGGTCTCACTCCAGAGCAGCACCCACCCCTTCACCACTGCTCTGTCTCAGCTGCAACCCTCACTCCACACCCAGCCAGCTGATAATTTGTGTTAGTTTGTTCAAATGTCATTATTAATTAGTATAAAACCACTATTAGCAATGTTAATGTATTCCAAACAATTCTGAGCATTGGCACTGTGTGAAAGCAGAACTGGGGCAGAGACCAAGGCAGCAAAACCAGGCTTGGGCATGGGCTGAGCTGAGCAGTGAACCAGGATTGTCCCTCCCTCAGCACTGCTCTCCCTGGTATGGCAATCAGGAAAAGTTGGACTGAGACAGATCTGTGTTTGTGTGTGTTTGGGAATCATGACCACAGAAATGACCCAGCATGGGAATTTTAGGATTAAGAGAAAGGAGCTGAGGCAGGGGCATGGGGGTAGCAACAAAACCAAATGTAAAGTGGATGAATTATTTACTGCAATAAACAATTGTGAAGTCACTTACTCTGGCTCTATGCATTCTAAATGGGGGCTGCAGCGTTTCTCACATCTCCCTAGTGTGCTGAGTGATTTTTTTGCAATTGGATGCATGAGGCTGGGGTAATCTTATAAGAGACTCCAGAAGATCAGTTTAGTATTGATCATGTGCTGAATTTAAAGGCTTTCCACATCCATCTGCTGCTGTTCCTCAGGTGACAGCCCAGCAAAGATCTGGGTGCTCACTGGGCCCCTGCACCCCAGAGCAGCCTCATTTGGCTGCAGCCTGTGGCTGGGCTGATGCCCAGCAGCACCCAGGGCATCCCTCCAGAGCTCTGTTCAGGAGCCAGCAGAGTCACAGAGCTGCTCCCACCCAGCCTTTGGATCAAGTCCCCCAGAGGATGAGGCTGCTGGTCAGCAGGGCCAGCTGTTGTGGATTGCAGTGGATCACAGCTCAAGCCCAAAGGGCCCATCACAGCGTGACTGTGCCAGCAAGGGCTGGAAGAACATCACTCCTGGGGAGACAGGGTGACAAGAACAGGCACAGAGAGAGAGAGAGCACAGGGAGGAGTGCACATGGAGCAGGACCTCTGCCTGTGTCTCCTGGGCTCTGCAGGTTTGCCAGGCAAGTGACTACAAAGGGTGAGCCCAGACTCCAGAGACAACAGCCTGGCAGCAGGACAGTTGCTGTGACACGCCCACAAATGTGACAGGAAGAGGGAATTCGGGATGATGGGGCTCTTGGATATATTGTGTCATGATGAGGTTTTAGTTTTTCTTTTACTAATATGCATATTGCAACTTGTAATGGAGCTGTGAAAGCTGTGAGCCACGTTTTCCAAATGACAACCTGCTCCACGATACTAAAATATAAAGTGTTTTTTTGTAAAACAACCAAGAGTTAAATATATGAAAAATCTACTGATTTACTGAAATAGGAGATGTACAGGGTAGGAAAACAATGACAGCTCCAGGTCCATATTTACTTAACAAAGGACCTGTATTGAAGTAACTCTCACTGGCATACTCACAGAGGCTGAGTGGCTGAAAATAAGGATACGACATAAAGAAGTTCTCTCTCTCTTTATCAGCAGAGAGAGAACATCAGGTGCTCCTTCAAAATTCCAAGGCAAAAATCAGAGTCTAAAAACCCATTTTGCAAAGCTGTCAGCTGGGGTGAATGGGGGCTGTTGTCACCCAGGGCAGCTCTGCAAAGTGCTGAGAGGCAGCACCAAACACAGGGCAGGGCCCAGACGGGACCTCAGTGTACTGTACCTGGTAGGTGCTGAGATGCAAATCTTAATTCCAGACACTGATAAGGCATCCAGTTCCTCTGCTGCTGTTGTTGTTGCTGCTGTTGCTTTGTTTTCAATAGCTGCAGTTAAACATTTAACCTTTACATTGATGGAATGACCCAAACATGTTTTTCCAGGCTGGTCAGCAGCAAGGCTGCCTCACAGTGAGCAGAGGGATGCCTTTTCCTTTCAGCCTGGCAAATCAGTCTGCTGGGTGGCTGGCACACTTGCAGGTGTCCCCTGCTCAGAACACATGGAAGGGCCTCAAAGGTGAGGTACAAGCATTTCTCCAGACTGCCAGGTCTAACAAAGAGATGGGCACAAGCCTCTGTCTTCTTGGCAAGCAGAAGAATAGCAGCTCACAATTTGGACACGGTGCAGCTGTTCCAGCTAGGAGGCTGGCTCTGGCTGGTGCTGTCCCATGCCTGTAGCTCTGCCAGCAGCTGAGGCACCTATTCATCATCCTGGCATCTTGGATGGCACAGAAAGAGTTACAGGAAGGAGCAGCAGAGTAATGGTGAGTTAATATGGTCCCATGTTTTTTACAACTCTCAGAATATTAAATTGATCGCCTGGTACCAAAGGCCAGAAGTGTCACCTCTCAACAAGATGAAATCTATGTAGCCTGTGGATGGGGAAAGCCACAAGATTTATAAAGGCATCCATAAAATTAACATTTGAATGAGGACGTGGGAGAAGAGACAGTGAGCTGCAGCAGCAGGTCTGCGAGTCCCTGCCACCCCTGCATTCAGAGCCCAGCAGGCACTGCTGACTGGGTGCACCCTCCTGCCCAATGCCTGACCCAGTGGGGCCCCAGAGGTGTCCATTGCCAGAAAGGGATTCCAGGAAGCTTTTGGGAGGTGGCAGCCTGCTGGTAGTGCCACGGGGAGTAAGTGGCAAAGGGCAGGAACCAGCCATGCCCTGGATCTCCTTGGGGAACCCTTCCCTGACACTCACAAAGGCTCAGGCACTCTCTCCATCCTCAGCTTCCTGCATGGCTCAGTGTGGGGACAAGCCCCCTGTCAAGGCTCCATCCCACTGCCAGGTGCCCAAGGGCTGTCCCTTGGCACAGCAGAGACACAGACACCCAGCATCCCTGCAGCTTTTGGGGTGCACAGCTGCTGACACAGGGGCTCATTCAATGTTCTGCTTCACCGCCTGTCAAGCCAGGGGCTGGGCACCTCTCTCTGCCCCTCCTCTGCACAGCAAGGAAAATACTCCAGTCCTAGCACGGAACTGTGGCCAGGGAGATGTTGGAGCACCTCTGCTCTGAAACAGGCTGAGAGCTGAGGTGGTTCAGCCTGGACAAGAGAAGTTTCTGAGGAAGCCTTAGAGCCCCTTCCAGTGCCTAAAGGGGCTCTAAGAGAGATGAAAAGAACTTTGTATGAGGGTATGAAGTGATGAGATAAAGGAGAATGGCTTCCCATGACAGAGAGCAGGGTTAGGATATTAGGAAGAAACTTTTCCCTGTGAGGGTGGTGAGGCTCTGGGACAGGCTGTTTAGAGAAGCAGTGACTGCCCCATCCCTGGGAGTGCTCAAAGCCAGGCTGGACAGGGCTTGGAGCATCCTGGGACAGTGGAAGGTGTCTGTGCCCATGACAGGCTGCTGGAACAAGATCAAGATCATCTTTAAGATCCCTTCCAACCCAAGCCATTGTAGGACTCGGTGATTCTATGACCCCATAGACCTGCTGTTATCCCATGAGACAGTGCCTGGGGCCACACACTCACCCAGACCAGCCCATCCCACATCGCACAGCTCAGATTCCTGCCCATGGGCACCTCGCTGTGTGTCCCAGGGGTGGCAGTGCCAGCTGCATGTCCCACCTAGCCCTCGGTGTGTGTCCCAGGAGTGGCAGTGCCAGCCACATGTCCTGGCTGCCCCTCGCTGTGTCTTCCAAGGGTGGCAGTGCCAGCCACGTGTCCCGGCTGCCCCTCGCTGTGTGTCCCAGGGGTGGCAGTGCCAGCCACGTGTCCCGGCTGCCCCTCGCTGTGTGTCCCGGGGGTGGCAGTGCCAGCCACGTGTCCCGGCTGCCCCTCGCTGTGTGTCCCAGGGGTGGCAGTGCCAGCTGCATGTCCCACCTAGCCCTCGGTGTGTGTCCCAGGGGTGGCAGTGCCAGCCACGTGTCCCACCTAGCCCTCGCTGTGTGTCCCAAGGGTGGCAGTGCCAGCCACGTGTCCCGGCTGCCCCTCGCTGTGTGTCCCAAGGGTGGCAGTGCCAGCCACGTGTCCCGGCTGCGGGCACACACCTGGCGCAATCGGGGCCGCTCCTGCTGCTGCCGCGGCATCACCGCCGTGCAATTAAAGGAATGAAATGTTTATACAGGAATAAATCTGTGCTAATGAGCTGCATCCTGTGCCTGCCCTGACAGCCTCTAAAACACAGCAAGCAGCACGGGAGAAGGTTCAAATGGGCTCTGCTCCCAGCCAGTAGCCAGGCCTGGGGATGGAAGTGGGGAGGGAAAGGGAAGCAAAGCCAGGCAGGTGGAGCACAGGAGCCACTGGTTCTGTGAGTTCCATTTCTGGTTCCCTGACAAGGAGTCAGCAAGACAGACCAATCCCATGTCAGGCTGGCTCAGGCTCGGGAGGTATTTGTGCTCTTTCCTTCTCTGGAGGGGAACTGCACCTTGCTCAAAGGTTTAGGAAGAACAGAAGCGATTTGGATGGTGGGGACATGCTGCTTTGGGCCCTTCCTCCTACATGGCCTGCCCAAAACCTTTCCTGCTCAGTCCTTTCCTGCAGGCAGCAGCAGAAGCTGTGCGGGAGGAAATCCCTGTGCAGGTCATCCTTGCTCTCCTCCATTCCTCAGAAACACTGCACTAATCCCAGTCGCCTGCCTACACGGGAAGCCACGGAGACACAGAATCCAATTAGCCTGAAATCCTGCTCTGGCTCCTGCACAGCATCTCCCTCTCACAGAGCTGTGGAGCTGCACAGATAAACAGTGCATTAGGATTCCAGCGGGGTCTGGCAGGAAGGATGGCTTTGCAAGTGCAGTGCCAGCCCAGGGAATGAGTGAGACACCCATGCACCTTTCCCAAACACCCCCCTCCTCCTGCCTCCCACCAGCTCCTCACCCTCACTCAGCCTGCAGCACCATCCCTTCAGCTGAGCAGGGTGGGAGCTGAGGCTGAGGCCAGAGCTGGCGGGGGCCCAGGCTGCTGTGCCCACCCCAGGGACTCCATCTCTGCTGTGGGAGGGTGAGTGGCCTCCAGAGCCTCCTGAGGGTGGCCAAGGTGGCATCAAGGCCAGTGCCAGGGCCCCTCTCCTTACCAGGGCATCTCTGTGCCCAGAGAGCCCTTCAGAACCAGCAGGACACGTGTCACCCTCAGCTCCCTCCTCCAGCAGAGAGTGGCCCTGCATGCCTGGCTCTCCAGAATGATCCAGGGGACAAAGCAGGTCCCAGTCCCACAGAGACAGCGGGAAAAGGGACTGAAAGAGGAAATCCTCCCCTGGGGAAGCCAAGCACAGCCTTTAGCCAGGGCCAAGCAGAGTGCAGGGGGTACCTGTTGCTGACTCTGTGCCAGGCCCGGGCTGGACCTGAGGCAAGGAGCCTTCTGGGCTTGATGCTTCCCCTGCCAAGCCTGCTGTGCTCACACTCCTGCTTGCACCCACTGTAAATTACCTGCTTTGCATTTTGCAGCAGCAACTTAACAGTATTAATTCATTGTGTTCTGTCTTTAACAAACACCATTATCATATCACCAGCCAGGATTATGCAAATCCTGCAAAAGGAATTATTTCTCTCCCCAAAGTCACCTTGATTTATCAGTTTTAACCCAAAATGAAATAGTAAGTTGCTCTGGACAAACTGTTAAAAACATGGCCACACATGAACACCCATGACACACGACCAGGAGTCTGTGATGGCCCCACCTGTGCCCAGCTGGTGACCCTTCACACGGGCAGGTGACACAGCTCTGTGCTGGCCCCCACTGAGTGGAGGTAGACCAAGAGCTGGGGAAACAACCCCCTTGCAAAATACACCTGGGACAACTTCCTGGGTCCATTCCCCAGGGACGGGCCCTGGGGCAGGGCAGAGGCTGTGAAGAAGTACAGAATCATAGAATCACTCAGGCTGGGAAACACCTCCAACATCATCAAGTCCAACCTTTGGCCAAAAACCACCACATCAACTAAACCATACCCTAAGAGCCACACAGAGTCACGTGCTGAGTGCTTCCAGGGATGGAGACTCCATCCCTTCCCTGGGCAGCCCATTCCAGTGCATGTGTGTCACCATGATATTTTATCAAAATCCCTTTGCCAGGATTCTCCTGCTGAGAAGCCTCAGAAAAGAAATGTAAACAATACCTATCTGATGGCTGTGGAATGTGGGCTGGAGGTTGTTTACCAACAGGTGCATCTTTGATTGGTCTCATGTGAGTTGTTTTGACTTCATGACCAATTGCAGTCCAGCTGCATCGGACTCTCTGTCATGAATTTTGTTATTAATTCCATTCCATTCCATTCCATTCCATTCCATTCCATTCCATTCCATTCCTTTCTAGCTTTCTGACGGATCCTTTCTCTCTATTATTTTTAGTATAGTTTTAGTATAGCATTTTTAATATAATATATATCATAACATAATAAATCAGCCTTCTGAAACATGGAGTCAGGATTCTCATCTCTTCCCTCGTCCTGGAGACCCTCGAACACAACCACACACGTGGGACTGGCAGCAAGGAAACTTTGCAAAATTGCATTAAGGGTTGTCCTGTGGCTGCCACTGGTCTGTCCCCATCCCTGTCCCTCCTTTGCAGGCCACCACTGCAGGCTGAGCTTGTGTCACACGTAACAAACCAGGGTGTTCTGCCACACAGGGGTGGTGCAGCCAGGGACCAACAAGCAAACCTGCATGCCACTCCAGGAATGGGCTCTGGAACACGGCCCTCAAACAGCTCAAAGCCTTTGGCCACGATTTCCCTGCTGCAGAGATAAAGGCTCCCCAGCCCTCCCATGATGCTCACCTGACCACAGCTGTCCCTCAGCACAAAGGAGGCACTTGTATGATTCAAGGTAACCTTTTCTCCATTATTTGTCAGCAGTTTGAGTCAGTCCTTCAGCAGAGGGTGAGGACAGCACCTTAGCCAGAAGAGAGGACTTCTCCCCTTTCTCAGGGCAGACAGCAAGACTCTGCAACCTGGGCACAGCCTTTGCTTCCAAAAGGAGCCAGACCTGTGGTCAGTGCTTTGCCCTGACAGCCTGCATTGCTTTATGTGTTCCAGCTCAGTGCAGAGGGGCTGTTCTGAGACAGAGACCTGCTTCAGATTCCATTAACTGTGGATGGTAGCTGGGTTAGAGTACAAAAAAAATTCCCCAATTAGTTCTAAATAATTTTTACTTTCAAACTCAATGTGTTCTGGCAGACAAAGGATCAAGGGCACCAACTGTGTGTTGGAGCAGCATGATTGCAGGCTGGTGAATTGAAAAGCCATAGACAGGTGGACACTCAGCAGCTCTTGTGCCTATGGCTCACATTTAATTCTAACAGAGGATGGGAAATTCCTCAAAAAAACCCCAAACATACTATGACAGAGACAAGGATGAAATTAGGCACTGGCAACCTATGGTAAAATACAGCTCAGTAAGAGACAATTATTCCCAAACCAAACACCGGAAAAAAGACCTTTTAAGGAGTCCCTGCACTGTGCCTGGACATCACCACTGGCACACCTGGGCTGGGGCCTGCAGTTTGCACCACGAGAAAGGGTTTGATCAGCTTTCAGCCTCACCCATCGTGGGCCAGAGGAGCACTGAGCCCCCGAGGTTTTGTGGGGACAGAGCTGGGGAGAAGCTGGCTGGTGCTTGTGGTGTGCAGAGACTGTGAGGAGGAACTGGAAGAGCCTCCTTGGCCACCCCAGAACAGAGCCTGAGTGCTGGTGGGAGAGATGCCTCCTCCTGGCATGGCACAGACCAGGGCTCAGGCTGCCCACAGCCTTAAAATCACACTCATTCCTGCTCTGCTGTGTTCAACATGGTCCCTCCTGCATCTCTTATAGCTCTCTAATCTTCTCTGCCTCTCATCCATCCTGGACCCAGCTCCTCAGCACCAGCTCTTCTTTCCAGCAGAGCCTGATGTCCTCTGATCATTTCACACCTTTCCTCAGGCAGACCTAAACCAGGCTCTGCCAGGCCACCACTGCCCTTGCAAGGTCAGAGGGAAGCTTGGAAAGAGGGACTGCATCCTCCTGGCCTTGAGAATCCAAAGGATGAATATTCCCAGATGCAGCCAGTCCTGCCCACCTTGCAGCTGGGACATCCCTCTCCACAGCCACGGAGCCCCTCAGAGGCAGCCCCTGCTCTGCTGAGCATGGGGACAAGGCAGGCCAGGGGCTGGCAAGGTGGGTGCAAAGCTGGAGCACAGGAGGGATGCAATGGCAGAGACCAAAACAGGGAAGGCAATTCAATTTTCAGAGGCTGTCCCACCAATTCAGCTCAGAGAGATGATAAGAAACCCATTTCCAGTGATAGGCACCCTAATCCCCAGCCATCCTGCATTTCCATTTTTGAGAGGCGCTGTTTCCAACAGGGAGGCATTTTCACATCTAGGTTTGCTAGAAGGGACAGCAATGGATTAAATACCAATTTTTCCAGCACTGATTAACTCCTTCTGTGCCTTCTCCTGCCCATGCAAGTGCTGGATCACAGGGCAGTGGGATGACTGCTGTGCTGTACCCCTGGAGCAGGAGCACAGAGCTGGAGGCCTCTCCCAGGCTCTTCCCAGTGGCCTGCAGTCTGAAGAGACAGGGAAGAGGAGAAGAACATGACATGCATCAGCAGTGCAGGCAGAGCAGCTTAGATCAGGAATTTATTATTGCTCAAGGCAGGACTCAGACTCAACTGCAGCACGAGTCATGCAGCTAAGTTTAAATCCAGTGTCAAAACCATTAGACAGGTCCAAAGTGCTGCAAGACTGACTTAAAACCATATTTGGAGGAGAATAGCCACTTAGAGAAAAAGGGAAGCAAACTATGCAGTGGTGGCCATGCCCCTCACATGCCATTTTCACAGTTTAAGCATTGTGGTCCAGGTGCAGCCTCCAGGTTACTGGAGAGTAGAAAGACAACAGCAGCCCAGATGCTGACTTCCAGCATCAAGCAGAACTTCTGTCACTGGGAAGCCACTAAGCCACAGCATTCCTTGGATGCCAGCACAGCCTTTCCCCATATGCCTGTGGCCAGACCTGTATCTGTACCAGCCATCCCAGTCCTCTTCCTTGTCCCACTGCCCTCACACTGTGCCAAGTTTCTCCATTTTTCCCCATTTCCTGATATCAGGCTCCTCCCACTATCTGAACCAGTCCTTCTGGGAGCTGATGGGCCCCAGGCTCCCAGTCCTGCTGCTACAGCACAACTTTTTACCCTGGTATCCCACCCAGCAGCTCCCTCCCAGACATGATAAAACTCCCAACACAGGGTGGGAACAAAGCCTGAACGTTCTCACTTAGCCTCTCCAAACCCCTGCCTCGACCCCAGTCATGAACTGAGCAGTTCTGCTGGAATACCCAGACAGGTTTTGCCTCATAACCGATGAGGTCTCTGTGCTGAGGCTGCAGGAGGGAGCCCTGACTGTAGTCAGAGCTCTCCCATCACTCCACATGGCTCCAGCACCAGCCACAACTGTCCATTCATCAACCACTGAGCAAATGGAAATTTAAGGGCTCATGGCTCTATAACACGGAAAACAATTCCCTGTGCATTTTTACGGCGCTGTAATTTGCTGGATCAGAAATGATGAATGGCAGCAGGAGGGGGCAGGGCCCAGCACACAGGAGAGTGATGATGCACTGGAAAGCAGAGAGAGAGCTGTAGCTGAGGGCAGGGAATGGGAAAGCCCCCAGGACTGCTGCTGCACGGGCTGGGGGAACACCACCACCTACAAAGACTGATTTCCTCCCACGCCTTGCAAGTCCACCATTTGGGGCAGGATTTGTAGCAGAGGCTTCTGTAAGAAACATCCACATGAGGAAGAACAGAGCTGGGCTCGGTGCTCCTGAGAGGCACAGCCCCACTCTGCCCAGGCAGCCTTTGCTGGCAGCTTTGCAGATTCAAGGCACAAGCAAGAAACGGAAAAAAAGCTTCATCCCTGGGGAAAGAGGAGCACCTGGTGGAAAAACAGAGAGTAAACGTGAGCTCTACAGCTCCTCCCCCCTGTAATCTCCCAGCTCTGGAGTTTGAGCCGCATTCAGCAGTAATTGAAACCAGGCTCTTTAACACAGGTGCCAATTACTGCCTGTTAATGCAAGGAGCACTGATAGATACAGCAATTACACAGCTCTGCAAAGCTGGAGAGCACAAAATGAGATGGAAGGGGCTACTTATGCCACTGTAGGTGTTATAGCACAGCTCTCTGCCCCAGCAAACCTCTTGCAGTGTTACACTGGGCAGGTTCTTGCCCTCTAGCTGCACACCTGCATCTTCACCTGAGCGAAGAGCGTGCCCTTGCCACAAAGAAGAGAACCATATCCTGGGTAAAGAATTGCCAGCAGGTCAAGGGGGCTGACTCCTGCCTTTAGGCAGCACTGCTGAGGCCACACCTGGAGTGCTGTGCCCAGAGCTGGGCTCATCACTACAAGACACTCAGACATACTGCAGAGAGACAAGCAGTGGGCTATGAAGATTATGAAGGGCTTGGGAGCACCTCACATCTGGGGAAATGCTGACAGAGCTGGGACTGCTCAGCCTGGAGAAGGCTCAGGGGGAAATCTGTCAATCTCAAAAAACACCTGATGGGAGGGTGGAAAGCAGATGGAGGCAGGCCCTTTTCAGTGATGCCCAGGGAGAGATGCGATGGGCACAAACTGAAACAGGAGGCTCCCCCCGAACACCAGGAACCACTTTTTCCCTGAGGGTGGCTGAACACTGGCACAGGGTGCTCAGAAAGGTTGTGGAGTCTCCATCCTTGGAGATATTTAAAGCCATCAGGACACATTCCTGGGCAGCAGCTCTGGCTGGCTCTGCTTGAGTAAGGGCTTGGGCAAAATACCTCCAGTGTCCCTTCCAACCTGAACTATGCTGTGATGGTGATCTCCAACCATTCATATTCTTTGTCTTCTGCTATTTCTACACTTCTCTTGCCCAGTTGCCTTTCCCCCACCTCTCTGCTCTTCTTTGCCCTCCTGGGGGTGATATGGCAGGGAGGAAAGGGGCTGATGCAGGTGTACTGTGCCCATGATGGCAAGAGGACAATGGGAAGTGGAATTCCCAGAAAAACCCTGCAGAGATCCAAGGCTGTGAACATCAACATCTGCATATCCCAGCAAGGAAAAAACCAAGAGAGCCTCAGTGCAGCAGCAGGGGTATCAGAGTCAGAGGTAAGTATTTACCACTGCAGAGACTGCAGAAGAATGTGAGCACTTTAAAGCCCCAGGCTGGCAGTAACCAGCATTCCTCCCATCTACACCCTGCGCTCCCCCTTCCCCACCTCACAAGGCACCAACCACAAACCATGTAATTAATCCTACAGAGATGTTCAGCTGAAATGAGAAACGAAGCACATCCTGAGGCATCCCTACTGCTGGCACCAGGCCCCATGGTGCTGCTCTGCCTTGCTACTCCTGTGTGTTTTGGAGACGGGCTTGCTTCCCCACAGCAAGCCCACTGCTGTTACATGCCTTGTTTGCTGGGCAGAGGACCAGAGGAGTGCAGGGGGGTCTGCAGGGACACTTTCTCCTTGCCCTCAGGATGTTTACGGTATTGAAATTTTAGCAGGAAGCCAAGCATCTGTTCTTCAAATAAAGAGGTCTCCCAGGGGGATGTGTGGGGAGGCGGAATCATCACACATGTAAACACCTGGTCTTACAGGCAGGAACAGAGTTTGAGGAAGGAGTGCAGCACTTCTGAGACTCATTCAGCTTTGCTTCCGCTGCTTAATGAGTTCAAACACCATCAATATTCAATGGCAGCCCTCCCTTGCCAGGGTGGCTGTGGTGGTGAGGGGCTGGCACAGACAGGGGAGCCTGGGCAGCACAAACACAGCCCTGAGCCCTCCCCAGCAGAAGGGCTCATCCTCCTGTGCTGCTGCAGCACTCGTGTCCCTGGCACTGCCCTGCTCCAGAGCGCTTCCAGGACATTCAGCCTTCACACACTTCCTCTGAGGAAGGGGCAGAGCCAAACTGGGCCACACCATGTTTGTCTGCACTGAAAGCTACTTCCCCTGTCCCCTAAAGTGGCCCCTGGCTTGAGGCTTGTCAGAAAATGGTCTGCACAAGCAGAGAGCTGCACCAGTCCTCTCAGCCAGCCACAGGGGCCGCACACCAAGAGACCTCCTAAGGCAGGAGACAAAGCTCTGCACCTGCACACACGGCTGGGTGCTCCCAGGCTTTCCCATCCCAAGCCTGAATCCAAGCCTCAAACAGCTTCAGCAGCACCAAGAGGCCTTGACTACCCTTGGCCAAGGCACTGCAAAGCCACCCAGGGCTATTGCCAGAGGCAAACAGGATCTACTGGTACTCCCAGCTTCCAATATCATCCTGTCCATACCTCCATCCTCCTTCCTCAGTAGACTCCAATCTCCAATATTCTCCATGCCTACAGTCTGTACTTCAACACTCACTACAGGATTGTGCATTCTCATTTATTTTGTGCCATTGCTGAAGCACTCCTGGCTCCCTCCTCAAGTCCTTCATCCTTGTGTCTTGTTCCATTTCCAGCATTTTCAATGCACAGTAGGATTTTTCCTTATATGAGAGGATGGGCAAAGGTTCCTTCTCCTTTCATTAAACATTAGTGCCCATTCAAGCACGATGGACAGTGTTCAGCAGGAGCTGTGGTGCTGCTTTAACACTGCTGCACTGCCCTACACCAGCACAGTCCCACCCCAGCCCACCCAAGCTTGCCCACAACTCTGCCATGTTCCAGGAGCTCCAAGACAGAGCTGGAGTTCAAGGGCATCACCTCTGTCTTAAAAAGGAAACAAGGCTGGAAGGAACAGACTACATGGTTCTACAGGTCACAAGCACAATTGGATTTCATCTTCAAGCACCATATCTGGTGCAAATTCTGGCCTGAGAATGAAATTGCCTTTACCTTGGATTTACAGGGACATGAAATCTCAGTCTGGGAGTTACACAGCAGAAGGATTCCCAAGGTTCAGTTGTAGGAGAGTGGAAAGTGACATGGAGGAGCAGCTGTGACACTGTTGAACACAGTTCATGTGCAGCAAGTGCCACTGGTCACATCAAGCACAGAGTATTTGGGGCGTGGAGCTCCCAGCTATTGGCAGGGCAAACAGGGTGAATCCTGCTGGAAGCATCCCAAATCCCGGTTACTGGAAAGTACAGCTGGGGCCAGACCAAGTCATTCTCAGCTCCAGACATTCTACTTGATGCACAGAACCCCTCGGTCTGCCAGCCTAGTGTGGACGTGCTGGTTCAGCAGCTTTACTGAGGAAGCTGCACCACCTGCTGTCTGCTATGAAGCCAGTTACCAGAACATGATCAAAGATGATCACTAATAACTGAAGTTTTCTTCAGTTTTTTACAGGATATGCTCTTCATTAAAGTCATCAAGAAAGACTTAATATCTGAAAGCTAAGAAGCAAGATCAACAAAAGGACTGTTTAGCCAAAATGGCTCAGGCTCTCAAACAGAATATGAGAAGTTCACTTCAATACCCAGCTCCTGCCAGGAAAAAGACTGTACTGTTATCCCTTTGGGAAACTCTGTCAAGTTATTTCTACTCTAAAAACTACAAAAACTAGCACTGAACAAAACTTTGAAAGATGTGGAAATTCTGCCATGCAAAAAAACCAGCCACCTGCCCAACACCACTTCAGGCTTAGCAGCAACTAAAATGACATCTTAAATCCTGCTATTCCCCCTTCCTGGACTGCAGCACTACCTGATCCAATCAAATGGGGCAAGGAGATAAGAGTCTTACAAAAAGCCACAATACTAAAAGTCTTCTTAGGATAGGTGCATTAAGGCAGAGCAGTCAGTAAGTTCTCTTGGCTGGCATAAATATGAGAGGCTGCAGAACATCTCCCTAATTCTAGAGATCAATGACAGCTGGGCAAATGTTTTGTGTGCCAGGCCTTATGAGCGTGCAGTAGCAAGGTCAGTGGAGGACTAAAAAGAAAGGAGCTGAGAAGACAAATGACCTCTGCTTGATGAAGCATAGGTACAGAATGTACAGACAGAAGCAAATCAGAAAAAGAGTTTATTTAAAAAACAAAAAACATCCCCCTCAAAACCCCACATACTTTCTGATAGGCTTATTGCTCAAGTTAGATCTCCTGTGACACTGCTCATTCTCCTCCTGGCCTGTAGCACCAGAAGTACTCTTGCATCCCTGTCTTCCCTCCAACCAACATAATCTGGAAATGTTTATCATTTTCAACTGGTCCCAAATACCAGCATTTAATTCTCTCCTTACTATGCACACAGAACATGGAGGTCCCCAGGCACAAAAGGTCCTTCTTGCTGGGACAGCTCTAGGGATTCATTCAGTCATGTGATCCCAGCAGGATGGGAGTTCCTAATTTGCAGAAACATAAAAAAAGGGGGAAGGTGTATCTACCTTCTCCTTTGAACTCAAAACCTAAACAGCAGTAAAATGATCCCTGAACCACTCAGCCTGCAGTCCAGACACGTCCATGTTCATTCTACATTCTCAGTAAACAGCCTTCAGGATCCCCTAATGGACTTTGTACAGCTTTTCCCTGTCTCACCTTGCCACTCTACACCCACTGAACCCGGGCTTGTCTTCCAAGTTCCTGTGAAAGGGATATTGCCTTTTCTTGTGCAGCATCTACAGATCCACACTGCAGCTAAACAGCAGAATTCCCTCACCGGGCCCTGGCTCTACTTTGGGTGGTCACAGAAACTTTTGGACCTTCCTCCTGGAGAGCTGTCAGGCAGGTTTGGTAAGAACAGAGCAGGTGGCTTTGTGCTTCATGTTCAGTCAGTGCTGTTGTGGGGTTTCAACAACCTCCTCCTCTTCCTCACACTGTTCGGGGTGGCGCAGCAGCAGCTGCAGGTCAGGGTCAGAGCTGGCCTCTTTGTGTGGCTCCAGTGCTTTGTCACCTGCATGCAGACAGCCCATTTAGTGACAAACTTGCTGGAGTTCCCACCAAGCATGGTGCTGTCAAGGAGCTGGAACCAGACACAGCTGCTAGCGAAGCAATGAGAAAGCCTACAGAGAGAGAGAAAGGGATTTAAAACAATCACCTTTGGAATTCATGGCTTTGAGAACAACGTGGAGGGAGATTCCTAACAGGCAAACAGCAAAGCCCAGCCAGTTCAAGAGACTCAGGCGGTCTCCCAGTAAATGTGTGGCCAGGAATAAAATGCAGATTTCCTGTGGAAACAAAAAAACATGACAAGTGGCAGGGCAGGACCTGAGGAGATATGCATGATACATTTTTCAGCTGAAGCCTAGATCAAGATGTCAGGCTGCTCAATTTCTATCAGCACATTCTTTCATGCACGCAGAGTTCTAAAAACGGTTTCTAGAAACAAACAACCTGTCAAACCAGAATGTGGGATTTTAAGTCATCTGACTGCATAGCTCAGTTACAGAGGAATCTTGCAACTTCTGGATCAGAGAGATTTCATATGTCACAGTTCAGCTCAAAGTCTGTGTGCTGCACTCCTCCGGGGAGGATGTGCCAAGCCAGGTTACAGAGATAGCTCAAACCAGTGGTTTGGTCATATGCAGGTCTGATGCAAGAGCTTGCCCTTCTTATCCCTCCTCTCTTCCACACCATCTGCTGCTCATGAGGTCAATGGATTTTAGTCTAGCCCACATTTCAACAAACTTTGATCATTAATGGTATTTTTTATAGAACAGCCACTAGTCTCTGGCCCTTTGCTGTCAGGGACCAAGAGACTTCACTGCAGAGACTGCAAGGGAAAGCATCAAGCTCCTGTGCAAGGAGAACAAAGTAACAAGCAGTAATTTCTAAGGATGTAAGCAAGCTCCCTCCACATAAAGCCCAATAGGGATGACTCAGTACTTGCCTTCTAGTATTAGCAGAGGAACCATGCCTTACCTTAAAAATGCCAGCAATGGAAAGGGTGAGGCTAGATGTTCTGGAAACCAAGAGGAACTCAGAAAAGCCTAGACCAAAGGCAAGAATTCCACCCAAGAACAGCTTCCCTACCAGAGAGAACAGCATTCCTGCTTCATGGAAACGGAAGAGCTTCTCTGATATGGACAAAGGAAGGCCTAGGAACAAGACAGTGAGTAGCAGAATACCATTCCCAGCTCCCAGGATTCCTCTTAATAAGACTGAATGGGTGGGCTGCTCACATTCCAGTATGAGGAGGATGTGGAGCCAGTTCTTCACAGCCCTTACTTCCACAAGTGTGGCAGGCTGCTACCTCTATGCACTCTTTAACGTTCTGCCAGCATAAGACAAATCCAGGTCTCAAACTGCTTTGCAGAGTTGATAGTTGTTCACTTATCTAAGTGAATTATCTTGAACAACAACTGCTAAGCAATCTCCCAACCACTCTATAAAGCTATCCCTGCTTTCTCTAATTAACTCACGCACCCTCAAACACCGCAAAGAGTGGGAAGAGCCCCAGGAACATGAGCGGCTGCAGGTGAAACATGATATCAATGGGATTCTGGAGCCCTGAAAGAGGAGAATCAATAACAGAGCAGGCAGCAACAAGCCAGGGAATAACACAGGTCCCAGAGCCTTTATTAGCACCATTCCTAGACATACACCTTATTTGTGACACCCACACCTGTGCTGCTGCAGACACCCAGCCACCTTCATTACCCACCAACAGACAGTCCATGCCCAAGGTTTCAAACACCTTCCATGAGATGTTTTGTTTCTGCAGCAAGGACTATCACCTCTCCTTATTCCCCTCCCTGTCACCAGCACCACCACCCCCTCCTGGCACCCCACATACCCAGTTCAGCCTTCTGCATCAGTATCTGTGTGAGAGTCCAGCGAATGCCCCCCAGGAAAGAGGCACAGAGCACCAGCACAAACCCCTGTGCATTGAACTGCGTGGACTTGTAGGTGAACATGAAGAGTCCTCCAGCAATGAGCAGAACCACCAGCAGCAACGTCACCCTCTGAGGAGAGCAAGCACAACAGAGACAGGCACCTCCTTCCTTTCAGATTCACCCACAGAACTGCAGCATTCCTCTGCTTACCTGCTTCTTGTACATGCACTGTCTATTTCCCTGGGTCTGACCTCCCTCCCTAAAGCATTGTGTGGGACTCTTACCATTTCCTCCAGCTTGAAGAGCAGTGAAAAAAGCAGGATGAAGAGAATGGCAGAGGATTTGGTCATTGTGTAGCTGTAAGGATCAAAATACACTGTCAGACTCCTTCAGTGTAGTTCTTCCCAACAAAGTACTATTAGGAACCGTCACCCATTTCTACACTGCTACCAGCAAGCTATCACAGACCCTGCATGCTGACCCCACTAACCAAACAGCTGTCCAAGAAACAGACCCTGGCAAAGCACTCTCCAAACCCCACCAGAGACTCCCAGGGAACGTGGTGTTTGTACTCACAGGGAGACAGTGACATACAGGAAGCTCCAGTTACTCAGCCCAATATCCAAGGAAGTTGACAGAGCTAAAGGATCAATGAAAAAGTCTTGAAGTTAACCATCCTCTGTGACATGAAACAAGCCCACCACAAAACCCTGCTTCATGGCCACAGATAGCAGAGCAGACCCAGGGGAAAAAATAAGCTTTGCTCAAGTTACTTCTTCAGAACCAATGTAACTCAGATAGTCTCAGCTCTTCATGTTTCTGTCCTGTTCCCTGTGACTCAAGTTGGGCTCAGCATTGTACTCACTCAACATGCATTACAAAAAAGCCAGAAATAACTCTTGCCCTCCCTGTGACTGAAAGTGATTGCAAATTTGCATAAAGTCTTTCTTGAGTGTATCAGAACTTGATAACTTGTAAGTCTGAGGGCCACTGCAAGAAGCCTGAAAAAGCAACAATTATCTGCACACAGCCTTAACCCTGATGCAGCTTTTGGTACAGTCTATTCTCCCTTCTATCTAAGTTTCCCACCACAGGAAACAGTGTTACTGATCCAAGGGCAGGCCATGTTGAAAGGTAAAATTGCTGCAGATGTGGAGAAAGCTTTTTTCAAGAAACCATGGGGCATGTTATGTAAAGTACTGCAAACCCTGCCAGAGATCACAGACCAGATGCTGTTCTGTGGGAGCCAATACAACACACAGCCAAAGAACTGCAGAAGTAGTTACAGTTTTGTGCTCCAAGTAGGAGCTTCACTCCTTGGTCTCAGATAGTTCTGTGTGCCATGAATGATGAATTCTCTACCAAGCTCCACCCTGAGAAAGATGCAACCCATGGCTTGATCCCAGCGCTGAAGAGAAAATGTTACTTGCAGACACAACTTATCAAGGCACTGCAGAAGGTTCTCTGTGCCAGTGACTCCTTCAGAAAGATTCATTCTGTGTGGCCTCTCCCTATTCTCATTCTCTTTGTAATGAGCAATGAAGGTGGCATGTCTCAGGCTGAAGCTTTAGGTAGCATCTACACCTGGCAGGGAAACACGGGGGCCAGAGCAACAGCTGGACCCCCCAGCTCACCCTATCCCAGGGGATTGGCCCGACCACACCAGGCAAAGGGCTCTGGAAGCAGCCAGAGTGCCACAGGCACCTCTGAGCATTCTCACAGTCACAGAATATGCTGAGTTGGAAGGACACACCAGGATCATTGAGTCCAACTCCTGGCCCTGCACAGGACACCCCAAGAATCCCACCCTGTGCCTGAGAGTGTTGTCCAAATACTTCTTGGACCCTGCCAGTCTTGGTGCCATGACCACCCCCCTGGGGAGCCTGTTCTAGTGCTCAACCACCCTCTGGGTGAAAACCTTTTCCTAATGTCCAACCTAAACCTCCTCTGATTCAGCTTCATGTTTTCTTGGATCCTGTCACTGGTTATGAGAGTGAAGAGATCAGTGTCTGCCCCTCTGAATCCTCTCGTGAGGATGCTGAAGACCACAACGAGGTCTCCCCTAAGTCTCACACACCAAGTGACCTCAGCCGCTCCTCACAAGGCTTCCCCTCCACTCCCATCACCATCCTCGTGGCTCTCTTTTGGATGCTCTCCAACACCTTAATGTCTTTCATATATTGTTGTGCCCCACACCTGCGGCCCGCTCCCGCTCCGCCGCCCCTCTCCCGTGCCCGGCCGTACCTGCGGGGGCGGCCCGGCGGAGGCAGTCGGCCCAGGACAGCGCTGCCCGCGGCCGCCCGGAGCGGCAGCGCGCCAGGGCGCGGGCGAGCGCCGCGAGAGCGAAGATGAGCAGCAGGTGCAGCAGCGTGACCAGCAGCGGGAACGGGAAGCTCTGCGGGACCGACAGCCGCTGTCACCGCCGCCGCCCTCCCGCCGCCGCCGCCCCGCACCGCCCCGCCACCCCGCACCTTCATCAGCCACTTGTTGTAGAAGGTGATGCCGATGGAGAAGCCGTAGTAGAGCAGCACCAGCGGCGCCGCCAGCGCCGCCCGCCCCAGGGCCGCGCCGCCCGCCCCCGCCGCCATGCGCCCGGCAGCGCGCCGGGGAGCGAGGAGCCGGAGGGACCGGGGATGGGCACGGGGGGATGCGGGGACGGGGCCGCGGCAGGGCAGGGCGGGGGGCCGCGATGCTGAGCGGGCCGCGGCGGCGGGGGAAGCGGGGCCGCCGGTGACGTTGCCGGCGGGGCGGGGAACGAGCGACGGCGGCGGAGCGGGGCGGGCGCGCAGCGGTGACGCTCCGCGCGGGGCGGAAAGAGGCGGAGGCGGCGGCGGCGAGGAGCGCTACTGGTTATTATTGGAACCGATACAAAAGGCGGGCGGCGCCGGGGCCCCCGGCCCGAGCCCGCGGCACGGCAGCGAGCGGCGGCCCCGGCCGCACGGCCCGGCGGCAGCGCGGGGCCCTCAGCCGTAGTGGTACACGAAGTCGTAGCTGCTCGGCTCCTTGGGGATCGGCGGCGGCGCTTCGGGGATCTGGATGTTCTCCAAGTCCAGGAGCCTCAGCTTCATTTCCATGCTCAGCAGCGTGTCCAGGTCGCTCTTGGTCAGCTCACTGGACATGTCCTTCCCCAAGAGAGCATTAAGCCCATCAATCCAGATACAGTACTGTGGAAAAGAAGGGGTCATTCACGACTCCAGGCATAAACGATAGCTTATGTCGAATCTTTCTGTCCTTGCAAAAATTAGAGAACTTCAAGACAGGAAACAGTGGAGGAAGTTAATATGTAGGGAAAAAAATCCCACCCCCAGCTCTAAAACAGTGCCCACAGAGATTTCCAGTGGATGTTAAAAGCCTAGACGAAAGTGTACTAGAAGGACAAGAGTTTCTACTGTGGCACAACAAATGAAAAAAGTAAACATATTCTAGGCATCATAGGGAGAAAAAAAGTAGCAGTCCAGAGTAGGGGAAATTACTGTGGGTTTTTTTTTTTCTTTTTAAATGAACAAGATGGTTCATATAAAGCATCAGCAACATATTCTAGGAATGAACCTGGTGAGAGACAGCCTGCTTGAGTCTCTAATGGGAAGCAACTGATCCTTCTTAATCTCTGAAGTTAATTGCTGTATTTTCTACTGCTTAACCACTACGTTTCTTACCTCATATTTATTAGGTGCAATGAAGTTCAAGGTCTCATCGGGATCGTATAATATGGAGAAGGCCAATTCTAACACTTCCTAAATGAAAAAGAATCACTCACCAGCTGAACAGAACATTGCAGCACCTTCTGCCTGCCACCCTGAGAGAGCTGCCTTGCTGCAGCTCAGTACATACTGAGCTTTCTCATACTGGTATTGTGAGCAATTCTGAAGAGACTACTGCATGATCATGCTTACAGCCCCTTGCAGTCACAGAGGAACACTAGGAAAGGGCTCAGACAGGAGATGGGGTTTGTACACAGCACACCTGCAGTGGGGGAGATCATTCACTCCTGTTGCTTGCTTTCAGTCTCAAACACTACAGCATTAGATATTAATGAAAAGGGAGCACTTGCCTTATTCTGTTTCAGTGCACTTTTCTCCTTCATGTGTGGACAATCCTTCCCTGTGACAATGGCTTTGATGTCTGCAACTGGAACTAACAGTGAAAAAGTAAAACTCCCAAACAAGCAATCCTAACCAGGAAAATACAGAACTTTGTTTTGTCTTTGCAACTGAACGCTGTTTGGTTTCATAGCTCGTTAGTGCAGTTTTCCAAAACACATTACACCAGTAAGACATCCCTGCAGCTGGCTTTTAAAAAAGAGCTATCACGTAATTCCAAGATTTGAAGAATTTGGGCAAGGACCAAAAGTTGGTATCTCCTTAGTCAGGGCTTCAGCCTTGTGTCTTTCATCTTTAGCTAGGATTATATTCAGCCTCTAGACAGCAGAGCACAAAGAGTGCACAATCTGTAATCAGGACTTACTTTTTTCTTGTAAAGATTCAAAGGTCACTTCCCCCTGGGCATTATCTTCCAGGTCTCCATAGTGTAGCACCTTGTGATTCAGAGCCAGGCGACAATACCAGAATCTTTCTGGAACACACACCAAGTAGGGTAAGCTGAGCGAGATCATTCACATAAGGTCTCACAGCAACTATTTGGAGCCTCTCCACCCAATCCATCTGCTCGCCCAGTTCCTCAGCACAGCTTCTTATTCATGAGGGGATGGCTGTATTCTTAGAAATGCACATTTGTGCTATCCCAAACTACTGGCTGATATGGACAGCCAAGTAACCAGCTTTTCTTTCTGGCAACAGGCCTGCTGACAGATTAATTAATTAGATCTTTTTTGCTACAGTTCTTCACATGAAAAAATACAGTAGACACTGTCACCTTACCTTGTCTTCTGCGATTTCCAATTTTCCTAAAGCTACTTCCCTCACAAAGCCTGTTCAGGCGCTGCTGCTTTATCAGCTCCAAGATCTCAGGTTGGATTTTCTCTCTCAGCTCCCTGGCAATCAAATAGGGAAGAGTAAGCAGAAAATGGAGATAATGGCAGGGATAGAAGGTAACTGTTTTTGTCAGGCACGTACACAATAGGTGGAGACTGGAAGTCATCCTGGCTCATTCTCTCAGACTGGCGTAGCCGCAGAATCTCAGAATAGCTCAGGCTGCGCAGTTTGCTCTTGAACTGGTCCAAAGAGTTTGGTTTAGAGGGCAGAGCCCTTGTGATCTGTTCCCTAACAACCTGCATAACCTAGAGGTGGGACAGGAAGAAAAACAAGTCACGTTCTTGTTGGCAGCAGAGTATCAGGGCACAGCTGAGTGGCAGCAAAGAACTGGCATGGGATAACCAGGGCCAGGAGTATCAGCATACTCGTGACTTTGAAGATCCAGAAGAACCAAGAAAGACCTCAGGGCATTCCAAATAAAAGTCATCCTTCCTTACAGCCCATACCAATGCCCTGTCACATCTTCTGTGCCCTCCTCCTTAACCAAATATACAGGCTGAGCGAACATGTGCTGATCTGCCAAAGACTTTACAAAAATATCTCTTCTCCACACTGACCTTATTAAAATCTTCTGCTGTCGCCCTCATTTCTTTCCAGGTCTTGTTCAACAGCTGGATACAGATGGCAAACAGTTCCTCAAATGCACGGTCGTGGGTGAAAAACATGGGGTGATAGTCATTCCGGCCTTCATTGGCTTCAGAAAGAAACAAACCACAGCCATGTGAGCATATTGACAAAAGGTACTAGGAGTAATTAAAGTCCACTACAGTGACACACAACTGATGGTGTGCAACAGTACTTACTGCAAGAGATTAGGACAGTTCAATACTTTGTTACCCCATAAACAGTTTATTGACAACAGCAATTCTCCCTCATTTCACCATGCAAACCTCTGTGACTCATGCCCTTTTCATCCTGGTCCCCCAAAATAACTGCTTGCAGTGTTTCCCACCTTCCTCTGGTGGAATTTCTTACAGTGGTTAATTTTCTCAGAATGCTATTTTGAAACTGTCAGAGCTAAGAAACTTTTCCCAAGTTCATAGTGGTTTCAAGACTATTTTTTTAATACAGCACCCTCCTGAAGCTCTGGGAAGTTGAAGCTTTCTGCATGTATCAGTTTTTCAGGAGAACCAGAGTGCACACACCAAAATTTCTTACTTTATTTTGATCATGATATTATCACTCAGACATCAACTGTGCTAACTCCAAGCTCACCCTGTCCTTACATGGCAGAAGTGAGATCAAGGTACAAATGCTTGTGAGTATTAGTTTCTAGAAGCATCAGCCCAGCAGCCTGTAAAGCTGGGTAAGAAATGGTACTTACGGAGCTCCCCAACTTGCAGGATCTCACAAAGCATCCTGGTGAGCTCAATGGCACTGCGCCCAAAGGGACACTCATGTTTATCTTCTCGGCTGCTGTTCTCCAGAACAATCTACAAGAACAGGATGCCACACACACTAAGAAGAGCTGCTGAGGTGTTGGCATCTGTAAAAATCAGCAGCTTCACGTACCCTGATATAGGTGTCCTGATGAAATTTGGCCAAATAAAGCATGTTGTCCAATGCCAGCATCCCAGGAGGAGTCTGTGTAAAATCCATGGCTGGATTGATGTGATTCTGTGAAAAGAGTGTGTAGAAAGATTCCAAACAAATTAGCTCAAAGGAATTGCGTGAGAACCTTTTCTGAATTAATTTTAAACCACCTGTCCATCAAGCACACCCTCAGATCTATCCACGAGATAACCCTGAACACCTCCTGACAATACTATCTGAACTTCCTAGAGGAGAGGCTGGTTCCAAGTTCTTCATAGCAAAGGTGCATATGGTAAGGAAATAGCTCCAGAGAATGCCTAATGAACCCCTGCATTTAACCCCTCATCAAGTTCATAACGATCTTCCCCAGGAGTGTGAGTATAACTGAATCTCTAAACTCAGATACCGAAGTAAGGCAAAGGAAACAGCTATTTCTGTTCCTTATTTCCCCCCAACTCCTATGGAGATTGCTCAGATTGCCTTGACAAGGTTTACAGTCGAGATGCATACAGTGAATCCCAACATCTTGTAGTCCTTGGTGTACATGGCTTTGCGTTTCTCTGTTCCGCTGCCAGGGACGGTGTTGCTGTCAGACTCTGCATCAAATGCAATTCTTCTCAACTCAAATATGATGTCTCTCTGTGCCTGAAGGACAGAAGGCAGGGAAATGGTGACGTGATAAATCACTACAGCAGTATTTTCACATATTGCACGCTCCTGCATCTCTCCTCAGAGCTCACACAGTGAACACAGAGAGATGCCAAAGGTCATTAACACTATGCACAAAGAGGCAATCCATTTCAAAATGCCAAGTTTCAGTACAGTGGGTAATGCAAAATATTTGTTTGCACTTTTCCTTAACTGCAAGTTTAGTTACAGGCAATTTCTAGGCATTCAGGTAATGCTATAGCATTTCTCCTTAAAAACTGTAACACAGCTGAGTAACAGGCACCTGAAAAATGCCCAGTCTTCCCAGCAAGCAAATGGATAAAATTATGTGCCTGCCATAGAGGTTAAGCAACCAGTTTGACAGCTGGTCAAGAAAGGAAATGACTTTCAGTGCCCACTTACATCTCAAAGTCCCACAGAATGCAACAGGATGGTCATGAGCATATCCTAATCCCAAGGTTTACAATGTGAAGGGCGAGTTTGAAACTTTATGTGCCATCCACTGCATATTCCATAGCACTAGGGAGCCCAGGAATAAGGCCCCTTGTACATCCTATTCTATCAGATCATACTCAGCTCTAATACTGACCTGATCATTTGGATCCATCTTGGTCATCATTCTCTCTTCCAGGAGATTAAAGGTCAGGACCTGCAGGACGTAGAGCTGATGTGCCATTTCTGTTTTAATGGGGCGGTTTCCTCTGATCACATGCTGCAAAATAAAGGAGAGGGTAGAAATTAAGAGAATGCAAATAAAAGCTGAGGTATTAACCCTAGGCATATGCTAGACTGCATGTGCATCTCGCTATATGAAGATTCAGTTGTTTACCCTCCATATCCCACCAGAAGCATAATTATAATGCTCTGTAAGAGCAGAAAGCAGCATCCTGGTAACTCCCTTTTCAATGTGTTTTACCTTTGAAAGAGTCACTTTTCTGCAAGTGCCCCGAGGGCAGTAGAATTTACACTATGCACAAGTGAAACCTCCATTGAGAGGACATTAGGAAGCACTTTGTCATTCCAGACATACTTACATTTAGGATTATAGACCTCAGGTGCTTCTGGGCAAATGCATTAGCCATTTCCTGTTGTGGAATTTAAAGATGAAATAACATGAGTGAAATATAAACAAAAAGCCCACACTGTGCAGAAAGGAGAAAATGGAAGAAGCCTATGAATTGGAGATAGCACTGGCACACAACAAAGTGCTTTTCTACAGACTGTCAATTTAGCACAGCATTTCATTGACGGTTTCCCTACAGAACATCACTAGTGTGGAGAAAGCCACTGGCAGAGTCAAAGCACAGAAACAAATTTAGCTTAATGTTGGACATCAAATGCTACTTCACTATTAGGAGATATGGCAGCAGGGAGCACACTGTGCATTGCC
This sequence comes from Motacilla alba alba, assembly GCF_015832195.1. Taxonomy (NCBI): domain Eukaryota; kingdom Metazoa; phylum Chordata; class Aves; order Passeriformes; family Motacillidae; genus Motacilla; species Motacilla alba. Next base: position 7,176,574 of record NC_052035.1, on the reverse strand, counting down.
CAGGAAAAATCTGCCATCTCCAAGAGCTTCCCCCAATCAGCATTTCACAGCTTCTTATACCAAGGTAAACACCCAAGATAACAAGAGCTATGGGATGCAGGTTTCAGGTCTCCTCCCTCTCAAAAACTCTCCCTCTGAAATTTATTTCCTTTGTCCAGTTTCTAAACAGATGATCAGAAGTTACCTTAAGGACAATTTGCAGAAGCATTTCACTTTACAAAAATACAGGCTAATAATTTTCATGCTTAGAAGAAAGCTTCCAGTTTCCCTCTTGACTGCATGGCTTCCTTCTCCAGATGAGGAGAGTTTCCCAAACATCAAGTCATGATGACAGTCGCAGCAGATGCAAGATGCCTTCAGCTCCAGCAACAGTTACACATGCATCTGCAAAAACCTAACCTGTGCTTTCCTTGGAAATTGTGAAGATGCACTTTCTAACATACCAGTAACCTCATCACCCCTGCTAGGAGAATGGCACAAGTGCTAATGTCAAGGTGAATATCATGAGTTTGCTGCTACAAGCAAAATCTTGTGGGTAAGAAAAATCTGTTGGGCATTTTATCATCTGGAAGAAGTCCAAAAGAACTGACAGTCTGAGATGTCTTCACATTCCTGTGCAGTGCAGATTGAGAGTTGGGAGCAGATGTGGAGTCTCAGACAATTGCACTCAATCAGCTGTACATTCTGAGCAATTCAAGACTTTCCAACTGCTCCTATCAACATCACTCTTGACAGAGCAAGAAGTCTCCTAAAATGTATGCATTAACCTTGTTCAGAATTCCTATTATCACTTTCGATCCAGACAGAAACCTCCTGAACCAAGACAGTGACTGACAGCCAAGCTGTAATGGCTGCAAGTTGAGCAGGGCTCATCTTACAACCAAAGTGAGTCAGTGCTTAAGTGGAAGGTATCTAAGGAGCATCTAGATGAAGTAGGAGGTGCTTTCAGAGAGAACACACTGCCCTCTGAGTCATTATTTTCTACTACTATTTGTGAGATGTAGTACTGAGAATAGGACAAGGCTCTGTTGTTAGGATTTGCTCATGCATGCAACACAAGGAATCCTTTTTCTGAAGGAATTAGTTTGTACATGGGATGGAGTTAACAGGTGACTGAAGCGGATAAAAAGTGGAAAGGACAAAGACAGTCAAACAATTCTAAACAGCATAGAAAGAAGCATCAACACACATACAGTCTAACCACTGCTAAGGGATCTGTGCTCTGCTGAGAGTCCAGTAAAGCCCACTTTGCTGCTTGATGGTCATAGAAACACAGAATGATTTATGCTGAAAGGGATGTCTTGAGATCACCTGGTCCAACTCTGCTGTTTCAAGCAACATCAGACAGATTTGGTTGCCCAGGACTGTGTCCAGTCAGGTTTTTAATACCTCCACTGATGGAGATTCCATAATCTCTTTGGGTCACCTGTTCCAGTGTTTGACCACTCTCATATTTAGGTCATGTGGGTGTGCACATTTCATGTGGAATTTTTCTGGGTTTTAAGCAGTGCCCACTGCCTCTTGTGCTGTCAGCAGGCACAACTGAGAGGAGTTAGGCTCCCTCTTTTTTATTCCCTTCCATCAGATATTTAAACACATAAAACCTCCCTGAGTCTTCTCTTCTTAAGGCTGAGCAATCCCAAATCTCTCAGGCTCTATTCATATGGAAAATACTCCAAGATCCTTAGACAACTCCATGGCTCTTTGTGGTCATTTGGATTGTATTCAAGGGAGGGGGAAAAAAGTGAAAAATCTCTTGGATTTTTTTTTGCTATGAAGTCTACTATCTTTGCTAAATTACCAACAGAGGAGTATGATTTTTCTTATTTTCATGTATTAAGCATATCCATTAATTTTAGAAATTATGTAACATTTATTGAGATGGCAATTTCCACTCTGAAGGTGCTGCATCCTTGAAAAAAGTGGAACATTCTCTGTGCCATGCAGAAAATCAAAAAACCTACCAGTATCTCAATACAGAAGGTTCCAAATCAACCTATTAACAGGAAGGGTGATTTCCCTGGAGTCAGCAGAGGGCAAAAAAACATTCTTGCACTACAATTACCATAAGGGAGAAGTCACAAATTAGGTAGAATTTATGCTCTAGTCCCCAGTCAGCATCAAGTTTCGTGACTGCTCTTCACAGACAAACAGCTCTATCTTTAGAAGGATGCAGCTGGATATGAAACTGTCATTAGCACAAGTGAGATTTGGGCTATAAACTCATGCTGCAGTAAGTTTAAGGAGATTCAGATTGCTAAAGGACTTGTTTCCAGTTTTACAGTTGGTTCACCTGGTCAGTCTTGCAGCATCAGTTTCCTTTTATGACCATCTGTATGACCTTGTGTGCACAGTAAGCCATTCAGGGTTTCTCCTGCTACTGATTCTTCTCCCCTCCACAGTCTGAGTGCATCCCCAGGAGTCCTCCCGCCCTTCTCCCTAGGTTCATCCACTCTGAGGCTGTGGGCATCATCCCTGGGATACAAGGAGGCACAGCTAGAGAAAAGCTAACATGCCTACAGTCCCCTACATGACCAGCCCCCAGGCTTGAGTTACTTACAGTGATGGGCAGGTCTAGTGGGTTAAGCAGCTTGTCCTGCTGGCAGAAAGCAAAAAAAGGCACAAAGAGAAGCAGACAGGATTTAGCTTGGAGTCCAGGAATAAGGCACAAACAGGGCACTAGAGAAGAAAGGCTTAACACAGCAAAGCTACACAATACACACATATGCACGTCTTGCAGGTAGCTGAGATCTTGGGAGCGTCCTCAGAGCAGGGCAGTGTTTCATTTCTCTTGTTTGCCAGCAGGAATATCCCTCTATGACTTAAGAAAGGTCCCTTTTTGGGGGAGAGGGAGGTGGGTGTTTCTTCATTAAGTACATACAGCCCCAAGGAGTCTACCCAGCCTACCTCTCCCATTCACAATTAACTTAAAAAAACCTCCCCTGCTGTCTGCAGGATTACTTTCTGTCTCTGAAGGTCTTTCAGAATCCTTTCTGAGCATGTCCTAAATATAGATGTGTGCTCCAGGACACATTATTAATGGGATGGTACTTTTTCTCCTCTGTTGCCATACTGAAACAGCCACTTAAGTTCTTGGCAAGGTCTGAGGTCTACCTTGCCCAGACAATATGATTTCTGAGGCATAAACAGCCAGGCAGCAACCATCACTCAGGTTTAAAGTCAAAAGGCAAGAACAAACCTGTCTTTTGTCCTCAGGTGCCTTCAGGAAGAGGGCATTGATCAAGGCAATGGCATAAGTCTGAATCTCTTGGTTTGAGCTGCAGAAACAAAAAAGGGAGGCTTGTAAGGCAACAGGCAGTACAGAACAATACAGCTTGTTGCTTTACCTGCAGCATGAGAACACTAACTACAGCAGTTCTGCATTTTCAACAGACAAGCAGGACTCACGTAAAACTATGCTTATGATGTCCAACTCTTCAAAAGGCTTGCAAAAACCTGACAGAGATTTCTGACTGATAGGTCCATTATCCAGGGGACAGAGCAAACTGCAGCCCACCACCACCACAGTTTGTTTCCAATGCTGAAACTATCTCTGTAAAACCTGGTTATGGTACAGTCTGCTACATGGATACAGCTTGGAACTTGCATGGAGCAAGTTATTTTTCTCCCCTATGCCAATGGAAGCCACCAAAAGCAAAAGGAACTAAGGGGAAAGAATGCTTCACTGCAGAACTTCTTCAGGTAAAGGGTGCTTAGCCCCTTCCTAGGTCACACAGAGCATGTGGTTATACCTGTCATGTTCAAAACTAAGCTCAAAACTAAGCTTCTAAATGCCAATGATATTCTTCTGTCCTCCTACTGATATTCTGTCAAAAGTAGGTTTGTTTCCTGTAATACTCTAACTCTTCCTGGGGGGTAGACATTGGCAGTCAAGTCACTCTATCCCTCAGCCTGACCCAGAGCACTCCTGCATCAAGCTCTTCTGATGAACAGAAGTCCAGTGTATCACCCAAATGAGTATGTGTGCATGAATATACTTATTTTAAAAATATTTTTTTAATTTAACTATACATGTAGAAATAAAATATCTTTTTATAAAAGATCTAAAGCAAATACTTCTTTTAGCTTAAATACCTATTTTCCTCACTTTGACATATCTCTGGATAATAACCATATTCTTTCTTCTATTGCTCCCTTCCAAATCTTTTTCATGTTGGTCAATCTGCTGTACTTCAAACATGCAAATCTCCATGCACCATCCTAGGTTCTCCTTGGACCTCCGAGCTGCACAGGTCTCTTAAGTCTGTCATTCACTTCTGCTCTCCTTTTCAGGTTTGTTGCTCTTTTGACCACACTGCTTGCTTTTTGACAAAGCAGAACATTTTTTTAGGTTAGTTTCTCCTCTTCTAACTCATCTCCTTTGGACATGTTTCCACGGTCATGTTCTTCCAGAACATATCCTCTGTTATGAACTGTTCCCTCCTGATGGCCTTGCCAAGAAAACCACCAGCAAATCCTGACTCACCCTCCCCCTTCCCTTCTGAAATATTCCCTGCATGGATGCTTTCTTAAGTGACTGTTTGTGTTCTGGAAGCACTTAGGCAACACAAGTTTGTGTCTTGAACAAAGATAATTTTCTTTAAAAACCTGCACAAGTGTGCTCAATGTTAGGACCAAATCTGTGTTTGACTAAACCAGAAATCATAAAGCTGAAAGAACATATGCTCTTTGCAGAACAAAGCTGCTGGGGCGTTCAGGAGAACTTGTTTAGCTTCTCTGTTAACCAAATTCAAATGTATAAACATTCCAAGCATGCAGTGACATTGATGCAACACTTTGTTTGCACTATAATTCGGTTAAACTACTGTTCACTGATTAAAGAGCATCAATCACATTCACAAATAGTGCTTTTCCATACATTCAGGATGAAAAGGCTTGAGAAAAAACCCAACCTGTTCAAAGCTCTAACAACTACATGCAGCTATTTCATAATGAAGAGTAGAACTGACCTAGACAAACGGCCCTAAGAGACAGAAATTAATTTGCCAGTTTGCTTGGAAACAGAGGAAGGAAATGAAGGGAATTTTTAATCCCTTCAAGCAAGAAAAGCAACTGTTTTCTTCCTTAGTATGCAGGACAAAACCCAGAAGATGATGAGTTCTTAGATTCTAGTGGAGACATTTTAAAGAGGGGTAAAAGTGACAGCTGGATGCAAAACCTTTGAGAAGTTGTTCTAGTGAAATGCAGGTTTGGTCCTAGCACTGAACATACTTGGGCAGTTATTTAAAGCTAAATATCTTTGCTCAACACTCATGTGCCCAAGTTCTTCCAGAACACAGAACATATTTTTCTAGGATCTCACTTTTAAAAAAATGCATTAGAAATCTTAAACTTCAAGTAAGTTGTCATATTGGCAATGCTTAAAAAAATATATATCTTTAAGTGTTCCAAATGTGAGAGGATGTATTTTTAAATAAACAAGTAGTCATAAAATTGGTATAAATCCCACCATTGCTGGGTGGACACTCACACTTGCAGGTGGGAAATGAGCTGCCCCACAGTAATCTCCTCTGCAATCTTCTGGTACAGAGTCTGGCTGTTGAGCACCATGCTCTCCAGGATGGCCAGGGAGCGCTGCAGGATGGACACGTCCACCATGGGCTGGCTCACGTAGCCTGCAATCTGAACACACAGCAAGCAGCAGGTCAGCTGCTGCCAGCCAGGACACCTTGGGGAAGTGAGGGCTCAGAAAGGGGGTGCACTGTGCTCTCAGTCAGTTCTCAGCTTCTCAGAGTCTTGTGCTCTTCCTGGGAGACGCATTAAAGCATGAAAAGAAACAATATCCACTCACCCCCTCCACCCAAACTCACCTGTTTGATGAAGGTTATTGAGACCATGTCCCAGGAGACAATACCGTGGTCCATGAGCTCCAAGAAGGCAGTCAGGGTGAAAGCCAACATCTCACTATAACTGAGAAATTGAAGAATTCAGTTACAAGAGATCTGCTGGCAAGAAAAAAAGCCTGCTCATGCTGGATAAGAGAAAAATGTCACCACGTTCTCCTAATAACACAGTTTGGCACCTGGGGGAGCAATAAAGTGTATGCATTCATGCAGATAATTTTACTGTTTTGTAGAAAGATATTTTATTTTTCCTGGTTATGAGCACAAATTAAAATTAGCAGCAGTAAGTCCCTAGTCCTGCCACAGAGACTCACAATCACCAGGATCAGTACTTGGCTACTCAGGAGCAAACATGTTTCCACATCAGAAAAAAAAATAGGGGAAGTTAATTGTCCTCTAAATATTGGGACCTGACTTGAAATGAAATGAAGGCACAGCATGAATTGTGGAAAATTTAATACATAACCACAAGAGAGAAATATAAGAGACTGAAGGAAAGATTGCAAAAAGTGCCAAAAATGTATTAGTTGCTAATATATAAGAAGAGCTATAAATGTTATTACAGTAAGTTATCAAGACTTTAAAAGTACTTCCAATGAAATATAACAACTGCAACAGAAAATCCAACTGGATTATTTGTACCATAGTTCACTGTGATTGTGCTTGAGGAAACTTCCAGAGCAAATCATGACTGTCTCCTCTCCTGCCTCGTGAAGTTTAGCAAATGACTGGAAAGATTTTGTCTCCACAGATCAGCATTTGCTCTAAGGATGTGAAATTGCTTAAGGCCACTTCAGCAAGCAAAATGAGCCCCTTATTCAAGGCCTTCTCCCAGAGTCCTGCAATAAAGGAAACTTACTGGGACAGAAGCTTGGTCCCGCTCTCCACAAGCCGTGTCAGCACAGTAATCCCTTCCATGTTGATGAACTCTGTGGCAAAGGTGACGTCTGCTGAAAGCTTGGCCAGTTCCTTCATGGCATCCAGCCGGGCCTCCATGCTGTGGGACTGGATCCTCTCCATCAGCTGGCGAGCTGCCCTGGACTGGCAGGAAAGAGGGATGGTGCCAGTTACAGAGCAGGCACCTGCAGGCTGAGTCCTGCCAGCATCAGCATTCTGTCACCAGCCCATGGGTGGGCAGGGAGAGCAGAGCAGGGGAGAGATAGCAGCAAAGTCACATTCAGTAGCTGCAGTCAGCAAGTCTAAGACAGACTAAAAAAAGGCTTCTCTCAGCAACAGTTGCAGCCAAGCAGGAGGTGAGTAAAATGCTGGTTTGCATGTTAGAGCAGATGCCTGTTTTAGTCCTCGAGGTGAGTGGGGGTGGATATAGAAATACGGAGCAACACCATTAAAGAAATACAATATTGATGAACAGTCTCACAGATTCAAAGAGAAGCATGATCTCATTTTGTGTATCCACAAGACATTCTGTAAGATTTCTCAGACACAGATCATTATATCCTCTTAATTCCCTTTTGCCCAAGTACCTTCTCCCAGTCCTACTCACCCTCACCTCTATGCCAAGACACTAGCACAAAAAAGGTTTAAGAATTTAAATAAAAAATAAAGATGGAAAAGGTGAATTTTGAGGGCACAATAGCAAGAATTCAGCAGGAACAACCTCCTCTTCATCAAATTTGTCTCTATTTTATTTTTTTGCGTTCAGTCGCTGGAACTGTTGCTTTCTAACTGACCATGCTAAGTTCACTCACATTGAGAATGCATTGGTCAGTGTTTCACTGCATCTTAATCTGGGAGATGCATTAAAATTGTAGACTGGATTTATTGACAGAAGTCCTATAAAAGGGCAGAGCATCCAAAGGAAAGACACACGTCACAGGCAGGATGGAAAACAAAGAGTCCGTGCCTCACTGCGTGAAAGGTAATTACAAATTTGCAACTACCCCCTGCAATCTGGGGAGAAGGAGAAAGAAAAGCCAAGAGGTAAGAAACAGCCTGCCACCCATGGAGAGTCACTGAGAAAGAGGGAGGTGAGGAAGCATTTACCGGGGAGACTGCCAGCTGGAGGATAGTTCCATTCTTGATGTCACAGCGAGTCTGGAAAGAAAACCCAAACTTAAACTGTGGAAAAGTGGGGGGGAAATAACCCAGCTGGATCTACAGTGCACATCTGTACGCACAGTAAAGGGGCTCCTATGCCACACAACCCTACTGACAGTAGTGAATTTGAGTGCCTGGGTCCCCACACCTGCAGGCATGCAAAGGGAGCAGTGCAAAGCTCCTCTGTTGAATGGCACCATTTGAGTCTGAATGTCTCTGAGAGCAGAGATGCTGCTCCTCAAGGATTAGTGCCAGTACTGTTTCATGACTGTACTCCACGACATTGTGGACTCTCTGTGATACCCAGGGTATCAGCAAACTGCTGCCTCCCACACTGACCTGCTCTGTGATGTACAGCTGAGGACCATCAGCATAACGCAGCGTGTAGTACTCAGGGTTTGGCAACGACCACCTGAAGAGGAAGAAGAAGGATACATTAAGCATCTTCGTCCTCTTTCTTCTGGCTGTCAATTAGGAAATGGAGCTTGATGCCAGGAAGTTGCAGAACTTTCAAGCAAAGCTTTAGCAGGGGAAATTAGGTCTCCCAAAGAGGAGAGAAAACTCCTCTTGAGGACAATGTGGGACTTCAGCCTACTCTAAATCAGCTCTGTGGAACACCTGAACAGGCCTACACTTCAAGAACAGCAGGATGGGCCAATTCTCAGAGAAACCGACGCTAAGGCATACAAATGCACACACTTAGAACTGGAATAAAAATGGAAGGTCCCCATTTTCCAGGAGATCCTTTTCTTCACAATTTAAACCCCAGCCCGTTCCATGGCCAAAACCAGCAGCAGGCAGCAAGGACTGTGCTAGCAGCACATTAACAAGCAGCAGACTTGCACAATAACCCAGCAAGATTTGTCAGCAGGACAGACTTTCTCCACAAGGATTCCCAGAGAACTACTCACCCATCACAGACCTCCTTGATGATGGATGCAAGAGGCCTTTTCTAGAACAGAAAGAGAGTCCTCAGTAGCCGTGTTCCTCTCAACCAGAAAGGAATACTGCCCATTTCTATGCTTCCCACATTCCAGTATCAACGCTGGGGTGCCTTTCCTCCCCCATCTGGTCACCAGGTCTCACCTGATCTATTTCCAGCAGCTGGGCATTGGCACCTGGCCACTCAACAGCCACTTTCACAATGTCTGAAGGTGGTGGCATTGCTCCAGACTCCTCCAGGTGCCCTTACAACAGCATACACCTCCACACCTGTTAAGAGAAAGGATAGTGAGCATCTTCTCTGAAAACTATTTCACTTGCTACACTGGATCTAACACCAAGCTTTGAAACACCTAAGCTCAGCCTTATGGTTTCCTGGGCCTACAGGGACAAACCAGCCAGTATTAGCAGAGATCAAGGCCTCACACAAACAGCACATTGTGAAATTGCATGCCCAGCTTCATCACCTGAGAAATATTTCTGAGAGCTTGTTGGGCCACTCGCAAGAAGAAGGGTCACTGATCAGCAAAGCCCCATCTGCCACCCACTATCTGTACTGGCAGCTCAGGCTGCAGGACTACTAAAGCAGCAGCTCCCCGGGCTCAGCTGCTGTCTGGAGGTGAGAGCAGGAACAGACTGTCCAGGTAGCCTCCCTCCCATGGGCTCGTGTTTACTCATGCCACATCCAAATTTCTTAGACAACTTGATCCACTCAGGATACCCAAACAGGCTCTTAGGCAAAGCTAGCTTTATCCTATTCCCTTCCTGTAACAGCATAAATCCAAAACATGAGCATCCACCACAGAAAATAAGGTAACTCAGCATTTGCTCTGGAAGTGTACCTTTCACTCCTTTATCTGCCTTTCAGAGCATAAGCTTGTGTTCAGGGTTGGGTCCTAGTCAGTTGTCAGACACAGCAGTTTGTGCCCAAAATTTGACTACATGATCTCCTGCACTCCTATGACAGCCAGACTTGGTCCCCTCTACCACCCCCCACCATCTGGGAAGTATCTGGCAAGCCAGATTCAGAATTTCATGATATTCTGGAAAGACAATCCCAAGTCAAAGGGATGGCTACAAGTCAGTACTCCTGGCCTTCTCTTTCTGTATGAGCACCAATCCCAAGAGTGGCTTGTATTTTCTTAAAACTCATTAAATGACTGTAAGACTAAACACATTCAGAAAAGTGCCAGTCAAGTTGGGTTCAAAATAACATCTCTAACCTTTCAGATAAGCAGCACACATTAGCTGACCTTGGAAAAGCAGCAGACTCAGGGTAATTACCAGTATCCAACCAGTACTCCCCAAAGAGCCCAATCTGTATGACACCCCTAGACCTGCAGGGTTTCCATGTATTAAATCTAGAAACAGACAGGCAGGTCCCAAATGGTGTGTGATTTCCACTCACTGTTCTCCAGCAATTAAAGGCTATGATGGCCTAAACTGAAAGGCTGAGAAACATCAGTCCAGTGCAGAAGCACACACACAACATCCCCAGTACCCAGCCTGTAATAACTGAACAGGTAATTACCTCTCCCACGAGCGAGCCAAGTCACAACCAGAAAACATCTAAATCCATTCAATGTTCAAGACACAACAAACACACAGTGGAGAGACAAGGCTCAAAGATTAGTCCCCGAGTATTAAGAACTGAATTTGCAACTTTTAAAACTAATTTACCCATGAGTAATCATGCATGAGTAATTAGCATCTAATTACCACTTTTCCCTTCAGCCTCTTGCAGTACAGTCATAGTCTTTTATTTGTATTGCAAGTGGCAAGTTGCTACTGAAAAGTACAAGGAAATACAGCAATTTATATGCCAAAACAAAGATGTCCAGATTGCTAGAGGTAGAAGCCTTTACAAATCTCTAAGTTGTCTTTTCCCACTCAAAGAACATGCCTCATTCAGACAGAGGAAGTGCCCATTAAAACAGAAATGCTGATATGAGGGAAAATCCTGCAGAAATCATAGAACATTTAGATTGGAAAACACCCTTCAGGTCATGAAGTCCAACCATAAACATAACACTGCCAAGTCCAACACTAAATCATGCTCTTAATAACCATATAAATGTCCTGTTTCATCCCCAGAAAAGTACTGCAGAGGCACACAGCACCTAGAGGTCACACACTCTACCTGCAGCTCCCCTAATATCCTCACCAGCAAAACCAAGGACAACCAAGTTGTACTGCACTACCTTGGTATCTCAGAAAAAAAGCTCTCAGCTTCATACAAATTCCAAGTAACTCACCATGATATTTAAGACTTATTTCTGCCCCAAATTTCTTCCATAAATGAGCACCCACTCATGACTGGCAACCATGCTCCCTATTCCAATCAGTATTCAAGGCACAGCAAATATACAGTGAAAGAAACAAAGCTGCAAGACTCTGAAAAATATCTTCAAGGTGTTTTTTTGGTTTTTTTTTTTTTTTTTTTTTTGCACAGCAGCACCACAGAGCAGACACCACAGGTATCTCTACCAAGGCAGAGATGTGAACACCAAAGTGACTTGGATAAGGAGAACCTGGAGAAGCAGGAAGTAAAAATTTAAAAAGGTAGGAAACTTTTTAGAACAGTCTTGGTCAAACAATGCTTTGAAGGACCAGCACAGATCGATAGTTCAGCAGAAGTAGCTTTCCAGAAGAGGATGACTGGACTACGAACACAAAGGGTACTTCAGGTCAGCCTCTTAATGTGAGGTTGTCTGCCAAAAGCATGCTTTGAAAAGATTTCACTGTGCTTCTGCAGACAAGAGGGGTGTCAAGACGTTTGGTTTTACAATGGATGTTTTGCAGTGCAGTAGTGATAGAGCTGATAAAATTGTTGAGAAGCTCTTGTGAAAAAGTACAGACCATGATGTTGCATAATTGTGCTCAACAGCCACTTATGTGCACGCTCTCACAGCACATTCTTCTCAACAGCATGTAAACAACTTCTCACAGTTTTTGTACGGAGAGAGAGAAGCCAAGCTAAAATCCATCAAAAATTAATTCAGTCTGCTTCTGCAGAGTGAGATCTGTCATGCAAAGCAGTGGTGCAGGGGTAGCTGCAGGGCAAGGAAAAATCAGCAGAGCCATTAAAAACACACTATTCAAAAGACTTCTGAGAAGCTGCAAGCTAAAACAACTACAGTATTTTAAGCAGAATTTCCCTATTCACAAACTCAATCTTCTTTTCATTACAGATAGAGAACAAAGTGTGCTGCACACAGAATGAAAATGAGGAGGATGAAAGAACATTCCTTGAAAAAGAAAAGCTGCCTGGTAGAATCCCCCAGTCAACAAGCAAATAGCTGCAGCTTCTGAAACCTGTAGATGCGACAAAACACCCTCAGCAGTCCTCAGCGAGTCCCCAGATGGTACCAACTGGCCAAGCTAAAGTTGGAAGTGACGTTGGCAGAGGGACTAATGGCACAGGTGGGCAGAGAATACATTCCTTGGCCAAGCAGCATGAAAGGGTAGGAGACAGCAGAGTCCAGCCTGAAGGCTGTGCAGTTTTCTATGCTACCTCACACACCAAGCAATGAGAAACATCCCTCTCTAGATAAACCAGAGAAGCAAATGGCTCAGATTCCCTGTCTCTGGAATCCTGGTGGTAAAGCACTACACTTGTAGGCCCTGGTCATGCACATTTCAACACAGCACGGCAGAGACCGTCTCTTGGCAAAGACAGAAACCGATAGCAACGAGCAAAAAGAGAACTGCTTTATTCATCAGTCAAGTGACTTCAAAGCCGCCAGCCAGGCTCCAACCCCTGAAGCTTAGCCCAAAACCCAGTTAAAAAGGAATTAAACATGAATTTTTCTGCTGAGCACTGTCCGCACTGTACCTCGGCTCCCGAGGGAGCTCGGGCCTCGCCCCTCTCGGTGGCTGCCCCGGCGGGCGCGGCCGCTCCGGGGGCAGCGGGGGCGGTGTGTGGGAGCGCGGCACCACGGGAGCCACGGGAGCCGCGGCGGCCGGGCCGGGCCGGGGGCGGGCGGAGGAGCCGGGCCGGAGTCAGGGCCGCGGGCAGGGTGGGCGCGGCGCCGCAGCGCGCCCGGGGAGGCGGCAGACCCGAGGCGCTCCGCCGACGGCTGCGCTCCCTGTCCCGGTCCCTACCCACGCCCTCGCCCGCCCGCGCTCCCCCGGCCCCAGCGCGGCCGCTCCGCGTTCCCGCGGCCCCGCCGAGGCGCTGCCGGCGCTGGCGCCGCCCCTGGGCGCGTCATGCGCCCGCCGCGCTGCCATGGAGACCGCGGGGACCATGGAGACCCGACCCGCCGGCCCCGCCACCCCAGCGCACCCCCCCGGGCAGCCGAGCCAATGCCGCTAACCGAGCGTCCCTCGTCCCCGCGCCCCTCCTCGCCTCCGGGGCCGCCGCGGCGGGGCTCACGTCAGTTCCCCGTGCCCACGGTGCCCCGCCTCCGGGAGCGGCTGCGAGCGCCAGGGGCCGGGCGCGCAGGGGCTCATGCAGGGCAGCCGCTCGGGCTGGCGCGGGGCTCTGCGGCGGCGCCGCGGCCGCGCTCGGCTCCCTCCGCCCCGACGGCGAGCGCGGGGCCGCGGAGCTCTGCGCAGCCCCCGCCCCCGGGCGCGCCCCGCCCCGGGAAGCGCGGCCGCGGCGCGCCGGAACGGGCGGGGCCCGCGCAGCGCGGGCGGAAGTCGCGGCGGCCGCGCGTAGCAGCTTCCGCCGGGGCGGGCGCGGTGCGGGCAGCGAGGCGGCGCGGCGGGAGCGGCGGCAGCAGCGGCGGCGGCGGGGGGAGCACGGAAAGCCGCAACCATGGTGAGGCGGGCGGGCCCGCGGGGCCGGCGGTGCAGCGAGCTCCGCGCCGCGCCGGGCCGGGCCGCGGGTAACGCGGCGCTCTCTTGCAGACGGTGGGGAAGAGCAGCAAGATGCTGCAGCACATCGACTACCGCATGCGGTGCATCCTGCAGGATGGGCGGGTGTTCATCGGCACGTTCAAGGCCTTCGATAAGCACATGAACCTCATCCTCTGCGACTGCGACGAGTTCCGCAAGATCAAGTGAGCGCTGCGGGCTGCCCCCAGCCCCGCTCCCCGGGGAGGGCCTCGGGGCGAGACCGGGACAGCGGTGGGGCAGCGTGTGCTGCCGGCTCCTGCCAAAACACTCATGGGTTTAGTCTCTTCTGTCTAATCCCCAAGCTATCATAGCTTTTGGGATCCTTTGTTTCCGTTCTTTCCAAATAACCAACATATGTGATACCATTTGTAGCAGTTGAGATTTCTCTTTGTGCTTAGTTTGAGGCACATAAAAATGGGCTTATCCCTGGAGAAGCAGTCTAGTCATATATCCTGCTGTAGAAGAAGCAGTCTAGTCATATATTCTGCTGTAGGCTCAAAGAACAGCATGCATTCTTTCTGTTTTTCCTTCTGCTTTGCAATTTTTTTTCCTCCCCAGACCTAAAAATTCAAAACAGCCGGAGCGGGAAGAGAAGCGAGTCCTTGGTCTTGTGTTGCTACGAGGGGAAAACCTGGTGTCCATGACAGTTGAAGGACCACCTCCAAAAGATGTAAGAATGAGCAGAGAGCTAAAGAAAAAAGAAGGGAAATCTGATGAATTGGCTCCTTTGCAGGGGAACGCTATTACTGTATTGTTGTAGACTACCAGATCTTACAGATGCTGTTGTGTCTAGGTCCAACAAACTTCACTGCAGGAAGCTCTAATTCCTTTGTGGGCTTGGACATTTCATTGGACAAAGGAAGGCTGTGGGCATCTGTAGGATCTGAGGACTTCTGATAAATCTTTCTCTTTGGGGGCTGTGTTTCCAGACTGGAATTGCCCGGGTACCCCTCGCTGGAGCTGCTGGAGGACCTGGTGTTGGGAGAGCAGCAGGGAGGGGAGTGCCAGCTGGTACTCCCATGCCACAAGCTCCAGCAGGATTAGCTGGCCCTGTCAGAGGAGTGGGAGGACCATCCCAACAGGTGAGATACTATGACCCATATGGCTTTTATTATTTGGTGCCAGTGTGATGCAAGAAATTGGTGTAGTGGAAGAACTGTAATCTTAGTTTCTGTTACCACAAAGTTTGAGCCTAGTGAGGCTTTTTTTGATATGAGATCTCCCTAGGTATTGTCCTGTATGACAGAAGAAGAGAGTTGAGGTGTGTAGCCTTTCACACACAATTCAAGTGGTATCCATTGAATCATATTACAGGTTGTAGTGTTATTTAGTAAGTTAAGAGAAGACTGGTGTAACTTTCTGAAGGGGAATTTCAATGTTACTTTTTAGTTATTACGATAAAGCAGGTGCTATTTTTTCTGAGTCTGTTTTGTCTCCAGGTGATGACACCCCAGGGTCGTGGAACAGTTGCAGCTGCTGCTGCAGCAGCCACTGCCAGCATAGCAGGAGCCCCAACTCAGTACACACCAGGGCGTGGGGGTCCTCCCCCACCCATGAGCAGAGGAGCCCCTCCTCCAGGTAGGAATTTCTCTGTGGAGCTCATGTTTTGTTGCAAAATCGGTAGTAAAATTTTTCTGATGAAAATCTGGTATTGTGGGAGATATCCTGATACCCAGCTAGTGCCTTGAATATTCTGCTGCATTGACGTGCTTGTCTTTTCTCTGGCTTAAGGAATGATGGGACCTCCTCCAGGCATGAGACCACCAATGGGCCCCCCCATGGGAATGCCACCTGGCCGAGGGGCTCCGATGGGAATGCCCCCCCCAGGCATGAGGCCACCACCCCCAGGAATGAGAGGTGAGCAGAGGCTATCCCAACTGCCATGGGGCTCTGAGAAGCTGGAATAAAATGTTTAAAGGGGGATGTATTCCATGTCTCCATAGCTCTGCTGGTTGTCCTAAGTGCTTTGGTGCCAAAAAGGGTTCTATGGCTGCTTTGAACATGGGGGAAATGCCTTTTTTGTTTAGTGTTGCTGCTTCTTTTCTCTTCAACTCTTTCCTTTGTTCCCAGGACCCCCTCCACCTGGCATGCGCCCCCCAAGGCCGTGAGAGTTCTGTAATGTACCTCTGAACTGGGAGAAGACCAAGGAAGGGGATACACTGAGCAGTACCACCTGTCAGACATTTGCTATGTATATTTTATATCTACTGCTGGTAACGTTTGTCCTTTTTAATAAAGCTGGAAAACCTAGTACTAGGAGTCACTGTTGTGCTGGTCTGATTGTGTCAAGAGTGCAGCCGTTACTTTGTACTGCTCCACACTGGTCATCCCAGAAGAGCAAGCTTGAAGAAAAAAGCTTAATTTGTATAGACAGAAATTAACAGTTGTTTTGTGTTCCTTATAGGAATTCAAGCATAACAATGAAATTTAACTGGCTGATGGAAAAAGGACAGATTAGGAGAGTGGAGATGGTAAAAAAATTAAAGAAACCATCTTTGTGACAGGTAGTTTGAATAAAATGTTTTCCCTATTATAGAAATGGGTTCAAAACCACATTTTTTCAGCTCTGTTAATTGAGATCACTGAATTGTATGAGAAAAAATTTGTTCAGTTTTTGCCTTAAAGTTATTACGTACATGAGCTAGAAAGATGTGACAGATTCCAGCTCTTTTAGCCAGCCATAAAACAGAGTCAACATCTTACAACAAAAATAATCCTTTATTTCATGGGTTGCTACAGATGTTTTCACAGTCTTCAACCAGGTAATTGACAAACATCCCAGAGCTATTCCACAGCTTGAAGAAAAACTTCAATTTTCCTGAGGTCGTCTCCTTGCAGTACTACAAAATCGAGGGCCTGTACAGTGTGTTTGAAATTACCCATTTGGTAACAGTTCTTACTTTACTTTCTCTTATACCTGCAAGAGAAGATAACAGAAATGACATTACTCCATCAGCCCAACTCTCAATGACAGATGAGGAGCAGCACTGAGCATTTTCTAGACAAAATGGTCTCCCAAGCAGAAACCTATGAAATGTGTTATCAAAGGCACTATCCTTGATTACCCCCAGCATCAGACCTGCTAAAAGAGGGTACTGCAGAACCAACACACCTTTTAGTAGGGGCCTTTAAACAATGACAAAAGGAGGAAGAATAAAGCAAGGAAAAAGCCCCAAGACTTGAACAAGAAAGTAAAGGGAACTATACCTGGACTTGGATTTGAAGTTCCCTCCTTTCCTGCGCTGGGCGATACCCAAGCGTTTTCGATCTTCAAATGATGGGCTTTTGAGAGAGAGGGGAGGGAGGAGAGGTCAGCCATGTCACAGAATTATATCAGCAGGACAGGTACCACTCAAAAGACCCCTGCCCCAGTTTCAGAACCTCTTCCCCAATATCAAAGTATCCCTGAGGAAGTACGGAGATGCAAATAAATTCTCATTACTGCAGTCTGCACTAATGTAGACCTGCTAAGACCTTACCCGGCACGGTACTGCTTCAGAGCCTTCCTGCTTGTGTTGGTCAGCTCTTCATCAAACACAGACAATTTTTTCTTCTTCTTGGGACCTAAAAAATAATAAGAACACTGGTTGTAAACAGAAGGCCACAGCATCATCACAGTACTCTTGAACATGACAACTAGCATGAGGCAAATGACTGCAAACATGGACCCTGGGCCAGCACTTGTGGCCATTCCTTCAAAGATCAGTGCCTCTCTCTATATAGACTAGATTAATTTACCTATTTCTAGCAAAGTAAGGGACAAAGTTAGCTGTAAAACAAAAGTCTCTACCTGCTGGTGCTGCTGCTGGTTCCTCTTCTGGCAAGGCTCTGGCTCTCTTTGCTCGGCGATTCCTCTTTGCCAGCCGCTCAGCATACATTTGAGATTTCAGGATCTCAAACTGTGACCTTTCCTCTGGCTGAAAGGTGTTAAAACACAAGTTTTGGTGATGTGAAGCTTTGCTAAGGGAAAACTATGATAGTCTGGCCAGGGTCCCACTTGTCGACAAATAAACTCACTGTCATTTGGCCTTTTTTCTGTGTGTCCTGAACAAATTTCTTCCTTTTCTTTTTCCCTCGTAATGCTAAGTCAAATTCCTGCAGGGCTTTAGCCACTGGAAAGAGAAAGAAAAAGAGAATAAAGAAACTCTTAAAGCACAGAGAAGAGGCCAGCTGTGGCTATAGAATTTAACATGGCCACAGCATCATGACTCACATTTCTCTTTCTTCCTCTCCTCACGGGTCTGGAACCAGCTCCGCTCCAAACTCTCACTCCCAGTCTCTTTTTTTCCTGTCTCCAGCTGCTTCTTTGCCTTGTTGATCTGTAATAATTCAAGAAAGATGTGAGCTCATGATAGCTAAAAATTACTCCTCTCTTCCCTTTCTAAAATAGGCAGGTTCAGTACACTTAGGGTAACCTCATAATGGACTGTATCACACCAGATACTAAAAAATTGCTTACCTGGGCCTCTGACTGCTGCATCTCACGTTCCTCACGCTCCAAGCAGAGAACTGCATAGATATCTTTCTCTAGATTCTCAATCTTCTCCCGAAATTTCAATATGACATCTGAAAACAATACCATATGAACACCAGAGGCAGCTCATGTGAAGTCGATCTTGTTTTTCAGCACCTCCTTTAGTGTCCCTCTGTACCATGATACTCCCTGTGTACTCTCTCCAGCTTTTTACCTCAGTAAAAGTACCACATACCTTGGGGGAGGATTCTGGCTTTCACTGGTGTTTTAGCAGTCTTGACAATCTCCTTCAGCATCTTGCGCTCTTCCTCACCCACCAGTGAAACTGAACGACCAGCCTTGCCTGCCCTGGCTGTCCGACCCACACGGTGGACATAGTGTTTGATGGTGTTAGGCATGGTAAAATTGATTACCTGTAACAGAAACAGTGTTAGTAGGGAATCAACATGAAATGCCTCATTAAAAACCTCAGCATTTCAAACACTCACTGTTTTAACACCTTCAATATCGAGGCCACGCGCAGCCACATCTGTAGCTACCAGGATATCAATCTGCTCATCCTTAAAGCGCCTGAGCAGAGAAAGCAAATGCATTAGCAATGAACGCAGCCAACTACTTCCACCCTAAAACTTCCAACTTGGAACTTCTTTTTAGCTTAGGCTTGCTAACTACGCCTGCTAATACCTGAGCGATTCCAGCCGCTGTGTCTGAGAGAGGTTCCCATGAAGCTCCCCCACCCGCAGGCCCATCAGTCCCAGCAGGATGTGCATGCGGTGAGCTTGCTTCTTGGTCTGGGTGAAAAGCATCACGTGATCCTGGAACGTTCGTGTCAGCAGAGCTAAAAGAAAGTCCTCTCAGAAGCCTGCTCCACAGTGTCTCACCGATTCCAGCTTGCCTTGGCTCACCACTAACCTGTTACAATGGCCTCCCGGTCCCCCTCCCGGTTGGGTCTGATCCGGATAAATTCCTGCCGCAGGAAAGGCGCAACATCTGTGTTGCTGTTCACGAAAATTCGGACGGGATTTTTCAGGGAAACGGAAGCCAAATCTTTCACCTACAAAAACAGGTTAAGAAAAAAAAGTCCACACGATTTCTGGTAAAAAACCTAACAAATTGCCATTCAACCTCCTGCCTGGGTATGTTTCTCAGCAGCTTGTCTTACCTCCTCAGTCATTGTGGCAGAGAAAAGCATTGTCTGACGGTGGTGGGAACACAACCTGATTATTTCCTTCATCTGTTCCTCAAAGTATTCATCCAGCATCCTACACAGGAGAAAAGAGCAAGGTAAGGCAGCTTCACTTGGGCCTGGCCAAGAAACATTACATAAGGCAGGACAACAAGGACAGCCTGATAGCCTGGAGAAAGGAAAGCAGAAAACTGCCATGTTTTTCATTGCTGTCCTGCTTACCCTACCTGTCTGCTTCATCCAAAATCAGCACCTCGACACTGCTCAGGTGGAAAGAAGGACAGTTGTGGAGATGATCAATCAGTCGTCCAGGAGTGGCAATAAGAATGTCTGGCCCTGAGCGCAGAGCAGCTTCCTGAGTCTTCACATCCAGGCCACCTGAAAGAGAGGGAATACAGACTGCTGACCCCCTGGGCACACTGCAGCAGAGTACAGAGATGCAAACGGCCTGAGAATAGGAAGCACCTCAGATAAAACCACATTCAAAAACAGATATGACCCCACATTTTCTGTCTCAGAAACAGGTAAGCAAGCACAGCACAACCTTGGAAAGCAAGATTTTAAACTGCAATGTATCTACTAGAAGCATAATAACCACACAGCCTCCAGTTTTACACACAGAATTCCCAGTTCTGTATAGTGGTTTACAATGAGCTGAACAGTTCACATAAATGACTGAACTCACCTACTGCCAGGCAAGTTGTGACACTGCTGAACTGTGCCAGCTGTTTTGTGACAGAGTGCACCTGAATACCCAGTTCTCGTGTTGGCACCAGAACCAGAACACGTGTTATTGGAGCCTGACGAGGTTTGTAAATCAGACGCTCAAGGACAGGCAAGATGAAGGCAGCTGTTTTACCTGAAAAACAAAACATTAGGAAGGGTTACCAATTATTGTGAATAGCTGATTCTCTGTTTCTAGCACCCCGCTCAACCCCTACCTGTCCCAGTGGCAGCACAAGCACAAATATCCTTTCCCAGAAGACCCACTGGGATACAAGCCTTCTGAATCGGGGTTGGTTGCTTGAAGCCAAGAGCTGTGATTGCCTGGAAAGGAGAGAGAGCAATTAAACTCTGTCTCTGGTGTGGCCACACCTGGAGTGCTGTGCCCAGAGCTGGGCTCCTCACTACCAGACACTGAGACATACTGCAGAGACAAGCAATGGGCTACAAAGATTATGAAGGGCTTGGGAGCACCTCACATCTGGGGAAAGGCTGACAGAGCTGGGACTGCTCAGCCTGGAGAAGGCTCAGGGGGAAATCTGTCAATGCCAATAAATATCTGATGGGAGGGTGGAAAGTGGATGGAGGCAGGCCCTTTCCAGTGGTGCCCAGAGACAGAGGCAATGGGCACAAACTGAAAAATGGTGGTGTATGTATTTAGTTCCCTCTAAACACAAAGAACCACTTTTTCACCTCAAGGGTGACCAACTACTAGCACAAGGGATCCACAGATGTTGCAGTCTCCAGCCCTGGAGATATTCAAAGCCATCTGGACACATTCCTAGGCAGCAACTCTAGGTGGTCCTTCTTGAGCAGGGGTTGGACAAGATGACCTCTAAAGTCCCTTCCAACCATGCTGTGATGAGTCTTGCTCAAGATAACACATTCAATCTTTGATTGACACAATCAAAGAATAGTTTCCATTAATCTATAATAACAGCTTCTAAAGGACTATCACACTAGCTCCCAAATGATTTCCTTGTCAGAGAGGCTGCAAAGTGATGAGAAATTTGACAGTTCTAATTGTTGGCAGGGAGGCTGTACAACATTTTTCAGAGTAACATGTAATAAACCAGCTAGGTAAATACCTTCAGCAAAGGTCGTGAAAGATTCATGTCCTGGAATGACAAGTTATCATCATATTGAGAGGCATCTTCAAAAAAGCTCTCTGGTTCCTAAAAGCAGGAACAACAACAAAACTGGAACAACACATGCAGCAAACAACATGTTATCAAAGGGCTCTGGGCTGGTTTCTGAGCTACGATCTGTTAACCAAAGCAAATTCCTCTATAAGAAATACTGGAGGAATTTGACTAGTTTTTAACACTTACCACTTCTCCCTTTTTTGATCTCTTCTTTTCCTTCACTTTGACCTTATCTGCAGAGAAAGAGAAATGTGACAGGAATTAGGAAGCACAGCTAAACCCTTAACAAGATGAACTATCTTCACCTTGTAACTTCATACTTTTTGCTCTCAATTCAGATGTTGAGGGAGAAACCTCAGAAACCAGTAGAGGCATGTAACGGAGTAAAATTGCCCAGTAAACATCCTTGTTCAGGGATGAGTTCAATTATGGAAACCATTCAAAATAAACTTGATTAAAAATAGAACTAATATTGCAGAAGGCAAACAAAATATAAAAGATGCTCCTTGCCCACTCCCAGAAAGGCTTCGCTTCAGACTTTTCTCCAGTGAGCCAACTCTGTGTGATTCTTGGCCATCTCAGTGTGTACTGCTGATACCTGCTTTTGTGAAGATACTTTCATCATCCAGTGAATACTCAGACTCCACATCTTCTTCATCCCTACTGCAATCCTCATGCTCCTTTTTGGTTTGATCATCTTCAGCCTCTGCATCCTCTTCTTTCACTTTTGCTTGTTTAGTTTCCCTTTCCTAAAATAAAAATAAAATTATGAAAATGTTTTAAAAAGAAAGGATGTAAAAGAAACTTCAATCCTTTGTGAGTATGTGTTTGTTATTATGAGTCCATCCATAAATCCACGATTTTGCATAACTTTAATCACTAATAATTCTCCAACCTCATCCATTCAGCAACACATCACATGTGGCAACAAACCGAGCCGAAGTGATGAGCTGCAGCCAGAGCACAGTGGCTTGAAGGAACGGCCAAACACACACCAGTCTTTTCAGCAATAAGAAAGACTCTCACCTGGAGCTTCCTTTTCTGTCTCACTTTCTCAATCTTCTCATCCAACGTCGTAGCTGCTTTCTAGGCAGAAAACCACAACAGGAGAGCTGTAAGAGGAGCCCAGGGGAGCAGTGGGCGCCGTGGCCTCTGGCACAGCAGCTCCATGCCGGCCTCAGGCCTCACCTTGCCGCGGAGCTGCCGCAGCGCCGCCGTCCAGGCATCCTCCCCGCCGGCCTCCGCCTCCCCGAACACGAAGTCGGCGCTGAAGTCCCCGCGGGAGGGTCCCCGCCGCCTGGGGCCCGGCGCCCGGGGCAGCTGCTGCGGAAACAGCCGTGAGCAAGGACCGCGGCCCGGCCCCGCCGCCCCGGCCCGGCCCGGCCTCCCCGCCTGCCCGGCCCCACCTCCTCATCCTCGGAGTCGCCCGATTCGGAGTCCACGGGCACCACGTCCCCCTCGGCGATGGTGCCCACCAGGCCCAGGCTCTCCAGCGTGGCCATGGCTGCGAGCCGGAACCCCGCGGGCCACGCGTGCGCTGCGCCGGGCCGGGGGCCGGGCCGGGCGGGTGGGCAGAGCCGCGGCTGCCTCCGCCCCGCAATGCCGGGAAAGGAAACCGAAAGCGGCCGTGCCGGTGCCGGACGGGCGGCGGTGCGGGGTGTTTTCCATCCTTTGCGCTTCCACTCCGATTCTCTTCGCTTCCCCTTCTCTTGGCTTCCCCTTCTCTTCGCTTCCCCTTGCCGCGGGAGCCGTACAGAGAAGGAGAAGCTCCGTTTCGTGGGTGCTGCCCGCTGCTGACGAGTGGCGGGAGCTCTGCCCACCGGGAGGGACTTGCGGGGAACTGGAAAGTGAAACTTTGCGGGGAATTGGAAAGGGAAGCGCTGGTGGGTGTCGGGGCAGATCGGCGGCTCCGGAGCTGTGCGGGCAGCATCGCCCGTGTTCGGCCGCAGGAGCGCCGCGGTCCCCAGCGCCCAGCGCTGCCCTCGCCCCGGAGAGCTGCAACAGACCCGGGGCAGTCCCCGGCCGGACGATGGAGGGTCCTGGGCAGGAGCCCCACGCCCTACAGTTCCGAGGGGGAACGAGAGGTGAGGGTGCCCCGGGGAGCGCAGGGCAGGGGGGCCGGGTGTGGTGCTGGTACAGGGGGATCCGCTACTCCCCTATACCTGTGTACAGCGAAATTTTCCCTCAAGGCTGAGTTTCAACACTTCCTTATTTGCTCTTGGAGTCTGTTTGGGGCCATGATGCGGCGATGTGTTGCAGCAGGCTCTTGCTGTTTGTTCTTGCTAGCAGTCAATTTTTGGCTAAGCCTTCTGTGGGGAGTCTGACAAAGGCCCTGTGGACTGTGCTTCCTGCTGCTGCGAGAGGCTGCGCTTCCACCAGACACTCCATGTTTTGTGCCTGCTCTGGACGGTTCAAGTCAGCTGTGGCGTCCTCTGTCATTATTTCACCGATGATTAACTCTCGAGGAAATGCTATCCTGTGCAGAAAACTTAATCTTTCACTTTCTTACTTCTGCTTTCAGCTCTGTGGCAAGAGGTTTTCTTTTTTAGTGTCTTCGTAGCTCAAGTGAACTCTAAGCAGGGCACTCTCTTTAGCAGTTGGATAGGAGGGTACAAATGAGACACCAATTTGAAAATCTGTGTGCAAATGTAATAATTTTTTAACTTGTTGTCAAATGTTCAAAGTATGCTGACTATCAGGTCAATATGCTCATTTGTCTTTGTTGGGAAGCATGTTAATTTGGTTGACTTATAATTAAGGAGTATCTTTATTTCTGCTTTTTTAAAGGGCATGCACTTCGTTTGGACATTGCCTTTATAGGAAGAGGCAGAAACAGAACAAATAATGTACCAGGCCAGGCATCTGAGTTAGGGGAAAACCTCCAAGACAGTAATTATACCTTTCCACATGGGCGAAGAGAAGAGGGGTTTCGTGGCTGGATTTCAAAGGTTCCTCAATCAAGTAAGAATAAACCAAGAATCCAAGGTGAACAGGCCAACAGTAAATCCACAGGATTCTCAGCGAAACAGGAGAATGAGGGAAGGAGAATGAGGTATCAAGGTGGACAAATACATGAGAGGGGCAGAGGATCCTGGAATGAGCAAGGAAATGCATTTAGAGGAAGAAGGTATCAGCTTGGACAAGCCCATGAGAGGACCAGAGGACCCTGGAATGAGCAAGAAAATGGAGGCAGGGGAAGGAGGTATCAAGGTGGACAAGCTCAGGGAGGAGCTAGAGGGAGAGGGCTGAGGAGTAGGTGGGAAAATGAAGGTAGCACATGGAGGATCCAACCTCGGGAGAATCCTCATTTCTACCAGAATACGACCCCAGGTGGTGCCCACCACAGTGAGCAGCCTCGGCAAGCCAGAAGGATTGGCTATAAATTCCTTGAAAGTCTCCTCGAGAAAGACCCCTCAGAAGTTGTCATCATACTTGCCTCCAATTCAGGGTTGAAGGAACTTCTTTCCCAAACAACCATGAACCGCAATTTCGTTCAGCTCATTTGCCAGGTGCTTCGGAAAGTGTGCAGTTCCCAAATGGATAGACAGAGTGTCCAACACATTCTTGGACTTGTGAAGGAGTCCAACTTTCTCAAGGTCTGTCTGCCACAGTATGTGTCTGATATGGTAACAGAAGTAGTTCCTGCTGTACGCCATGAGTACCCTGAGCATATCAGCAACATCATTTTACTTCTCCAGCACCTGATAAGTACTTTCCCAGCCAGCTCTGTGCAGAAAGTCTCCATTCTCTTGACAGTCTTGACAGCATCCATAGATGCCCTGAGAACTTTTGGTGTGGACATCACAGAAGAGACAGAGAAGAATCTCAATAAAGTCCAGATGCTCATGCAGCATCTGCAGGAGAAGAGACGTGAAGGCACGCTGAGGGATGATAAGTGTACATTTGTGCGGCCTCAAGGTGGGGGAGCAGAAAGCTATCGTTTTATGAGCATTTATCCAACATATGATGAGATACATGGTAATGAGAAACCTTTTCTACGTCCCAATTTTGTTTTTGGAAAATATGAAAGCACCAGTATTTATCTTGACACCCACTTCCGACTTTTGAGAGAAGACTTTGTAAGGCCTTTAAGGGAAGGTATCATGGAGGTTTTGCAGAACCTCCAGGACAGAAATTTGAGAAAGAAAAAATTTGATGATATCAGGATCTACTTTGATGCACGGATTATTGCCCCATCTTGTACCCCAACTGGCATTGCTTACAAGGTCCAGTTTGACACAAAACCACTGAGGTTTGTACAATGGCAGAACTCTAAACGGTTGCTGTATGGATCCCTAGTCTGCATGTCCCAAGATCACTTTGAAACCTTCCTTTTTGCCACTGTTTCTAATCGTAATGCTGCAGAACTTGTCAATGGGATTGTGGAGCTGTGTTTTGATCCAGAGAGCCAGCCACTACTGGGAGAGTTTGAACCCTCAGACTCTTTCCTCATGGTAGAGACAACTGCCTATTTTGAGGCCTATCGGCATGTGTTAGAAGGGTTGCAGAAAATGCGGGAAGAAGATATCCCATTCCAGAAGTACATTGTGGAATGTGATGCACAGGTGAAGGAGCCAGCATACCTGACACGGGATACTGTCTACAACCTTGCACCTTTGATGACGACTTCGCGTAAAGAGAAGGGCCCTGATAGCTTGAGAAGTGTCAACATTCTAGATCCCAGTCAATGGCTTTCAATGGAAGCTTTGAAATTAGATGAGTCTCAGATGCAGGCATTGAATCTTGCACTCACCAAGGAGCTGGCTATCATCCAAGGACCTCCTGGCACTGGTGAGACATATTTGCTTAAAGGCTCTGTAATTTAAGAAGTTCTCCTTGATTTCCTTATCTAGGGAGATTAACTTCAGAGAAAGCCAGCGTTACTGTCTGCAAAGCTTTAGTCCTGTGCATAATTGATGCTTGAGTCACCCAGTTAATGTGAGCTGTGGAGATAGTTAAATATCCTCAAATAGCCAAATCTGATCTTTGCCCACCTACATGCAGATAGACACCAGCTGCACTGTTGGCTGTGCTTGTATATTGGGGTGAAGAAGTTTACAATGGCCTTTGAGAGCTTGGTCTTTTCTTGCTGTGCAGCACTCTCCTACTTGTCTTCACGGCATGTTAGGGCTTGGGGAACATTCAGCCATGAACCATTGTGTGAATAAAGTATTACAAGATTGACTGTATTTGTTTTAAATGGTACCTGAATTTAACAAGCACCAGTGCTTGTATTCCAATAGTATGTGGATGTTTCATGTGCAGCCAAATGCCATCTATGATGCCACTATCAGAGTGGCCTGGGGGAGGCAGTGGGAGAGAAAACCCTTTGTCCAGGTCTGGTGTGTTATCCGAAAAATAACATTCTTGCAGACCTTGCTCAGCTACAGGCCAGAAGGTCAGTGTCGTGCTACTTTGTCTACATTTTGTAAGCTAGTTGCCCCTGGCATCAGTTCTCCGGGTACAGACCAGATTGGCAGCCTAGAAAGAAATCTTATGTCTGTTTTTGATGATTTCTGTGTTTCAAGGCACTCATATAGGGTGGATTACCCTTTTCTGATTCTGAGCTTGTCTTGCAGGGAAGACTTACGTGGGTTTGAAGATTGTTCAGGCTCTCTTGGCTAATGATCACGTGTGGCAAAGCCCTTACTGGAAGCGTCCCATCCTTATAGTCTGCTACACCAACCATGCACTGGATCAGTTCTTAGAAGGTAAGAGTACCTGCAAGCAGGATGGTGGTATAATCATAGAATCATAGAATAGTTTGGGTTGGAAAGACCTTAAAGATCATCTCGTTCCAACCTACCTGCCATGGACAGGGATACCTTCCACTAGAGCAGGTTGCTCATAGCTCTGTCCGGCCTGGCCTTGAACACTTCAAGTGATGGTGTATCTACTATCTGGTCAACCTGTTGTTAGAACCTGTAATTAGAAACTATACTATAACTCTTACTCTGCTCATTGTATGGCATGATAATCTGCATTTTGGTTTGATTCTTTTTAGTGACTCTAGCCCTATTGACATAGATTAAAAAAACTTCACTCAGAGCAAACCACTGTAGGATTTGCAGTCAAAGGGTACTTTTCCTACCTCTTGTCCTACTGCTGAAAATTGAGCTTTGCCATTTAGTTCTAATATTTCTTTTTTATTCCCAGGAATACTCTCATTTGAATTAGATGGGGTAGTGCGTATTGGGGGCAGGAGTAGCAGTGCATCCCTGCACAGATTCACCTTGAAGGAGCTGAGGAAGCATACCAACAGATTTGACTTCCCAGACTACTTCTTCAGAGACTATGAACATGTATGTACAGACCTCCTGTGAGGTGCTGGGACTGGGTTGCCTGTGCATTGGAGGAGATAATAAACCTCCTGCACACCTGGCCTTTCACCTTGTTTTACGCTGAATTTGGCCTCTTAATTCTTCTGTCAGATTTTTGTCCTGCTGTTAGTGAACTTTGTTTCTCTGAGTGTGACACTGCCTCCCTTGTCTTTGTTATGAGTAGACAACGACTGAGATGAAAATGGCTGAGGAGGGTCTCCTTGAAGGAGCCAGGCGGTTGGAGTGCACGGCCTACGGAGTTCTGCATGAGCGCTACTTGAAACCGCACATGGCGCCCCAGCACTGGGCCAGCCTGAGAAGGGCTGTGGTAAGAGAGGTCCCTTTCTTCTGAGTCAAGCAGTCCCAGTGCATGCTTACCATCCTTTCTGCTAATGGGCCTGAGGTTCCCCCAGCATATATCTTTTTAGCATCATTTGGTTATTGGAAAAGTAAGGGAGTGAACAGCAGGCTGTACCAAATGACAATAGTCTAGACAGGCAGGGCAAGCAGGGGCTTTGAATTTTGCTCCTTTAAACTGCAGAGATTCTAAATGATCTTTAGCAGCATAAAAAATGCAAGTACTCAAAGGAAAGCCTCTTAAACTGAAGGGAGGAGAGGTACCCTTCCTGAAGATCTGGGGCTGCTTGGACTTTCTAGATCTGGAGGGTGTCCTGGGGGGTCTTGTCCTAGTTGCCACTGCTGTAAGGTGCTGCTTTGGCATCATGCTAAGACTCTGAAGTGCACTAGGCCTGGTTGATTTGAGTTTCCCTGTATTAGGAGGACTCTGAGTTTTACTACATGGCATCACAACGCTCACTGATTCTGGAGTGGCTGGGACTTGTTGTATCTGCCTTCAACCAGAATGCTGCAGAGAATAAATGGGCTGAAAATCCAGGTAAAATAAACAAACAAACAAACAAACAAACAAAAACAAACACCAGAAAGACACCCACCCCACACACATTTTCTACAAGTGTGTTTACCTAAGCAGTGTATGTGTGCCAGAAGAGAGACACTGCTACTTAACAGGCACTGAATGATGTGTGATACTGTGAGGGAACGGAAAGAAGATTAACTAATTTCAACGTAGTGATCTGACTGCTGCACTTATAGAGTGGCTGTGGCTTACTTCATGTGACTGGTGACTCTCATAGGTGGTGAGCAGGAGGGAGAGGAGGAGAGGGAAGATGAAGCAGAAGAGGAGCTTTTGGCGATCCCAGAGATGGCTGACCTGATTGAAGATGAGAGAGTGATTGAGGATGAAAAGATAGCAAACTATTGGAGGAGGGAGAAGGAAGATGACAGTATTCATGAAATAGCCCGTTCCATGTTGGCTATGAAGCTGGACCAGGAAGAAAAAACAGTTCAACCACAGCAGGAGACTATGCAGTGGGAGGTAACTGCATGCATTAGCATGACTGTGTAAAGAATAACAGGAGATACTAACACAAAAGAATAAAAGAATCTTTGTGCTGTAACTGCTTATTGGAGTGCTTTTTTTTTTTTTTTTTTCAGATAACTCGTGGCCAGAGGAGAAAAATTATGCAGAAGATGAAGGTTGAGCTCCGTAAACTGAACACAATGACAGAGTTAGAGGCCAATGCTGTTCAGGATGTGTGGCAACTTGACCTGAACTCCCGTTGGAGGCTTTACAGGTGACAAAGCTATTTTGCAGGGCTTGTCAGGCAGGTGTTTCCTAGGATCATTCTAGTGTGCAAAGTGTGTCAAGCCATGATGTTTCTGTTTGTACTTGTTCAGTTCCTTGTTTGAACATGCTTGTTCTTAACTTCCTTGTACTGCATGGGAAGCAATGTCATGCCCTGCATTTGTACATGTTCCGCACTAAGTACAGATGATAATAACCTCTTTCCCAAAAGGTATGGCAGAAGTTTTGAGCTGAATCCACTCAGAACCTGTGGATCACCATCCTGTTTTCCTTGCATGTGTGATAATGGTGCTTTCTTCCCAGGCTTTGGCTGCAGACTTACCAGGGTTTTATTCGAGACAACATTCGGGAACATGAAGAGCAGTATCAGGAAGCAGCCAGAAAACTGAAAGAACTGAAGCTGGAGCAAGATCTCTGCATTCTCCGTAGTGCCAGAGTTGTGGGGATGACGACTACAGGTGCAGAGCAGTTGGGAAGCCAACCAGTATTGTATTGCTTCCAATCATGTTTAAAGAACCTTTTTGCTGAATTATTAGTATCATGTGTTGCTTCACAGCCTGGGTCAGGCTCTGCATTAGTCTGGAGCCTTTTTAATCTGTGAGTCCCTTTGCAAATGGGGCTGTTGTGAGAGTTGTTAATTAGTGGCATGAGCAGCTTCTGTGCTGTTTTGCACTCCCCCTTCTCGAGTAGCATTCTTCTAATGGAACTACACCACTTGTTCCTTAGTAAGGCATGGCTAATACCTGTATTGCTATTCCCACATTCCCACAGCACCTTCTGGAGATGGTAGTGTCATGGTCGTTATGGTATGTCCCTTTGGAGAGACAATTTAGGTATACTTATGTGTGTAGAACAATGTATTGAGTGTTTCTTCTGTCTGAAGAGAGCATTGAAAAAAGGACCAAGGCAGGCATAGGACTAATCCCCACCTGCCTTCCTTAACTCTTCATATAGAAGCCATCCCTGGTATGGTGCTGCTTTAAAATTCAAAAAGCCAGGTGTTGAAATGGGGAATCTTGAGAAGAACCCCAGTTTTTCTGAGACAGAGCCTACTCCTCTCTGTGAAAAATCTTGCCTTACTGCTTGAATGCAGTTATATCCTAAGGTTTATCTTCTGTCCTTGCTCAGGTGCTGCAAAATACCGACGGATCTTGCAGTACATAGAGCCACGAATTGTCATTGTAGAAGAGGCAGCAGAGGTGCTTGAGGCTCACACTATTACTACTCTGAGTAGAGAATGCCAGCACCTCATCCTCATTGGAGATCACCAGCAGGTAACTTTCATGACTAACATCCCTGTCTGCTGGGTTAACGAACGGGAACCGTCTAAGCAAATGCTGTGTGGGACAATTGCCAAGGCATGTTGCTCCCCACCTTCCACAGATACCACAGGTCCTGTCTCCTATAGTTTTAGAGTAGAGCTCCTGTGGGACTGGTGTTTTAGTTGAACTGGTACAATTTTAGATGTGCTTTGATTGTGACTGTATCTAGCTTTGATGTTTAGCACTTCTGCAAGGATCCAGTCTCTGGCCTTTCAGTGGGAGACCAGTCAGAGAAAATGAGAGTGAAAAATCCTGCTTACACATAGGAAAAGTGCCAAAACATGGACCTCCTATCCCTTCTCTTTCAGTTGCAGCCTAGTGCAAATGTATATGACCTGGCCAAGAACTTCAACCTCGAAGTCTCTCTCTTTGAACGTCTGATCAAAGTGGACTTCCCCTTTGTCTGTCTGAAGTACCAAGTAAGAAAGAGCTATAAAAAACTTCGTGGCATTTGTATTTGGGTTGTTTTAAGTCTGTAATACACTTAAGTTTATATTTCTACTGTAAGAGCAGCCTAAAAGAAAATAATGTTCTATCTAACTTCTGGAAAGAGTGGTAGGAGCTGTCAAACTGATACAGAGTTCCAGCATATTTTCAGTTATTTAGTGATATTGTCCACAGCACTGTGGTTTTCATGTTGTTTTTTTTTTTTTTTTTTTTTTTGTGAAAAACATGGTTTATTGTGGCATCTGAAACTCCCACAACTTTGCAGAGTGAAACAGCACAATTCTTCTCAGGATGCTTCCTGCTAAATTGCTATAATCATTTATCTTGGTGCCTGGGGAAGTTAATTCTACCACCAGCAGTCCTGTGTTAAAGGTACCTGAAAGAGCTCATTTAATAGTTAGGTGAGGTGCTGGCTTTTGTTATCTGTAAGTGTACTTAGATTTGCACTGAAACCAGCATTATTGTGCAACAACCTTATCAAGACATTTTCTTGAAGATGCTCTGCAGTTGTTGGTGGTGTCAGCAATGGGGTGAGGAAGAGCAGGGATTGGGAAGTGCTCCCTTCTTGTCTTCTATTGAAAAGTCATCCTTGTCTTGTATTCAGCCACTGTCTGTACAGTGGAGCAAAAGAATATTAACAGGGAAAAATAATGCTCCTTTCTCAAGACTGATAAAATTGTTTTGTGTTTCAGCACCGCATGCGCCCTGAAATTGCCCAGCTTATCAGTCCTCATATATACCAGAACCTGGAGAACCATCCCTCTGTCCTGGAATATGAGAATATAAAAGTGAGTTTTCAGCAATCCAAGTGGTTGCTTTTGTCCCCTGTTACTGGCTAAATGAGTTTCTGTAAGCTACAGTGTTCAAGGATTTCAAATTCTTAGGTCAAATTCACTTATTGAAATTTATACCTGAATCAGGGAATTGTGCAATGTAGAATTATGTAAATAATTTGTAGTTCTTCTGGCATTAGTAATGGTGGACAGTGGAAAGAGATCCAATACCAATGACTTTAAAAGAACAGTAAAAAAATGGAAGGGGGAACAAATGAATTGTAGGAGTTTGAAAGTTAGGAAGAAATCTTAAATGAAAGACTTGAAGCATAATATTGAAACTCCAACATAAAATAGGTGACAGGAACTCTTTTTCCTTGGTCTCTCCATTTGGGCATTCTACCAATAAACAACATCTGCAAAGAAGACCTGTGCAGCTTGCAAGTATAAAGTCATCATTTATCATCTAACATGCACAATAAATAGCCAGAATTTAGTAAGTTATTAGAATGCTTGCCTTGGGTATCAGTCAGAAGTGTCAGTCTTTGCTTCTTCGTTAATGGTACTGAGCTTCCATCTTAACACTCACTCCCTATTTTCTGATTTATATTTCCTCAATGAAATGAGGAAATACAAATGAGGAAGCCCTAACCAGGGCCTCATGTATCTCTATGTTGGGGCTTTTCTTGCATCTTTGAACTCTTAACAGTCATCTCTCTGTAATCTTACCTTGGAAAACCAGAGATCTGTGTTTGATCTACAAAAGCTGTTCTTTCTGTTAAAATCAGTCTCTGGGTTTTGGCAGGCAGAACAATAATTTCTTATGGGTAGAATAATTCTAGTTAATAGGTAAAAAATTGAAAGCCCCTGCTAACTTAAGGCAAATACAGTTTTTGAACAGGTGAGCAGTCAGCTCTGCACACCATGAGCTGGTAAGTGACTACTGGAGTCCTAGCATTCCTAGTTTTTTCTGTTGAAGAAGAAATCTTCCTTGCTGCTTTGTTTTTATTGCAGCAACACAGGAAGCATGTTTTAGGCAAGTGCTCAGCCCTGTGCACTGGTAACTTAGTATCTTTCTCCCACAGGGCCAAAACAAGACATTGTTCACACCATGAATATGCTTTGAGAAGTTACTAACCCTTCATGTTTTCTTTGTTATAAGCTGGAAATGTGCAGTAAAAACATCTCTGGAAAGATAGGGAATAAAATCAGAACCTGATTTCATATTATGATACTAAAATATTACCACTAAGCTGAAATGGGAATTTGATTAATAACCTATGGAAATCTAAGAGGAAATCACCTTAATAGACAGTAACTGCATACTGTAGTCAAGACTCCTTAAAAGTCCTCCTGTCAGTGGATAATCAGGAGCATGGAAACAGGCTGGGGTGACAGAAACTAGAATTCTCTCTCTGACATCCTTCCTCTTGTTTCAGGGTGTCTCAACTAATGTCTTCTTTGTGGAGCATGAGGTTCCTGAACAAGAGATCCAGGAAGGGAAAAGCCACCAGAACCCACACGAGGCCCACTTTGTAGTGGAACTGTGCAAATACTTCTTGTGTCAGGGCTATGAACCTTCTCAGATCACCATTCTCACTACTTACACTGGCCAGCTCTTCTGTCTGCGTAGGCTCATGCCAGCAAAGATCTTTGAAGGTGTGAAGGTTCATGTGGTAGATAAGTACCAGGGAGAGGAGAACGATATTATTCTGCTGTCATTGGTGCGGAGCAACAAAGAGGGGAGACCTGGGTTCTTGCAGATCCCTAATCGGATATGTGTGGCATTATCCAGAGCTAAGAAAGGCCTCTATTGTATTGCG
The DNA here is from genome assembly GCF_015832195.1 of Motacilla alba alba. Taxonomy (NCBI): domain Eukaryota; kingdom Metazoa; phylum Chordata; class Aves; order Passeriformes; family Motacillidae; genus Motacilla; species Motacilla alba. The sequence continues at coordinate 7,142,992 of NC_052035.1, read as the reverse complement.
AACATGAGAATGCTTGGCAAGGTTCCTCTCTGGAACAAGATCTTTGAAACCCTTGGGAAGAATGGTCACATTGGCCAGTCATTGGAGCTTTGCTGTCAAAACCACCCTGGAACCAAGACAATGGTATCTACAGGTGAAGACTTCAACAGTGTCCCAGAGGGAGGCTGTACTCGTCCCTGTGAGTTTAGGTTGAATTGTGGACATGCTTGCACAAGGGCATGTCACCCATATGACCCTGAGCACAAAAAGTTCCAATGCCTGAAGCCTTGTCAAAAGGTACTTTGTGAAGATGGGCACCAGTGCCCAAAGTCATGTTATGAGTCCTGTGGAGAATGTATGGTGAAGGTAGAGAAAACTATTTCTAAGTGTGGCCACATACAGATGGTGCCATGCTGTATTCCAGAATGGAATTTTGAGTGCCTAGAACCTTGCCAGAAGAAGTTAAACTGTGGACACACATGCAAGCGTTCCTGTGGGACACAGTGCACAATGAAGTGTCCTGAAAAGGTTACAGCCACACTGAAATGTGGCCACAAGCAGAAAGTTTCTTGCTGGATGACTAGGATGGAATATGAGGACGCTGTGAAATGTGAGAGTAAGTGTTCTGTCACACTGGCATGTGGTCATGTATGTTCAGGTTCCTGTCATACTTGCTCTGGAGGAAGATTTCATAAGGCATGTGACAGCCCATGCAAGCGTGTCTTGATCTGTTCCCACAAGTGTCAAGAGCCTTGTACTACAGAATGTCCTCCTTGTCAGAAGGAGTGTCAGAACTATTGTATTCACAGTAAGTGCAAAAAGAAATGTTGGGAAAGCTGTGTGCCTTGTGCTGAGCCATGTGAGTGGCAGTGCCAGCACTATCAGTGTACCAACCTTTGCTCTGAGCCGTGCAACAGGCCTCGCTGCAATGTGCCCTGTGCTAAGACGCTGCCCTGTGGTCATCCCTGTGTTGGATTGTGTGGAGAGCCCTGCCCAAAGAAGTGCCTTGTTTGTGACCATGAGGAACTCACTCAGATCTTTTTTGGCTTTGAGGATGACCCAGATGCTCGATTTGTGCAGCTCGAAGACTGTGGCCATGTCTTTGAGTCACAAGGCCTTGACCGCTATATGGATGAAGATGATGATGTCGTCAAGCTGAAGGTATGCCCTATGTGTCAGACACCCATCAGAAAGAATCTGAGATATGGCAGCAGTGTGAAAAGGCAGGTGGAGGAGATAGAACAGGTGAAACAGAAAATCCGAGGCCCGGCAGAGGAAATTGAGTCTAACAGAAAGAGACTGCAGGCTGCACTGACGCAGAATGTTTTTCTGAGGCATAATCTATCGTCCAAGTATGCCATGCTGGAAAAGAAGCTAAAAGCTTCTCCTCTCTCCACAAAGAGTATTGGACTAATTGAGAACCTGCTTAATTTCTACAATCGTGTAGCAGACCTAACTAATTCTCTGAAGAATATTGATGTGAATGAAAAGAAGGGGCTGACAAAGAGGCTGGATGAAGTGCAGAAGTGGTTGGATAAGCAACGCGTCAGTTTTACAGAACAGGAGCTCACTGACCTGCAGTCTGAGATCCAGAGACTGACGTATTTGCAGAGCCTCTTGGCAAGGTGCAAAGCAGGTAGGATGATATCCACAGACATCGCAGCAGAGATTACCAGTGCACGTGAGATCCTGGAAGGGACAAAGAAATTCACAGAGGAGGATGAGGCTGCAGTGAAGGCTCACCTGAAGAAGATCAATGCTAGCTTGCCCATGTCAGGGCTGGGGATTTCTGAAGCTGAGCGGGTGCAGATTGTCAATGCTATTGGCTGTCGTCGTGGCCACTGGTTCAAGTGCAAAAATGGGCATATCTATGTAATTGGGGAGTGTGGGGGGGCAATGGAGAAGGGTACGTGCCCTGAGTGCCACGAAGTCATCGGCGGCACGAACCACACTCTGGAGAGCAGCAACAGCCTGGCCTCAGAGATGGACGGGGCCACCCATGCGGCCTGGTCCGACGTGGCCAACAACATGCTCAACTTCGAGGACCTCCGCCAGCTGATGTAGTGCGCTGTGAGCCTCGCTCCTCACCGCAGACACGCACGCAGGGGCACAGCCCCACTGCTTCCCCCGTTTGCTTGCTCTATACTAATAAAGTGTGTATCGCTGCCAACCGGGCGGGGCTGTCTCTATGGGGTGGGGTTGTCTCTGTGGGATGGGGCTGTCTCTGTGGGGTTGTCTGTGGGGCGGGGCTGTCTCTATGGAGTGGGGCTGTCTCTAAGGGGTTGTTTGTGGGGCGGGGCTGTCTATGGAGTGGGGCTGTCTCTATGGAGCGGGGCTGTCTCTAAGGGGTTGTTTGTGGGGCGGGGCTGTCTCTATGGAGTGGGGCTGTCTCTAAGGGGTTGTTTGTGGGGCGGGGCTGTCTCTATGGGATGGGGCTGTCTCTAAGGGGTTGTTTGTGGGGCGGGGCTGTCTCTATGGAGTGGGGCTGTCTCTAAGGGGTTGTTTGTGGGGCGGGGCTGTCTATGGAGTGGGGCTGTCTCTATGGAGCGGGGCTGTCTCTAAGGGGTTGTTTGTGGGGCGGGGCTGTCTATGGAGTGGGGCTGTCTCTATGGAGTGGGGCTGTCTCTAAGGGGTTGTTTGTGGGGCGGGGCTGTCTCTATGGGATGAGGCTGTCTCTAAGGGGTTGTTTGTGGGGCGGGGCTGTCTCTATGGAGTGGGGCTGTCTCTAAGGGGTTGTTTGTGGGGCGGGGCTGTCTATGGAGTGGGGCTGTCTCTATGGAGTGGGGCTGTCTCTAAGGGGTAGTTTGTGGGGCGGGGCTGTCTCCCAGGGCTGTGTCTCTGGGGCGGGGCCGGGGCCGCGGCTCCCGGAGCGGACGTGACGCGCGGGGCGCTCCGGGGCTCCGGGCCCGGCCCGCAGCGATGGAGGCGCGGGAGCCGCTGCGGGACGTGCGCGGGGCGCTGCGGGCGGTGCTGGCGCGGCTGCGAGGTGCGGGCCGGGGCCGGGCGGGGGTCGGGCCGAGCCGGGCCGGCTCCCCGCGGGCTGAGCTGTGTCTGTGCCGTTGCAGAGGGAGAGCCGAGCGAGGGCCGAGAGCCGTTCGAGCTGCCGCGCTTCTGGGACGCGCTAGGTACGGGCGGGGAGCGGCCGGGCCGGGCCGGGAACCGGGGGGGCCGGGGCCGGGGCAGGGCTGCTGTCCCCGCGGGTCTGCGGCTGTGGGCCGTGCCCTCCACTCACGGAGTCACGGAAGGGGCAAGGTTGGAAGAGAGAGATCTTTAAGATCATCAAGTCCAGCCGTTAACCCAGCGGTAGCTCTGTAAGCCCTAAACCACGTCAGTGCCAGATCCAGCCTCCTAAACATCCCCAGGGTTTGTGACTCCACCACCTGCCAGGCCAGCCTATTCCAGTGCTGACCACCCTAACTCTGGTCACCAGACGCTCCAAGGTGTGGCAAAGCAAAGGCCGATATTGAACCGTTCACACAAGCTTTATAAAGGTCTGTGTTAAAGCCTCCTGGCACAGGAGGAAGCCTCCTTCACCTCCTGGTGAACAGGTCATGAACCAGGATGCAGTCTGGGGTTCTGGCTGTCACTACCAGCCAAGTGAGAAAAAGCAGACCCAGGATGCAAGCAATGCATGGCACAAATGCACCAGGGATTTTTTTTTTTTTTTTTTTTTTTTTGTGTAGTGGGGTCTAGTTTATATACTTGTCTGGCTTGGGTGTAAGCAAGTAGTAGAATCAGAGCTGTTGCTCGTCAAGCTGCTCTGTTCTTTTATCTTTTACTTGAGTTGCTTTCTCTTCTTTTGCTCCTGTTGGATTTTTTTTTTTTTTAGGTCAGACATTCCAGGTAACATCACAGGAAGCTACAAAGCTGAGTCTGGCATTCTCAAGGCCTCCACTACCTTCTGCAGAGGTGAGAGAAAGCCTTGACAGGCTATGAAATTGCAGTGTGTGTGCAAGCTTCAGGTATTTCTTGGTTCACTTGAAATAGGCTGTGTACTGTAGAGTGTACTAGTATAATCCAAGAATTGCCCTGAGAACTAATTTTTGTAAGGTAGGGAGATATACTAAATAAAAATGTTCTAATATTCTTTCACAGCTACAGCTCCTTGCAGATAGAGATGGATTATTGGAGAATACAGACCTTAGGTTTAACAAAGAATATGCAATATTTTTGCTATCAGTTGAGAAAAGTTTATCATACAGGTGTTCAGAGGAGAGAAAAAAAAAAGACCTTCAGTTCAAAATAATTATCTAAGTTACTTTTTCTTCTCTGGTGCATGACCATCACAGCAGGGAGTGTTTTGTTACTAAATCATGAGGCAGGTTAAGATGCATTCAGCTTGCTTATGGTGCCTTCTTCTCATGCTGTATTTGTTTACTCAGAGCAGTCTGAAAGCCAGTGATTGCTGGTGAGGATTTCTAAACGTGGTGCAGCTGTGTGTTATCATGGATGATCCTTTTGCCTCTCCATTTTCAGAATTGCCGGAAGCTGAGTGAGGATGTCCAAAATGCCATTCTTGCAGTTGCCACAGTGTACTACTGGCTACCCAAGGGCCAAGGTGAGGTAATGACAGCAAGGCAGTCACCACTGTATAGGATAGGAGTTCTTTCACCACTGCTATGTAGAGAAACCCAGTGTTTCAGAGCCTAATGAGGTCTGCTATCAGTTTTCATTAGCATGGTATGCCATTATCAGCTGTTCTGTAGACTTTGAACGTGTTTATGAGTGAGGTCCTTGTCTGTCTGCTGCTGCAGTTTTCCTTCTGTGGGAGAGTGATGATGTAGGAAGTTGTGTAGCTGATTGAACATTTAAATGTATGAAGTGTTGAAATCCTTGTCCAGAGTTCTTTTGGAACTGGGAAGCATTTTCCATTCTTCAAAATACATGTAACTTCATTTATGCAGTGTATCCACACAAACTGAGCAGCCTGTGTGTTCATCTTCAGCTCCTGCTTTCTGTCAGTGCTGACTCTGTGCCAGCTTTCTTGCTCTTTTTCTATCTCACCCAGGTACTACTCTTCGGAAGATGGTTCGAGATGCTACCACTGAAGTAGTGGAAGGGATGATCCAGCTCACAGACACAATTCTCAATGCCCCAGTGGAGAGGTTGTAATTTTCAATTGCACAGTTCTGTGATTTTGTGATAATTTTTGGGGGAAAAAGGCAAGAAAAAGTTACAAGTATACTTGTTAGGAGGCAGTAAGGGCTTTACACAGACGTGGCACGCTAGTGATAAGCTGGTTGGTGACATCTTTGCAGCAGAACTTTTGCTGGTGTTTATCATCTTTGGTGCAGAAAATTAAACCCCAGTCTAGCACAGTGCTGTTATTGACTGTAACCTTGAGGGTTTTGTTTTGTTTCAGCTTGTCTCAGGAACAGCTGATATCAACTGGAGGTGTGTGGGAGGCCTGTGAGCAAGTGTCTAACTTGCCACGAGGTGAGTGTTGTAAATGTAGAGCAACACTCTAGGATGTATTGTCTTGGAATATCAGCAGCTTTTGCAAGGGCATTCCAGCTGGTACAATGAAGACTGAATGGAGAACAACTCAAAAACTCCACTGGTTTTGAAATGTATAAGCTTGGAAATCAGGTCAGATTCTTTGCCTGACAACAGTGCAGCTCTGAGCTCTGCAAGAAGTTTGATCCTACAGTGATTGCAAGCCTAGATGGAGGTTGTTGCAAACTGATTTGAAACAGTGGGGTGCCACAGTTTTCATCCTTTTGCTTTTGCAGATAACCAGGCAGCAGTTGTGTCGGCTCTGGCTGCATCTCTAGGTGTGGTCAAGGATGCTGTGGAGGAGATGGAACATGTAAGGAAGCCCCTAAGCCTTAGAGGGACCTGCAGTGGTGGATTCATAGAATATTCTGAATTGGAAGGGGTACACAATGATCATCAAGTCCAGCTCCTGGTCCTGCACAGGACAACCCAAACAATCCCACCATGTGCCTGAGAGTTGTCCAAATGCTCCTTGAACTCTGGCAGGTTTGGAGCTGTGGCCACTTTTCTGGGGAGCCTGTTCCAGTGCCCAGCCACCCTCTAGGGTGGTTCAGTGATGGAACACTGAATTATCTTATATACATGCTTTAATATAAATTTTCTTCAACATGATGTAGATTATTATTTTTTGCATGGATTTTAATGAGTTTTTATTCTTAAGCTGGTTTACTTTGTATAAGATTTTCTTAAAGCCATGTCCTGAATTGGGGAGGCAATTTAGGATCATGTAAGAATTCACCAGGTTCTTGCTAGAGTGGTGGATTGTTTTTTTCTTAATCCAGTCATTTTAGCATTAACCAACTGAGATTTGTCCATTAATTTTTTATATAATGTCTAGATTATGCTTTCCCTTTCCTCCTGGGTATTACTGGAATTGATGTTAGGCTCTGGGTTTTCAGTGCCTCTGTGTTCTCAGGCACTGGTGGAAGGGCAGGATCCCTATGGGGACATCATGGAAGATGAGGAGCTGGGCTTTCGGGGCAACAGAGACACGTATTGGTCAGAGGCTGACCGGCAGCTGCTCAGCTCCTGCATGGGGCTGATGAAGGCTTCTAAAGCTTGCCTGAAGAAGGTCTTGGCAGCAGTGAAGGCCCACGGCAAAGCTGATTCTCCAGAGCACATTGCACAGCTGGATGACCTGGCAGACATTGCTAATGAGATCAGCCCAAGGTAAGCAGGGTTCTCTCCATGCTGCCTTTCCCTCTAGAGCAGTCCTGGTCTTTCTTTGAGGTCTTGAGTGAGGGGTAGGGAGAACCTCTGTGATACTGGAGCTGTGATCAGGGGGTGGACACAGATGTGGTGGGAAGGCTGTTAAGCTGTTGAGAGTTGTGTAGGTCAGGAGAGAAACACAGGGGATGGAGCTGTGACCACATCTCACTCCACAGTGAGAGGGACACGCAGGTGACTGAGAAGGCAGTGGGAAGCATCCCATAGGTACAGCTGACATCTCTCTGTTGTTCCTGATCTGCATTCAGGGTGGGTGCAGGCTTTGACCAGGATCTGTGAGTTGTGCTATCAGAACATTCCTTCCTTGCTCCCCTCTTTTGTGTTCCAGTGTTGATGAGCTGGCACTGAGCATGTACCCACCTGTGAACCCGTTGGCTGTGCGACTTAATGTGAGTATGTGCAGTCCTGATAGCTCAGTGTCTGAGCATCTGCACGTGGGACAGTGGCCTGGCTGTAGGGAATGGGAACAAATCAGATTGGAGGGGTTAGGTGACTTCAGGAAGAGATGGGTGTTAGTGACTGCCTCAGTAATAATTTCTTAGGGATGAAGAGTGCCCTTTGTTCTTGCACACTTAACTTCAGGTGGACACACATTCTTCATCTGTACCTCTTCAAGGAAGAGCGTGGCCACTTAAAACTTCAGCTCTGAACTATAATCCAGAGAGATTTCCAGTGACAGAACCTCAGGAAAGTGATGTCTAAGGCTGCCTAGGTACTACAGATGTACTTCCTTTCTTGGGTAGTGCAGTCTTGCTCAAATAAAGCTATCTATGAAAGGAAAAACTCTAACAGCGAGTGTATTCAAGCACTGAAACAAGCTGCTTGGAGAAGCAGTGGAGTCTGCATCTTTGGCAACACTCAAAACTTGACTGGGCAACGCTCTGGCAACCTGACTGAACTTTGAAACATCCCTTGCATCATAAATCAAGTACAAATCTCCTCATGTCTGGGATTTCTTTTATTCTTGATCCTGGTTTCATGCCTTTGGCCAGTGGCTTGATTTTTTTTTAAATAAAAAATAATTACTTAATATCAAATTGCATTAAAATCACTTGCAACTTTGTACTTTAATATCAGTTACTAATTTATAATCAGCTTTTTTTTAAAAAAAAAAAGCATTTTAATGTATGCTTTAAAAAACAGATGGGTTTTTTAATCTGTCACAGCTGGGAGTAGGTTGGGAGGCGCTTCCAGCATGGCAGTGAGGGATAACTTCATTCTGCATCAGGATCCATGGCAGTTTTATTCATTCTTGGCTTTTGTGCATCCCTATAGTCCTCTTTATTTTCCAGTACTGTTCAGACCCTCCTTTTCCTCTCATTTGGCTCACCTTATTTCCCTTTTGTTTCTTTCTAGGCTGCTAAATTGGCCTCGGTATTAAAGAAAGTCTTAGAGATTGCAAAGTGAGTATGAGCTACAGTTTTTTAAGTGTGTGTTCCCTGTTATGAAGGTTGATACCTTTCTGCCTCACATCAAAGATGAATCATTTCTAGACAGTAGGTGCTGGCATTTCAGAGCAATGATGATGTTATCTAGTCACAAAGGAATGGGAGGAAGAAAAAGGTGGTAGGGATGATAGTGGTTCCCTTGTTTTGGGTTTGGGATTGCAGACATGAGTGTGGGCTCTTCTTGCTCAAAGCCCTCTGGGGCTAGAGCAGCCCTGTTTTACTGCTCTGGTTATTCAGAGCTTCACAGTACCCCTGTGTTGCCTGGATGCATAATTGAATTTCCTCCACTTTTGCAGGACAAGCCATGTATGTCCACCATCAGAGGAAGGCTGGGTGCAGTTTCTAACTGGTGCAGTAGATCACAACATGAACAAAGTCAAGAACTTCACACAGGGTCAGCTTTAACTCTTCTGTGCCTAAGTGTGCTGCTGCCAGTGGCTCTGGCATCTGCATTTCCAGTGAACTTTGCTGTTCTTTGGCTGTTTGGAAAATGATGAGAACAATGTTGGAGAGAACTTCACTGCTACTTGGAAGAACTTCTCCAGAAAGTTGCCCTTTGCCATGGCAAAGGTGTCCTTTTGCTTGGATTCTCGGGATGATGCAGTGCTGCTTCTTAACGTGCCCCGTTCTTCAGGCATTACAACTACTGTGGGGTTCAGAGAAAAATAAAGCATTGCTAGATTTACATTAGTTGCTTTATCTGTCTTCAGAGGGCAAAGGATATATTCAGAATGAAAGGGTCTTGCTTCTTTTGCAAGCAGCCCAGTGGAGAATTATAAAATGTGCTGCACTGCTGCTATTTCCTGTTCACTGTCTGAGAGGCCAGTGAATGAGCTTTCTCTTATTTTCTCAGAAAGCAGCAGAAATATTGTTTACTACCTTACCAACGTCAAGGATCTACAGGGGGAGATATCCCCCTATATCTGTCTGTAGAGACATGCTGCATCCATCATCACTTTAAAGTTCCAGGATACCCTTTACTTTGTCATGGGTACGACAGAAGGCTTAAGCACTGTGGGGTCAGCACAGGTGTGGTGAGAACTGCAATGTCTCTTCAGCATTCAGCCCATCTTTGTCACGGTGAGGCTCAGCTTCTAAAACTGCACAGCAGACATAGTGGCAGATGGGAGAGAGTTGAGTTTGTGCAAATAATCAAAATCAGACATGGTGACATGGTTTAAACATAACTTTTATTAAACTGTTAACATCTGTGCTTGCCCATGATCAGGGCACAGATCATGACCACTCTTTTGTAAGGATCTGTTCTGAGCTGGCCTCAGGCAGCTGCAATGTTGGTAGTTCTGTAGCTCTTCAGGTTCTGGAGCTGGAGGCAGGTAAGACATGCAGTGAGTCTTCTGGGCCCTGCTTGGGTGGGGGTGAATGGGATTTCCAGCTCTTGAGTGCTTTTAGCTTGCACAGAGCCCAACCTGAAAGGAGAGAAGGCATTATATAGGAGTCACCCCTCTTTGTGTTTTTAGTTTCCTGTGTCTGAGGTATGCATTAGGTAGACAGGAATGCAGTGCCAAAAAGGAAAGGAAAAAAAGAAATAAAAGAAAGCTGGCAACTTGAACTACCACAGTCAAATTGTCATCTAGCAGTAGTTTGGGAGGGTGATAGGACAGGAGAGTTGAAACCCTCCATGGAGATATCTAAGGGGACTTTGTCCTAATGCAGCTTCTTGAGACAAATGCGGGGTATTTGTCACGTGAAGAGGAGCATGCCCTTTTGGTGGCTCTTAGCTAAGTCACATTTGCCTGGTTCTTCAGTAGAGAAGGGGAAGACACCACTGTCTGTATTGTTTACAGTGGGGAATGGATGGAAAGATGTCATAAACAGAACAGTTTTACTCCACTTAAGGATGTTCAAGTTGCTCACTAAAAAGTAATTGATTTCTCAACAATAAATAGTTTCTAAATTTCATAGCTCATTTCAGCGACCTCTAACTTCGTCTTATTTCATATGTTTCTGACTGAGTCTTGTGGCATTTCTCTGGTTATCCTTTTTGTTGGCAGGAGGTTTTCCTTTTGCTGTCTATGCCTTTGATGTTGAAGCTTTCACAGATGCCATATTGGCTTCAACTTAGGTATTACACATCTGCTGAAAGTTCTCTTAGCTGGCTTTTCTCCTTTTCAGTGTGAAAATCATCTGTATTTGTAAATAAAGGATGGGATGCTTGGTGCTTTCATGCTGTAGTGACATCTTCTTGCCATGTAGTTGCCTGGTTATTTTTGGGGACAGCCTTTCCTGTGCAAGGGTTTCTCTGGCTTGTATTGTGTCTCTTTTTCCATTTGCTGTTCTTGGATCAGCACTTACCTGTAATTCCTTTGTCTGTAAATGAGCCCTCGCCCAGTGACTGCTATCACACACTGCTCCAGGGCTTCCATGAGGGGGTTCTGGAGGCTGATCTTTGCTGTGCTTGGCTCATACTGGACCATATTTTCTGGGAACTGTTGAAAGAAGCAAATGAGCTGAAACTGAGAGAAGAAAAGATATTCTTCTATGATTAAAGGGAGATGTGTGATTTTTTCAGTGCCTGAGGTGCCATTTCCCAGAAGAAACAAGGTCCAGCTTAATTTCTGCTCTGGTTTCTCAGAGAGCCCCTGAACCCAGAATTGCTTGGCTGGTTATGACTATGAAAGTTTTCTCCCTACTGGAGTGGCAGAATGACAGCCCAATCTTACCTCAATGGTGAGAGGGGAATCACAAAGGCTGATTTCTTCCTGTGCCAGGTACATGTAGGAGGAGTCCTCGTCTCTCAGCACAGCAGTCAGCCTGAGCAGGTGGTTCTCTCCCAGCTCTTTTCCAAACCATGTGTAAGGCACAGAGACCTTCAAGTTATTGACTGGAACAGAGTGGTGAAATAACAGGTGATGAGTGCAGTCTGGTCTTTCCCTGCATGACACCTAGGAGTGTTCAGTGCCCAACATTGTACTCAATTTTGGTACTAGAAGCTGCAGCATTTAAATGCTTAAGTGACCTCAAGTGGATTTGCAGTATGAAAATCTCTAAGGTGGTGTTGCCAAAGTGTTTTATTTCACAGAATGGGTGAGGTTGGAATGGACAATAGTGGATTATCTGGTCCAACCTCCCTGCCCAAGCAGAGTCATCCCAGGGCACAGGATTGTGTCTGGTCAGTTCTGGAATATCTCCAATTAGGGAGACTCCACAATCTCTCTGGGAAATCACCTAGAATCAACTATTCAGCCAACCTTTTATAAACCTAGGGCTAGGAGAATTTTTCTGAAATGAGAGCACTAGAGGAGCCATGCATCCAGGAGAGTCCTTACCTGAATTGCTGTGGAGGTTAAAATGAAACTCTTCCTTCCAAAGCTGGGCAATGGGCACACCATTATAATGCAGAGCCTGGATCCCAACTACCAGATGAGTAGCCTTTTCTCTATCACTGTGGTTAAACACTTCAATGGAAAGTGTAATATCTTGTCCCAGTTGCAAAGAATTACTTGACTGGAAGTGGATGAAAAGGTTGACTGGCTCTTCCAGAGCAGTAGGAATGAAGATGAACTGTGTGCTGCTGCTGCTGGTTGTCTCAAGTTCCTTCATATTTCTGTAGGCTTTGTCAAGTACTTTTTTTTCCTGGAGAGAACCTGTCCCACAAAAAAAAAGGAAGCACACACTTTGATTCTCTTTCCTGTTTACTAGTGAGAAGCAGCTGGAGAATGGCACTGATTTCTCCTGGTAGTACTGTAGATAACTGTTTCTAAGAGCATAGAGAGATATCCTTTTGTGCTTCTGGTTAGATGAGTTTGACAGCTTCAGCTGTCAGGATATTCATTGGATGTGCATGACAGATTCTACTTGGGAATAGTTGACATAGTTTTTAAAACACCTTGGTGCTAGCATCTCTCAGAGTGGAGGAGGCAGCTGCTTTTTTGCTGTAGCTAAGGCACAGTTCCATGCTCTCATGTGTAGAGAAGTTGCAGTTGTCTCCTGCAGCCATGGAGACAACAAGCCACAGGTTAAGATGGGGTGTTATGGTTGAGCCAGGGAAACAGCACTCAGATTCTGAAAGGGGAGCTGCTTGTTGAGGAAGAGATCTAGGCAGGATCTAAAAGCACAACAGTCCTTTTCAGAAAGCTGGAGTCTGAAATATCTATCCATCTTTATATTACAGAGGCAATGGGAGGTGGATGTACAGAGTGTAGAGATAACAGAAATCAGAAAAGGTATTCCAGACATGAAAGTTCTTGGTGAACAAACACCTGGTCTTCCACAGACCATAATGCCATTAAGCAAGGTGAAGTTTGGGTGATGACTTCTGCTTTGGCTCTGTAGACAGGGAGAATGAGGTGTTCTAGTGCCACTGAAGAAAGAAAAGTAGTGAGAAGAGGATGACCCTGGTTCTCTGGTTTGGCTCTGCTCTAGTCTTTTACTCCTGGCTTGTAACATTGACCAGGAATGTGCTCAGCCCCGTGCCTGCCCCATACCTTCAGGATATTTGTAGTTCTGTGTGATGTCCTCACAGCGCTCACTGCCAACACCCTTGGTGCTGATGTTGTTACCAGTGTATTTTGTGCCACCAAAAGCTGGCTTGAGGGTGTCATCTGCTTTGTGTATCCACACATGACACTTGGCATTGATGGCAGCAAAGAAGTAGCAGACATCATAATCAACTTGTGTGTCCCCTTCCTTGATGGCATGAACAGGGGCTGGCCCACAGAAGGATAGACCTGAAGAGAAAATGTTGTCCAGTTAAGAATCAGATGCTTTCCCAACTCAACCCATCCCTAGTTTAGACCTATACTGGTGATGTTTAGGAGGCCAGTAGGAAGCAGTGATAGAGCTACATGAGCTGCACAAACCAAACAGATAAATGATAGTTTTGTGCCTAAAGTCAGCAGGGTGAGTGAATGCCTGTCCTTTTGCATCCTTGCCCTGGAAAATGGGAAAGGAGGAATATTGAACAGCTTTATTTGCCCCTGCTTCACTTCCCCCCTGCTCTTGCTCAAGCCCATCTCTGATATCTTACCCTTGCTTTTCTCCTGGCAGGTGGCATCCAGTGCCTGCCACCCACTGTACTCTGGTAGCAAGTCTGAACGAGCCATCCAGCATTCATTCCAAACGTGGAAGGTCCTGCAAGAGGCAACAGCATGAGCTTATATCCAGGGACTGAGCCCTGAGATACAGTAAAGCTTTTGCCAAACCACCCAGTTAATGCTCCCTTGAAGGAGTTCAGATTGAAAAGAGCAGAGTGGTGTGTGGAGAAACAAGTGGAGTTTCTCCAGCTGGACTGGGCTATCATTCTTCCTTTGTGGGCTGTAGAAATAGAGCACTCTTGAGCTTGGGTTGCAGCAGTTTATCAAGAACAAGTCTTGTAGACAGGATCTCAGCTGAGCTGTCTCCTGTCACCTCCTTGCAGCTGTTTTGCCTCTTTCCTTTCCCCTGCATTTCATTTCCCACATCCAAGTATTGTCTCAAATTCTTGCTTGGGCCTTGCCATGTGTTCTTACCAGACACGAGCACTCTTGTCCTGTGTAAGCAGTGTCCCATCTTCATCATAATACTCATCCACGCTCAGGCTGCTCTTGGTGTTGTGAGCCCACGTAAAGGCAGTGACCACCCTGGTAGGAATTCCCAGGCACCTCAGAACTGTGCAGAAGAGAGAGCTGTGAGTCAGTTGTGCACCCTGCCCTAAGGGTGTCTCTGCTGATAGATGTAGAGCCTCTTCTGGTGCTAGGCCTGTTAGGAATGGCACCAGGTCTGCTGTTTGGCCTTTGCAAGAGGCATTCCTCCCTCAGGAAATAAGATTTCACATGTGCATTCAGTGAATGGATGTACTGATGCTCTTATCTCGAAGGCAGTGATGCTGAGTGTTGATGACACTAAAGATCTGCCTCTCCCCTGCAGATGAAAGCTGCAGCAGCACTGTACCTGAACACAGCACTGCAGCAAACACCCAGCACCTCCCGTAGCGGACGGGCTGGAATCTCGATGCAATCCACTGCTGGAGGATGGGGCTGCTTCCCAGCCACTTGGAAGGGGGTGTCCCATTACTGTGTTGCCCAGGCTCATATTCTGCCAGGCTTCTAAACTCATTGCAGTTCAGCTGCAGAGAAGGAGGAGAGAAAGATGTATTAAGGAATTGCCTCTCTTCGGTAGGTCCACCTGATCCTGTTTGTGGAAGCTGCTCCCAAAGCAGATGAAACCGAGAGGACTTTTTTTGTGTAAAGCATGAGGGTCATGGCTGAGCAGAACAGGGGCAGCAGTCTCCTCTGAAATTTATTCAGTCAGTGCCCTTTCACTGCTAAGAACCTCCTGCAGCACTACTTGTCTGCTGAGGGAGTATCAGGACAGGCTGGAGATGGGCAGGAGGTGTTGTTTGGAACAGGCTTCCTCTTTGGTCAGTGGTTTGGCCTGAGCTGGGGGTGAGAAGGTGCCCCTTGCTCGGGTCAGGGCTGCTCTGTGCCCTCCTTACCTCTAAGGTGCCCTCCTTACCATGGCAGCAGCTGCTCGGCAGACGTGGACAGGGTTTTTGCGCTGGGCAGGATCCTTTTCTCTTTGGAAGTGCTCCCCCAGAGCCAACAGGATGAAGCAGATGTCAACCATATCCTCCTCAAACTGAAACAAGAAGACATCACTTCAGGAAATTCTCCATGAACTTTTGTTCTCTTGAGTCCCTACAAGATGGTTTCTCCCTTTCTGCTGATAGTTTCAGGTAAGTGGGCTGTGAAGGAGGGCTCCAGGCAGAGGTTTGCAGGAGGAGCTGAGGGCAGACCTCCAACTTTATTGAAGGTGGGAAATGTATCAGCATCATACTGTGTCCCCTGATTGAGGGCAATTGATGCTTTTCTGGCATCAAAGAGAGACTTGTATGATCAGCTGGCACAAAAGTGAAATAATCAGTGGCTATGTCAGATGGCCTTAGACAAACAGAAAGATCTTCTTGTCCTCACTTTACCTGTTCTACAGAGACAGTATTATTGAGCTCTGTTAAATGCTTTTATGCCTGTTGATAAAAGGAAGGCACACAAAGCTCAGATACAGAATAATGCATTCCTTTATAGAGAACAGCCTGAGAAGGAAATTAAAATTACATGTGCTGGGTTATAGGACTTCATACACAGGTCTCTGTTCTCCTGCACAGGAGGTAGTGGGTGCAGAGAACATGGAGATGAATAGAGCTCTTCCATCAGAGCATCCTGTTCACACCAGATTTATGCACCTTTACTCTGCTGGTGGTTGGAAGAGAGCACAGACATATTGGACCCCTTGCTTACCTGACTGAAGTCCCAGGGTTGGGCTAGGATTGCATTTTCAGTCCCCTGGTAGATGATGCCATCTTGGTTTAAGATGTACTCCTGCCGTTGTGCCTCATTAGCCAAGAACACCTCATCATCTAGATTAGAGGGAGAAAAGCATCAGGAAGAAAGCATTGCTGGTCTCAGATGCACTTGCATCCCTCATGCAGCAGCAGATTCCACTGTGCTTTGGCAGTCCCTGGCATTCTGCCCTGAAAAATACCACAGATTGTGAATCAGACAGGAAAGAAGAATTTCATTGTCATCTCCATTTCCTTGTCCAAAAAGTTCCTCTGGACCCAGGCTGTTGCACTGGCTGGCTCTTCTACTCTCCTGGCTGATAAGTTCTAATACTAAGAAAGATACAGGGGCCTTAACCAGACCAATTACAATCCTGACTCATCCTAAAATCTCTGTTCTAGGAAAAACTTAAACATTTTCCCTTAGCAGAAGGACAGGGCTCTTGCAGTGGAGTACTCCAGGGAAGAGGCAGAACTGCTGAGGCAGGAAACTTCATGCTTTATGAGCTCCTACCTCTCTCCTGAGGTGCTGTGGGGAGCAGGGCAGGAGTGGAAAGAGCACTGGATGAGTCAACCCCAGCCTCCCTCCATGGAGGCTCCAAAGTTTTTTTTGTGAAGTGACTGATCCCAGCCTGTCTTTCTGTTTCTGATCACCTACCTCGGCACCAGGGATTAAAGAGGAGGGTGAAGTTGCCCAGGAGCTGAGGGGATTTGGAGGCACGTAAAAGCAGAGTGTACTGGCCAATGGGGGCATTGGCAGGTGTGTTCACACACAGGGTCCAGAAGTTTGGGTCCTGTTCCTCCACTGCTGCACTCCACTGCTTCTGGTCTCCCAGGCTGGAGATGGGAAATTCAGCCTGGATTTCATCTGCTTTGGAAGAATGTGGTCCTGCAGAGAAAGAAACCTGGTGGTGTTTATTCCAAGCATTGTTTATTCCTCACCTGTGCAGACTGCAGGGACCTTGTCTATCTCTGGAGCCATAGCTCTCCTTGTGAGAGGGCCATGACCCTTTAGCAGCTTCACGCCCACTGAGCATTGCTAAGGTCAGTAACGCACTTGGGCCTCCATGCTTGAAAGGGAGATGTGCTTTCCATAGATTTGTAGAAACCAGGAACGGCCAGAATGGTGCAGCCCTGCTGTTCCTGTGGAATGCAGTGTCTTGTAACAGAAGTCACAGCCCAGTGCTCACAATGTGGTAAAACAAGCTGGGGCTGAAAGCTGCTGCCCTCCTCACAGGTCTCACTAGAAAACACTCCAACAGAAAAACCTGTGACAGGCCAGAAGGTTTGGGGTTAGGTTTGAGCATTCCTAACCCCCAAAGCCAGAAGAGATCCCGTGAGCATTTTGTAATCATGGCATAGTGAAGCTGTCTTGGTTATTGTGTGCAGCGTCTCTTCTGGAAGGGATCTGGTTGTGATGCTGCAGCAGCAGAAGACTCTGCTTTGCCTTACATAAACAGTTCACTGGCCTCACATCGAAATTTGGCAGCCCTGCCCAGCTCTGGAGATGGCTTTTGTCCCCAGCTCTTCAGGTGGGTGGAGGAGCAGAGCTCTGGTAGGTTTGTAATGGCATTACCTGTCTGTACGATGAGGAAGGTCCTCTTCATCTGCTTCAGGTAGTTGTGTATTGGAGCTGAGAAGCTCACAGTGATGGTGAATGGCTGTCCCCGCCTCACTATGAGCCTTTTAGTGCTGATTTCTTCTGTGTGGTGGCTTTTGTTATTCTCTGAGATCATGAAATCACATTTTTGGATGCTCAGACCTGTAGTGTGAGAAGACACAGAATGAGTTTGGGGCTGTGAGCTGGCTGCAGTCGGGCCCTGAGCCACATTCTGGGGCGCACAAACAGCTGATTGGGTGTTTCTCAGACATTCTCCCCCAGCCTTTGAGACTTTCTATCCAGTAATGGTAGGGACTTTCCCTCTGAGCTTGGCTGTTCTGGTGTTGAGTAACTGTTGAGCTGCCTTTGCTTATACCTGACATCAATAAGTGCACTGGTGCAAACTTCACTGCTGGTCCAAATGCACAGCTCGATCAAACACCAGTTTTCCTACTTTGTACCACATCAGTTGACAATGCCATGCAGGAGACAGGAAAGATCCTCCTCCTTCTCCTCCTACACAGGCTTTATACACATCACATGTGCTTCTGTCCAGCACCAGAAGACAGAAAAAAATTGTCACAGTTTCAAGCACCCAGTTACTCCCTGTCTTATCTCAGCATTGGTATCATCCTGACCTTATTTATCTCTTTGGCTTGTAGCCCATCACTAAGATCCTTGCCTCTGTGGGTTGTAACTGCTGCCCCTTATGTGACACATGCTGTCACCTACATCCCCTTGCTGACCCTTGCTTCTCCCTCTGTGGCAGCTAAAAATATTAAAATCCACAGAGCATTTCTCTGCTCTCTAAATTGATTGCTCCTGTGCTAAAGCCACAACTGCTGTCTTTGCAGATTTCACTGCTCTGCTCTCTCCTGATGTCTTGTCCTGTCTTGTCCTCTGCACTGGTACCTTCTCCCATTGTGGTTGTCCCTTCTGTGTTTGTTAGGGACTCTTACTGGATTGTGTGCTTTGTTTCTCTTTTCTCCATATAATTTTTTTCCATGTGATGTTTTCAGTGAAAGATTCTGGTCTGGCTTTCAAATCCCATCATGGCTGTCCCAGTTCAAAGGCCTGCACCAGTTCAGGCCTCATGGAGCCAGCTCTGACCTCATCTGTTTTCTTCTCTGTGATGAAGATGTCTGTTCTGTCTGTCTTGTAGAATAGTGGGTGATGTGGAGTCTGGCTCCCTCTCCATCATATGACTTTTCATGGATCTTACTGTCACTTTCTTCAGGGTTGCCTGGAACCTTGTTTCTCTGCTCCAGAGGCTCAAACACTTGGTCATCTCTCTCTTTCAGTTGTGCAGTCTCCTCAATTCCTCCCACCCCCTCATTCCCTGTGCTGAAGATTCACTTACCTTTGCTTCCACACCCTCACCTGTCTGCCTTAGCTGCTTCTTGCTTCTTCTCACTCCTCTCAGGCATCAATACCAGCTTTTGATGGCTGAGCCTTTTTGTGCAGTCTGCTGTGCAGACTGAGCTCCCTAAGCCTTTAGAGCACTTGGCTCCTGCCCTGCAAGCTCAGCTCTTCCACGAGCCTCAGGAACGCTGTCTTGGAGCAAGAACAGTTGTCTCTTCCTGACACACAGCTGGCAAATGCTTGGAACTAACAAAAATGATTTTTGCTTACCTTGGCCCATGGCTGGTTCTGGGTACCATGAAAATACTCAGCTTCTGCTTGCTCTGGTGGGCAGTGACTCCTTCCTCCAGCTGCCTTAAAAACTGTCCTCCTGCAAAGTTGTTTGCTTGATTTCTTTGTACAGGGTGGGACGTGGTGTTGCCACCTTTCCAGCTTATCTGGTGTGCAGATGTTGAGGACTCTTTTATCTCTCAGACCACACTGAAGACAGGCTACAGCTGAGTGAAGTTCCACAGCTGGATGTGAAGCATTTAGAGACAGCCAGTGACAATTCCTTCAAGGATCTGTGCACTGAGGACCCCAGAGTAGGAAATGCAAATCTTGATGTGGCTCTGAACAACTCACAGAGTGCACTTCCAATGTAAGTGTTGGACAGCTGCTCTCCAGCATTGACCCCAAGCTGCTTAGATCCTAAACCCTTCAAGGAGTTCAAAAATATAGTCACTGCATCCATTGCTCTTGGGCCTAATTCAGAAAATTGAAACCACTTAAAAATGAGAAAATATGTTGTAAGAAAAATCTGAATTTGTGTAGCTTAATGCAGATTATTTGAAAATGTTGTGCTGGAGACTTGGACTAAATACATTCCTAAAGTTGCTGTAATATAAAAGGAATGTCACTGGATTGATAATAATTGGTCAAATGACAAGAAATAAGATATCAGAAATGAGCAGCTTTCACTCTGGAGTGAGTCATCAATAGTTTTGCAGAAACCTATGATCTCCAACAAACTCAAAAATAATTTGAGAAGTTGATTACATAATATAGTCCAGTGAGTTTGGTGGTTTTCTTAGTATTTCTATATTAAACTTTAGAATTGTTTGCTTATATACGTCATTTAAACCAGAAACGAACTCTCTTGAGTTTTAGGTTTTTACAGCATAGCCTTAATTGAATAGATTCACTTCCACAGAATAACTGCAGAGTGCTTGAGGTTGGAAGGGACCTCAGAGGTCATCTTGTCCAAGCTCCTGCTCAAGCGGGGTCACCAAGAGCTGCTGCTCACCTCTTGTAGTGATGAGCCAGCTCTGGGCACAGCACTGCAGGTGTGGCCTCAGCAGTGCTGCCTAAAGGCAGGAGTCACCTCCTTTGACCTGCTGGCAATTCTCTTTCTGAGGCAGCCCAGGATACAGTTCCCTTCTCTGTGACAAGGGCATGCTCCTGCCTCGTGTGAGCTTTGACTGCTCTGACTTTTGTTACAAAGCCTGGAGGTCACCAGATTTGCAGAAGTTGGGAACACTAAGAAGAATATTGGGAAAATCTTCCAGAAAATTCTGTATTTATTGAGCATACATTGCTCAATGTCAATTAGATGTGATTTTTTTTATATGCCTTGAACTTTTTTCTTACATAATGAGCTAAATACAGCATGTGATGGCTGATTTGTGCTCTTTCAGTCTAAGCAAATTTTAAACCAAGTGATTGTGCTCAAACTACTGACTTTCTTTGCATGGTCAATGTTCTTACATGTATCTTTGCAGTATATGTATGAGTTTTGAACCTCTAAATCAGAGTGGTTTAGATACGAGGAGGTATTTATCCCATCATCACTGCCTTGCAACGACTGTGTATACACACAGTACCATCTCTTGGTCAAACTGGCAACTGCAAGTAGGATTTCCTGCACTTCAACTCTGAAAAGAGACCTACTTATCGTGTCTTTGTGTCTTTCTTGACACTAAAATGGGCTAAAAAAGCCCATGGAGAAGCTTAACACCCAAAAGAGACTCCTGCATGTAGTACCCAGGTGTTTGTACTGGCATTCCATCTGGTGAGAATAAGCCCCCATCCCCAGGCTGTCCTTACATCCAGGGCTGCCCATCCCAGGTGCAGAATCCAGCACTTGCCTTTGTTAAACTTACCACTGCATCCCTGACATGCTCCTAGAAATCTCGAGGAAAAGTAATCCATAATTCCAATCCCTTGAAAGTGTCCATCATGCCTGGAATTACTTTATTATCTTATAGTGTGTAGGGATACTTGTTTTACAGGTCCAAACATAAATCCATAATGACTTTATTACCTTTAAAAATAGAAGCTTAAACTGTTTCCTGAGTGAGCATCTTTAATCACTCTGAATATAGTGATCAACAATTACATACAGCCTTTTATTGTGTCTACATTTCCAGCTTTGATGTGGCATACCCATGAATTAAATAGGAATTTTTATTTTGAGGGGAATTTCATGTTGCTTTAGAGCAACCAGAAATGCTCACACTGGGCCTTTGGTTTTATCTTTTTCAGTGCCCTCCACATTCAGTACAGGAGAGGGGCAGACCAAGAGGTAAAGCAGTGAGGCTCTGGTGGCAGAACAACGTGATTTGAAACCAGCAACTTTGGCTATTTCTGGTTGGTTGGTTTGTTTTTGTTGGCTTTTTTAAAATTTGAATCTAGAAACTTAGAAGAACAGAATGATGGGGAGAAACATTCACTACCCTGGAGGCTGATTTCAGTGTGTTTCAAGACCAATTCATGGTTATGAAGGTGTCATATCAGTGAGTGCTCATTGGATTTTTTTTGGAGTGGTCAGACTGGAATGAGGGCTGGCTGGGTCAGCCTCTTGGGCATGCTCCTATTTAAACTGCATATTTATAAAGAAAAATACTGACAATTAGCCATTTGTCTCCCACTGACTTCTGACCAAGGGCTGTGTAAAGATTGCAGGTTTGACAAAAGCAATTTAAATCCCTCCTCGGGCACTTACATGTTTTTCTCTGTAATAATCATTAGCATAATTGAACAGTTGTCTGACGTCTCATGCAGGAAGAATGTGTTTCTCCTGCATGGCACTGGCCAGATCTGCATTTTCACACCCAAACTGAGCTGGGTGTGGCTGCTGAGGGCGGATGAAAATGCTGACACTGTGAAAACCCAGCGAGTGTTGCAAAGCCCGGAGCTTGGCACAGGCTCTACAGCGCTGCTTCCCTTTGAACTGCAGCCTTCCTTTACAGGTAGTTAATTAGGATGAGGTCATTCCAAGCTCATGTGAATAACACTGTCTGAAATAATTGCCTGGATTGCGTTTAAGATGGAATACTGAAGGAATTTGAATGTTTTAGTTGTACTGTGTGTTAAATGTAATGTCAGTCTGCATTCTTGTAAGATTTAATGAGATTTTCTGAAATACCATCACTACCTCAAGGCCTTTTCTGAGGCTAGTGGAGTATTGTATACCCTGACTCTCCAAGATCCTGCAAGACTTAATTGATAGGTGCAAAGCTACCTATTCCCCTCTCCTTTGCCTGGAGAAATTTGAATTCCTGTGTGTATGTGTGTGTGTATGTCCTTTTCAACCTTCATTCCAGTCTCTCTGGGCTGACAAGTTTTACCAAGCTTCCACATCCACTGTAAGTATATGTGTGGGTAGCAAAATATTGTAATTGATGTAATAAAATAGGACTTCACATGTTTTGAAGATTTCGTTGGCTTTAAATCAAAGAAATATTTAAATGAGTCCTCAGTTTAATCTGTGTCACAGGGTCAGTTTGTGTGCATGGGGCATTCTGGGGGAAGCTGGTCCTGCATTGCTGGACAGTACTGACTGTCAGGAGGAAAAAGTCAAATTGTCTCTTAGGAGTATTCAGATCTTTGCTATACTGGCTTGTTAACTCTGCAAGGAGTGAATGGGCACATTAGGGATTTAGATATGGGTGGCACAATGCCTCCCTCATGAATGATGATCTGCTATAAGCAGCTTTGTGGGACGAGGAAGAGTGACTGTTAATTGTGAATTTTTGTATTTTTTTCTGATGTCCTTCTTTTTCTACTTTTCTACTTTCTCATTTTTCCAGTCCTAAGAAGAGAGTTCTGTTGTAGCACTGCCATATCTTATTGCTGTATTTTCCTTCTAGCTATAAGATTAAATGATAAATTTAATTCTAGAATTAAGTATGTCAGCTACTTGGATACTACTTTGGCTAGTACTGAATAAAACATATTTAGTGGATATAAGCCTGGAGAAGTGAAGGTTTCAGGGACACCTTATAGCTCCTTCCAGTGCCTAAAAGGGGCTTATAAGGAGGCTGGAGAGGGACTTTTCACAGGGGTGTAGGGAGATTGGACACAAGGGACTGGCCTTAAGCTAGAGGAGGGGAGGTTTAGATTGGATATTAGGAAGAAATTCTTCCCTGAGAGGATGGTGAGGCCCTGGCACAGGCTGCCCAGAGAAGCTGTGGCTGCCCCATCCCTGGAGGTGTCCAAGACCAGGTTGGATGGGGCTCTGAGCAGCCTGGGATAGTGGAAGGTGTCCCTGCCCATGGCAGGCAGCTGAAACAAGATGAGCTCTAAGCCTGCTTCCAACTCAAACCATTTTATTATTCTGTGATAATTAAATTGCATTCCATGAAGCTTATAAAACCAGTGATTTTAAATGATGTTCCTTGGAAATCCAGCTGCTATTATTGCTACAGGCTCTAATGCTGGAAACCATCACACTTGATCCTCTCCTTCAAGTTTAATTATGTAATGATTCCCACTAGTAATTGTATGTGTGAAGCTCCATAAAACAGGCTAGAGAATGGGAAAGGTGACACTGTCTTTACAGTATAGTCTCTGGTACCTTTTTATTAGTTTCCGTTCATATTACATCACTTTATTTTGGCTGAGTAATCTGCATTTCTGTGCTTCCAGTCATAAGAATGCATGAACACTGCACCAGCCTCATAAACAGGCAAAACTGAACTCTAGTACAGGTTATATCACTGAGCAGGGGCCACATGAAGCATCACAAATCCCTTAATGTCTGAAAAGTGGGTGCAAACCAAGTCCACCTGAAGCTGCCTGGTGCCACTCCTGTAGGGAATGATTTCAAATTCCACTGTTGAAGTCTCCATGGGGGCCATTCTTTCCACACTAAAAGAGAGAATGTATTTGTAAGTTAGAGCAGCTAAAAAATTCTTGCTATGTATTCTCCTGAGTACCCAAATTTAAGACTGTATGCCACCTCTCCACTCCCTGAGCATTCTGTCATTCAAATCTTGGCACAAGCGGTGCAAAAACTCCATCTGCTGTATGGAGAGTACTGACATGGTGGCATTTTGTCCTGGTGCAGATGAAAGTCATGAGGTTGACAGAATCATTTTAAAAACCCCACTTGTACTCCAGCTTTCCCAGCAAAGTGAACAAGTGACCAGCCAGAAGCGTTTCCCTACCAGATGCGGAGTTGCTCTTTGAGCAGGCCACTGCCTTCAGCTCTCAGGACACAGTCTGTCACCTCATCAGACAGAGGGTTGGTAAATGTGACCTCCACACTGACAGGCTTGTGCACCACAGCTGGACCAAGGACCTACAGAGAAAAAACCATTCTGCTCAGCCACAGCATCAGTCTCATGTCTTTTCTCCTTTCATTCCCGTTGCAAACCACTTATCCTTACCTGGGCAGGAAAGAGCCAGGAATTAGTTCATGTGCATAGTTTTGGGCAACAGAGTTCAGCCTTGAATGAGTGTGGCTAAGAATCAGCAAAGTGCTGTAGAATCTACCATTTAGTCCCTTTTTAAACTAGGTCAGTGCATGGTTTCATGTATAACATGATACTCATCAGAGTGAGAACAGAATGAGAATACAAGTATTGGCATACATGGTTAACTACTGGAGGCCCCTTAAATTAGCTTTAACTAGGCTAAATGAAAGGTTTGGGAGTGGAGAGCATGGGAGGTGTGAGACAGAGGTGAATTGTGGTGTCTCAGGGAAAATAATGCAAATTAGCAAATAAACATATTCATTACCTTATTTTGGCTGAGATAATGCAGAATCAGTATATCTGGTATATATTTGTAAATAACGTAATATTGGGTAACATCATTGGGAGGTCCATCAGCCCAACTGAATTCTCTGTTACTGTCTTCATGTTTGTAGGGAAGTTTCAATCAACAGAAACATAAATGCTTCTTAACACCTAATCACTGAATTGAAGTAAGTTAATCCAGGCACCTGCCCTACATAAACTGGCTCTGTGATTTGCACGGCACAGCACAGAGACTTTTTACAAAGTCTCACTGGAACTTGGTATTCAGAAATTGCCAGACCTGCAAAAAAACCACGCTTTTTACTCCTGTGTGTGACCTTCCTTTTCTTGTATGCTACTGACAGAGTGGTTTGGGACAGCTAATCTTGTCTGGAGGCCCTGAAGGACTCTGTACATTACCATATTCCCTCTGTGTTATTTACAGCAAGATGAGCTGATAGCATTTGATCCCATGAGTTATGCAGCATTTAAATCTGCTGTCCAAAACCAGTTCAGCTCGTTTATGTGGATGTGATGGGCCAGGCAAGGCCAGGACTGTCCCTGGGCAAACAGTGCAGGATCTTTCCTGTAGGCTAAGAACTGCTTTTTAAATGTACAACATTTGTCAAAAGTCAGTTAAAAGTGAAAAAAAGAGAAAGCCTCCAGTTCTAATTAATCATTTGGGAAGTGTTGCAGAAGGTGAAAAGTGACATTTATCATGATACAGTTAAAGAACTTCCTTTGAATATTGGTAATAGAGAGACTCAGAGCCCCAGGTGTTATCAGCTGGTCAGTGAAGGTGTCTTTGGTAAAAATCAGTCTTCCTAAATATACTGGAAGACATTGATCAGACTTTTCTAACAGAAGGGGAGATCTAAATATGGATGAGAGTTCTTTGTCTGTCTGTTCTGCCTGTCCATCCTTAGATAAACTTACCTTGTAACTGTTGTAACACTGGGAACTTTATCAGTGCCACATTAATGAGCACTGGCAAGAATATCCCAGCACAGCTATGCCATGGAAAGATTTTCCTTTTTTTAGTGGATTTAATTTCATTTGTATCATATGGCCTATTACTACAGCAATGAGATCCAATAACCCTCGGGCATGATTTCATTTCCCATACTCCTTCCCATGAGGAATAGATGGAGTAGGAATTCCTGTTGCTGCTTCTCTGCACATCTCTCAAGGGTCACAGAGGGGACTAGCTTTTACCTTGATGGTGAGAAGAGGATCCTGGAGTACAATATCCTTCTCAACTAGAAGTGAGGCTCCCCGTTTGATCTGGCACACAGCAGTCACAAGGATCTTCCTGTCATCCATAAGAGAGTTTTTGTACTGGGAGTAGGAGATCTTGAAAGAAAGCTCTTTCACTGTAATGGAAACAGAAACAAAATTTCCCTCTCTTCTTTTGTCTGAGTATCAGCTATCTGTAAGACAGCTGTGTTTTAAGGCACAATTCTCTTATCACCCTGGGGCTGCACATTTGTGAGTGTTGACACCAACAGACAGGAATGATGCTCATGGGTGACTTCCACTTACATTTACATAAAGCACTAAATGATCAGGTACAGTTTGGTACCTGGACAGATCTGAGGATGGATGGATGGATGTGGCAATACCTGCTGGTGTTTTTTTCATTTATCTGAAGCTGGGGTTTATTGCTCCTTCCTTGCAAAGAGGGCAGAGGTCAGAAGGTGGGTTGGTTGAAAGGCCCTTGCAGATGCAGCTGTTCAGCCTCTGCCTTGCACAATCTGAGCTGCTGTGCCAGCAAGGAAGGCAATGCAACTCAGTATAGTGAGAAAAAGAATTCTGCTGGAACTGTGGAATGAGTTCTAACGTGTTATGTGTTAGCTTGAGAGGGTAGTTCTGTCCATCTGTGCTGCCTCTCATTTTTCATCACTGTCCCTCTAAAAGCAGGGCAGAGACCACTCTCTGCAGGTGGCACAGCTCTTCCTGCAGTTGGTGGTTTCTGTTGTGCTGCTGTGAAAGTCGTAGGCTTGTTTTTCCCCCTTTAATCTGTCTTTGTGCTTTGCTTGGGGGGAGCCAGCATCTCACTATTCTCCAGTCTATGTCTCTTAGTTGTTCTCTCAGCAAAAAAGGTCATAATGTAGCACCAACAGTGGTTGTGCTGGGTGAGACAAAAGGTCACCCTGCTCAGTCTCCTTTTTGTCCGTGCCTGAAAGCAAATGCTTAAGACAGGGAAAATATGTGTCTTTCTTTTCCCCTGAATAGCCTTGACCTACAACTGTTTGCAGGTCATACACTTCATGAGCCATTCTTTATTTTCATGTGATTTGACCACAACCCAGAACTCTATCTTGTCCAGTAATAAAAGCTGTAATAAAATCAAAATTACCTTCTTCAGCTTCAAGTTTAACAGACCTATGCAACTGCAAAATCTCTGCCTTGGGTTTTCTGGTGTAGAGAATGGCTGAAGCCTTCAGTTTAACTTTTATGGTCTTAAAATCTGAGATCAAGTTTTTGAGTGTCAAGGTAAGGAGGATGTCCTGGCCAACCACAGGAGATGCATCAAGGAGCAGCTTCCCTGAGATGCTGGGAGTTTGTTCAGGCTGTGATCTTGAGAATCTACTTCTGTGTCTTGGAATTTTGCTTCTTTTCCCAGGTCTTTTCACACCAAGCAGCTTCAGTGCTTTCCTGTACACCTGCCTTTCCTTCAAGGATCCTGCATTGAAAGGTACCATGGTCAGAGAGCTTGTGCATGTACTGGGTATGGTGCAGTAGAGCCATGGCTGGTCTCAGACATTTAGGGAAGCTGAGAAGGGCAAAGACACTCCAGAGGAGAAAGTGAGGTCTAACCCTAATGTGAATTTTGGCACAAAAGCAAATGAATGTACCTGGCCAGGAAGGCTGGAAAGTAAAACCTGCCCATCAGCTCCAGGTGCCAGTTCATGGGCATCCCTTAGAAGCTGTGGGCAGTAGAAAGGTAATTCTGGGAGAGCTCAGTTCTACATAAGGTGGGGCAGTTGCCATCTCCTCTGAAACTGAGAAGGATGAAAAAACCTTTTTGCAGAAATTCTCCCCAAACAGCTCTCCAGAATGGCTATTGTTTCAATTGAATCAATATCAGCAGGTAAGGAGCCCTAAGACTTTGAAAATTGACAATTGCTTGGCTCTAGAAGTAAATAAATTTAGTCAGTACTCAGTCCAGGAAAGGCCTTAATTCTTTTCACATTTGATCATCAGTGGCAAAACTATTGTAATAAAGAATTTACCTTCTGGATATTTGTAATTAGCAGTGACATCCACGCGGGCGTTGGTGCCCACTGCTTTGGTGCTGATAAATTTTCCAATCTTCCTGGTATCAGAATAAATTCTCTCTTTTCTTTTCTTGCTGTAGCGAATCCAAGTAACACAGTCAGCATTCACTGCTGCAAACACAAATGGGCTGTCATAATCCAGGTTCACATCCCCTTCCTTAATGGCTCTGGTGGAGGCAGGACCACACTGATAGATGCCTGTATTAGAGAGGGAGAAGTTGAACAACATAAATCCTCATGCTGACAGCAGGAGGGAGAGGCAGCCACTCCAAAAACACCTTTGGGAGAAGTAAAACAACATAAATCCTCATGCTGACAGCAAGAGGGAGAGGCAGCCACTCCAAAGACACATTTGGGTCAAGTACCCTGTTTTCATGTCTGTGTGATGTGGAAACAGCAAGCCCAGAGATTCCTCGTGCACTCTGTATCAAAAGGTGGGGCTGCAGAGGAGGCTGCGAGGGAGAGCTAAAGCTTCTGGAGATGTGTGCCATGAGAAATGTTCTCACCCACCAAAGGCTGCATGCAAAGCTGTCAGGTGAAAGGAGAGGAGTCAGCAGTACAGTCAGACGTAGGAGATGGGAGTCAACAGCGCTAGGAGTGCATTGAGAAGAGCCAGGAAAGTGAATCTGTTAAACCTGGTAGTGAGGAGTGGGGCTGTGTGATGTGAGGAGCTAAGACAAGCAAGGGTGAGATAAGTGAACTTAAGATGTGCTCGCTTTTGTGGAGGCAGAGAATTGAAATTTAAAAAGAAAGAATTGTTGTGCTGGTCAGCAATCCAGAGGCTGACAGAAAAACTGAGATTGGTGTGGGTATTGCTTTTCTTGTGCACCCAAATTAATGCTCCATCTACAGGGATTATATAGAAGAGAATTGTCCTGAAATTTTTGGTAATTTCAAATTTCAATTTTTTACTCCTGGCAATCTTTAGGAGTAACACTAATCTACAGGTTTTAATATTTACAACAGTATTACCTTTGCTTTTTTCCTGGGGTGTTGCATCCAGAACCTGCCATCCATCATAAAAAGAGCCGAGGTCTCTTCTGATGAACCAGCTTTCATTCCAGACATGGAAATTCCTGCAAAGGAGGTAGAATGCAGAATATCAGATTTGTACAATGCAAGAAATAATCCTAATTGAGTGAATGAAAACTCCACTGTGGACAGAGCAGCTGCTGTACTCCTTACATGAGTACCTCCTTCCCCTTTTTTGCCAGCTTTTAGTGTTATACCTCTGAGAAAGGTTGGGATGTTATGAAAAAGAAATATTAAAAGGAAAATACTTCATTTCAGAGTCATAATTCAATACTGGACATTCCTGAACAAAAAGCCAAAGGTCTGGAATGGAGTTTTACATCACTGGGAGCATGAGGTCGGGGTGGTTTTTCAGGAGCATGATTCTAGATATTTTAATTAGTGGGGAATATAATGGAAGAAATATTAAAGAAATATGTATATTTACCACACACTGTCTTCACTCAAGTGCAGGTTGTTTCCAGACACATCAATGTACTTATCAATACTCAGATTTAGGTTCTTGTCATGGGCAGAGTTGAAGTTTGTAATAACACGAGTTGGTATTCCCAAGCATCTCAGCACTGCAATATAGAATGCCATAAAAGCTCTGTAAACCTATTTTGCAGACATTTAGAAAGTTTTTTTCTCAGGCACACAGTTTAGTGTATGTTTTCAGTGTTGAAACAAGTCCTCAGAAATTTCCCTCCAGCTATGATGCAAGTCAGAATCATTGTGCAAAATTGCTTAAAAGACACTTCCACTGACATGACATTCTTAGCTGTCATGTCCTTTTTAATAAGAGTTTGGTTCACCCATTTATTTTAATCTTTGATTCGTTATCCTGTTCTCTCTCCCATTTTCCCTCTGTTTGTTCCTTGTTTCTTTTTCCACTCACAGAGATACAACTCTCAATTTTCCTTTGTATTTTCCCCAGAGAGGTTTTTGTGTCTCAGAGCTGCTCTGACTGGACACTGCTAGGATGAAATGATTTTCCTGACTTGCAGCTCCCTTTACAGGTCCTCGGAACTGTGACTTGCTCTTGCCACCAGCAGGTAAGATACAGCAGTAGAAAACTGGCAGTATGTAGAAGATGGACTTAAAAGAGTACTGGTTTTCTTTGAATCCTAGCTTTGAAGCAGGAAACCTTGCTCTTTTCACCAGCCCAGCCTGGAAAACCCCTTTGGTTTTTGTTTACTCCCAAAGTTTAGCGAGTAAAGTTTTGTGAGTACACTCACAAAGCTTTGTGTTTACTCACAAAGCTGGCATGCATTATTACAAGCTGTACACCGAAGGATTAACCCTCCACGCATGGAGAGCAGAGGTTCCTCACTCTCCCTGCCCAAGCTGAAAGAGCCTGAACAGAATTGTCACAAAGTTCAGCCCGCAGAACTCGCAGTGAGCTGCCTCTGTGGTGTCATTTCCACGTGTCCCAGGGTACCTGTGCAGGTGACTCCTGCAAAGACCCAGCACTGGCCGTAGCGGACGGGTCTGTAGCGGGCCCGGTGCCACCGGCGCAGGATGGTCACGCTCCCGCTCCAGCGCAGGGGGTTGGTTCCTGAGCGGAACTTCCCACTCCACTTCCCTTCCACCACTCCCTTCTCGTCGTTGCTGTTCACCTGAAAGAGTCCTTCTCGTGAGAGAATTAAAGTATTTACAGGAAAAGAGAGAGGGAAATAGTTAGAAGTGACCCTGTGGGGGTAGCACTGTCCTCGTTGAGTGGGTGGTGGGACAGAATATTTAGATATTAGATAGAATTTTGTCTGCTCAAAGGCCACCACTGGACCAAACCCAGAGCAGATTGTAGAATCTGGTGATTCAAAACTGCCTTGTTTTCAGTACAAGTGGTCCCAAATGTACTGACTGACACCTGCTTATGTTTTCTCTGTTTCATCCACTGATCCCACCTCCTTGTATGTCATCACTCTGCTAGACTGTGCATTCATGCTGCTTCATATTCTCAAGTGATTTATGGAAGCCTTGGGAAATCCATCTTTTCTCTGAATGTGCATTTGTTGCAAACATGCAGATAGTACTTACAGCTTGCCTAAACTTGTTAGATGTGGTTGCATATATTTGTACACATCCATTGTAGAGCCCTGTTTAAGTATCAAGTGTGGTGGTAAAGGATGCAGCGAGTTATTTTTAATATTTTTTCCTTAATTATTTGTAGTTATAGTAATTTTGTACATCTGAGTTATTTACTTTATGTTGAAGTTGAGAATGCCTACAGTGAGTGCTGTCCAAAAGGCTGAAAAATATCAGTTATAAAGGAGGAATCTGCTGAGAGCTGTGGTGAGGCATATATTATTTATAAAATAGAAAACTTTTCAGCTGCCTAGCTGTGCATTTATGTATTTGTGAGAAGGAGTTGTGACTATTTGTTGCAAGAAATGGTAAAAACCTCACTGAACAAATATCCCTTAAGTAAAGAATGCTAAATTCAGGCATTAAATGCAGCAGAACCAGCACTGGTTTTCCAAAATATTTTGTGCTTCACTTGGTGTTTGAAAACTTAGCAAGTGATTTCAGAATAGACAAAGGCTTTCCAAATTAGTGAAAAGATCTAATAGACTGAAAATCTGTCAGGAAAATACATGTGAGGCTCGATGTTCCTCAAAAGTTCTTGGAAACATTCCTTCAGACACGAGCAAACTTTTGGGCAGAAGAATAAATCTCCATTTTACCTATTTTGTCGCTATTTTTTGCTTGGCTGCACCTATAAAACATTGAGGAATTCATGCTGAATGGTGAGTGCGGGTTGGGGTTTTGTTGGTAGGTGCAATTCCAGCTGTAAGTGCTGGATGACTTTACCGTGGCACTGATAACCCTGCTCACGTAGACAGGGCTGTTCCGCTTGGACACATCCACAGCTGGGTCCTCCTGGTGCTTCAGGCTCCGGTCCAGAACAGCCAGAGAGATATCCAGGATGTCCTCTTCAAACTGGGATCAAAACAAGCAATATATTAAGGCTGTTTTCATAAGAAAACCCAAGGATAAAGTCCCCACCTAGTTTCCTTCTCCGAGCATGGGAGGAAGATGTTGGGAATGGAGGAGTTTTCTGTACTGTTAAAGAAAATTGGGCCAAGAAGAAAACATAACCATTAAGCTGCCAACTCTCCATAGTATTTTAAAGATGTCTGAGCACAGTGTGGGGCTGTGGCCACTGGCATTCACAAGGACATTACGTGGCCTGGTGGCACAGACAAGACCACTGTGGGTTGGGCTCAGCAGGGGTCACACCCTCCCACATCCTGCTGTGTCCCTTCAGGCACCTGTCTGTTATGAAAGCTTTACTCTCATGGGCTGCCTCCACCTCCTATCAGGTGATCTGATCTGAAAGAAACCCACAAAAATAGTTATTGTGGATGAAGGTCACCAAGACACTGCTTGGGCCCAGAGAATGCCCCAGTGCTTGGCTGGATGGATGTGGCCAGGCAAGGATGGCCCTTGACCTCTGAGACAGAAAGGAGCTCTGGTCTTGTTTCATTTATCAGAGTAAAAACAGCCATGGGCTCAGGAGGATCAATAGAAATGCTGTCTGCAAGTGCTGGTGCAGCTGGAGGGCAGGAAGTGGCCAGGGATGGTCCTGGCTGGCCTGGGCAGCTGCAGGATGGCTGCTTGGCTGGAGATGGGCTGTAGTTCTGACTGTGTTTGCAGTGGTTACACTTGGAGGGCCAAACTGATTTAAAAAAATTCCAACATGATTTGTTTCAGTCGTGTACATTTGGGGTATTCTTTTAGGGTCTTCTGCCCCCTTACTGAGCACATTGCATAAATATTTACATGCACTGGCTTTGCAATACCCAGAGGCTTTCTTTGCTCTCTACAAGGGTCAAAAAAACCAAGTACAGTTTTACCAGTTTGTGTAACCAGTTCCAATCTGAAATTATGCTTTGTTTCTTTTATTTCTGTATGAGCACATGCTGCACAGGGGAAATGATCCTGATGCTGCTGTCTGTAATGTTATGTAAATGAGATACATATTTGCAAGAAGATCTGAAGTGAGGAATATTGAACTCTTATACTATGAGAGAATGATTTTTTTTCTCCTCAAGAGCCTATTTACCCACTACCCTTATTTTGAAAGCTCTGGAAGAGGTGGTGCTGTTTACCTGTCCATAGTTCCAAGCTTCTTCTTGAATATCTTTCTCCACTCCCTGGAATATGATTCCACTGTCATTCAGGACATACTCCTGCCGCTCCTTTTCATTAGCCATGTAGACATCATCATCTACAAGCAGAATGAGACATGATGGCTGGAAGGAAATTGCTTTGCTGTAACTGAAAATCTCAAATAGAGGGCAGTTCTAGGGATCAGGTGAGACTGCCCATGCATTCAGGCTTAGGACTCTCTGCTACTCCTCTGTAACCATTTAAAGAGTAAAATAAGCATAAAATTCAGGGGAACTGGCTGTGTTCCTGTCCCTTCAGTAAGCACAGTATGTATCTTACTGGTACTTGTTACCTGTTTTACAAATGAATGCACAGGAAATATCCGAGGAAAAAAATCTGGAATGAATATTTGGAATATTTACTCCCTTTGATTTCTTATCCTACAAGCAAGAGTCTGGGTCTTTGATGCTTGCAGCACTGAAGAAGGGACAAAAACTTGATCCTTGGTGTTAAGCAAAAAACCAACTTTCTGTAGCTGTGACTGTCAGGTACAGACTTTACTGTGACACCCAGGTTTCCTGGCTGAGACAATGAGTTATTTGGAGGTTCAGAGCATACCTGGACACCAGGGATTGAAGAGTAGCACAAACTGGCCCAGGACTTTGGAGGAGACCTTGTTCCCAGCAAGGACCTCGAGCTGGAGTTTGTATCGTCCGATGACGGCGTCGGCCGGGCTGAGGATGGTGAAGCTCAGGCAGCGAGGCTCACTGGGCTCTTGGGTTGCACTCCAGCCACTGGAACCCTCCTCAGAAAGGCTAAATATGGCCTTGGTCTGCAGGGATTCTGCTGGAGATGGTCCTGCCAGAGGGAATGGATGAGCTGGGGAGGGTGGTTTGTGGGAAGTAGGGGTGAATTATGTTATGAAGATAACACGCAGTGTTGCAGGGATGTCCTTAGGAGCAGAGATACAGCCTTGGTTTTGAAATGAGGATGGCTCCTGCCTTCCTTTTAATTATTAACTGCCTTAAGGTGTAGGTCAAACTTTAAAATGGGAAATCATGAGCCTAAAAGGGCAAGGAATCCTGAGTGGAACAGGGCAAACCTTAATGTTTCAAGAATGGGCCATGAACACCTGTAAGGCACAAGTATTTTGGAGCTGGAATAACCTGGGTATGAGACGACTGCCATGGGGAGATTACCTGTGCTTGCAATAAAGGTGAAGTTGTCCCAAGATTGTGCTGTTGTTTTGAGGTTCAGAGAGATGTTGAAGGGCTGCCCTCTCCTCAAGATGAGTTCTGTGCTGCTGTAATCAGAGGTGTGGTGTGCAGCTTTATTTCGTTTGGAGTGCCAGTTGACTTTTCCTATTTTTAGGGCTAGAAAGACACGAGACATGTTAATTAAAACCATTTTCCTTCAGACTTGCACACCTTTTCATTGCGTCTAATGTACTAATTTTATTATATTTATAGATAGCTGGCATTATGTGCTATAGGAACAAAGAAAAATCCATTGTTATTAAAAATTGAAAAAGGCTAGGGAGTTAAACAAACAGCTAAAAGATGAACCCTTTCCTGTACGGTTCTTCAGAAAGAGAAAAAAAAATTCAAAAATTCAAAATTCAGAGAATTCATCTTTGATTTAAGCAAAAAAATCAAAATCTTTTGGTAAAGTCTGAAGAGACTGTTCTATTCCTCATATTCCTGCCCTTTTTCTGTGGTGATATCTATTTCCCATCATGTTTTACAGATTTACAGAAAGAAGTATTAAAATTCTCATCAGGAAATGCAAGGCTGGTTCTGGAAACACTGCCTGGCAGATGATGGCTAGGAGGTTGGTATCTTCAGTGTGGAACTTGCTTGTTATCTTCTCACGTATCTTGTATCTAAATTTAATTTACAGTCTTGTAGCTTGAAGCTGGGTGTTATTTCACACTCTGTTGGAAAAAGATTACAAGCAGAGGAGTGGCATGTCTCGAGGCAGTGCTATGGGTTGCTCTATTGTATCATGATAGGTTGCCCAATGTTGAAAATGGGGCACTGAAGCTCAGATTACAAAAGCTTCAAGCTTTCTCTTTCCTTGATCAGTTAAAAAATTCCCACAACAACAAACAAAAACAAAGCAGAAAAATGCAGATTTCCCTATGAAAAAGGTGTTTGGAAAGTGCCCTTTCCCAGTATGATATTCCAGAGGAGTTTCAGGTGAAGAAAACCTCCTGCTCTGAGTAGAGCTTGTTAATCCTGTGTAGAATAATGCTGCTGTGAGCAACATTTCCATCATTTCACTGAACCAAGAAAGGGGCTCATGTCTGAGAATCTATATGGTTCTACTGTAATAATAGGGTGAGATTTCAGTTTTCTGCTGTGTTTGCAGCACGGAGTTATATTCTGTGAAGGCTTGATAAAGGTGCAATTATACTCATTTTCCTGCTTTTTGGAAGAAATATGCATTTCTGAGGCATACTCCAGGCCTGGAGCGAGTGACTTTCCTGTAGTCTGTGTGCATAAGCATGTGTGAGTGTTTTCAGTTAAGGGTCTTGCTTCAGATCTGTCACCTGGAGACAAAAATTCCATTGGCAGGAGTCTGATGTTTGAGTCACATGGTGTGAAATGCCTGGAAAGCATGTTGCTTGCATCATCACTTCATTTTCCTGCCTTAAACATGTTTAATTGAATGGGACCTATGGAAAGCATCATTCCTAATATCAAGTCCTCTAATTTAAGGGTGACTTAGAAGGTGTTTCTGAAGGGCACTTGGAGTCAGGGTTTGAAAAGGAGTCAGTTTGCCTTGCTGCACTTTATCCATGTGTATCCTGAATGCCCAGGCTCTGCGGGGCAGGGAGCACCACGTGTTGAGCTGGGCAGGGATGCAGAAAACTGAGAATAATTTTGCACATTTGTAAATAAAAATGTCATGCATAGAGGAGTTAATGGCAACCCATGATATTAGTGAGGCTCTGATGTTAAAGGACCTAAACAGTGCTGCTAAAGACTGTCAGAGTGGAATGTCACAGGCAAGGACAAGATATCCACCAGAGGAGCAGGGGAAGTGAGCAGAAGCAGGAAAGATAAAGAAAGCAGTGGCTAGCATTGGTTTGCTCTAACAATTTACTGCATCAATAGTTTGATTTGCCTTGTGAAGTTCATGGCTACCCACGCATTTCCAGAGAAAAGTGCAGGAGATCAGAAAGAAAAGTTCCATATATGTGGCAAGAGCACAGTAAAGCTTGATGCCAGTCTTTTGTCCACGTGAATCTCAAATTTATCCTCGTTTTGGTCTTCACAGTTTCAATTTCAATCTTATAATTGCTTTTTCTTCTTTCAGTGCCTGTGAGGAAAACTTATTTTCTGTAATTCTGTCAGAGTACAATTTGCCAAAAATTTGTTGGGTGTCCAGGCTGTAATGGACTGACATTGGAAGCATGCTGAGAAGGAAGAGCCTGGTGGTCACTGCTGAAGATGCTGACCATGGTGCACACAGGGTTCTCTGCCTTTGGCTGAAAGCTGAAGCTCTAACAGGAAAACATGTTTAGGCTAAACTGTAGACTCTGTGTGTGAGTATTCCATGGTGCACGTGTCTAACTCGAGATCTTTACAGCGGCATGAGAGTGAGCACAGCCAGGGCAATCCCAGACAGACAAGCAGCACTCAACTGGCAGAGCCCCTCTTGGGAGCCCAGAGGCCACCAAGAGACCTGGCTGAGGCCAGACTCCATTTGATCTGAGCGCCTGGGGTTTCCATGCAGCAGTCTGATGCCCCAGTCACTAGCCAATAGTTAATGAAGTGGCTGCAAAAGCACTGAATAGAGCAGTTGATTGATATGATAGAAAAATATTTTCTTACTCTACTTTTCTGTGTTACTGGAAAAAAAAAAGGTTCAAGACTCATGATAATAAAAGAAAAAAGAAAATCAGTTCTAGTAGAAAAACCAATACATACACTTAACCTAAAAAAGCGAAATTCCTGATAGATCAGCTAGACGTAATTTGTCTTGTTTCCTCAGCAAATATTGCTTATCTGGATTGGAAGAGGGATGTCTGGAGCCATCAGGCTGGATGAACTTACCTGCCATAAGGATTCTTTCTTCTTTTCCACCCTCGTGCGTAGCTCAGAGTACAGTTACAAAAGTGTGCAAGAGCATTCTAAATCCTCTTCCACCAGCACCAGTAATGAAAGGCTCAGGACTGGACTTGGCTACATAGGCTGGAGTTTATACAAGCTGGGTGTGACGTGTGGTTGGTAGCTACTGTTTTTGTAGTGATATCCTACGTGAGCATCCACTGATGACTGCTTTAATTGCACAATCTTGAATCCAATTATCCTTATGTAAAGCTGGTGGATGACTGAGGAAAGATGAGAATCAGTATTCTGGCATTTTAGAGAGGAAAGTGTCCAAAATTGGGTCTAATGAAGGAAATACCTTAAGTAGACAGAAGCAACTTAATTTTAGATGGTTTGGTTTGTGTCATTTTAGGTTTTTGGGGACTGTATGTACAGAGGACAAGTGTAGACTAATATACCTATGGTACAGCACAGCTGTGTGGGACATGGAGTGATCCAAGTAGATTTATAATAATTACTGTTACTGCCAGTAGCCTTTTTCCTCCACTCTTTTTTTTTTTTTTAAGACATGAATCTGAAGATCTTCCACATAACTGCATATAATTCGTTCTGTCTTTGCCACAACATTATTGTAATAATGCTTCCTTCTCATTACCTGTTTCTGACATGATTATAATCTGCATAATATAATCTGCATTTCTTCTGTAAGGAGAAACACTTCCCAGGGAGGGGGCATTGTTGTGCAGTCAGCTGTGACTGGGGACTTGGTTAAGTAAAGAGAAGTGTTTAATGGCTGCCTCTGCTTATAATAATTTTTCTTTGTAGTTTGGTGTTCATCACTCATGCACATAGTTTCTCTGTAGCTGTTTGGCATGGCAAGGTTGGTTGGGCCCTGGAGGAAGCTGCAGAGCTGCTCTTCTGGTGTGAGCCCTGCCCACTGTAATTACAGCACTCTGCTCCTGCAGCTCCCTCTCCTCCCTCATCCTGTGTAAGAGCTTATCTGAAAACATGCCCTGCCAATTTGTCCCAAGAGTAGGCTGCAGACTGCTCTGCTCAGTGAACCGTAGTGAGGAGTAAGGGGTGTCAGGAGAAGGGATGATCTCTTATTTTCCTCACCTCTACATTTTGCCTTGTGTCTTTTTTTCATTTCTGTTTTCTGTTTTGTTTCCACTTTCATATCAAGATTGCCAGGAACCAAAAAGGCGAATTAATTGCCTGCAGTTAAAATGCATTTTTAAAAAAGAGAATCTACAGGGGCTTTTTATGGTTTCTTGTGTGTTTTTTTTTTTTCTGTAAAAATCTGTGATTATATCTGGATCCCTCAGACTCTGAAACTTCAAACTCTGAACTGTCAGACAAAAATGCCCATGCCCATAACTCCCAACAGCTCTCTTCCAGCTTATAAATTCTGATTTAAACTTTTTGTAAGTCACTCAGCAAATAAGAATCTTCAGGCTTGGCAGAGTTGTTTGCACACCACGATTGCCCCACATCCTGCTCTCAGGGTGACCTGGCAGCTCCTGCACCTGGTCAGTCCTTACCTGTCCCGGCAGCCCTGGAGAGGCTGCAGGAGCAGGGAACCCTTACAGCCACTTAAAGGTGGCTTTCAGGGAGACCTGATACCTGGAGATGCTGGGATTGGGAACCCACAAAAGAGGCTTCTGTCTGCAGACACTGACAAGTGTGGGGTCAGTGCTGCCCCTGAGTGAGCTACACGGGGAAGGTTTGGAGCCAGATGTGTTCCTTGTCCTCAGTGACCTTACACTGGTGGGCAAGAGGAGTTACTCACCCTGTGTTGCTGGGCTGCCACGCTATTGCAAAACCCTCCCCGTGCTTTGTGGAGCCCGGGACTCTGTCAGGCTGCATAAGAATTAAGTTACTGTTTTGAATATGTACATGTGTTCTCCACTCTGTGACAGGCCTGTGCCCACAGGCTACACAAGTACTGCCAAGCCTCACTTTTCCCATCCTCCCTAGGCTTTTTTCCTCCCCATTCATGGAACTATAGGTGTCAAAAAGACATATTAGATATTAGGTGAACAATGGGGGAAATGTTCCACTCTTCTAGGTTAGTGGCTTGTGAAATGAAGAAAAAAATCCCTTTTCCTCAGTCTTGTGATTTCTTGTAATGCCCCCACAGAATGTATAAATCATTACAAAACAATACAGGTGAGAAGGATTTTTATTTATTGCTGACAATTAGAATGTGGTCAAAAGGAGATTGTATTAATTATTTGAGGGAAAAGTAAAACTGGGAGCTTAACAGAATGAGATTTGAAAATGGTGAAACTATTTCTACAAAGAAAGGGCTTAATTTTTTTCTTTTGTCAGGAGGTGGGAGGGAAGAGAAATACAATTAGAGACTAAAGAGTTAAGCACCATGAAAGCAGACTTGATTCTATTGCAATGTAAGAGGTCATCAATTTTTGTGCAAAGTTCCTTTCTGTCACCACTGTCCCTATACAGAGGAGAGTGTCTTGCTGGGTTAATGCTGAAATGGAAGGTTCATTCCATCACATTATGCAGGGGCTACTGCAAGTGTTACAAATCCCTTAACGTGTGAAAATTTGTCACAAGAGAAGTCTACTTGCAGCTGTAAGGGCCCAGCCCTCCGAGGTGTGAACTCAAAATAAATTTTTGATCTCTCCCTCGGTGCCAGTCGTGCCAAACTGAAAAAAAAATAGAAAAAGAAAAAAAAAAATTAGTTCAGGCTTGCATTGTCTTTTATGAGATTCCCAAGAAACAGAACTGCAGTTACTTGAGACCCAGCCTTGGGTTTTGAGAATTACTTAGGGTTTGAGGCTTTGTGTAGATTAAGAAATGAGAAAGGACAGTACCATCTTCCTTTACTCTCAAATGGAATTATGGAAACGAGAGGTGCAATGTCACAGCTTCATCTTAGGGCTGGATGCAAATTTGGATTGTCAGCACAAACTCAGAATAGAAAAACTTTGATGTCAAAGGTCAGTGCTCTGTCCAGTGCCTGCTTGGTTAGTATCCATTTTGGCAATAATGATTTTTCTAATGGCCATTGTGCTTTGGTTTGTATCTCCTTTTGGCCTAAATTGGCTTCGTCTTCTACTGGAATAATGTTTTCTTTTTTTTTTTTTATGGATTATTAAGTCAAAATAGTTCCACAGCCAAAGCAAGTCAGGCTGTTTTACAATAGAAGAAGCTTTAGGAAATACAAAACTATTACTCAACACTGAGCTGATCCATAAAACAGCAGAGTCCAGAGGAAAAGAAAATAATAAAAACAACAATTTGCTTTATGTTTTGAAAAGGGAAGTTTCTTTCCTGCTTTAAAGGAGAACAGAACTACTTTTTGTTTGGGCTGAACCAAGGGGAGTGTCCGACTTGTTTGCTTTAGCCTAATTATCTTTGTAGTATCAGGGTATTGTACATGAAAATAAAAACAGAACACCAAACTGTGGAACAAGCTGCAGAGAGACAAGAATTTGACATGTGCATTTGCCTTCCCAGGAAAAAATAATGTTAGCAGGTTGGAGCTGTTAAAGAAGCTCTATGGGGAAAACCACCATGATTAAGGAATCGTATCTGCATATATTTGGTGTCACTTTTGTTTTCAGAAATAGAAAATATAAAAAAGACAAGTCAAGTGTGGGTTTTTTTCCTGTTGGTTAGATGTGCTGCTGGTGATGTTGGAAGCAGCGAGGGATTGCTGCAGCTTGCACTTACTTGATCTTGACCTGTTGGTTCATCAGAGTGACCAGCAGCACGCAGCGGCTCACGGGCTCGGGCAGGGGGTTGGCGTAGGAGATCTCCAGGGACACAGCTCTGTTCACCACAACCCTCCGGGGCACCTGGGGGACAAAACACCTTTCTGATCACTCCCTGCTTCGTGCTTTCCTGGAGTCAGGGTTCAGTGGAGCTGCAAGTGGCATTCAGGTGACAAACATTAGCTTTGCTCGTGTTTGAAGCTGGATGTGGCTCAGCTCAATAGGGCTGTCCAGCTGTCTGCAATATTTTGTGCAGCATTTCAGTGAAATGGAGCCCTGGCTCTACACAGACACGTCCCATGAAACCCGTCTGATTTTTTGTTTGCTGAGTGGCTTTTTTTTCTTTTTTGGTACATCGCTGATTAGGATTAAAGTGCTAAAACAATATGAAGTGGCTCTAGCACTGGTTAGAATTAAGGGTTTAAATCTGAATTTTGGCAATGTTCTTCAAGGACAACACAAGCACTTGCCAATACATGGAATGAAAACAAGTACTGTGGAACAGAAGGCAGTGGCTTGTGACTGGGAAAAAAGAAGGTGACAGAGCTGTTCTGAAAAACGAGGCAGATTCTGGCCAAGGTTCAGAGCTGGCCTCTCACATCCTTGCATTCTCAATTCAAGCAGGCAGAATTTTGGAACAACATCTGAAATGGCAGCCTAAATGTAATACATTTATCTCCAGATTCTCATCTTAAGATCTGAGCTACAGAAAGACCTTTTAGCATCTATTCAGAACATCGAGAAGAAAATTGTTCACCTTAATGATGATGTTTGTGTCCTCTAAAATGATTGTCTTCTCCACCAGCAGCTTCAGCCCGTGCGAGCGCATGACTTCACACAAAGCAGTAACTTGGATCCTTTTGTCAGTGGTCAGATATTTTCCATAATGGGTGTAAGGGATCTTTACCCGGATATGCTTCCCTAGAATTCAGACATTTATTTAGGAACCATTACATTTTCAAAGCAAGCTAAAGAGAAAAGAGTTATAGTGAGGGGTTTTATTAATTATTAAAGAGAAAAAAGATGGCAGTGGAGCTTGTTTATATTTCCTTCTTGTGAGACTGATTGTGTATTTCCCTCTTCTGGTGATCCTTGCCTCATTTGACCCTTACACTTTTGAATAGAGGATATTGGCCTGAAACTGAGGGAGTCTGCTTGTCTGCATTTTACTGGATTCCTGGCCCTTTGTATTTGTTATGATTATAGGTATAACTATTTTAATCTATTCCCTCCTTATATCCTTTTTATTTTACCTCAGTCAAGAAGAAAGTTTGGGTCAAGTTTCACAGAGATCCTTTTCAAGTGACCTGGTCAGCTGCTCATTGTAGTCCTACAACTTTTCTGCTGTGTATGGGAAAAATGTTTATCTTTGTAGCTCCTGGGGATGAAAAAGATCTCTATAATAATTTCAATAGTCTTTACTCTTCAAAAGAGAGACAGAGTTTCACTGAAAACTTTTAAGCTTTTTCCTAGTTGATTTCTTTTCATGTGTTGCCTGTTGGGTGCCAGAAGGCACACATCAGACTTTTTTTTACTTGTTAAGAGTAAGATGTGTTCCTGTGTAATAATCAGCACACACACACATGCACATATATATACATACAGAAACCATGACACACACACACATAGTGCTGCTCCTGGAGCTATAGCATAAGTGTGGCCTCCTATGCAACATTTCATGAGACATCCACTTAATGCTAGAACTAGTGCAAATTTTCAGAGGAAAAAAGATATTGTGAAATGTACTCATAAACAATGAGTAGCTGCACTAAAAGAAGCTGGTATAGGTATGATACTGATGCTTCTTCCTTCCAGTTGCCTTCCTGTGGCTGGGAGCAGAGCTATATTAGCTCCTTAGGGACATTAAAAGTTACCTTGTTTAGGACCAAGCTCCACAGAAGTGGCTGCCTTCAGGATCTCTGCCACTGCTCTCCTTGTGTACAGGATGGTGGAGGCACTCATGTCCACCCTGATGCTCTTGCGGTCGGAGGAGAGGTTGTTGAGGACCAGGACCAGGTTAATGTCTTTGCCAAAAA
The DNA here is from genome assembly GCF_015832195.1 of Motacilla alba alba. Lineage (NCBI taxonomy): Eukaryota > Metazoa > Chordata > Aves > Passeriformes > Motacillidae > Motacilla > Motacilla alba. Next base: position 7,100,360 of record NC_052035.1, on the reverse strand, counting down.
CTGGAGGTTCAGCCAGCTTGAATTTCCCAGCGATGCCAGGGTTCCTCATTGTCTCTGAAGATCTTCCCCCAGGAGAGTCTGTGTGTCCTTCTGTGACACTTATTCCCAATATCTTACCCAAGGCCTTTCTATAGACTCGTCTTTCCTCAGAAGAACCTGGAGGAAACAGGGAACCAAGTAAAATTCTACTTTTCTTGCAAATGCACTTCCTCTGTGTAAAGGTTTTCAGACCAGTACAGGGTATCAGCATCACTCAGAAATATGCAATACCTAAAAGCTCCCTGTATCTTCTTTAGGCTCCATTCAGGTTTTCCACAGGGGAAATACCATGGCAAGGTGAATAAATCACTAAAATTAAATATGGTGCATTTGTATTTGTTTAGAAGTCAGATTTCTTTTTCTCTGGTCAGAACATGCAGTAATGTGCTAAGTGATACTCTGCTGATCTGATGGCAGCCAGCCTCTGTTTTAAATATGGTTGCACTAAAACACTGAGGAGTGAAACCCAGAGGGTTTGTTTGCCTTGGGTAGTAAAATGTATTTTATAGCCCTGTTTTGTGTATGCATTAAATTTTACATTTCTGTGGAAGGGACTAAAGTATATTTTGTATTGTCCCTTAATAAGGAAGCTACTGAATGCAGAAGCCCAGAAATATAACACCCATTGTATTAAGAAAGTAATCTGAGCACACTGGCAGAAATATTTTCTGAAGGCAGGGGAGAGATGTTTAAGCCAAGCAGGTTATCCATGGCAGCTCCCCAGCACCAAGGATTCAGTAGGCAATAATAGGAGATCCCTGGTGCTAATTCCTCTACCTTCTGGATATTTGTAGTTAGCAGTGATATCCACACGGCCATTGCTGCCCACAGCTTTGGTGCTGATAGACCTGCCGATGATTTCAGTATCACAATAAACTCTTTTCTTGCTCCCATCGTTGTACACAATCCATCTGTTGCAGTCGGCGTTCACCTCTGAGTACACAAACAAGGTGTCGTAATCCAGGTTTACTTCACCTTCTTTGATGGCTAAGACAGATGCAGGGCCACACTGAAAAATGCCTTAAATGTAAAAAAAAAAAGAAAAAAAAATAGGTTAAACTTTATTAGTTGTGCTCAGTTTGGAGAAGGACTCTTAAGTCAGGCTGAGAGCTAAGGCTGTTACCTCTGCTTTGTTCTTGTGGCGTTGCATCTAAAACCTGCCACCCATTGTATGCCCTTCCCAGGTCTGGGCGAATGAACCAGCTTTCATTCCAGACATGATAATCCCTGGAGACAAAGAACAATGTCTAAAAAGAACAACAATATAGAGTAGTCATGCAAACTTCCAATTGGAGACGAGTAGTGGATTTAAAAAAAAATAAATTTCTAAACTCTAAACGGAGACACAAAGTGTCAAGTTACAGTACCTCTTTCAAAGGGCAGATTTACTGCCTGCTTTTGAGGTATAGACCTCAGGGCAGGGAGGGAGAAAATAATGAAGTATGTTGTTTGTTTGTTTTCCAAATGGATGTCTGCAGTATTAATTTAGATGGTTGTTTTACATTTTGCCCACTCAGTTGCTTTTGTACTACTAGTGTTCATGTTTTTAGGTCTCCTAGATCCTCTCTACTGTTGTTGTTGATGAGATGGAAGAAATTATATTTACCATGTGGAATCCTTGCTGATATTAAGACTCCTTCCAGAGCTGTCATAGTACTTATCGATACTCAGGTTTCTATCCACGTCATGGGCAGAGTTAAAATTTGAAACCAAACGAGTTGGAATCCCCAAGCACCTCAAAACTGAAATATATTTTATAAAAAAACAAACGAGCAAGAAATGCAACACAACCCACACAGCTTTAGTTCAATGATTACAAATATCTGAGAAACAAAGTGTCTAAATATTTTGTGATTCTTCAGCATTAATGGTCTTCACAGTACTGTTCCTTTTGTAGAAATTATTGCTTTGTAGTTTTGATAAAACCAGAGGTCCTAGATGCCTCCATTTCACCCCAGCCCTCTATCCTGACAGCTTACCTGTGCACATGACACCTGCAAAAACCCAGCACTGGCCATACTGAACTGGTCTGTAGTTGTCCTGGCGCCACTTCTTGAGGATCACCACGCTGCCATCCCATCTGGAGGGGTTCTCATGCGAGTGGAAACTTCCCTGCCACTTCCCCAGGAGAACTCCATTGTCGTTATCATTTCCATTGATCTAAAGAGAGGCCAGTGGACAGAATGCACAAAATGAATTGTCTGCAATGCACTGGAGCTCATTCTGTTGCTCATGGCTGAGTCTCAGTGGGGCTTTCTGCTCACTGCTGTGGGGTTGGGGTTGAGTTGTCCATTCCTTACCATAGAACTGATGACTCGGCCCACATATTTGGGATCTCCTCTCCGGGACACATCCATGGCTGGGTCCTGACGGTAGTACAGGCTCAGATCAAGCATGGTGAGACAGATGTTTAGGAGGTCTTGAAACTGTGATCAGATAAGATACTTTTTAAAGAAAACGGATGGTTTCGCAAGCAGAATTAAAGGAGATTTTACTGCAGTTCCTCCCTTCTGAGATATCCCAGCCCAAAAGTGATAGGGACAGTGGGGCTCACTGTGAGCAAACCACAAGTAAGGCTACCCAGGTTTGTGCAGTTATTATATAAACAGCAAATAATGATAAGATAAATGCTGTTGGAGACAGAATGAGAGTCCACACAAATTCCTTGTGACTTACCTGTCCATAATACCACCCTCTTGCTTCAATGTACCTTGCATTGCCCACAAAGATTATTCCATTTTCATTTAGAACATATTCTTGTCTCTCGTTTTCATTGGACATGTAGACATCATCTCCTGAAAACCAAGTTGGGCAGGCTTAAAGCTGAGGACACCAGCAACCTTTCAGAAACATTTTTGTCCTGATTTAGCAAGGAGAAAACTTCTATTTGCAAAATAGAATTGTTACAGCTCCATGAAGAGGTGCAGTTCAGAGGTAATGTCTGTTGTTATATATGGCCAGGGAAGGTGTGGGGGGTGAAAGAAGGATCCATATTATATTACTTAACTTTTTTCCCCTACTTTTAGTGTAGCCTTGTGTATTATCTAAATGTTCCCTGTCCGCACACTGTTATTTTGTGAGGAAGATAGACAAAAGTCCAGGCTAGCTCATCACATTTTTCTGTCTTCTCAGGGTAGTTAGAAGTGGAACAGATCTAAAAAGATTTGAAAAGAACGACACAGATGACATTTTTCTCTTTTTTTTCTAGATGTATTTGTCTTGTTTTAAGATTCCTATATGAAGACCTTTTCTTGCCTGATCCAAAGTCCTATCAGGAATGTTATTAGGATAACCTGCTCAGCCATTCACTTGGAGTTTATTGTTCCTCATTGTTTTTCCAAGTTTATGACACAGTATTTAGCTGCTGTGAAAGCATTGGTTCCCACAGAGGTTTAGATTGTTTTGGTTACTCTTTAGGTAGCAATATTTGCTTAGCTATGCTTTTAATTCCATAATGTTTAAATATATTTTCTGAAAGATTCAGGATTGCAGGAAATACATACAAAAAGATCAGCTTTTCTATTTTATTGAATCAACTTCTTTATCTTCCTATAGGAACTTCCCATCCTTCCCTTCCTGCAAATAAAAAATTGCAGTTTATTTTAAAAATTGTATCATGTGATATAAATCTATTTTTGCGGTTGCTGTCCACACTTTAAAAAAAATAATATCATCACTGTTGATTCCTGAAGTTTTGGGGTAGCATGGACATGGAGACCTGTGTGCAGTTTCAGCTGCTGCCCTTCAAGGTGTGGACCAGTTGGAAAAAGTGGGAGGAGCAGTAAGAATGCTCAGCATTCCTAAAAATCTGAAGTATGAATTAACTCAGAATTATTTAAGGTAGGAAGCAAATGGGGGCAAGGAACGGGGCAAGCATTGTAATTAATTCCAGAAATTCTTGTGATGGGGCAGGGGGAAATAAAATCTATTCTTGGAGTCTATCATACGTAGGATGAGAAATTATATACTGAAGTCAAAGCAAGAAAGATTTGGTTAGTTAATAGGATAAAGATCTAATAGAAAGGCTTGTGCTTTATTGGAGGGAATTGCCAGGGGAGGTGCTGGAGCTTCCCTAATGGCTGGTCATTGAGAAGGAATTCAAGACCTCTCAGGAATGACCTAAGTGCTGAACTGAACCTGCCTTAGAGCCCTGGTGTGGGACTAGATGACTTTCTAAGATCCTTCTAGCCTTGTGATTTTATTATTCTGAGCAATCTCAATGTCCTTGTATAATCACTTGAAGAAGATTTTTTTTCCCTAAGGTTTATGTGCTCTCAATAAACCTTTATAGCTTACTAAACTAGAATTTTTTTTTTTTGGTCCAGAAGATTTTTCACGTATTAATTTATCCTAGTAACCCTTCACTGAACGTGGTTTAATTCTTGTCATCTCATCCAATGGCATTAACATTGAAATCTGTACAACTATTTTCTCTTATACAGCTGAAGATTGCATTTTCCTTTTTCGGGACCATTTCACTTTGGTTCTTGTTCTTTGATTAACAAAGCCTTTCACATCCTTCATGATTTCCAGGTGATAAGTCTGTCACTGAAATCATTGTTATTTCTCCCTAGAGGTGTGGTTTTTTTTATTTCCTATTATTATATCTTATTTCTTCTCACCTTCTCCATTCTCTAAGGTCAGCCAGTTATTTCTGTGTGTTGTCCCAGCCCATCTGGGCATGGACAGTGCTGTTTAATGTCACTGTACCAAAGTGATGAACTATTTGATCTGAGTGTTTTTTCAGATGACACTTAAGGATCCACTCTCTAATAGCTTTGCTCCAGTCCAGTATTTTTTCTTTTATCTCTAGTCCTGACTGTTTTCTTATAAGTAGGTTTTATTGATATTACAGTTAATGAATTAACTTCTGTATTCCTCAGTTTAAGGACTAATCTCCCACCTGGAACATTATCTACAGACCAGATTTGCCATTTATCCTTTGCCAAGAAAATAAATTTCCCATTTCCCTTCTGCTATGACACTTACAATAGTGGTAACATACCCTCAAACTGAATCTGTTCCTGTTTTTCAGGATCAGGGAGCTATTGCACTCCGCAGAACTTCTTCAGCAGCATCCTTCATTCAGCATTAAGGATACTCCCTTTTATCTGTCAGCAGCCAATGCATCATCTGGTAAGTCTGGAGGACTCTTCCACAAAATCTTTAGTTTAAAATTGTAATGGGCACAGCTTAATTTCTCGGTTTTCATCGGAGAAGAGTTTGGTCTCTTGTGTACCACAGCCACGCTGGTGTTCCAGCTCAGGAGCTGTCACATATTGCTGTCCCTGCAGTGTGGTTTCCATCAATTACAAGTTACACACAAATTATTTTTCAGAGGTTTCTGGGGAGGTTTTTTTCCCTCAGGACTGTGCAGAGATGGTCTGAGTTTCCTGAACATATTTGTATAATTATTTCTGTCTTCCAGGACTTGCTGAGCTAATTAGCAGCTTTTTTCATCTTGGCTATTGACGCATTTCTTAGTGGCTCTTGACTAACACATGGTCATGGAAAAAAATAGTGGATGATTGTGGCTACTTTTCTCTTATAAGCTGTTTACTCACTGGGATGGCTAGGAGTTCTCTTAACACCAGGGTGTCATGTTTGCAGGCTAATCCATGTTTCTAGACTATTGCATAGTTGCAAAATATGAGGTTAGAAATTTGCAGCCTCAGCATGTTGCAGGAGAAATGCAGAAAAGAAAAGTTGGAGCAACAAGAGATGTCCATTTTCAACCCAAAAGAAGAACATGGGAATTGGACAGGAGCCAGCTTTGTGTGCTTGTAGCCCAGATTGCCAACCACACCCTGGGCTGCACCAACAGAGGGATGAGCAGCAGCTTGAGGGAGGGGATTCTCCCCCTTGTCTCTGCCTTTGTGAGACACCACCTGGAACACTGCATCCAGATCTGGGCTTCTCAGCACAAGGAAGATGTGGAGCTGCTAGAGCCTCCAGAGGAGGCCACGGAACTGCTCTGAGGTCTGGAGCCCTCTGCTCTGGAGCCAGGCTGGGAGAGCTGGGGGTGTTCATCCTGGGGAAGGGAAGGCTCCAGGAAGACCTTATTGCAGCCTTCCAGTGCCTAAAGGGCTTATAAAAAGGAGGGAGAGCAATGCTTTACATGGACTGAGAGTGATAGGACAAGGGAAGCTGTTATAACCTAAAAAGGGAGCGATTCAGATTAGCTGTTAGGAAGAAATTCTTTACCAGAGGGCAGTGATGCACTGGAAGAATTTGCCCAGGGAAGCCCTTGTCTACAGAAAAAGTGATCTGCTCAGTTCTGAAGAGCCTGTGATACAACCCCATATGGCACATTGCGTTAGGGTACAAAGGGGGTGGCAGCAGCTTTTTAATGTAGTGAAACCAGATCTCTGAGTGGAGATTGCAGCCTCTGGTGACCCAAAGAGAGACAGCCTGAGGAGCAGCTCTGTGCAGGCAGGAAAGCAACAACGTCAGCTGTGTTCAAGAGCAAGGGCATTGGCACCTACCTGGGCACCAGGGGTTGAAGAGTAACACAAACTGGCCCAGGTATCTGGAGAAGATCTTGTTGCCTGCGGTGACGCGGAGGGTGAGGTTGTATCGCCCGATGACGGCGTTGGCTGGGCTGGAAATGGTGAAGTTCATGGCTGCAGAGTCACTGGGTCCTTGGGCAGCACTCCAGCCACTGCCCCCCGCCTCAGAGAGGCCGAATGCTGCCCTTGTGCGATGAGACTCCGAGGGGGATGGCCCTGCCAGAAAGAAGGAGTCACTGGTTTCCGTCCCAGAGTGTGGTTTCAACATTAACCTCACACTTGGAATGGAGCACTAAAAATACAGGCAGAAAAATCGTCTGTCTAAATAGAATAAGGAGAGAACTGCAAGGAGTAAAGATTGCAGTTCTCTGAGACCGTGGATTAGCTGTGGGCGTGTTACCTATTTCAGTGACAAATCCCAGGCTCTCCCCATTCTGCCTCGGTCTGTTGAAGTACAGGGTGATATTGAAGGCTTGTCCTCGCCTCACAGTCAGCTCGGTGTTGGCATATCTGTCAGTGTGGTGGTTGGCTGCGTTCACTGATGGCTGCCAGCTGATGTGTGTCGGGGTCAGGTCTATAAAACACAAGAAAAGTCATGAAGAAGCAACTGGCATGAGGTCATTTGCTGTTTAGTGGCATGACGAGGTTACTAAGAGCAATTACTTTTTGTGGGAGGAAGTACAACTAAAAAGCAGATGCCCCATTAAATTAAGTCTATTGGTCAATAATGGAAATCTTTCCTTGGGTTTTGCTAAAGAGCCCTCATACAGAGCACTTATGTACTTCCCATACAGGGTTGGATTCTCTTTTACCACTGGACTTAAAAATAAATTTACAGGGGCAAATTGGTGTAATTTCACAGTCAGCACCAAGGAAAGTGTCCCAGTGTCCTGTAGCCCCTCTATGTTTTCAACATATATATTTTTAGGGTCACAGGAATGGCAATTAAGACATCTTACTTTTCCTGCTTAGATCCTGAAGCCATGTGGCCTAGATGCAAGGAAAAATGCGTAGTGAGAGATCAGCTGTCTTATATGGATGAACAAGAGGCATTTGAGGACATGCTGAAGCTTTTGACAAATCAATCCATCTGAATCTAGCTCTGTTCAAAGTGGCAGCTGGACCACTGGAGTTCCTGGTCTAGTAGGGAGTAACTTCATGTCAGAGAAGAATTCTTGCAGTGTGCTTGGAGTTCTCTGATATTGTGTCCTCCTGCACATATGCTGTTATTATGGTCTGTGGTTTAAACCCCATAAAGTGGTTCCTGACACCTCATATGCTAAACTGCCTTGTTGGCAAGCAAATATGAATATGATATTCCTTGCAAGATTGTTTTCCCTTCCCTGTTTTCCTGCCGTGCTCAAACCTGAGCAGTTATGTTGTCTTTGGGAATGCTGAGAAGCACCTTCTGTGTTTATATCTGCCCTGGGAGACTCTACAAAATACACCTGGAGCATTGTGTTTCAAGTTTTGACAAATGCTCAGGGCAAGTACCTTGGTGAAGGCTCTCCCAAGTCATTTTTATTAAAATGTCATAAGTGTCATTGAGTGCAATGAGGTTGAGGGTGGGGGGATTGAGGACAGGATGGGGACACATGACCACCACCATTTTAAAGGGAAATCAAAAGAAAACAATAATAACAACAAAAAGAATAGGATGGAAAGGATGGATTAATGCCTATGCAACATTATTGTAGGGATCTTCAAACAAGCTTCTAGGTCTATACCACAGAGCTTATCAGTGAAATACTAAGTCAGATCTGAAACAATATATCTGCATATTAAACCACAATTTACATCTAATCCTTGAAGAAGAGGTAAAAGTAAAACTAATTCTGCAAAAAAGTGTTATAATTAAATTCAAGGAAGAATTTTTGTTCTGGTAGTTTAAGACCATGAAGAGGTAATGTGAGAAAGTATTGATGGGCTGAAAAGGAGAATTTTTAGCATGAATATATAGCACAACAGCAAATTGCAATTAGCTGCTGCTCTCCCTGCAAAGCTGATTTGTAAATGTTTTTTTCTAGCACTAAATGAGAAAGAACCCTGCTTTGCAATTGCCCAGCTCAATAATCATAATTTTAAACTTGAAAAAGCAGAGATGCTCTCAATTGCTATTTTCCTTTGGTAGGGTTTTAATGTATCTTTGAATTCCCATCTACAGGTTCCATGCTCACAGCTTCATTAGAATGGATTACACAAATTTTGTTAATACCAAGCAAAACACATCTCTGACAAAGCATTTAAAAATGGTGCCTTTTGAAGTAATGAAAATTTGTTTTCTCCTCCTTGTCCCAATATCCCCTGTTTAACTCAAAAATTATTCTCAAACAAGTCTTAATAATAACAACATTAAAACTTTGAAAATGAAGTGCAAGAACAAATTACAATATAAAATTACCTTCAGATAAGAAATCTGAGCAGATACCTACAGGGCACGAATCCTGAGGAAACAGCCCTGAGTAAATATCTGCTGAAGGGAAGCAAATGACTAGCAGAACTCACCTGCCATTCCCTCAGCTTATTAGAATTGCATACAACTTCTACTTTGTTCTTCAAGGATGTCCAAGTCACATCAATCATAAAAAGGAAAAACCCAGCAATCTTTTCGTGCTGTCAGCTGAAATTTGAGAGAAGGGAGAGGTACTTAGCAGTTGTTATTAATACCTGTAAAGTTGTCAAACGAATTAACTGGTTCCTATAATATATGTCAGTCTAATGCCAGAGTTCCTACTCAACGTGGGTGTAATTATGGGAGGAGATACCAAAATTATTTACTCAGAGGAAATGCATGCTCTTGAATCCCAAGACAAGAAGAACTTCCTACAAAGATAATAGGTGTGCCATGAATAAGTTATCTTTAAGGATGAGGAAATGGGGAGCGTGGTGGGACGTAAAAGCTGTCTGAAGGAAAAAGGAGCATTTCCTGATGACTTAACTTCCAAGTTGGTTAATATCACTTCTGGGTTTGTCCAATAGTTGTGGGTTGGTTTCAGAGGGGTTTTTTTGTCTAATATTATCTCCAATACCCTCTGAAAAATAAAATTATAAGCTCCCACTAGAAACAAGTGTCTGGTTACCTGTTAAGTTAGCTCCATATATTAGTATTTCCCAAAAGTTTTATTTCAAAAAGAACTCAAAAACTAATAACCTTGAGTACTTTTTGTCAGCAAAAACTTTAAGCCTGTCTATTTTAACAACCATGACTGTATTTCTTTTTGGGTTTATGAATATATTTTTGTTGTTGTACCATCACTTTGTAAAAGAGTACGAGTAATAAAATTATGTAGTTTTGAAGAGAATTATCTGCTTAAGATTCTGCAGCCCCATTGATCATGTTTTAGCACTCAGTAAAGACTTAAAAATAAGTTAGTCTGAATTTTAAGTTACAGAGAAAGAAAAACCAACTGAAATAACAAAAGTTGAGCTCCAGCAGCTGTTTTTAAGGTTGATTTTACAAGACAGCCTTCTTTGTACCTTTCTGAGAAACTTTGCTTTCCTATTACAAAGACAAAAAGCACTTACTAAATGACAGTCATGCTAGCCCTGTCCCAGAGCCTTTCCCACGAGGCAGCAGTACACCTGGCACAGCACATCTCCACTTACATTATAATTCAGCACTTCTTCCTTCCCTTGGAAGTTTCCAGGATGTTCAGGCTGTCAAGCCTTGTTCCGGGAATCACCTCAAATGGGTTTGATTGCTGTCCAGAGCTACTTCAGTTGGTCTTTTTCTCTTTTCCTTAATTCATATTCCTTGGAAACCATAAGAGCCACAAGCCTCTGATGTTGCCCGGTCTTCACACACGGCCCTAGTGACAAACCGCATCGACCAGTTCTTAAGTTCGGGCGCTCGGTACTTACAGTGATTGCCTCAGATGTTACACATTGCTCCCACTGGCATTTGACTGTTTCCTTTCTTCTTCCGTGCTGCTCACACACGTAATTAAGTCTCAGAACACTTTTTCTGTCTTGGCTGTAACCACCTCCTTTGCCTCTGCATGGCACGCCCACAGTGGTGCTCACCGAGCCACCAGGACCTCTCTGGGACTGGCCTACATCCCAAACTGGCACCTGCCAGTCTCACCTTCACCACAGCAAAGCACCAGCAGCTGCTGTTGCAATCCCTTTGGAATGCAGCAGTCATGGTTCCTAAGTGAGTAATGACTAAACGTTGTCACAGGTGTTTTCCTAGCTCAATTCCACCCACCAGTCATCCAAAATCGTTCAAAATACTTTGTTCCTCTTTTCCCCTTGTATCAGGGTCTTGGAATTGCAGTTCAATTTGCTAACTTTCAGAGAAAACCTTTTAGGTTTTATTTATCTCCTTTATAATTTTTTCTACTGTTCATTTCCCCAGAGTAACTAAATGCACCTTACAATTGTCTTGTCAGTACTTTTTGCTACAAAGAGGCAAGCAATTTAAATTCCACAAAAAAAACCTCCCATGGCAGAATCTCCTCCATCAGTCTGTATTGGAGTTGTCTTTTACTCACACTCATTAACTTCATGTGTAGGGACTGTTGCTGGATTTAAAGGTTTCTCTCATTTCTGCTCATGCAATTCACTTGGCTTTAGCACAATCTGGGTGTTTCACACACACAAGAGATGTAAAAAGAAGTCATTTAGTGTATATCTGCATTCTAAACTCAAGGCTGTGCTCAAGCTTGAACTTCTGCTGTGGTTTACTGTAGCCCAGAGGAGGCCACAACATGATCAGAGGGATGGAGCTCCTTTCCTGTGAGGAAATCCAAGGGAATTTGGTTTCTTCAGCCAGGAAAAAAAGAATTTGGGTGATCTGATTGTGGCCTGCCAGTACCTGAAGGGAGCCTACCAGGAAGATGGAGAGAGACTTGTAACAAGGGTGTGGAGTGAAGGACAAGGGGGAATGCTTCAAACTGACACAGACTAGGTTTAGATTGGATATTAGGGAAAAAATAATCTCTGTTAAGGTGCTGAGGCCCTGGCACAGGTTGCCCAGAGAAGCTGTGGCTGCTGCATCCCTGGAAGTGTCCAAGGCCAGGTTGAATAGAGCTCTGAGAAACCTGGTCTGGTGAAAAGCCTCCCTGCCCACAAGAGGGGCATTGGAACCAGATTATCTTTGGGGTCCCTTCCAACCCAAGCAGTTCTGTGAATCTGTGATTTACACAGTGAGACCTCTTGGCAAGCCTTGAGGAACACCAGGAGAAAAGAGGAGGTACCACTGTGGGCTCCTTGCACAGCCTCTCTGTAGCTCATCCCATTTGATGTCCAGCGTGGTCTCACACTGACATCCTGTGATGGCAGCAGGAAAACAGGGTGGCTGCAAGTGCTCTGCTACAGCAATTTTGCTGGCTACAAGGACAAAAGAACTTTATAGCCACCCTGAGCTTGGGCTCCTCAACAGTGAGAAGTCCTCGTGACAAGTCACAGTACCCTGTTTAGTGTGGTGGAAGCTGGGGTACAGAATTAAGATTTTATTGCTTCCTGGCCCAACAGTGCCAGAGCAGCAGCCTGTCTTTCCCTCCTCTTCACCTACACAGTCGTTTTCAGTCAGAGCTTGAGTTACTGTTACACAGTTATTGCCCATAAACCAAGGCACTCACTGGGCTACACCTACTTCACTGGAACCAGCCTCCCATAAAGGGTTGAAGTTTGCTTTACTAAACTCAAATCTAAGAGCTGACACAATCTATAGGGAAGAATTCCTAACTCTTCTCAAGTAAAAATACCCTCAGACTTAAGATTACCCTGCCTTTTATTCCCAAAGAAGACTTTCAGCAAGTTCAAAATATCAACATTCTAAAATATGTACAAAATATGTACGCTGAGCTGGGCAATTACCCCCATGTGTTTGTTGAATGGCTCTCCAATTGGACACCACCCAAATTCCTGTTGAACATGTCCTGTACCTCATTTGGTCACTGTGACTTACCAAAAAAACCCCAACCCCCCCCCCCCAAAAAAAAAAAAAAAACCCAAACAAAAAAAAAAACACCAACCCACTAAACAGAAAAAAAAGAAACTGTCAGGATAGTTTGTAGCAAAGAAGACAAAGCTAAAAAACATAAATTGTGCAAGTCATCCTCACTATGTTGTAGTATCACAGTTTCAGTAAGGAGAAACACTTTGGAAGTGTATAAAAGTCCTCTGGATAAGGCTTTTAGTAAGTAACAATGAGTTTATGAATGTGTGTGCAGAGGCATCTGGAGCCAGGAGGAATTAATTCCAAAGAAAGCCAGACATAAATCAAAGACTCTCTAAGTAGAAGGTAAAATGTTCTTTTTAATAACATGGATATTCACAATAGTAAATGAACAATAAACCATTACTCAGTTTATTTAAAATTACAGTGTAAAATTGCAATGATATGGTGTTGGTGACCCTTTATCAGAGGAAATGAAGATTTGTTTTGCTGATTATCTCATTGTTTTCTATACAAGATTTCTTGTCACATTTTGTTCAGTTTATACACACACAGACCACTCCTTGTATATCTTCATGTTAGTTAATCACATTTACCATCTTAAAGGTCTTGATATCTGCAAATTTATCACAGGAGAAATTAACAAGTAGATGTTTGGGACCCGCCTCAGAAGGGATAAGTTTGAACTTGGTACTGGATTTCTCACTGGCTTTCAGTGGTGGTATGCTAAAAAAAAAAGGAAACAGAGGGAAAATATAAGTCAAAAACAGGCTCATGCATCATGCTTCAGTTTCTTCACTCATCACCTTCCACCTGGAGTAAGAACTTTTATCACTTCAAAGTAAGATGGCCATGAAAAGACCACACATGGCTTGACTATCTAATAAGTATTTAAAGACTCAAATCCATACATTAAAGGCTCTCACAAATTCATTATGCAGTAACCCAGATAAGCCCTCAAAGGGGGGCATAATAATATGTGTGATAAGATTTCATGCAGAACAGAGGGTGTAAAACACATCATTGAATGATTGCAAAAGAATAACCAGAGACCATTCAGAATGTTAATATCAGCTCTTGAATTAGAATGCAGTATAGCACCAAGGGAACCTCAGTGTTTACAGAGCAGGAAATTCTGAATGCAAGTTAAAATGTTTTACACCGTGTGTTTTGTAACTCCTGGAAACTTGTTCATGTTTTTCCCTTACCCTGACATATTGTCTTGTCTTGCCTGAGGATAAAATTGTGTAGGATAGACAACAGGAGGTTGGTAAATTCCCTCAGGAGAGCTTATAAATGATGGGATGAACCATTCCTAATTGCTCAAGTGCAAATGGCAATGTCAGGTTGCTGTGTTTGTTTGTTTGTGTTTGTCTATGCATTCAGCTAAAGAGCATGTTCCTGTATCCCAGGTATTTTCCAGAAATAACTGCATTTGTGAGGATATGCTGAAATTTTTGTGCAGTCTGAAAATTTAATCTTTTTGTTCCAATTATGAAATACTGAGGGAAAAAGGGCAGAAAAATTACAAAATCACCAAAGCATATAATAGGCAACTGGGATCTATACTAAAAAAAAAAAAAAAAAAGGGTATTTTATTCCAGTCTTCTCAATCACTATCTCAACATCATCAAATAGTTTCCTGACTGTGCTTACTAATCTCCCAAGATAACTATTTTGTAGAGTTCTGAAAGCAGAGCTTGAAAATTAGTGTGCCTGTAGCTCTCATTTTGGAAAAAGCTGCTTGTCATGGTTTAGTCTGTTCTTCAAAAACTATCCTCCTCAAACTGTGATCTGCTGTATCTGGAAAAGCTGAGCATGGAGCAGACCTGGCTTTGTGCTTTTCAGAGGTCCCACCCTTTGAGATCACAAGCTGTGTCTAAGCTGTATTAATTTTGTTCCCAAAGCTGAGACACTGCTGTATCTGCTTTTTACATGTATTTCTACCTGTTGGACATAAATACAACTTGTTTACAATGCTGTGCACCCAGACTGGCACCTGCAGTCCATTTAATAAAGTGAAAAAAATATCCTGGTTGATATATGCTGTAATTTGGGTAAGTATGGACAGAAATAGTTGTGAATCCTATTGTTGGCCTTTGATCATAACAAGAAGGTGCAACCTGTCTGGCCTACAGCAGGATAAACAGCCTCAGCAACATTTATAGCTTGGGTAAGCATGATTTTTTTCTCTGGAAGTGTGTGGTCCTGCTAGATAGGCAGGAAAACAAGTTCTGTCCAATTATGACAGCAATTATTTTGACCTCCCAAACCATGGAGCCAAAGCCCAGCCTAGATGAAGAGCTGGTTCATCACTGTGTGCTCATAATCTGTGCCTCCCAGCTTACAGCTAGAAGAAAATGATGTCTCATCCCACAGTTCAGTTCCAGCTCATCCATGCCCACATTCTTGTGTGTTTGATAGCAGGAGATGTTTCTGGCACTCACCGTAGCTCCAGGATCCCTTGGAGCAGGTCGCTGCCCTCCACCTGCAGCACACAGTCTTTCACCTCCTCATTGATAGGATTGGTAAATGCCACCTCCACAAACACCTCTTTGTTCACTTTTGCTTCACCAAGTACCTGTGCAGAGAAAATGCTTGTGAGGCCAGGTTCTCAGTGTTCTTTTCTAGCTGAGCCTTTCCAGGAGTCAGAAGAGGAGATATTATGAGAGGCTGCAGTGAACCATGGCAGAATTTTTGAATGTGAGCAGAGCATTTCTTTCAGGGAACAAAGTGCTCTCAAAGAAGTACCTTTCCCTTTTCTCTGCCTCTGCAGTTACAACAAATGGAATTTACCTGTATGTCGATGCCAGGATTGTCCAGGGTGATGTTTCTTTTCACAAGCACTTGAATCCCATCTTCTACATGACATAAAGCTGTGACCTGGATTGTTTTGTCTGTAGTTAACTGCTGCTGGTATTCAGGATACTTTATCTTAATGGGAAATTGTTTTTCTGGAAGGGAAAAAAAAAAGGAATTGGTACACGCTTTTATAAGCCCACAGAGCTTCACATCCAGCATTAGTATTTTCCTTTTATGCTTGGACTTGGACTAGGAGGGCCTTCAGCCATCACTGCCAAAATTAATTAATTAATTAATGCAAATCTATCTGTTTGCTTTAGATAGATAGTGATTTCTTTATTGTTATCCCTTCTCCATTCACTATTCCTGTATTGTTTGGCTTGTTCTCCCCCCTGTTGCTCTGAAAGATGCAACAGCTGGAGTTTAAGGAGTTTCCTGGTACCTCTCCAGAAGTTAAATTACATATTAAAGAAATGAATTATTATTTCTGCTTCTCGCTAATGCCTTGAATTCTAAGATTAATACAAGACAGTGTCAGTTGTGATTCAATGATCTTTCACCTCATGTTGGAGATGCTGACACATCTCTTAACCCAGGCTCCTAATAGTAACATTTTCCAAAATGTGAAAAGCACTTGGGGACATGGCAGTGTGAAACATGCCTCGTTAATGCATGTGTAATGTAATATTTTTCTCAGCCTTTTCTACCCAGGGATTTAGGATTGCAGTTTGTTAGAGCTTTTTCCCCCCAAGCTGAGCAGCCTCCAATGCCCTTTTACAGATAAAACCATTATGATTAAAAGGTATTTGAAAAATTACCTTCCTTTGGGGCCAGAGTGACAGATATGGAGTCCTTCCAGATCTGATTAACTCGTCTTCTAGTATACAGAGTACTCCATGCAGTCATATTTACATTTACAGTCTTAGCATCAGACTGCAAATTTTCAAGAACCAGAAGGAGGTTGAGATCTTTGCCAACTTCTAAAGAGCCAGCCACCTTGAATTTTCCTGAGATGTCAGGCTTCTGTTCAACTTCCTCCTGTTTTGGTGCCGTAGGATCAAATTTATCCTCAAGTCCTAGCTTCTTACGGGCCTTTTTAAAAATCTCTCTTTCTTTTGCAGAGCCTGTCAGGGAGAACCATGAAAATTATCCTCAACAGTTAGCATGCATCTCTTATTTTACATGGCTGCTAGAGAGAAGCTAGCCAGGAGATAGTGTCTGTGCTTAGAGATAGACAAGCCCTCTGTTTTCCACAGCCATACCTCATTTTCTGCATCTGCAGTCAGTAACATCACTGTCCTTCTAATAACATGTTTTTAAACATAAAGTCGTAAGTCTAAAGTTCCTCCTTTCCCATTTCTATCCCTTTTTATGGCTATAACATTTAGAAATGTGAATTCTTATTTGCTAGCACAGAGGAAGGCCCAAATGTTGGGGAAGGCTGATGGCACTGTGTGGTGGGTTGAGTGTGGCTGGCAGCCAAGCATCCACCCAGCCCCTCACTCCCCTTTTCCATAGGAGGGGAGAAGGCTCGTGGATTGAGGTAATGACATTTTAACAGGAGAAGCAGAAGCTGCTCATGAGCAAAGGAAAAAGAGAAACATAACATGGGGATGATCAGACCTGAAGGACTGGGAAGGTGCTGTGCTCTTGCCCCTTTTGAAAGAGTTGCTTTTCCTGGGCCTAAGTGTGGATTTAGCTCAGGTTCCTGCAACAGACCTTTTATCCTACAGACAAATAACTGGGCTGTAGCCTAATTCTCACTAAGCAGAGGCAGACTGCATGTCAGCAACAGGCAGAGGGAACAGTGAACACTTTATTTGGAGATAACTTGGATTTGACTTATTTAGGTGCCACAAAGCAGCTCCATATCAGAAAGGGCAAGGCGGCTGTTTGGTTTTTTTTGCTCAGTACCTTTTCTCCCCTTTTGTGTAGGAATTTAATAAATCAAGTGTAAATTCTGCTCCTACTTTATAAATGCAGTAAGAGACTCCTAACTGAAAATTTATATACTTTTTGGGAATGAAGCAGCTGTGATCAGAAGAACCAGTGGGTTTACTTACCTTCCTCATATTTATAATCCCTGGTGACATCTACACGATTATCTCTACCAACTGCCTTTGTACTGATGGAGGCACCAATTTCTGTAGACTTAGAGAAGATCAAAGTTTTCTTTCCAGTTGCAGAGTCATAATTCCAGTACATACAGTCTGCATTCACTTCTGCAAACACAAATGGGCCGTCGTAGTCCAGATCTACTTCTCCTTCTTTGATGGCGTGTTGTGAGGCAGGACCACACTGATAAATTCCTACAGCATCAAGGAAAAGGAATTTAGGCACAATCTTTGACAGTAAGCAGATTATTAGACAGATATTTATCACTGACTCCTGAATTGCCCAGTGCTGCTGTTCCATTCAAGCCCTTTCATCCACATAAACCCTCATACAAGGCCAGTCATCAAGGTATCTTGTGTTTATTCTGAAAGTACACTTGATTTATTTTATATTATCCCTTAATTTTCAATAGCATTTGATACCTACATTGGAAATATAGGAATTGCTGTAAAAATTGCTCCTGGAATTCTACTTTCTTTCTTGGCATCCACAGATGATCTGAAGCTTTTCTAATGCAACCAATGAAGTATTTTCTTCTGCAACTGTTTCTGAGCAGATTGACAAATTGCTTTTACAGTGATTTTTCTTTTTCCTTCTCTCTAAAAGTGACTGATTTTATAAATTTTCAGCATTACTCCTGAAATAAAATTTGTGTACCTCCACTTTCTTCTTGGGGAGTTGCATCCAGAACTTGCCATCCACTGTATGAGGGGCCCAAGTCGTTGCGTGTAAACCAGCTTTCATTCCAGACATGGAAATTCCTGTGTGCAAGAATGAACTAAGTAAGCTACTAGTATGTATTTATGGATTCCTGTCCACCTCCTTTAATCAGCCATCTTAGTTATGTGGATTAAATGCCTTTATTTGCACAGTTCTTACCTGAGACTCACCCTTCTACCCTGACCCTTAATACATTAACTAGAAAGGTGCTGAAAATTGCATTGGGGAAAAATATAAATGTTCAAGGGCAGAAAACAAATTGGTGAAGTTATAAAAAACGCCTTGAGCCTATTCTTCTCCAAAAACTTGGAGCCAGTGCACCTCCTTAGTTTTAGCTTTAGGTTTCCTTCTGGCACAATGCTACAGTTCTACATGTCACATGTAAATAAAAAGGGTCCAGAACAAGAAGGGGAGTAAACAAGACAGAAACTGGGGGACTACTTCTGCTCTTTGCTGAATGCAAGCTTGTTTGAGCTGCTTTTGATGCTTAATAGAGACAGTAGTTAAATTACTTTCACTGCAAATGATGCCACTGCAAGAAAGCTGGTTCTGTTGAACTTTCACAGTTTAATGTGAACTGGTTCTGAAGAATAGTTTCAAACTAGGTTAAGTTGCCTCTGTTTGATACATCCAGTGCAATATTGTATATTTTCAGCCATCTGTGGCATCACAACTGTAATTTTGCCTGCCCTGGCTTCAATTAGCTGTTGTAATTAGTGTCACAATTCTTTGTTTAACTGAGAAAGGGTGAAAAAACCAAGTCTTGTAGTATTATTCTGTAGTATTTTTTATTGATCCTCTGTGTGTGTGTAGTAGTTTTAAGGCAATTTTTCAGAAGATAAAGCATTTGTCATTGGAATCTATGCCCTGGAGACACTGTAGATATTGATAAGCTCTACTATTAAATATTGAGGCTTACCACACGCTGTCAGCTCCCCTCTCCAAATGATTTCCATCTGCATCATAAAACTCATCCACACGCAGATTTCCATCTGCATCGTGGGCAGAACTGAAGTTTGTAATTGTACGGGTGGGAATCCCCAGACATCTAAGCACTAAAGAGTGAAGAGAAAGCCACAGTCAGAAAGCAATATTTCTGCAGGTTTCATCTAGCATAGTAATGTGTTCAAAGGCTTCCATATAGGAAGTAATATTAGTGCTTCTTTTAATAGAATCTGTGCAATGTCAGTCATGTGCGTGACATAAAACATACCTGTAGTCAATACTGCTGCAAAAACCCAACATTGTCCATATTTAACAGGTTTGAATCCTGATTTCTTCCAGCTTTGCAGGATTTCACCACTTCCTGTCCAGCTGGTGGGATTTTTACCACCCTCATATTTTCCACTCCAGTTTCCTAGCACCACCCCTTGGTCATCATTGGCGTTGACCTGAGAAGATATTCACTAAATTTATGATGAGGTAGATTAAGAGTTTACAACCTGTCTGAAAGGAGCCTGGGAGTTACAGCAAATGCCATATTGAATTTGAGCCAACAGTGCTCTCTCATCAAAAAAGGAAAGCTCACAGTAGGCTGCACTGGGGAAAGTGTGACCAGGAGGTTGAGGGAGGTTGTTAACCTCCTTCAGTTATCCCTAGCAAGGCTCTGCCAGCAGTCCTGTCTCTAGTTTTGGGTCTCTCATCTCAAGGGGATGTTGAGACACTGAAGAGAACCCAGGAGGGAGGGCCGCAAGACGGTCAGGGGTCCTGCATCACACAATCTACAGGGAGAAGCTGAGGGCACTGGCCTAGTTCTGTCTGGTTAAGGAGGGTGGGGGTGATGTAAAACCAGCTTACACCCATTTCAATGTGTGTTCTAACTAATCTTTCTCTTTTATGTACCAAGAGGCAACAGCAGAAAGCTGTAGCTTGGGAAAATCATATTTGACATAAGAGGCAAATTCCTCATTAGGAGGGTAGGGCAGCTCTGGACTGGTCACCCACAGAGGCCACAAACCCTCCTTCCTAGGAGAGTTTCAAACCAGCCTGGCAAATCCATGGCTGAGCTGATCTAGTACCTAGTAGTTCCACTTCAAATGGGTGGCTGGACTAAAGACCTTCAAGGAGCTGTTCCCTCAACCACCCCAATCTTATATTTTCAGTTTGACTACTGGATATCAACGTGATAAAGTATCAGAACTATCCCAGAGGAGATAAACCTGGTGGGCTCAGATCAGATGACCACGTAGCCCACACTTCACCACCCACATGGTCTGCTGCATACAGACAGTGGCCTAAAATTCTCTATGAAGAGAATATTCATATTTACTTTCCCTGACTACTTTTAGAGGACACAATAGTTTAGTTTGCACTTTGTGAAGCTGTTGCTTACCATGGCACTGAGAACACGGCCCAGGTACCTGGGGTCATGTCTGTGAGATACATCAGTGATAGGGTCCTGACGGTAGTATAGGCTTCGATCCAATATGGACAGGCAAATATTGAGGATGTCTCCTTGAAACTGTGATATAGAAAGAAATCAGTGTTTTGAAAACAGAGATTACTAAAAATCAGGATGCAGACAGCCATATTATCGGTGATATTTTTGCCCAATGTCCAGGAGGAGTGATGAGGAGGACTCAATCTTATCAGAAGGCTAATTAATTACTTTATTATACTATGTTATTCTATATTATATTACACTATATTACATTACATCTAAACTGAATCTGCACAAGCACCCAACTCAACTGCCCAGAATCTTGTGACTGTCTGCTGACCCACAGTCTGCACACGCTTGGCCCTGAGAGGCCAAGGAAACAAACCACCATCACTCTGGGTGGACAGTCTCCATATTGCATTCTGCTTTGGCACAACACAGGAGCAGCAAATGACATAAAAATTGTTTTGATCATTCTTTTCTTTGCTTCTTTCAGGTTCAGAGAATGTGAATCCCACATCATATTAGTGTTCAATGGGGTTTTTAAATCACTGATCGAAGAGCTGCAGAACTCAGCCAGGCATTACCATGTAAAACTGTGGCCATAACAAACTCTGAAGATCAGAACTCACAGAGCTTTCAAAAACTTGGAACTTGGACTTGAGGCCTCAGCATTGCTACAGTACTTTACTAAGTTAAGGCTACAAAGTCTTAGTAAAGATATTAATGTTTGTGCTGGCTGCTCTTCCAAGGCAGAACAGGGAATAATAAATTACAAATCCTCATATTGATCAGTGAAACAGGGCTTGGCACAAGTGCTGATTGCAACACCAGAGTCCTGCACTTCAGAGATGTATGCAATGAACTGGAAAAAGCAAATGACCCAGTTCATGCAAAAACAATGTCTGGTGTTTCAGTGCTACATTTACCTGGCCAAAGTTCCATCCAAAGCTGCTGATATGATTTTTATTGCCTGCAAAAATGATGCCAAACTCTTCTAGCACATATTCCTCACACTCAGCCTTGTTAGGCAGGAACACATCATCACCTGAAAAACCAAAACAGAGAGATGTACAGATACGACAGGCAAAATAAAACAAAACCTCAGGAGTTTTGCTCTATAAGGCAAGAGCTCTCTCGATCTATAAGGGTGCTTGCAGATATCCACCCTTTGCTGTTCTTGGTGCTATAAACAGATTGTGAAACTCAGGATCTACAATTAGAGAAAGGGGTGGGAGGTGTCTGAGTGAAGATGGAGGTGTGACACTGCCAAATCTGTGAGAAAATGGTAAATATGACTCTTTTCCTGGTTCTGCAGAGGCCAGACACACTCTTCTAAACTTGTGCAGAAGTAGGGTAGCTCTGTCCAAAGCAGAACCTTATCTTTTAGAGCAATGAGCTCTCCAGTATGTGCATGCTACAGAGCTGATTCTATGTACCAGAAGGTCCTAAGAAACTGTTAGACACCTTTTTTTGGTCACTGATCCCTTATGTTGTCAATTTTCAGCTGCTATATTAAGGTATAGATCAAATGGAGAAGCTGCAAATATGAATGAAGCTAAAAGCAACATAGGTCTTTAGAGGAAATTTGACATATTCATACCTGAAGACCAAGGGTTAAAAAGCAGAACAAAAGTGCCAAGACTTTGTGGAGAGGAGCTGCCAGTTTGGACACTCAGCCTGTAACGTCCAATGACAGCATTGTGTGGGCTGGAAATGGAGATGCTCACAGAGCTGGAGCTGCTGGACTGCAGAACTGCACTCCAGCCCTCCTTGCTCACGGTGCTGGAGATATCAAACGTGGCCAGGGTCTTGGTCGCCTTTGAGGGTTTTGGACCTTTCAAGAGAAACAAATAACAGTTTTTTCCCATGCCGTGCTGAAATAGAGATTTAGTCATCAATGAACTCAGCAGGGATGTAACCCTCCCATCCCTCCCCTCAGGTGAATTTGTGCCATATATTGGCAACTGGAGGAAGCTGTGGCTGCTGGCTGGGGTAGGAGTAATACAACAAACACCTCACACAGTTCCATGGCTGTGGGAATGAGCACGTTGGCTCTGAGGTGTTCTCTCGCTGCTCTGTAGTGCAGATTGGGCCAGGAGAATGTCCTGAGGCAGCATTACTCTCCCTGTGAAAGAAGCTGGGGGCCATACCTGTTTCTGCAATGAATATTAAGTTTTGCTCAGGCCGTTCTGTTCCATTGAAGGTGATAGTGAAGGCCTGTCCTCTCCTCACAATCAGTTCTTCACTAGAAAATTTACTTGTGTGGTGTTCTCTTGCATTTTCTTTCAGATGCCAGTCGGTACTTGGCTGCGTTGCAGCTATGAAAAATGAGATGAGCAGAAAAGCTTGAGGGTACACCCAAAGAGGAAGAGCACAAACACACTCTGAAGAATTGCTTATTACTTTCTACAAGCAACTGGTACCCCTGTGAGGCTTCCACTAAAATTAGAAATAATTTATATGTGAGCATTTTTTAAAAGAGGCTCCATCTTGCATAGGGTGATAGAGGTTATCTGCATAATTAAATGTAGAAGCAGTAGTATACAGGGTACTAAAGATATACCCTGTACTAAATTAAAATCAGAAAGGCATGTAAGAGAAGAGAAACCTGAGAGAATTGAATATTTATGAGTTACTTGGATAAAAATCTGTCTGAACTCTATTAATTCTCCCCTTCTGAGATGGTGTCACCCTAAGACAGGCACAGCCTTGCTGCCTCTGAATGAGAAATAAAGAAACCTGACTGAGCTGAGAAACCCTGGGAATTTTAAGCCATGATGTGGTCTCTAGCCCCGTTATGTGTCACACAGCTGCCACTGTTGGAAGCACCTAACAGGAACATGCTGATGGACACTGGGCTGTCATTTAGCAGGGAAGAGATGGCAGAATTGGAGAGAGAGCACTCCTAAAATATGCTTTGGAATGCTCTTGCATGAGAACTGTGGCTTCAGAGGCCAGAGAATAAAGATCCAAGATTGGCTTGGATCTTACATCATCAGAACCTGTGCAGGGATTTCTAGTAGGAGATGGCTTGATGGTTTAAATGAAATGCAGAAGTGCAGAAGTGCAGAGGAAAAAGATTTTTTCTACCCCTGTGAAGAGGGAGATAGCAAAGAGTAAGAGTTTGGTGCTTCGGAGTGGAAAAATGTTACCCTGTGTCATTACTGAGTAAAAAAATCATCATCCTACATTCAACCAGGTTTCTTAATGTAAAGATTTTTTTACAGCGTGCTCTTAAATTTATCAAGTTCAGACAAGCCTTGAAATAACTACATTGGTAGTTTTAGCAATGTCCAAATGTAGAGGAACGTGGGTTTTTTACAGAATTGAGATGAGAAGCATAGATGATTTTTGAGGAACATACCAACTATTAAAAAAATCCTCAGAAACTCATCAGTGAAGCACATCTATTGTAGAACGAGCTGAGGGCTCAGGGAGTTTTGCCTTTAGAAAGGCAGGAGTTGGAAAAGCGACATGAGACCCTTTATAATCATTATTAAACTGGTCTGTTTGCATATCTAGAAATATTAGCATGTGAGCAAAAAACCCACCACAGCAACAAAGAAACTGCCAAAAACCCCCCAACCCCCCCAGTTTTTGTATCCTCTCTGCCTTAGCTTCAGATTTCAGCCCTCTCTGCTCAGTGTAGCCTTCCTCAGCCTTTGCAATTATACATTCCCAAAGTTCTGCTTTGCTTCTTTCACTTATGTCAGATCTGTCAGTCTGTCATTTGCATTTTTTTTTTGAAAATTCCAAATAGCTGCAGGTTTTCTCTTCTTATTTGCAAAATACTACATTTTTATGTCAGTTAAATACCTGTGCTGCCATATCTCATTCTGACAAGCTTGCTCTTCCCATGCACACAATAAATGAAAAAATGCAATTCCTGTGAAAATCCTTCTCCTGACTTTCAATGGAAGAATTTTCTTTTGCTTTTTTTTCCTTGGATCAAAATTCCTTAGAGAAGTTGTGACCTCTCAGTGTCCATGACAGAGCTGAATATAAAGGATGGACGTAAGAAGGTAACAAAGAGCATCACAGGATGGGCTTTCCCCTTGCTCACCTTGGCCCATATCTGATCAGTGTGTCCTCTGAAGCTTCCTCTGAAAGGCCTCCTGTACTTCTGCTGGCTCAAGGAATGACTTCCTTTGGTGCCTTTCACTTCTTTAAACTCTGTTTGCAATATTTCCTCTGGGGGTGGAGCTCGAGTAGCTGTCTTTGCCCCCAGCCTTGATCTGACCAGTGGGGCTTGGAGATTTCATTTTTAATTAATTTTTTTTTTTTCCTCTCTCAGTCCTCACGTCCTCATCTTGTTTCCTTGCAACTTAACATGTGAAGTTTGGGCAATATTCATTCCTAACATTCTGACAACTTGTTAAAAGTTTTTTAATATATTCAAAAATATAAGAACTTTCAGCATTTAGCTGCTTTTCTTTCTGTTGTAGTGCTAAAGTTCTAGGAACAACATACCTTCTTGCAAAACACTATTTTTAATTTTAAATACTCCATGAGCAATATTGACAGGGACTTTAAATTAATTCCCTAAATCTGTTGTTTTAGAGCTGCTTTTTCTCCTCCCTGCATTGTACTAATTGCAAAACAATGACCAAGCTACTGTTTCTGACCCAGGTCCAATCAGGGCCAAATTTAAAGAACCAATTTTTCATTTATCACATAGTTGCTGTTTAACCCTGTTCCACAGACAAGCACTCCATGTCATATTTGACTACAGTGACAACAAGCAAGTATATTTGTGACTATTTTGTGATAAAATATCTATCATTGCTTTCAGCTGGTGCTCTACTATTTTTCATAAGACATCTCTGACCATGCTACTGGCAAAGCCAATTTCTGCCCAAAAATCTTCCACTTAACTTCAAGGAGGGTGAATTTTGCTTATGCTTCGCAGGTGGCTCCACTTTGTGTTAGGAAAGAGAGAGACTAATTCTGATACTTTTATGAAACAACCTGTAAAATGTGATGAATTCAATGCACATCTTACAGATGCCTCTCAGTGACACCCATCATGCTGGACTGGGCACAGCTGTACACGTTCCCAAATTCATAATTTTAGTTGGCTGGGCTTGGTTTTCAGGAGCCAAATTGTTCTGTTTTCTGGTTTGGATCATGTTTGGAACATCCAGAATTGAAACTTGCTCAACCCATTTCATATACAGACATGTTTTGTTCATGTATCTTATCAATGGTGCTGTTAGAAGAAACATTTTTTAACTGGCTATAATTCAGACTGTTACCTTGACTCTCTGTCCATTAATTATATTAATCTTAACAGGGACCACAGTTTTATAGCTTGCAAAGCCCAACTGTGATTTTAAAGTGATAAGACTGATTCTTAAATTTAAAACAATTAGAGTTTTTTGATGTTAAGACATAGTCTCCTATCTATACTTTAAAAATACTGTTAAATATCACACAAACAATATTCGGAATAATTTTAACATTTCAGCCTATCCTTGGGTACACAGCAAACCATTTTTCTTTGACAGGGAGGTTAGTTACTGTTGAAAGAGAAAGAGCAGCAGTCCATTCGTTCTGGCAGACAGTATGTCAGGAAGAACAAGTTGTGGCTGTTGTGTCAGCTTCTGGTGTTTATTCCTAGCTCTGCCTCAGTTGCCTTGCGGGCCTCTGGTGTGCTTTGTTTGTAAAACAGATGAATGATACATACTGGACCTTTGGATTAAAGATTATGGACAAAGGTTGAGAATGAGGGTTAAATTAATGAGAAATATTAACACTAGTCAGAACATGCAGTCAGCCAAGCACAATGCATCTGACCCTGGCAGCCTCTTTGCCAAGCTGTGTTTGCAGGGCTTGGATGGTGGCTGTAAATGTAGGGACTGCACAGGCAGGTGCTTGAAACTCTGTGGGTAGCAAGAGAAGACTCTTGGACCTCAGAAAACTGAAGTTAGGAACCATGTTAGTATATTGTTTCATGTACCCCAAAGGAGGTCAAAAGAATCATCTTTTGAAGACGGGTCCAGTCATATAATTCATAACATCCTTTTCCAGTAATACCCAGATTTTTTCCCTCACCAGAGTAACTGCTAAAACAATGATTACATAGGACTAAGAGTTTCAGCACTGAACAGCGAAGGACATATTCGTTAACAGGCAAATTCCCCTCAGTAAACTCCTTTCTCTTCTTCTTTCCAATATTTTCTTTCACGCCAACTCTGTGTGAATCCTCAGTGATACTTGAATTTTATGGAATGTCATCTATTATTAATTGTCCTTTTGTTCAGGATGAGAAATTACTGCCTATAAGAGTCTATCTGCTTCCATCTTCTCTCTGAGCACAGCTCTTCTTTAACATATCCCTAAAGCACCATGCTGCAACCTCATGACCATGACTCACTGGGACCGCCTCAGTGGACTCGATGATCTTACAGGTCTTTCTCAACCTAAATTATTCTGATTCTCTGATTCAGTATCCTGAGAAGTCTGGGCTATTTTATCTCTTATCACATCCCGGTTTTGAATAATTAAGCAAGATATTCCATCAGCAACCCTCACTCCTGCTATCCTAGCTACAGGAATTCAAGTGGTTTTCTACAGCTATGCTTTATTGGTGACCCACACTAGGGAGAGACCTGGGACACTGGTGTGGACTGACTCACATCAGCACTTTTCTGGACTAGAACCACCTGACAGACAATGGTCAGGCCTGTATGGGAAAATATTTGACCAAGATCTCTTCTGAGCCTTACATATTGTCCAAGACACTTCTCATTTTCTGTCTCTGTCTTCCACTCACATGCCTTAACAGCAGGAGCATTTGGAATGGAAGCCTGAAGCCTTCCTGAAGTTCCTGACTGTTCCTGAAGTTTGCCAACAACCTTTCTTCCTTTGAAGGCAGCAGATAATTGGCACAATCCCCTTCCATGCTGTCTGTGTAAGAAGGGTATCCTGTGAGCTCATTCCAGATGAGATGGCTTGTTCAGAAGGGAGGCTGACAGTGATACAATAGTGACATGCACTGATATGTGACCTTCAAAAACTCCCATGGGACCAGGACACAGGAATAAGCCAAACTGGCAGTGCACAGACTGGGATGAACCTCTGCTGGACTCTCCTGACAGCTCCCACATCATCACACAGCACCTATTATGTACAACCTATGATATCTCACAGCACCTATTATGTACAACCTATGATATTTAAATCTATTTCCCTCGCTCTCCCACTTATGCACGTATGCCTTCCATTGGAATGGAATAAAGGCATTATTTGGCAGCTTTAACTTCCAGCTGCTGCTGCACACTCATCATCCAAGAACAGCCCAGTGCAGGCTCCATCACCGCCCTGCTCTGCTCCTCTCTGAGGATCCAGGGTGCTGGATCCAGGGTGCTGTCCCATTCTGCGGGCAGGCGCTCCCAGTGCTAATGCACAAACAAGATGCTTGCAGGTGTAACTCACGCCTTAATTGTAATGACACTGAAGCTTAAAAGTGACAGAAAGAAGCTGAGATAATTATTTTCAGTGTCAGACTGCGAAACAAGTTGTTAAATCCTTAGTAGCAATAGTGGTGCTGCAAACTATCAAAACCCTTTAAAAATCAGGCAAGCTTATAGGAACCTTTTAGGTGTGTTTCCCTTTTCTTTATGCAATACCTTCTGGATTCTGTTACAGCAGGTCCATTAGAGACTGGCCCACAAATGCATATTTTCTGTGAAAAAAGGTGTGTCTGTCTGCAGGATGTGTGTCAGGGGATGGGAGGAGTAGGGAGACAGGAAGAGAAGGAGTGAAAACAGCTCGGTGCACACACACCAGCACACAGACCCTCAGTTTTTTACATTAAAAATTGTGCATGGTACCATGAGGAGCATCTTTGTGCAATTCTGACATCTGCAGCTGAACCTGGGCTTGGGTATTTCTTGGATCCTGGGTATTTCACAAGCGAGTGCTGATCATGATCAGCAAATACCTGTTTGTTTGTTAAATCTGCATTAAATGCTTCTTGAGTTTCATGCAGTAAGAAAATTGTCGTTGAGAAAGATAGACTGCTGTCTGAAATTTCAAGAGGAAGTTTTGAGAGAGAGCCCTGCTAAAATGTTCTAAGTTATTGGCAAATCATTGCTTAAAAGGAAGTGTTACAATACAGAAACAAAATTGGTTTGTGGCTTTTTCCCCCATTGCTGTACCTGAAGGTTTTAACTGTCCACCTTACTGTACTTTACTTTTGTTAAAAAGAAGGATTTTTCTACTCAGCCCAGTATTTCAGCTTCACCTATTAAATTGTGTTTTGCCATTTATTTAAGTTCTGCTCAGAGGAGGAGATTTATGAAGGAATCTACAGCCCTATGCTGATTGCATGGACCCAATTCCCTCCTAGCCTCAGTTCTGCTCTTAAACAAGTAAACACATAGATGGTATCACACTTAGCAGCTGCACTGAGATAGTGATTAATTAACCACCATCAGGCCAGGCAAACAGCAGATGCTGTGAGGGATTCTGGCAAAAGGTCAAAACAATACCAGGAATTATTTCAAATAATAAATGTATGGACAAACACTTGTACTCTAAGAGTTTGTGCAATCACTTCTCCAGAACTGTGAGAAGAGGGAAAACTGCATGAGGGGAAAACAACGCATGTAATTTCTGCACTTGAGCCCCTGATCTGTGCACGGTTGTTTTTTATTAATTTCCTGAGCTTTTCAAGCCTAAGACACATAAAGCCAGCACAGCATGTGCTCTGCCTAGGATGGGTAAAGGAGCATCATCTTAAACTCAGGACTCACTTTATGTATTTATGAAGGGGACCTAGAAGAAAGTTGGGAACAAACTTTTAGCAGGTCCTGTGCAATAAGGTTGGGGTTTTAAACTGAAGGACTCACTTTAGATTAGATAAAAGGAAAGTTTTTACCACTGAGGGTGGTGAGGCACTGGCACAGGTTGCCCAGGGAGGTGGTAGATGCCCCATCCCTGGAAAAAGGCAAGTCAGGGTGGATGGGGCTCTGAGCAACCTGATCTGGTTGCAGATGTCCCTGCTCATGGCAAGGGAGCTGGAGCAGATGGCCTTTAAATATCCCTTCCAAATCACACTATTCTGTGATTCCATACATTGCTATGCAGCAAGTGCCAGCAAGTCGGGTCTAAGTGAGTACATGGCCAGTCTTACTAAAAGATGTTGATTTCATTTCCTTCCCCCTAAGACTTCACTGCTGGACTTCTGCTAGCTTTGTTTGCATTTTAAAGTGTCTTTGCCTTTCCCACTAATTTTAAAAAATAGTTAAAATGGCATTACTGGCTCTGAATCTGCAGGAAGAAATTTAGTCCATAGTGTATCCTTTGTGTAAGAATTTCCATTAACACAAGATTCATTCATATGCCACCTAATCTTTGATTCATTAAATTTTATGTTAAAATAAAGTTTGCACTTTGCCATAACTTCTTCTGCTCTATTTTCAATTTTATAATATTTTTAATATTTAACTTCAGTATAGCAATGGATGGATTATCTTCTTGTGCTTCTTTGTGTCTTTTGTAAGATTCAGGAAAGAAAAACACTGAAACAACACATGCATAATTCTCAAAATGTTTTGCACTTCAAAAGTTCAGAGCCCTTTACAAAACAACCCCACAGAGAAAGCTAACACATGGTACATTATTCACTTTCCCATTCCATATGAACAAAAAGACTTCTTTTTTTTTTTTTTAAACTTACCAGCCATGCTCCTTTGCTCCTCTTTGCCTTGGACTTTGTATTGCTGTGAGCAACTGCAGACCTATATGATAAGACTTCAGGCTCTGGCTGTGTTGCAGCATTTATAGGGAAAACTTTAGGCCTGTCCTTCTGTTCAAACCAATTATAATTCACATTAGGTGAGTGAGGCAGGTAAGTCATACCAGTGGTCATGTAAACTTCCTAGTAACCCTATATTAGCTCATGGGTTATAAGACATTGGACTTGTGCAATTCAGGCCATTTATCCAGAAGGTTGATGAGATGCTTAGAAAAGCAGAGCATTTAATTGCATACCTGGAATCCAGAATTTCACATGCAATGATGCATGACTCGGCAAGGGATGTTTTTTGAGTCAGTATAAATTAATATCTCTTCCCAGTATGATCCAAAGTTGAGTATTCATGCAATAAAAGTATACATTCATAATCAAATTCATATGGTCCCCTCCCTATGAGTGTACTCATAAGTCTGGAAAAAAACCCCAGAACTTTTCATTTGCCTCATTGGTCCCTTTTTGGGGATCACCACAGTAATGCTTTTGTGTCAGCCCCTCCTTAGAGCCTCTGTGAATTATACTAATGGTATGAATGCTGTAAATGTAGTGTAAGCTAGTAGTAACTTGACAAACCACTGAGCATGGAATAGCTTTGATGAGTGGATCCTGAGCAGTAACTCTCCCTGCATGGAGAGAAACTTAATCCCCATAAAATAAAACACTCATTTTGGAGCAAGTACAAATTATGACTTCAATTTGTGTTTCGATGGTGGTTACTCATCTAGTTTCTGACTCTAGAGAGAGAACAATAAATGTTAAAATATCTTCATTGGCACATACAGGAAATTCTATAGGTACAAAGAAAATGAATTTGTCAGAATGGCCTCATAACATTCCTTTTTGTTTCAGGCTAATCCTTCATTTTCCATATCAGTGCTGGCAAATGGATCACAGATGTCTCTTTCTCTCTTCCGCCCTCCACATACAGGAACTTCTGCTTCCTTACACTTACACAGACTTGAACAAGGTATTTTGTCTCTTCATTATTACTTCATCTCACTTATCTACAATGACGAGAAGAGACTGAAGCAATCTCAGGAATGTTAGTGCTTACCTTGAAGAACTTGAAGGGTGGAAATTTCATAAGATCAGAAAAGAGCAAGCACAGTATCTATGTATAAAATGGGGCAAGAGGCATGAAAAAGAGCTGAGATATTGCAGTTGACATCAACTAGTTTGATTCAAATTCCTGGAAAACACTGAAAGAGATGAACTTCTTAGCATCTAGATGAATAACAGCCAGCTAAGACATGCCAAGAAGTCAGCTGAGCCCATCAGAGGAGAAGAAAGAAGTGTCATCTATCACCACATGCTGACTTGGATTTGCAACAAAATCCCACAGGGTATTTTCATAAGTACACTTTGGAAACACTGATTACACAAGATTTCTATTAGTTAACTGCATAACTTGTTGTTAAAAAAACAAATCCTGCATTGCTTCAGTGGATCACCATCAAACTGGAAGGGCATAGTGGCTGAAGTGCCATTAAAAGCTGCCTTGGAGCATTGACATTTTAAATATGCTCTTTTCTGTTGTTAATGTTCTTCGGCTGAAGCATTATGCTAGCCCAGGGCTAATCTCAGCTCCATAATGTCAAGACTACAGAGAATGGAGAGCTTAAAAAAATAGAAGGATCAAGCTGAATCAGTGTAAAACAGAGAGAACTGCAGAGATATTATGATTTTTGAAAAAGATGAAAAGTGGTTATAGAAAGAGGAGGCCAGCTGAGGAGTCATGGTCTTAAAAAGTTCAATCTTTGACTGAAGACACTGAAGTGAAACATAAAAATGTTGGCAGTGAAGAAAAGTGTTTAGCTAGACCCTCTGGGTAGCTTGTCAAAATGGTATTTTTTTTTCCCCCATGGGGATTAAGAATAGCCTGAATGCATATTTGTCAGGGCTAGCGCAGGTGTGTGGCTGAGCTGCCCTTGGGGCACTGATTTTGATGTCAAAGCTGTGACAGTGACACTTTCCCCTCCATGGCTCATTGTAGGCACCATGCTGAGCTGCATGGGGTAGGGAGCACCTCAGCAGGGCAGTGAAGCATTCTGCACCCAGGGCTGCTGCAGCCTCGTCTGCCTTGGTCCTGCTCTCTTGCTGTGGCTGACTTGCCCACAGTGAATGCACTCCACATTGTGTCCTGTGGTGAAGGTCATCCATTTCCCAACTCCTGTGACACACAAGCCTGAGACTGTGTGTCACATTCATCTCCAGAACTGCTCAGTTCAAAGGAGTAATAAAAGATTTTGCATAGAAAGAGGGAGGTTAGCACTGTGTCTGTCCAGTATTGCATCTGCCAGTTCAAGCCAGTTCACAGACATCAACTGGAAGCCCCACAGCAATGGAATAGATAATTCTTCACAAGATAATTCTTTCTCCATTGTCTTGTGAAGAAAAACTCTGTCCCACCTTCATTCATTTGGTCACTTGTTCCCAAAAGAGGGAAGTTACAGAACTGACCTGAAAACAGCCACGTCTTTTTTTTGTGTGTGTGTGTGTGCAGAGAAAAGCCACCTCCTTTTTAGAATCCATTAGAGTTCATTGGTTTTTCATACCTTAGAGCAATGTGTTTCACATGCTAATTATGAGTTGTGTAAATAATGTTCTAAACATTCCCTTTCTTCATTTAAGATCCACTGGTTTTTACATTGCCAGGATTAAAAGGTACCCAAGGCTTTGCTTCACTTTATTGTTCAGTGCTTTGTATTTCTCTATAACATCATGTCTTATGTTATTATATTCCTCCAAATTACACAATATCAGACTTCCCAGTCTCTTTTCATGCTGATACCATAGTTTGAATATGTTGTGCATTTCTGAAACTCATTTGGTCTCTTCTGTGTGCTTTTGTGATATAAATGAAAAATAATTGAAACATCATCCTCTAGGGGAAATACACTATAAGTCAGTTGGTGACAATGATTTTTAGTATTTCCTGATCTATTTTCTATTAATGCCATTTTTGTTTGTTAGTTCAGCACTTGCTCAGCTTAGCCCACAAGACAGTGTTTGTTCATCCTATACAAAGGAATTATGTCATAAGAGGATATAAAATAACAAGCCTGGACAAGATGTTTAGCTGTGTGGAAGGGTAAAATGGGTGTATTGAAAATTGTGTGAAGAGAGACTGCACAACAAGCTGATGTGTGAATTCCATAATGTTAAAGGAGAGAATTGGAGTGTATCAAATGAACTGGCACAGGATTTGTCAATAGGGTGCTCAGGGAGCTGGTAACCACAAGGAAAATGCTGCAATAGCTGGAAAGGCAAAGGAAACAATTGATTGAGATGGAAGAAAATGTTATCATTAGAGAGAAGCCAAACAATTGTGAAAGACTAAGGAACAGAATTAAGGAGATGAGGAATTGGGATGGAGCACAGCCAGAAGTGGAGAGGAAGATGAAAAGTTGATGCATTTGAGATGAAAGAGAAATAAAGAAATTAAAGATAGAAAGGCTATGGGGAAGAAGAAAACCAGGCATTCTGGTATCTTACTCATGGAAAAAATATTCCCCTACAAGAGGAGAAAATGAAAATAATGAAGGAAACTAAAGGTGACTTAAAGATGGAGAAAACTGAACTAGAATGATGGTTTGGTATTTATTGGAGTAGAAGAAGAGTAAAACTGAGGAAGAGGAGAATGAAGTCAGAGGAAATGTCATCAGAAGGAGGTACTGGGGGAATGCCTAGCCTGGGGGTGGTGGGGGGGATATGAGAGAGAGAAAAAAGATCTGGCATAAAAGGGAAGCTTTAAGGGAATCAAGGATCAAATCAAGGAAGAAAAGGGAGGGGATAGTGAGTATCAGCATATATATAAATACTGTATTTCAACGATATCACTGAAATTCAGGCTCTCTAAAACAGTTAGAAACCTTGTGTAAGAAATAACAACATGCCCACAGCTTTTCCATGTTTTCAGTTGTGTCTGCTGGTGTAATAAGCGACCGTTCCATCCTTCAAATCTTGTTTGTTGTGTGACCTTGGACAGAGCAACAGCACTGCTAGAATAGCTGTGGAATTTTGGAAATGCTGAATCTGAGCTGAGAATTCAAAGCAAGACTTCACCTGGGACCAAGCGCTTGCATCTCTGTCAACAGAGCCTTTGACTCAAGGTGAGCCATTCTCTCTTTCAGCAGGAAATCAGGCAGTGCTACACGCTGTGCCTGTGCAGAACTAGGAAGCTTTAGGAAATGTTCCACAATTCTCCAGCTCCCTTGGCAGTGGACTGCTGAGACTCCAACAGTCTGCAAAGCAGGAAGCTGCCAAGGACAGAGGCTGCTGGGGAGTCAGCAAGATGCCATCGGGGTTTTTTTGCGTCAGAGCGTTGGAAAATCCCAAAGGTTGTTCCTGCTGCCAAGCAAGGCACACCCTGCCAGGAGGGCAGCTACTGTGGCACAGGGAACACCTCTCCCAGAAGCAGTGGTCACCATTCACAGCTCTGTCACACCAGTGGTCCCTTTTCTCCTGGACACTTCCTGCAGCTCTATTGTGCATCTCCATTCCTTTCCTTGTTCTGTTTCCTTGCAGCAGGGGCAATCAGACAGGCACAGATTTAGAAGGGATGTGACGAGATTGTTAGGAGGTCAAAGTGTACTTCCATAGTGGATAATTGTGCCTAATGCTGACTCTGAAAGAGAATTCTTTGGAATATATGAGTGCCAAGAAACAGGTCTTGCCCACAGTATACTGGGCTACAAACACTGTGTCATGGTTTGGGGGAGGTTTTCTCCCCAGTCACTGGCATAGAATTAACCTGAACTACCCAAACCTGTTCTGCAGAACCCAGCACTGTACATTGGAGCTGCCTCTGTAGCTCGTCTTTACTCACAGCCACACAACTTTGCCCAGTTTCAAATCAGAGTGAAGACATTTCTGGCCACCAGTGACCTGACATCTTACCTAGCTATGAGCACATCCTGTGCTTGCTTTGAGCTCCTCCAGGAAGAAAGCGTTTGGTCAGTGTGGAATGCATGACTATGGCTAAATTAGAGTATAATCTAGGTCCCACACTGGACTCAATATTAGTTTGCAGTAAGAGTGAAAAAGATTTGGGGAGAGATTGGAAACATGACAATCAAACAAAGGCACTTCCTGAGGATTATTTCCAAGGCAAGAGATCAGCCTGTATTTTCATTTTTAGAGAGTTAAGTGAGTCTCATTGCCTGGTTTATTTCTCTCGGGCAAAGGAAACGTCTCGAACAGGAAGATGAGTGCTTCCCATTGTAAGAGAATGGTGGCAGCTCTCTTAGAACCGTGAGACAGGTTAACAGCAGCAGTTTACTATTTTGGACAGGGTTTACTTTTGAAAGTCTGAAGCCACTTGTAACTGTAAAAGAGGGAAAGGGGCATAGGTAGGTCACATGTTATGGCTTTGATACCATCCATTTTGTGTCCCTGAAAACAATAATTTTATAGCAAGAATATCCATAACACTATCAGCTTACCTTGAACACTTATTTTTTAACATTCCCCCCCCCCTAAAACTTAGTATATGTAATGAGTAGAATTCATATTTTACAGCTGGGAAAACTGGCAAGATTTGGCACTGTAAGTAGTGTGTCTTAGTCCCATCCCACTACTTCACTGTCAGACCTTTTGTCCTATAAAAATGTTTCCCTTTGCAATTTTTTTGGCAAATAACTTTATAAAAGAAACTGCAGTAGTTTATCCTTTGTATTTAGCAGTATAACCATTGGCATGACCCAATGGCTACACACAGAAAGAACCAGTCAAGGTACCAAATACCTCACCATTTTTAAACATTTGCTGCTGGGAATAACAATAACAACATTGACTATTGCAATTGATTCTGGCTTTTTTCTTTCCACTCAATGTAAAATACTTTCTGAGAAGCCCTGAAATCTTCAGGGCTTTAAGGCTTGCAGTTGCTGTTCTATATTTGAAATTGGGTTTCTAAGCCTCACACAGGCAGGTAAACAGAAATACTCATTTTGCTGGCTCTCTCTCTGTTCAGGTTGCCCATATTAGTACAGCAGTGCATGTATCACTGTACACAAATGTTCAGGACATTTCCTGTAATTTCATACTCAGGGCTAGTTTTGAGAAACCAACTTGTTTCTTCTTCTTTCTTCAACAGTTATTTCTTCTTTGTGAACTGTGAAATAAGAAGTTATTGGTGTAACAGCAGAAATTGTAAGTATGCCATGTCCCTTCCTTTGGGCAAAAGGGGAAAAAAGTATTGCCTCAAAAAGACAAGCCATTTCAAGCCTGCCATGTCCTCACTTCCCTGAATAGTTCTCTCCTTTGATATTCTCCTGTAAGCACATACTTCTATGTTTTCTTGAAATTTTAAACAATCAGCTGTGAGCAGCTACTGATGTAAAATGAACACAGCAAAGCTAAATGTGAGACTGTATAGAAGGGGGAGGTGATTTTAT
This sequence comes from Motacilla alba alba, assembly GCF_015832195.1. Lineage (NCBI taxonomy): Eukaryota > Metazoa > Chordata > Aves > Passeriformes > Motacillidae > Motacilla > Motacilla alba. The sequence goes on along the minus strand of NC_052035.1, from coordinate 7,063,732 downwards.
TGTAAGCAAAACTGATTTCAGTCAGTCACACTTATTCTCTTGCAGATTTCATTCACTCAGTTTTTCACACTTGTTTTTCATACCTGCATTTTAACAAGGACTAAGATGTGTATGTCTGGCTAGTCCAACCAGGATTACTTGTGGTGCAGCTGAGGACAAAGGAGGCCAGTTTGGGAGTCATCAGGTTTCCTGGGCTCTTTTTGCTGGGTGACCACATGCTGACTTTGGAATTGCCTTTTGCACCCTTCAGAGACCCAGGTCTGTGAGTCATTGAGCAGTGTCATTGATTGGCTGCCTGTCCTTTTGTCTCCTGCTCTGTGAAAAGTCTGTCTTTAGTTTTATTTCTAGACAAGGGAAGTACAGTGTCTCACACAGGTGACAAGCTGTAGAGGACCCTGGGCTGAGGACTGTACCTCTCACAAAGAAGTTACACCTGGAGGGACTTCTGTGCTGGTCATTGTGACAGAGCAGCACCCATTCCCCACGGAAGGCCACCAGTGTAAACTAGCTCACTCACCTGTTAAAGCATGAATAGTACTTGGGGTTTCTTGGTGGCTTTCCAGTCATGCAACTCGGTGCTGTGAACACTTTTGGAAGGAGGGCAGTGAGATGAAGCCTCTGGGATGACTGTAAATACATTGGTGCTCTTTTGTGTACTGTTGCTGCATTGAGTGTTACCCAATAATAACAACAGTGCTGTACAGGCTTTGTAAGAGGAGTTTCTGAGCTCAGGCACTGGTAGCTTTGTTTGAAAGGGTCTGCACTGTTCTTCCAGCCACAGGTGTGGTTGTGGTTGAATAATGGCCTGCACTTCCTGGAAGCTCATTAAATGTTATCCACATTGTAGGCAGTCAAAGGCTGAGAGTGCTGGGGGTCAGGCATGTTTATATCAGGGTTTGAGAGAGAATATCCAGTAGTAGAATAACACTGAGACAGAATAAAACCAGTATTTTATTGAAGATGGTGCAGGTGAGCATAAGATGATGATCCTACCTGTCTAATAGTGAAAGGGGCTGTGTTTAATGTTTCCAAGATTTTAACCCTCTAGTGTACGATGGCGAGTGATGTATTAGAACCTCTTTTTTAAGGGAAACAAAACAAAACAGGAAAAAACCCACCACCATGCAAAAGGGAAAAAAAAAGAAATAAAAGCACATACATAATTTCAACAGCATCTCAGTTAAAATAAAACATAAAGCTTATCTGTTTGTAACAGGAATGCAGCCAATGAGAGCAAACAGTAAAAGACAACGGACAAAATAGCTGGGAACATGTTTAACAGAACCTCGTATCATGTGAATCTCCTACACAGGGAAGTGTTCCAACCTCCTTAACTCGATAACTACTGAAGATAATTGTTCATTATTTCTGTCTCCCACTTGCACCCTGCCACTGTTGTTACTTGTTGTCTATCTTGGCTTTGCTTCAGATGATTCTGTTTGTAATCTTACCAGCATTGGTTAAACCAGAAAGATATCATGCTTGGTTTTTAGATTGTCATGGCTGGAGTCAAAGATACCAGACAAACAATCAAATAAAGTCATCAAATCAAATAGATCTGATGGAAAGCTGCCTCCATCTCCACACAAGAGAAACCAAACTTCTTCTGCTGATTAGGAGAGTCTCTCACTAGCATGTACTGCCAAGTCTGTATCTTGTAACACAAGGTATGATATATACACATATATTTGTGTGTGATGAGGCATTATTCTTTAAAAGCTACAAGGCACCAAGTTATTATCCCAGGTAGATGGTTGTCAAGTGACCAAGGCTACGGAAGAGGAAGTGGGAGAACTGTCCAAATTATAAAGCTCAGAGATCAATTTCAGTAAGGCTCAATTAGTGCTACCCCAGGAATTGTAACTGGGGAAATGAGAAAAGAGATAGCTAGAAGAAAGATTAAAGCTTTTTGTAAAATAAGCATTGTTTATCCCCAACTCTATTTTAAAGCAGTTTTAGGAGATTTAAATTTTCACAGCAGGGCAAGGTAACTTTGTCAGTATCAGCAGACTGCAAGGAAAATTACTGGAAAGGATTGGAATGGAACTGGAACTTGGCCTTGAGGAGCCACAGCTTCACAGGCCTAGCTGTGCCTGTGTCTCACCATGCTCTCTGTAAAGAATTTCTTCCTAATACTGAATTGAAACCTATTCTCTTTCACTTTAAAACCATTGTCCCTTGCCCTGTCACTACATGTCCTTATAAACAGTCTCTCTTCTTCTTTCTTGTAGGCTCTCTTCAGGGATTAGCCCTACAACATCAGGGAATGACCATGCCCTGCCACCAAGGACTACAGGCTCGTGTCTGCAGACCTTGGCAAGGATCACCCCAAGGCACAGTCAGGAGAACATGAACAAACCCCGGCACGAAGGCCCTTGGAGCTCTAAGGGATAACTCTGACCCTTTATTGGCACCCAGCCTCATCCAGCCCTGCCCCAAAACCCCATCTGCCAGCACACGCTGCCCAAACCCCATCTCGGGGCTGTCCCCGACCCCAAACCCCATCTCGGGGCTGTCCATCACCCCAAACCCCGGCTTGGGGCTGTCCATCACCCCAAACCCCGGCTCGGGGCTGTGCATCACCCCAAACCCCGGCTCGGGGCTGTCCATCACCCCAAACCCCGGCTCGGGGCTGTCCATCACCCCAAACCCTGGCTCGGGGCTGTGCATCACCCCAAACCCCGGCTCGGGGCTGTCCATCACCCCAAACCCCGGCTCGGGGCTGTCCATCACCCCAAACCCCGGCTCGGGGCTGTGCATCACCCCAAACCCCGGCTCGGGGCTGTGCATCACCCCAAACCCCGGCTCGGGGCTGTCCATCACCCCAAACCCCGGCTCGGGGCTGTGCATCACCCCAAACCCCGGCTCGGGGCTGTCCCTGACCCCAAACCCCGGCTCGGGGCTGTCCATCACCCCAAACCCTGGCTCGGGGCTGTGCATCACCCCAAACCCCGGCTCGGGGCTGTGCATCACCCCAAACCCCGGCTCGGGGCTTTGCATCACCCCAAACCCCGGCTCGGGGCTGTCCATCACCCCAAACCCCGGCTCGGGGCTGTGCATCACCCCAAACCCTGGCTCGGGGCTGTCCATCACCCCAAACCCCGGCTCGGGGCTGTCCATCACCCCAAACCCCGGCTCGGGGCTGTGCATCACCCCAAACCCTGGCTCGGGGCTGTGCATCACCCCAAACCCTGGCTCGGGGCTGTGCATCACCCCAAACCCCGGCTCGGGGCTGTCCATCACCCCAAACCCCGGCTCGGGGCTGTGCATCACCCCAAACCCTGGCTCGGGGCTGTCCATCACCCCAAACCCCGGCTCGGGGCTGTCCATCACCCCAAACCCCGGCTCGGGGCTGTGCATCACCCCAAACCCTGGCTCGGGGCTGTCCATCACCCCAAACCCTGGCTCGGGGCTGTGCATCACCCCAAACCCCGGCTCGGGGCTGTCCCTGACCCCAAACCCCGGCTCGGGGCTGTCCATCACCCCAAACCCCGGCTCGGGGCTGTCCATCACCCCAAACCCTGGCTCGGGGCTGTCCATCACCCCAAACCCCGGCTCGGGGCTGTCCATCACCCCAAACCCCGGCTCGGGGCTGTCCATCACCCCAAACCCCGGCTCGGGGTCCCCGCCCGGGAGCCCCGGCCGCCCGCGCTGCGCTGCTGCCGCCTGTCGGCCTGAGCGCGGTACTGCAGGTTCGGCGCACACGGCCGGGACCCAGCAGAAACGCAGAACCACGGAAGGACAGAACCACGGAATGACAGAATCATGGAATGAGAGAACCACGGAATGACAGAACCACGGAATGACAGAACCACGGAAGGACAGAACCACGGAATGACAGAATCACTGAGTCACGGAATCACGGAATAACAGAATCACAGAATCACGGAATCACGGAATTACAGAATCACGGAATCACAGAATCACGGAATCACGGAATTACAGAATCACGGAATCATGGAGTCAGAGAATCACGGAATTGCAGAACCACAGAACCACGGAATCACAGAATTACAGAATCATGGAATGCACTAGGTTGGAAACAACCTTTTGAGATCCAACCTACGACCTAACACTTCCACATCAACTAAATCATGGCACTGAGTGCCACGCCCAGTCTTTTTTTAAACACATCCAGGGATGGTGACTGCATCACCTCCCTGGGCAGATGATTCCATTGCCCAATCTCTTTTTCAGTGAAGAATTTTTTTCTAATGTCTAACCTAAGCTTCCCTTGGCCCCCACCTGGCTACAACTGCACTGTGTCTGGTGTCCGTGTGGGCTGACACGCATCATCACATACTTGGCTGCTGCAGAGAGCACCACAGCATCCCCGAAATGCTGCTCGAGAAAGAGCTGACCAACCATGGGTCCTGGCCCACCCTGCCCAACCATGGGTCCTGGCCCAGCCCCTCACCCCAGTCACTGGCCACCCTTACCATGAAAAGCAGTTAAATACAGCGAGATGCATGGGGCTGTACTCCCACTCCCATTTTCTCCCCCTCTTCTTGACTCTTCTCAACTGCTTTTAATGTAAATTCCCTCATGGATTTCCAAGCAAAAGCAATTAATGTAGTATTAACAGGAACTGGCTCTTATGCATTGGTCTTGACGAGGAGGACACGTGGAAACTTCGGGACAGTCTTTGTTGGCTGTCACACTAAATTAATTCCTATTTACAATGCTTTACCTTGTTTGAATGGAGCTTTTTGTGATTTATTTCTAATATATCTTCAGAAATGTAGCCCTGGCCTGCCAGCACAGACAGGAATTGAATTAAAATAGGCTGTGGCTTGGTTCCTGGCATTTATTTACTGCTCTCGTAGTAAACAGCAGGTTATGTTGTTTGCAATGGTTAATGAACTCCCTTTTTGTAATGAGTGTGTGTGTGTGTGTGTATGAGGCGAGCCTTCCACTGTGCCTGTGCTGAGAAACCCCCCAGGCCAGGCAGGGGGAGTGCCAGGTACCAGTGCAGCTGCACGCTGTGCCCTGGCAACACCTGGAGCCAGGAACGGGTGTCCACCCTTTGCCCAACAAAGGCCTCAGGACCTGTGTCTCCAGCCAGGGTGGGGACAGTCATCATCCAGAGACTCTGAAGAGCCCCAGAGACAAAAATCACCACTGCAGAGGGGTACATAGGGCATGAAACTTCAGGGATTACTTGTTCAGGGTCTGTGTCTACAGGCACCACTCTGAGTTGTTCCTATTGTTGTACTTCTCAATTATTAAACTATTTTCCCCCCTGAAATTGAATACCTGACACTACTGAAGGAAACCTAGGGTAAGAAATGTCTTTAACACCTGTGTGCATGCACATTTATAACAATAAAATTTTCCTCTGGAAGTGCATGCAGAGATGGTGGGGTGCCCCAGCTGTCACTGGGGGGACACAGGAGTCACTGAGGGAATGTGTGTCATCCTTCATTGGCAGAAGCTGTGGGATGACGAGGTAAGAGGAGCAGTGGCTTTGAGCTCAAGAGTGGAATGATGAGGCAGGAGTGAGGAAGAAAAGCAGCAGCTTGGAGCTGAACAGGGGCATGAGAGGTTCTCTGGGCAAAGGGCATTCGTGGCATCCCCAGGGCACATTCAGGGTGTCCCAGCTGGCTTTGAGCTGGGTGACCTCCCTGTGCAGGGTTGGGTCTTTGCTGTCCTTGGCCCTTCTGCCATTGTGCTCCTCTGGCTGCCTGGAGAGAGGGGCAGCCCTGCAAGGGGGGTGAGAGCCCCTCTCTGCACACCTGAGGGGGCAAATGGAGCTCTGCCAGCCCCCAGCCCACCCCGTGAGCAGGGCAGGGCTTTCACCTCAGCCCCAGCCTTGCCTCTGCTTCCTGAGGACTGGAGACACTTGAAGGTGCAAATAAACCTTTGTGGTTTTTCTTTATTTTTTTTAATCTGTGCTTATAAGCCTCCCTTGTTTGGGATTTTGTTTTGCTTTTTTTTCAGGAATCTGATGGTTGTTCTACATAAGTGAATATTGAGTAATATTTATTATGCTTTCTTTGGTATTTTCTGAGGTAGTGTGTTTGTAGCTGTGTGACAACACACACTGATAGTGCTTGGGTGTCAGTGCAGTAAGTCTCCTGAAATGGGATGAAACACTTAAAAAGAATTTAATCTATCATTGACCTTTATCGCTCCCAAAAATGTGATAAACCACAAAGTTTAGAAGGGAATTGAGAAGAAGATTGTAAATTAGCTCTTTTAGTTTTGGGTTAGTGCAGGAAACACAGATACTCTGACTTAAGCTCTTATGTCCATTTGAAATTAACTTCTAAAACTCTAACACTGCCTTTCTTGCACCACTTGAAAGAAATATTTTTTTTTCAATTTTCTAATAAGGGAATACATTCAATTCAGAAAATGTTATTCTGATTACAACAGCTCCCTTGAATGTAAATAAAACATATCTCCAAAAGCTCAGCCAGCCTTCCTTCTTTTTACCAAGCTTTTTAGGGAGCTGCATTTCAATCTGACACATCAAAGCTCAAAGTTATCGTGTGCTTTGTGCAAGAGTACTCATTCTGAATGTCACTGGGTACTGACAAAACTTTGAAGATATCTGCTCATCATTTGTAATGAAATTAGAGGTGAATTTTGAGGGCCCATATGTCCACCTGTTCTTACCATGAATCTGTTGAGCTTTTTTTAGTGTGTATTGGAGTTAAGTGTGTGTGGCTGCCTTGTACATTCTAGCGGGGCCCCAGTTTATTCAGGATTTTTCTGTGTGCTGCTGCACTGTACAAGAACCCGTTTGCTTCTAGCCTGTGCCTTTTCTGCCACCTTGACTAAAAGACTTGCTACAATACTTGATATTAAACTGTGAATTGTATGGCCAAAACCATATCCAGACTGCGAATCAGAAATTATTTCAAATGCTTTTTATTTGCTTGTCTTCATAGAATTAAATTATTGCAGGAGGTATTTGCGGTGGATGGAGGAAGATCATGCCTTAGGAAGCTCCTCTTTCCCACCAAATCCATGGGGACCTCACTAAAATGTGGCTTGTTTAGTGAGTGTAATGTCCCACAAATGAGCGCTAGGGGATGCTGCACTCCTACACAATTTCGGCCTGCGGTAGGGAAAATATCAATTTAGTGGCCTGATTACTATTCCTATCCACAAAAAGAAAAGAAAAAAAAAAAAAAAGGAAAATAAACTTTTGGTCATTCTATGCAACAAGGCTATTTTATTGGTTAGTACTCAAGTGAGTAGAAATAGATAATTTTAAAAATTCTTTGCTAATTGTCTGTCCTGTTAGGTATAAATGTCCTTTTTATATGTGTATAAAGAGGTTCATTTGTAAATATTTATCATATTGAAACATCCAAGTCAAGACCATGATCCCAGTTCAATAAATTGCATGCAGAAGTAGGTAGAGAACATAAGATACACTATACACAAATCTACAGAGATCATTAGTCCAGGGCTCAAATTGCAGAAACTGCCCTTTGAGAATAAACACAGAACAATTTGTAGGTCTGAAATTTGTTACAGAGCACAGCTGGTCACTCTGCACTAGAAGTTGCTTTTCCTTTAAATAATTCCCATTGTTTTCAAGTGCTTATAAAAACTGTACAAAATATAAATATTTAGATGTTTGACAATTATGTAAACTTTCATAATATTTTAAAATGAAAAATAAAATACAAAAACATGTAGGTAACATGTTGCATTTAAAAGAACGAGTTTGGAACAAGCAGGAATGAGTAGCTTACTTTTCAAAGAATTGCTATTTAGAGATTGCATTTGCTTTGCAAATGTTTGCAAATAGAAGCAATATTAAGGAGAATTCTAAATTTTTATACGTGAGTTATAGAGGACCAGTTTTGGTGTGTTAAATTATACAGGCAGCTGTGTTTGAAGTTTCTGCTGAGAGCCCTACCTTAGGACATGCTGCTCTGTTCCTAAGACAGTGCAGCATTTGTTTGTCAGAGTCCCTTTGTTGGGTTTTGGGCCATCAGAAAAAAGGTCATTTTTTGGGTGTTATTTGAAATGTTCGTGGTATTCTATGCTATCTATCAAGATCTAAGTTTTGAACAAATGCATACACGTGCAAATATCTCCAAGTGTCTGTGCTGTTTATGCGGTTAAAATGTTGCATACAGGTTCACTTTTGATTCCCCTCAACTGTGACATCTGTCCACTCTAATGTCATATGAGGATATTGTGAGTTTTGTTATTATTTATTAATAAAACTTACACTCTAGTGACATATTTAAGATTTATTTTATGTACATAATTAGCACACACTCGGATTTGATTGTTAAAGGCAAGTAGGTTAAATAGACCATGATTTATTCTGCTCTTTCAGAATTACTTTCATGTGGGTGTGCATTTCTTTACAGTAAACAAAATGAAACAATTGTTGAAAACAACTTTGCAGTGGCTTTATCTCAGGAATGTCCTCATTTTTGTCACCTGATAAGGGGAACTCGGTAAACACTGGCTATGAGTCCAGCAGTGCAAGAAAAATAACAATCTGTAAAGGTGGCTGAATGAATTCAACAGTTTATGGACATGCTAATTAATGTGAGTGACGTGTGCTAATTACAGGCAAGGCTTTCACCTGGCTTGAGAAAGCAAAGCCACAGCTGGAAAACGTGTTGCTTCTTTACAGGGACATGATTCTATTTCAAAGGCTTTTTTCCTTCTTGAATAGACAAAAAGTCAGATCTACAGTGTCATTAAGACATGAAGAAAACCTAGTTAATACCACAAATGTGATGAAAAGCTGGATGTAGTGCTTGATCACGTAGTTGCACAGAAACTTCTCATGGTGGTTACGATTGTTCCAATCACCTGGAGCTGCTCAAGCCTGCTCCCAGCCCTGCCATGACAACAGCAGTGCTGTGAACTGGTGTGAACTGGAGCCTTTCCTGGCTGAAGCCAACACAATAAATCTTTGATTCACTGTTCTCAGTGTCACAGTACAGACAGTTCTGCTCGAAGTGCAGCTGAGCGCTGTGGCTGGAAGGAAGGGTGAGATGCTTAAGCCAGTAAGTCTGACTGAAAAAGAAAAGAAACTTGTGGTGGAAAAAGAAAGGACTTTTTGCTGGTGAGAGGTAAACCACAAAACTGAGATGAATTAGCAATTGGAATAGCGCATAGAGAGGAGAAAGGTGTGAATATGCAGAGTCTTGAAGCTGAAGCCAAACTGTGAATTTAGTGTGTGGAGGAACACGAAGGAGGTTAAAAGTGAAAGTGATATAGTCTGAATCTGCAGCGAGTTGTGCAGGAAAAAATAATGTAATAACTTTATCTTTGTAATTCTGTCACTTGACATCTTTGGTATGAGCTTTTGCTTCTGGGACATGATCAGATTTAATTAAAAAACCCCAAACTAAAACAACAGTAATAATGAACCAAAACATGAAAGAAGTCGTGTAATCTGATTATTGCTAACCAACTGATCCTGAATATGAAAAAATCAAGAAAGAAATCCTGGTAATAGAATTGGAGTTCAGCATTATGCAGTCGTGAATAATTCCTCCCTAATAGCTGTGACTTCCTTTTGCTTCCTTTAGAAGTGCCTCATGCCAGAGTAAGTGATACATACAAGATGTCTCACACTTGGCCATTAGAACCACTTGGTGAAATACAAACTTCTTTCAAGATTCTGTACTTAGGCCTCATGCAGGGTATTTACATTTCCATGGCCACAGAGCAGGGCTGATAAATCCACTTGTTCACCTGCACCGTGGGTGTGCTTCAGGCCTGCCGTGCACCACGTCTGCATGTGTCCCACAGCTGCTTTCTGGGGAACTACAAAAGTATTTGTCTGCATATAAAACATGAAAGCAATTGTATGTGTTCGGCCTTCAATATAGAACATAAATTTTAAATAATGAAAATTCAATTTTATACAGAATATCCAACAGCCCAGCTGTTTAATTGTGGAGAAACTGGTTCAAAGTGGGGGTGAAAGTGATGAAATGGGCTTGTGCCTTAAGAAAACATAGGCTGTAGCACTTCTTTAAAAAAGCTACAGCTGTTAACGGGCTCAAAGATGCTTTTTTTTTTTTCCAGGTATTTTTGGCAGATGATTGAACATGAATGGAGATTTCCTTTGGAAAGAAATGTACATGAAGCAATTGCACAGCACGCTAAAAATGGCTGTCAAGAGACACTGATAATGCAGCAGACATTCAGTTGTGTGTTACAAACTGAACCAGGTTTTAATCTGCGGACAGTGAGTGACCATTTCAATCCAGAACAAGTAATGTCAGCCCAAAGTACTGAAAGCTGCTCTTCAGAAGGACCAAGGCATGCAAAGCCTTTTAAGCTCACAGACAAACCAGGGGCCTGCTGTGCATAGATACCTTCTCCTGTAGTTTCTAATAATTCATGAAATTACCAACCTTCTTTGACAGGTCACTAGTTTTAGGATCCAGTCTACTTTTAAAAATCGAAGAACTGTTTTTATAGACGTTTTTTGTTGGGTTCTGTACTGGACAGTGATCTACTGGTCTTCAAGCAGTTACTGATATTTTGTCAGATTCATGATAAAGGGGAAAAACTTGAAGAGGTTTTTTTCCAAGACACTGAATGACAATGTTTTATGGTCTTACTCTAGAAACCAGGATTATCAGCCAATGACTTGGAAATCCCAGATCGAGCTATACACTCTTAATGCATTTTCTTTCCCCTGTTTTTATCTATTTATTTATTATACTTGAAAAATATGGCACTTCCCCTTTTGTGCATCTGTTCAAAATGCTCCATCTTTTGTCCATCACTTAATGCTCCATCTCTGTCAGTGATGATGCAGCCACTGTAGGGAGGGGTAAATATCAACCCCTGCTTCTGCCACACAGGCAGACATTTTCTTTACTGGTATTTGTTTAATTTGGAGGCTCTGGTATATATTATGTAGTATAACTTATATCCCCTATAACTCTGTGATGCCTGGTGTGTGTGCTTCCTGGAGATGATACACAGTGGGCAGAGTTCTTTGCAAAGGCCTGTATAATGGGCTGCACTTTTAACATTACTGTCTTTTAATTTCCTTCTGAGAATTTGCTTTCCATCTTTCATTTGGTTTCTCTGTTTAGCCTTTTTTTCCCCTGCCTCACAGCCCTGTTTTCCCTTAATATCTCCAAAGAATTGAAAAGGACAAATACAAGCTAATCTGCTTTAACAAAGCTTCCCTTCTCATGCTTTTTTTTATTTGTTTTACTTACCTTTCCTTCCCTCCCCCCACGAAAAAAAAAAATCACTACTCCTACATAAAAGAAATGATCAAGCTGCAGCAGGACATGCAATCATGGGGATTTAAGACAAAAATCTGTATTTTCCAGATGTATCTGTGTGTTATACCAGGCTTGTACCTCCTGCTGCAAAATAAGCATGAGGACAAGAGAATAAAGAGAAATATATTTCAAGCTTCCCCTTTGATTCCTGACAGAACTCTTTTGTCTTTTTGAGCAGAGTAGCCGAGTGGCTGAAGATACATGCTATATGTGTCTGATGTGCTTTCTACGGTTTTGTTCTTGCTAATGACTGCAGGTTTATAAATTTTTCTTTCGCATTTTTGCTTCCTTGAATCAAGAGGAGAGGGGCCTTAGGCCTTTCCTAAGGCTGCTGCTGCCTCTCCCCACTGTGTGCTCATTCTGTCTGATAGGCCCAAGTGTGTCAGCTTGGCAGCGTTCCCAGGCACCATCAGCATTACAACATTCCCGGAGTCGGGTCTGGGTTAGCACAAAGCATTGACAAATTCTGTGTATTTAGTTTTGTTCTCATGCTGTTCTTCATAGGGATTAGGATTTTTGGTTTTTTTTAAAGAGAATAATATTAGAGTAGAGCAGTCACACAATGAGCATAAATGTTAATGGCTGACAATCCTCACATTTACTGCTTAAGGGAATCAAAATTTGGATGTTTGTGTGCTGGGGGTGAAATCTCTGAGCCACATAGGCCTTTAGGTGTTCAATTAAAAAGAAATCTATCTTGAATGGTTTGCACTGTTGAAACTGATGCAAGTATTCACTGAATGTCATGAATTTCCAGCGTGTTCCTGCTGCTGCAGTGGGCTGTATGATTCCCTTTATAGCAGCACTCTCCCTAGTTTCTGTTTCATTCCTAAAACAGAACAAACAGTCAGTGTATCCACGAGCCTTCCTGCTCCCTGCCCTAGAAAACATTGCAAAATCTAAAAAGAGAAAATGCTTCCAGCAGGGACTCCAGAATTCCTTATGAGATGATAATTTATACTCGGGGCTGTTAATCTGCTGTTGCAGCCTGAAATGCAGAGACGCAGAAGTGTAAGCACAGGGATGGGCTGCTGTGGCAGCTCCCTGTGACAATGCTATCTCAAGGAATAATCTGAATGCAGAACGGGACAATGCAGAGCAGGATGACTAATTTTACTGAGTGGCACAGTTATGAGTCAGTCGGCTCTCAGGCAGTGAGGTTTGTGTGGTAAAGTAGCTATATCGTGAGAGGTGCTGTATGGAGGTAAGGGAGGGCACTAGGTTTTGTTGTGGTGATTGTTTCTGGGATTATTAGCACTCGACTAAACATGACACGCATATGCTGTTTGCAACTGTCGTAGATTTATGGAAGAGGGCTTTTTATAGTTGGTTTTGCACAATCTGAGATCCTGCATGTTGTACTGGAAGAACGTTTATTTTTCTTTGGTTATTCTATCTCATTATTGTTTCAATGTTAAGCATCTCTCTCTACACCTTTTTTTTTTTTCTTTTATTTAATAAATAATTATTTGATATTCAATATGCTTCACAATCACCCTTTCATCTGCAATTTCCACTGCAATCTTCATGGCTACAGAATGATAATACAGAGCTTTCTAACACAGACGCAAAATTTTGAACAATAATACAAAGGCTAGTTTGAGGCTTTCTAAAAATTTAACCTTTGAGATCTTCATCTGGAGTTAAGACTTCCTTCTTGGCATAACAATAAATCCTCCCACTTTCACTGCATTAAGGGAAAGAACGGAATCACATTTTTTAATCAAAAGCTTGGAAACTGGCCCAAGATCAAACCGGTTGCTTACACCCTGCTTTCTCATTTTGCTCCATTCGCGGCGTTTTCGCAGGAGATAAAAAAGGTAAAGCGAAAAGCATCTGAAAAGCAATGTGAGCGCTTTCATGGGGGCAGACTGATAACTCGCCACGTAGAGAAAGCTGTGTTTCCAGGGCCTGTGCTGCATCTCAAAAAGCACCAAGTGCTACAGGGTTAACGGACAGGAAGCTGCAGTTGCAGCCGCTCCTAAGGAAGTCAGTTTTTGTGTAACAGCCCAGGCAGGCCGAAAGGTGGGGGCCGGGGGGGGGGGGGGGGGGGGATTGGAAATCTCAGGGTCTGGGGTGACATGGATATCATGGATATTTTTAGTTTTGCTCTGCAGCATTTTGAACGCAGGGAGGGCCTGCACCAAGTGGTAGCAACGCTCTGTGATAAAGCAATTTCAATTCTGGAATGCTTTTAGGGAAAAGGAGACAGGAGTGTTTCTGTTTAAGGCTCCCTTTTCCTATTAAGACTCAGCATACCGTGATACCTAAAGAAATCACACTGTAGGTACATGGTTGCTCTGCTGCACCTTCATATATTTAAATTCTGGAGCAGGAGAAGCCTTCTCTGAATCCTGAGTTATTAATTCCAGTCCCTCCTGTGCACATGCACTTTCGGTAAGTTCTGCTCTCTGCCTGTGGCCTCGCTTTCTCGGCCAGCAGAGCCCCAGCGAAGCGAATTTCGCTTTCCGTGCAAACAAAAGAACAGCTCTTGCGACCTGGGCAAACTCTGCCTCCTTCGCGTTCAGAACACCCAGCTGCCTTCGGCAAACGGCTGGCTGGGGCGCATTTGTCGGGGCAGGCGGTGTGCGGGCGCTCGCCCGAGGCGGGCAGTGCGCGGCCGGGGCCGGGCCGGCGCGGGGCCGGCGGTGGCGAGCGCGGCCGGGCCTAGCGCGCCGGCCTGCTCCGAGCCCGGGATGGCTCCTGCTCCCGGAGCCGCACAAAGATAATCGCTCAGGAAGTGTCTCAGCCAATCCCCTGGCGCTTTACATGCGGATTTGCCGGGGCAGCCAATCCGGGGGCGGCTTTCATGGGGAAGACAGATCATCAAGCCCAAGTGCCAAGCCCTCCCTGCCCGAGTACTGAGAGCCTGTCCTCCATGTTTTATAAGTATTGACATAACACTGTGTTAACAATGCATCCACAGAGGTAAGCCTTGCTTTTTACATTGCTTTTTCTCTAAGACCTATGAGTTGTGGGTTGAGAGTGTGATTCTCTGTGATTTCTCGTGCAAAACTCACACCACAGCACTTATATTAAGTTGGAACTGTTTAAATTTGCTTTCTTGGGTCACATGGTTAGTAGCCATTAGCCACAGCTTTATTTTACAGTCTGGCAAAGCCTTGGCATGCCTACTTCTTCACAGGAGGATGGTGTTTTTAGAGTTTATCAAGATCCTGGTATTCCAAAGGAGGTTTCTGTCTCTGAGCAGTTTGCCAGCACTATTGTCTGTTGTGTCACATGCCTGCTGGAGAGAAAATGGAAGCTAGGGAGCAGATGCATTTAACTGCCCTACAGGGAGTCAAGCAGGGATAATGGCAGACAGAGGAACAGGCAAGTTTACCTTTCTAAACAGTGAATGGAACAGCTAAGATAAGTTATCTCTGAGAAAATATGGGATTTTTAAAAACCTAGGCATCAGCAAAAAGTGCTAATGGCAGATTGTAGATATTGGGCCTAGGTGGTGGTGTGCTGTTGCATCATGTTTTTTATGCAGCTTATCTTAACTTAAAATGATTATTGAACCTTTTTTCTTGCAGGAGTAGTTAATACAACGCTTTTCTCTTTCTGAGGGACAATGTATGGTTAATATTTTGTTCCTTTAAAAGGGAGTTTTTATGCTGCAGATTTTGGAAATGGAGTGCTGCTCAGTAAAACGCAGCAGTGCATCTGTTTACAAATCTGATGCTTTATGGAAAATGTTTTTGAACTGTTAGCTTTCTTGTTTTGCATAGTTCAAATAAACTAATGCAACTTTTATCTGTGCCTTTTTGTTTTACATTGTATCAGCCACAGTTCTGTGTTGTGGAGTCCAGAAGATATAAAATCATGTGTGGTTCATGACAGTAGTACATGTTGTTCGTTCTTGGGGGTTTTTTTTCCCTTTTATTTTTTTTTAACTTTTGGTTAAATGCTACGTAATTATTTCAAGAAATTCCTTTTTGATCAATTCCCAAATCTGCCAGCCTGTTGTTATCTCCTTAACTGGAAAAATGAGATGGGTGCTTGAGTTGGTAAGTAAGCAGCATGCTACTCTCTGAACATTTTTAATACTTTTCCAAACATTTTGTTTTTACTGGGTCAGTCAGTGCAGTAGATGAAGTGATGTTAGTGGTTAGTCATGTAAAAGATCAGATTTGCTTAGCGTCCATTTTAAGGGACTTGTACATGTAAACTGCTCTATTTGAATGCACTGTTTTTCTGATAATTTGTCTCTAAATTTTGAAGCTTTTACTTCCTGTTTACCTGATGCCAGTGAAAAATATTCTACTTGCTGTTTGTTCCTAGATCATTAATTACCGTGTTTGCAGGGTAAAGCGCGTTTTCACCGTTCCTTGGGCTTTTTGGGTGTGATGAAAGTGCTAGTGCTCAGCAATGAAGTGACCTTATGAAGTAAAGTAAATAACACTTAATGAGCATATGTTTCTGATACTATACAAAGTATAACCTCAGACAAGCTTGCTTGGTTTATAACTAATTTAGAAACATTTTGTGCTCTTTATAAAGATTTTAATTGTAGCGCCTGCCTGCTTGTTTGAACAAGCTGTTTTTCACTGATCACCAGGGCTGTTACAAAAGCAGAGGAAGGATGCTCTTTTGTGCTTTTAATGTAATTTTTGCACTTGTTTTAACAGTCCATACACATTCATTATTTTAGGAAAGAACTGAAAGCTAGGCTGGCTTTGCAAATAAATGACTGTGCTGAGGCACAGTGCATGCAAACTTTTATAGACCCTTGCCATATATTTGGTAATGTTCTTTTAACATCGCATTTTACCTCTGGTTACTTGTTTACCAGTATGAATATCTTACTTTGAATATCTCACTTTGGCTAAAAGCTTTCCTTCCCCCCCTCTCCATGTCTCCCCCCCCTGCCCCCCCCAATCCCCTAGGATTAGATTATAAGAATGTCTAGTTCAATTTGAAACCTGAAATACTGCTGGGGTACCACTGAATTTCATGTGATAGTATTTCTATATGCAATTTTAATGCATTTTTCAGCATACATGAAGTGCTGACATAGCTAAGAAGCTATGGTTATTCAGGTTTTTGTTCTTCAGTTGCTAGAAAACAGAAATTACATTTGGACGCAATTTTCCTAGGAGTAGTTTCTACATGCGAGCAGTTTACTTTCAGCCTTTAAGAGTGAACAACGTAATATTTGTTTAATGTGAGGAAGCAGGGGTAAGTGATCTGCAATCAGAAAGCTTGTATTAAAATGGCTCCCACAGGTTTTGTTAAACCAGGATCTGTTTCAAATCTGCACCTCCAGACACGCTGCTGACAGTGAAGCGCATTTGTGTGAGCTGCCCTCGTGCATGTAATGAAACGGAGCATCGTGAGTCTGTTAAAAGTTCACTATTTTCAGTCACTCGAGTGTAATTCTTTTATAGTTCACAAAAAACAAATGTCTGCATTGCAGCAAGATGTCTGAGGCAAGGTAGAGACGGCAGCGCTGTGCCTCGGCTCAGCCCAATGGCGCTGCTCCGCCAGCGCCGGAGCCAATTGCCGCAGCAGGCAGGTTAAAGATTGACAATTGCAGTGGCGAGGCTGAGAAAGGCCTTCTGGAAATTTCTGCCATCTTTGTTCCACCTAAGCAAAGCAAATTCAGCCAAGCTGAAGGATTTCAGATGTATATATTATTTGGTGCTTTGTCAAGGTACAGTGTTATCACTCGCTTCCCTAGGTTGCGTAATAAGCTGTTTTTTCTGTTCAGGACAGATGGAATGTGGGTTTTTGTTTTAAGTGACAGATGCAGGGGAAAAAGCACGTATGCTTTCTCCCCAAGATTTTACTGGCCTGGATCTTGTTACAATCACAATTAGACAGGACATCTATGAAGCAATGCAGCTGAGGTTTATTCAGCTTGGAGCAAATGGCCATTATTCTGATTATAACTAGCAGTTAATCGTATAATTACACTGTAAGTTTTCTGGCTACTAGAGAGTAATTTGAATTGCCCAGGATGAATATGATTAGGCATTATTATTTAGTGCCAACATCCAGTTACTTTTGTAATTAACTGGACAAAGAATGGAGTGGGGGGAAAACAAAGGAGTGATCTGGATTATAAATCATGGTGAAAACAGTAGCTTTTTAAAAGCTACATGCCTTTTTCATTCTTTGCAGGCAAACTGTTTTACTTGGAAGCTAAGTAGTGCTAGGGAAAAGCTGAGTAATTTCTTTAAACAAATGACACTACTTAACATATTGGAAATGAAAAAAATGCAGAGCATAAACCACTCCAAATGTAACAGTCACCCCCCCTCACAGTAGGTAGGAGTATGAAATGTAGCAGAAAACCTACGTTGCTACTAAGGGAGCATGTAATGAAAGGAACTTCATGCTCAAAAAGCAGAAATAGATAGATTACATTACAAATTTAGCCCTTCATATCATGTCCACAAACTTCAACTGGCTCATCTTCCTGAGCTGTCTTCCATTTTGTGATATCACTTTTGCTTGAGGTTTTTGTTGTTGTTTTGCTTTGTTTCTGGTTTTGTTGCTTTGTTTCTCCTGTTCTGCCTTGCTTTCCAGTCTATTGTGTTGTATCACTTCCCAGCTCCTGTGGATCCAGTAGCTGAAAAGTGATAGCTGGTGGTCAGTTTTCCATAGTTTTCCATACTACTCCAGCATAATTGGTTAAAGATAAATCTCAGTTGAAGCTCTCCTCTGTCTGAAATTCAGGTATTAATTTGAATTTCCTAAATATCTTGAAAGTTGAACAAAACCTTTGCCCATATGAAATGGAGTAGACAGCAGTTTTCAAATTTTGTTATTTGTGGATCCCCAGTATTTTTCCCAGGGGCACATGGATCCCATTCGAGTGACTTTAAGCCTGTTAGGCTAGGTTTGATTTACTTGGGTATTGTCTGCAAACCCCTTTGTGGTGGTACACTGGCTTTGAGGGGTCTGCAGACTGGAAACCAGCACAGTAGGCCATCAAGCTTGGCCCTTTAAATTGTATTCAGAAAGTAATTAAAATACATTTGTTAATAAATGTGTCTTGTGTTCATGGGTTAAAGACTGATTTAGCCATAGCTACATAGGAAGTGAGTTCCATGTATTTGGTAGTTGTCTGTCATTCTCATGTTAACCCTTTGTTGCCTGTTGTCAGAGCATCTGTGTTTCACACTGTGAGGTTAAAACCATGCTGTAATAGGATCTTACCATTCTTAATTCAGCTGATATAAACCTTTGCTTTCAAGCATGATTCTTCTCAAATTATATTTATAGCATCTAAAATCTGTAGCTATTTGGTTGCCTTGCTTGGGCCTCAGCTGTATAGTTTATAGACTTAAAGATGACTGTGTGACACCAAGGATCCCCCTCCCTCTCCTGATTTTTCTCTTTTGTGCAGCTGTTTTGAATGGACACTGAATAAGAGTAAGGTTTGAAAAATAACTGAAATATTCTTTACATGAAAAATAGTTTTTTTGCTTGTTATCACAGGTGACCAGCTTAAACATTGCTGTACATAGATATCTGAATGAGCCTTTTGTGTATATTAATTACTTAATACAGAGTCTTATTTACTTAATACACACGGAGCACTTTGCAGGGAATTCTGCAAAAGGAAATGCAAAATATGAGGTGCTCACACTGGAGGGTGAAGCTAAAATTGAGTGATTTCCTTAGTAACCTGTGACTTCACAAATCTCCCTATCTTGTGCCTTTTTAGTTAAACGTTCGGATGTCAGGTGTCCTTTGGTCCTTCTTTACCATTTCTGATATTTAGACGCTGGCTTTGAATCTTGCCCTGCTGTGTAAACAGGAGCTGCTGGTATTGAACAAAGTGCTACCATTTTAGCTCCAGAGCAGGAGTGAGGCAGTGCAGTGCTGGCAGACGCCATTTTAAGAGCCCTGCATAAATAGCATAGCTACCGATGAGTAAGAGACTGTTATAGGTGAGTGCTCATACAAAGCTGCTATTTATTCAGCAATGGCATGCAAATAGTGGTTTTTGGTTTTAAATCTTTATTGAATGCAGTTTTTTTGGAATCATTATTTAGAATTGCTGCTCACAAATGTGATGCATGAGAGGCAGGAATTATCTTAAAGATGAAATACAGTTTTAGTGCTTATAGTCTTTAATAAGTTTTTTTTTTTTTGTTTTGTTTTGTTTTCTGTTAATTAAAAGGAAAAATGAATTCCAGAAATATGTAGTTCTTGGTCTGAAATTCATGTGTTATTCCCTGATGTAGATCTAGATTGTGTATGTGGGCATTAGCTCTTTCGAGTGGTTTTCCATATCTGTCAGTTTTTCTTGGTTAAATGTCAAGGTGCAGTAGTTCATCTGCAACTTTTAATTGCTCTTTGTAGTTACTATGGATTAGAGCAGCTTATATATTCTTGTATATGTACATTTTCTCAGGTAAGTACTACTGTTAGTAAAGGAATGATTTTCCCTAACAGAAAAGTCTGTATATAATTCAGGGATGTGAAATTTGAAAGCCTGAATTTTATATGAGAAAAATACAACCCTATCTTCAGTTTGCTAGAGAACATATTTAAAAATTAGGCAGCTGAGTTATTTTTCCATTTTTACTTAAGTAACAATAAATCTTGTATGTTTGCAATCTTTTTTTTTCTTTCTGTGCCCAACTCTCTCCAAAGGAATAACCTCCACCCCTTCTACCCTTATTCAGACATGCTAAACTAGTTTGTATGAAACCAATTAGCTTAACATTTTAGAAAACAAACTTTTGTTGTTGTTGTTATTGCAAGTTTTGTCAATATGAGTAGGGAAGTTTTAAATGATTAATTGGTTTTCTGGTCATTTGACAGGGAAACTGGCAAAGCTTAAATTTCAGTTGTGTTCTTAAAACGTGTTTCTCTGTGTTCATTCATCTTAATGAGGAAATAAGAGTAGCTTTCAGAATTACATAAGCTATTGGTTGTATTCGTTTAGGTACTTAATTGAGTATATTCCAGTATCATTTCTGATCTGCAGCCTCAGAGCATCCCATTCATACATGCATGACAGTAACACATGCTGGCTGAAATAGCTGCTCTGAGCCCTGCAAAAATGAATTCTCAAAATAAAACTCTCTAGAATAGTCTACTTGACCACACAGTTATTGTTTCCATGGAAAGAGATACTTGTTTTTAATTATTTTGCTGCTGGTCTTAATTTTCCTGTTATTTTATTGTGGGTAGCAGTAAGGTAACTGATTAGGAACCTGTTTTTCTTGAATTAGTTAATTGGAAATCTTTTACTGATATCTGCAATTGGAAGTTTGTGCTTATAAAGCATTTTCAGAATTTTCCTTGTATTGGTGGAGCATGCAAAGGTGAAAAGATGTCAGCTTTAGAAAAGTTACTGTAAACTTGCTATGAATTGCTGGTATATATTTATAAACTTGAATCTCAAAGATGACCACCACAGTCATCACTGCCAACATTCAAACAATGTCATGCTGTGGAAGTCATTATACACTACAGCAAATAAAGCAATGGGAGATGCTTTTGAAGAGCTGTAAATGTTCAGTGTCTTTTATAGCTATGTCTAACAACTTTTATTTAACTGTTCCTCCCTAACATTGGGATTTTTTTTTTCAGAACAGTCTCTGTGGTTTTTTTTATATACTGAAATGTTTGTGCCCTTAAAAGATTAATTAATTGCAGGTAATATGGAGATGCCTTTTCCTCTGAGGCTCGGGTTTCATAGTAGGCAATTGCTGGATTTTGTGAGTGTAGGGAAGTGTGCTCCTCCATTGCTCAGCAAAGTGGAGATCCTTGCTATCAAGTGGAGAATGTAGTTTTGACTGCTCATTTATAGTTAAAATCTTTGGGAAGGCTGTTTTCAGGAATCCTTTATGTGATGTATGCATCCCGGCCCATGGCAGGGGTTTGGAACTAAATCATCCTTAAGGTCCTGTCTGAGGCAAGCCGTTGTATCATTCCATGATTCTTTGTATCAAGATTTTACAAGATACTTTGTTCACCTTATAAGTGTTTCTGAAGAATTTTTTCTTGTTTATAGCACTATTGCAAGAGCACTTTAAAGGGTGATGGAGGCAACTGACTCAGTTTCCTAAATTAAGCTGGCTATATGAGGGGAGCACATTCTGAGCTGAAAAAACCCTGCCGTGCTGTCACTAATGGGCAGGAGTCCTGTGCTGTAACCCCTGCAGCGCTGGGTTTGGGCCCAGGGGCACAGAACATCCTCAGTCAGTCTGAAACACCTCGTGGTGCTTTGGTCAGGGAGGTAGGAGCAGTTCCTGCTATGATGTTGCCATATGGATCCATCACTCCTGTTTCTCAGCCAGCATTCATGAACAACTCTCTGGATTGTAATAATGATTTGTGCCAACTACTGTATCTTTCATGTTGTACCATGTTCCCCTGAGGTTGTGTTTTAAACAAAATGACCTGATAGAATTGGACGAGTCTGGGATATTATGATTGCTTTAATGTCACTTAAATGTGAGCTGCTAAAAGGGTGGTGCCTGTTTCTCCCTGTGTGGTTCTCTCCCATTTTCTGCATGTCCAGCTGCACAGTGAGTTACATTCCAGAACTGATTTGGATAAAATGGTCATGATTTCTGGAACAAGAAGTTAAGGATTCGGGAAACCATTCCTTTTAGTAGCAGCCTATGTAAAATGACCATAAGTGTTCAACTTGAGTCTTGTAAAGCCTTGTATGTCCTAGTCTGTGTCTGGAACTGGACCTGTGTTTTAGAAGCACTTAATGTGCACTGCCAGATTACTCCAGTCTTACAGAACTATGGGTATGAATACATATTTACCTGTATGCATTATTGATCGTATATTCGTGGTGTTTTAAAAATAGGGGGTTTGTTACAGTTTGGCAATAATGAAATAGGATTTTATAAAGAGGAAGGAAAAAGCTCCAGTGCAGCATTGGAAGAGAACAATGAACCCATCCCATGAGCCCATCCCTTCCCTTTGCTTAGGAGAGGAACAGGCAAAGGCAAGTGGTGCATGAAATGTTTTGGTGTCTGCAGGCCACTGCCAGCTCCTCTTTGCTGAGGCCCCTGGGAAAGGGTGTAACAAATGTGCAGAATAATTGATCTGCCCATGCATAGTGAATGTGTGAGCATTGTAGTATGGTTGGCTGTGTTGTGCATTTAATCTGCCCATGCAAAATAAATCTGGGAAGCATTGTGTCACAGTCAACTGTGCTACACATTTACCATAATTCTGGTCACATGGGTGCCTTGACTTGCTCCTGAAATGATCAGAGTAGTCCATGAGCTGGGAGGTAGATGCTGGTAGAATAGAACTTCCCTTCAGTGTTTGGTGACTTTAAAGAGCTTATTTTATAAATTATTTCTATATCCAAATGTCAAAGAATAATGATTTCTGGCATTTGTGGTACTTCTCAGCTTTGGTCAAACAGCAAACTAAAAACTCCTTCCGCTGTTAAGTTTTACTTTGTTAAGGAATCTCTTTTAACTTATACCCGTAGCAAAACTCTGGCTGATATAAACTGGTTGTCAGGCTGAAGAGTTTCTCTGGTGTAAATGTAACCAAGTCCTCACTGTTGTTTCCGAGCTCTCATGAGATGTCTCAGGCAGATTTATACACAGTGGCTAAGGCAAAGGTCTCCAGCTGCCCTCTTGGCCCTGTCCCTGGAGCTGGGGTGGCTGAACCTCAGCCCACTCCATAGCAGCAGAAATTCATAATCTGCCATATCAGTGCAAACTGCTGTCAGCAACAACTTCCATTAACAGCCTGAAGGGTATATTGTCCCTGTACAGGGGAGGATCTACATCCCTCATGGCTGCTGTGCTCTGGTGGACACTGCAATACCTGCCTGAAGCTCCAGAACCCATTTGTCCATCATTTTGAATTTGGATTTGCTTGAACATAGTGTGCTTTCTTTTACTTTTCATCTAGGGTAGTCACATCTTCAGAACTGCTCTGTACCTCTGTGTTCGTTCCTGTTCATTTTCCTCTCCCTTCCATCTTCTTTCCCTAAAGTGACTTAACAAGCCAAATTGGTTGAGTTGTTTTCTTGAATGGCATAACTTTAGAATATCACAAGTAGAATATCAGAAAGTCAGATGTACTTTGTAATGATTTAATCCTGCCTGGAGCAAATGAAAACTGACTGTGTAGGATTGAATGGTAACAACTCTATACTGTTTACTCTTTACTGTTAATAATTGGTGGAATTGTATTGCCAATAAATTATAAATATTCAGTTTTCTGTTATACAGTCTAGTTCCAAAATACTTCAAATTATTTATTTTATTGTTTTAAAAATTACATTTTACCTTCTTATTTTGCAAGTTGTTCTGTGTTGCTAAGTCTGTTACTTCAGCTAATCTGTTCACGAATGCTGATGAGCATTTAAATGTTGGCAGGCATCCGTCCCATGGTTTATCTGAGATTAGAAGCTGCAAGGAACAGAATTCCTGTTTGTCTGTCACACACACACAGTTCATACATTGCCATAATCTTCACTACATGTTACAAGACTGTCTTTGGTACAAAAATGTAATTTTTGTGCTTGGTAACTTGCAGCATATGTGTGTACCTGGATTGTTTCTCACTGTGGTTTGATCAATGTATCAAATGTAGCTCTGGCAAACAGCAAGCCTTCATTCCATCAGAAATTTTAATGTAGTTGTGTTTGACAGTGTTGGGTTGAACTTAACGGATAGGAGTTAGTCATGGGATTAATGAAGTCCATAAAGTATTCTAATTCACCTTTTTGAATCCTGCAGCTTGGCTGAAGAGGAAATAAAGGCAGAGCAGGAGGTGGTGGAGGGGATGGACATCTCCACTCGATCCAAAGGTGAGTAAGAGGAATTACACAATTATTTGTAAACCAGGATAGTGAAGCTGTACCATCTACCATGAAGCTTCTCTTGAGTGGAGACTCAAGATTCACTGTATTTTTTACAGTGACTAGTGTATGTTAGGAAGTGTTTTAATTTTTCCTTGGTTTTCATTGTGTATCGACTCTACACAGTCAAATATTTCAGCGTTATTTCAGGTTTATGAATAACTGAGGTTAAATTACCAAAAACAGCAACCTCTTGTATCACTTATCATGGCTTCCTTTGAAGTAATATTTCTAGATTGGCAAGACAGGAGAAAGTAGTAGCAGCAAAACTATTAAGGTAGTATTTCCTACTGTAATGAATTCTTTTTTTTTCTAAGAATAAAGAATCACAGTAGCATTTCTGTTTCCACAGAAATTAGTCTTCTGAGCAGTATGTATTTCATGGACATTCATTCCTGTCCATCTCCTGTTGTATTTGCAACTGACTTTGCAGCTGAGTTTACCTGAAAGCCATTTCTCTAAAACAGCAGCAATATTTACTGCCATCCTTTTAAAGTTCTGGCACATACCCAGTGACTCTTCACATTCCTACAGCAGGGATCACAAGTCTGCTTAACTCTGAATGTGCAGATGGGATTGTCTTGAAGTCATGGCACAGATCATCTGCATGTTTTTTAATGAGGAAGCTTGGATGGCTGGATGACATGGTTATAAAATTGGATTCAGGTCTTATTTGTACTAACAGACGGTAAATTTACTGTTTGAGTTCTCATGGTATGGTTAGGTGAGGTAGTACATGTGATCTGACACCTCAGAAGAGATACACCCGCTCCTTTTGTCCCTTCTCCCTGTCTTTTTCTCCCTTCTCTCCTTCTGATCTTGTTCGTCAGTCTCCACCACTGGACTGCTTTCAATATTTACTTCTCTTTGTATTTCAGTTTTCTAAGCCAGCAGAAAGTAAATGTTTTTGTTGCTTTAGTGATTGCTACTGACTGGGGTGAGCTCCCAGCTCTGCACTCCGCCACTTACTTCCTTTGTGGTGCTTGTCACATCCCAGCCACTTGAACTTTCTAACCAACTTAAAAGCTGAAACATTTTTCTACTGTTGTAGTGACCAGTTTGTTTGTGGAAGAGTTTGATAACCTAAGAACTTGGTATAACAGACAACGGGGGTTATTAGATACATTTAGCTGCTTATGAAAGCTCATCTTCATTTCTCCTTAGAAACACTGGCCCACTTTCTAGCACCAATAAGAGTTCTGGATGCCTTTACTGAACTAAGCCATTACTTATGTCACTCTGATGTAAGTAATGTCTAAAAGACACTTAAAAATCTGATATCTACTTATGTAGATGTTTACATTTTGGTTCTGATGCTTTAATCAGCCACAAACAGGTGTATGTGCCATACAAAAAGTTACTATTTCCTCGTGCTAGTTCTAGTGCTGCCCTGACCTCAGGATATGTTGTTTCAGTGAATTAAGCCCACAGAAAACTTTCTGCTTTTTGTTTGGTAGGGTTCAGATGAAGCTTTTTAGGACAATGAGCTGATTTAATATCCTGGTTATTGAAAAGGTCAGTCTGTCATGTTCCAGCCTTCTCACACACATGATCTTGCAGCTTCCCTTGCACTCAGGGCTCTTAACATTTAGAAGTGGCCAGTTCAGAGGGATTTAACTTGACAGAAAGAGACTCAGGTTTTCATACTGTTTACTGTTGTTGCAACTCCCTGAACCAGCTGATGCCAAAGCCAGTCTCACCACGGTGCTGGCTTGGGTTGACCCAAGCTGTCCTTGTGTGGAAGCCACTGGTCCATGCATAGATGTTCTCCAAGTGCTTGAAATACCAGTGGGAGTGATGTAAATGGCATTTCTGTATCACCATAGTACAGATAAAACTTAGCAAGTGTTGAATCACTTTATTAATAAGGGAATTGTTATTTGTTTAACTAGATACTGATTTGCTTTAGTTAGTTTGTTAAATTTAACATGCATGTTGATAAAACCCCTGCCAGCAGCACTCCAAGGATGAGAATAACAACCACCCACCCCAAGCCCTTACAGGCTTGTTTTTTTCCAGTGAAGAATATGAGATATAAAGAACTCTTTAGACTTAACTGTAAACCATTTCTCTTTGTTGTATACTCAACCTAATCTGTAAATTAGTGATATAACTTTATAATAGTTGAAAATGCAGTTTCTCACAGAAAATAAAAGAATCATAAATGTCATCTCCAAGAGCTGGCCACATTGCAGGACTGGTATAATGAATCTTTCTGTACTCCTGTTATTGGGACTGAGACAAGCTTCTCTGATAGTTCAGTATTTCTGCAGCAGAGAAGTCACAAACCAGAATTTCAAAACTGTTATTCTGCTCTGTGCAAGGCAGAAAAAGTGCAGCAAAGTTCTCAACTGGTGGGATGGTGGCAGCAATGTCTCCACTTGCAGCAATTAGCTTGTGCAGAGTTTTGCTCTGTGTGTTTTGGAAAGGATATAGATGAGGAAGTTGACCCTATCTAGGCAAATCTGGTGGGGAGCACACAGCTCTTTGTGCTTTGTTTGGGTTTTTTTGATGTGTGAGAAGCCCGTGCAGGAGATCAATCCATGGCACTGTGCAACTTCAGACTTGACCTTGAGCAGCAGATGTGCTTGCCCAGCTCTGGTTTGTACAGCTCATCTGAGGCTGTGTCTAAAGAAAGTTGTAGGGAAATAAATTTAATTGCTGTAATACCAATTAGCCTGATGCAGACCTCCTCATGAATGTTCTTGTTTTGGTATAAGCAGTTTAATTGCTATAATTCAGTTGCAGTTCAGTTTAAGCTAAACTAAACCATGCATTGTTTAATCTGTGACATGGGTCTGAGCACAGCCTTTGAATTGGTCTAGGTAATGTGGTGGTTTCAAAGCAGCCTGAGCTGGTCAAACTGCTCAGTGCAGCAGTTTTATCCACTTCCTTCCATACCTAAGCTGGCAGGAAATGAACTGAACCATAAAACATGAACAGTTTTCTACTAGCATAGTGTGCTGAAACAGCTTGGTGGACTGCCAGAAGTGGTGTAAGAGAGAAGGCAGGAATACACCAGTTGGGTGAAGGAAGTGTGGAGCTTTGTTAGCAAGCATTTAGAAAGGGCTAGGCTGGAATGAAAGCAGAGCTGAAAGCCATCACTGACACTTCTTACTTTATATTGTGGTAGCTAAAGCAAGTCTGTAGCTAGTCAGGGCTATGGAGTCCTACATGTTCAGCTGCATTTCTCTACCCTTCTCCTTTGCTGGCTGTAATGTTCTGCTGTTGCACAGTCAGCTGTGTCAAGCAGCTGATCTAGCAGAAAATTGATAATTTTTTGTAGTTACCAGATTTTGCCTGAATCATGAACTGATTAACCCTCCTGTTACACACAAGGTCCTGTCTCCAAAAAGTTGTGGGGACAGATAGCTGGTAAGGTGGGAAGGAGGAGGAGAGTTGCTCTAGCAATTATAATTTAGATCTGCTTATAAGCTGTGCATGTGCAGCCTTGTTAAAGACAAGGTTTTAAAATACACTGCTCTCTTGATGAGAACAAGAAAGCATAAGGCATCTGAGAACTGGAAGTGGGAATTGACAGCTTAAAGAGAATCCAAAAACAGGAGTCCAAAACCCAAGGAATGCAAAACCAGAAAATGGAGTGAACAGAGGCTGTGGATTACACGATTACATTTTGTCCTTTGTATATGATATATTAACATGTCCAGCAGAAACATCTTACTATATTTCTGCTCCAGCCTTATGGACTACTTTTTAACCTTGTTTATTAAATTTTCAAGATGGGGCTTGCAAGGTCTCTGGATAAATGTCTAAGCATTTCCAGGTTGTGGTTTCAGTGCAAATTCTGTCTTTGCTTGTACTTGTTCTTTTTGGACAGAATGAACTCTCCACTGGGTGTTTTCCTCCTATGAAACCTGGAAGAATTTTTTTAAATCCTCTCTGCTAGTTTAACTTAGCTGCTAACAGCAGCAAACTGTGGTAGCAGATGGACTTCCATGTAGGTTTTAATGTATTTCAGCTGGTACTGGAACCATTGCCTGTTTAGTGCCCAGTCAAAAGGAGCTCTTTAACTCTCTTCTTGCCCTCATCAGTCATACATCTCTTACATTGCCTTTGCATCTCTGCTGGCTCTTAGGACTTTGGTGGAGAGGTTGTTTTCTACCTGCTTTTTTCCCTGAAGTGGATTACTGGGGAGTTGAGCAGATGTTGGACATTGCTGGGAGCAGCCTTGCCCCAGCAGGGACAGCTGGTCATTAGATGGTCTTAGCTTGGCATAAAATCATGTTCTGAGGCCCTACTGCTTAATGGGGAGAACTCTGATATTTACAGGTTTGAGGGTTTTCTCAGGTTTGTGTTAAAGGCTTTGGTCTTAGGAGCTCCTCTCAGTGGTAAAGTGTTCAGATACAATGAATATAAATACAAAAATGACTAATTAAACAGAATTCTGAGAATGCATGATACATTTTGTAACAGTTTCAGAGTAGTACATCTCTATCATCTTTCTTTGTAGTGATGCCAAGTATTTAATCACACAGAGATGAGATTCTTACTCCAGTGTGAAGCTGAGGCTCCTGCAGGGAACAGAAGTGCAGCCCTGGACTTTTGTCTCTAGCGCAGAGCCCTTGCTATCAGCAGTCCCACCTTAGGAGGGCCTTGGAACAGCAAGTCCCCCACAGCCAGGCTCCAGCTTATCCTTGCCTTTCAGCTCTTACCTTGCAAGTTGTTGGGAAGTGTTTCTTTTTCTTTATCTCCCAAAGTCCTACAGTGAAGAAACAACTAACAGTGTCTTTTTGTACTTGTGTAAAATTGTAATGTGGCAGGAGTTCATCAGAATTTACACAACCACAGCTGACCTCTGTTATTTATTGCATAAAGTAACTGGATTGGGTTAATTACATCAGTTGAAGTTTCTGGAATGTAAACAGGGCTTTAGTGGTTGGTTGCAACTGCATCATGTTTCAAAACTCTGGCAGAAAATTAAAATTCCTCAAAGCTGAGTGTAAGCTCTAACAGATTTATCCATGATTTTATTAGGCTTTTAAGATATTTGCCCTTGCTAAAGTATTACAGGTAATGGATTTGAAAAATCAGAGATCTTTTAACAACCATTCAGGATAATAAATTTAACTGGAAGGCTTCACAGTTCTGGAATTCGTCTAAATTATTAATCGAAACCTGTTCTATCAAATGAGACAAGTTAGTAATGCTACCTTTTCTGTCGGATTTCTTCATTGATTGCACTCCATGCCATTTAAAGTACAGCCATTTGGAGATTTTGAGAAGGAGTAAAGAGACATGACAGTCTAGGTGTTTTTTCTTGTTCCTTTTAAAGATATAGATACACATTTCTTCAGGGTAATGACAGCCTAAGCAATCTTCAGTCACCTTTCTTTTCTTGTACCTTCTTTCAGACTGCCTCCCTGTAGCTGTTTCTTAAATCCATCCAATTAATTCTTCGTGCTTGTTATGGGGCTACACATTTCCAACTAGAAACACAACCAACAGTTCCACGTAAGACAATCAGCAGAAGTGTCACTTAAACTTTAATTCCCAATGCCATGCTCTGCCTTTTATTATGGCACAAACAGATCTTCCAACATTTGGTGAACCAAGTCAAAGAATTAAATTCAATAAAATGTAAAAACCCAAAAATTTATTAAAAACAGTTGCATGAAGAATTAATTGGATGGATTTAAGAAACAGCTGTAAGAAGGCCCTGCCGCACCAGCATCCCTCCTTCACTGTCACATTTCCATTCTTTTCCCTTATACTGGTACTTTCAACTCTTGGACTTGTTGCTCTGCTGATTTAACTGAAATTAAATTTTAAGGTTTTTGTTGACTTAGGCCATATCAGTCTTCCAAACCATCTTGCTTTCTGGGTGAGTGAACCACAGTACTGGAGAAAGTAAAAGGGAACAAATTTCATTTGTGGGAGGGTGCTGTGAAGCGTTGACTTAGGTGTGGGTTTCAGCTCTCATTAAGGCTTTATTGGGAGCAAAAATAATCCAAATGCAACAGGTGCCTAGAAATATTTATGTAGATATGATTTCACCACTGTTTGAGTCTGGAATTGCTTTGATTGCATTTAGCTTAAGTTTTTAAATTGAAAAAAATAACAAAAAAAGAAGTATGGAAAGAAGGGCATAAGGGAGTGTCACTGTCAGTCTGTTGTACTGAGCAGTTTGTGCTGTGCTGTTACAGTAAGGCATCTTGATGGTGCTTGTTTTCAAGAAGAGTTACATTTAAATATCACAGGAAAAGCAAAGAAAATAACATCCTACTTTTACAGGTTTTCTGAGCTGGCACCTGCTTCTATTGAGAATAGCGAGACTTCTCAGTTGTCAGGGATTTCTGCTCTGGAGTGTTTACAGTGCAGCACTATGCAATACACAGAGTATAAAAATATTTGGTTGTGGTCTGTGTTCCATATGCTGCAGCAAGATAAGATCTCTGATATAAATAATACACTTTTGTTTGTTTTTGTAACTTTTTAAAGCTAAACTATTGTAAGTCATTACCGTAGTTATCTGCTTACAAAGTGCATTGCCATCACATAAAGTTGGACTTAGAAAGCAGTCATAAAGTGTGAAATGAAATTGCTTTGGGTTTAAGTATGCTTTAGTCTATCCCCTGGGAGCAGTAGTTATTAATCCTTTAGTCACATGATGGCATACAGAAACAAAGATTTAAGCTTCAGGTGAAGCTCAGGTTAGCTTGTTGCTCCCTAGTGAATGATTTGTAAGAGCACTCAGGGGTGCTTATTGTCAACCTTGACAACATCACAGACCAATTAATACTAACCTAGTGATGTAAAACCAGGGAACTTTTAATGAGAATTTCAAAAGTTATTTCAGGTGTCTATTTTTTCACTTGAGCTGGAAGCACATTTTTAAAGTGGTGCTAAGAAAGCAAAATCAAACAGAAAATCAAGAAATAAGCAGACTAAGGTTGCTTGGCAAAATTAATATTTTTAGTACAATTGGTTTATCAGTGAAGAGTTTGGATGAGGGTGACGTGCTCAGGGTGTGACAGGAGTTCAGTAGGAGGAGGGAAATCGCACAATCCCAAGGCAAGTGGTGACCAGCTGGCATGGTGAGATCCTTCCTAAGGTGAGACCATTGTTGCTTGTTAAACACTGTTTGAAAAATATTTACTTATCATAGAAGAGATCTCAGAAATTCTGTCTGTTCCCTTTTGGAGCAGAAACTTGAATCCACTCCTTAAGCAACTGATATGGTCACCAAGTTACTGCACAGCTTAAATTTGCTATCTTTTGTTCTTTCCCCCCAGATTTGTTTCACTTTTTTTTTTTTTTAAGTAACCCTACACTAAGGAAATGATTCAAAATTAAAAAGTAACTTTCTTCCTTACAGGCTATTTTAACAGGGATCAGTTTCTTGATCTGGCTCACAACTCAGCTACAGGAACTCTGCTCACACAGCTGGGAGAGCCAGGGAGGGAGAAGCAGCAGTTTGTGCTAAACAGGGTATTCCCACTGAAAGAAATTCACACAAAATTCACTTTTTTACCATACTTAGAATTGAAAGCTATAGCTCAAACAATTTAAGAAGATGCTACCATTCTGTCGTCACTTGAACTGAATTAAAAGATTATTCATATTATCAGGTCCCTCAGTTTGGTAAACTGGCAACATACTGTGGTAGTTAAAGAGTCTGGCCTATTCCACTAGCACAACTAAATCTGAAAAAATATGCCTGTGCATTGCTGTTTTCCTGTTTATTCCTTAATTTTTCCAGTTACATTGCCTCAAGAAAACCTCTGTGCATTTGAATAACTTGCCAGCTGAAAAAAAAAGGAAGTGTATTTCAGGTCAGTTTTTGTACGTTGTCTATGAGTCACCACTAGTTGATTTGAAAATCCCCAGTATACTCAGGCTTCTTGAACCAAGGAGGAAAATTACATCACTTTAAGTAGTTTTTGATATTACTTAACCAAACATACATGTTTGTGTGACCGTTTAATAAGATTAGTATTGAATCAGCACCCTTTCTGCTGAATTGTAACTTGGATTTGGCTGTGACTGAATAGTCATTCAGTTCTGGTTTAGCTAATAACAGTTTAACACTTTCCTGACCCTGAATGAGTTAGTTTAGGAAAGAAATAACATTTAAAAGTGAAATGGATCACATGAAGGGGGGGTAGGAACTTTACTGGTGATTTTCATACTTAGAGATGAGAGACAGTGTGCAGTGTCACAGCTTCTTTGTGAACCTCACAATCTGAGGCTGAAGAGCTGAAAGGAAACTGGTGTGCTCCACTGGTGGCAGTTTTGTGCCTGGAAGTAAGAAATAAAGGCAAAGAGCAGAAAACTCTACTGTCCATTTCCCCTCCTGGTTCAAGGTGTGCCTGCATAGGTACAGTCTGGAAATAAAGCCCAAGTCTCTTTAGGGAGTTACAGGGATGGCTTTATTTGCTTTTACTTTGCTTTTATTTTATAGTGAGAAACTTGGGTTTAGAGACCCCTTTGAGGTTATTGTTTGCAAATTATAATAAAGAAACAAAGACCTTAATGTGATGGTGGGAAGATGAGAAAAGACATGGTATGATGCTGGTTTTTGTGGGTCACTCTGCATGCAAACAGCTCCCGTGCTGAAAAAGCTCCATTCTGCTTTCATGAAAAAAAAATAGCATTCAGAGCTTGTTTGTTTTAGGTTTGATCATTTTGATTTAGTTGTGAGCTTTGCTTTAGCTGACACTGATGCTGCAGTTTCTTCCAGGGTAGCTGGATTAACACAGCTCCCTTGGGATTTGTGAAGCACATCCCAGCCCAAGGAGTTCTTCTGCCACCTTCTGTGCATAATCAGCTAAACTGACAAACCCTCTGAGTTTGCTGTCAGCAGACTTCTACTGTGTTGGCATTTTTATTGTCCTAATTGCTTAAGGAGGGGAGGAAACAGACCTTGTATTTTTCACACATATAGGTGACATAGCAGCTCTTTGTATTGTCAAATCAATCTAAATTTTGGGCTAAATGGAGCAGGAGGCAGATTTGCTTGAATCCAAACACAGCAAGGAACAATAATGGCCTCAGACACATTGTATTGATTGATTTCAGCCAAGGCGTGTCAGCAGATAACTGGTGCTAAATGCTGCCAGTATGTGTAAAAGGGAAAGGGTGTGTGGGAAGGGAAAAAAGTCACAGGTTTTAGTGTCAAAGCTCAAAACATGACAGGTTTGTATTTGTTTATTTAAACCAGTTTACTACATTTTGCCAGCATTTTATAGCTTATATCAACAGAAGAGTTTCTCAGACAGCTGACAGTAATATGTCTGCTGGAGTTGCTGTGATTACAAAATCAGTGACAGACACTTCTAGAATTGTTGAAATTCCAGATGTTGTTAGCCTCATTTAGCTATTCTAGGGTAGTAAAACACAGGATGGACAAGCATTCCTACATTTGTTTTCTCTCTTTCAGTTATATATCCCTCCACCTATATTGTCATGTGTTTTTCATATTTATTTATAGTTTCCCTAAATACTATCTTGACACATGTTAACCATGCTTTTGGTCAAGCAGAAGTCATCATATAGCACTATATTTTTCATACAATTTTGTAGAAAGTGGCCAAAACCACTGCAGTTTTAAATTTTTTTCTGTGCAGATAAATATTAGGGGGATGATTCAGTTGTTTCTTTTGTGATATTGTTGCTTTCTGATCCCTGTGATTCTCTGTATAGTTTTGTTTTGTTGCATGCATTGAAAGCTTAAGGAAAAATTAAACTTGTTGACCCAACTCTGATGAAATTTCACTTGTATTTTGTCAGAATCATATCACTGTTCTATGACTGTCCTTTGCAGCTGATTGTGTACTTGTTTCTTTTGAAAAATAGCAATAAGTTATTTTTAATAGAGCTGAGCATTTAGTATTCTTTAGGGATTACTGAAATTTTGTTCTGAGGGAATGACGTTGCAAATGCCCTTATTTTAAAAAGATGAAATAAAAATCTTTGAAGAGTGTGAATGCCAAGCCATAGCATTGTTGGAACATTTTTCATCAGTTTGCAGTCTTTACCCACACTGTTTGTATCTGTTACAGATCCTGGCTCTGCTGAACGCGCAGCACAAAAACGGAAATTTCCCAGCCCTCCACATTCCTCCAACGGCCACTCACCTCAAGATGCATCAACAAGTCCTATAAAAAAGAAAAAGAAGCCTGGTCTATTAAACAGTAATAATAAAGAGCAGGTAAGAGAAGCCATGGTTTTATTATGCTAGAGTATGAAGCAGTAGAGGACGTGGAGATAGCTGATCAGAAGCTCAGTCTTCTTCAAGGAAGCTCCATTTTTGTACTCTTAAGGAATGGATATTAATTTTTGAATGAAATGGGGGTAGAAGTTGGTATTATAATTTTGATTTGAATGCTCTTTGATTATTGTTTTACATCTGTAAAAAAAAACCACCTGTGTCCTGCTTAGTGATTTCATAAAGGTAATAAGATGTATGTATAACCAATAAATGCAATTTGGAGCGAATTACTATGAATAATTATAACGACAAAACCAACAATAGCTGTTTTTTAAATTAAAATCATTAGCAGGAAATGTTGAGTAGTGTGATAACCTAGATTAAAAAAGGTCTCATAATGTCAGTGAAGTTCCTCATCTGCTTGCAGTCCTTTCCTACTGCCTGTTAGTCAGCTCCACCTTGGTACTCTGTATATTTCCTCCCCTTCCTTAAAGTTTCCAGGCAGAGTACTCTCCTACCAAACTAGTCAAATCAAAGAGTCACACTGACTTTTCAGTCTTTACACTTATAACCTTATTTTTACTGTCTTCTGAATGCTGAATTAATAGCATTTGTTGTCCTTCTTAGAACTTGACTCCACAAGACCTTGACAATTTCTGATTCATCGTATGATGCACATGATAGAATGATATGAATTGTATTGAATAGCAAACGTTGTAAAGCATCTGTATCATCTTGGAGTAGATTACATGAAAGCAGTCTTCAGCCTTACTGAAATTACTTCACACCTGATGTACTAATAACACTCCTGTGTATTTTTCAAAGTGCATTTTTGTGTCACGGGGTTTCTTGCCAGCGTCATATAAACACAGGATTAAGTTCTGAGTGTTCAATGCACTTTCTCCTGGCATGAGAGCATCCACATTATCCTGGTACAATTGCATTGGTGAAGAAAGAAAATGAAATTCCTACTCACTGCAGTTGTCCTGGAACAAAAGCTGTTAATAAATCAGACCTTAAAACTCAGTATAAATTGTATTTTATTTCAGGATAATCAGGAGATGTAACTGTATCATGTGGAGGTGCACTGGGGTCAGTTTGGCATTTGCTGAGCTTCACTGCAGCCTGGGTTTATTCCTTTACATCTTGGATGTTTTCTGGGCAGATACTGCCCCTCTGAAGTCTGAGCTTGTAACTGCAGTGCAGAGATAATTTTGCAAACAGTGGAATTGAATCCTTGGGTATTAATTTCCACTTTTTCTTCCTGCATTTAAAAATATATGTGAAAACACAGTTGCAGTTGTTGAACTTGATAAATTCCCCTTGGTAAATACTTTTCTGTTTTCCAGGTGTCTCAGACCTGTGCAGGATAGAATAAAGTTGTGTATCTAATGAAGAAAACCTATCAGACTTGCTTATTTTGCTGTGCTTATTACAAGTTAGCAAGAAAATATCATCTGTTTAGTTCTGTTTAGCTTTTACAAGCTGCTTTTCATTTAATGTTGTCTTGCATGTCAAATTTGAAGTGGGTATGCCTGAAGATTGTCGTGGCTAAATAGGTTCAAACTCTGCTCTCTGTGGTAGCAGGAGCTGTTTTTAAAGATTCTTTCACTGCTGAGCAGATGTGAGCTGAGCATGCAGGTTCTAGTTTTGCTCTCAGGATGAGTTTGAGTATGATGTAGCTGATAGCTGTGGTTCTGATTGACTGATAAATCTGTTTTGAGGTATGACAACCTCCCTGAAAACATCTAACTTAATGTTCTACGTTACAAAGTGCTTTATAGTACTTGAACATTTCAAGATACCATTACTAAAATTACAGTTGCATGAAGCTTTGTATTACATGTTGTGGGTGCAGTAACAGATCTTCAGAATGGTGCCATCAAGTATTTAAAGTGCTGAAAATCAAACAAAGAATTAAGGAATTGTAGAAAGTAACTAACGTGAAAAATCAGGAACTTCTAAAGCTTAATTGGACAGTTATAATGTAATTGAAGTTGTCAGCTTGTTTTACTACTAGTTTCAATATTCATTTAAATTGAATATAAATAGTGATCTTTTTCTTTCCAAAACAGCACTACAGTACTGTTGTTTGTTTTCTTAAGTTTCCTTTGTCATTCTACAGGTCTTAATAACTTCAGTAAAACCTTTAAAACAAGCTACCACCCAGTTGAACTTGAACTTTAATAACTGTTAAAATTTTAACTCTTAAAACATATTACTCTGACTAGGACAAGTGAAAAGGTCCCTTGATGCAGTTGACTCATTCATTTTCAGTCTTCTAGTTCTGTTCTTTGGGTCTCTGTTGAGTCTCTAAACCCTTTTTTGTTTTGTTTCTTAAACTTGGCCTAGGCAAAATAAGGTGATAGATGTCTAAATGATAAAAGCATCCTTGAACAGAAACCGAATTAATCTCATTTGCCAGCAAAAATTGACTTCTCTTCAGTTTGGATGTTATGATTTCTGTGGAAGTTTCACAGGTTTTATGTTTGTCTTAAAGTAGAATCTTTGAATCTTACCAAGTTAGTGTGGATATACTGCTTATATCCACTTCAAAGTCAGAATATATATTAAATTCTTCTGGTGATTTCCTTTATCTGCAGTGGAGGAAGTGCCCCACAGCTGCCTGTCCATGTATGCAAGACTGAGATGGCCTCACAGCTGTGGTGCACTTAGCTGCAAACAAAACACGTTTCTGCACTGGAAATTACAACTTTCCCTTCCTCACTCTGGTTTTTTTGTTTGAATGCTTGTTGTAGTAATTAGTTTGAAATGGACTGAAATCCTTATTTTGCCCCACTTATTCCACAAGGTCTCGTAGCACCATCCTTCTGAAATTCTTGTCATGTTATGTGTAGAAAGTACAGAAGTAACACTTTGCCCATTTCTGTGGTGGGAACAAAGTGTCTCTGGGCTTTGTCATGTGTAGAATAGAAAATGAAAACCACCAAAACTGGCACAAAATCATGTGAAATTTTAGGTGGAACAGTGTTTATGGATAACATCCTTTCTTTGCCTAAAATATTATATGGATGTTAGATAATCTGGGGTTTTTTTGAGATACAACATCTTCTGGTAGGTTGTTGCTTCCACCTTGAAGATCCCTTATTCCTGTAGATAATTAGACCTCCTCCTTTGAAACTTTAGGTATCTAGAAATACCATGGTCAAAGTGGCATGCTGCTGCTTTCTGGGGAGTTTAGTTATGTGACTGGGGAATTTATTTCTGGGGAATTTAGCCCTGTGTGACTGATTTTGTTCAGGATGCCTCGAAGGTACAGAACACATGTTTGGTTGCCCTGTCCTGTGAATCACATGGGTGTGTGACAGCTTGAGGGTCTCAGAAGTTGCAGATTTGTAAATGGTGTAGGACACTTGCAGAATGACCTGAGAAAAAACCAAAATGGTTCTTCAGACTACAAGTGTTTGGGTAATTACAAGTGAAGTCACAAGCAAGTGGTTTTACATTAAACAAAAAAGTCACATTAAATGAGCTGTCTAAAATCTCAAGGCGGTTTCCCTCCTCAGCCAACCACCCCTATAATGAATATCAAACAGAGACTATGAGTTCCCTTGTCATTAATAAAGAGAAAGTAGTTTTCCATGTTAGCAGTTCTTCAGAGATGATATAACAAATTTGGGTATCTCTGGACCCATTTAAGCCATCCCAGGCTCTTCACTTCTTGTATTTTGGAGTCAGCTGTGTCATCTTTGAGCTGTCAGGCTCAAGGCAAAGACCAGTTCATGCAGGTTACAAAGTTCATACTGTTTTCTAGTGCAGGCAAACCAGTACAGATGTGAGTCTCAAATTGTGATATGCATTTAGGTGGTGAATGAAATCTCTCCTGTAGTGGAAGTGGCTGCTCAGATGTGAATTTGCTCCTTTGTCATCCTTCTCTACAGTTTGCCTTGTTAATCAAAATCAGTATTGGCTTGCTTCAAAACTATAAACTGCTGCAAACTAGCACAGATTTGCATGGTTTTCAACTCCTTGTTTCAGGACTAACCTCTTCAGTTGTCCCAGGTTTAGCCACCACTAAATATCTCAGTATTTAGCTTGCACGGCCCCATGAAATTCTGAGTTTAGAGGGCCTAATAGTTTCTATAGCAAAACTTCTTTCTTGAAGCTGAAAATGTTTGCTGGCTCTTATTGGATTGCATGTCTTGCACTCAATGCCCTCACTTGCCACAAAAAATTTATTTCTGGTCTTGAGTGCAGATTGTCATTCAGCATCTGAATAAGCAGTAAACTTCTTTATGAATGATTTTGTGCAATGACTAAGATACTGTGCTTGCATAAATGTTAATCAAACTCTGTAAATTGCTGTTTGCTTATATATTATGACTATTATGATTTGAAAAAATGCAAATTTGTTTTGAAACCAAACCTGTTTTTCTTGCCTACATTTCAGTCAGAACTAAGACATGGTCCGTTTTACTATATGAAGCAGCCACTCACCACAGACCCTGTTGATGTTGTACCACAGGATGGACGGAATGATTTCTATTGCTGGGTTTGTCATCGGGAAGGCCAAGTCCTCTGCTGTGAACTCTGCCCTCGGGTTTATCATGCTAAGTGTCTGAAACTGACAGCCGAACCAGAGGGGGATTGGTTTTGCCCAGAATGTGAGGTTAGTTTGATATAAGGAGTGGATTTCTTTCTTGGTTCTGAGATTTAACACAGCTTTTTTTGTGTTCTGAAGTGTTTCTGGTTTATTCCTGTTGCCTCTTGGTCAAGGTACCAGAAAAACTTGTGCAGAAGAGGAGGCATCCATGGCTGTGCTTCACCACTTTTTCTCTGTGTGTTACCTGCCTTGTGTTTGCCTTCTTACCACGAGTCTCCAACTTTCTTTGTGTCTCCAGCTCTAGAGAAGCACCATTTCAAAGAGTGATCTCTTCATCAGGCACCAGTAATTCTGAAATCATCCTGACGTTTTCACTAGTTTAACTTGTGCTTCTTTTTGTGGGCTGATTAGCTTTTCAACAGTGCAGAAAAAAATGCACTGTAGGGTCTACATAAACAAGTGGGTATTTTGTTACTGTGGAAGAATTTAATCATTGCTCTCGAGTGATTTCTGGGGAGAGAATACTTAGCATCCAAATATCTGTAATGAAAGCAAATTGGCTTATGGCATGTTTTCCTCTGATCACTTATTTTATTAGAGCCCAGGTGACCTTCTCACTCTATCACATTGTCTGAACCCATATTGTATTTGGAAATTTTATGTATTCACATATTCACTTTGTGTGATCTTGAAGATGCTGGATAATTTTCTGCTCTTTTCCCTTTTTCCTTTTTTCTTCTTTTTTGATAACACACACAGGCCAAAATCCAGGTAAAAAGAGGCATCTTAAGTACTTAAATTACATTATCAGAAATGTTTTGTTTCTTATAGAACAGCTATTATATTTCATTTGACTGCTAGAATGTGTCAGTGGAGAAGTAT
The DNA here is from genome assembly GCF_015832195.1 of Motacilla alba alba. Lineage (NCBI taxonomy): Eukaryota > Metazoa > Chordata > Aves > Passeriformes > Motacillidae > Motacilla > Motacilla alba. Next base: position 7,024,049 of record NC_052035.1, on the reverse strand, counting down.
TGATCTAGAAATGTTTGCTGACAAAGTGTTTTTTTATCTGAACTTTTAGAAAATCACAGTTGCAGAATGCATAGAAACACAGAGTAAAGCAATGACAATGCTCACCATCGAACAGCTATCATATCTACTGAAGTTTGCACTACAGAAAATGAAACAGCCAGGGGTAAGGACATTTTTGTTGTTTTCTTCTTTAAATACTTGGATCACTGTTCGTCATAATCTGGGGTTTGCTTCCTTTAGTGGGTGATGAATGTTTAGTTTATCAGATTGTTTGTGACAGCTTCTGTTCTATCTGCTACCTGTCTAGCACAGACAGGTTAGTTTAGGTTGTACAGACTGCTTTGGAGTGCATTTAAAATGTAGTTTTGTGATGTAACTTCTGGATGTATTTTCAGTAGCTGTAATGAAAGTACAGTGTGGTTTTCCAGTGGAAGGTGGTGGTTTCTCACTCTCTGAAAGTGGACAATGACAGACATAAAAGGGGAATGTGGAGACATGATCTCTTCCCAATATATTTATATGGAGAGCCCTAGCCACTGACACTGTTGCATTATTGATTATATGTGGTGAAAATGTAGCTTTTATCTGTTATTAGCAGGTGTTCTTACTACAAAAGTTGGTTATATCACGCACTTTTAAAATGCTGAGGAAATTCCTTCAATGTGTCTAAAACATGTGCCATTGTGTGTTGTAAATCACATCAGTACCTTTTACAAATCCCCCAGCTTTTGTGATTTTTGCAGTTCATCATGTCCAGCATATGAAAAATCAGCTAAATGAGACCCTTTAGTTCCTGTTGTTCTACTATTAATTTATTACCTCACAATATTCTATAATTACCTTTGAAGAATTTTGTCTGATAACACAGAAAATGAGTGTTGTGTCATTGATGAAACTGTTCAGTATTAGTAACCAGTGTGGTTATTTTTTCCCCTAACAGACAGAGCCATTTCAAAAGCCAGTTTCACTGGATCAACACCCAGATTATGCAGAATATATCTTTCATCCAATGGACCTTTGTACATTAGAGAAGGTTTGTATGAAGCTAGCTGACAAAGGTCCTTGAGTTTGATTGCCATCTGTAACATTTCTAAAATGTTTGATGGCAGGGGGAGAGAGGTTTTTGAAATCATTTTGATGGGTGGGGTGGTTTCTTATTTATTATGAAAATGAGTTAATTTGCAGCCTTAAACCAGTCATATGTTAACTGTTTTGTCTGAGCCAGTAACGAATGCTCAGGAAAGAATAGTGTAAAAAAGACAAGCTTACACTGCTGACTTCCTTCTATTAAATTAATCTGATTCCATGAATGATCTCCAGGAGGGACTTCTTAAAGCAGGATTTTAATTTGATCATTATGTTCCATTTGATCATTATGGATCATTGGTTCATTAATTAGGGACCATTTGATGTATATCCTGGGGTCATTCCTGACTCATTTTATTGATCATTCAACAAATACTGTAATCTTCACTGCACCTGAGGTGTAGAAGAAAAAAGAAACAGTCAAGAGGTGGATAATGAAACCTGAATTCTCAGTTCTTGAGTAATTTGAAAGTACATTTAATGAAGAAATTCTCCATTGCTTAATGAAGAGTGAAGCATTGCAGAGCTTTGTTCTGTCAAGACCTGGTGAAGAGACAACTTTTCATTCTCTGTGTTCTTACAGAGGAGGCTGGTGTCCTTATGGTATAAAGAATGGTAACAAAACCACGGGACTAATTTTATTTAATCAAATTGCTTTACCCACTAGGTAGACTCTTAATATCATACATACTGTCTAATGTACTGTGACCAGTATTTTTTCCGTGTCTTGTAAAAATTCAACTGTGGAGTGATAATACATCAGTAGAAGAAACCAAAGACTTTTCTGCAGAAACATTGTGTTTCTAACACTGTTAGGAAACATTTTTTTTAAATGTTTGAGGTTTTGATCTAAATAATTCGCTATTTAGATTTAATTTAGACAGTTCATACATTTTCAGGGCAGTCAAAAGGCACCTTGATTTTGAGAGATTCTTAAGCATTTAAAATCATAAGTCTGCAGTAAATAAATATAATGGAATCACAGATTGGTTTGGGTTGGAAGAGCCTTTAAAGCTCATCTCATTCCAGCCCCCTGCTGTGAACAAGGACACCTTCCACAGGACCAGGTTGCTCAGAGCTCTGTCCAGCCTGGCCTCGAACACCTCCAGGGGTCAGTTTTATTTATTGTATAACTGATAGCACACAACATTCAGGAAGAAGCTGTCATTTTTTACTGATTTCTGTTTCCTGTTACATTCTTAATTTCTTCTTCACAGAATGTTAAAAAGAAAATGTACGGTTGCACTGAAGCATTTTTGGCTGATGCCAAATGGATTTTGCACAACTGCATTATTTACAATGGGGGTAGGTATTAATGTGTACTTACAGCCTCAGATATGAAACCTTGACATAGTTAAAGTCGTGGAGCAATTTGTAGACTTGTACACTGAAAATGCCTTCTTGTTAATCACCATAGTGCCTAAAAACAACAATTTTTTTAAACAAGTGGAATAAATAAAACTGTAGGGCCAGATACAACCTGTGCTGTCACTTACTCATTCCACCTTAGAGAAGACATTTCAGATAAGGTAGAATAATGGAATGGTTTGGGTTCATAGGATCATTGAATGCTTTGGGCCTTAAATGACCTGATCCAATCTGCATCATTTATTTCCAGCCCCCGAATTGCTTTAATGTTTTGCATCATACAGCACTTAATTGAGACATAATTGAGAAGATCATACAGCAAATCCCTCATTGAAAGAGTGTGTCAGTGGTGGGAAGGCTGCAACAGGCTACAAAAGGAGCATTTAAAGATTATTAAATATTACATTTAGAAGAAAGTGCTGATGTTCTGCTTTTGCAAGCATGTAGTTCATGCATATGTTTTTATATATTTTTAGATCGTCTCTTTTGTTTTTATGGATGACTTTTATATCTGAAAACTGTTGATTTTATCATAGTTCTACTATAACAATTTTCTAGGTTAAAGCATTTTATTTTTTCCTCAGGAAATCACAAATTGACACAAACAGCAAAAGTCATCATCAAAATCTGTGAGCATGAGGTATGAGTGCCCCAATTAAATTAATTGTTCTGTGTGTTTAGTGTTCTATGTCATGTATTTGTGAGTGACTTAATATGTATTTTCCAAGATGTGTATTGCAGATTTATAATTTTTGTAGGTTTCCTTATATTTAGGTATGTCTATCCTTGGCCTACAGAATAGCAATGCTTTTGCCAAATGCCAATGTGTCTTTCACTGGGATATTCACTATTTACAGTTAAGACTTGTGGGGAGGGAAGAAGAGAAAGTGGATTCTGCTCCAAGGCACGTGTCTTGCTAATGAGTATTTGGAGCTGGAAAAAGAGACCAACATCTTCTGATGCATAGATGTCCTTTTTGTGGTTCTTTTACTGTAACAATATGACTTTCCTCTGAATAAATGCAAATGACCACACTTTGGACTCTCTTTAATCTCTCCAATAACTTTGCTTTTTCTTTCCAGATGAATGAAATTGAAGTATGTCCGGAATGTTATTTAGCTGCTTGCCAAAAACGCGAGAATTGGTTTTGTGAGCCTTGTGTAAGTTAAGAATTATGGTGGTCTAGCTGCTACATTAAACTAGCAGTTCTCATTTGACTGTTACCCCTCTTTGTTTCAAACCTGTGGTGGTTGCTGAGTCAAGGAAAGCTGCTGTAGTTTACCAAGAAGCTTGTGCTGGCATATCATCCTTGTGGAGTCAGACTGTCTCAAATTACTTAGCTGTAAGATTGCAGGTTTTCACAAAAGGATTGATCCAGTCAGAAATAATTGTAAAGGCTGTCAGCAACCAGTTCACAAGTTCTCTGTCCTAAAATATAGGGTAACTGCCTTGTGCCAGCAGTGCTTACGTGTGGTACCCTCAGTGCCTGGAGGATTTCTGAAATGTGAACATCTCTTTCTGCAGATGTGCATCAGTTGAGACTTGCTTTTTCTTTCGTGATCTATTGATAGGTTGTCTGTTTTCTGTTTAATACTGAACTGAATTTGGGAAGATACCTTAAGATTCTCAAGTAGAAGTGTGTAACCCATCAAGTTCTTTCCTTGGACTGTCCTGGTTTCAGCTGGACTAAGAGTTCCTTTTCTTCTTAGCAGCTGGAACAGTTCTGTATTTTTGATGATGAGAATAATGTTGATGACACACTAATGTTTTGGTTGTTGCTAAGTAGTGCTTACCCTAAGTCAAGGACTTTTTAGTGCCCTATGATCTGCCAAGACACAAGCCTAAGTGAAAATTACAGCATTTCAAAGATTGGCTCTAGCCTAACTAAAGTTATGTTATATATTTGGAGGGCACTAATAACAAATAAATGAGTAAAGAAGTGCAATTACGAGCAGTTTAATCAAGACGAGTAAGGTTTTATGTTTAGCAAGTTTTTTTAATACAGTTTTATCATTTTGTCCTCTCAGGATTTATTATGTTTATAGTAAAATGGAATCTTGTATTTGGCAAGTGCCTTGTGCATGTTGGATCCTTATTGAATCTAAGTAATCTCTACAATTTTTAAAAAATCATGTTTCTTATCAAATTTGAAGCTAGTACTGCTTACATTTTCTTACTGTGCATTTTGCCTCTTCCTCTAGAGCAATCCCCACCCTTTGGTCTGGGCTAAACTCAAAGGCTTTCCATTCTGGCCTGCTAAAGCACTGAGGGATAAAGATGGGCAAGTCGATGCCCGTTTCTTTGGTCAACATGACAGGTGGGAGTTGAACAAAAGGATGTCTTTGGCTGTACAGAAAAAATTAGTGTTGTAATTTTGTGTGCTTGCAAGTTTTGGGATCCTGTCTTTAGAACCTTGACCCTAACAAAAACTGTGTAACAGTGTAGCAAACACTGTTTTAGTTCCTTACATGATTTTAAGATACATACATAATCTGGTGAGTGTGCAGCTTAATTCCTGTGTCTGGTGTCATGCTGGGGAGAACTGCAGTTCTTAAAGGTGGAAGAAACCAGTGAAGTCATTTATGTTGTCTAAACATTATAGGAATATGTACACACCTGTAGGTTTAAAAAATACAGAAATATAACCTGTGTTGAAAATGCCAGTTTTGCTCTGAAGGGAGTTTTCTGTACTTGTGAATCTTCTGCTTAGATGGACGTAGCCATGATGAATACTTAATTTGTCGTGAATTAGAAATACAAATCTATAACAACGTGTGCTGTAAAAAACCCAACTATACAGGGCCATGGAATAATTAAGTCAAAGTTCCTGCTATCTTAGGGTCTTGGCAGGCAGTTTCAGGGTCTGCTTCATTTCATGATAAATAAAATCTGTCTAGTACTTGCTGATGGAACTTTTCCTGGCACTGAGGAATTTGGCCAACCTGGCCTGGGGTGTAAAATGTTTCTAAGAAGGTGCTTGTGAAGTATTAATTTCCTTACCTGCTTTTTACATTTTTGTGCTATGACAGATAGACCGTTTAGCAATGGTTGTCTTGCAGTTACATAGACTGTTCCAATTAGGAATATTTTTTCATTTGACCAGTGTTAAGTCATGTTTTATTGCTACTGAGTAAAGTAAAATAAGCCAGGGATAATCCGAGGCATGCAAATTGCTTACTTGCCAAAACTGAGCACTGAAATATTAAAAAAATGTAATGATGGTTGTTTAGAATTATCTGAGCTATTCATATCTTTATGATAAGGCAAAAATAAATTAGTATGTGCATAAAAGCTGGCAATGTCAATTCACAGTATGAAATGTAGTTATATTATCTTTTATTTTTCTGTTTTATATACAGGGCCTGGGTTCCAATAAATAATTGCTACCTCATGTCTAAAGAAATTCCTTTTTCTGTGAAAAAGACTAAAAGCATCTTCAATAGTGCAATGCAAGAAATGGAGGTTTATGTTGATAACATTCGTAGAAAATTTGGAGTATTTAATTATGCACCTTTCCGGACACCATATACTCCCAACAATCAATACCAAATGTTGTTAGACCCTGCAAACCCAGCTGCTGGAACTGCAAAGACAGACAAACAAGAGAAAATCAAACTGAATTTTGATATGACAGCGTCACCCAAGATTCTGATGAGCAAGTCCATGCTGGGCAGTAGCACAGGCCGCAGGATTTCACTGACAGATATGCCACGGTCACCAATGAGTACAAACTCATCAGTTCACACTGGCTCTGATGTTGAACAGGATGCAGAGAAAAAAGCAACTTCCAGTCATTTTAGTGCCAGTGAAGAATCCATGGACTTCATTGAGAAAAATACAGGTAAAAAAAAAAAGAGGTACAGGACTTTGGAAATGGACTAGTTTTATTCCATGTACTTTTTAATGACCGGCTGTGTTATGACTTGGTTTATGAAGAAATTAAAAAAAAAGATGCATTTAACTTTCAGTATCACTGATAAGAAAGAACAGTTCTTTCTGTCACCTTGAGAAGGAATGAATAATCTTGAAAAATGACTAAACCTGTTCAATTTAAGTAGCAGGAAATAGTTGTAACTATTAAAGTGAATGGAAAGTGGAAATAAATACAAAAAAAATTAGAATTGTCATGAGTAGGTGTTCTGGTTTTAAATCTGTCTTTATTAATTTTGTACTTTTTCAGCTTCCCCAGCACCAACAAGAACAGGTCAATCAGGGAGCTTGTCAGGCAGCCCCAAACCTTTCTCTCCTCAAGCATCAACGCCAATTTCTGCTAAGCAAGAAAGAACTTCCACGCCAGGAAGCATTCTGAATCTTAACCTTGGTTAGTTCTGATATTTAAAAACCTAATATTCTTACAGCTGAACAAATTATGGTGGTGTCAGTGCAGCCTAATATGAACAAATGTGCTTGTATGTGACTTTAAATGAGCAAAGGTCTTTAAATGAGGCACACGTGTAATTATTGTTTTATCAGATTTACTGGGTTTTTTATCTCGTAAAAGAAAGTTTCTGTTATTGTTTCTTGTTGATGAAAGGAAGTAGTTAAAGGATAAGTTTTTCCTTAGCTGAACTGTTCAAATGAACATGTCTAAACAGTAGGTAAGTTTCTAAAGGTTGTAATTACATGAACATTGCTGCTCTTCACCACTCACTCTCTCAAGTGAATTGCTGGCAAGGTTTTCTTGTGATCTTTAGGATTTAGGATTTACTAGGGCTTCTCTCTTGCTGCCTTCACATCACCTCCTCACTGACCATCCCTCTCTAGGGAGATAGATGGATGAAAGGAATTAGCAGAATTCTTGAAGTCTTGAAACTCCCTAGAAGTAAATTTTGGGATTGTGGAATTTTGAAAGATGGAGTAGGTAAGTACTAAGTTGGTAAAACAGCTCTGCAAGCCAAACATGTAAATCAGTTTCCTCAGTCATGCTTTGTTGTGTGAGCGTTCTGATTGAGTTCTGGGTGCTTTTTGCCTCCACATGATATTACACAGAGAACCAGGAATTTGCCCCCTTGGTGTTAGCCAGATACTTCAGGAAGGCTGAAGTTCAAATAATGAATTCATGTCTTCAGTGCCTCACAGGTATTCTGATTCTGGGTACAAGCTCGCAAGTCTCTTTTTTAGTGGGTCATATGTGTGGACATAATTGTAGAATTAATTTCTTCTGCTGCACTGCAGCTACTTGTCAGCTCATCTGAGGTGACAATGCATTTGGAAAAACATTAAGAAATATATAGTGATGCAGTTGTTTGAGCCACAGATGGGAGACATCAGCTGGAACACTGAATAAATAGCATAGATTGGAAAATCTGATGTGATGGTCCATGAGTAATACCATAAAAGAAGTGCTTGTACCCTCTCAAGTAGAATATCTGGGGTTTTTTCAGGTTTAGGGGAATTTCTTTTATTAGATATACTTTTTGGTGATGAGAGTGAACAACCCTTCTTCATTTGATAGTGTCACTGTGCCAGATGTGTTCTTCTGTGGATATTAGAATTTTTCCAGTATAACTCATTGTGTCTCATTGTAATACATGATGTGAACAGAGTTTCTCTCTGCAAAAACAAAAGCGAGAGTCCAGAAAACAAAGACACTTTGTATCTTCAGAGGAGTGCTAGGAGGATTCTGTGGTCTGCAATTCAGCAAAAAGGAAGGAAAAATAACAGAAATGAACCATCTGTTGCTACTGGCAGACTTGCAAATTTGAAAAATGGAGGTGTGAATGAGCAAGATATACAGGGATTTGGGGGGAAGAAAAATGTGTCTCTGATAGTATAGGACCTGCCCTTGGACTACAGAGGCAAGAAACAATAAGAATGTACCTTGATATGAAATTCAAACTTACAAAGAATGTCTGGTTAGAGGAATCATTGGTTCAGGCCTTTGTATTTATTTCCCTTTTCTCTAAGTTGTACCTCAACAGAAAATGTTTTGTAAATATATATATATATAGAGAGAGAGAGAGAGAGAGTGTAAAATAAGGCAACACCGTGTCATATTTAACTGCTCTGGAATGAAACTTGAACATTAAGCACAAATGCACGTTGTGCCAGTGTTACCTTTTGCCTCCTCTGGCCTCTGGTTTTTCTCAGCTTATGCCATTGGCTCTTCTGATCCTACCACGAGCCAGTTGAAGGAGTTAAATTGGCCAAACATAATTATCTTCCTTTTTTTTCCCCCCTTCTTCATGGATCCTTTCTCTTTCCCAACTTAACTCCATCTGGTTCAGTGCCCTGAGCACTGATGGAATGTCAGCACTCCTAGCAAAGAGTAAAGAAAGGATAGGACTGTCCTATACAAATACAGCCTCTGTAGTGGGAAAATTAGTTGCTAATATAGTTTTACCCTTAGCACTGTAGTGTGTATTCTTTGCAGACAGATGTGTGCATTTCAGAGTGAAAATTCTATACATGTAGATGAAAACTCAAGATTTTGCTGACATATACTGAAAAGTGTGTTATTCTATCTTGAATTTACTAATTTATCCAGTGAAATAATCCACATTTTTATATGAATTCTCATGACCTAACTTTTGGATTTTAAATGATGACTATAAAAATTTTATGTGTCCTATAATATTATAAAGATTTTGTGCATCTTATACTATTATAAAGATTTTATTTCTATTTAATTTTCTCTGTGAAGGTAGTACTCTTAGTAGTAAAAAACAGCAGTAGTTTAGTAGAGGTGCTGTCAGACAACTTTACAAACCTGAATGAGGATTTCTTGATAAATTCACATTGAGGGAGAAAATGTCTCCATAACTGATGCATGTGTTTTGTGTGTGAAGAGAGGAAGAATCCATTTTTTGCAGTAAAGTCATTTTAGAGTTACTATTTACCCCACAATTACAAAAAAAAAGTGCAGTATCTTCCAGATTGCCTGCATTGCTCTTTGGTGAAACGTGTTTTATCTGGATAGCCATCTCGGTTCTTTGTGTAAAGTCTGTTTCTGAGTTGGGGTTTGTTGTTGCAGATCGCAGCAAGGCCGAGATGGATCTGAAGGAGCTGAGCGAGTCGGTGCAGCAGCAGAGCACCCCCGTGCAGCTCATCTCCCCCAAGCGCCAGATCCGCAGCAGGTTCCAGCTCAACCTGGACAAGACCATCGAGAGCTGTAAAGCACAACTGGGTGAGTGCCCCTCAAGAACACTCAAATTGGAGGTCAAATAAGTTTTTGGATAGTAAAACTGATTTATTAAAAAAAATAATGGATATTGATCTAGTACCGATATCCAACTGTGACGGATAAAAACTCTCTAACAGTTAAAGTTAGACAGTGTGTGTTTATTGCGGCGCCGGGCAGCGTGAGGGATAGCTCCCAAATACACACCACAATTTACAGGTGATTACAGAGCCCTTTTATCTATACAGGTATTGAATACCCAAAATACAAACACATATTCATAACTTTGGTACATCCCATTCCCTGCTTCGTATGGTAATTAGTTCAAAAGCTATTAAGCATGCGTAGAGTGTTCCTTGAAATGGGTCGGTGGTCTCTTTCATAGGGAGGGGTCCCAAAATGAGCAAGTAAATGAAGTCTTCCTTGTTCTGACCTTTCTACCTTTTTCAATGCAAATATGACAAATGAACCCTTGGGAGAACTCCCATTCCCTGTCTTCAACTGGTTTCAGAACAGAGGAGGCCCATGATTGTCTTATGTTCCTAAAAGCTATTTGTCAGTTTCTATATTCTTCATAAACCCAGCTAACCAAACATTGTGTTGACAAGCTATCAATTATTAGTTAACTACTAACTCTTAACTTCATCAAGGCCTACCCATTTATTTTAATTAACTTCAATAAAGCTTATCTCTAACTAAAATCTTAGCTCCTCTAAAATCTCTAAATTCCTTAAAGTTTATGTCTCAAAACCATAAATATTCTGTGTTTTAAAACAAGAGTAGAGAATATTGGTCACCATCATATTTTCTGAAAAATCCTCTGCCCAGGATTCTTCTCCTGGGAAGCTGAGAAGCCTCAGAGAAAAAGGAAAACAATATTATCTCATTTGCTTCTCCTGTGTTTTGCTGCTTTGGAATGTGGTTTGGAGGTTGTTTATCTGACAGGTGGTTGTTTGATTGGCTTCATGTGAATTGTTTTTACTTAATGACCAATCACTGTCTAGCTGTGCTGGGGCTCTAGAGAGAGTCACGAGTTTTTCATGATCATCCTTCGTAGCCTTCTGTCTGTGTCCTCTCTCTATTCTCTAGTATAGTTTAGTAGAGTATTTTTTAATATAATACAGATCATAAAATAATAAATTAGCCTTTTAAGAACATGGAGTCAAATTCTCATTTCCTCCTCTGTCTGGGGAACTCAGAAAATACCACAAATATTCAAACTCTTTGATGTGAGTAGAATGCACTGAACTAGTTTGTTTTAAAACACAGTGAGATCTGATGCTTCAAATTTTTGTTTCATCTTTTAACCTGTTTTTCTACCATTCTGAGGTAGATAGTATGAGAGGATTATAGTCTTATGCATGTTGAAAAATTGGAGAATTCTGCCTAAATTCTGTCAGTTGCACAAAGTAGAATGAATGTAAGTAACTATAATCAGGTGAATAGTGTTGCTGATTTTTTTAGATAGCTTCTTGTGGATAAAAATAATTCATTTTTGCATTGGGTCATAAGTTGAACAAAAGACCTTGCAGGTAGTGAGAAAAAGCAGTGAAAGGAGGCCATAGAATGAAATAAAAATATTAATTGGAGTATGTAGAAGTTCATTCTTATACATTATGGTGCTGGGATAGGGCACTATCCTTTGTAGCTAAAGGACTGATAGTTAAGGTAATGGTATGTGTACACTTTGTTCCAGTATATAAAGTATTTTCTTGGTAATGTCAGTCAGTCTGATGTCAGCTTGGAATGTACTTTCCTTTCCACAATTAGGAATAAATGAAATATCTGAAGCTGTTTATACTGCAGTAGAACACAGTGACTCTGAAGATTCTGAAAAATCTGATACCAGTGACAGTGAGTATAGCGATGAGGATCAGAAATCAAAGAATGATCAAGAGGATGGGGAGGACAAGGAAGGTGCAAGAAGTGACAAAGAATCACTGAGCTTGAAAAAAAAACCTAAGCCTCCAGCACAGAATGAAGACAAGGAGGAACTTAAAAGCACAAGTCCAGAAGTGGAAAAAACAGAAGAACCGGTCAAGGAAAAGGCTGTTTCAGACACTGAAAAAGAATTTTCTGAAAAGGGAAAGAGTTTACAGCATCCTGCAAAAGAAAAGCTGAAAGGTAAAGATGAAACAGACTCTCCAACTGTGCATCTAGGACTGGACTCTGATTCTGAGAGTGAACTTGTCATCGATCTAGGAGATGATCATTGTACTCGTGAAGGAAGGAAAAACAAGAAAGAATCTAAAGAATCTTCTCCTAAACAAGATGGTAGGATGAAATTATTTCCTTTTGTTTCTCCTCTGTTCTGTAGGGCTGTTACCAAAGGTAGAATTGCCACCTTTATTTTTGCACTAAGATAAAAATATCTGTATTAAAACAGTTTTTATGAGTGATTGTTCATCCTTTGTGACTATGAAAAAAGTTTTCAGTGCCCATTGTAGTTTCTGATTTAAACAAAATCAGTTTTACTGTTTTCTTTCAGCAGAGTGGATCTATGAATATCCATTATTTTTGGTGGGCAGGACCTAGCACTTGGCCTTATTGAACCTGATTAAGTTGTCCCAGGCCATTGATTCAATCTGTCAAGATCTTTGCAGAGCCTTCCTGCCCTCGAGCAGATCAGCACTCCTGCCCAACGTGGTGTCATCTGCATTTGGTTGTCAATGTCAGTTCACTGTTGTTAAGAAAGTTTATAGTTTCTTCAGTTACTGCTCAGATATTAATCCTTTAGAATGTTTTTTTCTCCTGAAAGAAATTGGGATGACAGGTGAAAGTGGTAAGGCAGAAACACCCTAACAAGATCTAAACTCTCACATATCTTTTGAATGAGATCAGGCTGGTTTTTCTTGGTTTTGTACTTCTTGTTTTGCTTAGCCACTGATGCATCTAAATTGCCACCAGTTTCCACTAGACTGAAATGACTTTACTTGTAGAATATTGATTACTTTTGAGGAAAACAATTCAAAGCAGACTGGAAGGTATACATATATATACCTGTATATATATAGCTGTTCCAAAGACTAGATGGAAAATTACAAATCAGACGTGTTGGTGAAAAAATTGGCATAACATTTTGTGTTTTGTTTAGTTGTAGGTAAAACTCCACCTTCCTCCAGTGCAAGCACCCAGCCTCTGCCAGAAACTCCAGTGCTCACCCGCTCCGCATCGCAGACCCCCCCAGCTGGTGTGACAGCAACCACCAGTGCTGCTTCTACTGTCAGCGCTCCCTCTGCTGCCACAGGGAGCCCTGTGAAAAAGCAGAGGCCTCTGCTGCCCAAGGAAACCGCCCCTGCTGTGCAGAGGGTGGTGTGGAATTCTTCAAATAAATTCCAGACATCTTCTCAGAAGTGGCACATGCAGAAGGTACAGAGGCAGCAGCAGCAGCAGAGCCAGCAGTCTCAGTCACAGCAGCCTCAGTCCTCTCAGGGGACAAGATACCAGACAAGACAAGCAGTTAAAGGTACATACTTTTCTAACTCAATGTGCCTGTGGTGCCATAATTCCCCAGTAGTGATCCCTGTGCTTCAAAGGTGCCCAGCCAAGAGTTCTTCTGTATAAACAAAATCTCAAAGTGTGCTGCTACTCTGATAAGTGTCTTTAGTATAAAAGTTTCTCACTATACTTGCTCTTTCTGGTTTGTATTTCGAGTCATGTCTCCTTACTTTAATGACAAAAAAATTGTGTGTCTGTATAAATATTTTTGCTTTTCATAGCCATAACAGATTTGGAAGGGTGAACTGAATAATTTTATGGATCATATGCTAAAACCATTAACTATTCCACTTGCATGTTTACCAATGTCACCTCAGTATCTACAAATTGCTTCCAGTTTTATCTGACAAGCAGCAGATCTGAAGGGTTTTTCAGAGTATAATTTGACAACAATGAAATTACCCAGGCTCCAGGATTTGTCTTTGAAATCCCTGTTGTTTAACAAGACTTTGATGCTAGTTTACTGAGCAAACAGCCCTGGCATTTCAGAATGTTTTCACAACTGTTTCCTCACCATCCCTTTGCTGGAGCCTTCACCAATAGCTGGCACAGGGTAACACAAGCCTGTGCTGCTGATGCTTCCCTTCACTTAACAGCAACTTTATGTAAATCAGCTTCATTTGTCATTTCAAGTTAATAAACTGAAATGTTTACTGCTGTGCCTGATGAGACATTCTCCACTCTGCTGACACCACTGGCACGCAGGTGATCTTATAGAGAAGAGAGGTTTGGGTGATGGTTCACATACAGGCATTTACAGAGGCTCATTTATCTGGTCCCAAAGTGCTTTTGTTTCTGCCATTTAAGCAGTGTTGAGGAAGTGGTATCTTTCTGCTTGTAGACTGCACAAATTGATGCAGAAATATGCAGTGAGGAAAAATAAATGTGAAAGTCAGAGAAGTTAATGCTAAACTTTTTATAGAATCATGCTTTAATACATACCTTAATAGTATGGGCTGAACTTCGTGTTCAGCCTGAGTTTGTTTCCTCAGTATTGTTTACTACTGAGCACATCATGGCAATGTTCCATTTTAAATATTATAGTCTGGAAATCTATCATGTGAAAATTATAAAATCTATAGATTTCTTATATACTGAATTGGCATAAACAGAAATATAGCACATCAAGATGAATAAATTGTTTATTTCAGTAATTTCACTACTGAGGATATTGGCAGTGAAGAAATCTTCTAGTAGAAATAGCTTGAAAAGTTTTATTCTTAAAAAAACACTATTTAAAAAATACTCCAGCAGATAAGTCATTAGAACTGAGGGAAGTCTTCTGCTCTGGCCAGTCTAAAATGATAAATTTCAAAGTTATAGTTACTTTGTTACCTCTAAGCCTTACAATTATGTACAAGTTCAGTGGCTGAGCTCTGTGTAATTAATTATTAGATGGCACCATTGTATAAATAATACAAATCTGAAATGGTTACATGCACATAGTTTAGTCAGATATGGAAGGTAGAAATTTGCCTGTTGTTTTCATAATTCCTTGTGTGATTGATCCCCTCAATGTTCTCTTTTCTTAGCTGTGCAGCAAAAAGAGATCACCCAGAGCACTTCCACATCCACTATAACCTTGGTCACAAGCACTCAGCCTATTTCCATGGTTACCAGCTCTGGATCTGCAAGCACACTTTCTTCTTCACTCAACACAGACTTGCCAATTGCAACAGCTTCAGCTGATGTGGCTGCAGATATTGCTAAATACACCAGCAAAGTAAGTTCTGGAGGAAGGTTTTAAGGAAGCTGTACCTTTCTTTTAAAGTTGTACCTCTCTTTTAAAACACCCTGTAGTTTCATCAGGTGGGATAAATGTGTGTTCACACATTAAAGAGATGCTAAGTTGTTAAAGAGAAGGGGTGGTCTCATCATGGTGACAGTGAGGGAAGGGATGTGAGCTTTCCATACTCGCTTAAATACTTAGATTTAAAAAGTCAATGAATACTATATATTTTTGCATTGAGTTTCTTCCCCAAATTAATGGTTATATATTTTTTGTTTATAAATTATAGCAATATCTTAGAAAAGTAGCAGGTCAAACAGTTTACCTGTTCAGGACACTTAAAAATCAGAGTCCTGATCAAAATTGTTGTGCTCTACCTTCTAAATAAGAACCAGGTAAATATCATATATTTAGAGAGAGAGACAAGGGTGTAGGTTCCCAGTAGAGAAGTTGAAAGAAAATGAAAGTGGAAATCTATTAAAATATATGTCAAAGAATTATTTTCTTTTCTTTTTGTCTTTCAGATGATGGATGCCATCAAAGGAACAATGACTGAAATATATAATGATCTTTCAAAAAATACTACTGGAAGTACAATAGCTGAGGTTAGTGTAAGATTAAAAAAAAACCCTTCCATTTTAAGTTTGAAAAATGCAAATTAGTATTTTTATATATATAAATTAGTATTTTTATATATATAAATGTGCCACATAACCGTATCTACAAAGTATTATATATGGAGATTGTCAAGAGATAAGTCATTTCTGTGCTGTTTTAGAAGTAATGATTAGAGTGGTGGAAAAAAACACTGAAAAAATAGGTGGGCTCTGTAAGATAAGCATTAAGCCATCAAACCCAGGTTCTTCAGTCTTCTGTCAAGAATTTGCCACCTTTTTTAAAATCAGTAATGAAGGATTTTTTAAAATAATGCAGTAGCTTATTACAACCATAGTTTTTAATACTTCTTTGAAATACTTTGAAACACTTTGCATTTTTAATGAAATGCTATACATGGCTTTTAATGTTCCCTAAGGGTAGGACTTAGTATCTTCTAAGGGTTGTTTTTAACCTTGGAAAAAGCAGATTAAGCAGTGCAAACTAAGAATGAATGGGAACAATAAAGCTCAAAATGTGATGATTTATTTACCTGCTGTAACCAAAATAAGGAAGTCAAAGTTCTGGGCAAAGATATTTGTATTCCTGATCCACAGTGAACAGATAATCTTGCTTTTCTAAGCCTTATCTAGTTAAAATTAGAGGCATTAGATGTCATACTAATAAATGCAAGCAGCACTGAGGAATAGGTTCTTGATTCCAATCAGAAATTTGAGATGTGACAGTTTCAGAGGAATCAAGTTTAACAGAAGTTTTTTGTCTTCAAAGAGTCCTGTGCTGTTTATGGTGAGCAAATCTAGCAAACAGATATTTAGAATACTTCACACTTTGGTTTGGGGTTTATTATTGTCTTGTCCTTATGTTAATATGAAGGAGCCTTGATGTAAACAATGGCTTTTTATATAACAATTATGTATTACACACCATGCCCTGTTTGTTATTACTAACTATTACATTTTTAATATTTAGATTCGGCGTTTGAGGATTGAGATAGAAAAACTTCAATGGTTACATCAACAGGAACTTTCAGAAATGAAACACAATCTAGGTATGAAAATGACAGTCCAAAACAGTGTCAGGTATTGTCCTGCATAGAAAATGGAAATGCTTATAGTATGTGTTACCTTCATCACATTGTCCCTCTTGGAACTCACACATTTTGCTTTGTAAAGAAAGTAAGATATGGTGAACATACGAGATGAGAGAAGAGATGGAATCCTCTATTTCTGAATTTGGAGCAGAACAAAAGTTTGGGCTTTCAAAGACAAAGCATGTTAGCAGCAGCTGCACATGTCCTTTTTGTGCTTCTGCTGTATGCTGGTCCTTTGTGGGACGTCTAGAACTAAAGTGTTAAACAAATGGAAGGTAATGGTTAAAAATCATGGTGCCAGAATAAGAAAAGAAGATGGAAGACTTGCATTTGTTGAGTATGTATGAAACAGATGCCCAAACTCAGGGAATACCTTGACTGCTAGCTTTAATTTCATGTTGTCTTTAAACTTATGAATATTACTGTTTTGCTCCTTGCTGTTGGGGAGTGGAAAATGCAAACTCACCTTTCTCTGGATTTTGAGTAGAGCTGACAATGGCTGAAATGCGTCAGAGCCTGGAACAGGAACGAGACCGTTTGATTGCTGAGGTGAAGAAGCAGCTGGAACTGGAAAAGCAACAAGCAGTGGATGAGACCAAGAAGAAGCAATGGTGTGCCAACTGCAAGAAAGAGGCCATCTTTTATTGCTGTTGGAATACCAGCTACTGTGACTACCCCTGCCAACAAGCTCACTGGCCTGAGCATATGAAATCTTGCACACAGTCAGGTAAGGGTGCCTCTTACACAGCTGGGGGGGTTTGGGTGGCTGGATGGATCCACAGTGACTCAGTTCTTCATGTGCAGATGTGACTCTGAGGAGGGACTGTGGACTGGCTCCCTTGAGTAGTGGCCTCATTCTCTTTTTTCCTTGATTTTAGCTACTGCGACACAGCAGGAAACAGATACTGAAATTAGCACAGAAACACTAAATAAATCCTCCCAGCCTAGTTCAAGCGTGCAGTCTACACCCACAGAAACAGCCAGCACTCCTAAGGAAAAGGAAGGTTCAGCTGATAAAAGCAAAGAGAGTGTTACAGTGAGTATCATCACTTCAAAGAAAAATAATATGTAATATTTCTCTGAAACCTACCCTGGATAAGCCAGGAATTTATAACCATTTGTAAATTTCAAAGAGTGCATTTTGGGGAGTGATAGAGAATTGTGGTTTTTGTTCTTCATCTTGTAAAAAAAAACCTCCTTCTGCCCTTTGGGAACACCCTTTCCCCTTCACTTATTCCCAAAAAAACCTTGTGTTGGCTTGACTGATCCTTCCAGCCAAGGGGGACTGGACCTCTTTCTCTCTCTCTCTCCAGGACCCATCAGTGTAGCTTCTGGTCTGGATCTTTCGATACAAGTTGCCTTCTGATAAGCAATACTGACTGCAGCACTTCCAAGCCCTTCTTGCCTGGGGGTTCAGAGGCCAAGCTCAAGACCTGCATTCAAACCAACTTACTTTCTCACCACAGACTGCCATTAGGGTACCACAATGTTCCATAACACTGATACAACACTTCACCTGGATCTACGGTTCACGGAGCAGTTTTGAAATCCTCCATAGCATCTACTCTGATAGTTTTCAGTAGGCAAGGATGAGCAAATGCTCTAAAAAAAAGGGACTTAACATTGCATATGTAGAAAATGTTTATAGAGAAGATTCTGCTTTATAGGTAGGGCTTGACTATTAGCAATTTTGGCATCAGTTTTTTTCTGCCCTTGCAAGGTTTATTAAATGAAAAATTTTAGTGGGGGGGGGTGGGGCTGATCCTTCAAACCCTTACACATGATCCTCCACATCAGTAGGAGCCTTGTTGTATTTTAAAATATTAAAAGCAAACTAATTTTGTAGTATTGTGATTCCAGCATGATGTCTCATCGAGATAGTCCTGTAGAATTGGGAAGCATAGTAATTTAGAGAGCTGTGTTCATTTCTTGACACTTTTGCTACTGTCTGGTGTTAGATCTCTGGGCTTGAAATGTCATCTAAGGGAGTAACTTGGGGAACAGATTTGAAGGGGGGAAAAGGAGGTGCTGTTTCACTTAAATGTTTTGATGAAGTTGGTTAAACTCTGGCTCACTCACTTAATGTTTGTATGCATTGTTATGGCAGCACAAGCTTTGTATTACTGGGAAAGTAGGGAATGTGAGACCTAAAACCTGCCAGGGAATATTCCAGTTACACAGATATGGAATTACTTTTATATAGATGTTCTACCTGAAACATCATGCTGTGTACATTGATCATGTTCACAATTTGAATTTTGTTTTATTAACAAAGAAGTAACCTGTGAATTCATTAAGATGCAAATTTTTAACACAGAGAAAACATCCAACATAAATTGCATATCATAACAATAATAATGTAACAACTAGGTGGAATTTATGTACAAGCTGAGGCTTCTACTGAGGTTGCCTGTGCTGTCTCTGCAGATAGCAACAGGTGTGACAAGCACCCAGCCTATAAAACTGGTCCAGGTACCGCAGACCACCACCTATATTCCAACTACTCAACCCACAATTGTAAGTACAGCATCATAATTTCAAGTCTGCAGCAATGCTGTTCCTGGCATTAAAATTGCTCAGTCTCTCTGGGGGGTTGTCTCCGTCTGCTGTTGTATCAAGAGATGAATTCACTGGTATAGTCTCAACTTGCAGTGCAAAATGCTTTATTTTGCTGTGCAACATTCCACCCTTTCATTCCATTTGTGATTGCAAGGATTCAGAAATCTTGGAAGTCTGGCAAAGGCACTGAGGACAGGCAGAGGCCATTTCACATTACTGGTCTGTTTCATGTATATACTTGACCACAACATCAATGTAAATATATAGAATTCATTTTAAATATCTTTTAAATATCGTTTTGTCTATGGTATCCTAAAGAGATTTAGAGATTTAATTATTTCTGAGCTATGCTTGATATTCCTGTGACATCTCAGTACCTGTGAAAAAGAATATGCATTTGTCAGCAGTGTCTCTCCCATGCAGTCTTGCACAGTAGCATTACGAAACGAGAAATCGCATTGGAATCAGACCTGGGTGTTTTCCATCAAAGGCTTAACCAAGGACATCCGAATTCCCTAGTGTCAGTCACAGTAGATGGGACAAAAGTGAGTTGGATTTTTGTATTTTATACACCGTATTAGCCCATTATTTCAGCTGGTGGTGCTCTGCAGTGCTCATGTCAGAGCCAGCTACTGAGCTGATGCTGCCCTGGTCACGGCACTGCTCTGCCTCCCTGCTGGGTTCAGCAGGGAAGCCCATGTGTGGGTAACTTCATATCTGACTTAAAAGACACTGTTATAAACTATCTGATTTAACAGTGTACCTTACCCACACTGGGACTGTGAGGCCTGACGTGCTGTAGACGTTCCTCTGTCTCTCTCTTTCCCTGTGCACCCCCAGCTGCAGGACACACACGTGTTGGTGGATACACGCTCATGCACAAACAGTGCTTCACAGCCATCAGATTCCACACAAACACAGCTCTTGGTGGGGATGGAGAGCTCCAACATTCCTCACAGCATTTCAATTCCACTTGGTCTCAGCTGAGACCACTGTGCACCTTTGCAGCATTGGCCCCGAGTTGCTTGGACTGAACTACCATTAACAAAAAGGTTTTGTATGTGTTTTAAAATCCAATAGCAGACTTTTAAGACATCAGGCTTCTTTTGTGAATAGCTGCGAGGTTGTAAGATCCTACGGTGGTTTTGTGTAATATTCAGAAAAATGGCAGTTACCCTCATCTGTTTTCTGTAACACAAAGTGTATTGAGTTATGTAAAGCAGAATTGGAAGGTGTGAAAGGTTTCCAACTTTATTTGTGCATGTTTATAACTTTGTACACATTTGCATTAGTCTTGCACAGCTACAGACACCTCTGTATTCTAATGACTGCACGTGCAATTTAAATAATTTTAAACCTTAGTGCATGTTTAATATGTATGCAAATGTACATATGTGTAAAACTGGCAGAGGTGGAAAATTTACCTCTCAGGGAATGATCTTAACACATTTAAGGAGTCTCGCACATTCCATATTCCGATCGCGCTAAGAACTGAAACTTAATTATTTCCATGTGTGTAAGTGTGTATATTTAAAAGGCAACTGTGGCAACCTTAATTTCCCCACCTCTAGTACTGACAGTGGCTTACCTAATGGCTTCTTTAGAATTCAGTTTGCACTTTGTGTCCAACTAGGAACAACTTCCATTGTATCTTCTGGTACCATTTCCACTGAACCTTGTAAACACATCTGAAATCATTACAAAATGGCAGTAATTTTGAATTTACTTAGCAAATTGGTCCCATGTTTGTTTTTTATTCTTCCTGCAGTTAAAATAATGTAAAAATATGAACCCATCTTCTTTGCATTCCAGGGAATGGAATGAGTAGGCTTCTGGAAGGCACAGACTCAGTCACAAAGGAGCTGTAATCCATCTCAGCAGGGATACTCAGAGTCTTTGTGGAATATCATTAAGACACTCATGTGGTTTCTTGAATCAGTGTGGGGAAACATTGGGCTTCAGTGAACTTGTGTTTGTTCTTCCATGTCCTCTCTGGAATGTCACACTACCATTGGGGGAAGATCTGTGCATCCCTTTCAGGTTCCTCAAAATCTCACTCCCTGTTTCTTCCACAAGATGTTGTGAACTGAAATGGATGCGTTTGTCTGATCACCAGTTGTGCATCACTGGAATTGTGTCGGAACCCACTTTGCAGTTTGTATGGTAGAGACATTTCTAGACTTTCTCACGTTTTTGGAGGAAGGTTAAGATACAGACTTTAGGTTCAATAAATCCTCTTACAGATCTCCAGAGTGATGTGACCTTGACCAGATTGTTTAACATTCTTGTGCCTTTGTCTCTGCATCTGTAGAATCAATTACCACCTATAGAGATGTCCTGAAACTCCATTTGTTGAGATGTATAAATCATGATCAGTATGATGGAAGTGTAAAGTTTATTCTATATTAATATTTTTACAGGGTGTGTAAGACAGTTCCCAGTAATGCTGATGTTTTTGCTATTGATTTGTGCAGAAGTTAACTTAAGTACTTTTTTTTTGTTCAAATGGATGTTCTTTGTTCTCTTCTGTGTAGACTGAATGCATGGGGGAAAGTTCCTTTTGGGGAAAAAGATTTAAGTAACGTGTAACGAGAATATACTTATAAACAAGGGTATTTTTGTACTCCAGTTTGATTTGTCAGAACTTTTTCAAATGACAAAGGATTTTCTTAGCCCTTTTTCCTCTTCCCACATATTAGTTTGCAGAAAACACATAACTGGATGTAACTCTGAAAGCCTCACCCTCCAAGCACAGGCAGTGTGTGCAGCCCCTATAGCACCTCCTGTCCCTGTAATTCTAGAGCAGTGATGAGAACAGAGAAACTCTTGGCTATAGGGAAGTAATGCACTACTCCTCCCCTGGAACGAGGTAATACTGTGGTAATAAAGGTATTAGTTCTTGCACAAAATTGGAACTTGTTCTGGATTTCCCCTGGAAAACAAATCTCTATTTCTGTGGTCATGTTTATGTGACCTTTAACATAACAATCTGTTTCTCTTGGTTTTAATCCACAGACCATTCCTGTAGTGGTAAGTCCTTCTGCTGGGACAGTGGCAATGAGAACTGGAGTTCAGTATGTTCAGACCACAATGCCAGTCCAAGTACGAAGAGTCTAACTGCTAACAAGAAGTTGGAATAAATAAGTCTAATAGCAATGTGACAAATAAACACAGTTCTCTGGATTAACCTCAGAGGTTCAGACTTTAGCTTTGTGTATGTGTACAAAGCATTAATTACACTACATTAATGTAAAGCATTAGTGCTGGCTTAGAAAAGCTAAGGACAGGTAAGATCCATATTAAATCTATGCTTCTTTTGTAAATAATGTACAATTTGTGGATGTCATTAGAGTCCCATCTCCTTTTTATATTTGTATTGACTTTTAACTTATAAAAAGCGTTTGAAGTTGGAAAAGGAAGGTTTGAAAGAGCCTTACCACAACCTAATGCTGAGAACTGGTCTTGGGAATCTGCATCAAATAATCCAATACAGAAAATCTGAACAACTTTTTGCATTTGGAATGAAAAAAATCTCTGCACTTTGAAACTCTTGTGGAATTTCTCTGTACAACCAAGTGATGAAGGATATCTCTTTTCAGCTAACTCTATTAGGCAAATTATGGACCTGAAATCCATAAAAATGTATACTGTTTTTCACAATGACCAGGCTGACAGCAAATATTCCTGTTGTTTACAGGTTAAAATTATCTTAAAATTTCATTCAGTCTTAAGATCAGAAAATTTGCAAAGTGTAATAGCAGCTGGTTGTAGCAGGATTTCTGATTACTGATATCAAAGACTGAGGAAAGTAAAGTTTGTTGCTATGCTTCACAGTTTTCTTATTTTTTAAAAATCCTCCCAAAGGACTTTGAAGAAGAACTAGGTGTGGAGAAAAACGTGCATTGGGAAACATGGGCAAGGGACTTTTGATGCTGGGCCAGAGCATGTATTATTTATATGATGGAATTTCTGTTTTTCTGTAAGCATGAAGCAGTGCAGTATGAGAGGAAGTACCCCCTGGAGATGCTGTCTGTTACACTGAGGCTGTAGTCCCATTTTGTATGTTGTGTAAAACGAAAGCATTGAACAAAGCAAAGGTGATGTATGTATATGAGAAAATTAACTGTATGATATCATTCCAGTACATCCTGTTGTACATTTTAGTCATGTTGATTTCTCCCATTGTTTATATAAGAATGCGGTTTGTACAGTCTCCAGCTAGTACCCAGATTAGAGGGAAAAAAGTATTAGAATAAAAAAAAAAAAAGTGAGAACAGAATATTCATTAATTGCAGTTGTGTCAAAACTAGCCTAGCTGGCCTTATTTGTGAAGCATAATTGCTTTTAGCATATGGAAGTATTTTTTCACATTTTCTTTGTATAAAATTTGTATTAAACTTAAATATCTTTTTTGACAATTGTGTTTCTTTGTGACTAAGACAGGTGACACACACAATATGCTTTGGGTTTCTCCAATTTTTCAAGAAACGTCACAATTTTTTTATTAAACTGTTTTAGAAAAATGTTCTGTGTTCCTGGATTTCCAGTTTTGGTTCAATCTGGAGGAATGTTCGTTTCTGCAGAGTCTCCAGATGACAGGTAATTTCACCTGCTTTGGCATCTTCTGTCTCAGAAGTGTGGGACCTTTGGATCCAAGCCTGTCCAGTTTGATGTTGTGTACCATTTATTCAGTGGTTGGACAGATGTATGTCAGTGTTAGGTGTATTTGTGGGTAGAAATGGGGCCTCTGAGTGCAACTGCAGCCCCTCAAGAGAGCATGAATTGGGCAGGACTTCTCTGTGTGTGTCATAATTAAAGTTAAAAGAAACAGGGAGCTTATGAAGCACTGTAAAATCTATGAATTTTGTCTGAGGCTCCTGCTCCTGCAGTTACCTTGTTCTGGGCATTTGTAAAGCAACCACAGTTCGTGTTCCCAGTGCTACCGTTTACAGAGGAGCACAAAACTTGAAAGCCTGAAATGAGGTTTGGCCTTCCCCATGGAACTTGGCTGCTGAAACGAGGCCTTGTGTTAAAGGAAAAAGTGATGTACAAATTGTAGGACACCCCACTGCTTTCTGACACCTGTTCCAGCCTGTGAAGGGCTTTTTTTCTTATTAATGAGCATTGCTTTTTTCTCTACAGAATAGATGTTTTCTTCCCTCCTCTAAAATAATAGGTTTCCAAATCCTACTAAAGGATGTAGAAAATGTAGAAAGACAGGTGAAGGAGCTGAGCAAGACCTGTACAGGTGTCTGTGCATGTTCCCAGGCCTTCTGGATGTTCCTAAGTACAAAACTGCTGTAGATCCCCTCTTCTGTCCATGATAAATTGCCTGGAACAGAAAGTCCTGATACTCTTCCTGCACTGGGAGATGAGTGTGCCATGGTGACTGGAGGGAAGTGCTGACACCTGTGTGACAGATGTGTTCCTGACCCTTGGTGTGTCCCACCCAAAGCTCTGCTAAGAATGTCAGCAACAAAACCAAGAGCTTTCAAACCTTTAAATATATTCTGAAAGCAAAATCTTCCAAGAATCTTTTAGAAAAAAACCCAGAATCAGTGCTCGGACAATTAACTCGATTAAGTCAGGTGTTAAATAGGGAATTTCAAGGAGGATCATTAGCTGATGGGTCTTAAAAGCTGGAGTTGTGCTTCTCTGGAATCTGCAATCCCTGGTATTTACTCCTCTTTCAGAGGTTGATTTAGCAGAGCCCTTACCTTGCAAACATCAGTCAATTCTCCACTGCCTTTGTCACAAATAGGAAATTATATCACAAGTGAAGGAAACCACTCTTACAGCAGGGAAACCTTGAGGGAAAAATTCTGCTCAGCAAGCCCTGAGACCTGCACCTGCAATGCCTGTGCTAGAGAAGTGACATTGTGCATGGAGTTGTGCTAAGCCCAGGGAGCTGCTCTTTGCAAATGCCCCCACAGTGTTACTGAAAGGCTGGGTTTGCTTGTGCTGATGTGTCACAGCTGCTGTGGGGCTGCTGCCTTGGATTAATTGAAGATCAGATTTTCTGCTTTAGCTCGGCAGAAAATCCCCTCCCAGATCCAGCACTGTCTTCCCTAAATGTTTTTAGAGCTTAGGAGTATCCCTCAGGCTTGTGTAGCACTTGTGTAACCCTGTGAGAGGTGAGGGCTGTAGCATTTGCTGCATGTCTAACCCCCTTCCAGAGAGGCTTTGATCCTTCTGACCTTACCTGGTGCCACAGCAAGGAACAATCAGTCATTTTCAAACTGAGAGATCCATCCAGGCCCAGAGAACTGAAATATTTTGACAGCAACATTACCAGGCCAGCCTTGAAACATGGAGCACACATTCCACCTGCTACCTTTAGATCCAGGAGTGCTGGGACAGAAGGCAGGTACTCCAGTCCCCCAAAATGTAAACATGTTTTTATTTAATGCCTTTCACTCATCACAAGGTACTTTCCCCCATCCTCAGCCCCAAGATGGCAGCATAAGGCACCGTGTAGACACAGGCACAGTCC
Source organism: Motacilla alba alba (assembly GCF_015832195.1). NCBI lineage: Eukaryota > Metazoa > Chordata > Aves > Passeriformes > Motacillidae > Motacilla > Motacilla alba. The sequence goes on along the minus strand of NC_052035.1, from coordinate 6,998,491 downwards.
ATGTACCCTCTTGGTAGGGTTCAAAACCACAGCCAGAGTTCTTACCAGCAGTACCATGTGTCCTTACTACTCATGTACACAATATGATTCTCCCCAGAGTTTGTTCTGGAGAAATGAACTATTAATTTAGAACAGTAAGGCTTTCCCCACCCCCCCAACCCCCAAAGCCAGATGAAAAACAGGTACAGAGCTTAATACCAGAGTAATGAGATTAGTTCATAAATTAAAAAAATACAAAAAAAAAAAAAAAAAAAAAAAAAGAAACAAAACAACCAAAAAAAAAACCAACAGTTTCACTCCTATTTTCTGAAGGTCCTGTGTGATGTGATGGATTGTGCAGAGACTCTTTGCTGTGTCCTCTTCCCCTTCAAAACCAAGAACGCTGACAGGGAGACCCAGACTTGTAGCATTTGCCTTGTTGATGGCAAAAAGGCCATTAGAGCTCTGTGCCTCCACCTTAGCCAGCAACTGCAGCATCCCAGCGACTGAGCAGGAGCATTTTCCTCTCTCCAAAGGAAGGAGGACTTGAGACAATATTCTTTGGCTGCAAGTTCTTAAAGGCTTCCACTGAAAGGGTTCTCCTTCAAAAAAAAGAAAAACTGCAGTTGCTGTGGGATTTTTTTTTTTTTTACTAAGAAAACATTGAGGAATAGCTGGAACCGATGTAAGAGTCTGAGTGAAGCCCTCCCAGTGCTAAGATGTTGGGGTCTGCTACAAATATTCAAGTTCCAAGGCGTGCCGAAGAGCTTCCAGGTCAGCGTGACAAGAGATTCTCCAGAAGGGCATGTTGTGCTAGAGTGAAACCAAAAGAGTGCAGGGTTTTTTTTTCTGTTTTTGTAAAATACTGAGATCAAAACAACTTTCCTTAGCTTGTACCCTCAGGAACAGAGTTTTGTACTTGGCCACCAGGTTGACACAGTGGCAGAGGCAAGGAGGCTCATCTTAGGGAGGGAGGGAGGGAGGGAGGGACAAAGTGGGAGGTGTCTCTGTTGATCTGTCTCTCCTATGCAGACAGGAAGACACATCCTCCACGATTCAGGAGTATCCTGCTTCACAGCTGATGGAGGATGTGGGCTGGATGCCAAACCTTGCTCCTATTTTTTCCCCCCACAAATTATTAGGAATGTTTCTAGAATTGCAGTGTTACTAGAACAGTTTGAAGCGAACATCAGTAGTGGAAGCTGTTATCAGTGATTCACAGACAAGTAAATTAAAGTCATCTATTGGAAAAGGAAGATATTAAAATATATAAAAATGTAAATAAAGGGATAAAATGCCACACAATCAAAATGCTTTCTAACAATTCCCTTTCCCAATGAACTGGAACTGTAGGTCATACTGCATTTTCTGTAAATGTAGGAACTGGTATCATTGCTCAATCAATTATTCATTTAATGGAACCTGTTGCCTCAGGGGAAGGTGCAATAGGGTTATAAAACAGCCTGTCCCCAAAATACTTTCCTAACTCATATTTATGGGAGATTATCTTCAATTACTCCTCTGCCTCCCTGTTTTTGAATTTGTATTTGCTGTGATAAATCTGAAGCCTGTACACACATGTCCAAATTTTAAGCAGCCTGTTCCACTTGAAATCTGAGCATCTGGACAAAATCTGGAAGGTCAGTACCTGTGACCTACTCTAACTTCTTTATAATATCCTGATCATTATCCTAAAAATTATAAATATACAGTAGGAAAGCAAGACTTGCATCTGAAAGAGGAAAAAAGGTCAACTATTTAATTGCTGTGAAACAAGTGCAGTTGAATTTCATTGAGGACCTGGAATGTTACCTGTCACCAGAGTGCCCTGAAAGATCCCTGAACAGCTGAGTTCCTTACCAAAAGCTGTGATCCCCCTGGCTGCTTGCACAGAGAGAACCTCAAAATAATTAGAACATGTTCTTAGATGTTAAATACAGCTTTTTTTGGTGTGTTCTGGTGAGCCTGGGGGTTGCGCTGGATTTGTTTGTCCTCCAAAACTGTTAAAGCAGTTAAATCAAAGGCACAGCTCCTTTCTGCACTGGGATTTGTAACATTTGGGACTCTGATTTTCTTTGCCTTCTCCCAAAATGTCAGTCTCTGCACAGTCAGTGGAATTAATGCAGTAATAAATGTACAGAAAGCCTGAACTGACAGCACCTAGTCCCTTCCAGCATGGGCAGAACACTGCTAAGAGTCTTTTATCACTGCAGGAATTCTCCTGTAACCATGCTGCTCCTGCATAAACAGCTTTGACAAAGCTTCAGAGAACATGCACTTCCCAGACAGATCCTGATGAAGGGAGGTGTTCCTTTTCCAACTGTACCTACCTGTGTACCAAAACCACCAGTGGTTCCAGATGTTTATGTTACAGAGAGTCTCTTTACACTCCCATAACCTTTAAATACAACTAAAGCTGCTCTCTGGTATGGTGCCTGTTGCCTACCAGTAAACAAATGTTTTCTTTGAGCTGTTTATCAGTGTGTGTAGAGACAGCAAGCAAACCAAGACAGCTGAAGAGACTGAAATCCACTGCTCTGCAATTTCACTTTAAGGGGAGAAGTTATTTCCTTCCCCCTCCCCCAGTTTGTATCAAACCCCTTCCATTAAATTATCTGTTTTTCTTTCTTAAACCAGAAGAAAACTTGGCCTCCCAGCCACTCCTGTTGTTCAGCAGTTACAGATTTATCACTCATCAGACAGGTGAAGAAAAATGACCCACGACACTGGAGATGTTATCAGTGCTGTCAGCAGAACAGCAAAAGGCTCTCTGCCCGTCCCCTCCTTTTTTTTTGTTTTTTCTGTATAAAGCTCAGGTGTGTAGAAGGTTTGATTAATGATTGTCATCAATCAAAGGAGGCAACAGCCCAGCAAAGAATGTGCTCTACTAATGGCTGAGCTGCTCGGGCCAGGAGACAGGAGGCCCTTGGAATCCCAGCAGAGGAGACTGCTGAACCTCCCCACCTCCCCAGGCAGGCTGGGAGCCCCTGCAGCCTTTGATGCACTTCTGTTCACTGACCCACTGCCTTTGAAGTGTGGCACTGAGCTGCCACAAGCAGCAGACCATTGTCACTTCAGCCCCAGTCGTGCTTTTGGGCTCTTCCTGACACTCCTTAACCCTTCCTGAGCTACAAAACCATCTTCAGTTTTAGCTGGTTTTCCAAGGTGGGTGCAGATACTGTTGCTTCCACTGGCCAGGAAAAATACACTATAAAAAACCCTGAGTTTCTGCTGCTTTGAAGATAACCTGAGATTCAGTTCTGGGGATAGAACATGTGCCCCCCACCTTATTTTCTGGGATCCCTTTGTTACTGGGCTTGTGCAACCAGAGAGCTCAAATTTGCTTGGGAAGTCTTTGCAGGATCTTCAGTGAGAATGAGATACCAGGTCCCCCAGCACAAGGTTCACCTGAACAGCTGAGCCCCTGTAATATAATATTTCAACAGCACCTGAGCTACACCAGTCATTCGTGTGTCTGTTAAAAAATTAATCTGTTAAAAGTTTGCTGAAGATGGAGCTCATTCAGCCAGTCCCTGCATCTCAACTCATGTGCAATGCTCCTGGAGCAAAGGCAGCTCCATCACATTTCTCCAGTCACCTGAGGAGCACAAGACCCAGGATACACAAAGACATCTTGCAAATACTAATTGCAATTAACAAATTGTATTCCTGGCCCTGTATAGGCAAATAAATGGAAGTTCCAGGCATGTTTTTCTTCTAAAGTTTAGGAAATGAAAACTTTGGCTGTTCCAATTCTCATTATTCACGATCACACTGCTTTTGCAGTTTCTGTTCTTTGTATTCAGTACAATTTTCTAATTTAATTTTGCTTGTGAAATTAATCACACTGATCCAGAAGTTGTTGATGAAGGCAGCAACTCTGTACAAGCCCTTTGGTATTTGCTATAATGAAGTTACACTCGTGATCTCAATGAGTCATAAATACAAACACATGTATGGATACAGGCATATTCTAGTAAGTAATTAAAAGCTAATTCCAACAAGTTAGAATTTACAAAAGTAGCATGTGTAGATCAGAAATTCACTCTGCCTGCTCATCTGAAGTCACACACTGGAATTTCCCCTTTTCATGTCTTTACAGTCATCTTTATTAAGCAAGAATAATTCCTGGAACATGTGACACAGCAATTACCTGAAATATTGTACCAGCTGCCAAAGTGGGGGGGATCTAGAGTACGGAATTTCTGACCAGGTGATTGTTAAGTATTTTACATATTAAGAAATGAGACCAATTTTAAGCTGCTTCAAATGGAGGGAGCTTCATTAAATTCTTAAATAAAGAAAGGGTCATTGCAATCAAAACTTGGAAGAATCCAGCATGGCATCCACAAACTGTACCTTTTTTGCTCCCTGTTCCTCTTCAACACCATCTCCTATTACAATGTACACGGCTTTCCTTCCAAACCTCTGCATTATTCTTTCAAAACAGCTCTCTTTCCCTGAGCAACACAAGAGAAGATACATTTTTTTATCTGGACACACACCACAGGCAGAGCTAATATGCAGGCACAGGACCTGGAGTTATCCCCTAACTGAACTGGCTGCAGCACTCTTTGCTCTCTTTTCAAACTGGATCTTCTTCTGAGGCAGATCCTCTCCATCTCATGGCAGTTACCAGCACTTGTTTGTCAGCCAAGGACTTGCAAGTGCCGCCAGTTTTCTGCAGCTTTGTGACTGTGATGCCCTGCTTAGGCCACCAGCTGGCAGACTGATGTGGCACTCGTGGCATTCAATTTCCAGAGCCCTTTTCTGTTCATTCTGGTCACAGTAAAAACATGAAAATGCAATCCTCAGAGGTTCAAACAAACCAGAAAGAACAGAACACAAAGAAGGCCCAAGCCAACCCTATCAGTACTTACTACTCACAAAGCTCATTCAGCACACTTGACCCCTCTGCAAGAGCAAGAGGATCCAAAGAGTGTTTCTGTACCAGGTCCAACCAGACCTTCCTTCCAGCTGGGTGCAGCTGGACATCCCACAGGCAGCCAGTGCTCCATAGGGTGGGTACATTTCCATATATCTGGCTTACTTCCCTTTGGAGACACTTGAGAAGTGTTTTTTAGATTTTTTTTTCCCTGCAGTCTGTACTAGGTTGTGTGGGAGTCAGGATGTGATTTAGACAACTGTAAGTAGGGAGCTAAAAATAAAGCTCACTCATTGCATGACTTAGGGACAAAACTTCAGCCTGCCTTAGGTGAGGCCTCAGATAGTTTGTTCTTACCTGTTTTTGTTGCACTGTAAATGTTTTCAATGGGGAAGACAGTGCCCAGCCCATAGAGTAGCACTTTAGCCAGAGCTGGTATAAGCTGAGTGGTGGTGACCAACACATTCACACAGTTGGGCCTAGGAAACAGAAGTTATTAGAAATCTGGGTTTATTTCTTTCACCCTGGCCTGAAAGATGGTAGGAAGCAAACCCTTCCTGCCACTGGAAGTTCCCGAGCCAATGGGGGATTCTGCAGCCAGAGGGAGATAATGTTAGTACCAGAAATGTCTTTTGATCAGCTCAGTAGAATGAAAAAAACATCAACCAAACTAGCAGCAGTGATGCAGCTTTACTGCAAGCTTGCCAGGATCTCTTTGGTGGGAATTTAAACACAATGTAATAATGTCCATGCTGGGTTCTGTGAGTGAGCACATCCAGGGACAGAAGGGTTCTTCCTTCCCTCTCCTCTTTTGTAAACCTGCTTGAGGGAGCCAAGGAAAGGCAAGGACAAGAACTGTTTTGCTTTTGCTCAGTTCACCATCCCAAGCTCACCCCAACCCTTGATAATTCAGCCTGGCAAACATGTGCAGACTGGCCTCCCACAGGCTTGGCCAGCAAAGTCCTGTAAATGTGTCTCAATTTGTTTAGAGGGGAAAACAAGGGAAGCAAAGGAGCTCCTGGATCAAACCCACAGACAGTTCTTGGAGCTGCTCTTACCGGGAATGTATCAAATTGAGCGCCTTCAGAGCGTGCGTGAGCCAGAGATCAGTCAGCGCCTCCAGCTCTGCTCTCAGCTGCAGCCAGGTCTCCCTCTTAGGAGCTCCTATTAAACCTGCAAGCAGGGAAAGCACAGAAAGGGAATTGCATGGCTTTGTATGCACAGTGCCAAAGGGCACCTGCCTGTGCTCTGAACTCTCCCACTGCCTCTCTTGGCCCTGGTGCCACTGCCTCCCTTTGTCACTGCCATGTCACTTGAGGCTCAGCTGCTGCACAATCCTCTGCTGCTGCAGCTCAGCTTCCTTCCCCTCTGCTGGAATGGTTCAGTCAATGGTTCCTTGGAACACCTTTCCTGGAGTGAGCATAAAGCTTGCACGGGAAGCGAGCCAGAAGATGGAAGAGCTGTGTAAAGTGGGCAGTGACCTGCAGAGAGACACCTGAGGCCAGGATGGTTTTGTTTCTCCTGAAAAGCCATGCCCCATTTCCAGTGCATGCAGGATAGATTTGACCTCCAACCAATAAATAAGTTGTGGTGATGCTTTGAGTTTTGCTTTTCTTTTTCTAGTCAGAGGGAAACCTGCACTGATGTACTGAAAAGGAAGCTGAGTCTCTTGGAAGAACTGTCTGGAACTAGGTGAGATGAAGGAAGCCAGGGAATGCTGATTTCTGGTGGTATTGTTTTAGGGGAGTTAAAAACAAGCAGCTATAATACAAGAAAGCCTTCAGACAGCAATCAGACATGCTGTGTAGAAAAAAAAAGGCATATTTAGTTTTGAACTGTTTGCTTGCCTGCTAAACATTCTGGAAAACTGGAGAAGGTTGCTTTCCTGCCAAATAAATTACCAAACAAAGCCCCACTCTCAGACCTGAGTCCTTCTCAAACCACTAACCAGGCATTTTAGTGTGACTCCCACAAACCCTGTACAGAACCAGTTTCAGGGTGACTGCGGAGGCGCTTGCTCAGCTCACCGTGAAGCACTCGTATCATGGGGCTCCCTCCACCTCCTCCAGAGATGGCCCTGCAGGCTCTGCAGTTTTTGGGAGGATGAAAGGCCTGCTGGTGGCCTGGCCACGGGCACTTACCCCCCACATTGTTTTTGTAGGTGTTGTACATCTCTTTGACCCGGCGGTAGCGGAACGCCAGTTTCCTCATCCAGTCCACTCCGCCGTGAACGCCCGAGCCCAGGCACAGGTTTGCACTGGCAGTGGAGCTGTGGAAGCCATCTGCAGAGAAGTTGTACGTGCTGGGAGAGGGAGGAGGGAAGGGGAGAGGTCAGTGTAATTACAGCCTGCACAGTGCCAGCAGGGAGGGGAAAGGGCTGAAAAGAAATGTGGAGACAAGTGGCAGCAGAGGCACACACGGGACACGCTGTACAGAACTGAAGTTCATCTTCAGCACAATCACCAGAACAGATCTGAAAAAATGTTCTGTTCCTGCATCAATTTCTCACAATAATCATCCATAAAACCACAAATTGCAAAGCTCTGTATGAGTTCTGCACACTTCATTCTTTTCCTTTTGTTGCTCTGCAGGCAATTTTGGGAAAAGCAGATGGAACTGTACTGCAGTAGTTCTATGAACACGATGACCCAGCTTACACAGGTAATGGTAATGTTTGGTGCACAAGTTTCAACAGGGATCTGGCATGGCAAAGTCCAGCTCCTCACTACTAAGCCCATTCACTACAGATTGGACAGTGGGAAACCTTTCAGTCTGGTTTTGAATCATTTTGGTGACAGCTGTGACAATTGTCTGGTTAAATCATATATGAACCTGGTGTGGTTCATTTATGACTGGAGCTCAACCTAATTTAGATGTATTTCCCAGAATGGGCCAAAGCTCAGCACAGTCAGGGCCTGAGAGAAGGCACAGACACAACAATGTGAGAAAGGGGACTCTGTACTTGTGTGTGCTCAATAAATGCAGACAGCATGGAGCCAGGAGGGGAGACAGTGCAGGTCTGAGAATCACTGGCCAGCCCCCTGCTACTTCCAAGTGGCTGGGGACTGCCTGTCCTGCAGCTTCCAGCTTGGGAGACCCCATACCTCAGATCCTGACCATTATCATCTGATGATACATCATCTATGTGGATCTGGTCACAGTCCTAGGAGGCAGATGGAAAAGAAAATACAATAGTGAGTAAATGTTGTGGAAAAAAATGGAAATAATATAATGCAAAATTACTTTAAGCGTAATATCAAGGAGATAAAATCTTACAATTTGCTAGTATTGTAGTCTAGCCAGTTAATTGTTAACAAGTATCACATAGCACTTGCACAAAATATGAACAGACAGAGAGTGTGTGTGAGATCTGCTGTTATCTAAGGGCACAACAGCTCTTGAATAACACAGTGAGTGGAACTCCTTATGCAGACAGAGATGGAGATGCTTGTGTTTTAGCCAGGAAAGCTGAGTTTTTTCTACTCTGTATGCATGATAAGGCAGAGACTTGGCAGCCTTTCCCCCTGTGAGAATTCTGCTCTGGACAGGAGGTGTATGCCCACATAATTACAGGGGAGAAGATCTGTCCCAAGGAGATTTCCAGAGACGCCTGTCCTGCCTGTCCTGCTGGTGTTTTCCCAGTTTGTTCTGAGGGGGCTGAGCTTCCTTTGATGTGCAGGGAAGCTGGGCTGAAGCACAACAAACACTCTTCCACTGCCCCAGCCCCAGACTGGGCTGAGGAATAATGTGTGTCAATAATGAGGAAATCTATGCACAGGAAATTTAACCAGAATATACACTTGGAGCTCAGCCTGCATGAAGTATGTGCTCGAGATCTTATCTTCCAGAATCCCTCATTGTTCCAATGGGGGAGGCCCTGCCTCAAAAATGTGAGAAATGTTATTCCTTTGGTTTCTTTCCCAGTCTCAGCATTAAGATTAGAAAGAGAAAAATTGGGAAGTTTCCCCCTGTACCTTAACTCTCCTTTCTCCATGAGCCTTACAGGTGAGAGCAGAACAGAAAGCCTGCAAGCTGATGAACACTATCTTTTATTTTGGTTGATTTTTCAACAGAGTTTAAAAGCTGTGACACCTGGTACCACAGGACTCTGGAGTCAGAACAACTGCAGCTAACCAAGGTGCAGTAATTCTTCACCACTTCAGTGTTCTGTAAACCACAAATTTGTTTTACCTTCCTTACACAATGATGAGTTTGATGAATTACTTTAAACTAGCCCCTTGCAAAAAAATGAAAAAAAATAAATCCCCCAACAAGTAACCAAACTCTTTGTCAACAGCAAAACATGACAGATAGCTCTTGTCCATATTAATGAGATTTTCTGCAGCACTTTAGATAATTCTCAAAATGGCACACAACTGACTCTTGTTCTCATCTCATCAGCCCTCTTATCAACCCATCACTGGAGTATATATCGCTGTATATAATTGCAGCCAAGCAGCTGAACAGCAGATCCCTGCTGGCACCTCTCTCCTCCAACCCAGCACTTCCAGGCCCCCTCCCAGTAGCTGCTGTGAACCACGCTGGGGTCAGCCCACTCCACTTCAGCTGTGCGACTGCATGAAGTCAGGGGAAAGGCATTCGTGCAGGGATCTGTTTTTCTCGTTTGTGAATGGATTGTTCTGTACGCCGGAGTGTGACAACAGTAGCTATCACATTTCTGAGTTAATAAAACACCCTGACACTGGCTGAGACGCTACCTCATAGCGCCGGCTGCGCCCCCCGCGTTCCCGCAGCCCCAGCACTGCCCACGGGCTGAGCCCTCGTCCCTGCAGGACCCCCTGCCACCCCAGTGAGAGGGGAATCAAACACACCGAGGTACCGCAGCTGCTGAAAGGAGGAGGTTGCTGGGATGGCAGGAAGGCTGTGATGGGGACCTGGCCGGGTTTCGCGTCTGCTGGTTTTTCAGCTGGGATCTCAGGGTGAAGGGTGTGTGGCACACCCAGCCTGGACCTCAGGAAGGTGTGTGAGACATCCCTGCTGGTTTTTCAGCTGGGATCTCAGGGTGGAGGGTGTGTGGCACACCCAGCCTGGACCTCAGGCTGGTGTGTGAGACCTCAGTCAGCCCTTGCAGCTCTGGGCACTGATCTGGTTTTACTCTTGGAGTATCTCTGGGTGCTGCCTCCAGGCAGGAGCTGCCACATTTAGAGGAGCCTGAGCTGTTTTAAATGGCACGGCTGGCTTGGAGAAAAGCCTCTGCTGCCTCCTTGTGAAATACAGGGCTCCTGAGAGCTCCTTCTGTTATCCCTCACACTCCCCCTGAATACTCCCAAGGAATGTCTCGTGCAGATATAAAAACAACTTACAAAGGCACACAGTCTATTTGGGGATCAGGAGTGTGCTAGAGAGTTTTAAACATCTCATGGATTCACTGATCAGTGGAGCTTGCATCCCTCATTAGGAGGGGTTAACACTTCCCAGAACACAAAACCTCCAGGGATGGCTCCCAAAGGCAGCAACCTGTAAACACACTAATCCCCTTGTTTGTCAGTTCCTCATCCTCTTGTCAGCCCTCCTGTCCTTAATACCTGTTTTCCAGACAGCTAGACAATAATATCTCCAGAGGGCTTGGGGTGGAAGGTGCTGTTCTTTAGCCAGCATTGTACTGTGAACAAAAGGCATCTGGGGAAAAAAGCACAACCCTGGAAAGGCCAGAGTTTGTATTTTAACTTCACTGTGATTTTTAACACTGGGTGAGCTCTTTTCTCCCCAGTTCCCCTAGAAAGGGGAGCAGAGAGGGAGAATATCTCCTGTCAGGTGAATATTTGCTGATTTACCCTGCAGCATGATCAGGGCCCTTTGTGCACACACCTTGCATGGCTCACACTTGCAGACTGTAGGGATTTCATCTGCCTGTGGGACTGAACTTGCTGACAGAGAATCCCTTTCTGTAAAAAGACTGAAAGTTTTCAGTAGGAGTCTAAGACTTCTGCAGTCACCCCCTGCCCTGGGGACCAGAGATCAGCCTCCTCCCACACAACCACCCTGAGTTTTGGGGTGAATCAGCTGGAACCTGGAACCTGCCTACTGCACTGCAGCACTGAGAGAGGATGGGCTGAAGCAGGATGGATCTGAATAGATCCATCTGAATGGAACTGCACAGCCAAAAGCATTCAGCTAATGCATCCAGGAAACAATTACCCGAATCCCTTCTGGGTAGATCCTAAGAAAAGATAAAGCCCTGGCTAACCAGAGTTTCAGAATCTTTTTTTTTTTTTTTTAAATTTTTTTTTTGGACAGCAAAAAGGTTGAATTCCAGTTCAGGCTCCTCCCTCAGATTCTGAAGACAATTTTTTGCTAGGTGACATCACATCCTCACCAGACTAAGGAGGATCACACAAATTCTACCAAGGGCTGTGCAAAACTTGCTGTATCTATGGACAAATGCTTTGTCCTCATCAGGCAAATCCTGGGAATGCTTCAGAAGGGCTTTGCACCCTGGCAGCACCTTCTCCTCTGCACAGCACCACAAACTGCAGCCAGCAGAACCAATCATTCCCCTGTGCTAAAGCAAGGGAATTGATTTCCTTGTCTATCCTGCCTCTCTGGAAAGGATGGGTGACATTTTCTCCACTCTTTCCCCCTATTCCACTGTCAGTTCTGAGGCCAGCCATGCTCTGGTTAGTCCAGTCTGCTGCACCCCCCAGAATGGCTGAACTTGGATTTGTGCTACAGAAACATTTTCAGCATTTAAGAGAACTCCTGCTTTGTTTTCAGATGGGAAACTGTCCCCCTGCTCTCTCAGCTACAGCACCTCCCACTCTGCCCCAGCTCAAGAGATGCTCAGAGATGGTTTCTGCCCTGTGCAGTTTCAGCTCATTTTGTCTGGTACAGTCAGCATTGCACCACATGATGGTGCTCATGTATATGGTAATGCCTGTGGGCCTGCAACTGAACCTATTCCTGTGCTGGTTTTCACAAATCCTTTTTTTTTTGGTTTTTAAGGATGTCATTCACTGTATTTTTTAAGCCCAGTAGTCAGTGATGTATTATCTTTAAATACCACTCTGTGAATACACAAAAGTGGCTTTTATTTATCATCCTAAATGAAGGAGTAGGGTGGGTAACTCTGGATGACTCTGTTGCTGCAAATTCCTCCAAACTGACATGGCTTTTTTGGAAAGTAAAATTCTGTAATGCACATTTACTTTTCTTTAATTCTCTGTCATCCATCAATTTTTCATTGAAAAAGCTCAGCTAAAACCAAACCACCAATGCCCAGAGCAGTTTCTGACTGACAAATGTGCACAATTTGATGAAGGCCAGACAATTTGCTGCTTCATTTAAAATTTTAGGGCAGTAAGTGAAAAAAGGAGAAAACTTATTTTAAAACTGGTAATTCTTGCAAAAGTCTAGAAAGGCAGAGGGGTTTTGGAGGGTCATTGTGCAGGACATGGGACTTTGTCGCATCACATATTGAGATCTGCTGGCTGAAAGGTGATGGTTCTGTAGTAAATATTATCACTGCTTAAATAATGCCCTGGGCTCTTAAAAGAGGAGCTCTGTATTTTTTTTTCCCCTAAGAGAGAGATTCAACTTTGTACTTTCCATGCCCTCACCACAAACTCCCTCTATGAAAAAAGTTGAAAGAGGAAAAATCTGTCAGTTCAGGTGCTTGTCTTTGAAAGGAAATAAAAATTCTCAGCAAGTGACACCTCAAGACTGCAGGGAGCCAGGTGGCAGGAAAGGCTGTGCCTCCCCTGACAGAGGGGACCACGGTGCAATCAAGCAGTGAAGGAACCAGAAATTCCCACTGAACTCCTCAGGCACAGAAAAAGTTCTCTCCTTTCATCTGGCACAGAAACAAATTCTTCCTTTTTCAAGTGAAGAGAAAAAAAATACAAAAATAAAAGACCACAGAAGTCTGCCCAGGGATGCCAGGTTTTTATTCTCCAAATGCCTCCAAGCAGTGTTTTGATTCCAAGGTGCCCAGAGCTCCATCCCCACCTCATCACTCTGTACCTGATCCATTCAGGCTGAGTGCTCTGCCTGCAAGTGCCAGCACATTTCCCTCCCTGCTGCACAGCTGCTGCTCAGCATTCTGCCAGCACCACTCTGCCTGCGTTTTACCACACACTCTAAAGGATTTTTGCTTTGTATCACAGATAGTCATGTCTAACCATGGCACCAGCAGGAAAAATTCTTCCTGTTGGTGTGTTACAGTGAAACTCCCATAGTTTCATCCTGCAGTATTCCTGAGCTTGAGCAGACCTCCTGCTCTGTCTGTGCAAAACCTTCCTCAAGAACAGAGCAACATTTTCAAAACCTCTGCTTTGGCTCATAGCTAATTGCTGTCTGCCCCCAGAGGATCTATGCCAATTCAGCTGAATAAAATTATTAAATAGCAAATTTCAGGAGAAGCAGCAGCAATGTCCTCATTATTACATTTAGTAAATCTGCAAAAAGCCATCATTGTTCACTGACTATTTAGAAAAAAAAATAAATCAGAATAGAATGGAAATATCAAAGGGATGCTTCCAATAAGCCAACTAAGGTCCACTTCTCTGGGGTCAAAAATGAAAAATTTCTTGGCCAAACTCCCCCAAGTTTCTAGACCACATGCAAATGATTACAGAGAAAGATGTTAAATAAAATAAGCAGCCACATACCTCCAGGTCATTGAAGAACAGATGTGTATCTGCAAGGTTGAAGATCATTTCTTCCATCATGAGACCTATCCTCACAGACGTTGTGGTGTCCTGTTGGGGAAAATCAGATTTTTTCCATTCACTTTGATTGTCTTTCTTGGGGATAGGTGTGGGGGGTGGGAGATCTTACACCAAATTCAGGATCTACACATTCCTATTTCTAAGATACATTTATTAATTTTACTTCCCAAGTGTATTTTAACATTAACATGATTTTCCCATCCTTTCTTTTGCTCTCCTAGATGAACAAATTCTGTTCTTTGAAGGATGTCTGTGACTCACCCTGACCACTAACAGCCCACACACTTCAGATGATATAAAGCTCCTTTAAACACCTGAAACTATGTGAGAATTGCTTCAGTAGGTTAGACAAAAAATTGATTTCCAGTAGCATCATTAGTGACTGGTTTGGGGGTAGTTAGCCAGCAACACAACATGCAGAGGGTGATTTTTTTCCTGACTTGTCCTTCAAACCAGTAATTCCATTCCCACTGAGGCTGCCTACTTAATTACCAGCATCAGCAGAGTTTAAACAGCCCCATCCTACCATGGAAACCCAATTATTACACAGTAAAATCCTTGTCCAATACAACTATTGCTGCTCAGGACAGCAGCCTTGCAGAGCCTCAACTGCAGCCCAACTGCAGCTACACCCAAAGAACAACATTGCTTAAAAATAACCCAAATAGCATAAAATCTACAAAAAAAAGAAAAAAAAAAGAAAAAAAAAAGGCACAAATTCAGGATAGGTTCATGTGTCACTCCAGCTGGTGTTGGAAATGGCAATGCACCCAATGCCCCTGACTGTGCACATTTGCTCCCTGTGATTCTCCTGTCCCAGCAGCTCCCAGCCCAAACACCTGTGGGTCTGACCTCTCCCCAGGAGGGTCCCAAACTGATTCCTGAAAAGGAAGGACATGGTGCAGAAGCTCTGGCTGTCTGTAGCATTTTCAAACCACTGAATGTGAAAATGCATGTGCTGGCAGCTCTAAAATATCTCCTGCACCTTCATAAGCACAAGTGCACTTTCTCACACCCAGATCCTGCTCCTGCCAACATCAGTGACAAAACCTTTAGTGAATTCCCCCGGAGAAGGATGATGCTACCTGCAGCTCTACTGAAGTGAGTTTGGTTAATTCATCCTAGAAAATGAATGTTTTTTCCCAGCTAAGACACCACTGAGCCTGTGACAAGTCAGCAAGCCAACCACCCCTCCTGCCCCCAGACAATAACCTTGTTCCTAAATCCACAGCAAGAGCACAAAACACATTGATGCAAACAAAGTTACCAGCAGTGCATTTTCCTATTCATTAAACAGTTCAAAAACAGAAGCAAAAACAATCTGTATTTAATTTGATAAACAGTCACAGCACAAAAGCATTGTGCCTGTTCAAACTGAACAACAGACAACTTGGAAAAAGCCACATTCCCACAACAGAATTTTCTTTTTGTTGTTAATTCATCTTCAGTAGGTCAGGGATCTCATTTTGATGTATAAATCTGCCTTGCTTTAGCATGGTGTGTGACCCCCCTGTTAAACAGAGCCTCTGCTCTAATTTTCTGCAGATTTCTGTGGATCCTGTGTATGACAGCACAGTAATGAACTGACTGAGGAGCTCTGAAGGGAGCACAATGTAGGGAGGGTGAGCACATTTCAATCAACCTTTGAGGCAGACACTGCTGACATGGATGGTGTAGTGCACACCAAGCTAATTATTACACATTCCTGGTGAAGTTCTCTTTAATTAGAGCAGAATGGCTGTGGTTTCAGCCATGTGTGACTCACAAGCCCTGTGCCCATGACAGAGAAGCTCTGTCACTCACGTTTAAACGCGCTTGTTGCTGTCCCACAAACAAGGGCGCTGGCTCTGGGCAGAAAGTAAAAACTCCAGCAGACTTGCCTTGAACATGTCTCTCATTTTCAGCCCCAAACTTGATGAGGCACAGGGACACAGACCTAAATCAGGGCATTTGACTGTGGCCCCATAGGAACAGCACTGAATCAAATTTTACTACCCAGGTGTAGTTACACGGGGGAACTGTTCTGAAGAAAATATGCTGCTAGGAAGAAATTATTTTGTAAAATGGTTTTTAATGAAGCAATTTATTTTTATACATTTCAAGGATCATTAGCATTTAAAACTCTTTCAGGAAATCTCATTGGTTGCTATCTGTCATTTATCGTCTAAGTTTCATTTTAGCTTTATTGGTATTAATCACTAATGGGGAGTAGGAAACATTTCCACAGTGTATGAAGTTACCTTCTCTTTAACTAAACAATATGGAAACCAAACTGTAGATGGGGGGGGGGGGGGGTGGGGGAAAAAAAAAATCTTTCTCTTGAGATACAGAATATGATGGAATGAAAACAAAACAGAAAAATGCACTTTACCACCCAGAGGGGAAGTCATTTGGGGAAATGATTTGGCACCACTGCTTCCACAGTGTGGACATTTCCTCCACAGCAAGGCACAATTTCAAGTCCTAAAGAGGCTGATAAAGTTTTAAGGCCAACCAGCACTCCCAGTGTGACAGAGGTGACTAGAGGCACGAGCCCAGGGTTCCTCCAGCAGTTATTTATTTGCATTGCTGCAGCATCTATAAGCACCAGTCCCAGATTTAAACCCCACAGTGTCAGAAGTTGTGCCCACCCCGAGGAAAGACACAGCTGCTACAGCTGTCAGTTGAAGCAGGAATAAACAGGAAAATCAGGCTGCACCAAAATGAGATCAGTATATCCAAATGCTCTGTACAGTGTGTAAATAATCAGAAAGAGGATTATGACATTTGTGTGAAGATGCTGATGGAGTGCTCTTCCCAGTCACAGAAACCCTGTGCCACTAAAGGACATCTCTGTGCTGCCAGTGGTGGCCATGTAGGAGCAGTGAGAAGTTCCCAGTGATCCCTGCTAACATCCTTCTGTAGGGAAAGTGTGCCCAGGAGCCCTGGGAACGAGTTCCTGACTAACACATCCAGCCAATGCTTCCTGATGCATGTGAAGCCCAAGGACCACAGACAGCTTGAAATCAAATCTCCTCCAGGAACCACTTTTTGCAGTGAAAACAGATTAATCTAAAAACTCAACCCTCAGTGCTTGTTTAGTAACTTTAGAAGAGCGAGGTCCTCCCTGTGCTAATCTACGAGTCATGCTTTCACAAACAAGGACAATGAGAGGCAGGGGTGGAAAACAGGCAATAAACTCCTTTTGTAAATAACACTTACAGCAGCACAGAGTATCCCCACACGCCTCATCTCTGCCATGCTCCATTGGTGGAGTTTCCTTCAGGGTCAAAATGAAACAGCCCCACAAATTACTTTAGTGCAAGCCCCTGGTGCTCAGACTCGGCAGACCAAGCACTCCTGATCCTCCCATGCACTGCATCAGCAGCTGCCTGCCATGGAAGCCTGGGGGAGACAAGCATCAGGAGGGAAGGGATCATTCTGAATTATTCATTCCTTCTCAACACACCCTTCGCTCTCACTTCTAAAGACCAGGAGTCACAGTTTCAGAGTTGCCCACTTCTCCTCAGGGCACACCTCGAGAGAACCAAGAGGTAAAAAAGCCCCCACTCCATACTGCTGCTTCATAAACAACAAGTGATCAAAACATACAAAGAGTCAGCCCTTTTCAACATTTTGATCAGAAATGCTTTCTCTAAAGAGCATCCTTGGACGTGTCCCTGCTGTTTCTGATGGGCTACTGCCACTGCTGGCACTGGCCACCCCTTGTGAGGGAGGCAATTTCACTTTAAGTGAGGCACTGCCAGCCCCAGCTCCACATCCACTTCCTTGGGGGAATTTTGCTGCCTGTTCAGCACATATTCCTGCTCGAGGAAAACATGGGCAGCAGCAGCCTGTGGAACATGTTGTAAAGGAAGACTAAAGCGTCCATTTAGCAAGGAGCACATTTTCTTTCATATTGGTTGCCAGTGCTGCTCTTAGTTTGGCCACCGTTTCTAACCCTTGAACTAGTTCTCTACATTTGAAGTGAACTGTGTTTTAAAAACTACAATTTGAGTTCAGTTGTGTTCTCCCAGCTACTAACACCTCACCCAAAATTAATTTCTGTTTCAGTTTTCATTTTTAACCTTTGTTTCAAGTAATAATATGACAGAAGATTGTTAAAAGCTTGTTGAACAGCCTTCAGTTTGTTTTGAAGGCAATTTCCATGAAAACTGGAGGAGAGCAAGCAGTGGGAAGGTAGATCTGCTCACACCACATGAAACTCCCACTACTCTGTATTTCAGCAGAGCAGAGGGAATGCAGAACGTGCATGCACACCCAAACTAGCTTCACTTGCTGCCAGGATGCTGCAATGTGCACTGTGCTGGTCCCCAGAGCCCCTCCAGGAGCTGACCTGCACAGAAGCCCTCACTGCCAGAGTGCTGGCTCCACCTCCCCAGCAGCCCTTGGGCATTGAGTCACACAAACTGCACCACCAGCACCCTTCCAAAGGGCTCTGCATGAAAACCACCTTCCCCAGATCTCCTGGAACACAGCGATTGATTTGTCACGCACTGCTTCTACCTGCCCTAGGAACATGCACTAAAAAGACACAGTGTTTGTTAACACCTGCAGCTGATCCAAGCTGCATGTCCACAGCCAGCTCTCCCTTCCTGCACACTGTGATTCGGAAAGGAAGAGGGAAGCAGACTTATCTCTGGCAATCTCTCAAGTGCAAGTCACTCCAGCCCTGCATCCAAAGCCCTCTCCAAGCCTCTGCCTTGCAGGCTCCCTGTTCAGACTTGCAGGCCATTAGCAAAGGGGCAGAGCTGGCTCCTCTGAGACAGATAACAAATCTGCTTCTTGTCTGACTCTGCTTCTCTTCAGCAACGTGACAATTAACTCGACATTGGGATTGTCAGGACAAAGTCATTCTGAGCGTGGATCTTGGATTCAGACACCATCACCTCCCCTTCAAAACCCCACCAAAAATAAAGCCCCAGTATTTAAAACTAATCAGTCCTTTTAAACCCCTGCCAAATACCTATTTATGCCGTGAGCAAATAATTACTTTTCTACAAGGAAGAAAGTATTAATTAAGAGTATTCAGCAGCCTCCCATTCTATAGGGTTTATCTGCCACAGGTGTCAGCCAGAGGTGAGAGACGGATTAGTGTGCAATCAAGGGCCTTCCAAGTTAAATCTCCTCCTTGTGGTTATCTGTTAATAACAAAGTTGTCACCAAAAGAAAGAATTTAATAGTTTTAATTGGGTTTAATTACGTGGAAACGCCTGGAAAATGGACCAGCTCGGTTGTAGCATAAAAAAATAATAATCAAAAAAATTCAAAGATACAAATACCAGGGCCACATGTTTGAACAAAAAAAAGTCTGTGAGAATAATCATCCTTTCGTTGTAACATTTTATACCTTGATCAAAATTTGAGACGTGAACATGACTTTCCCAGAAGAATGGGAAATTAACCATGTGCATGAGCTCTAGTTCAAGTAAATTCATGTCTTCTTCAGGAAAAAACCACATTTCACTCTTTTACTAACTACACCTAAGTAGCTTAGCTTGCAATTTTATCTCTTTAATAACACAGGCTACAGCAGACTGAGCTTCTCAGAGCTTTCCCAGCGAGAGTATTTGTGAGAAAAGTTATTTAAAGTAATGAAAGTAGCTGAGGACCCAAAAGCCATTTTCAGAAGTGATTTACTTAAGGGACTACACTTCAGGCTTTTTTGAAAAGGACCACCCCTTTTCAAATAGATTCTCTCAGTTTTTCAGGGTCCAAACTTTTTCTCTCCAAAATAAAGTCATTGTTTATGAAAACATTGATACATCCAGGTTTATTAGACAATTTACTGAATTTAAATGATCAGTGTCATAAGACAGCACAGGGTGACCTTGTGGGAAGGCCATGATGGAGAGCAAATATAACTGAACCCTTTTCTTCAGATACCTTTTCATATTCACCCTTCCTGTGATTTTAGGGGCACTTCTAAATGTTCTTAGTGTCTACTGAACAACTCCTTTTACTGTCATGTCTCTTCACAAATGGTTGGAAATTATTCCAGTAACCAAGTGGGCACACAGGTCACTAAATCCTCACATTTAGGGTCACACAGAGGGTGAAAAGGCTCTCCTCCCTCTCCAAAGGAACTCTGTTTATGGACAGGCAGCAAGGACCACACTAATTTATCCAGGGTCTGAACCCATCAAGCCTGAAGTGGATTCCAGTCCTGTGGGAATATGTACTTAAATACAGGTTAAAAGCTGGGCCATGATGCTTGAGGATAAATGGGAATTATTTTTCTTTAGTAATACAAAAGGTTCATGACCAAAAAACCTACAAATAATTTCTTTTTACTGTACGTGGCGTGCATTTCAGAAAAGGGAGTGGAATTTCAACCAAATTAATCTTCATTTCCTTCCCCTCAGCACAGGAAAGTCACTGTATTTCTGTATGAAAGCCCTTGATAGCCCTGTGAAAAACACAAAACTTCTGGAAAGCTTGGTGGAAACACACCATGGAGTGTAATCCTCAGCACAATGACATATTTTGCACACGCAGCTTCCTAAAAAAAAGTCATGTCCCCTTGGTTTTTCAAACTTTTCCCCTTAAAACTCCAGTCCCAATTCAACCACACTGGAAAGCAGGTTCCCTTTCCTTGAGCTCGTTTAATAACCCAGCATTGTTTCTGCTATTTATTTTATGTCAAAAATGATCCTTTAATAGCCCCAAATGCCACGTGTGCAGCTTGCTCAGAGCCCTCCTGCTCCCCTAAGCTCCAGGACAAGAGGTTACATCCACAGGAGCTCAGAGCATCTCTGTGCCCACCTCCAGCCTGCTGGGATCTGGTTTTGCCGTTCCTGCTGCTGCTTCTCATCCAGATGATAAACACAGATGTCTGCTCCCGAAATACACATTTGAAACAATCAAATGGCTGGAATTATTTACTCCCTTCTCTCCAATAATGAGCTAAATAATTGATATAGCAGCATGTCTAAAGTAACAGACTTCTTTATTACCTGCAGTGATTGAATGCTTCTTTAATTTAACTTAAAAAGGCATTAAACCCAAGGTTTAGCCTCCAGTGGGTAAAAAAATCTCCAACTTCCTCAGAAAATCCTTTCCAAATTGTATTCATCTTGACTTAATCCATGATCTACTGAGTGAATTAGGCTCTATTTGTTTTGAAAATCTACTTTATGGAGTTCCAAGGGCTGTGTTTTCCTTAGGAAGGGCTTATTCTGCCTTTCTGCCCGGGATGCCTGCTAGCAGCCCTCAGCATAGGCCTCTGCAGGTTCTGAACGTCCCAAGGTGCCCCACACATATGACTAACAAAATGTAAATAAACACAGCTGAGCCAGTAAGAAATTGGAAGGTTTTCTCATTAAAGAAATAAAATAAACAGATGTCCTTAAGCACTTTGGCTCATGTTTGTCAAAGGAATGGAAAACTCTCAGATGTTTGAACAGCAGTCATGATATAAGGCCACATCTCAAGCGAGGGAAGGGGAAAAAAGCGATGCCCTGGCACTTAGAATTAACTAATAGTTCTCAGGGGAGGCCCCTTTTGATTTGAACCTTAGCAACTTCTACAAATAGTTTTTAACAGCCGAGCAATAAAATGGGGTTTTATTCCTTCTCAGTTTGTAAAGTAGTAAAGGACAGGCTCGGCCATTAGGAGCATGAATCACCAGCAGATTTGATTAAATCCCCATGGTGTTTCAATCAGGTCCTGGCTTTAGGGTCCTGTGAGAGAACAAAGCAGGGAAAAGCACAAGCTACTTGATGCATTCAGTGAAACCCCAGGGAAGGGGGAAAAAAAAAGAAATTAAAAAAATCAAACCTAGGGTTTTACAAGGATCTCAAGTAGAGCCAAGGAGGAACTTTTCAATGACTTTTTTTTAAAATTGGAAATTATAATTCATTCAAAGGAAAACTTCTCATAAGAACATGTAACAACCAGTGAAAAAACTTTTGAGGAATAAGGTTTCTTAGATCCACAACATCATTTCTGGTGAGAACAAGACAGTCCAGTTCACAGCCAGCATACAGCAGCTATAACATTTGTTCCAATGCTAGAAAATCATATCTATGTCCTGTCCTCAACTGGGCTAAGCAGAAACTTTTGCTGCTCTCTCCAAAAGGTCCTGCTATGATTGGTGGACCCTCTCCTGGGTGACTGCAAGTCTCTCATCAGAGAGGCCAAGCCCATGTTTGCACAGGCTGGAAAGCTCAGGGCATCTCCTGTGTCACCCCCACCTGTCTGCTCACGGCTTGAGTGAACCTCATGCTGCCACTTCTGAAACACAACAGCATTAAAAAAATGTGGCTGTCACAGAAAACCAGCCTCTGCTTCAAACAAGCAACTCTGAGGCCCAGTGCAAGCCCTCCCTGAATGCAGAGTGGCTGCTCCCCATAAAGCAACCACACAGCCCCAGCTCCTGGGGACAGGGTCACACAGGGGAGCTACCCCCCTTCCACTGAAGGTTAACCAACACCCAGAGCATGGCTCTGCATGATTCGAAACCAGGACATGATGTGCTTAACACATTTTTGCAGTATGTTTATTTCTCAGTTTGAGCTAATTCCAAATGCTGAACAGTCTCAGAAATTGTATGGCTCTTGCAGGGAATTTTATGGATCTGAACTCCCAGGTATCAGCAGGCACTGTCAAAGTGCTGATAAAGATGCAGCACAATTCAAGAATTTAGACTGTCCTATGTGTTCAAATCTCTAAGTCCAGACTAAAATTAGATCCTTGTCATTTGATTCAAGGATTTTGGAGTATCTTTCATGTAAAGATGAATTTTAACTCCAGTTTTTACTTTACTCACAAGTAATTTGGCCACTTCAATCCCAAGAAGTGGGGATGCAACACAGAACAAGAATACACATTCTTGGAAAAATACAAAATACTAAGAAAAGGTATTGGCTTCAGAGAACTCCCTCAAATTAGGGAAAACAACACACCCACTGCTCCCTTTTTTTTTTTGAAGTAATCAAATGGCTGGAATTATTTACTCCTGTTGATACCAGTCCTTTGAAAAGCATGAGAATGAAACTGCAGTATAATACTTGAACAAAAAATTTCTGCATCTCTTTCAGTCTGAGAAATTTTAAGGCTTAGACAGCACAGGTTATGGAACAAGTTTGCAAATATCCCAGCTGGGGAAAGAGGAATAGAGTCATGATTATTTTTGGCACAGGACCGCATGCAATCTCCTCATATTGTTTCTGAATTACTACCACCAAACGAGTCTTTCTGTGCTCACCTTGCTGTGTCAAACAAGCCCCCTGACCTTTACCCAACTCCTGTGAAAGGCCAGCAGCACTGTTATGGATTCTGAGCCATTTTGCCCCACTATGTTCAGTCAATGATCTTTGCTGGCATGGCCAAGCCTGCAGCCATCTCCCCGTGGAGCAGGAGCTCCATCACACACACCTAGGGGATTAAAAAGGCTCCGTGGACACCACAAAAAGCCACATCTGCTGAGGTCTGCAGGCACATGGTAAATATTCTGCAACCATTCAGTGATCAGAAACCTGCAGAACAGGTTTCATAAGCCCTCCTGAACACAATACCCAGGGTTACCTGCCTCGGGAACTTCTGGGGAGTTGCCTTTTCTTGTCACCCTATGGCAAAGACATCAACACCAATTTTCTGATGACTCTGCAATTCCTGGGCACGGGTTTGGGAAGAGAGGACAAAAAAGGAACAGCCTAGGCTGGGCTATTCATTCATGCTTCAAGTTTTAGTAAATTTTGGGTTTTAACTGCTATTGGTGCTGTGGGCAAAGTATTTTCTGAACACCTGAGAGTAAGTCTCAATGCCCTGAGGAGGCCATATCTATGTTAAGAGCCACAGAGAAAACAAAGAGAAATTTCCCATTAAGTTAGGTCAGAAAACATGCATTGAAACATCAACCATTAATAACATGACATTTTTTTAGTTTTTTCTCCTCTTTTTTTCTCGTTTTTTGGACAGCTGCCTGTTGCTGCCATCACAAAGGGGCAAGAGACACAACCATTTGTGATTAAGTAGCTAAAGAACACAGGAATTTACACCCAAATCTCTGAAGCTGTGGTTGGTGTTACTCCTCCCATCTTTCAAGAAAAATCACCCCAGAAAGAAGTGTTATTCTTCTTCTTGAACAACTTTACAGACTAATTCTTTGAGCACCTGCAGCTCCACCAGTGCAACAGACAGGATGATACTGGGAGATAAACGTTGGCCAGGGGATGGTCAGGATCACATAAACTCACACCTTTTCTGGAGGAAGACAAAGTGAACCAAGATCTCCATGTGTGAGATTTAATTATAAGCACATGCATGTCTAATTACAGGCATGTGAATTCTTTTATGGAGAATTTTGGTTTTGATACTTAATTTACTTGGAGATTAACACTTCCTACACTACTGAAGTAAGAGATTCTGAAACTATTAACCTCTGGCTGCTTCACTTGTACTTGATGGTTTTGAATTGTGCTGCTATTTAACAGTTCCCAGGACATCCTGTCTGAGTGTGCTGTATTTCCCTCTTGGTTTAAGGTCTGTTCCAAAGCCCACCAAAGCCTCTGGTTGTCTTTGGATCAAGCCACCAGCCTATAATAGTTTTATAAGTATTATAAACCATTTCCCTTACAGGAGAGTCCTGAGGAATTTAATACTGATGAAAGAAATGAAGAACTGCAAAGAAAAAAGTCCTTCTAGAGAAGTTTCTCAAGGAACCCATCATAACTCAACAGAAAAGGTGATTGATTCTTCCAAAAAAATATTCCTGTTTATGTAATTCTCTAAATTAGAATAAAGGAAACAGCCAGCAGAAGCCCCCACACAGCAGATTCCAACTCTACACCCTCTAAACATGTGCAGGAGGCAGCAGGTGAAGGCATCTGCTTCAGAGGTTCTGTGCTAGGACAAAGCCAGCCCATTAAGGGAATTCTCCACATGAATTCAGCAGCCCCTACCCGAGGCTGAGCTCGACCACAGAGCAGATCTGCACACCCTGAGTTTGTTTCCTGATCCTACCTAATTCTTTCTGGTGTTTGTAGGCAGTAGGTCTGAGCTTACACATGCACACCTCGTTCATTATGTTCTCTGGGAAAAGTCACCACTTCAATTACCTTGTACAACAGGGCTCTGGGTAAATCCCTGCTTGGAAACACGTGCTTGGTTTTCAGAGGGTGCTGCTAGAAGTGTTAGCAGCATTCCAAGTGCTGCAGTAGACTTCCACACCACAAACACCATTTTATATCCTTTACAACTGTGCACATCTAACAGTGAACAATAAATCTATCTTACTAATTACACCTTCAGCTTGTTATAACCATCATAAAAAAGTACAGCTGGTAAAGCCATGAAATGATGTCAAATCATATTTCTGCTTTCTGGAGAGAAGCTGGGTTATTTTCCAGTCTCCTGATGAAGCTGAGTGCTCAAAGCCATGTGTGGAAACAGCTGCCAACTATGTCATCCACCTCTAATTAGGTAATGATATTGTCTTTTTTCCTACCCATTTAAAAGTGCTTGACATTCTGTAATGCAGAGTGACTTAGGTGTTTATCATAAAAAGCTGCCTTAGGAAGAAATTGAAGCATGTGGTACTAAATCTGAAAGCCAGTGTTTTCTCCTTAGCAGCCAAGTTCAGGCTGCTCAGCCACAGTTATCTAAAAAAATGGAATTGCCTGTATTTCAAAGAGGGTATCTAAAGTATGGTCAGCTGAACATGTTTCTGAAGCCCCCTGAGAAATGTGAGCTCGGGCAGCAATGCGGGAAGCACAGCCAGTTCTTCATGGCAACCCAGACAGAGGAACACAAAATCTCTCTTCAAAAATTGTCTGAGATTTGTAAGAAAACACTGGTCTAACAAAAAAAAGTGTCAGCTTATTCAGGCTGGAGTTAATGGAGTCTGGCTGCTCGATGCTCCCTCTTGCAGACAAAAGACACTGGAAGAACATCCCAGCAAGTGGCAGCTGAACAACACAAGCTTTGGAAAAACAAGGGGCTACTTGCAACATGAAAGGGAGATAAATTAAATTTTCACATGTTGGGAGGAAATACCACAGGACACATTTATACAAATATGTCTGAATAAAACAGGCAGCATCTGTTTGAAAAGCTGGCTCATTAGCTGCCCCCACAGTTCCCGACGCAATTTGGCTGGACAAGCAGTAATGCTAAAAAAATTAAATTTTACCTTCCCATATCTGGATGCAAAGGTTCCCGTGAGTAAGGAGTGAAAAATAATTATCGTCTCATCCAAATCCCATACAAACACACGCTGTGATGACAGATGGGGTGGAAAAAAGAAATATAGTTACATATTAAGCAACTGCAAGAACAGGTTCAGTCAGGAAATATGTCCTGTTGGACTAGAGATTTTTAAGATCTCAAGCCATTTGGAGCACTGACTGGATGTTTTGTGAAAGCAGGCAAAATGAAACATCAGGAATTTTGGAACTGCCATCCCAAGAGCCTGCTCTCCTAACAACCACAGAAATCCCCTGTTGCCTATCAAGTCAGGGGAACAAAACATCAGACTTACAGAAAGCCCAAAGGAAAAAAAAGGAGTACGTATGAAGAACAGTTTGAGATGCTGATAACACAGGAATTGAGCAATTGTTTTGACTACTCGTGCCTGCAGGTTCCAGTTGTATTACTAATTTTGTTCTGTCTCTCAGATTTGCTAAGAGAGGCAATTGTTCATCTTTGCTGGTGTACCAAAGGAATATAAATTAAAGTTATTACCTCAATCTCACTGTCAGCAGTAGGGGAAGGATCGTTGCTTCTTTTTGAGCGGGCTCGTACCTTGCCATCCGACCCTCTGTGATGTCTGTCTGTCTCTACATCTTTTGCTGGTGTTGTTGAATATTCCCCTATTAGGAGAAAGAAATTCCACTGTAAACCTAAATTTTGCATTGCATCACTGTAATTAGAGCATGCAACCTTTTATTGAAAAGGAACAGAAACACTGTGAAAACACCATGAGAAAATCTTACTCTTTTCACCAATACCTAACAGAGTAAGAGAAGAAAGTTTTAATTCCTAAGATTCGTTAAAACAATTTCAAGAATCACCAAAACCGCATATATAATGTTTTAAAAAAGGACATGTCACTTCAAAAAACCTTACCAAAATTTTCACTGGAAAGAAAAAACTTTTGGAATTTTATTCCCCCCCATTCTTTTCAAAGACAGAAATTAGAAAGGCAATAGAAACAGAATCCAAGAACAATTACTTGACTTCTGAAATTTACAGACTTCTGAAAGTCCAATTACAGACTTCTGAGGTTTTTTTTCAAATCTTTTTGGATTTTTTTTTTAATTTAATGAATGCAAAAGATTGAAAATATACTTTCAACATCAACTTTTATTTAAAATTACAGAACTAACCTGTTGAGCCTTACCCCATTTCTCCGAGGATAGTATTTTAGAAATAACTGAGAAGACACAGTTAAAAGCAAACTTCCCATGTATAAAGTATCTGTTTTGATTGGCTTGAGTTTCACAGATCTGTCTGGGTTTCACTCACCTTACATTACAAATCCTTTTCAAACATATTTTTCTTTACACCTTGCTAAGTTGTGGCCTCTGCAACTTCCTAGAATAAGCACACTCTTCTTCAGAGAAGCTGGGATTGTGCCTAGGAAGCCTTTTAGAAATTATCCTTTCCCAAAAAGGCTGAGATAAGATCTAAGGAACGGAAAATCCTCCAACTGCTTTTAGAGCAGTCTGTGATCACTTCTTTTTAAATAACAATACTAGTTTATTTTTCTTTTAGAGCAACCACAGATGTTCAGATTTGTTTTTTAAGACAGCAGATCTTCAGTGGGTGTGTACTGTGATCATCCACAAATTGTGTGGTGTTTTATATAAATGTTATTGCACGCCAATGAAAACTAGCAGGGAAGTGATATCTGGAGATTGCTCTTGAACAGGACACTGGGGGATCATAATCCACCAGTAATTCCACAAACTACTCAAGCTTTGACACTTTAAAAATTAGGCATTCAAAGAGAGGACACAAAATCTGAAGCCTTTTTTTGGCGTGGAATTCATCTCGAACTTTCATATTAGACACACAGTTTGTGTAGATTTTTAAAGAGGGACTTTCTCTTGAAGCTGTTCATGAATGTTGTTGTTTATGAATGCACAATATTACATGTTGTTGTAACAGGTGAATATAATCCTTGACAAAGATATGGGCTAAAAAGTCATCAGACACTGAGGAAACAGAATTTTTCAGAGTATGGCTCTTTGTTTTGAATTCATGGCCACCCATGTCAGCCCTCAGTGCTGCTCTGGGGCTGGTATGTCATTGTCATTGTCATTTTGCACTACCTTGGAGGAGATCAAACCTCAAATACCCACAAAACCAACACAGAATGGTTTTAGAGAGCTTGGACATTCCAATCTCTTCCCAAACCCCTGCGTAAGAATTGTTCAGTGCTAGAAAATCTCAGCAATCAATACGTATTTTAAAAAACTCCAACAACAAGAGGACAGCACTTCTATCTCTAGATAGCTGAGGCTGCCAGGCTGGGAGCACAAGAGAGGCACCTACCAGAGAGTGATTCTGTGCTCTGGCTGGTGATGTTGTGGGAAGACTCCTGCAGGGAGTAGGTGGAGGTGGGGATGGCCGAGGGGCTGATGCTGTTGGCAGACACGTACGGGGAGTTGTAGGACGAGCTGTAATACTGAGAGTACTGGCTCTGAGGGAAGCTGGGATACGAGGAATATTCCTTGGAGGGAGAAAAAGAAACATCTAACTGGCATGTATCTGGTTTTATCTTACAAACAAGTAAGCCACCACAAAAGCTGTGTTACTTGTGCACGCAGCAAGTCTCGGCTCGGGAATATTTCACTGAAGAACTGCATTGCATTCACTTAGGAAATAACATTTCTGCTTCTCACAAATATACTCCTATTTTATTCTGATAGAATAACCAACAAGAGGTCAGAAATCTGGCAAGTTCTGGGTTTTTTGATAGGATTTCAGTTATCAGTGCTGACACATTTTATATTACAGAGTTTAACAATTTAATGTAAGAGTGGGCAGCTTTCTGAAAAGGGCCATGATGGAACACATAATCTTTGCAAACAACAAAATACCTAAGAAATTGCAAGAACAGAATGAATAACTGGGCGAGGGAAGGAGCAAAACAGGCTGCATTTTCCCATGACCAGCAACGTCTTCTGATCAGCTGTTAGGCTAAAAAAATGAAAAGAAAGTAGCAATTTTTTGCAGCAATGCTCAGGACAGTCTGCCCAACTATCTCAGCAATAAATAAATGCCTGAGTGATCTTGCCTACCTACAGATAAATGAACTAAAAATATGAGGTGCAAGTTACCTTGGGGAGCTGAGGTATCACAAAACTCTTTGCCTTGATTTTAAGGCACCCAGAGAAACCCCATACCATTATCCTTGGATGTTTGGTGGGTGCATTGTGAAAAGCAGGACACTAGAAAACGTGATAAAATGCATCTCTGAACAATCAAAGCATAAAAGGTTTAATTTGTTTCTTTTTGTTTTAATTGCAGCTCCTGTCCTTGTCCACTGAATTTGCTTTTCCAGACAGAGAACTGTGTTCATGCTCTGGGCATTGTCTTTGAGCAGAAGGCTTTTATTTCCTCAGAAATTATAATTAGCCTCTGGTATTAAATGAAATTAAATAATAAATAGTCTTTAGAAAGACTAAAAGCACTTTCCTCCTTAACAGCTTACATCTTTGTCTGTGACAGCTATTTCATTAACTTTCAGTCACCAGGGAGCTCTCAAGAACAAAGACTCAAGTTGTCATAAGAACAATTAGACTGAAAAAGAAATGAGATAATTTCACTGTTTTCTCCTCCAGAAGATTACAAAATAATGAAAAAAGCCCAACTTTTCCCCCTGTTTAGGCAACCTCCATACTTCAGTCAAATGCACTTCTGTCAGTAATGCTGATGTTTGAAGCCCAAACTGAAGCAACAAAGAAATCGCCCACTGTTGCCATTAAAAATACAAGCCAACAATCACCCTATAAACAAGGAACTGAAATTACTGGCCAACCAAAACACATTTTCTGGGACAGTGTAGTCATCTGTTTGCTCCAAACAAGAAAGGCCATTTGCTACTGGAAAACATCTGTCTGGTGTTTTATTTATCCACACACATTTACCGAGGTATCTGAGGCATGGAGCCCACAGACAGGTGTGCTCTCGAAGAGGGAAGTGCACAGACAGCTCAGATGGCTCAACATCCACCAGGAGCTGCCAAGGCCTCTCTCAGACAGTTCACACTTACTGCACAGTGCCAGCACAGGGATGACAGGACTCTAAGATGCCATCCCCTCTGGAGAGGATGCACAACATAGCTGAAAGCTGTAGGATGGCAGAGGAATGAGGAAACTCTTGGCACTGCTACAGCAGCAAGCCAGAGACTGCCAGGGCACCCTGCTCCTGCAAGGACTGCACTCTGTGTGTGTGTGCTGAGACACATCTTAAAATTAGCCAGGATATCCTGAAGTCCAGCAAACAGACAGCCCAAGGAGTAGAGCAGAATGGTGTTCAGCAAAACACAAAGCAGTACCTTCCTTAAATATATGTGAACACTAAGATAAATTCTCTGATCTATAAATCTTCCAAGTGGTTTAAAATAAGTGACAGGGTTGCCAGCAATAGGTGCTGAACCATACCTGATGCACAGCACTGAATCCTGCAGAATTTGTCAGCCCGTTGGCTCCCTGGTAAATCCCTGTTGTGCCTGAGGGAAAGAGAGTCACAGTCATAAGCTCCACCAGCAACCAAAGTAACAGGGTATGTTAATTCAAGGAATTTCCAACAGGAAGTAAAGGACCAGCTCACTACAAAAAAGTATGGCACAAATCTGAGGCTGTAAAAACTTTGGGCTGTTACTGGGGTTTACTGACTGAAGGCATTCATTATATGCACTAAAGCATTGATTATTGGGCTGGGAAACACAGCTGGAACACAAGGATTCAGCCCAAATCTAAAGTTCAGTTACTTCTTTTTACAGTAAGTAATGGAATAGTATTTTTTTATCTTCTCCTCCTGTAGGAAACTCCTCAGATTACATAGACATCCTCCCACATGAGCTGTTTCATGCACGGGTATCTGTCCTAATTGATCAGGTACCCAGGAGTTTTCAGAAGAAAAATCTGTTCCCTGGTGCTGCTATTCCCACTGTGAGAACAATATTGCTGAGATTTCTGGGACAGCAAAGATATTTCTTCATTCTGGGACATCAGGAAGAGAAAGGATAGACATGGTTCTGTCCCAAGCACAGCAGCTGATGTTCAGCCAGGCTCCCTCAGCTGGAGGAAGCACCACCACAAAGATTTTGTTTGGAGAAGTAAATGTCCAGGTAAGATCTACAGGAATGGTCTGTCTTTGCCTCCCATCAGGCCGGAGGTAGCAGAGCCAGAAGCTCTGCTCCCCTCTCAAGTTCTAGCCTCGATTTAACCTCGCTCTATGCTGGTTTTGATTTCAGCATTTTTCATTTCACATGGTGTGTCAAAGAGGGATGATTTTGGGGCTGCCTGGCTGCACTGGGCTCATCTTGGCTTCATTCTGTCACCTCGATGTCCCATCAGACCGAGCCCTAATCAGACCTTTGGCCTTTTTTTCTCATCTGGTTTCTCACCGTGCGAATGACTTTGAGCAGTGCTGTTTTAACCATGTGACACTCTGCACGTCTTCATGTGGCAACCATCCTCCAAAGTTCCCCTTGCTTGTTTTTATTTTAGGACACCAGATTAGCTGGGGAATGGACAGCTGAACAAACTCCACTCTGCCAAGTGCAGCTACAAAGCACATGCACTGAGAAATAAATCTCAAGCCAAAAAGAAACAAGAGAGAGTATTCTGCCCTCCTGAACTAGTTTGTTGCCACATGTGGCCTTTAAAAAGAAAATAGCAGAGAGGAAGAAAACAGAGTGCAGGTGACTGCCAGGTACCTGGAGGCCTGGCTCTCCCCAGTGCCCAGAATGTGCTGGCTGGGAGCTGAGCCAGCGCAGGTGGCCTTGGTGATGCCCTCTCCTGGCATTCCTGCCTTGGAGGCAGCTCTGTGTGGATCAGTGTCCAATCCCTCCTGCTTCCAACAACCCACATGGGGAGACTGCCCAGAGCAGCATCCCAAAGACAGCAACACATCCAGCTCCTGGCATCTCCCCACTTCCCACCCGTGACAGGCTTCTGCAGGTGTGCCAAAAGTCACAGGCATGCAGCAGTAGGAACATATTCCTGTGGTAGCAGCATTTCTCACCACTCTGAAGGAGAGTAATAGAGCCCCAGTGCTTACAGGCAAAAACAACTTCCACAGAAGACAAAACAGCTCTTGTACACCAGAGCTCGAAACAATACAGGGGGGAATTTTTGATTTTCCTAAACTGTCATTTAGAAACAATCCATCATCCTTTATTAAAGCTGTCAGGAGGGGGATGAGTTACCTCGAGGGACTCACGCTTTGTGTGTAAATTGTGATGAGAACATGTTTATTGCTGTGCTACCTGCACATGATACTGCAGCTTCCTGATTTCCAAACAGTCAGAGAGAGTGAGGAAAGGAGAGATTCACACAGCTGGATTAAACTTACTCAGAACTTACTCAGAACTTTGTACCAGCTGCGAGGAGTGAGTGTGTCCATGCAGACCCAGGTAAGTGAGCAGGGAGAAGACGGCAGGAATGGGGGGATGAGAGGATGGGGAATGACTCCCCAGCTTCCCACAGTGCACTGAGACTGGATCCAGTGGGATGATTTTACACTGGGGTTTTGTAAATTATATTTTTGCCACTTTGGCTGAGCTACCCAAGTTTAGGTGTCCCTACAGGCCACTGCAGGCTGGCTCCCTCTGCCCAGGGGATTTTCCAAAGGAAGGACAGATCTTTTGCCCACATACTTAAATATTTGTGAAAGTGCTGAAGACTGGTATTCCCTATAAACTGAAGTTCAGCCTGTCAACTCAGGCTTTTCTCTTCTGGCTCCCATCACTGTATCCTGACCAAGGAGGACTACCATCTCAACATTGTTTGTCTAACTGAGAACAAACACCACCTTTTCCTTGCCCTCCAGCAGTGCATTCAGAGATTTGAACCCCCTCCCACAGCACACCTTGAGAGCTGCTGAGCTCAGGATGTCTTGGCAGCTCAGTGACACAGCAGAATAATTACAGATAAGGACACTGGGGACAACCCAAGTCAGTAAACACTTGGAATTTCTTCCCAGCTGAACAAGGATGAAAAGAAGGGAGGAAAAAAATCAATTATCTGCATGGAAAAGAAAGTTCTTAAAAGATTCAGGTTCAGCAATATTTGTCTTGGGAACTATTATAGCTCAGACCCTGTTCCACTTCACAGGGAGACTGGAGAGACCTCGTTTTCAATGACACAGCCTCAGCTCAAATGGCAGGAAAACAAACAAGTGCCACAGGCAATGGAGACAGAGATAAACCCTCTCCCTCCATAAACAGAGAATGAGGCCTGCAGGTCACAATTTCTGTGAGCAGCCTTGCAGAGTTCAGCAGTTCAGAACACATACCAGAACCAGCCCCAAATGTTTGCTTTTCCTCAGTAAGTTGTTGGTAGGAAATAAACACTTCCACAACAAAATTAATTCTGCCAGGTGCAATTTCAGTTTTGCATCAGTAAATTTAACACTCAAGAAACTGGAAAATTATCAACAGATATTGCAAATTAGCCCTATTTCCCATGTAACCATTTCCCCCCTCAAACACTTTCCCAGGTAATAGCACTTCTTGTAATATTCAGAGGAAGACTGGAATGAAGTTTGAAAGTGGTGCTATGTGGAAGGGGGCACTTCTAGGAAGCCCCTTGGTAAGCAATGTGCATGAATGCCTGGCCCCCTCTCATTTCTGCCTAGCTCTACAGGACTTTTGCTTTCACAAATACTGGCTTTTTTCCATGGACCTCTGAAGGCAACACACACTCTCAAGCTGAGGCTGGTTTTACATTTGCAGTACTGTAGAGGTAGGAGCAAGCGATTTGTTTCCATCTATCCTGGTAGCCCAATGCCAAGTAATTGCATCCAAACTCCCTGCAAATCAGAAACAAGCCCAGGATCTCCCCCTTTGGATCTTCTCCATATGGAATATGGCTCACATCTGTGTTCAATCAAGCCAGTTGCTAAATGTCACAATGCCCTCATTCACAGGTAGCTTAAAGAACATTTAGCTCATAATAAAACAATCTGAACTCTGAAGTAGAACAGCTCTTCAGATGTGTGGCACTGTAAGCGTTCCTGTGAAGTATTTCTATCACAAACACACTCCCATGGAAAGACACCGCATGAAAGGCGTCCACATGCCAGGCAGAGCCAGTGCCACGACTTCCCCTTGATAAGTAGATGTGGCCCTTCTCTGTGGGAGTGTCCAAGGGCAACATGTACAGAAAAACTCTTTGTGAGCTGATTAATGTTCTATTCCTGCTCTCAAACAGATGGATTTCATTTGCTGTTTTCCCTTCATTCACGTTTTAATTCGAGCATTCCCAAAAAGCCTATGCCATGGTCAATGATAATTTCAATGGTGCGTGATCTGGCCTGCAAAAACTTTCATACCAGCTTCTCACCCTCTGCATCTGTCTTTCAGTCACTGCAGTATAGGCTGCATTTCTTCCCCTCCTTGCCAGGTATGAGCAAGTAAAGAAAAGAAAGGAATATTTATGGTTATTTTCAGTCTGTTCAGAACTAAGTGCTGGCTTTGCT
This sequence comes from Motacilla alba alba, assembly GCF_015832195.1. Lineage (NCBI taxonomy): Eukaryota > Metazoa > Chordata > Aves > Passeriformes > Motacillidae > Motacilla > Motacilla alba. The sequence goes on along the minus strand of NC_052035.1, from coordinate 6,964,282 downwards.
AAGAAAAAAAATGGTTTTTTTCAGCTCATGAATGCACAGAATGATACAGGAATACTGGTGTCTTAGGGAGTGGTGATTATGAAGACAGGGTGGGCCTGTGGTGCAGCTCAGATCAAAACCACAGCAAGCTCTGACAATCAGGTTTGTGTCCTCGTCTTTCACAGGTCAGAGGGGCCCTGACAACAGGGAGGTGTTCTCTAAGCCTCCTGTACTGCTCAAAAGAGAATAAGCTGCTATATTTAGAAGAACAGATGGTTTGCACTTCCAACATTCAATGAAGTACCCAACAGTCAGAGGAGGAGATGGCCAGGTTCAACACAGCTGGACAGTTTCAGTGTTTATCACAGCTCTCTGGGCAGCCAGCAACAACTGTGAGCCCAGGAACACTGAAAAGATGCAACACTGAGGGAGGCTACCACGGGCATTTCTGGGTATGTTTGAGTCATGATTTAACTCCCAAAAAACAGAATGAGGAAGCTCAGACCTAAGTATTTCCTCTGACTCTTAGATGAATCGCACAATGGTTCCACAGAGAGTTCTCTCAAAGGATTTAGGACCGTTTAGGACTAATAAAATAAATGCCTGCAGGGGTCAGCTGAATCGCATGGTGTTTTACAAGCCTGCACACAATGGCCTGTGAGCTCTGACATCATCAGGCTGCTCTCCTGCAGGAAGCACTGCTGGCTGTGGGTGATGAAGGCAAAGCCCCAGTCCTCCTCCCTGCACAGTGTGCTTTACTCTGTGCTACGAACAACATCTGCCTGAAGGCTTCCATGGTCATTCAGAGAGGTTCTTTGCAGGGCTTTAGCTCTCTGACAAGCTAATGTTTCCTGCAGTAAATACTGCCTTCTCCAGACTGCTACACTTTTAGTGAGAGGTTAAGCACTCATCAAAATTACCTCCCACCAGCTATACTCTAGTGCCTTGTAAGGTTCCAAATCCTACAACATCTGCCTGCATTTACTGGGCAAGAAGACTCATAAAACCTTGCATGGTTGTCAGCTGTGGAGGCATTTCAAGACTATCCGACCTGTTAAAGGAGAAGAAAAACTCAACCCATATGTACTTTGCAGCAGATTGCTCAACTGTTTGCCATTAGGCGTAATGAACCCTTCCCCAGAAAGTCTTGTATTTCTGTCTGGAAGGGCTCAGACAGTGCAGGGAAGAGCACACTGCATTAACCTAGATGAAAAGTATTATTCTGCAGTGTTACACCACTTGACATCTGCAGTGTCTGGTAAAGGACATTGCTCCCAAAAGCATTTGAACACCTCCTGCAGATGACACTCTCAGATACAAACCCCATTCTAAATAAGTCCATTTGTCTCCCACCACAATCCCATGCAGTCCTGTCAGCCTGACCAGGTGTTTGAGGGCACTCTGCATGGTGATATAAAGCACATTGCACAGTTCAGCTTTTCTGAGTCAAAGCTCTTCCCCTGCTCCTGGGAGCACTCAACCCACAGAGCCTCAAAGAACTTTAATAAACCCAAAGAGCTTTAATAAGTGATGACCAAAGCAGCTTAAAGAGCCTGGCTTTTACCATCCTTTGGAGCTTGGTCATCTGTATAGCTCAATCCAGATCAACAATGGTGTTGAAAGTGCTGGGATGGTTTACAGTTACTCTCAGGATCTGAACCATGGGAAAGCAGTTAGATTTTACTGTACTCTGAGAAAGTGTTTTTAACCACTTCTCTCTAACAATGCTACAGCTAGAGAAGGAAATCACACTGGTCTGTCTTCAAAAACAAATCACAAGGAAATGTTTTGGCCAAAAAGTGAACATCCTTACAGTAAGGATGTAGACTCTTTCTTGTTGAAAAAAAAAACAACCAGCAAAACTGACTTTATTTGGGTGACACCAAAGAATAAAGATTCCCCCAGCTGCAGTTTCATCCTGGACACAATCCTTCACTGACGGATAACAAGACATGATAAAGGAAATCTGGATTTGCCACCTCCTATGCTAGTTAGTGGCCATGAACCTCCAGTTCCCAGGTCACCATTCAAATCTAAGTAGCCTCGTCACATCTACTGTCATGCCATTGGGGATAAAAACTTGCCCTGTCAGCACAGCTGTTATTTAGCAATTCTCTTCCTCTTGAGCAAAGTAATCCCCAAACAACAGTGAAAAAGAGGGAGCTGGTTAGCACACCTCCACTCTTTGACTCATTACTTAGGATCCCTGTAAGTCCCAACTGAGTACTCTAGATCCAGGCACTGGTCTTGAGGCTTTTCCAGCCTCAGTGCTGCAGGGGCTCCAGGAGAAGAGCCACAACAGAGAAAAATGTCAGACACTTGACAACAGTAGAGTGATCCTTGTCCTGGTAATCACTTGTCAGCATCAATAAAACTGCCAGTTACAGACTTTCTAAGTCAAATTTTCATCCTCCTCTTTTTATCTGTGATAATTCAGTGGGCTCCTCTTCAGAAAGTGCAGGTATTCTCCCAGTTCCAGAGGTCACAGTGCTGCAGTGCAGAAATGTCAGTGTTTAAACCCTGCCAATATAAACAGAAGGGGCATCCAAACTGCACATAAAAAGGCCCAGCAAGAGTGTTAACCACTGGCAGCAGAGCAGTTCAAAAACTCCTGAGCTGCACAGCCTGTGCTGACTCGAGCAGGGTCAGGCTGAACTTGTCCACAAACATCATCCCAGTCTCATCCAGTGACTGAATTCTGTGTTTTCCACCCCAGCATTACCTCACACAGTGCTTGGAGATGAGATACAACAAAAGCAGTACCAGCACTGCTCAGCATCATGAATCTGATGTTTCCTAACTTTCAAATGCTTGACTATGCAGGTATGATGTTCCTTGATACAGATTTTTATGTGTAATTTTACACTAGTTCTTCTATTGCCTTCTAGACATTTTCAAAATCATTAGGTAAACGGAATCAATTATTCAGTGAAGCTCCCATAACATTTTAGCATATTCTTTGCCAAGTGCACTGTAAGCTGAATAATCAAGGCCAAGTTCATGATTTCCCAAGCTGTTACCATCCTATGATTCTGGATTTTTTTATATCCTACAGAAGCAATGAAAATAAAATCCACAAGGAGAAGTCTCTGTGACATCCAAACATCTCTGTGACAGTTTTCTGTGCTGATTTTGCTCATTAATCCACATTTTGAGATTTCTGATTTCCACCAATGCTCCCAAGGCAGTTAAGCGGCATGTTAGGGAAATGTCACTTCTTTCTTCTCTGTAGATCCCCTCTTTCTCAACACAAACTTTTCTCTGCATTTTCCTTATCTTCCCTTTATTACTGCCCCTATCTTACTGCTTCTCTCTGCCACAGCTGCTCCCATCTCCCCAGTGCCACCTCTGCAAGCCTGCTGACAAAGTCACACCAAACTCTGAAGGAGACACAAGACACCTCCAAAATAAAAGCTCTGCCTCAGAGAAGATTCCTGTTTTGACTGCACCAGTTAATATTTAATTTCCATTAAATGGCAAGAGGTAGAGCAGGGAAGAGCTTTCCCCCTGGGCAGCAGTAGCACAGATCCTTGCAGCCCACAGTGATCACTGTCAACACCTTTGCCTCTCCCACGGACTTCCCCTCTCCTAGAAGTCAGCTCCTTTTAAAACAAAGTAAATGGAGCACAGTCAGCCCCTGGTGTTTAAAAATCTTTGAAAGGGAGACTGTGCTGTTATTCTGAGGAACCTTGTATTTACACTGCTAAAAGTGAGGTCTGACCCCCTCCTGAAGAGAGGCCTCTCCCTGCTGAACCCACCACGGAGTGCAGCACAGCTTTACTGCCACGCTTTGAGACTGCAATTAATGCAAACCAGCTGTCAAGCAGAAGCTTTTGAAAGAGGCTGCTCCTTTTCTACTGAGGTTTTAATTTTATCAATCTAAGGCATCTGAGTGACAGTCTGCTGAGAACATGCTCTCACTTTCCTTTATTTTTGGGACTTCACATGGATTCACAATCTGTATGCCAAAGTGTGATCCACATTTCTCAGGTGTAGACTGAAATTTCATCACTATTTTCATCACCAAGTACTTCAAGAATCAAGTTTAAAACCAAACATGGACTTCCTTGGCAAAATTCATGAAGGCAGAGGTAACTGTTCATACCAAATTGGTATTTAAGACCTCATATTGAATTTTTAAGTCACAAATTGGCACATAATTGCAAGAAATTCTGGCATCTCTTGGAAAAAAATTTGTCTACATTATCCAGATATCAACAAGGGTCAAAATGTTTTCAGCATAAGAAAACATTTTAATTGATTAATTATTCAGATTTTACTTGTTCTCAGGCCAGGAGAACAATTCATAACCCATTCATTCCACAAACATAAGCAACATATATATAATTAATCCATTTTAAATCAGTGTTGCACAAAAGAAATGCTAATTTCTATTCATTCACTACTTCACAGCTCATCAGAAGGGCTCTGCAAAGAAAACAAATGTTCAGCAGTAGCAAAGAATTTCACTGCATAGGTCTTTGGTCCCAAATTTATGTCTGTCCCAAGCTCAACACTGTTCTGCAATTCCTTGGCAAAGGAAAGTTATCCCAGTTACATAACTGATTTTTCCTTTGTAATGTAAAAAGTATTTTGTGGGTAGATAGATTTAGATATTAAAAAACCCCAAAAAAGCAGTCAAGTCTTTTCCTGCCCAACAACAGCATCCACAGTGGTCTTTGGCCACAGTTTAAACTGTTGTGCAACTCCATAGTTTCATGCCAGCTGTCATTTCAGCAATTATAACTGAAGAGCAAGGCATTGTCTAGGAATTAATGACAAGCTGAGAAGAGATGGCCTAATGTGCAATCAAGGGGTAGCACATGCTCTTGCAACCACAGGAAAAGCTCTATAAGCTGGCTGTTATTGCACTCTCTGCAGAGCTGATGGGTTTCTGGGCTAGCTAATGTGCTGGCACAATTTTCTCTTTGTATTTTACATAGCTCACTAAATGCTAAGTTTCTTATATTCCGAAGATTTCTCCCCCACCCTCAGCAACAAGCAGTTTCCTCAGTTGCCAGTTAAGACAGTAAGTTTTTGGGGGCAAAACTGGAAGATAATCTTTGTGTCTCCTGTTCAATTTCTATCATTGAATAATAATTTTACCAGAAGTCTGAGCAAATGACTGAATGGCTAAATTGTCAGAAAATGTAAACTTAGAAAAATGTGTAAAAAAAGCAAAAATACATTTCTAACATCAAGCCCAGAGTGTTTGGTGATTTGGAGCTATAATTGAACACTTACATGAGGACTGATTAAGAAATGAAATGAACCTTGAAGAAACCTTTCTTTCCCAGCTTGACAAATGTACCACTTTAAAGGCAAAAGCCTAATGCAAGCTGTTACCTCCTCTCCAGATTCATGACTCTAAAAGTGAGTGCCATCCCCAGACTTGCCACATGCATATTTCAGATCTCTTCATTACGAAACAAGTAATTTTCTAAATGCAATAAAGACATGGAACAACCCTCTACACAGCACAGGTTAAAAAGAAAAAGAAGAGAGGAAAAAAGTCACTCCTTCAGAGCAAATACATGAATACCAGATTTCAGTCTGAATGTTAGTTGAAGCCTGATACATCCACTGTTACTTGGCAATTAAAATCTTTATTTCAATCCACAACCTGTGCAATATGGTTTTGTGTCATTTTTATGAGCTATGGAACTTGCTAATCTCGTCTTCTATATTTGTGTATAAGTGTGACACATTGCATTAGCTATCTGGCTAACAAACTCTTCCACAATCAATTTAGTTTCATGCTAGGGAAGCATGAAAATAGATTTCCCCTTCTGGCTGGCTGTAAAATAGCTCTTTACCACTTACTGACCAAAAGGATGTTATGTCTTCATTCTTGATCTTTAGTGGATCCTGTTCTTGCTCAAGGACCTGGATCCAACTGACAGCTGGAGTTCAGGATGAAAAGCTGAATGCTGCTCCTTTACACCTGCATCACCTGTGTTTGTACTGCAAACAAACACACCTGAACAGAGAGCAGAATCTGCCTTCAGAGGTACTATTTACTGCTCACAGGCACCCCAGCCTGCCAGGGCTGCTGCCAAACAAACACCAGAGGGAACAAACCAGCACCAACCATGCTGCTCTTACTGAAGGACAGCATTTATCCTAGAGCCTTGAGACAAAAATTTGTCACCCAAGAGGTTGTCTATTCCTTGGTGAGTGGTGTAACACCTACAGTGGGCACTTATTTGCTGCTGTAACTCATATCTGAGGGGACAGTGAGGAGGAATCACGAGGGCTGAGCAAGCTGACCACCCACCCTCACCCACAGATGAACGAGCTCATTATGTTGCTCTGGGAGCTGGTCCTCAGTGGAAGCAAACAATACAAACTTATTTCAGTTCTGTACCTGAGCTATGAACTCTTTACAGTACCTGCAGAGAATAGCTTAAAAAATAATTTTTTTCCTTGCTCTTGCTAATAGAAAACTGAGCAGCAGTTGGAGGTACCTTTTCCTGCTGAGCCCCTGACCATCACCCTCTTCACGATCTCTCTTCCCACATGATGCAAAAAACATTTTGCCCTTGAACTGGGAGTTAGAAACTTGACTCTTAAAGCCCTCCTGAAACTTTTAATAAAAACTTATAGATAAAAGTTTGCCCTTTTCAGCTGGTTTAGCCCATCCCCAGCAAAGCCCCAGTGGCCCTGGAGCTGGGTGGCACAGGCAGTGATCACCTCCCCACCCCCAAGTGCTGTGGCGTGGGAAAGCCCTGAGCCCACATTCCTCAGTAGCACTCAGCACAGGAAAGCTCCTGGCTCCTCTCTCAAACCTTTCACTAGCACTCAGCAAGGTAAATAAACCATCCAGTCAGGGAGCTTCAGACTGCTCCTCTCACAAGCCAGGAGAGGAAGAGTGGAAATATTTGTTTACAGGAAGACACATTTACTCCTGCTCCCTGTGCCTTGGACAAAGCACCTGCCACTTGCAGAAACTGTTTTCTTTTCTGTTAAAGGCTTACTGATCTGGCTGAAATGATCTTCCTGGAATAAATATGTGAAGAGAAGTGATTTTTCCTAATAGCACAGCACGGCCCTAGGGCATGTTCATGCTCACACACAGAGCTCTCCTCAGCCTGTCTCGGTACAACTCATGGCTGTGTCACTGCTGCTTGCAAGTGTAACATTTTCAAGTGTTGATGCACAAAATTTGCTTGTCTAAACCTCTTGAAAATGGGGACACCTTAAAAACCTCAGTCCAAATAAAGTCAAGAGTCTGTCTTCTCAAAAGAACACATATGGAAGTAGGAGCAGAAGTAGGTAGAAGTCCAGATGACCAAAAACCCCAAACCCACAGGCCTCCTTTACCTTCTTCCTTTTCTCTTTTTTTGTTTTTTTTTTGGTGTCACATCCAACACAGGAACACAGGTGTCTTCAGCATGTGCTATGAGGTATTCAAGCCCCCAAAACCACCTCAGTGATAGAGATAATGTGCTCTAACAAAACTAGCAGGTGAAGTCTCAGCCAAGGGTCAACTCTTAGTCTTCAGCTTTCTTAGATAATATCTGGAATAAAATGAATTTTACCTTGTTTTCTGTCTTTTCATAACTGTTTAGGATTTTAGTTGGTCTCATACTTCAAATAAAAGTGGATGTGTATGCTCACCTTTCAGGACTGAGAAGAACTAAAAGTTTTGCAATGGGAACAGCTAAGCATAATGTCACAAAAGGGTCTTTTGCATAAACCCCTCAACAATATCAAAAAGCAAAGTGATCTCTCTCCTCTTCAACAGCTTCTACAAGAGTTTGGGAATGCCATGCAATTCCTCTTTGGTTTCCCAACCCTGGGAAAATCTCAGAGGGATGGACAAAGCAAGTGCAGAGCTTTATCCTCATGCACTCGTCTCTCCTCAAGAAGAGCCACTCTCATTTTTCTTAGTATCAAAGTATCAGGCTGTTAAATAAATACTATTAGGGAGAATATGCAGCAGTTTAGGCACAGAGCAGTTTGTTCAGGTCAGCATAAGGCAGAAAGAAGCATAATACTGACAGGACTGTTTGCATGAAGTGTAAAACCACCTTTGTTTTGCTTCCATCAGAATGCAGGAACTCACACCAACACAACAATCCCAGGTATGCAGTCACAGAACTAATTAAGAGAAAGAAAACACAGTTTCTGCAGAAAGACAAAGCTCATATTGATCATAGGTGAAATTCTGCTAGGACATAACCCTGTTAAATCCAGTCCCTCAGCCAGAAACCAATGCCTTGATGAGCAAAACAGATCAAGCAGAGACTTCACCTCCTTCCCTGTGCTGACTGCCTGCACCAGAAGCTTTCCACAGCACTTGCAGGAGGAGAATGGGTCCAGCACGGGGCTGTGGGGCTGTGAGTGCCCCAGGTGACGCTGTGAGTGCCCCAGGTGACGCTGCCAGCCCTGATCACTCACCGTGCATCTGGTAGGTGTAGGGCGCCTGCCCCGCCGCGGGCGCGCTGAAGCCGGAGCCGTAGCTGAGAAAGCCACTCTGCCCTGGAGAGTGGCTCAGGCTGTCCTCTGTCTTAATGCCTTGGGGAGCCAAGAGCAAAACATGAGTGCTTGGCATGTAAAGATGGACAAAAAGCAGGTGATCCAAAACCCCAAACCCACAGGCTTCCTTTTAATTTTTTATTTTCTTTTTTTTTGGTGCCACATCCAACACAGGTGTCTGCAGCATGTACTATGAGGCACATTAATGATTTTTCAGCTGGATTTTAACCTAATAAGCTCTCTTTTTTTACACTTTCACACACATATATACATATTAGAGATATATCTATCTATCTGATATGTATATGGGATATATATATATATATATATATATATATATATATATATATAAAACAAACACACACATGGATAGATAGATAGATAAATAGATAGATAGATAGATTGATAGATAGATAGATATGTGTGTGTGTGTTTAATTATTTGCATTACCCAAACAGGTCTCCTGACAGCTAAACAAATTCATCACAAATTTCTTTGTGATTTATTAATTTATTTAAGTCAGCTACATCCCGTATCCACAACCAAAAGCACTTTTGCTACGATGGGTAAACAACCATGAATAATACTGTTCTCAAAAGCAATTTCTGAACATATTGTTTTGTTATAGAATTGAAGAAACTCTTGTTATAGAATTGAAGAAACTGACACAGAAACTTCCTGAAGAATTATCAGATGCAAGCAATGATTAACAATGGAACAGGACCTTCAGCAAAATAACCTCAAGATTTCTGTTCTCAAAAGAGTTATTTTTTACTTGCATTGCATTTTCAGCTTTGGTATCAAAACATTTATTGGCAAGTCCTACAGGAGGGTTATCATCTACTCAGTTGGATATAACATAGAGTTCAGGAACAATAGGTAAGCCCTGAAGCCACAAAAATCTTTTCATTTCTAAAACCAGGCAATTAAACTGACAATTTACAGAGGGAACGGCAATAGCTGAATTAAACATTGCAAGATGAAACCCTTGCTGGTAATGAAAGGAGTTGATATTTTATTCTGAGATGCTGCTGAGATTGTACAGCTGTATTATTAAAATAAACAGCTCAAAGGTGCAACATATTATGAACCCTTTGGGCGTGATCCTTCCCTCCTTTGCATCCTATCTGCACAACAAAAGATGGCCAATGGACACTCCCTGGGTGCTGGGATTAAAAAAAAGACCCTGCTGATGTTTGGACATTGGATTTACACACTTTCCATGCTGTTGTCATCTTTTAGCACTTGCAGACAAGTTGAACTCAGGTGCCTTACTCCAAACAGGCTCATTTCTAGCTGAACTAGAAGCAGCAAGTCTGAGCTTGCTCAGGTTTGGAGTAAGCTCTCCCAGATAATGTTTTCTCTAATAAAAATCACTTACTATAGCTTTAGGTGAGAAGAACTGTGATGCAGTTTGAGCACAAGCTCATAACAAGATGACTGTGAAGGGTAGGAAGTTGATTTGGACAGTGAAGGGACAAATTCTGGTGCAAATGTGGGACTTCATCACTGCTGGGGAAGAGAAGAGGGTGCAGAGAAGCCCCTCTTCCCAACATCCCGTGCTTTTCTATTCCATCAGCACTCCACAGGCCAGCAGTCAACCTGCCCACCCCAGTTACAATTAATCTTCAGCAAATGGGCCTCTTTGGAAGCCTAAAAATTGTTGTCAGACAGCAAAATACCTTAGCACCAAATTAATTTCCACATAATGTTCTGTTTTGTCTAGGAGCTGGCCGAGTTTTATTTTTTGTGCCTAAAAACAATACTGCTTCATTGTTCTTGGTTGTCAGCCAGGTGGAGTTTTTCATATGCTGTACTGAGTATCTTAGAGAGGGTGTACGGGCTGGGGGAGGGAAATCAGTGCTCAAGGATGCTAAGAGGTCACCCACAGGATTTATAAGCAGCATATGGGCCTGACACATGCATGCCCTAAAGCCTCTAGGCAGCAGCAAATGGCTCTGCTTTCACCTGCTCTAACAGGACAACTGTTCAGAGTTTTCCTTGGAAGTCAGCCAGCTGATGCAAACACACAAACAGCTCCAGGAAAGGGTCTCAAAACGTTCCTCTCATCATCCTGGTAGAGCTTTGGCTCTGCCAAGGCCACCTCCCCAGCCTTCCAGAGCGCTGCACTAAACTTCCCTTCAGTAAAAGCTTTGTCTGAATAAAAACCTCTTGTTGGGAAGAGATAATGTACTTGCCAAGTAAACAAAGGTGTTAAGGAGCACAAGAGGAAACAGGAGTGGAAACAAAACTATGAAACCATTTTAATGGTGCAAGACTCAGCCCTCATGGGAGCAGCCAGAAGGAGGAGCTGCACCTAAACAAGAGCAACATCTCTTTGGTCTTTAGGAGTGGAAAGAAATTTCAGCTTCCTCAAGAGCTTGGTATCCCATGCAGGGCTTGAGGACTCTTAAGGCTGGGTTTAGCAGGCATTCCTGTGTCAGGAGTGCTGGTTTAATTAGCTCCCTGTGCGAATCCCCCAGCTGCTCCTGCCCAGCACTGTCTCCCCACAGCTGTTGGCCAGGCTGTGCAGAAAAGCAGGGAACAAAGCTGACTGGGGTTAGAAATGCTGACTGCACATATAGCCAGTAAGTGCCCATTTAAACACAAACTGCCTTCCAAAACCAAGGTACTCTGTAACGTCTCACCCGTGCCTAATTCTGCTCTGCATTTTGGTTCTTCTGTAACAATATACACAAATCTTTTCTCAAAGTAGCTTGTGTTATTGAAACCTCAGGAAGAATCAAGGGTGGCAAAGTGTAGTTTTCATAAATATCATATTTACCGTACTTTGTCTTGACAGTGAATCATGGGAACACTCACGAGCTGTTACTCCTAAGTGGCACATCCTACTGAAGCTGAATTTCTCATAGTCTACTACTGACTGGCTCCAAACTTTCCTAGTCTGCAAAAACATAACCCATGGTATGACGAGCTGCTAGGTTTAAAGCTGATGTAGTTCAAAGGAAACCCAAATTAAAGTCAGACTTTCCTCTAAGCCTAAGAAGACAACGTTGCTGAGACACAAATGACACCTCAGTGTAAAACTTAAAGACTCCAAACCTATTTTGCCAGCAGCAGGAGGACGATGCCCTCACAGGCACCAGGACTCTGGGTACTCACTGTAGGAGGGGATTCCGTAGGGCTGCCCCGGGGGGGGATAGGCAGTGTAGGCAGCAGCCTGCTGGATTCCCGTGCTGTACTGAGCCTGTCCATAGGCTGCCATCGTGGGGAAGGACGGGACTGCCACTATATGGGGATAATGTCTATTCAGAACAAGGAAACAGAAGGGTTTAAGGCAATAGTTACTGCATGTGATCTTCCAGAGCAGAACAGTTCTAGACATCTTGCTAAAATAACGCTCAACACAGGATGCTGAACATTTTGGGAACTTGGAATTGAGTGGACCGAAGCAGAAGTGTGTTTTATGAACTATCAGATTAAGCCAGCTAAATGCATGGTGACTTTAAGACAGTGCAAAATACATGCAAGTTAAAAAAATAAAATAAAAAAAAATCAACACTGATTTTTCATGTTTCCTTTTGAGTTTGCTAAACAAGTGAGTGAGAGGGAAACCTCAGACATTTCGACACATCCCCTCTGTGGTTACTCATAAACACAACAATGTTAAACTGATAAGGTTTGGATACCCAGAGGTACAAAAACACAGTTCACAGTACCTCTAACCTTATTTCACTCCATATCCAAGAAGATTAAGAACCAGCTACTTCCCTGTGCCAGAGACGTGTGGGGGAACAGGTGGATGGGCTTAGGGCAGATGTTTTTTAAGGTGACAGAAGTCTGCACAAAATGGCTGTTCAGCAAAACAGGGATTTTAAATTACAGCACTTGGCACGAGCACTCACTTTGTGGTGTACAGATGGAGAGGACACTGCGGTGCTGCTTTGCTGCTGCCTGGAAAACAAAATTAAAGGGTCTTAGATTTTCATTGTGTTCTGTTCTGTGGCCAAGCTGATACAATTGTTTTTACCACTGCTGGTTTGAGAAAAATATACAGGAATCAAAAGACTTTTTATTTTTTAGTTAATATTCCCAAGCTGAGATAGGTAAGAAAGATATTCTCTGCTTAACAACAAATATAGATTTAGTTTTTAATTGAGGGTGATACCAGTTGATTGAACTACCAGTTTCTTCTTCTCATGGGACTGATAACCAGTCATGAAGCTGGGCTTTGAAGCAATGACTCATATGCTAAAGGCTATAAAAGCCAATACTATGATTGCTGAAGTGATTTAAGCTCACTGCACATTTTGATCTTTTGCTTTTTTTGGTACTCTCCTAGACCATGACTCACTTTCTTTAATGTCCATTAAAATATATCAAATAATTGTAAATATTAAAAATACAACATCATAAATCTCCGTAATTTGAATTTTTTAAGTTAACTATAGCATACCTTATTGAACTACCAGCAATCAAAAAATTACATCAGTAGAAAACCTATCGTGCAAGCTATATGTGCAAGATGCCTTCTAATGGACCAAGCAATTGTGTTCTGTAACACTACCAAAGAAAAATGTGCCACCAGCTTTATTTAGAGATAAATTTACATTTGCCAAATTAAAAACTAAAAAAACAAAACCAACCAAACAAAAAAAGCTAAATTAAAACCTGCAAGTTGCCTGCAAGTTGTACTGAAAATGTTATACCAAAATACCACCATGCACATTTTGCAGATTGCCTCCACAGTGCCATCCAAACTTTCTCCTTGGTTCCTGGCTGGAGCTATCATTAATTCAGCACTACAAATGCCAAAACATTCTCACAATCATCAATAATGACAAGTCACAACTGATTCAGCCTCTGTCTCCTGGCTGCATCAATGCACACACCAGACTCACTGCACACGGCTTCTGCACCCACCTCCAGTGACCAAAACAGCACAATTTCCTTTGTTCAGACATTGGTCAGCTGGCAAATTAAACATTTAAACCATTTTTCATTCAATGAAATAAGCAAGTACATATAAAGTCTAAATGCATGCAAACAGCTCTATGGGTTTGGGTAATTCGTGCCGTAAACATGGACAGAATGACCAAAAAGATCCAACATGCTCACATATCAAATGTTTGTTCTCCCTGATTTAGATCTCTCTTGAAATTGTTCTTTCACACACAACCCCTTTTCACAACATTTTACGTGGCTTGATCATTTTATGCTATAACATGGAGATTACACCACACTTTTAAAAAACACTGCCATTTCATCTGGTAACTTTTTAGACTAAATTTCAATAAAAATTGCATCATCATGAGTCCTTACTAAAAATACTAATTACTAGGTATAATTCTTTCTTTAGAATGCTAATTTATGTAATTAATGATGAAACCTCTACATGCCTAATCACTAACAGGGATCATCCTAATCACTGACAGAAACAAAACCAGAAAGACTCTTTCTTCAAACCCCTGCAACACTCCCACACCTTGGAAAAGTAAAACCCACATGCAACCCTACCTTGGTTTCTGAACCTATAAAATGTATTATAAAATGTAATCTATTACCCAAGAAACAGGTAGAGATGTTTAGTTTAAAATACTGACAAAGGACAGTGGCACATATTATTGGCAAAGGATAATGTTATGCACACATATCTATTCACTTACACATCCACAGAAAAAAGACTGCATTTAAAACCAAAACTGGGCTTACCTGAGTCATCTTCAAACTCACTATGAAAAATTTGCTTTGACTTACCTGAAAGACAACAGTTTAGAAAATTAGATTTTCAGACTGTGAAAACAAGAACTACACCATTTCTGTCTGTCCCTCATTACCAAACAGAACTGCACTGAAGAAACAGACATTTTACAATTCATTTCTTTAATTCTTAATGGCTTTTACATCAAAAAAACCAACAGAACAGTTTGAGCACAAGCCTCATTTCTTTTCTCTTTGAAAAACACCACAGCATCAAATTTTTATTTTGGTACAGAGTAATAAGTTTGCCAAGAACGTCAAGTAGGAATTCACTGTGTGTGAATATGCAATATGCTGCTGTCACTAACAAGAAAAGGCAAAGTTGATCCTATTGGCAAAATGTGCAAATTATACATTAGATATATAATATTTCAATTATATTGAAAATTATATTGATATAACTGCACATTTCATGACAAGCACCCATGAAAACAACAGGTCAGACAGCTACATGGACATCTAAATGAGTAAGTACTATGACTAGACTTGCTAAATTTAATACTTTATGTGTAAGAGCATAAATTTGTGTGCATTTATTACATGAAGAGCTCTGTCAGTCTGAGAGCTGTCAAACACATAAGTATTTTCCTGTTCTTCAAATTAACCACAGGTATTTTCAAGGGAAAGAGCACAATCTTGGTAGCACAGAGGATCATTCTGTAGAAAAAACACCATAATATTTCTATAAGAAACAAATCAACGTGAGCTGTCACTGGCAAAGGGGTGTCCAACAGTAGCTCCTGTGCTGGCTCGTATTTATTCCACGTAACAAAAACAGTTCCTGCACCAAGGCTTTTACAAAATGATGTGCCTAAAAATCATTTCTAGCTCTAATCTTTTCTGCAAACAGGGACATTTAAAAGGATGTTTCCTTTAGGCTGTTATCCCTTCTGCTGCTCTTGTAAATAGGCAGCCTCGATGGGCGTGCTTTAACCACGCAATTCCTAATGCCTGAGCAAACATGCAAACAAAACATCTCCTGGCCTTCTAAGAGCCTATAAATGAAGGGTTAAACATACTACTCAAACATAATAGCCAGTGCCTTTTCCTACCTCCCCTCTAACAGGAAGGCTGACAGATCCTGACCGCAGCAAACAATAGCTGGGATTGTACTAGCAAGAACTAGTTCAGCTGCATCACTTGCCAATAATTTTTTTAGCAGATTTAACATTCTTCTGTTTCCTTCACTTGAACAGTACGATGGGGCAGGGGGGAGAAGGAGGAGAGCAGATAAATTTCCATCAGAGCCTCAACCACTGAAAGAATTTGTCCCTGGTACCTGCCAAATGTGAAACTGCAGAGCAGAGGCCAGCAGGGCTAACCATTTGGGGATGGCAGCAGTGGGCTCAGAGTGATGCAAACTGGGGCACAGAGCTGCTTTGGCAGGAGGTTTTCAGGCTGCTCAATACATTTCTGGGCCTGGGAGCTCCCACAGCCCCCACCTTAGCAGCAGCACAGCCACCAAAGCCCAGGGCTCGCATTCACATCACCACTGGCGCTCCAGCAAAAACTACCAGGTCTACAAAAAATACAGTTTACACCTGCAATTCTTCCAGCGGAACAAAAATCTACACATGCATGTGTTTAAATGCAGGCATCAACTATACACAGATATATATTTACATATGAAATATTTCTATTCCACTTGCATTCAATCATTTAGCTCCATTGTCGAACTAAAGGATTCAACCACAACTGGCAAATATACAAAAAAAAAAACAAAAACAAAAAAACACCAAAAAACCAAACTCAGAAATCTCAGTTGCTCACTGTACTGTAGAACTAATTTCCAGAAGCAGAGGCCTTGCAGTGGCCAGCTCCCTTTGGTAACATATATTCATATATTTTATGTTAAAGCAGCAAACAGCAAGAAGAAGAGCAGCCTACCTTCTATGTCATCTGGAGCTGTGGCATAAATGTGAGAAAGGTTAAGCTTCAGTCTGTCAGGGCACTCTCTATTTACAGTCAGACTGGGTGATATCACTAGATCTAGCATTTCCTTATACCTGAAGGAAAACAAAGGAAAAATACAATTTATTCATTAATTATGCATGCTTGCTAATGATTCAATTTTTTTTTCCCTAAGAGTATAAATATTAAAGCTGATTACCTAAACCCAGGCTTCATATAAATTCCACATAATAACATTCACTAAAGTTTTCATCAAAGGGAAATGCTGAATTAAAATGCAGTACTTGCTTCCTTGGAGATTACACCCATCTGATTAATGATTTCCCTTTCTTCCTGGATTTTGCCACACAAAAACAAAATTCCAGATCTCTCATATGCCATCAAAGCAAGAACACACACACACC
The DNA here is from genome assembly GCF_015832195.1 of Motacilla alba alba. Classification (NCBI taxonomy): domain Eukaryota; kingdom Metazoa; phylum Chordata; class Aves; order Passeriformes; family Motacillidae; genus Motacilla; species Motacilla alba. The sequence continues at coordinate 6,947,786 of NC_052035.1, read as the reverse complement.
AGTGTCCAGTGAGGCTGCAGAACAGACTGTAACGGGCTGGAAATGAAGCTGAGGGCAGGTAAGCTCATTATTGAGTCTTACACGGTAATAAAGTCAGGACTGGTGACAGGATCAGTTTTTCAGGGGACACCCAAACCAGACACCCAACTACAACGTCCTGGCCATTAGGTGGCAGTGATACGAGGACAGTCCCTTTCACCTGAGCAACCTTCTCTGATGCAACCAAAAACTTCAAATTAACGACATCTAGGACTTGCATCTCTGAAGAAAAACATCATCTTCATGTGTGCACATGACCCACACCACCATGAAAGCTTACAACCTCTGCATTACATAAACAGTCCAGAAAGAAGGAAAAGAAATCCTTATTTCAGACCTCATGTATAAAATCAATAGGACTATTCCTGTACACACCACCACTTTCAATGCATGTGCCCACCTGCAACTACAGACCTGTGCAGCTGCTTGCTTCCCTTAGAAGTGTTGCATGTTTTGGATGGGTACAAAATGTCATTAAGTGCACAGATTTACACACCTACATTTGCAAGTTTGGGTGAAGACAGTGAGGTGAGTACAATAAGGTCTGCTACATTTGATCCCTGCACAACTCCTTTTATGCAAGGCAGGTTTCCTTGAAACCTTTACTCCCATCATGTTCTCCCCTTGCTCCCTGTGCAACCACTGCCTGTGTCTAGAACTGAAGAACCCACTGGGCAAGGAAAACCTGGAGCTAAATTTCTCAACTAATTGTTTTTATTTCTTTTTAAATACACACAATGCAATGGAAACCTATTTGGATTTTCCAAGACTAAACTTGCAGCTTTTGGTTCAAGCCCAGAACAGATGATGAACAGAGAACTCAAAGATTCTCTGCTATTCTTTGCTTTCCATGGCCACACAGAGCACAACCTTAGTTCTGTTCCCTGGAAGTCACTGGATGGAATTAGGGCTGCTAGGGGAAAGCAAAACTGTGCTCTTGGACAGAGCAGGGCCTGAGCAAGAGCTGATGGGGGAGAGGGAACCTGGTGGTGAGTGGATCTGGCTGCAGCTTGCTCAGGCTCCCTTCCCTCATCACTGGATGTGCCTGCCAAGGCAGCTGGCACATCCCTGCTCCCAGGCTGGCACCTCCCCGAGCTGGACTATGCAGGCAGCACCTGGCTGCTGACAATCCACAGCACACCTAAAACATCCCAAAGTTACAGAGAGCAGCACATAAAGCTGAAAGCGTCAGGCTTCTGCAATACCCATCTATGTGCTGCTGGGAGAAGCCAAGAGGTTTGTTTTGATTTTCTGTTTAAATACCCCTGTATGGCTTTACCAGCTTTGAGAAACAGAAAACCACATACTTTTTATCAGAACCTTCTCAATCCCTTTTATAAAGCCTGCGAGTGCCTGTGAGGGAGGACAAGCTTGTTAAGAACAAGCACAAACCAGATTATTTCATCTGTAACTAAGCAAAACCAAAGCCAAACTAATTTTCACTTTCTCACCTGACAGCTGCCCAGACAGAAAAAAACATGAACCCTCTGTGAATTCACGGAACTACCAAAAATAGGCATGAAGAGGCATAACCATGTCCAGTGCCCACAACCCCAATCCTCCTCTCTCCAGGTGGGATCTGTCTGCCTTCCTTGGAAATCCATGTGGGTATCTCATCACCAACACAGCCTCAATTCCAGAGGCTGCTAAAGGCTTCCCAAGTATGTGCCGTGAAGGAGACCTTATGAATGACCAGTGTGGTAGAAATGCTCTGGATGCAATCCTTGTGTCATCCCTTTGTCCCCAAGCGCTACCTGCTACAGATCTGCTAAGGAAACCAGAGCAGCATAAAAATCAGCCGTGCTCTGCAGCTGCATCTTTGTTGCTAGTGGGTCTCACAGGGTTCCACCTTCAGATGTGTCCCTGTAAGAGGAGCACAGCAGGCTCCCCCTCCCTGCCTTAGATACAGACAAACTGAAAATGCAGAAGCACAGGGCCACCAATTGTGCCCACAGCCAGTGCCCAGCCACCAACAGCTGGACATGCAACAAGGAGGCAGATGAGTGCAAAGATACAAAAAAATACTCCCCAGGTGTAAAAAATCCTGCCCAAGGGACACAGCCCAGTGACAGAGCTGAAATAGTCCACGACTCCTCACTCAGCTCAGAACACAGCTCATGAGAGGCTTCACTCAGCACTGCAGGACGTTCTGCTCCATCAGATACTGATGCACAGCCTGCAGGGCAGTAAGGGGTGGTCACAACCCTTCTTCTGCACACTGAGCTTGTGCCAGAGCTTTTCCAGCAGAAAAGCCAGCACTCTCTTGCTGGCACAGCCAGGCTGCCACAGAGAAGGGGCTCGGGGAGAATTTTGTGGTGCTTCTCAGTGGGGCGGAACAAGGTACGAGCTATGGCTCCTAATGCTCTCTGGGAAACAGCAGGGTGGGCAGGGGCTCGTTTCCCAGAGGACTTAAGGAATTCGTTTATTCAAATCCACTAGCACCCAATTAAATTTTGTCTGCATGGCTGAGAAGGTGGGGTTCCATTTTATACAAGCTTTTCCTTTCCACTCTGTACACCATCTCATTTCTTTTCCCCTTGCTTCCTCAGCGCTATCCCTGAGCTGAGGGAAAGCACTGCTGCCCCAGATCCTGTCAAGCTGGGGCTCTTCCACCTTGTTTCTCAGATAACACATGCCCTTCAGCATAATCCAAACCCCCATCATTCATGACACTGCCCAGGCTGTTGCCAAGTGAACAGGAGCAGATGTTTAAAGGGAAATGATCTTTTATAGTGATTAATGCACTTTAATTACATCATTGTTCAGAGATTTCATTAGCTACTCTCTGCCTGATGGTTTTTCTACTGGTTTTGTTCTGTTCACTTTTGTATTCACAAAGTCACATCATATTTTCCTGGTTTTTTCAGCTCTCATTTTAGTTTAGAGTCTGCATTAGTTGCATGTACAAACAGGTAACTTTTCACAGAACTGCCTGGCTGGCTGTGCATGTCACGTCTGAGTGCTGTTAGTGGCTTTGCCTGTTTTGCACGCACCATTTACTGATTTATTCATGTGCATTTCTTGCCTATGGACTTCTTGACAAGAGTTTCTGAAATTCCAGTTTTAATGATGGCAAGCTACAGAAAACAGTCAAATAATGAAACAGGGCTGGTATTTAACACAGTAAATGACATGCTGGAGTGCAACTGATGAAAATATCAGGTCTTTGTTTTCTTTTAGAGAAAAAACATTTTCTGGCTTAAGCAGTGTACAGTAAATCAGTAATAAAGTTTGCTGAATATGAGCTTTTATTAAAACCAGTGATGGCAGCATCTAGCATCCAGGGCTGACAGACATCTGGAAGAGCTTTTGGCTTCTATAATTAAGAAGAACCTTGTGTGAATTTGTTGCTCAGCTTTTCCATTAGAACCCCCTACTCAAACCCCAGTACTTTGCCCTGAAAGCCCACAAAATCTCTGCCAAAACTTTTTTCTAATGCTTAGGAAGGAAAAAATAGAAATGTAAGGTTTGTTTTTTGTTTTGTTTTGTTTTTTTTCTTTTCAGTCATTATGAAGCTAGGAATGCCAGATTGAACAATTTAAGGTTTCAGATTTTTGACTGAGGTGTTGGGGCAACTGGCAAGTCCTCTATTCTTTTACAGTGATGTTTTGAAGGCAGTGATTCCAGACTCCAAGTCAAGCAGTCAAATGTGTGCTGAAGATAGAACTCCTGAGTGACCTAATCTCTCTCCAGCAAATACTCACAAATGGGTGTCCAGTGCCATGGAGGGACCTGGTATGATGCCTTAAGTTTTAGCTTTCATATTTTCCAGATTCTTTTCTGCTTTAGTACATAACTCTGAACTTCACACAGAGTGTTAGCAAGTTCTCCTCACAGTTCAGTCACACAAAACAATCCTTTTCCAGCCTGAGAACTGAGGACACTATTACAGCTTCAGGCCCAAAAAGTGCAAACAACTGCAAACTGAGGAGAGCAATCTGGGAGGATGGGACTGCAGAACCTGGAGCTGTAACTGGACAATTGACCCCAATATGGAAATGGAACAAAACTTATAAAAGTGTGAAAACTCATGATCCTTCATCCACCTTGGATGGAGCTGTGGCCAGGCTCTTGTACTGCCCAAGGAGTATCCTGTGAAGGCCTTTTAATAAATCCCTACTTTACTCCTTAAACACTGCCTAGCCTGTGTTCTAGGTAGCCTCTCAAGGCATCAGGCGGGCAAGGTGAGGAGAGCTCCATGGATCGTATTTTGAGAGGGTGGAAGAGGAAAGCACCGTGGGCAGATGAACCTCACCACAGCTCTGCCCAGCACAGCTGGCAAGCCAGAAGGCACCAGCAACAGATCAAGGAGTCTCCTTCCAAAGCTCGGAGCTCTGCTGCTCAGGCAGAACCTCAATCCTCTCTCAGCCTGCTCCCACTTGTTATTAGCATCCTCCCCACAACACACTAAAGGCAGCTCAGGGCACTTCCACCCTCCCCGTGCAGGCAGTGGGGCTGTGCCTGGGAATCTGCACTTCTCACTCATCTCTACTCCAGTTCTGGGGTGAGAAGGCAGAATTCCAGCTTCAAAATGTTCCCTAATGGTAAAAAAAAAATGTTCAAAGGAGAGCTTTCAGGGCATTTTCAGCAAATAAGACACCTGGGTAGTATGAGGTACCAGGGTAAACTCAGTGGCCGAGTGATTGAGAGATTTCAGAGGGAGTACGTGCAAGGAAGAGCAGGGCATTTCCCCAAAATGACAGCAGTCTGCAGGAGGGCATCTGAGCAACAGAAAGGACAGTCAGGAGTAAAAGACACTAAGGGGGGAAACGCTGGCATGGGTGTGGGAAAAAGGAGAATGAGCTCTGCATCTGCCATCAGTGAAGGAACTGAAGAGGTGGGAGCCCTGCAGGTGAAAGAGACAAAACTCCTCCCCTCGGGAAAAACCTGCCAGAGCCTACAGTGGAAAGGATAAGGACTTCAAGGCAGTGAGAAATTGCAAAGGTTCTCAGAAATTATGCTCCCTGCAACAATCCCATGCAATGATCTTCTCAAGAATTTTTACTTGTATCTGGATGGAGGCCAAATACAAGCTTAAACCACTAGGTCTTCCTAAACATGTGCATATGCCAACACAGAGCCCTAGGCAGGAGTGGTACAAGCCAAGTCCTCTGCTTTTAGCTCTGCTGGGAAGGGGAGGAGTAGAGACAGAGATTGCAGCAGAATTGCAAGAGTAACATTTTTGTCTTGCTTCTGTGACTTTATCTGGTTTTAATTAGTCGATCAACGGCTTTCATCTTTCTACCCCGCTAAAAAATGGTGCAGATTGCTAAGAAATACTTGATGATTCCAGTGGTACTCATCATTAAAAAGATGACAGCCCCACTTCATTTCAGAAGTGAATCACATGCAGAAAAATCTGAAGATGGCTTTGTCACTCTCTGATTCAGAGAAAACAAACAAAACCCATCCCAGTCCTAAAAAGTTTGGGTTCGATTCATTCCTAGGAAATGCAAGATTAATTTTTTTTTCCCCATATGGATAAAATTTTCAAAAGCACCTGCTATGCCTCATTAATTTTCATTGGGAATTAAAACTTCTACTGTTTTAACTCCATGGGAAGCATAGTAGCTTAGGCAGCGTTGCCAGGACTTTTGGTAGCAAAATTCTGCTCCCAATTTTGCTTTGCTCCTGTACAAAAATAAAGGAATCATTCATGAGCAAAGAAAACAGTATTATCTTGCAGCCACCTTCCACATGGTATAATCATAGGGAATCTCCCACACAAGATTTTGGCTACTTCTATCCACACATTTCAAAAGCAGAGGAAAGTAATTTCATTTCCTCTGTCAGTACATTCCTCCCCACACTGTTTGGCCGTTCTTCTCTCGATCTATAATAGCTTCTTTGTTCCATTTCAAAAACTCAGAAATGCTTCAGCAGGTGAAAGCCACGACCCTATTTTCTCTTTTATCATGAGTCTTAGTTCACCCACAAGCACATCTGATAGATGCATGCAGGAAAAGCCTGAACAGGCACGAAGTTAAACCTGGGCTGGCACGCTCATGTCCAAGACTGACAGCACAGCCTCGATGACAAGATATCCTTTCAAGGTGACCTCCAGGGCAGATGCCCTGGGCTGTTTATACTCCTGAGAGCTGCTTTTTACCAATGTAACTGCACAATAAAAGCAGCAGTACCTGTCTGGATTTATCATTGCCCAGCCTGTTTCAGACACAAAAGAAAAAGGACTCCAGCATGTGCTACCTCAGGCTGAGGATGAAACCAAGAGAAACAAGACAAAAGTTATCTGATAGGTAAGGAAAAAAATAGTTGGGGTTAACAGTGAGATTTTCAAATTCTGCCTTTTTTTTAAAGTGTTAATTCTAAACAAGTTTAAGAAAAATAACTGAGAAAAAATAACAAAATAGACCAATTCTTTCACACTTCTGAAACCGCTATTGTTTCAAAATAACCAAAGTATTCCATCAGCTTTAAAATCTTTCCCCACATGGTTTCTGTGTTTTGTCTTTTTTTTCTTTAAATGAGACAGTCTTTTTTATCAAAATTTTACTTTCACTGGAAGTTTTCTGTCTTGCTCTAACCCATAGACCAGACAGTGAAAAACAGATGAAAATTCCTGTCTCATGAATTTTTTGAGCCACATTAACTTTTTTTTTCTTTCTTTTTTGGAAGGAAAGTCAGCCTTAAGATTTTTCAGTGCTTGGAACCGGCACAAATAATTGCATGCCTTGTTTCCCTGGAAGTCCTGAATTTCCAGAAGCACTGACTTGCTTCACCAGACTTCATCACCTGCTATTCCAGTCTGCTTTTCATTGATTTTTCTTTAAATATATTATTGCTTTTTTTTTTCTTTAAATACAGTATTTTTTTTTTTTTTTTGGCTCGGACCTGTTAATTAAAAAAAAAATTAGTAGGGTGCCTTCATATAAATAAATGTTCTTCCTCCTCCTAGCAGGGCTTCACTACTGCCTTCTCCGGTGCTGTTTTCCTGATCCCCCCTGCAGACACAGCAGACTGAGATAAAAAAGGGCATGAGCTGGGCTGGGATTCCCCTGCCTTCCCTGCAATTAAAATGGGAGAGATTGAAGGAAGATAGAGCAGAGGGAGCAGCAGCCTTTTCTGGCTGAACAGTCCACAGTAAAGGGGATTCAGTGCCCATAAAACCACCCCGGACAAGGCACCTTCACCATTCATTCTGAAAGCACACCCTGAGAGGCAGCTGGAGAATTCGAGTGAGCTCATGATGGGGTTCACACCACAGAGCTTCAGCCTGGCAGCCTGACCAGAAACACATCATGACACTGGCTGGAGTCACTGGATCTTTTAAAATTCATTTCAACAACAGTATTTCACTTATTCTGAGTCAAAATGAGAAAGTAGAATTTTTCACAATGCCTCTTTTTTTTTGGTCTGTTGGATCTATTTGCTAAGTGGAGCAACCCTTGCAAAGATATTACTTCCCAAAGCATAAAATTACTCAGCTTTCTTACTGTGAACAAGCAAGTACCACACAGAACAGGATACATTGATAAGGAAACACTGTGAGCTCAATCAGCCTACAGTGATTTGAAATATAAAGCTGTATGTTATGCATACATACAAAAGTACATAAATAATCTCTTTCAGCTTCCACATTCCTATTTGACATTCACAAGCTTTTTAATTTCATCACACCTCTTCCTATTCAGATCCCCCAGGCACGCAAGGGCTGCATGTGATTGCAGAAAACCACTCCAGCAGCTCCAGCTGCAGAGTTAGGGCCCTTCATGCAAAAAAAAACCTGCTTCCAGAGTCAGAGCTTCCCAAACCAAGGGCTGCAGAGCCCAGCTCATGACAATTGTCACTGTTCAGGCACCTCTTTTCATTTTGAAGAACTACATTTTTTACTCCTCCTCAGAATCACAAGGACTAAAGACACAAATAGATATATATATATATCTATGAAATTAGAGTTTATTCCCCTCAGTTTTCTGCTTTCTCCTCACATCATGGTGAGCAAAGAGCAGCATCTATGCTGGAACATGAAACTCTGGTGTTCCCAGGCAAACACTCTTTCTCGGGTGTGTGTGTTTGCAGGGCCTGCTTTGTAAAACATTTACATCATCAATACACTGCAACATGAAGCAGTTACATAAGCAAAATTAAACATCCAGAAACTACTTCAGCTCTACTACCATACCAGGATGAAGCAGAGACAATAAAGCACTGAACACCACAGAAAAAAAACCATCTGCTTCAAAAAGTAGTGGAAAATCACAAATAGAGAACAGAGCTTTCCTTGCTTACCTGTGGAGCCTTGGGTAACCTGCCCAGTGGCATGAGAGAAACTACTTCTAGGAAATCATTTTTGTAAAACTAACTATTCAATGCAATGAGGCAAGTAATAACTTCTCTGAAACTCTATTTAATGCAGCAGGACAAGACAAATCATCCCAAGCTGCAGAGGGCTTGGGAGGGAAAGCACCTCACACAGCACACAGCTGGAGCTGCAGGGCAGCAGGAATTCTATCCCTGCACAGCTTAATGCAGTGAAAGTTGGCCATCAGCTGGAACAAGTGCCAAGGGAAAACATTTTCCAGAAAGTTTAGAACATTTATACCACCCACATCCTAACAAAAACCTCCTCATTCAAAAGGCAGTGATGCACCATTCATGAAGCTGTCCTAAGCCTCAGAGTGTGAGCAACTTGGTCTAGTGGCAGGGGTGTTGGAACAAGATGATCTTTAAGGTCTCTTCCAATCCAAGCCATTCTATGATTCCATGAAGTTCCCAGAGAAAAATCCATGTATTAGAAAATACTTGCTCATGTGATGCTCTTATTAAAATCCACAGGTGTGTGCAAGAAAAAGTGGTGCTCACTCACACAGGAACAGCTCTCACAGAGGACACAATGAGATTAACTCTGTCACAGAGAAACAGCAGATCAAACCCTGGTCTGAGACTCAGAAAACCTGGGGTTTTCTCTCTGGTTTCCCCCTGGTAACTCAGCTGATTCCTGGGTCAGTTCTTTGTGCCACCACTGTGCTTCCTGCCCTTTGTGTCTTCCCTGGAGAAGCTGCAGGACAAGTGTTCCTCTTTATGCAAGTGAAGCATTCACCAGTGCAATGCTGTCCTGCTCTCTGTGAGACCTCCAGGCACTGCAGCATTAAATAAACTGCAGTAACAAAAGATATATATATATATGTATGTATGTATGTATAGTTTTCCCTAGGGCTGCAGTTTACCTTGAAGGAACACTGCTGAGTTCTTCCAATCTCTATGAGATTGGGCAAGTTTCTCAGGACTACATTAAGGCCTCTGTAAAACTGGGAACTACAGTATAAATTGCCAATTAAGCTCTTTTTAGGGGCTGGAAAGTCCTCTGAAATCTTTAGGTGGAATCTGTTCCACTGCTGGAGTATTGATATCCATGCCAATGAATAATGACCAACCTGAACATGAGACAGCCAAGAAGGAGGTGAGGCACGAGACCTGTCCTTCAGGGCATGTTCTCTCACTCATTTTGGGTCCAAAATCTCTCCATTCCCAGACTATGAGAATTTCTTCACCATTTTGATTTACTTCTCAAAGCTGTCAGAGTCCTGCAATGGCTCCAGCAACCCACTAAGAAAGGTAGGGCTGCCCCTTTATAACAGGCCTGTGTCAGCACCTCCGTTCTCAGCCTGTAAAGGAGGAGCACTTGGGGAATAATAATTCAGAAAGAGCTATGGGAAAAGAACTATGAAATGTAAGTTAGCAAAAGGACTTTGGACGTGAGGGAAAAGTCTAGGATAACAGTACAGGTGAGGCTGGAGTGAGAATGACGTACTCTCTCCCTGGTTAAATCCCTCAAATCAGACTTTCTCCAAGCAGAGAAGAGCAAAGAGCTGTTGTGTGTGTAGAAGGCTGAAGAATCTCTAAATGCCTCGTTTTCCTTATCAATAAAAGAGCAGTGATGGTGATATGACCATGGCACTTCTGAACAGAACTGCTCTGTCAGTGCTACAAATTTATGGAAATACCAGGTTCACAAAGTTTGGACCATTCTGTGATCAACAGTTAATTTCTGGCTGGGTCATCTTCAAACATGTTGAGCCAAACCAGTTAATCCTTATAATACAGTAAGAGCTGCTCCCCTCCTTTTGGATACTGCTTAACACACTCCTGTCCACAAGTGCTGCAGGCAAGGCTGGTCCAGCACTGCTGCAGCTGCTGTGAAGGGCACTGCAAATCCAGCTGCTCACTCAATACCATTTAACCCCGAAGCTGCTTCCCAAATGCATGGCCTGCATGAGGAAAACCAACTCTACTCAGATACACCTTCCCTGTTTAGATACCAAGGAAGTCAGGTTACCAATCTGGATTTAGTGAATATGTGGTTGCATAAATCAAATTAATGAACTTCTAACATTCCCTTAGTCACAATCCTTCCTCTTTGAGAAGAGCAGAGGATAGTCCTGGAAGAGAGGCTGTCACTCAGCTGAACTTCAAGAAATTATCCTTCCCTCCTCCTCTTCCCAGATACAACTAAAGCCACCTTTTCCCTCAGTTTTTGACTTGTAATAAAATAAAAATCAACTGTTACTTTGAATAATATTTCTGTAGTGAAAGTTGGTTAACTCACCAGTAGGAATACTGAAATGTCAATTTTTTTATTCCTCTGTCTAAAACTAGAAGGCTCAAAAGGGACAAACTGAATCAAGAGGTTGGCTGACAGTGGCAGTTTATAGATAAAAGTGCAGCAGATTCTTCTTTTAAAGAGCTACAGCACAAATGCAGTGAGCAAAGTAGCAAAATGTAATTGCAACTCATCTTGGAGATGTTAGGAGAAAAAAGGACAATAATCAAAAGCAATGCTTGAGCAAAGTGCACTTTGTTACTCATACCAATTAATAGTGTGGAAACAGCCAAGGGGAACAGGAATCTACTCAGAGCAAATGCTCACAATGTTTTCCTTGATATTAACTCCATTAATAATTTGTTTCTGTGGGTATTTGAAAGTCAGGCTAAAATAACAACAGAGGAATAACAAATGGGACAGCATGATTCACTTTGTATGTTCAGGTGGGCCAAGGTCTGATTTCCTGCGAGTTTTGCTGGGACAACAGGCTGAAGCTTTTTTCTTTAAGCCCAGGTGAAAGTTAAACTGGGCCTGACTTCCCAATCTGCTGGCTGTTAGGTTTATTTTCAAGATAGAGGGAAGGAATTTTTGCAGGGATAACCAGAGGATATTAACAAAGAGGAGTCACAGAGATCCTGCCACCCAGTCACTGATGCTCTGGAGGACAGCACAGTAGTGAAAAGCCCAAATAAAACAAATGCACCAACCCAATGCCATGCACAAAATGTCCCTGTTTTCCTTTGCAAAGCCTGATCTGATAATGAAAAACACTTCCTGGAAGTGCCATTTTATGATATTAAACAGGCCTCAAATAACTTAACAAAGTACAGAGGGACACTGACATTTGAACTGCAGGAGTTTCGTTTTCCGTCTTGTTTTTCCCCACTGTGAATACTGCATTTGAATAACTGAAATTTTTAAAATCTCTTTTCCTCCTTTCACCATGATGCAATGCAAGTGTTGCACAAGAATAACAATGTAGAGCTACTGCTGCTGGAGCCAAGTTTGGCACCAAGAGAGATTAGGGTTGGCACCATGCACCATGATCTTTAAAATAAATTTGGCAGCCTTGCTCTTGCCACTGCTGCCATAAACAGCAGTCAGGGCAGTAAGTGGAAAAGTGCTGAAAGAGACTGTGAGTTTGTAACTGGAACAAAGATGCCCATTAGCCAACCACTTAATCTAACACCTTCTCATATATGAAAAGTAAAGAGTTTTACAATGGCATGTCAAAATTAGCAGCAGTAGCAGGGACCAAAGTGTAACATAACAGTGCCTTTCATCTGTCCATCACACCAAATTGAGCCTACAAAACCCACCAGCCAGCTACCTGTCAGCCAGGAGAATTAACATGCACAACTGCAAGTTCCACCAGATTATTCAAAGAAAAATACTTGATCTATGCAAGAGCACATCTGTCTCAACAAATTTTCTCTTTCCAGTACTTTTCAGTTATGCTTTCCCGGGAGGACATTTGCTCCCATTCAGCAATGCTGGAACAGCTCTCTGGAAAGAGGCACATGTGTGTGTTTTTCTTCTTTAAATGCAGATGGAACAGAGGAGAAATGCAAGGTTTCCTCACTGTATCCCTCCTGGCTTCAACTGAGTGAGCGTGGGCTGATTTTCTCTGCTCTATAAAAGGAGTCTGATGATTTGTGATGTGGACATCTGTCTGCAACTGGACAGATGCCACCAGCTTATTTCACACAGACAACTAGACAGCCGTGTAATAGCAGCATCTTTCAATTGCTACTTCTTTTTTTTTTCCTTAAGAAACCTCATTACCTAGCAGAAGAACTCCATATTCCACCCCAAATTTCACTAAATTTAAAAAAATCTTTAAGCACCAACTCTCAAATAAGGGACCACCTTCACCTGTCAGGTAAAAGTCAGAAGCATGTGTAGTGCTGTAACAGCTTTTTGTCACTAGGTTAGCACTAAAACATGTGAGAACATTCAAGGCAGATTTCAAGCAGTAACTTTCCCCAGCAGTACCAACAAGCACTCCTAATGGGATAGCTGGGATAGCCAGCATGGTGTTTGTGTAGGGAGGCACACACAAGTTACAGACTCCTTTTGCAGCTTTGTTTCAAGGTGAAAATGTACTTTCCCCCCTCACTACCAAAAATCAAACAAAATGAAAAGAAATAGGGTCTGATTACTATGACCTAACTTATTTTCTGATGGCTTCAAATTCTTCAAAAATCCTGTCAAATTCAAAAACAAAGGGCAACTTTCAATGACCACAAACCATAGTAACTTTTATTAGATGTTCACAGCTTCAGTGACAAAACTAGCATCTTAAAGCCCATTTTGTTTCTCTAATGAGTGCTTTCCTCCACCATATTACCCTTGGGAGCCCCAGTGGAACTCTCGAGCTATTCTGTGACATAGCTCATCACCTCTGAGGCCACCTGTCAACAGCAACCACTGGAGCACAATTTGGGACTGTTGGGAAAAAGAGGGATCCAAACCAGCAAGAGGCAACTGTGTCATTCACAGATAATTCCAGATAATTCCTTGCAGGAACAGAAAATGGCAGCTCCTGGAGTTCGTTCAGATAATCTAAGAAAAGAGTTTTATCATCGGCACAGATTAAAAAATCCAGCTGCAAGTAAAAGCCAACTTTCACTGCTTGGATATTTGAGAGCAAGCTCACATGTGCCATGGACAAGGTGACTGCCTTAGAATTAAAACTCAGATTTGATCTGCATTTTCCTTAGCCTAAAGGCAAATTTCACTCTCACACACAGGACTTCAAAGGCCCTCACCTTTCCACAGCCCAGAGGAGCAGCCTGACAGCCTGGTTCAAGAGTGGATGTGTTTCCTGACATTGGATTAACTTCAGCTCATCACCTTCAGTGTAGCTTCTCTCTGACACTTTTATGGAGTAACTTCTAGCACAGACAAAAGAACCAAAGTCATTTCCTGCCTCCAGCTACTACAGATACATCCAATTCACTCACAAGCAGCATGAAAAGATGCTCTTGCTGACTCCAACTGTTTGCAGCAATGAGCTACCAGAAAATTAAAAAATAAAATCAACAGTGCAAAATATATGAATGCAGTGCTTGGCTTCCAAAAGAAATACAGCAGCTCACCTTTTTACCATCCACAGAAAATCAGATAACTCTAGTGAAAAAAACAAGGAAAAAGGAGACTGTGTCTAATTTCAGATTGTGTTTTGTCTTTTTTTTAATTAGTGCATAGATAGGAATAATACATAAATTGGAGCAAAGGTATCTGAGCTCAAGCCAATTACAGTTCTACATTAATTTCCCTCAATGACTAATTAGAGAGCCACCTTAAAATAGTAACACAAATAGAACTGCTGTTAGAAAAACAATTTACTTTATTTCTCTTGAGTGGAATTGTCAGAAATGGCAAGTTTGATGCCATGATCCAGTGGCCAGGGCTCTCATAAGGGAGACTTGGATTCAGTCCTGTGTCAGCCACAGGCTTCCTGTTACCAGACTGCTTTACAAAGCCAACTCCTATGTAACCTGCTTGCCTCTATTCCCCTCCTCTGTAAAACAGGGGTTTCTGCATTTTTCCACTTCTGAGCATGCTGAGCTCAAAATTATGAAGACAATGTGCAGCACTCAGGTAAATCAGCACAAGGATATGAAGAAGAAAAACATATAAACACCAAAGACAGAAAAGCAGCCCTACACCTATGAAAAATGCCATGAAACCAGCCATATTTCTGGCTTCTGCTTACCACTTCAGACCCTTTCTCTGCTCTTGTGACTGTGCAGGGAGCAGGCACTGCCTGCAGTTGTCAGCACCAAACAGAAGCCCAAGTCTCACATTCCTGTCTCCTCCTGGACCACATATCATCCCTCCTCATTCCAGCACCCAACTTCTGCACGGTTAAACTCTGCCTTTAATTCACATTTGGCTGTGTAACTCTTCTGTCCCAGTCACGTCACTCCAGTTGGTCTGCTCCTCTCTGGAGCAGGAGGTGCCAGGTTTGTGCATCTCCTGCCGTGCTTCACATGGAGCATGGCCAATGTGCTAACCCCTGGACAGCTGCTGGTTTTACAGGCTGTCATCACAAAGACTGCCTGTGTGCCTGCTTGGAGGGGTTTGATTCTTTAGGAGCCCAGCAACTGCATTCATTCAGTTCAGCTGCAAATGTAAGCATGGAATTGAAACATCGCAATTAAGAGAAATGGCCTTGCTTAGTTTGGCTTCTAATCACAAACTAGCACTGGGGCATCATCTGATGTCTTAAAATCCTGCACGTCAAACAGTTCCTGAAGGTTCACAGGGTGCATTTTCAGCAACAGATATTGCAGAGTAAATGGGTGCAAAGATCCCAAACTGCAAGGTCTCACAGGGGAGGACAAAATGTGCCAGAACCTCCATCTCCCAAACTCATCCAGGAACTGTTCCTTAGTGTTCATGCACCAGTGGGTGAAAGCTAAGAAAGACAAAACTCATTAGGCAAATAGCACAAAATAAGAAGAATGTATGACACAGAAGAAAAAAAGCTCCTGGGATGTGGGCTTGAGAAAAGCCTTTTGAAATGCTGTGGAGTACTATTGAAAAACAGAAATTCTGAAACCTTTCTCTGCACTGGATTAAAAAAAAAAACCAAACTAACCCAAACAAAACCCACAAAAACTTTCAGTACAATTTCTAAACAAACAAAACAAGTTTCTGCTAGAATTACACTCCATCTATTTCCCTCTAATTCTTGCGGACTGCCCACAAAAACCTGAGTTTCTGGCTTGTTGAAGAGAAGTTAACATCTAATTGAAAAAGGCAACGTTTTCCTAGTCCTGCCACATGCCACTTTGCCAGTAAATATGTGAGACAAATACTACAAAAAGCACGTACACACACCTTAAGCAAAAGTCCAAGTTTTAAGCCTGGCAGTGAGAGCTGTAAGAGTTAAGATTTTTCTCAAAGCTAAGCATACATTTTTCCATGCAAGCAGCTGAATCATGGATATTTTAAAGAATAGTTTATTAAGCACAATATAGCATATCTCCTACTCAGCTCTATAAAATGTGTCCAGTGCTACACAAAGCATTAAAAAGCATTTAAATCAGGAACTTGCTGGCATCCACTGGCACAGCAGAAGAATTGAGAGAACTAATCTAACAGCTGTCTGGAAACACAGCAGATTTATACCGAGGGTTTAGTCATTAGCTGTAGTTATCTGACTTATACCAGAACACTGAGTGAGCAGTGGTGGTCTCTACATTAATGCAATGTATGGCAACCCCCAAAATACAGTCCTGGCTCCAGGATGCTGAAATTAATTGCTTTGCTTCTTAGTGGAAGCATTCCAGTCTGGTTAATAAAAAAGTGGAGTCAAAGAAAAAAGCCAATAAAGGCTATATACAGGTCAGTTTATCAAATACCTGTGCACACAATGGGTTTATTAGTCTTCTGTATTGCTAGAGAAATGAATTTGCAGGCTACACACAGCAACTGAAAAACTGGCATGATTTAATAGCCCAACACTTTTTCTGGATCCTGGTATATATTTGTATTTATTTTTAAAGGGCAAAGGAGATAACATCAGAGAAGCAGACAGATAAACAGCATCTTTAGCTGTATGGAAACTTACATCTAAGTATGCATTTGAGATTGCAGTGTATGGCAAATATTGCTAATTGGGTCAGAGTTCAAATGTCAAGTTTGGTGAATTCAAGGGAAAAACAGTTGTGTGAATACCACAAGAATCTATTAATAACTGAGCATATAAATGAAATTCTAGAAAGGCTGGCAAAATTACCCTTGGTCACACCAAAACTTTGGGTTCATGCCAAGAAAAGCTCTATGGTTTTTGACATGAGCACTCAGGTGGGTGGAATTCCAGGGGAGCTTCACTCCAAAAAGAGGTTTTCCTCACTCCAAAAAGAGGTTTTCCTGTGGCACCTCCTAACACCTCCACTCATCCTGATGACTGTGCGTTCTCCAGGGCTGGAGGACAGCTGAGATGTTACACACTTGGGAGGCAACTGAAAAACCTCCCGTGGATAACTCTTGTGAGGAATGACACTGATGGTATCAGAAGCAGAAATCACTCCATATCCTGCCAATAGCAAGGCAAGTTGCTGAGAAGCTTTTCACTGTCATTTTGCTTAACAGTTTTTAAAGACTGATACTTTTAAAGACTGCTATCAAGGACAACACTGAGGTAATGTGAAAGCTGAGCCTGGCTGCTCCTCTCCACCTCCCATCCCCCAGGCCCTTCTCCCTTCTCCCTGCAGTTTATTTGGCAGAGAGGCGTTGCACAGAGTCTCATCCAACATTGCTACCCAAGAGTTCCTGAGCACGATTAATTTGCTAAGGATACAAATCTTCAAACAGCACGTTAGTCCTGCTGATGATTTATGAAATGCCAGAGATCATTCTCTCACCAGTGATAAGCTCTTGGTTTTGTATGAAACCTCTTGCAATTTCTAAGGCCATTCTAGACTGTGCATCACTCTCAGACAGGGCAGGGCAGAGCAAGGATTTCTGTAATGAACTGCAGGTTATGTATACACGCAAATAAAAGAGAGGGTCAGATTATGAATTCTTGCATACTTCCATATGTAAAAAGCTCAGAGTGTGCTTTGGAGCAGGGACAAGCCTCACTAGGCAAACACTCTGTTTGGGCTGTTCTCCTCCCAGGATGCAAGCACTCACCAGCAATTGCAAAATTAGGCAACGTTTCCTTTTCTCAACTGCTCAAAATATTGTCCTTGGCACCCCAGTGGCCGGAGATACAAGAGTAGGGAATCCAAATGCAGTCTCAGAAACTTCAGAAGTTTTTCATGTTTCTTTGCCAAACATTGCCTGTGCTGTACAACCCACCTGAAACCCACAACACCCCAAGAGTTACTCAAATCCCAGCACACCCTTGACCAGAAGACACTAGTGATACCCAACTGCCCTCAGCTATGATTTTATTCCTTTGATCAATGACATAGATGATGTTTTTTTCTTTTACAAGCAACATTTGCAGTCACAGCTTGTGTTTCCTTGTGTTCATTCTCCACATTTATGCAGACTCTAAGTTATTTTTACCTATGTGGAATAACCACAGATAGCTGAAAATATTTAAGATATGAGATCTTCGCTACGACCAGCCAAGAATCCTACAGCTGCTCTTTTTGTTCTGTCAAGTTAGCCCTTGCTTAACAAAAACACTTCAAAACTGGAACAGTTGGGATTGATAGGACAGTTTTTGGAACTTTTCCTCAACCTTAAGGGCTGGCATTGGCTACTAATTCCTGTAACAGCAGGCTACCACGAGACACCTCTGCTGAGTTCCATTTGTTTTCCCATTGCTGCCTTCCCACAAGAGTGCTCTGTTTCCAAAGGGTGCAGCCGCCTCTCTCCCCACTGCATTTACTTGTGCTGAGACAGAGCTGGAGCTCTATCCAGCTTTGCTGTCTCTAAAAGAAGAGATTAATTTGTAGGCATTAATCAGCATGCCATCCCTCGGGGTGTGCATGCCCAGGGTTAGCCAGGGGGATTTTCCACTCGTGGTGCCTCCAAAGTCAGATGTTTGAACCACCTTGCACGCCACAAACTTGGGGTCACTCCAGGCCGGCCCTACATTCTTTCCCAGCACAGAAACAAGTCCATCTGCTCAGGCTTCTTTCCATAAACAAGTGATTTTTATTTGGTAAAAAACTTCTCGGTCCTGTCCCTACTCCTCGTGCACATTTGTGTCACTGAAATATTTCAAACAAGCAACTCAGTAATGCCATGTATTTCTCTGCCCTGTTCCAAGTGTAGAATCTTCTCTAAGGCTCTCCAGATTAGGACATTGCACTAAGACAACTTCACATCACTTCCAAGCTACTACTACAAGCCAGTGAGAGGTATAAAATCTGAATTTAGAACCTGGGTACAAAGAGAAGTAACAGGCAGGAGCAAACAAGATTTAGGAATTTGTTATGAATTTCAGACCTTCCATTTCTATAATAATTGGAGCAATCTGGAATTGAACTGCATATATACTACCCAAATATTGGCCTTCTTTTTACTTTATCATAAAAACCGATTATTGTGTGTGCACTTAACATTAGGGTACTGTCAGTTATAAAACAAGACTTGCACATTTGACAGAAAAGCCATTTCAAACCTGCAGCTTGTTTTGTAAATCAGCGTAACTCTGGTTGCATTTAATAAACGTGAGAAAGAGATAATTTTACATATACTTGTTTAAATGTACTTATGTACTTCTGTGCTCAGACAAGCCTCAGAGGTTCGGTTGTTTCAGCTCTACAGTTCTGCCCACAAGCTGGTAAAACCATTATTGCTACAGAAACCTTGCAGGAGCAATAAAACAAACAAACAAACAAACAAACCCAAGAGCCCACAGAAACCTAAAATCAAAACAACCTATCTTCATCTGCATGCACAGTCTGACTGAAAAATACACATGCACTCAAGCTACAATTAGCTCCTGACACCATCAGCAACCTCTGATGTCAGAGATCACCTGCAGTGCATGAGGCTTTGAAAACGAAACATTTCTTTTCACTCTGGGCTCTGTCTTGGCTCTCTGCTCGCAGCCCAGCATGAACTGTAACTCCAGGCACAGAGGTGAGGCCGTGGGACCAACACTGCTGCACTCCTGGAAGCAGAAATGCTTGAGCAAAGGTGAGGAGGTCGGAAAAGGGCAAAGTCCCAAGTAATTTTAAGTGGTTCAGCTAAGTAGGGAAGGCTAATGGGAAACCATTTTAATTTGTTACAGTCATCCCCAGCGAATAAAAGGACAACGTTTTTCTTCAGCAGCTTGATTACAAAGCAGTAAATCCCTCTGTGTATATAAAAGATCTATGAACACTGTACATCAAATGTCAAAAAAAAGATTTGTACTTTGTGTTGGGAACAGTTTTAGATACTCAATCATTCTCATTTTCAAATACTTCCAACAATTATTCTTTCCCTAGAAACAGACACATGTAAGTAATTCTGCCATTCTCATCCACAGAGACACAAAGTAGTGACATTTTTGCAGCAAACACTTTTTGGACCCTCTCTTTCCACAAACACCTAAGAAACACAGTTTTGAGCACAGAAACATAATCTTTCCCTCTCTCCCAACAACACTGACTCTTGCTGGTAACAAAAATTGACACTGCTCCAAGTACTGGCTGCAATCTCTATTTTACAGACCCCAGGCAGCAGCAAACAAGGCACAGCTCAAGGTGACAATATTCCCCAGCAGCAGAAATATCTTGGGAGTAAGAATTATGTCAGAATAGGATGGTTCTCCAGTTGCTGACAGGGTTTTTGTGCAGTGTATCAATTTCTTTTTCCCTGACAAACTGCCACTTCTGATAGACCCACAGGCCAGCATGCAACCTATTTCATGCACTCATCTAAGGTAGGATGGAAAAGCATTTAAAACAGTGAAAGTTGCAGCTGTACAGCCACAGGTTCTTTTTCAAAAAGAGGATTTTATTTTTAGTCAGAAGCAGAATTTTTAGGCTTAGAAGTAGAATGTTCAGCCATTAGGAATTATTAAGCTTTTCCAAAGATCTATAATTCAGAGGCAAACCCCAAATATTTGGTTTATTTCTCAACAAAATAGTGACCTGGTCATGGCAATTTTGTATCTTGTGCCCACATGGGTTTTTTCTCTGATCATAAGAAATAAGTACTCTGAAGCAAGAAGCATTTTAATGACATCTACGTTCACAGTAGGTCTTGGACCTCTACCTGCTGCTGTAATCAACAACCACCACACACTGAACCACAAAACTCTGTCATGTAGACTCAGCACTGCATGCTAAATAGTTCTGTCCACTCCATTTTGCAGAAACCTTCTTGTACTGAGTTTGCCTTTTGATGAGGAACTTCAACCAGCCCTGCAACTGTGGAAACCCTTGAGGTAAAAAGCCCTGAGAGCCCCCCAGGGACTGCTTAGGAGAGATGTTACCCCATGGCTCAGCACACACTTGCAGCAGGACAAGGGGCCCTTGCAGCAGCATGATCCCATTACCAATAGCTCAGCCATGGGGTGGCAAAGCTCCTCGACAGCTTTATTCACCTTTTCTTACTCAAGGACAAAATTCTGCTGCTGGCACCCCAAGTGCACAATGTATACCTGCAGCCACAGGCACTCACACCAACACTTCTCCCCTCCCGTGTCTTGAACTAACACTGTTTGTGGCATCCTCAACCAGGTTTTGCAGAGGTCAGCTCTGTCTTTAACAAACTTTTCTATACAGAGGCAAAGTTGTACATGACATGCACTGTAATTTTTTAAAGGCTGAATTTTAAAACTTTTAATCCATTTACTGTCAATAACAAATTTTATAGCAGTTTGGTCTTGTGGGATATTGACCCCCGGCCAAAACAGGCTCTCGTGTTTGTGTTCTGTCTGCCCACAACACTGCCTGTCACTTCTACTGGCTAAAATGTTCTCTGGTGTGGTTTTGCAGAGTGTCCCCTCCCTGCTGTGGGCTACACACCAGCAGCTGGGTTCCAGCTCATATATGGCTCTTTTGAGCTCATGGGGAGCAAGGGGAAGGAGTGAGAACAACAGGGGATGGGACCCAAAGCTAAATAAATCAATGTTGCTTTGATCCTCTGGGATGAGGATGCTGTAAAAATACATGGTTATTAGAACTGTGATTTTATTGGTTAAAGAGTTGGTTATTGGCACTGTATTTCAGCATGAACTTACATGATGGTACTAAGTACAAAGTGTTCATTCTGTTTGTGGCTATAAGAATTAATCTCTTCCATGTGCAGAGAGGGTGTGTGATAATTCAGCTGAGATTCCCGTTGGTAGTCCGGGCAAGCACTCACCAGCTGCAGGGCTTTCAACAATGCACAGCAACAGCTCCAAGAACAAATGATGTAACTAACACCCCTCTGAGTGCTACCAAGCAGGGCCAGAGCAGCCTGCTCATTTCAGGGTCTTCATCCAAGTAGGTTGTCAGAAACCTGAAAACCTGAAACTAAAAGGTGAGTTTCTCCCCAAACACTCCAACACTTAACTCTGGACAGGATTCAAAAGCTAATGGACATCGAATGAAATGGTATGGTTCTAATAGCTTGCATTTGCCTCAATAATAGGAAAAGGTCTGATCCTGATTATTAAAAATGAAAAACTAATTTGCAATGTTTATGTGGATGGCAGCTTTATATGCATGATAGAAATGCTCCAACTGCCTTTACAATCCAGCTGGAACAAAGTTTTCATTTTTCTTTTTCATGAAATTTCATTTATTATGAGCACTGTGTCTCAGTAAGGCAGCTGTTGGCAGCAAGATGTGAAATTTAAGTTAAGCTGGTTAGTACCAAGAGCCAAGATATAATATGTTTTTGTCAGAGAGAAGTTTTCCTTGTATATATGCAGTAATTAAAATGGTTTGTCAGTCAATCCTATAAACCCCCCTTGAAGGAAGAGAGAATGCTATTTTAAAATACAATTCACAAATTGCAACAAAAAACCTGGGATTGCTACAGCTCATTTCAGAGAGGTCTTAAGTAGGTAATGCACCAATGACTTCAGAAATTAAAGATACCTGGTTTTCATCACTGTCCTACTAATACGGTGTCAGATTTTGGGCAAGCCACTTCTGACAAGATTCCAAATGGGAATTAAATAAGGATCAGTGTGTTACTATTATACACTGAGGATGTCTCACACAGCCTGCACCTGGAGGAAATTGTCCTGGGCTTCCTATGACTGGAGCAAGCACTCCTCTCATTCAACACATAACCATGATTCTCCTCCAGCTTCTCCAGTTGCTACAAAAGAAAGCAGCAGTAAACTTCACATCTTCCTCTGAACCTCCTCTGGAATGTGTTTAAGATGCACATTTCAAAAGTACCTACCTACCACTGCCCTTGGGAAACAGGTGAATGAACAGGACAGGACTTGGCACATGCTGTTGGAAGTTCAAGCCAGGTAAAGGTTGAAATTTTATAAACTAAGTGAATAAAAGAGAACATTAAAACCCCCATGTAAACCGAAGTATTAAGCTGATCAATCCTCAACAGCTACAATGACTATTTGCAAATGGGCTTCTTTCCCAAATTGTTGCCTGGAAGTTCAGCTATCAAGGCTAATTGGAAAACTGTATCATCATCTATCCTGGGATTTGATTAACTCCCACTGATGGCAAACATTCAGAGGCTTTACAACTAACCAAAGACACAACCTGACCGTGGGCCAGCCACGACCTCCTGCAGTGAACAACAAACTCATCTTTTACTGTTTTTCTGCTCAGCTGGATCAGCAAGTTGATCAGCCTGCAGCTCATCAATGGCATCATCACTGAGGAGGAGACAGGAACACACAGCCAGGCTGAGCAGGACACAGCTCTCAGTCAGATAATCCAGTCTGGAATTGTGATCTATCTTTGTCATACATGGGATCTATCCAACACTATTGCTTCAGGAGAGTCCCACTGCCCACGGGGTGACTGTGGCTCCACTGCCACCTAAGACAAACCCACATTACCCCCCTGTTCAGGTGACAGCTACCTGCACTTCCCTGTAAACACAGGATTACAATTAAATACTCCAACACAGCTGATGTTGGCACCAATTTTACTATTATAATATTACCTGACAAACAGATCAATTTAATGGCTTTGAGGACTGTGCCCATACCACACAATCCATAAATTATAATCATACACAGACTTTTAAGCAATTCCTATTTGATATCTACTTTAGGTATTTGCAGCACTTTGGGTGTTTACTTCTTGTCATGCTTACAGCTTGACAGCCATCTACTGCAGTTAAAAACAGAGCCAAAAGTTCAACTAGAGAACTAGAAAATTAAATTGCATTTAGGGATGGGTGGGAGGTTGCTCACTGACATTTAGTATCAGTGAACACAGTGGCTGGCTTCAGGGTACTTGCAAGCATTTTTAAGCCAAAGAAAGCTTAGCAGGTTCTTTCCTCCAAGCAATTCTTTCTCTGAAGAGTTTTTTAAGGGATAAGCATTGGGATTTACTCTTCTGAGATTACATGCATTGTTAATGCATTGTATCTCTTTTGTATTAGAAAAAAATAAATCTGCCTTGTCAGTATCTAGAGGGTTAAAATCCTCAGATTAAAAATGCACTTAGTACATTCAAGATGAGAGCTGGTGGCCATCACTTCACAAGCACTGCCTCCAAATACACACTCACAGATTTACAGCAATATAAAAATACAAGGCTGGCAAGAAACTGAAATGAGAATAAAACACACATGAATCATGCACACAACTAATTAAACATGAAAATTATCTTCACAGTCACTTACCTTCACCATTGTAAGTTAACATTCAGCAGAAGAAATTTGAGAAGTGTATTTTAGACATATGCAATCTGGGAGTAATATTTCTTTTAAACTCATGTCAGGATAACACAGCTTCCTTTCCAAGCACTGATTATTTTGGGCTCTCCTAAGTGAAGCGAAAAATGCTTAAGACTGAACACAAGCCTTGGCTGACAG
The DNA here is from genome assembly GCF_015832195.1 of Motacilla alba alba. NCBI lineage: Eukaryota > Metazoa > Chordata > Aves > Passeriformes > Motacillidae > Motacilla > Motacilla alba. The sequence continues at coordinate 6,923,755 of NC_052035.1, read as the reverse complement.
CACTTAAGTGAGCCTGGAAATCTTCAAATTTACCGTGCTGGGAACTGCTGTGTAACTTCTAGGCTATGGCTTCAGGGCAAAGCCTACCTATATTCCACCCACTCACAAGTTAAAGAAATCAGATTTTGGCAACTAAACTCTGACTTCCTTTTGCATAAGTAATACACCAACATCTGAGCACCCGACTGCTCGCTGTCAGGGGACCACGTGAAAAACACCTCAACAAATCACATCCCAGCTATTTCTTCTTTACTAACATTTAATTTGCAGAATCCAAATTGCACTTCCAAAAGTCACAAGGGTGTATCAGCCACTTCAGGCACTACAGAAATAAACACGAGAAAATTTGGAGCTTGCTTTTCAGTGATGCTGACAAACGCCTGTATGAAATAACTTCCCCGAGTATAAGCCAAGAGTAATTACAAAATTTTGAGTTCCAGAGACTACAACATTGCAGGTTCCATTCTACTTCTTCTGGTAATGGTATTTGCATCAAGGATGAGAGCATCCACTTGAGGAAAGACAGAGAGCATCGTGTTGGCACAACAAAACCCTTTCATTAAGGGGACATCTGGGCCATTAAGAGCAGTGTGCTGGGGAAGGCTGCACCTCGCTAGATTGGGTTTCAAACCAAGTTCTCCATGAGGTGTTGAGCAAAAGAGAATTGGCTGCAAGCAGGACAACACAGGCCTGGTGGGTTTTGTTTACTGTGCAGCTGAAGGACCACTAAATGATTAATGAAGGGCTGACAGCTCCTTTGGAGAGCAGCAGAGAACATTTTGGGGCAAGGCTTTGGCTTGTCAGGTTAAACACAAAAATGCTTATATAGAGCTCTCTCCTGAGCTCACTGGTGTTCAAATGACTTTTCTAACTTGCTTCCCAGATCAAGAACATAAATGTAAGGCTATCATGAGGAGAAAAAAGAAGCACAACAAAATGTTAGCTTGCCAGAGCATCTGGCACATTCATACGTGCGATAACACCAGCAGCACTTTCATTACCACCTTGTTAGCAGCTACAGGCAAATCTTCAGCAAGATCCCTCTCAAAGTAAATCTAATTCCACTGAGAACAGCAGGATCATTCAACCTCCTCAGAAAACCTCTGCCCTGCACTCTCCAGACTCTTCCTAGGCACAGAGCTGCCATCACCATCAGGAATGACAAGTGGCTCTTAAGGGACTGAACATGCCTTCCTTTGGAGCATAAATAAGGTAAAAAAATGCTGCCAAGCAAGCTTAAGGTTAATGACTGAAAAGCCCTGAAGCCAAATGTATCAAGAAAAATTTATATATTATTTAAGCCTTGGATACATGATTAAAATCAAGAGGATGTCCACCATTTGTTGGCAAGACCATCTCATCTGTTTCTACACTTTAGATATGAGTATTAATAGAATACAGGCAAAAACCTCCAAACACTAAAGAAGATTTGGCCTTTGGAGAGGCAGAGAAGAGGAGAAGTCCCCTAGAGGAACCTTTCCAGTCTTCAGAGCAGTTACAAATTTTCTGGCAACTTAAAATCAAAAAACACACAGTTAAGAAAATGTATCTAGGAAATATAAGATCCTGAACGTGCAAAAAAAAGTGTCCCTAGTTCAGGAATTCATGTAAAAGACAACACATTTCACAGCCAGCATGTTACTATATGAGTACAACTACATTTTCAATCAAAATCATTCCCCAAGCCGAGTCTGTTTTGCCTGTGATGGGAGATAGTGAGTGATCTCCCTGTTCTTATCTTGACCCATGAGCCTTTTTTTTCATATTTTCTCCCCTGACCTGTTGAGGATGGGGCATGGGTGAGGAGCTGGGTGGACATCTGGCCACCATCAACCCAGCACACATGCAAGAGTGTTTCTTACTCACCTCAGTGCTCTGACTGAAGAATACACTATAACTGGAAGAAATGCAGCAAATCCCATAAATTTCCTTTCCAATAATCTCCTTCTGACAGAACAGAAAATCTTCCATTTCTCCAACTAACCATAGAACAGCTGAGATTAAATCTTCCTAGTGAGAAACAGAACTGTGTTACCATGGCCTGGAGTCTGCAGGACATGCCAGGGCTCCCCCTGTGACATAAACACCTCCACCACAAAGCTGCTGGGCAGGTTGTTTCCAACATTCCTGTTGTTTGGTGCAGCACTCACTTCTCCTTCCCAAATCTCTACCACCACTGGAGTCCTAACACTGAATCACCACTTCTGTCAGAGACATCTACTGCAAACAATCTTCCCCACAAACTTTTTGAGTTGGACTAAACCAGAAAGCCCTCAAGAAGCAAGAGTGCTGCTGCTGCAGGGTCAGCAGCTTGTTTCTTAAGGGAGAGAGACTGAAACCCTTACTTCACTCTCCCCTGGGACTGCGTTGGCTCATGATCCCCCTCACTCCAAGCTGTTGGAAACGACAGCACTGGAAGGACAAGAGCGGAGTTAAAATTTTGTTACTGCAGCAAAAGGCAAAGTGAGGACACCACACCAGTCTCTGAACACTGGAGTAACTTTCTGTTGGGAAAAGTGACTTGTCAAAACACTGATGCGGCAGGAACACCGCGCTCTCTGCTGAAAGGTTCGAGCTGCAGATATTCTCTAGCAGCTTTTTCACCCAAGCCTTGGATTCAATTCATTTAACACCGTGATAAAGAATAAAAGCCATCAGTAAGCAGAGTGTGTTTTTTTTGGTTTTTAGCGATCCAGTTCCTCCTCCAGCAATCCCCAGGATGCAGGACGAGCGGCTGGGAGCAGAACTGAGCGCCAGCCGCGTGCCAGAGCTCCTCCTCGCGAGTCCTGTCCAGTGACTGCCCTCCTCAAACGTGTCCTCATGAATTCCACTGAAGCCTGCAGGTAAAATCCTTCCCCAAGCACTTTGCCCTGATTGATAGCTTTTGAGCCTTCCTTCACACGACTTCGGCTGCTTTCCAGACCTTTATTTTTCCTTCTTTTTGTAACTGTCTCCAACGGGAAGTTGCACTCTGTTTTTTCACTGTACGTTTCTCTTAGAACTGACATCTCTGCATTGTAACGAAGGAACCCCTGGGCATTAGTGACAAATTAGTCACCAGCTAAAGAGTATTTTCTTTTCATTTCTATACCAGGTGGAAGATATTAAAATCTCGAGAGGAATTTCACCTGCTCTGCTACAATAAATCATCACACAATTTTCTTTTAAAGTGACTAAATTTTACTGGCTCTAAAACTTCATCACCATTGAAATAGTCTTCTGAACTTGGTCAGGGGGACTTTATAGTAAATAGTATGTATTTAATTATACTTTGAAAATTAATGTGATTTCACTTTCATACTTTAAATGGTGTTTTTAAAATATGGAATTATTCCTTTCTGAGAAGAAAAACTATGTACTACCATAGGTAGAAATTAACAGAAAAATATTTTCCCTTGTTTAATTATCTAATAAGGAACAGTATTAAAAAAACCTCCAGAAGACCCCACACAGTCTGTAAAAAAGGGAGAAATACTGCACTCACTATTCTTTGTTGAAGAACTTGTAAAGTAGAGGTCAAAAGAGGGGGGGAAAAAACGTAAAAACACTTAGGTAGATTACTGAAGCCACAGGCCACTGAAATACAGCAAAATATTCAGTGAAGGCAGAGATTTACCTCTTTTTTTTTTTTCTAGAAGGCTACTACTATTTTAGTAGTAATATGTTATTAAAAAGTTGATTCTCAAAATGTTAACTTTACAGCCACGCAGATTTTGTGTCATTTCAGTGGAGTTTTGTACTTCATAAGACAGATAAATTTATAACCAAAGCTAAATACTACACAAGTGGCTTACAGCTTCTAATTAAATGGCTTCATATGCGTTTATGTGCTTTTAATCATCAATTAATTAATTTTTCAAATTATAATGGGTCCACTAAGTAAGCCAGCAGCAAAGGAGTTAATTTTACAACAGAAAGTAACACCAAGACTGAAATTTAAGAGTCCTGCCTCACCAGCAAAAGGAGGGCAGAAGTGTGTCTATCAACAAATACAGCACACTAAGTCTACATTCAATTGTTTCCTCCTCTATTTGCCAAGAAAAGAGAAGAGCAGAGGATCAATTAAAAAGCAGAAATGTAAAACCAAAGCATTAAACATTACGAGATATTTAAGATCCCACAGTGTTCTTACAAGTGCAGAGCATCACTCCCCCGCCTCTCCCAGGGGAGTTCCAGCTCCAATAATTACCTTCTGTCTGCTCCCAGAGTTCAAGTTCAAAACAATATTCATTTTCCACTTCCCCTCCTAAACCAGGGCACAATGCTTCTGTGCATCACCCAGTAACCACCCTGCTCCACCACAGACATGGTTAAACCTCTGCTAGGATTGAATAATGCTGATTTGTGGCAGGCAGCCGGGGCAAGGAGAAGCCCTGGGCTTTAAGAGGGAAAGCATCAAGCTCCAACATCAACACCTCTGACTTTGAGCAGCAGCATCCTTTATTACACTCAATTAGAAACCAAGCAGTTGTCTCCACACCCCAGCCCTAATTTCCAGGGGGGGCATAACTGGTGTTTCAGAACTAATCTAGCCCAGAAGTTTTGCTGCATCTCAAATATTTTACAGCAGACTCACTTGGCTTCCTCAGCCCCCTCCCCATCCAGTTCTCCTGCCCAAATTATATTCATCTGCTGCAGTGAACAGGAAGGATGGCTGCCAAACAAACAATATGAAATCATATATAATAGGCAGAACACGCCTTCCTTCAAACCACAACTTAAGAGTTTTCAGGTGAAGAGCCACTGAAGAGGGAAAGACAGCAAAGGTCTATGAAAGTGGCTATACAGAACATAATCTTACACTGCCTTGTGCAGGGTTACACACATTTACAGCATTGCTGAATGATTATGTGTTTCTGGCCAGAGACCTAAGCTTGCCTCTTATTCAGAGAGAAATGAATTTTATTAAAAACAAGATTCCTCTAACATAGGTATTTACACAACAGGCCACCAAGGCTACACAGAATAAGGATTTCATAATTTTATTTGATTAAATAAAAAGAAAAATGGTGGCTGCCTTATTTTCCTGCTGCACATTTAACTCCATCAATACACTTAGGAGTACCAGGTCAGAGATGTGATACAGACTGAGTCATATCTCTGCAAATCTGGTACAGGAGGTTACAACCACTGGTACCAAAAGGGCTGTGGTACCTCCCTCTCTCCACCCAACTCAGATTTATCAGCTTTTTAACTACTGCTGGAAACTTTGCTGATTTGCAAATAGGCATTTGAGGGTGGACAGCACAGAAAGATGTTGATTCCCACTCTGGTTTTGCAAGGTTCAGGCACTGAAGAAGACAGCTGGACTTGCATTGGCAGCAGTTACGATGGCATTTAAAAAAATTTAAAAATGCACTTTTGCAACAAGTACAGAAGGTTTAAAACTGCTCCCACTAAATAAGGGTTCAACCCTTACTTGAGTGAAATTATTGGGAACTGCAGTGAGAGCACAACTGGATCTAATACATTTATGCACAGTTGAACACAAGGAAGGGGAAAATTTATCTATTTTGCTACAAGCATTAAGGCTGACTTACTTCTAACTCTATCTCAGTGAAGAGGGGTAGTATCAACACAGCACTTATCAAATGTAAGCTAGCAAAAAGCATGGGTTTATAAATTCAAAAATAAAGTCAGCCTACAAAAGAAGAATAAAAAGGAAAATTTGGATACAGTGAAAATAACATTCACATGTTTTACTTAAAAAAGTGTCATCTTTCAGTAAAAAATGGTGCTTTTTAGTTTGTTAAGGGGTGGAAAAACAATCTCTCTTTTTCAAATAAAAGTATTGCTCAATTTTAGACAAGATTTTGTCTTGTTTCACCCACAGTAGTGGGGAAAAATAATAAATTTACATAGCTTACAAAAATGAAGTACTCACTGTCAACATTAACGAAGGATAGAGTATTTTGTAAATACATTTTGACTTGTCTTAGAAACAAAGAATTGTCAGATAGCTGCAATTAAACTCTACGGATGGTAACTGAGCACAGAGGAGCAGTCGCAAGGGGAATCAAAACTAGCGATACAGATCTATATTCAAAACTGATCAAAGTTATTTCCAAAGTAGCTGTAGGACAATTACACAGCAAACAGCCAAATCAAACGTGTCACCAAAAGACACGATTTGCAATAGATGGAAAACTTGTCTTTGAGACAGCTGATGAGGCTCTCTGCGTGGTGCACAGACAGAGCTGTAAATAACTGGGGCCCCCAGACTGCTTTGCTTACTCAACCTATTTAAAAAACAAAAACATTTCAGATGCCTGCCCCACTTTCCCCTCACTGTTTCTTGTGGGTGCCTGAGTAATCCTAGAAGCATGTCCAGTTTTTAAGGCATTTGCTGAGTTTAAGGAACATTCCCCACGTCCCCCTGTCTTTGGAAGTCCTGCTCTGGTTGAGTTTATCTGTGAATTCTGCTCTTTTCAGCACAGACAGTGGCACCAACTCTTCACCGGTTGACCAATTAGTATCTGGGCTGACCAGTATTAAATAATTTTCTTTATTTAGGATTATTTTTATTTAGCTGGGCCACTTTCCTTCTCAAAAGCAGGGATGGCAAACAAGAATTTCTGCACAACGAGACTGAATGTCTAGGTGTTCAAGCCAACAGCACAAACTTACCCATTTTCTCAAATCTCTCTGCACATCTAAGAAGGGACAATTAAAATTGGAACTTCTTTGATTATTGCAGCCCATAAAAGTAGTAGCCTACAGCCAGGAGCAGGCAGCAGTGAGAAATCCTGTTTGCAGAGAGACATGGCTCTGGTCAAGTTTGAAGTCTGTAATGCTGGTTTATGTAAAAACATTCCTGAAGAAATCTATTATAGTTAAAATAATTCAAGACTTCCATTTCCCTGAATTATTAAGTGGTGTTGCAGCAAAGGCAAGTTGAGGTTCTACCATGCATCAGCTTCCTCTCCAAAAAGCAAAGGGGAGATGAACGACAGCAACATTTCATGCAGCACTCACGCAAAGACATGGACGTGAAGAAATCTCAGGTTTGTAACCAAATACTTTAAACCTTCATTTCCTTAACAGAAGACCAGCTGGGAATAAGTTAGAAGTGGGCTATCATCAAGGAAGTTTCTAACATCTGAACAACAAACTTCAGTTTCACCAGACTCTGTGCATCAGGAACAAACCCTTCACCTGCTTTTCAAACTGCTACGGCCCAAACGATATCCAGGCTCTCAAGCCTCGAGCCCATTTTCACTCTTTGTATTCAAACCTGGCAGCAACAACAAAAAAAACCCCAGCGGTCTTGCAAATAACTAAATCCCACACCCCAACAAAACACACACCCTGCTTCTACTAAATAAATGTCAGTCAACAAATAGGCACAAATTTCACAATGGCTGAGGTCATTCCCTTTAAGTCATTACGGTTTGTGGGTGAGTTTTCCTGGTGGTTTTAACATTGGTTTCTGTGATTGCAGCTATGCTTATTTATGCATTTAAGGCGTATGATCTAATACACTTAGGTTTAACTACTTCATTCTTTTGACATTCTTTCCAAATTATAAAAAGGATTCTTGGTGTTTTCACTGCCTTGGTAAAGCAACAAAATTGCTGTCCACATAATTTCTTAAAAATACAGAACAGAGTAAGTACTTGTTGAAAATAATTCAAAGGAAAAAAACCCTACCCCAGACATTCCCTCCTCCAAGATAACACTTTTGCTCTCTCTCTCTCTCTCTCTCCCCCCTTCTGAGGGAACTTGCTATTTTTTTAGAAATAGATGTTTTGCTGGCTTTTAAAAAACAATATCCAGGCCTTAAGAGTCATTCAGCTACAACTTATAATCAACACAGTAGTTCAGCTTATTTTTTTAAGCCCTTCTATTTTTACTGTTATGCTTTTTAAAAACTGCACATTTGCGGTATGCTTCAGTCACATTGCATCTTCCACTGCACTTTAAATTCTACAATAACGCTCATTGTATTCTACGCCTTTTGGTTATTATCTACCAGGGATCCTTGCTTGATAAAAATCAAAGAAGGCAATTTTCTACCTTTTTCTAATGGAAATTTAAATTATCTTCTCCCTCCAAGGCACAAAAAGCCCAAAGAGCCCCCATCATACAAATGAGGGTGGAGAAATTGTAGGAAACATTCAGAAACATTTTCAAGAAGCTGAAATGAAAATTAAAATTGTGCATGGAGATGGGTGTGCTCATCTCTCTTCCAATACTGCATGCAGTGCATGGCTATTACCTTATATACAGAAGTCACGGTAAAACATTTTAATTGACCTTTTTAAACTTGAGGCCACGGGTAATTCTGAATTTCTGGAGTCCCTGATATGGTTTTATGTCCAAGCATGTTTCTAATCAGCAGTAGAAAGAGTGAGAACCCCCCACAAGCTCTGTGGAGAGAGAAGGGTCCCATCCTGCACTGCCCCTGCAGAGGAGCTGCCACCTCTTGCAGCTCAGCACCATCACCAGGTGCTGTCCTGAGTCCAGCTCTGACCCAGCCACACCAACCAAACATTATTCACTGGCACACAAAACACTCTCAATTTCCCAAGCCATCACCCCAAATCTGTAAAATCCCTCCGTCCCAGCCACACACTCTGTGGGCACCACAACAACATCCCAGGCTCCTCTGTCCCCTCCCGCTCCATCCTTTCCCAAGCTGCTTTTCCTAACCGAACCCCAACTACAATAATCCCCCACAAATTACAACAAACCTCCCTTGAAATTCCCCATAAACCTTACCACAACCCTGCAGCAGACTTCTGGCTTTGCACAGAGCCTCTGTACCCCAACACCAGGGAAAATACCTCAGCACGGCACTAAGGAAGCGTCTTCCGGACACAGCAGAGGTGACAAACACAAGGAGAGCAAAGCCAAGATGCCATCTCCACTTCAGGCAAACAACCCTTCCTGACCTCTGGCAGCTCCCACACACTACTAAACAAAAAGTATTCTCTCCATGTTAATGAACCATGTACAATCTAACAGATAACGCTGATGTTAAATAAACATGTTTGTATGTGACTCCTAATGCCAGGACTTAGGCAGCTGCAGACAAATAATTTTAAATGGGAAGGATTATGCCCCCGTAATCTTTCTCATCTCATTTTACACATCTTTGAAATAATTAAAATACATAATTAAAGCACAAGCAGAAAGATTGAGTGAAAAGAGGTTTGACTATTTTCAATTAAATATTCACTCTGTGACACGCTCACCGGAACCATCTCTGCAGTGAACATTATTTTGGTTCCAATTTTCCTCTCACACCTCTTGCAGCAGTAAATCAAGATCATCTGAGCAGCCTGACAAAGAAGGGAGCTGGATCGGGTTTTGAATGCTGCAATAAAAAAATATTTTGCACGAGACTTAAATCCTTATTCCAGATTTCTCCTCTCTCCTGCTTCAAACCTTGGGTAGCACCAAATCTACCTGCAAATGGCAGCACCTCCAGGCCCCAAATGACCCAACCAAGAGGAGCAATTATTTGCATCCTAATTGAAGGGCTTATCCTCACCTGATTAAAACAAGGTGTTTGTTAAACATCATTACTTGCGTTAAGATCTGCAAATAAAGATGAAGTATTGTTTTAAGAATTTGACTGCCACGAAACAATTGTTTTCTGATGGGATCTCTTAATGAACAGTCCCAACCAGGATTTTCAGCAGAACAGGAAGGGAAAGAGATTTGACAAGTTCTCCCTACTCATATCAAAGTGAGGAAAATGCCAAGAGGTTTGAGTACTTACATTTTTTTATACACATATACTAAAAAACAATTTTAAAATATCTTGTCTTTTTTTGTAAATTAAGCCACCAAAAAGGAGGACATATTTAAGCCTGAATGGCTTTACTTTATATATATATATATATATATATATATACACCATTGGGTTTACTTTTATATACACCATTGTTTATAACTCTGAATATATTTTTTGTTCCTAACTATTTTTCTGTCCTGTGCAGTACAATGTGAAATTTAATGAAAATAACATGATTGTTAATCCAGGACGCTCCTCCATGCACTAACCAAATGTAAATTGCTACTGCTGTGAAAAATACACAGGTACAGGGAAACTAGCTTTAAACTGGGAACGGCTGTATGAGATTTCCTTCCCTACATGGTCTACCAAATGACCCCTCCACTGACAGGATACATTCAAAATCTTCATATTAAAACTGCAGTGTTGCATGGCTTATGAAAAGGATTTTTGAATTTGCAACTTGATTTAACAGTTTGTCCCGAATAAAAGTTACCCCAGCCAGGAAAAAATTAACTCAAAAATATTTTCTTAGCATTCAAAGAACTTCTCCTAGTTTTCACAGATTTATAAAAGCATTTTTCACTGCATAAGCAATCTTAACAATCATTTGCACAGATTAGGTCTAACAACCTGTGAATTTATTGCAGAAGGAATTTACTGCAAGGAATAATTAGTCTTCAGCACTGCTCATGCTTGGTCTCCGACTGAAGACACCTTAAGACCATCTGGTTACTGCAAAATTTGGCACAGAAGAAACAAATCTTACTGAAGAGAATTATAGCTGATTTCAGAATAGCTGTTGTACTACTACACATCATAAATAACAGTTGGGAAGACAGCAGAAAATTAGTAACGTCTCTAATTGTTTTCTTTGTCAGCACTGTGTACACATACACACTGACACACAAACACAGCCACGCAGAATTCAGCCCAATTCAGCCCGACGCCTCGCAGGCTTGAAGTTAAACATGCAACTAATATTTGCAGGATTAATAGCTAAATTATTACATTTTCAGGGAAAGAGAAAAAAAAAAGAAAAGCATATTAGCCAGCTATGCATAGCAACACAGCAACACACGAGACTCTTTAAGTGATATTCTGAGATCAAGTTCTTTGTGTGAATACCTGAGTTTAATTCCTTCTTATAATTCAAGGCATATCCGCACACACCGTGGAGTTGAATACGGGGCTTATTGTTGGAGGGGGAGTTATCAACAACATTTTTATTTCTCCCTAATGAAGCTTTTCTAATGGAACCGAAGGCTGCCAATGCTGTGAGGTATTTGAAACAGGAACCCGTTTCAAAAATTTCAACCAAATAATGGTGATAAGATTAGCGAGTCATGGGAATCGAGTCTCCATGTACTATTTTAAAAGAAAATGAGCTGAGGGGAGTGGGCTAAGCAAAGTAAAGCAAAACAAATCGATGAGCGTAAAACCAAAAGCATACACCACTTGTTATTTAGCCAAATGTTTTGACCTGTTGGTGGGTGAGTAGAAGAGGCACAAGAATTACGTGGACAGTTTGAGTCTGTAACTACACAATTCAATTTTACACCATAAATTTAGATTTTTTTTTTTTAAATTAAGAGTTTTAAGTTAGAACAATTAGTCAAGTTATCAGCTGCTGTACCATTTCAAGTACATTTTCAAAACATGCTTAAAAAGTTTCTGGAATGCCTCCAACGTTACGAGTACTGATTATTTTCAAGGCATTTGTACTGCGAGTCTTTCTTAGTCGCTTGTGTTACATCTGAGGGCACACGATGCCTTCAATTTCAAAGCAGAAATAAAAAATTCAACTTTATTACAGAATGGAAACAGTTTCCCCACGTTAAAAAGGACGATGAGAAAGACTTTATCCTGTCTGAAGCAACAAGTAACAAAACACTGCAATGCTAAATGTATGAAACTATCTAAGAAGCATTACTTTAGACACAGAATTAGTAATTTAAATGTATGCCATCTTTTGTGGACCACATTGCCCTAATACACACAGATGTGGACTAGCACGAAGAAATTTAGACATACTTTCTCAATAAACTGGGGGAGAAGAAGGGGAGGGACCCTTCCATGGATGGCATTGCAGAGAGAAGAAATTCTCAGTAAATTAATGAAGTCCACAAGAGAGACAAAACAATAAACCATTCCTGCCACTGCTTTTAACGGCGCTCAGGGATGCGTGGATTTGATATCGCGCTGAACAAAATTTCTGTTAATATTTGATACAGACCAATAAACTGTTTATTGGTTCACTGCATGTATTTTAGCAATCACAACTTTATACAAACAGAATATATCATTATTTGAAATGTCCGAACAACAGTAGCTGTATACCGTGAATAATTTCCTTTAGAGGCCATTCACTGGGCTCAAGCACAATTTAACACTCAGAAAAGTTTACTTAAACTGCATAAATCACATACAAGTTTTCCTCATGGAAGCAGCCGCGGGAAAGCGCAGTGGCTCATTTTATTTAAACGCACGCTCCAGCTATTAGAATCGTGAATAAGCGCGGCTCGCTGGACGGTAAAACCGAACCGCACGCTGCGCAGCAATGAACTCCCCGCGCTAACTGTGGGTCGCGGCTCCGCACGCAGGACCCGCCGCTGCCCCGGAGCCGCTCCGCGCCCGCGCTCCGCCGGAGCCGCCCCCCGACGGGCTCCGGGGCTCCGCACCCGCGCAGCGCTCTCGCCCGCGGAGCCCCGCCGGGCAGCCCGCACAGCCCGCACGGCCCGCACCCCCGGGGGCGCGCAGGACCCCAGCCCCACTCACCGGCGGTGCAGCGCGGAGCCGCGGCGCTGCGGAGTGTGCGCGCCCGCCGCGGGCGCAGTGAGCATGTGCGAGGCGGGCGCGCATGCCCGCGGAAGGGAGCGCAGCGGAGCGGGGCGGCGGCTCCGCGCCCCGCGCTGCGCCCCGGGCGCGCCCACCCGCCCCCTCCCCGCCGCGCCTCCCGCCGGAGCCGCCCGCGGGCTGCGCGGGGCGCGGAGCGCAGCGGCACGGCCGCACCGCACCGCGGCACGGCACGGAGCGGCACGGGGGGTTTGCCCTGGGCTCCTCTGCCCTGTTGCTCGCCCGGCACACCCGGCCCTCCGCCCCCCGCGGCAGCCCGAGCCCGGGGCCGCCGGTGCCTCGCAGCGCCGCGGGGCTGCCCCCGTGCCGCCGCCGTCGGGGCGCACCTACCGCACGCGTGGGGCCGCGGCGCGTCCCGGCGCCCGCAGCGCCGCGCTGCCCGCGGTGCCGGGGCGGAGGAGGAGCCTCCCGCGGCTCCCGGGGCTGCCCGGCAGCCCCCCGCTACTATCACGGAGCTGCCCGCGCCCCCCGGGCCGCAGCGAGCGCGGAGCCGCCGCTCCCGGGCGCGGGCCGGGCTGCGCTCTCACCGGCGGCAGGTACGCGCCGGCCGCGCTCGCTCCCGCCCGTGGCTATGGTTGTATGTTGGCGCTATCAGCCTTCATCGAGCTGCAAGTCCTTGAAAGAATTTTTTCCGGTAGAACTTGGACCCTTGAATACCATGTGAATACCACCTTGTCTGTAGCATCTGTTTCCATGAAAACAGTCACTTTCACTACAGTCCTTGTGTTACGGGTCTCTAGTGACAATTTTTAAATATCAATTTAAAAGGAAAGGCTTTTGTTGACATCTATTTTGTCTTAACATGCACAGTGCTGCAGAGCCATGGGTCCTGCAGAAACAGCATCGCTCACACAAGCCACCCTTCTGCAGTCACAGAGCATCGCACTACTCCTGGCGCCCCAGAGGGTGAAACCCTGCCCATAGTCCCCATCACCTCAAGCGACACAGAATGGATTTGTGGCCGTGCAGAGGTGCTGTGCTGTCTCTCATGTCAGCACAAAAACAGAGGCAATCTGGCATGTGCCCCTTGCGCTCCTGCCTGATGTGCTGGATGCCTCAATCAGACACCTCATCTGCTTGTTTGCACATCCAAGAGAGTGGCAGGAGGCACCTTCAGATGGTTTATGCTGGGAAGATGGGGCTGGGACATCCCACTGCACACCCTTTCCCTGAATCCCCTTGTGCTGTTCACCCCACAAACTGCTTCCCCTTGCCCATGCTGGCCTTGTCCCTGCTCAGGTACCAGACAGTTTCCCCCTTCCACTGGCATACCTGCTCGCTGGGGATGCAGCCTGGCCACAGTAGCATTGGAGTGTTTCATTTCCACACCCTGCTCTTCCTCCTTAATTCCCCTCCTCACCAGTCTGGGACAGACTGCAGTCCTCCAGTTCTGTCTCTCCAGCACTGGGGAGGCATCAGGGGAGACCTGCAATTCCTTGTCCTGACAGCTTTTATTACACGTAGCCCTTTCCTCAGGAAGGAGATATCCCATGAACCGCAGTGGAAAAGCCAAAGGAGCACAAAGGGTGTTGAGTTCAGGGTTTGAACAAGCTGCAGCCCACTCATGGATTTAACTCAAAATTTTGACAATGGAACAAAAACATCATTGCAACGAGACAGCTGTTTTTACTATCAAAATCTCTCAGATCAGTTTGACTGCAAAGTGTGTTCCTACAATCCAAAGGAGACAAAGCTCCCAGCATCAGTTTGGAGCTGGCAGGCTTCCTAGCATGAGCTACCTCCCGCCAGCCTAGAAAAACCAAAGCTCTTTCAGTTGTTATCCCCCATCAGTTCTCGGCACTAACCCCCTGATTTCCCCATGGATTATCTGCAGTTCTGAGTTTACACTGCTCTCACACTAAACTCTGAGCACTCACTGGTTGGGGGGACTTCCTCGCTGCCTTTCTCACCTGTAATTGGGGTTCTGGTGAGGAGTCTCTGAAGTGCAAGAAAGTCCTTGGATCCATCTTGAAAATAAATCTTTTCCTTCCTCAACCTGCCGTGCCCAAAAGCCTGATTGCCACATTAGCTCCTTTTGAAGCTGGTTTTAACAAGTAAATTTTCATATCTAAAAATGCCTTGTTTGCAAAATTCTCCCGACCCCTGATTTCACAACATATTTGAATATATGCTTAGTTTTATGCATGTGAATAGGCCTACAACAATCAATACAATTATTTACCTAAGTGCTTAAAGTCAGGCAGGTATTTAAGAATTAGTATTGTTTGTGGTAATGCCACGGCAAGCCAGGCAGGGACCAGGACCTCATTGTTTGTTCAGCAACCTGCACACAAAAAGACACTCCTTGTCCCTTTCAGTATAAGTAATTTCTGTAAGTTGTGAGTAACTTGTGAATCAGTGCCAGAAACACCTTTCTTGAGCTGGTGAGTAAACATTATTTGTCTACTCTAATATCCTTCTTATTTACCGAAAACATTGAATGCAATATTTAGAAAAGTAATAAAGGCACAGTGGGAAAAGGGTGGGCAAAGAGGAAGATAAAGAATATTTTTTTCAATTCGGTATTTTAAGTATTTTCATCATTGTTAGTATCCAGGAAAATACCTGCAGATCTTAAAAGCCATCTAGAAAGGCAAGGGAATAGTATGGCTTCTGCCCCATCAGTGGGACTGTGAGTTGGTGTGCACGGGTCAGACAGCTGCATGGGGTACAGGCTGCAAGGTGACAGACAAGGAGCCACTCCTTGTAGTTGACTTGATAAAAAGTCTCAAATTTCATCAAGCTGGGGCATCATTAGCCATACAGTGCCAGGGATTTCTCAGAGCAGTGGATTTTTTTTTTGGTCAAAAACCAAGGTGGGTTTAGAAGGTGGTTTGCTTGACTGGTTACTCTGTGCTCACTCCACATACTGTAAACTCAAAGACTAAATGGAAACGGTGCAGAAAGCTCCAAATGGAAATGCTCCTAGTCGTGGGCTGGGTGCCAGTGTCCTGCATAGATTTAAGAGATAATGGTCCTCCTTTGCCATCTGAGCAGGCAGACAGTACCCTGTCCTTAGGGAATATGGGGAGCTGTCTTCTGCCAGACCCTGGGATCCAGAGGGTTTATCCCATAGTGTGGGAGAGCCACACCTCAGCCTCTCTGAGGAGACAGTGAAGAGCTAGATCCCAAATTTTAGTTACTATGGAAATGCATTTCCCTTGAGGAAACACTACCAATTTCTGCTGTTGACCTCATTGTCAAAATGAAGAGAACTACATCAATACAAACAACTGGTTCTGTTTTTAAAAACAAGAAATTAGCCAGTATTGAACTTCATCACCCTCCTTCACAATTCAGATGTGATGTCACCCTCTGTCACACACCGAGGTGAGAAGTCCTCGAAAAGGATGCAGAGGATTTATTGGGGTACTGAATATGGTTAACCCTGAGCATAGAAACACCCCGAGTCAGAAATCGCTTTACAAAGTGTAAGAATTTAAAAAAATGCATTTTGGGCTCTTCCTAATTGTTCTCTGGTCCTTGGGTTCATGTTTTCAATTTCTGTTTGCAACCACAATGCTGAGTAACTTGGTTGTCTTCTAAA
The DNA here is from genome assembly GCF_015832195.1 of Motacilla alba alba. Classification (NCBI taxonomy): domain Eukaryota; kingdom Metazoa; phylum Chordata; class Aves; order Passeriformes; family Motacillidae; genus Motacilla; species Motacilla alba. Next base: position 6,907,610 of record NC_052035.1, on the reverse strand, counting down.
ATTAAAACTGAGAATCTCACATTTTCATGTTTTCACATGATGCCAGAGCTCAGGCTTTGTGGGGAAAAAAAACAAAAACAAACCCCAAACACCCCAACCCTCACATTTTAGAAGACTTTCAACAAAATTGCGAAAGTTGGCAACCATAATACTTCCTAACACAATATTTTGTGGATTCCAGTGAAATTTCATTCTCAAGACTAATGGTTGCTTTCTCTCTGGTAAATGTCCTGAATTGCTGCTGCTGCTATTGTTGGAACATTGTTAATTTATGCAGTAATTTAAAAACAGAGCAGAGGTACCCTGTCCTCAAGTAATTAGAGGACAAATAACATAATCTAGAGACTATTTAGAATTTCTTTGCTGTGCAGCTAAACAGAATTATGTAAAAATGACCTATTTCATGTATTAGTGCTCAGGCCTGCAAGATACCAAGGGTCTGATTCTGGAAATACTTTAAATATATTTCATTTGAATGCCACCCTACTGCCCCCAGTGCAATAAAGCATTTCATAAGGGACTGTGCCATCCGAGGGGGCTTAACTGTGCTGTACTTGGTTGTGTTTTTGGGGCCAAAAGGCTCTCCTCCTTGTAGGATGGATTCTTCTGTGGATAACAAGAGCTGTGTCAGGATCTGAGTGCTAACATCTCACATTCAGAACCAGAGCCATCATTTCTGAGATTATTCTTCTTATTCCTAAGAACTCTTTGTTTGCAAAGTCACAGGCCACAACATTTAACACATTTTATCTCAGTCTTTGGTATTGATGATAAGCCAATATGTGTTGTTTAGCCTGTTTCATCAACATTCAGAACATTTGTAACTGATAAACAAAGTGCATGTTAGCTATTAAAGCTCAAAATTAGGCAGGCAGTAAAAAGTAATCTGAGAGCAGGACTGTAGCTACTGATACTATTGAAGCTGGTCTTAAAACATATGGTTTCTAATCATTGACACAATGCACAAAAATAAAACCCTGCAACTGAGGAGTGCCTGATCTATTCACCACTAAATGATCAAGTATGCCTGTTTGTTTTTTAGTTTTATGTCCCCTTCCTCTTTCTGGTTTTCAAAAGCAGAAGCTTGCTATTTAATATTAGCTGAAGATTTGGCCCTTTGTACCAGCTGCAGACGGGCTTCATTAATCAATTTCCACTACTGGATTGAAATGAAAAAAAACCAGAATTTTTCCCTTTTTTATTTTTTTTCCAATACTCTCCCACTATTTTGCTTGGAATTTCTCCTGTAGAAACAGTAGATCCCTCTACTCCATCCTTCCTGTTTCCTCATGCTTTAGCGGAAAAATGTTTTGGACTGTGCAGACAATGCAACTTCACAAATAAAACATCCACTGACAGAAAATGTGTGATTTGTTTCAGGCTGGGATCCTCCACTCTTACTGCAGGCATTTCTCACAATAGGAGTACACCAAATTTCAGCTTTGAGCACAGCTGAAAAACAATTAGTTTGCATAGAAAAGTATTAAAATGAAAAATAAGTATTATGACCATTTTGGTCTTTTTCTTCATGAGCTTTTTTTCAAGACCTCTTTTAATAACATAATGTGAGACTAAAATTCTTGTCTTGTGCTGCCTGCATGGAGCATTGTATGCAAATACACGGTTCCTGCTGACTCACTTTGCCACGTGCAGTTACGAAGCCAGATCTGAATATGGGAAATGCCATGGCTCTGCTGGTGGAAGGAATGATGGTCTGCAGGAGAGATTTGAAAACCTGCCCCTGAGCTAAAGCGATATTTTAAAGTTAAGGTTTGATGTTATTTCAATTACCAGCTATTAAAAAAAAAAAAAATCAGTGGGAAGAATTTGAGCATTGATTCATTTGGAGAGGAGGTGCAGGATTGGGGGGATTTTTTTACACTAGAGCAGAGCTGAGAAATGACCAATTTTCAATTCTAATCAATGTGTGCATCAAAAGCCAGATGAATAAAATCTATATTAACTTTTAATAAAAGCACATTCCCTTTGAATCTAATATGCATTGGTGATCTTAAAAGAAGACACATGGTCCACTCCTGCAGCTGTGAGTAAAAACGGAAGGGATTTGAGCAGCTATTTTCTTATGGGTCCTTAGCTTTAAAAATTTTTTTTCTTTACACTTCAGGTGAAATATTTTGTAGATATCAGCTTCCTCTTCAGGGAAGACTTATGAATTCCATAGGCTGGCAAACCCCCTCATGAATTACAACTTCTGGCTCTGTTTCATCATGACTGGAGCAGTGTGCATGAGGCAAAACATAATTGGAAGTTGCCTCTGACCCATATAAAGTTGTATCTCTCTCTAGGCAGCTGATGCTTCAGTAAGCCAAAAAAAGCTGAATTTTGGGTGGGCTCCAAATTAGACACTGGTTGGCTTTTGATGCAACAGCATCAAAGTGCCCTAGCTGCAGCTGCAGCAGCAACTCAGCAGCATTGCTGGGACACAGAGCCTGAGCAGTCTCACTGAAATATTTCATCTAATTTATCTTGTAGAACTGCAAGTATTTTGAAAGTTAAATCACACAGGAATCAAAAGCCATTCTTCTTGATTTTGACTGCAAGGAAGAGTTTGATTTTAGGAATTGGAATGCAAGCACTCCAAAACTTTTTTAGCATGCCTATCCTAGTGGGAATGAGTCTCATTATTATGTACATTAAAATTGATAATCAAAGACAAATGCTTCAGTCTGTTATTTTAAACTTGGAGAATGTTTACCTAAATTCTATCCACTTTCATTCAGGAATTCTCATCTGGCTTTCTAAACTGTTGTCCGTCTTTAAAGAACATTTCTTTAAATCACGTTATACTTGATGGAAAAGTAGGGGCAAATTCAGTTGTACTTTGAGTGTAATTTAGCTGCACCATAGAAACAGGCTTTCAAACCTTTCATCGAACTGATTTACGAGCGGAACTAAGGTTTGCTTAGTACAACATTTTCACAGTAAGAGTTACATTCCCACAAAAGGGAATGCTGTCAGGTAGAATGACCATGAGTCAATTCTGCCAAACCAATGGCTTTGTTCAGATAAGCCACTCTGGCTGCCGCAAAACTTTAATTAGAAATTTAACACAATATTAAAAAAATTGCTCCAAACCATGGCTGTTAAGTATTTTGAAACAATCTGAGAATACAATAGATGCCTAAGAGCATTTTGCCAGTTTCCCATCATTAGTAGTCATTGGACTTTTATATTTGTTTTACAAACTAAGGAAAGGGCAGATGCTTGAAGAAGTGGAATGTACCAAGGGAGATGTGCTTCCACAGTGCAACTTGTGCTGCATTTCATATTGCTTGGGATTACAAACTGTAAAAATCCACCCCAAATTAAAAGAGTAAGTGCTCTTTCCTAACTCCTATGCAAAAACAGCGAAATTCAAGAAAGTCAGATCTAGTCAGTCAGTGCTAAGAAATCACTAATAGTGTATTCTCAATTTTTTGGTCAAGCATACAATAATTCCCTTCCCTTCCCTTTATTATGACAGAGATAATTTGCATCTTGCTAATCCATATTACAGGCAGGAATAAGCCCCATCCTCAATCTTTGATGCCAAGAGCTCCATGCATCCTTCCAATAACTCACTGGTCACCCTTTAGGAGTGGAAAGCAAGAAAATCAATATGATTTATAGTTTTGGGGGCAATTCTCTGCAGATCAATTTACCCAGGATAATTCTTTCAAAAACTGACTCTGGTAAAATGTTTCCTTTTCTTTCTGTGCTCAAGAAGATAATTGGACTAAAATGTTCCCGTATGCTCCAAAAATGTGACTTTGCATGATCTAATTTTTTACTTAGTTTTTGTTTAAGGCTACATTCCCCTTCTGCTCCCATGTACTAGTGCAGAGGAGCAGCACTTCATGTCCTTCCTTGGCAGAGAGGAGACAGGCAACTGTCTGCCCTACACAGCCCAGATCAGTGCTGGCCCAGGAGATCCACTCCTCTGCTAGGTTGTGAGCAGAGAAACGTTCAAAAAGAAGTTATTCCAAATTGTGGGAGGTATTATGATAAGATCTCCATCTGGCTTGCAGCAATTTGAGTACTTCTACTGCCTTGTTTATACCATTTTAAATATCTAATGAATACAATATGCTGTCCCCAAAATAATATAGCATATAAGGCTTGTAAATTTAGAGTTGAAAGTTTTATAAAAGAACTTGGCACATTACCTCTCTGTAAACATTAACTGAGTGTTCCTAAAAATGCTTTCCCAAGCTTCTATTGCACCCAACAAGAAGACAGGGGAGTACAGGTAGCCAGGATGAAGTGGCAATCCAGTGGACAAGCTTTCTCTTGTTTGGTAGGTATTTTCCCTAACAACTGTTCACTTCAATGTCATGTTTTTCAGGGAGCAGCAAATGCCAACAGATTCCTAAGGGAAGGGCGCCCAGGACCCAAGTGTGGCTGCAGCCCAGGCGGTGATGGGTGCCAGCAGTGGGGCCCATTTAGAACCCCAGAGGTGAGGAGCAATGAACCAGGGTCCATCCAGGGAGCCCACGCAGGTGGGGACAGGAGGGGGCAAAGAGGACACCAGAGATAAACCACCCACAGCACAGGAGCAACGCTCCCCCAGGGCTCCAGGCTGGACACACAAATGCCTCTAGCCCTGACAGGGGCTGGGTACCCTGGGGCTGAGCCTCAACAGAGCTCCTGGGCCATGGGCAGGGGCTGTGGGTGGAGGCCCAGGTGAGGCTGCTCGGAGCAGTTAAGGACTCCACACCTCCAGGGTGCTGCCAATATCTGGAAATAGCTGTGGTCCAAATGAATCTGTTTGTTTGCTGGAGTTTGGTGCAGGGCATGAGCAAACAGGCCGGGACAAACAGAGCGCCAAGCGACAGCTTGGGCTTGGCTCCAGCCCTTGTGAGGGAGCTTCTTGTGCAACGGCAGCCTCGGGGCAGGCAGAGCTGGCAGGCAGGTGTGTGCCAGCTGGAGATGGGTTTGTGCCCAGCACAGTGCCCAGGTGACCTGTGTCACTGCCCTGCAGGCACCGGCTGGCTCTGGCCACCAGCGACTTTCTGAGCCTCACTGGGTTCTCTTATTTACGTGACTCCACCAACTCTTGGCATGGACCTAACTGGCTTGTGTTTATGGCAAGGGCTGTGCCCAACTGGGGCAGGAATAGGGAAGGCCCAGATGGAGGAAGTTGTTCCATGAAGTTTTTGAAACTCTTTCTGCTGCACGCAGGCTGTGCGAAGACCCAGCTTGTTTTTCTCCAAAACGAGTTGATGCCTCTTTAGAGCACTGAAGGAGATGGATCATTTTCCTTCTGCATTGTGAGATACCCACATTGCTCTCTTAGAGCACATTTATAGAAAATAATGGGTATTTCTATATATTTATAGTCACTTTTTTTTTTTTTGCCTTTATGAACTGATGGGAAATAATATCTTGGTTTGTGAGAAAATGATTTTGCCATGAGGCTTCATGAGCCTCTCTTCCTTCATTTCAAATGTTGCCCATTCTAACATTAACTTCCAGAGGCGCTGTATGCCAGTACAATACAGATCAGAAATATTGAGTGCATTACAAGTAGCAGGTTACACTTCAAAACACTTGGTTCACAGTGTTTGAGACCATTAATCATTTTTATTATTCTAAAGGACTGAAAGGGCTTAGAAACTTTGCCTAGGAAGCAGTATAGATTCTGAACAGCTGCACTACGACTCCTGCTCACATTAGGTTTTGGACAGACCATTGATTTTCAGTAAATGTTCTTGGCGGCCAGGAAGTGCTGAAACTGGCAAACTTTCTCTCACAAACTCTTTTTTTTCTTTTTCTTCTGAAATGAAAAACATGCTGGTTGTTCTGATTTAGATCATCAGTATGGCCCTGATTTACCACTACATCACACCCTCATAAAACTGGAGTATCAAGGGACCTTAGTTACAGGCCAGACAAAATCAAATCCACTGCAGGGAGCATATATACAATTTTGCAATATTTCTTTTTTTAGACTCTGTGTTAATAGGCACTGCATATGTAAACTCTTGCATATGTATTTTTCTTTGTTGTTATGATAATTATTAGCAAGGAAGATACTCAATGCAATTTGGCTGTATGTGAATTCAGAATTCAGAATCTAAGAAACATTGCACTTAGAGAAAAAGTAGCACATCCACAAACTAACAAGGTATTATCATTCCCTATGCAATTGTGTCTGCACTAAAATGACATTTGATTTGGTCTCTTTATATTTTTGCATACTTTGTTCTGCAAATGAATATACCAGACACTGCACAGAGAGATGACAGGATACTTTATCCTGGGTTTCCTTCCTGGAAGTTACACTTTATTACTTGTAAACTGGAAAATACAACCTGCATTGTTCCCAAACCCGAGGAACTGTTTAAGAAGAGAGGCATCTAGAACTAGCTACATTTTTTAAGAGATAACAGGACTGTAGTTTGGACTTGAATGTTGGACTTTAATGCATAAGAAAATCTCAATTCAGTAATTTTAAAAAAAGCTGTTCCTGAAAATGTCATTCTTATTAAATCTTATCAAGATTTTAGAGACAAAGGGGGTAAATAAACATCATTTGCATCCCCTAGGCAAAGCAATATCACTCTTTCTTCTATTTAACCTTTTTACTTCTCTTTTCATGCCTCTTAAAAGCTCTGTTGGTTTGGTTGGGGTTTTTTTGAAGAGAGGGAGAAAGTTAGGAAATTGGAAACCCTCCTGCCCTGCCAACAGAGGTGGAAAACAAAAATGTTCAGTTGCCAAAACCTAGAATTATATTCTGAACGGATGCAGTATAAAGCAGCAATATTTTGATATTTTCAGTTGGACCATTTAGAATGGAAATAGAATTATATCATATTTGAAAACAGTTCTGGAAACAGAAAAGCTGCAGTCTTTGTAATTGGATTGTTCTTGAAAAATATTCTTATGAAGAGCACTTTCAAAAAAGAAGTATTGTAGAATGGTTAGTGAGGAGTAGTGCAGGCAGAGAAATAGAAGCATTTTCTGTATTTGACATTTGCAGTCCTATAGAAATTTTCATGTGGAAAAGCCTGGGGGAAAAAAATTTGAACAGAGCATCTGATGTGATTGGTCAGATATTCAATATAAAAAAAGGCTCCCATTTCCTTGGTCAGTAAAAATTTACTGTTTGTGGGGTTTTGTTTCTGAAGTCAGGCCATTACAGACAAATCTCTTTTCTTTCTTGGCTTTTTTTTTTCCCTTGGGTTTTTTGGGTTTTTTTTTTGTTGGTTTTTATTATTATTGTTTGTATGTTTGTTTGGTTTTTGTTTTGGGGGTTTTGGTTTGGGTTTTTTTCACTTTTTGTTTCTTTGGCTTTTGTTTTGGGGGTTTTGGTTTGGTTTTTTTCATTTTTTGTTTCTTTGGTTTTTGATTTGTTTGGTTTTTTTTCATTTTTTCTGTTTGTTTCTGAGATGGAACAAGTTTCTAGTTTTCATGGCTTTCATAAGCTCAAACCAACTCATGCTGAATTTAAAATCTGATGATTCTGGGGTGAGTGTCACAATGTGATGTGGAGGCAGCCCTGCAGTGATTTAGTGCCCCCGGGGCTGGCACAGCTGCTGAGGTAGCAGCCAATGAGCCCACTCAGGCTTATTTATAGAGACCCACACGCTTTTCATTTCCCTCTGGAATTTTTATTTCAGTAGCATTTGAGATCCCAGCCTTCCTGCACTTTCACATGAGAACACAGTGCCTCTCCTGAGGAGCTGAGATTTTAAGATAGGCAGATGAGGGGAGAAGGAAGAGAAGGGCTCCCTCATTCCATCAGCTAAGCTCCGGGTCCCAACAGGAAAACTGGGATATGGAGCCTGGCCCATTTTGAGCTGTGGTTTTTGTGTTTTGGTTGGGGTTTTTTAAAGACAGTCATGCTTTGGGATTGCACAGAAAACCAATTTGCTGCACAGTGCCACTTAGAAAGTGAACTCGTGTCTGGACAATTTTCCACCACAGCCTGTCCAACTTCCCAAACTGCTTTCTTTTGTTGCTTTTGGGATGAACTTGACTTTCATCACAGAGAGCCCTCTCCTTTGTTTTCAAAGGCTTTTTCTGCCAAGCCAAGTAACTGTATTTCTCAAGCACAGTCCTCTGAAGGCACTGAAGCATGTTGAATACAGAAGAGTAATTTGTTCCCTCAGGCTGTATATGTCTTGTATTAAAAATTACAAGATGTGAATCTGTGGCCGTGCTGGGAGCACACACTGGATTTGTTGTATGGTGAGAAGAGAACAGGTTATGGTTAATCTTGTTCATTCATTGAAGATAAGAGAGGCACTGCCCTTTCTGCTTTTTTGTTTTCTTGGGTCTGGATCAAATCCCCATCTGTCCATCAATGTGAACAATTGTGTCTGAGTCAAGAGTGCTTTGATTAAAAATGATATGGCTGGAAACACCCTTTTACTGAGAAGAAATGAATAAGGAAATGGCCCTCATGTGTGAGCTTTTGGGGAGAGACTGTCTGCTCAGCTCGCAGGCCAGTCAAAATATGCTCTCCAGCAGGGAAATTAATAAATAGACCAGCTTCAATAGATGGAGATTTAAGGGCAGGAGACTAATGTTGTTCTAAAATTCTTTTGGGTTGGAACTTAAATCCAATCTTAATGAGGTCATAGTAGAAAATTAATTTATTTTCTATCTTCCAAACAATATCTTCTTTGTTAAACAGGAAGATTGGAGATTTTTTTTTCAATAATTATTTTTATATATGCTTAAAAACTGTATGAAAGCTCTTGCCCCTTTCATTTCCTGAAGACAATAATAACCGTGATAACCTTAAATGGACCACATGAATGTATTAATCTCATATTCCTAAGTGTTTTGAAGGATTGAGAAACCTCCATTCTCTGGATTTCCTCTGTATGGGATGTCAAGAATGATATGAAAGGAGTGGTTTTGTAGTGAAAATACAAAACTGCTGAGTAACAGCAACATGAGTATACAAGGGCCTGGTTTGGACTAGTCTCCAGTGGAAGTGGTGGAAACTCCATCATTCAAAACATCAAAGTCTTGTGACTGTTGAGAGTCTCACAAAACCGGGTGTTTTTCTTGAATCTCCAGCTTCTGGAATCAATGAATTTGTCAGCATTTCCATGTATTTTACATAAGCAAGCACACAGATGAGCTACTGGTGTTGCTGCTTGGGGAGAAAAGCTCAGGAATTAGACTCTGAAAGATTCAAATAGTAAAATACAAAGAAGTAACAGTTCCTGATTCGGCAGATCTGGCAGGTCTTTCTATTTTGAATCTGCAAGTTTGTCCATCCCTCAGAAAATAAAAGCAGTGGCCTATCAAGTGTCCTCAATAATGAACTGTCAGTGGTAAGAGGTGGTGTGGGCATCCTGGGATGCTGGCATGCTTCAGGAATTCCTGCTCATCCCTCACCTGTGGCTCTTTGGAATCACACAGGTGGTGGGTGGGTGTTTTACAGAGCTGCTGCAAGGCTGGGAAGAGGCACAAGGTGAGGGCTTAACAAGTAAAGAACTGCTGGGATCCACGTCTGGGGCTTGACTTGGGGTCTGTCCTGAGCAGGGTAAGAATGTCACCACATACCTAAATCACTGGTTTTATGAGTGATTTCCATGTTCCGTTTCCTGCATGAAGTGTGAAAGTTCTCCTCATCAAAAAATGCATTTGTTTAGGAAAAAAGGGCTTGACAAGACACCCTCAAGGAATGGGTAACTCCTGTTAGAGTCTCATAGAGTCACAGCTGACCCAGGGTGAACAGAGGTGACTGATGAAAATGGGAACCTCTTGACGTAGGTGGTGTCTGATGGCTCCACGCTGTGTGCAGGCAGGTAACACTTCTGCACCTGTGTGAGTCTCACTTGGATTTTGGAAGGAAATGAATGGAAGGCAAGGCAGATACTTCAGGGAAGAGTGATTGGATGGAAGTGGTGGTATAATAACGCTGAGATTACTCTGCTGTGGTCAGGAAACTCTCTGTCCATCAAATCCAGATAAATCTCTGTGTGTCTCATTGCTGCAGACCCTACAGTCACAGGTAATGCCCAGCACAGTGTACTGCAGCTCTGGTACTACAAGGGCTTTCCAAGTGGCTGCAGAGATGCCTGGAGCTCAATTTACACACAACCCTCTCCAAGATCCACCCAGGGTGGGCCACCGTGTGGCCAAGGCACCATTAACTCTCTGCCAGCTGAGCAAAGCACCACCCTGGCACTGAAAGCAAAGGGTAGGTCCTGCCAGAGCATTTCATTAAAATTAAAATGCACTTACAGGTAGATTCCTGAAATTTCACCTTTCAAAGGGTCTGGGCTAGTCCTGCTGGGATACAAAGAAGTGATTCACAAAGCTATTTCTAACTTGCTGCTTAGCTGCTTAAGCCATCACATGGCAACTGCTGCCTGCACTAAATGGAAAAGAGTATTCTTTACATGCAGACACAGTTTAATGTCTTTGCCAAAGTTTTTTTCACCTCCTGTGCTACCCTGAGCCATCACCTGCTAGTGCTTGTGGCGTGCAAATTGGAGAGTTTTCTTTATGAGTTGCACATAAAATCCACACCTCTGGTCATGCATGAGAAACTGCTGAAAGAGCCCTGAACGTGTTCCCTGTTTTATGGACGGGACCCGAAGGTTGTTTGCTTTTCAGAGCTGCACCATGTGTCACGCCTGACCCTGCTGGCACCCACAGATACTAAATGACACACTCTTGGCAGGGGACGCAGCTGGCTAATTATGCATGCAGTTTACCTACAGACTGGCTTTAAAAGGAGCCCAATTAAATGATCCAAGGGGTCAGAAGAAAAATGAAGGCATTGCTAGAGGAATGAGACCTTTTCTACCTCCTGAGGCAAAACCTACTATTTTCACAGTGATCAGGGAAAAAACAAAGCAGAGCAGATGTGTTCCCTTTAAAAAGAAGCCCATTTTGCTCCTTATTAGTTTTGATTGTTATCACACTTGACATTAATTTTTTATATTCTAAAAGAGGGATTCTCATGCTATTTGAATATTATTTTAATACTAATCTTTTTCTTGTTCAATAACTGTCTGTTTCCATGGGGTTATTTTTATAGAACTGTTAGTTTAGGTGAGCAAAGATAACAGAACCTGTCTGCTCTTCTCTGTCTTGGTTGTTGAGAGTTTTTCTAGCTGGGCTGGTATAACCCCAATGTCATTTGTGGGACAGAATGGGCTTCCCAAATTAATCTGTCTCTGAGTTAAAAAAGCATTTTAAAATCAAAGTTATCTGCCTAACAAAGGGAAAAAACACTTGTCACAACTTTTCACAAATCTGAATGGCTTTCTTGTGTTTTTAGATGATGCACCAAGGGACTTTGCATGGGCGGCTGCCAGGAACACCATGCTGAGAGCAGTTCCAGCGCCCCACCATTTGCAAAAGCCCAGGCACAGTTTGTGGTCCCAGTTCTGCAGGCCAGGGGTCACCAGGCAGTGCAGGAGCAGCACATGGGTGTTTCCAACCTTAAAGCATTTGCCATCTCTATTTTGCTCCGTGGCAGTGATGAGTTTTCTCTGGAGGCGTGCCCAGCCCTTTTGGGGAATATACCTCTTGCAAAATAGGACATGAACTTGAGTTTCCTTGATTAAATCTTGTGGTATGCACACTTTGAGAGTTGCCCAGCAAATGCCTTCTGCATTTGACAGCGTGGATCCAAAGATAGCTCACGCTGCTGCTGTCTGGGCAAACTGTTTTTCCTTCTGCTGCCTGTAAAATAGCTGGAAAATCTTCTTGGGGGAGAAAGATTTCTGGAAACTCTAAAGTGAGCTGAATTCCCCAAGTCATTACACTTGGTTAGTGTCTTTCACAACACTTCTAAGCCCTGGGTAATGGTATGCATAACCCCGAAAAGCAGAAACAGAAAGACAGGAAATTATGGCTGAACTAGTGTTTTTCTTAGGGCGTTTGTGCTCACTGTTGGAACAACCAGTGCCAGCTATTGTGAAACACAGTGAGAAGCCCCTTTTCACCTAAGTTTCTGTTTAAAATGCAGCCAGATTATAGTGAGATATGAAAATCTCCAGAAGAGGAATTCTGTAAAGGCAGGAAGCTGCTTCAAGGAGTGTCATTGCCTCTCTGGGAGTCTTGGGTGCACCCAGGTCATGGTCCCTGCAAGTCAGGCTATGCTGCCAATCCCACAGCTCCAGCACCACAGGGAGGTTCCCTCACCAGTGTAAGGAATGATCAGTTGATGCTTAAAACAATTGTGATGTGCTCTTTGAGCTTTTGGGGGTTTAGACTGTCCTCATGGCTGTGAGGATGTTTGATGCACTCTATGTATTTCACATGAAGCCACATCTCATTATCTAGAGCCAGACCATTAGGGCTGGTGCTTTAAACAGCACTCCAAACACTGCAATGTTTGGGGAAAAGCTCTGTGGGGGCTTCTCTGGTTATCTCTGTCTTGAGAGCCCCTCTTAAAAAACTGTTTGAGGCAATTCTCAAAAATGCCAGTCTAATTGACAAGCTTTTGTACCATGAGGGTGCAACAGTCCTGTTGCAGGACACCCAGAAGGTCTGATAAGCCCCTTGCTCATGTGTGATACACAGAGAGCAGAGTTTAGCACAGCCTGACTCAGGCTGTGTCACTTGCCAATAGCTTTCCTGAGGGATATAAAGCACAGTGGAGCAATATTTGTTGAAAGCCACATTAAGGACTTTATGAGCTCTGCTCTTACCCAGCTTGGTTTCTCCCCACAGCCTCTCCCCACAGGAATCCTTGCAGTCTGTGTGACTGGCCAGCCAAAGCCTTGCTTTCTGCAGGTTGTTCAGGGCAGAAAACAGCAATTGCTTTGGAGGAGGGAAGCAGCAGCAGCAGAAGCAGCCCCATAACCTTCAAAAGGGGTGAAATTTAAAATGTAGCTGTTGGGCAATCACAGAGAAGTAGTAGAAGAAGGACAGCAAACCACTTCCAAGTACATGTTGACAAACATGAGCTTGCAACCTTAAACCCTCACAAATGAAAAGTGACTTTTGACAGAGAAATGATGGAGTCTCATTGCATTGGCTCCAATGGTTTTTCAAGGTCTTGATGAATCAGCTCAATATTTTTATTAGAAAACAGATGAGTGTTGTGTGGCCTGAGGAGCTGTGCAGAGGAGCAGAGCATCTGAGAGGAGTTTTGCACGCGCCATAAGGAACAGATCAGGCCTTGCTCACGCGTTGTTCATTTTCACCTTGCACCAGCGCCTTCATCTCAGCTCCGTGCTACACCCAGACAATGAGCCCGATTCACCACTGCATTCCTTTATTTTTACCTCAGGATAATTCCTTTTAAATCAGAGGACAGACTGGACTAACCCAGTGGTTTTTGTGCCAAAGAAATCAATGCTACAAGCCTTTGAGCTTCCTGACCTGCTGTTTTGCTTTAACCTTCACTTTGGGGTTTTTTATCCTGGTTGGGAATCTTGATGGGTTCATAGTTGTTGGAGGCTCCTCTGTTGTCTCAAGAGAGGCAGTTAGGTGCTAGAATTAAATACTGAATGACAGATTTTTCATAGCATGGGAAGAGCAAAACAAAACAGCTGTCTGCAGAAACCTGAAGGAGCAGGAACTAGACTGCTCTTTAAAAATAAACTTGGCACTGGAGATGGTGACTGAGATAAAGTCATAGCCAAAAATGGTGAATATTTAGGATGCTCAAAAATATTCCTATGTTAGTGGTTTGCAAATGTGGGAACAATATATTCAAGCTTTATTTTCTTTAGCATGTTCTTTGGCTTGAAGTGAAGTTCAACATTCAAAATGACCATGTAATAATGGAACCATTTCAGTCAATCTCCTGTTTTTCTGTATTCAGTCAGACCCGCTGTCTCTAGTGCCAAAAATAAGTTTTTACTGATTTTTACTTTTCTTAGCCTGAAAGAACAAAAGCCAGTGGAGAATCAGCAAACTGAGATTGAATGATCCAAATCCAAGTTCACTGAATTTGCCTGTTTAAACTCATTAAGGAAGTGGGCTACCATAAATATTGCTGAGACTCTAATTTAACCAACACAAAGTAATGTATGATAAAGGTATAGGGCTGAAGAAACTCACACACACAGACCAGACTATAGTCTTGAAAATGCAAATCTTATTACAGTATTTACTTGTATATTACATATGCTTTTTTATGGAAAGCAAAGTGAGAAGGAGGAAACACCATCACTCCATGATGGTGTTTCAGGGCCAAACAGAACCAAACTTGTTCTGCCTCCGCTGCCACACTGATGGGTTCTCATGTGCACACCTCACAGGAAGTGAAAATTAACTAAAAAATTGATCTTCTCCATTAAAGTCGTTCAGCCTGGCCCAGGCTGGGCTGCTCCATTGTAAAGGAACACGGTGTGTTTGTCCCCAGGTCTGACATGGGATGGCAGGAGAAGGGACAATCAGGAACATACACCAGGGAGATGTGCTCTCTGCCGTAGCCAAGAGGGAATTACAGGAAGGCTGTTTGCCAGTGCTGCCATGAACACATCAGTGAATGATCACTTTGGTCACCCTCTTTGCTGCCTGCTGAGCTGCTCATGTCAAAGGGGCTGTGCAGGGGTCAGTGACCATCTTCATGGGTGAGGGAGGCAGGATGAATGTGTGAGAATAAAATCTCTGCAATTGTGGCTCCATTTTGCATGCTCATAGCAAAAGTCCAGGCTATTTCAGCAGCCTGTAGGGTCTGTTTGCAGGGACACATCCCAAAGCCAGGTTTGACAGGCTTTATGCACTGCTTGGCATTGGGGATGTTATCTCCATACCGAGAAGGAGTGGAGAAGACTCCAGTTACAGCTCTGTATTTCATTTCCCAGGACACTGCAGAAATGTTTCCCAGTTTATATGTGTGAGAGAGTGTCTACTCTGGCTATCACTCAGCTGCAGACTATGTGGCCCAAATCCAGAGGTTAAGCTTAGCTTAAACTGTCATAATCATCTCATTTGTGTGTCTAAAGCATCTGTTCCTGTCTTTGCTCAGTTTTCGTGGCAGCACAATAGTGGGTCGCAGGTACACAAATCTTTCAGTAGGAGGTACTTGGTTTGGAGGCTTTGACAGAATGTGAAACCAGATTAGTTTCACGTAATATCAAGTTTTCTTACAGGCATTTTCTGTGAGTGCATTTATCAGGGAAGCTGCAAAAACTGGGAAGCTGCTCCACAGGAACTTTGAAGCAGAGCTGAGATCCAAGGTACTTCTAAATGCCAGAGCTGGAAAGTGAAATGGATGCCTGTTTGTATCTATTTCACATATATCTCTACTTTCTCAGCTGTAGTGTAACAGAGAAGTGTCAGGGCTATTATACACGGCCTAGTCAAGCCTACATGCACTTCCACTGAAGCCATTAAGCTATGCACAAAATTGGTTATATTACTTTACTCAAAATATGCTGAAATTCTTCATTCAAGCACTCAAAAATGAGAATAGGAATTAATGTTGTAACTTTAACACAGAACTTTTTTCCCCTATGCTTGATTCAGTTAAATCATAACTACATCATCCTGTCCTGCTTCATCCACTGGAAGCTCACTGGCTATTCAGGACTTTTTAACCACTTTTAATACATGGTCCCAGATGTTTTGTACTGTACATTATTCCAATACTGCTGGAATATGAAAGTGAATATAGTTGTGTACATTCCCATGGTATCACCGTTCTATCTGAATGCTTCTCAAAATCAATTACTTCACCTTTGCATCAATGCTGCAATAGCCAATCCTATTACTACCCCCCTTATACAGCTAAGCAGAGAAGACAGACACTCAGCTTCCACAAGCCTCTGATGAGTGTTTGCAGACCAACAATTCTGCACTGCCTGAGTTAGACACAGGCAGAGCTGTAGTCACACTGGGGCCTGCAAAACATCCAGGCACCTCAGGCATTCCCTCACCAGCAAATGTCAAGCCCTTGCTGAAAAGATGGGAGCAGGCAAAAACTCAGTGAAATGTGTGTGAGGTGGTTATTTTTACAGTGTTTCTGAGCTTCAGAGACATCATCCAGGTGGGTCAGGATGTCAGGATCTGAATAGCAGCACTTGGAGCTTCCTAATGTGAGGAAAACCTTACACAGACCCTCAGCTCCTCCTCCTGTTTGATTCCTTCTGGCTTGTGACTAGAAGAGCCTTAATTAGCTCTTGAAATGTCCTTAAATGGCAGGTGGAATTTATTCCCGTAGTTTCTTTGTGTATTTCTTTTTCCCTAAGGACAAAAGGAAACAGTTCTGTCTCAGAGGATCCCCCAGCTGGTACTACTTGTGGATGATGCCCCATCTGTTTCTGCTGCTGCTGAAAACATGCAGGTCAGTGCTGACAAACACAGCTCGCACTCTGCAGTCTGAGGGAAAAGCTGGCCTGACTGTCTGGGTGAAATCTCTTTGCACTGCTCTGACAGGAGCGTATCACCACTTGGGTGGCAGCCAGTTACACAGCACATCTGTGAAATCTGGGGGCTGCCTGGGCTGAAGCACTGTTGTCATTATATCATGACCAAACTATTTGTGCATGGGAACTGATGGTGATACTTCCCAAAAAAAAAAAAATTAAAAAAGCCTTTTCTGAAGCTACGTGCAATAGCTGGGTTGTAAATGTCTGGAGAGTAGTTAAAAAATTTCTGTATATATGTGCATGAGTCTCTTAATATAAAAGAGATTTATGACTTTTCAAATCATGTTAACACTATAGTATGCAGGTTGCACATGAATTAGCTACAATAAATAATAAAACAAAATGTTAAGAGGCCTATTAGATCATCTTCTTATTCCAGTCTCTTAAATGTTTCATGTAGCACTTTGTCTATGTGGTGGCTTGCTACCATCCATGAGAGCATTAGTTCACTAATCAAGCATTTGCATTAATCAGAGATATTCAATCCCTCTCTGAACATGTCTAGAGGACTGAGGAGCCAAGATGCTGGCAGATAGATATACTTTATTTTTAAAAGGATATATAGTTCTTAAACACCTTTACAAAGCAATGGATGAGAAATCGTAAGAAAATAATTTAAAAACAGGTGAAGTTTAATAGAGCTGAGCAAATTGGACTGTCAAAGCAAGCTACATCCTCCCTTAGCAACAGAGCTTCTGTTTTCTGGGAGCTCAGATCTCTGGGTTTTTTAAGGATCATTTTGGATATCTATTTTCCCCTCTTTTGTCTTTGTGACCTTGCATGGATGATACAGACTTTGAGACAGATTTGAGTCTTGCTGACATGGTGATTCTGGAAGCGAGTCAGTATTTTATCAGATTTCCCTGTAAGCCCCAGACTCACCTTCCTAACAGACGTTTCTCATGCTTGGCGGATAGAAAAGGGACCATATTATTAATAACTGAACCACAATGGATATAAAATAATAATGTCTGCAGTAAATTAAATGAGATGGGAGGGCACCTGTGCTACCCCTTTGCTCACTGCAGGGCAGTGCTCAGAGGGGAGCACAGGCGCGGGGGAACGTCCACGGTGCTGGAACAAAGGCACAGTTGACCCCTGACATCATTTAAAGCTACTTGATGCCAAGGACTTCCTCACTTTCTACGGATATTGAAACAAATAAGTCATGGAAATGATGACTGACCCCAGCCATATGGGAGCAGAGAGATTAGCTGCTAATATGGAAAGTTACCTGGCCAGCGTTGAGATCAGTCACGGGAGAAGGGAAGATCAGAGGGAGGGCTGCCGAAACCGTGAGGTAATGTGGCTGCTGGGGAAGAGGGGCTGGAGCTGGGACTGACTGGAAGAGGTGAAGGTTTTTGCTCTGCTGAAGCCAAAAGTGTACGTCATCATGTGGCTGACTGACAGAGCTGCCTTTCCTAGAACGTGCTTGATGCTATGGGAATAAGGAGCATGGGGAAGTCCCTGCGAAGTGCACGGGAGGAAAAGCAGTAAATCAGGGACCAGAACAAAGCTGGAAAGCCTCTGCCCAGTCCTGAGCAAAATACAGGCAAGAACAGGGAGTTGGGGAACAGGAAAAGTCTGCAGGGCTCATTGCAGGAGAGCTGGAGAGAAGAAATACGGAGCAGTGTGGTGCAGGGACACTGCTGCTGACAGGGGTTAAAGAACAAAACTGAGCCATTAAACCTGGGTACTATATAAATAAACACCAGTCTTTGTAGCAACTTGATTACGTGGGTTAATTAGATGATACCAGCCTCTATTTAAATACCTATCCCACTGAAACCCAACAGGAAAACGTCACAGTTGTTCTTGCAGCACACAGGGAGATGATACAGTCTTACTAAAGATTATTTGGGGCTGAATTTTCATTTTCTCTAAACATAAGATTAAAACCCTCACTAAAACTATTTAATTGATTACAAAGCTTAAGTGTGTAGAAGTTGATAAACAGCAAAAGGAAGACAGGTTTTAAACCAAATTATGGATGTTTCGTTGTAAAGAGAGCTATCTAGTCTGTATCTGAAATATGTGGACTTTAATTTTAGCAAATGACCATTAGTATTAATTGCCTTGGGAAAGAATAAAAATGCAGTTGCTAGGAGGATCAAAGCTTTAGACATCCTTAGAACTGGAAAGGCGAAAAAAATTGAGAGAAAGAAAAAATAAGAAGTCTGAAATCAGATTTTACCTTTCTCACTTGGGATAGTCATGATGTAATCCTGTTGAACTGACTGAGAATATTCAACATGAAAGAATATTCAGCATGGGAAGATGTTTCTTGCTGAAAGGGAGCAAAGGAAACATGCACACACTGGTGAAGGGTTGTGGCACGCCGACTTAAATCCAGGAAATGAGGAATTAGCATGGAGCAATTCACATAAAAGTTCAGAAAACATATTGTGTGGGATAATATACTGCGAGGGGTCATTCCTGCACTTGTTGGGAATTATTTTAAGACATAAAGAGACCATGTCTACATTTCTGTCTGTCTACCCATAGTGAGACTTCTGGTGAAATCAGATATCAGGGTTTTTATAGATAGATTAAATGGAAGTTGAATTTCCTTTCCAAAATACAATGAAAATGACTAATTTTTTAAAAAAAATTAATCTTTGCCCTAGGATTGCTTGAAAAATTCTATATGGATCACTGTGAAGTGAACTATTTAGGTCAAATTAATTAGATCCATGGAGGAAACTGATAAAGGACAGAAGTAGAACTGAGAATTTTTTTCTCTTATTTTTTCCCTTTTTTATTTTTTCTTCCCTTTTTTTTTAAATTTTATTTTCTTGTTTCTTTGCTCTTCAATTCTGGTAATTCATGAGGGTTTGGATAATTTTCATTCTGAATACTGATTTACACAATTAGATTATGATCTGTGTGTTATATTAATTTAAGTTTTTTGGCAATTATGGAATTTTATCACCCTTAGAGCTGCCTTCTGCTTCCATTCTTGTCAGTTTGGTGGCTGAAATTTCTTTCAGTGTCATAAAATTTAAGGTTGTAAAATTCATATTGTAACTTTAACAGCCACATCTGTTTTAAACATTTTTGTTTTAAGAACTCAATGAGAATTTAATGACGAGGCAATAAAAGGAAAAGTTGAAGGAAATTATCACAGATTTGTAAAGCCATAAGACATGTTTCTGCACTTCTGTGGGCCATCAAATTACAAAGAAACAGCCCAATTGCTTTTATTACAGGAATTCTGCTCTTAAAGCATTTCATCATTTGATGTATTAGCAAGAATTAACATTTCATTTACATCAGTAGTAATAATGACAATTATACCCAGGTGCAGGATATTGTAATTAACATACAGACACCCGCAGCATGTTCAGGGAAAAAAAATTATCTCCAGTGCTGCCACAGTGGTTGACAGCAAGAAATGATAAATTATAACATATTTTGCATGCCACCAAATTAATCTACAGGACGAAGAATGTAACAAAAATAATTTCTTCCTTCAGTGTCTTGCTACAGATCCAACCTTTCCAATGGTGTAAGGCAGGGTAATGTACAGATCCAACCCTTCCAATGGTGTAAGGCAGGATAATGTACAGGTAAAACCCTTCCAATGGTGTAAGGCAGGGTAATGTACAGATCCAGCCTTTCCAATGGTGTAAGGCAGGGTAATGTACAGATCCAACCTTTCCAATGGTGTAAGGCAGGGTAATGTACAGATCCAGCCTTTCCAATGGTGTAAGGCAGGGTAATGTACAGATCCAGCCTTTCCAATGGTGTAAGGCAGGGTAATGTACAGATCCAGCCTTTCCAATGGTGTAAGGCAGGGTAATGTACAGATCCAGCCTTTCCAATGGTGTAAGGCAGGGTAATGTACAGGTAAAACCCTTCCAATGGTGTAAGGCAGGGTAATGTACAGATCCAGCCTTTCCAATGGTGTAAGGCAGGGTAATGTACAGATCCAGCCTTTCCAATGGTGTAAGTCAGCATAATGTGGCTGTTGCTGCTCAGGCCCATCCATACAGCAGAACCCAAATGTGCTGAGGGTGGGAGGGATCCCTGGACATCCAGCCCCAGCTCAGGATAGGGTCAGCCAGAGCAGATTTCTCTGGCCACGTCCAGCCAGGTTGTGGATATCAGCACAACCTCCCCAGGCAACTCTGACCACTCTCACTGTAGAAAAAGATTTTCATCTGTTGAAATGGTATTTTTGTGTTTGTTTCTGTGCCCATTGCCTCTTGTCCTACCACTGGGATCACTGATCCATCTTCTCATCAAGTTCCCATCAGATATTTGTACACATTAATAAGGCTCCCCAAAAAAACTTCTCTTCTGCAGGCTCCACAGTCCTGGCTCTAAGCTTCTCTTCAGATGTCAGATGCTCCAGTTCCTTGATCACCTTTCTTGCTCTCTGCTGGACTCCCTCCAGTATGACCATATCTCTGTTGTACTGGAGAGCCCAGAAACTTTTAATAACAGCCCATTAAAAATTATGAACTTAAGCTGATGTATAGTACCTCTGACACTAGATCTCCTGGTCCTTTTCTGCCTCTCCTTCTGGCCTTTCTCAGTCTGATCTCTGTCTCTGCTGATAAATGGAGACCAAATGGAAAGCTGTAGAAATCTGTCCTACAAATCCCTTAGCATTTCATGTAATGTTTATGAAATCGGAGTCACATAAACATTTATGTAAATCAATTAGGAGCGAGCAGCCAGGATTCAGGATTGCTTCCAGTATCACTTTCCTACTGAAAACCCTTCTAGGCAGACCTGGTTAACCCAGTCAATATGTTACAAGCTGTCTCAGTGCCATCTTTTATATATGTTTGCAAAACTCATTATGGCAGAGGAAAGGAAGGGGTTTGCAAGAAGAAATTCAATGACCAGAAGCATTTCAGCAACCTATCTTGCCAAATATAATTGCTACCATGGCCAGACTCTTGGCATCTGGTTGTGGCTCAGTTGTTATGTCTGTCACTCTTGCAGTATTTAATAAAGCATTTATAAAGAACCTTTTTTAAGATAAGAGTTTGCAAAGAAACACAGGCTCTATCTCACTGGCCACTGTTTCAGATAAAGTGATTTACTAAGCTTTTACAAGTGAGTTTCTGCTTCTGGACTTCAGAGCTCACCACCAGTGCAAAAGTTTAAAAGTGTGTTGAAAACAGGTCCACGAAGGGCAGATTTAAAGTTGCTTCCTACAGTAGGTCAAAGATAAGAAAAATAGTAGCACTGCAGGTTTAAGATGTAATTTGATTCTTAGAGGGGCAACACGGAGCTGAAAGGAGCCTCTGTTACACTGGTAAGTGATGCAGAAAGTTATCACAGTACAGGGCCAGCATGCTCAGAGCTGGGGAGTTTTCCTGCTCCATCATTCTGAGATTACCATTTTCAGTTCAGAGCTGTGCCACAAAGCAAAGGCAGAAGGAATGCATCTCCCACCAGTCCTTTTGAATCACTCCAAAGAACTTACATTTAGACAGGATATGACTTTCCATTGGCAAACTGACATACGTTTCTGTAATTTGTCTGTTTTGTCTGCAAAATTCCACAGATGAAGTTAAAAGCATCTGCTGCAAATTTGATCCTGGTAGCCCCACTTGGACACAGAAAGGTGCTAATAACTTGCCAAAATTTGTGGAGTCTAACACTCCAGTCTAACTCTGACTGACTCTCTGAAGTCTTGAGCTGAGAAAAAGCTTTCAAAATTTTTTTTTCCATTATAGACTTGACTTCTGTAGGATAATTTGTGTCATCTGTATAAGTTCACTGATGGCACACAAAACCAGGTAATTACTTGTAATGCAAGAGTGCACCCAGTTTGCTGGCTGTGTGCACAGATTCCCATTTTGCTTGTGCAATATTAAGCACATCTCACACAGGAACTTCCCATACTCATAATTGACTTTCCCTGTTATTTTTGGAAGATCTGGATGGATAGTAAATAAAAGAACACAACTTACAACAGAAAGTTTTACTCCAATCCAACAACAACCTTAGTCTTTATTTTCTATGAAATCACAGGTCAAAATTTGCACAATAGTGTGTCAGCTGAATTGCTAGAGAAAAATTTGGGATAATCAACTAAAATTGTGCAGGATACAGGATCTGCTCCATTTCTCAGGAAAAGTGTCCTGAGATCACAGGGGAGACAGTAATTTAGTTGCAGGACTTGTAGTATATAATGTTGTCATCTATAGTGCATCAGTGTCATATTTAATAAAATTGAAAGCACACTAAATACTTCTGCCTGATTAATAAGTTATTCCTCAGTGTTTGTTGTGAACGAAATAAAAGATGTACAGAAAACTTTACTTTTTCCAGTTATTGCTAGGGCTGATTTTTATCCTCAGAAGGCCTGGAAGGATGCCTGCTGCATTTGAGGGTTGAAAGAGTGAAAATATAAATTATTTTCCTTGATTTCAGTGAAATCTGGGGCATTCAAAATAATTATTTTTTATTTGTTGATAAACATGGCTTCAAAGGCCACTCTTTCTTTCACTGGCATTCATAATTATCACCAAACTTTGATAGATTTTATTACAGTTTGAAACTGATATTGAATTTTTTGAATTTAAAACAGACCTCCACTACCAACAACAACAATAAAAAAAAGCACCAGAAAATTGCAGGAAGAAAACAAAACTCTTGAGTTTTGTTCCATTTTTGACTGTGACAGTGGGTTTCATGCAGTATTAATAAGACAAGAATTTGGATCTAAAGTTGTAATTTGGTTTCTTATTCCTATTTTCTGTCACTTCCACTGAAGGAACAGACTTACAATACGTCTTTGCTTGCCTAATGCCATTGCTAATTGCCCAGATGGGACTCTGAGAGACCATTAAGTGTCTATTGATTGCAGCTTGCCTATGACAGATGAAGTTGACTCTGGTGGGTTTTTTCCTTTTTTTTTTTTTTTTCTCCTCCTCCTGTCTGGTGCTGTAAACCAAGGTCTTTATGCTCCTGCTGACCGTGACTTTCCTGTATTGACTTTCCTGGCTTTTTCCAACTTTCCATGTAACTTTTTGCTGTTCAGAGACATGGCAAGCGCTGTCCTGGGTGGTGGGTGCACCTGTCCCTGTGACTATTTAACTCTGGAGCATATGTGCTGTCTGCTTTCTGGCTTTTGCTGTCACTGTGTTTCAACAGTTGAGAAATTGGATGTGCTGCAAATATGGTTTTGAGGGGGGGAGATTTGCCTGGGGCTCTGCACCTGTGCATATCCACACCACCAAAACAGGGCTCAGGTCTGCTCTGTGGTCACTGTTTAAAATGACATTTAATGTTTTTCTCAAGAGTCAGGACTGTGGGTGAAGGTGTGCCAGTCAGTTTAGTTGTTAGCTAATGTGAATTTGAAACTGCTTACGTCCATGTTGTGCCTGAAAAGTGTGTCATGCTATCACTGCCCCCAAAGAAGAGTGAAAAAACTGCTCAGCCTACCTTATGGATAGAAACCTAAATCTCTGGTAGGGTTTAGTACATTGTCCAATAGCTAAAGAAATTGCTGAGTTAAAAATAAAAGCTGCCCACAAATAAAGAGAAAGAAGGAGCTGTGGAAATGTCCAGTTTCCAGAGCAGAGGTGGTGGTAGGACTGAGTGGAAAAGAAACAAGAAACACTGTGTAGGAGGAAGAGATACACAGGAAAAAAAATGAAAAAATAAAATTATCCCCTGGAAATAATAATAAAAAAAGTAATAAAACTGTCAGAAATATAAAAGGAAGTCTCGAGTTATGAAATGAGTAAAAACAAGTGTGGTAATGGATGTGGGGAAAGGGGGTGCCCCCCAGTAGCCCTGTGCCTCCTTTGGGCAGGCTCTGTCAGCTTCCTGCAGTGCTCACTGCTTGAGAGAGACTTTGGCCAGGGACAGGCAAGGTCTGGAGCCCAGCAGGACAGGTGGAACAAGGCTCCATGGGCTGCAAGGTGATGATTGTGGCATCTGCAGGAAATGCTGCTCCGTGATGCCAGGCCAATGAAATGGCCATGACTGCAGGTTGTGCTGATCATCCACGCTCTGACCACTGTCAGACGAGCTCACTGGCATCAGGTTTTGTTGCTCCCCACTGTTCACAACTGTTACTTATTGTTTGGTGATCCTGAACATGCCTCATGTAAACCTCATCCTTTCCTTGCTATTTCCTCAAGAGAGACAACTGCTTTCCCTGTAGCCTCTTGTTTTCAACGCAGTTGAAAAATTGTTCTAACACATTGAGCCACGAGATCAGATTTCACCCCAGTCCGGGGGCTTGCATGGGCTCTTGTGAGATGCCTCATTGATCCAAAGCACTCACAGTGACCTACTGGACTCTGTGTAATATCAGTGTCAAGGAAATGTTCCATCTGTGCCATCCTGCAAACACCCGGTCCCCACCAAGGTCAACACTGGCAGCTCAGCCCACAGAGCTGCTGCTTGTGGGTCAACTTCCCTGCTGCCATCTCTGGATGTGCATGTGAAGTGGGCACAAATCGATATCTCTGGGTCTGTGCAGAGAGCACAAAGCACATGTTGGTCTCTAGCAGCCAAAGGACAGGGGGAACTGGGGGCTGACCTGCATTTCTACAGCTGAGTGATTCAAATTTTGCTCTCAACCCTTCACAGCACAATGGACTTAGGGCTGAGTTTGGCAACTTGGTAAAGAATCTACCTTCAAGTGTTGGGTTGGAAATATGTAAAAATAATGACTAATCTAGCATGGACGGGTGGGGCCCACTTCATGTCTGAGCCATGGACCTGCTGACTCCTGACAGATGAGCCGTTTCCCAGGGCCAGGCACAAACAATTCCCTTGGGCTGCTCAGGGACCCCATGCACAGCATGGGCTCTGCTTGCTGTGGTGAGCCAGGCCCGCTGGCCCCTCTCCTGCACATGGCTGCTGGCATCCCCAGCGTTAGATGCCCACAGCCACCCCGTGTGCCCCTCCTCTGCAGCCCCCAGAGGGAAGGGGCATGAGCACCATCTGCCCAGCACAGGTGTGGGTCCCCACAAGGGCCAGCACAACCTGGCAGGGCTCTCACAGGGCCCGATTGTTCAGCCCAGCTGTGGGGGGACGGCCATCTGCACCGCGGGACGCGCAGGCCTCGGCCTCGGCGTCAGCCATTCCCGAGCTGACACAGACTAATTTATGAGAAATTGCTTTTAGCAGGTGCTAACCTGTCTGGACCACGGATAATGGGAGAGTTGCTATTGGGAATCAAACCAGAGAGCCATAAAACCTGAGTATCACTGCACATTTTACTGGAGAGCACAGCTGTTGCAATGTCATCATCTCTGTCTGTCGAAGACACACCGATTCCCGCTGAGCTCTGGCCAGCTCAATGGCAGGAACTAGAGCCATGCAATCAGAGAGCAGCAATTGCCACGTCAATGTTATTCAATTCTGTGCACGTGTGCGCACCTTCCTCTGGCTGCCATGTTGCCACATGCTCTTGACACCTACTGCAAATCTCTGTTCCTCGCTTATCCCTCACTTCCATTTCTCTGCTAGAGTGAAAACCAGGAGTGAGTATTTTTTCCCCTTCAGTCTCACTACATATGTCACTAATAGGACTTTTCAAAACTTTTGTCAGTCACCTTCTGTAACAGCCTGAGGAATACTATGGGGACGTCTCTAGTAGCTGGATACAGGATATTGTATTTCTTAGTTTGTCCAGTTGAATAATTGCTTGGAGTAGCTTTGTGGACTTGCATGACTCTTACTTGGAAGGAAGTGAAAAGCCAGTTGGGGAATCAAAATATTTCTGGGGTGACTTACAGAAGAGTCAGGTTAAAATCAGCAGGTCAGGGTTTGATTTGAGATCATAAATTAGGTGCCTGGAGAAAATTTGTTGGGAGGAACAATGTCCAGCATACTGAAATAATTTGAAAAAAACACTGTTAATTGATGCACCATTTTTCATTATTAAAATGTTGCTCCTGCTTTTTGCATTTAATGCATTTAATGCAAGATAATGTTGAAGAAAAGGGTGAGAATCAAAGCAATTCAACTCTCCCCTTGTTATCTCTCTTTCTGGAGCACACATTCCCAGAGGTGATAGTCCTTGGTAATAGTGTAGGATGGGATCAGCAAGCTCAGTTCTCACCCTGGAAATCATCTCTCTGCATCAGGTAGCAGCAGCAGGGAGCTGAGCAGGAGAGGAGCACATTTGGGCAGCAGCCTGCATGGCGAACAGGGAGCTCTGCCTGTCAGTCTGGCATCTTTCACTAACACCAAATTTGCTTTAAGGATAAAAAAAAAAAAAAATGAAGCCAGGATGTGGTTGAGAGTGAACATATGTTGGAAGTTCAGCTTAGGTAATACAATAAGCTCTTCAAGAACAGGTTCTCTTTCTTCTCAGTGTAAATAAATACCCATGATAGCCCCAGACATATTCATTTTCTTGGGATTCTCTCCGTTCCTTATCGGAGGTGGTGTCCCGAGTGTTATTGATGTGGGCTCATTTGAGAGCCTGTGCCCTTGTCCATATGCACAAGCCATTTAATAAGATGAGAAGCAATGTGTAAAATAACAAGACTGTTGATGTAAAGTTCTCAAATGGCCAGCACTGGGATTAATAGTTAATGGCCTATTGACACAGAATATTTACTGACAAGCAACACAGGGTTTCAAAGACACCAATACAGGGTTGTTTTGGAGGGCTGCATCCTTTTTTTTTTTTTTTTTTTTTTTAAGATTTAATTAGTAAAATGCATTATATTGGTGTTTGCTACAGATTCTCTTGCAATGGTCACAGGGAAGTGTTCACTTGGAAAGAAGCAATTTTAGGTAAAGAAAGCTCCTCCAAGACCACAGTGGGTTTTTTGAATGGCCTGATGAGATTGTTACAGCAAACAGCTCTTCTAGAACTGCTTGATAAGATAATTAAGAGGAAAATCAAATTTTGTGCTTCAGGGTATAAATTGATCAAAAAATCTTTCCCATGAACAGCTGTCTAGTTAAGTATTCAAAATGCAAATGCATGTATGTGTGAGTGATTGTGATTTTCCCATCCTTGGGAACTGTGGGAGCAGCACTTATACCCCACCTCATGTCACCAGGGACAGGAGCAGCAGCCCTGATCTACCAGGGGCAGTGCCAGGTGAAGCAGAGCCAGGCTGTGCTGGTTTTGTAGAGGAGAAGGGATCCCCTCTGCCCTTGGCTCCTCCTGGTCACTGGGAGTGTGTGGTGACCCAGTGCAGGTGGTGTGGGTCTGCCTCTCTCTTGGCTTAGCTGGGGAGCTGGACAAAGTCAGAATCCGACCCCGTGAAAGGCAGCCAGCACTGTGGCTGCTCTGCTCTTCTCTTCAAATGGCCAATGTAAAAAGCATCATTCTGAACCCAAAACCTCAGACCTGCTGCAGTTGCAGAATCCCAACCCAGGATAAATCAGTGGTGCTTCCACGTGCTCAGATCCAGGGAGGGCTAAGCAAGGCTTTGCTCAGGAAGAGAAACCAAAGAACTCTCTGCCTCTGCAGGACAGTGTAAGTTGAACACCAGATCTGCTCTTCTACTGCCAGTGCCACTGAGCTGTGCTCCCAGCACTGCTGTGTGGAGCCAGGTGCTTCTCCTGCCCCAGCTCTCCAACACACCAGGGTTACCCAGGACACTGCATGAGTTCACACGACTGAGCGCAACTCTCCATTCCCAAAATGGAGATTAAACTAATTATGTTTTTCTGCTAGATGAAAAAATCTGACACAGAAACAAGCTGGAGCAAAAGGGGAATGTTTTATAATAACTCTTCCAAGGCCAACAATACTTTAGGAAAGCTTCCCCTGGACTAGTTTTTGGTTGGTTGGTTGGTTTTTGGGGTTTTTTGGGGGGTTTATTGGGTTTTTTTAATGGCAGTGTATTTTTTACAATTCTTCACAGAAAAATGCATCCAGGTTAAACAGTTAGCTGGGTTAGTGACTCCAGAATTACCTGTGTGTCATTGGAGGAGCTTGGTCCATATAAAAGATTAGTGCAGAAGGTTGATAGTGAATGGGATGGGAAACCTCATTAAAAAGCCAGCTCCTCTCCCCAAAGTGCCCCATGGGTGGCAGTCAGTACTGCAGCAATGTGTGCTTGGTAATCCCTTCCCAATCTCTTCAGTAGCTATCAACTCCTTGTCTTTCATGAGTTTTTCCTGTCTGATTCCTATGGGTTATCTGTGCATTTTTAAAGTACACCAAAAATAAAAAAAAAGATGGCAGAATAAGACAAATGAATTCCCTGCAATTAGAAGGGTGTGCTGACATGCTGACCCAGGAAGGAATGCCAGTATTGATATGCTCCTCACAGATATGTGAGCAAATCTGGCCTTACAGATGCAGCTGCACAAGAGCTAACAGATTTTGTACACCTCCAAACACATTTACGTGTGCACCAAGATGACAATCTTTGTAAATCTGAGATAAATGCTCATTGTTGCTCCCAGGCAGAAAGGCAGGTACCCACCTCTGTCCCACCTGTGCACAGACGTGTACCCAGATGCCAGGTGTAATTTTAGCCCAGCAGCACATGCAGACACATCTGTTGGTGGGCACTGGGCAAAACTGGTATCAGTGAACTGACCTCCATGCCCGAGCAAGTGAATTGAAACCCAGAAGCAGCAAGGCTGGGGCTTTTAATAAAGTGAATGACAAATGAAAAAAGAGAGATTGAAAGTGCCTGGTGCTGTGATACATAATTGATGAGACTCCAAGCAGGGCTTCAGTGGCTAATAAATTATTAAAAACTGACTCATTAGGGAAAGATTTCATTATAGGATAATTTAATTAAACAACAGGCAAAAAGAGGAAAGAGCTTTAAGGGACTGCATCCTTCTGGTTTTTCCACTGTGACACTGATGATTTAAAGAGAGAGGAGCCAAGAAATGATCCTGAAGATGGGAAAGTTGTTTACTGTGTAGGAAAGGACTGATCCTTGGCTTCTTCAATGCTCACATTTTCATTTCCCTGTTGTATGGTAGATGTGGGCTGTTGTTATTCTGCTCTAAATAAATTTTGCAGGCCCTTTCCCCGGTGTAAAAGCCCACATGGCAGGGCAGGTGAGAAGTGATGCCCCAGTGATGCTGTCCTGTGGTGACAGACAGGAGATGAGCAGCTGTGGTTCCTGCAGAGTACAGGGCTGGGGCTGGGGCTGTGGCTGAGGCTGGGCCAGGGCTGGGATGACCCTGGTCCATCACTCACACTGCTTCAGGGGACAGGACAGCATGGGAGGGTGTCCAACCTCAATTTTCAATCTCTGCAAGGCCAGAGGTCCTGAATGGAGCCAGATCTCCAGAGGGCTGAGGGCCAGGAGCCTCTGCCTTTGAGTGACCTCTGCATTTGCCCAGGGCACCAACCCTTTTTCCTTCAGATGAAATAAAGCTCTTTAGTCTCACCATCCAAGTACATGTAGAAGGCAGAGCACAAGACCAGGATTTCTCCTGATACAGCTCACAGGTGCATGGTGTCACCAGCCTGGAGATCAAGAGAGGAGGGAAGAGCCAGGCCAGCACTCCTCAGCAGCTTGGGAGAGTTTGGATACAAGGGGATCTCTTCTTGTTCTCAGCTGAAGTCAATGAAGATGCATGCCAATCCCTGAAGGGAGCCTGAAGGGACACCAAGTCCCCTGGTGAGGATTTGGCAGCAGTGAGAGGGTTCTTCAGGGTAGGGCTGGGGTGTGCAGCCACAGCTCCTTTGGGTTCCCACTGGGTTGGGGGAGAGCTCCCCAAATCACCCCACAGGCACTGCAGGGAGCAGGGCAGGGAGAAGAGACTGAGTCCTTGACACCACCCCATGGCTGAAGAGGAGATGCATTTTCATTTCACATTTTCATCAGCAGGACAGAAATTTGTACAAAGAGTGACTTCTTCCTTCCTTCTCTAGGGTTTTCTTTCCCCAGATGAGTTTATTTTCCATCAGAGTAAGGACAGCTGGGAGGAAGGAGACAGGGTGGTCAGGTCAGAGGGAGCCACAGGGCAGCAATGGCAGTGAGCTGAGAACCCAGAGGGATTTCTTTCCTTCTGCATGTCTCCTGGGGAGGGTTCGTGAACCTCACTGAGTTCCCTCCTCCTTTTTTACTTAAACAATATTCAAAACAAACAGATGGACAGACTTTTTGGGTCATTTGGCTGGTTTGCTCAGGGCTGTGAGTGGGATGGGTGCCCAGCTGCTGTTTCTGCACAAGGAGGTTTTCAAGATGGAACAGACAAGGTCAGGTGCATCCAAACTGATAAATGAAACAAGAAGAACTTGCAGGATGACAAGCATAGCAGAAGCAGAAAATCTTCATTTCCAAGCAGTTACATTCAGTATCTGTTTTACTTCAGAAAGATGCATGCAGCTGTCTAACATTTGCTCAATTTTAGGCCCCATCTCAATTCCTTCAGGCTTTCCTACACCCAGAGTGTATCTGCAAAGCAGCACAATTAAGACTAAATTTTCACCAAAACTATGAGGCTACTGCAAAATCAGTAACACCTCATTTAATTTTTGCACTATGCAAAGGTAAAGCACACATGAAAACTGCTTTTGTTTGAAAGAATCTGTTCATCTCCTCTCAGGGAAAGCAAGGAGAGGGAGGGAACAAGAACTACAGATGTGATGAAGGCACACGGGGGTGTTTTAATGAAAGCACAGCCAGTAGTTTGGAGAAAATGGGGATTCCTCCCTGCCTCTCAGCACTGTGACCTCTCTTGGAGGGAAAGGCTGGTTCTGGGCTCCCCCAGAAATAAATGGGAGGGAGGCCAGGGAGGGGGCAGGAAGATGCTCAGGAGGTTGAAGGAAGCAGCTGGGTAGAAGCCACCAAAAGCTAAGGGGGAATCTTAATTGCTTCTAATTGCTAGGCTCTTCATAGGGATTGTACCAGGTAATTGAATCCCTCCAAGGATATTTCTGGTTATCAAACTGTAATAAAAAGCTCAGCCAGACATCATTCTCAAGTGTATAGAGTAAGTAGGAAAAGATCTCTTTTTTCATGAGAAGAGGGTACTTCATAAATATAAAATTGTACTTAACTGCAGTCATTTGCCAGCAGACTACCCACAGCTCCTCCCTATATGTGCTGATCTTTTGTGCTTTTTGTTTACTAGTTACAACAGAAAAATAGGAAATGGCTGGGATTTTATGCTGGAATGCAACCCCATAGCAAGTGTGGTCAGAAATTTGGGAAGTCCCCCAGAAACATCAACTTTTAAATTACTATTCAGAAAATAGAGAGACAGGAAGGAAAAAAGACTGTCAGACAAAGAAGGAATATGACATTTGCCTCTTGATAATCACCTATAAATGCCTGAGAGAAAGGAAACCAGTCCAAAAAGTACTTATTTACACTGTGAGAAGAGATTATTCTGTCTGAGACTGACTGACAGCTTTGGTTTAGAGTCTCACTGGCATAAAGATGTGAATATGTATGAAAGACAACGACTTAAAAAAGTCTTGTTTCTGCAGAGAAGGACAAAATTGGGCTAGTTCATAAAAAAAATTGCAAAATATGATAGAAAATATGAGTTCCTGGCTGGCTGTCTTTTCAGCTTAGCTCAGAAGCTGCTCCTCTGCTAAGATGAGAGGCTCCAGAAGACTTGTGGCAGCCAGAAAGTTAGTCAGATTTAATTGCTGACTGGGCAATATTCTGCAATTGTACCTGATCCTGTCTCGCTGGTCAAAATTAAGGGACATGCTCTCGTCAGTCTCTTTAAGTGGTGACCTGGGAAATGGAGCTGGGATGCTTAAATACAACAGATCATCAAGTGAAAAACAATTAATCAAAAAGAGGGTGGAACAGCTAAAGCAGATCCCAAAATGAACAACAATTAACATATTCTAAGTTATACTCTTGGACTGTCCTGCAGGAGCCAGGTGCAAGCTCGTTCCTTCCATTAGCTGAGGGTGTAATTCATCTGTGAAGTTGCAGGTTGGTACTGGGTGATTGATACAGGACCTCAGTCTCTGAAGAACTCAGCCTCTAATGTTATATTTTCTTCTTAAGTTCTCCCTAAATGAATTCTAAACTTCCTTTCTGCAGATATTCTTTTCCAGATCTAAGTGTGTGAAGTCGAGAAGCCTCTTCCCCTTCACTTATAAAAACTCTGAGCGTTTCTTGCTGCTGCGATAAGGCTGCAGAAAAATGCTGTGGTCACATCTTCCTTCCTCTGGCTGACAGTGAGTATCAATTATTGCACTTCAGAAAGCCTGACACATGCTCACATTCCCATTAATGTCAGAAGGATTACTGTTCTAATTAACCTCACTCACAAGGACAATTTTGGAAAGCAGTCAATGAAGCTAAAGAAAACAGTCTTAATAATGCAAATTAATACTTTTTCCTTACTGCCCAAATGCAGTGCTTCTGTTCTAAGAATTCAACAGAAGCTGGGCAAAAGTGAAATCTCTCAGTTTTATGCTGTGTCTTGAACTGTGAGTTTTGAGTTGCTAACAATTTAGAAGTTTGGCTTGCCTTGCACAGATGCTCAGGAGATGATGCTCTCTTTGGTCTGCAGAGGGAGCAGATAATTTTCTAAGGAAAAGTGTTTCTTTGGAGAGTTTAAAGAAAAGCTGAACTCACAAGTGGATTGCCTGTCTGTTGATGGATCAGGCTTTTCCTCTGGAATGACAAAGAAGAAAAGAGGTATGAAATGGTTATGGGGGAAATGGTTATAGGGGGAAAGAAATGAGTAGAAATACCTCCCTTGTGTTACTCAGGTTTTGCACACATTCACTTGTGGCTGTGCATGCACAAGATCAAGATTTTCCCCTCATTTATCCTGGAGTAAGCCTGGAGTGACTCTATCAGTGTTCACAGGCTCCTTCTTGCCTCCAAACCATCCTGTCCTTGCTTTTTGAACCTTCTCCTCAGCTGAGGCTATCCTTGCCTGGCTTTGCACTACTACTCACTGGGCCTTCAGCTGCCCTGGCACTCCCTCCTAGGGCTCAGCATTGTTGGCATCACAGCTTGCAGACCACATTTTTCCTGGCTATGCTGCTGGTAGGGGATTACTGCAGCAAAGCTGGACTTGGCAAAGCCTCCAGAGCAGGGCTGGCAGGAGCACTGTGGTCCTGGCAAGGGAGGTGTCACAGCTTCCAGGTCCACTGTCCCCTCTTACTTGTCACTGAACTGGGACTTGCATAAGGAAGGTTGTTTAGTAACCCCATTTCCTGAATAAATTTGTTTCAGGTAAAAATGTCCTTCTCTACTTTCATATATTGAAATATTAGGATAGTTCTCAATTCTTAATGGGAATTTAATATTAAAGGGATTTTTGTAATGGAACAGATCATTGAAGGGTTATCTGGCACTCCCACAGTTTCATTTGGTCATTTTTAGAAACCATGTGACTTCTGCCTTGGTTTATCTGAATATAAATGTAGAAGTGTGCACATGTGCTGTGAAAATTAGTGGTAGTCTAAAACTTGCCAGGGAATAAAAAGATATTACTTTGCACCCATGGTATCCTTGCATCCAAGATCTTGGACGTCTTTGCAGGTGTTACCTGGTGCCAGTGTCTGGAAGTCAGCAAACAGGACTTATTCAAATGGTGTGAGAGTGGGACAGACAGACAGACATCCTGTTTGGCAGTGCCATCACCTGAACTGATGTCAGTTACTGGGAGCACGTTTTTAGGATTAGCATAGCCCTGGGGAGGGAAGGGTGGTGGGCTGCTGCCACATTCCCCAGAGCTCTGCCCATCTCAGAGCTCTTCCAACTGCAGTGAGGAATGACTACAGCAAGATGTGGAGGAGATTGATGTTGATGCTCCTCCCCAGAGCCGCTGAGGTTCAATAAACAGCTTCCAGGCCTTCAGAAACTTTTTGGGTAGCTGTGGCAACAGAGTAGTCTCATTCTTCTTTGTTATCATAATGATTGTTTTGAAAGATTTGACTTGCTGTTTTTCAAAGAGATTTTCTACCTGATATGCAGAAAACCACCCCGAGGGGGAGGAAGAACCCTCTCCAGTGAAAGACTTCCAGTCACAGCCCAGAGTAGAGACAAGTCCCCCTTTTATTTTGCCTGTTACCTGCTTTGGAGGCTGATGACTCGAAAGGACTTAAAACCTCTCAGTCTCGCAGTTTCAGAGGTGAAACATTGGGCTTGTTCTCTTGCTGTGACCTCCAGGAAGTTTGGCACATTCCTCATGTGAGATTGACCCCAAGTTCCTTTTTCTGATGTTTTTGGATTAAGCCAGGCTTGGCATTCACGTGGGCTGTGATAGAGTCAGCATTCCCTAGCTGTGATGGTTTGTCATGGGTCAGCACAAGTGAAAGCCTGTTCAGCAGAAGGTCGTGGAACTGCAGCAGGACTTCCTGCAGATTAGTGCTGAAATGTGTAAAAGCAAGAGGAGGGAGCATGGCTGAGCAGGCTGGAACCCTCTGGGTTCCACAGATTAGCCCTGGTGTGCTGTGATACTCAAACACACCCAGAAATGTGCTAAAAGCTGGTTTATGAGCAAAACATCTCTGGGGTGTTCCAGGCTGCCTCACAGACTGATCAGCTCCCTGTTGTGCCACGCTGGACTGGGCAGGGTGTGTTCCTGTGACACAGACTGATGTTTCCAGAGGTGTTGAGGCCAGTTAGACACATCTCCCTTTACTCGTCACAGCTCTCAAAATGCCAACAGTGGCTTCACTGGTTGCTGAAACCTGACAGAGTTGGGAGCCTGGGAATAAATGCAGGCTGGAGTACAGCAGGAGGCACTGCTGGCTCATCCAGGGAGGATCTGAGATCTCATCCCTTCATGGATGAACCAGGTATAAGGGCTGTGAGATCCCAAGGAGTACCAGAGTCAGATCATAATTTCAGATCCATGGCTCCCAGAGCTTCCTTGGAGAGTGATTGATTCTGCTTTGCTATGAAATGTCTAACACAGCACTGATAACTTCAGTGTCCTGCACTCCAGCTGTCATTAACCAGGCTTTCCAGTTGTATCCTTTTTTCCCCTTTTTGCAGTGGATTAAGAAGGCTGCAAGAGTGTTCTGGGTTTAATTTATTTCCAGTCCATCGATATTCCTAAAATAGGAAACAGAAAAATAATTGCAGGAACAGGTTTTTATAACATGATCGATAGACTTGGGAGTAGATTATTTTTTTTTAATTTAGCATATTTGGATTTTTTTACATCTTATTTCAGCAGTGAGGAGTGCTGGATCATTAATAAAGTAATTCTCCATTCATCACTGCAGTTGCTGCTGGTTTGAAAATGCAAAATTCAAAATTTGGAATTTTGAGTAAAAGTTTAATTTACAATATAGTTTCCCCCCTTCAGTGTTGCTGCTTCTTCCTGACCCCTTCCATCACCTCCCTTCCCTAAGCACTCCCAAAGGAGATTCACTGGTGTTGGTGACCACTGGGCTGTGTAGATCTGCTCTGGTCAGTGCTGGATTGCAGGGGTGCAGCACCCCAGGAGCCTGTTTATTACAGTGTTTATAAACACTGAGTCCCTGGCCCAGGCAGAGCAGCCTCATCTCATCCCTGAGCAAAACCAGCAGCCCTGAGCAGAGACAGGACTGGGAAGGTGACAACTGAGTTGCCTTTCTTACAGACCTGCTGAGGCTGCGGGCAGGCCCCACAGTGAGGGAGGCAGGGGTTCAGCCATGGATGGATGCAAGGATTGCTGCATTTAAATGCAGGATTGGTGCATTTAAATGCAGCATGAAGAGGAACCTTGAGCATGGCTGTGACCCAAGTTAGAGCTGGCTCTCCCTGGCATCCGTGCCCTTCCAGGAGCCCTTCCTCTGCAGGCTTCACAGGCACATCAGCAGTAGTTTTCTTGCCAAGGCTCACTCTGTCTTAGCCATTGCAAAGTGCCTTTTGTGAGTTTCTTCAGAGTTTTGATTTTTTAAATAAGCTTCCAGTATAGTCCATATTTCATATGAAAAAACAGGAAAAGAAGGAGTGTGAGTAGTGAAGTGGAGTGAGAAGAAAGATTTAAAACACCAGAGAATTTTCAGTCACTTTTAACTGTCTTAAGAGGCATTATAAATAACTATAACAAGCCCAGTTTTTCACCCTTCATTAGTTATTCCAATCCAGCTGTATTTATTGATGGTGATTCTCCAGCTGAGCAAAACTCCATCATTTGTAGTGCTTAAAAAAGTCGGTGAAAGACTAAATGCAGAGCTGAGGTTGGTAGATAGACCATAGCCAAGAAATCTGAAATTCTAGCTCCAAATAATATTTTCCAACCCCCTTCATAGTCAGAGACTTGCTGGGTCCCCACATAACTTCTTAAATTATTGTATGTAACTCCTGAAATCAAAGATAGACATGACTTTGTCTTTAAGGAGGGGGTCAGATTTAAAATTAAGGCATCTGGGAGCCAAGGGAAATTTTCTAGGTGCTAAAATTGGCTTTGGAGCTGCCATTTCCCAGCACAGTAGAATAGTTGACCCCCATCTAAGAGGTCCCAGCAAGCATGAGTTGAAGGTGTTAATGTAAAACCCCAAATCCACAGACTTCTTGATTTATGGAGCTGCCTTTGCTTTCTAGGAATGAAGAGCAAGGTTCGTCAGAGATGAGGATGGAAAAAAAGTTTTCCTTTTTTTTCTGTCACAAGGCTTAGGTATGCCAATTGTTCCTGCCAGGGATAGGTCAGGACACCCCAGACAAGCTGTGCTTTGTGGTGCTTTGCAGAGCCTCTCCGGGCTGTGGCCCCATCAGGCTTGAAGTGGCTCTGCCAGGCAGAGAGCAAGAGGAGGTACTAATGAGACTGTGAATATGCATTTATGTTAATAGAGGCACATGGGCCTCTATGGAGCAAAAATAAATGGAGAAAAAAATCCTGTCTTTACTGACCTCCAGGACTAAACTGCTTCTGTTCTCAACCTCCTCCTTTGCTGCAGAGTTCCAGGAGATCCGTTTCCAGCTATGGCAGGGCAGGTGGACCTGCAGCTGTTGGGGTTTCCAGCTTGTGAAAAACCTCAGATGCGAAAGAGAGGGTCAGTGCAGGTGTAAGGAGGGATGGTGCATGTCACAGCTCCCCTCCTCTCTCCCCTCATTAGCATCACTCATGCTGAGTGCTCAATGTTACAGGGTGGGAAGGATTTGTACCAATGCTGGTCTCTCCCCATCATTCCTATTAAAACCCTTATATTCCCTGTCCCTGAAGGTCTCTATCTGATAAAAGGCTCTGCTGATCCTGAAATAAAACAGAGAAGTTGGAAAACTCGTGTAGCAAAGCCTGCACTGAGTCATGGCAGAACAGATAAACAGGATATTTAAGAACATCTGCTGGTGCACAGGTGAGTCCCTCTGCACCCCCCTGAGTGGCACCAGGATGCTCTGGAGCTGCTGTAGCTGTCAAAACTCCAAACTCTCACCTCAGCAACAATGGAAAAAAAGCAACAGAAAGTGTTTCCCTCCAATGGATCCTCCTCTGCCCTTGGTATCCAGAAGCTGCAGTGGGTGACCGCAGTGTGAAGGTAAACCTTGCCTTGACACGGAGAGTGATGAATAGTTTCTATTCTGAAATCCAATCTCTGAAATTGATTGCACCATCACAGTAAATCCATTACTGGAGCAACCCATTTTACCAATACCACATTTCAATAATTTATTTTAGAATAAAAGGCTTTTTAAAGTATCAGATGAAATTAAGACCAGTTCTTTGATATCTGTAAATACTGGAAGCACTGCTTCAGATGGAAGTGTCATAGATACTTCCTGAAAACAAAATTATATTTCATAAAGATAACAGGCTAGATGGAGGGAGGGCTATGGGGAAGGAGAGAAATCTCATTTAATGTGTGCATCTCTCTTTTTGGGGATGGCCAATTCTGTAATATTTATGTAGGCAGACTTGCTCAATGGCTTGTATATTTAGAAATTTTTCAGGATAGTAGTTAATAAATAAAGACCAGTAATTCTGTGACTCAGGTCTCTGCACTGATGCTAAGGCCAGCATGCTTTTATTCAGAGCTAATGATGTAGCAGATGCAAACAGAGCAGATCAGGCCATCAGCACATCCAGCCTTGCACCCTGTCTCCACCAAGGGCTGGCAAGGGGTAAGAAATGCAAGAAACCAGAGCAATCTCAGTGTCCCATCACAGCACCTGGCCAGCTTGGAGCTCACTGAGCTGCTTGGCACCCCTTGGTGGACTTTATTGCTTTTACAAAATAAATCCAGGGAATGCTCCAAATGGGCTCCTGCCTTTGATAAGACTCTCCTTTTTAAACAATTTATCTCTGATTACAATATTACACACATTAACACATTACGTGCTGTGTTATATCCATGGCTTTTCCCAGCACTATGGCCAGACTCTGTGTCACATCCTCTCTCCAGGCAAAGCTACCCCAGCCTGTTCTGAAGCACCCAGGGCTGGTTTTAAGGCACTTGGAGGTTTCCATGTTCACTCTGCTGTGCTCTGCAGCTATCAGAGCACTGAGTAATGGGATCTGTGTTTAGGAAGCTGAAAAAAGGGAAAATGCAAAGCAGGGCTATATCCCCATATTTAATACACATGTAACATTTTATCCTCCAACTTCTGCCTGTTTACAATACAAATAAAATGAGCTGCCCTTGGTGTGACATTCCTTGCATTTTTACATCAGCTTAACCCTGGAAAAGCTTAATCCTGGTTTAATGGTCTTTTAATAGGA
Organism: Motacilla alba alba; assembly: GCF_015832195.1. Classification (NCBI taxonomy): domain Eukaryota; kingdom Metazoa; phylum Chordata; class Aves; order Passeriformes; family Motacillidae; genus Motacilla; species Motacilla alba. The sequence goes on along the minus strand of NC_052035.1, from coordinate 6,868,797 downwards.
GTGGTCAGTAGTTTTGTAAATGTTTAAGTGACAGGTTGACAGACATTGAGTTAACACTTTAATCCTGGCTGCGGGCCAAATGGCTACCAAGCTGGTTTTTCTTTAAACCTGAGAGTGGAGCATTTATTTCCAACTCAGCCTCAGGTTAGAGGTGGTGGCTCTGAGTGTTTACAGGAGGAAAATGGGTGTTGCACTGTGTTATCAAGAGGTACCTTTGGGCAGTGTGAAGCATTTCTATCCCAAACCTTTGACAGACAATTTCCTTTTCCTCTGCAGAATGCAGTAACATTATTACAGGTGTGTCTGAATGCTCAGTAGAAAGATTGTCTTTCTTTTAAATGCCAAAGAGTTTCTCTGTAAGTGACTCTAATATAGAAACACTTTAGAAACACTATAGAACCATTTAGGTTGGAAAAGACCCTTAATATTGAGTCCAACTGTAAATGTAACACTGCCAAGTCCACCACTAAACCATGTCCCTAAGTGCCATGTCTGCATTATCAAGAATTCAAGATGCAAAGTATTAGAGGGAGATTTCCCAGAATAAGTAGGCACTTATAAATGCTGCAGTTAACAGTGTCTGTGCACTGGGCATCTTGGAAGAATTTCTCACAAAATCAAGCATGAATTTACAACTGAGCTTTTGAGGCAAATCTGGACTGAAGAGCTGATGCCCTCATAGTCCAGATGGGTTCACCTCCCCAGATCACACTGCCCCCTGAGCCAGTTCCTTCCCCAGCTCTGGGAGTGCACACCTGGTGCCTGTCCACAAGCATCCCATGGCTGTGCCCATGCGGGAGGAGCACAGAACTGCTCAAGGGTTTAAGGACCAAAGTGAAAGAAGAGTTAAGGAAAGAGACTGGTGCCTCTGTCTTTGAACTCAGTGCAGTCCTGGGAGCAGTGAGTTGATGAGCTTGGGCTCTGCAGACACCACTGTGTCCAGACCCCATAGGAGTGTGGGGTGGCCCTGCAGTGATGTGGTTCCCAAAAGAAGAGACAACTTTGGTGGGGTTGGCACTGCTGAGGAAGGGCCTGAAAGCAGCCAGGACAAGTCATGGGCACAGCTCTCTGTGCCCTTCCCTCCCACACCCTGCTTCTCCTGCAACATCCTCTGAGCCTCAGATACGGCATAATTTGATTTAATACATTATTCATGTCAGCAGTTCTCTGAAAAGTACAGAAATAATTTCTTATATGCTCCAGACCATATTTGGCTTAGGTCAATCTGTTAAACAGTAAGTTTTAATTTTATGGGAACAGTCTTTCCTCCTTTACAGAGGAGGGATTTAACAGATTCATTAGTTGCTACCAGCTTACATGGGAACCAGTGAGTTAGTAAGGACAGCTGGAACATGTTTTAGCTAGTAAAAGAAACTTTCTCTTTTTTAAATTAATGCACCATATTTTTAGCTGTACTTTATTTCCCCCTTCATTTTGGAATTTATTGTGCTAAGTTTTCTGTTACATGTTCAGAGTGTGTGTTTGTAGATTTGAATGCATGTCTGTGTATAAAGTATATTCAGTTTGGAATGACTTATTCACAGAGGGATAGATTAGGAAAAAGTCTCTCCCAGTGATTGACAGTTGCACTCAGACCATGGGGATTATGGGGGATCAATGAGGATTATCTCATTTACTTTCATTAACCCTTGAGTTTACTTTGCCAGTTCTCTTCCAAATGCCACTCAACTGAATGTTAACAGTTTCTTTTAACAGACAACTTTGCTGCCAAAATCAAAGGCTGGTTTTTAAAGATGTGCTTTAGTGTTCTAAAGTGGTTAATGATCAACAGAGATATTTAATGTTGAATGTCAAAAAGCTCTGCAACAGTATAAAAAACCCATTTCAGAATTTTTATCTACTTGGCTCAACAGAAACAGAAATTTAACTTCCATAGGCATTTCCTTCCTAATGTCCCACAATTTCTTTGTAGGACCTTTGTAGAACACAGCTGAACAGAAAATTCAGTTTCCTCTCCCTAACAGTTCAATATTCATCTACTTAAATTTCATACTTTCATGCATTGCATTAAAAAATTCCTGCTGATATTGAGGCTACAGATCTAACTCCTGCTGGTGAGAAGTACCAGCCTGAGCCAAATAATAGACCAGGTAGATGATGTGTTCCTTGCACCCAACTTTTGTACCAGCAAGGAGAGGGGTGTTATTTCTGTTCATACAAACTCAGCAGCCAGAGAGAGCACCCGGAGGAATCCTCTCTTGTGTCAGCATTGCCAAAGTCAGGCCAGCTTCTGGCAGATTTAAAAGCACAAAAGGAGAATTTTGGTGAAGGACCCAGCTTTGCACTCCCTGTTGGCAGGAACCAGACCTTCCCTCAGGCTCAAAGGAGGAAGATTTACCAAAGTTTTTCTGAATCTCAATAGATGGGGTATGATTAACCTCCTGCTTCTTTTCCATCCATTCTCTCCCAAGGCTGTGAACAAAATAAAGATGATACCTGAAATATGAAACCTTTAGCAACTTGGAAGAAATTAATTTCATCGCTGACCATGGTGCAGCACAGTTGCTCATGTGCCTGCATATTACATGTGTAACGCTAATAGCAAAACATGGAGAGAAAGCCACTTAATCCCACTTCTGCTCCCATGTGACTCTTATAGGGAAACATCCAGTCTTGGAATATGTGGAACTAAATGCAGAATGGATATGTATACCCACAGAGGCTGAGCTCAGCCCAGAATCCCCTGGATTAAGGGCTGGATGTAATTTTCATTGTTCATGCTTTGCACAAGTGTCTACTGTATTTCAAATCCTGTGTTTTTCCCTTGCAGATCATGAGTGAAAGGTATGGCTGGATGTGTCCAAACAGATGCTGCATTGCACAGTACTGTGCAGAAAAAATGGTTTTGACACTTGAGAAACAGGTTATAGACTGGTTTTTTGGGTATTTTTACAAGCACTAAAAAAAAAAAAAAAAAAAAAATCAGTTATATGTAAGCAAGCAGAAGCTCTACATCAGCTTTTGGTGTGCAAATTTATGTAGCTCTAAAATGCTCCTACAAAGTATGAAAAATATGTCAACGACACTAAGGGAAATGTTTATTAAAATTCATGTAAGCCATTTGCTAAGAAGTTTTAATTAAAGATAAATTCTTTTTACAGATTAACCTAAAATAATAAGGAGTATCAATAGTAGTTTTAAAGCAGAAACTCATGAAGTAACTTTCTAAGAAAGTCTTTCACAGAACTCCTCCTATGTGCTCAGGATATGACTAGAACCCCAAGAATGAACTATGAATAGCATTTCTTAATGTCATGGAAGTCTCAGAAGCCAGTGGGATATCTTTGCTTGAAGATAAACGACATAAGTGAGTGTGTGCAGAGTCATGGCACTGGGAAGTATTCTGGTAAAACAGAGAAGATACCTGCAGGCACACATTGCTTTGTAGTATTACACAGAATAGATAATATGATCCTGTCAAATATCCCTAAAAAAGCCCATTGGAAAATCCTGGTGAGCCACTTTGTACATCCCTGGCCAATGCAGGCAAACATGGAATTTTCAGCCTGCAGGAATTGGGGTGCACCAGGCTCATCTCATTTTTTAAAAAATTTCTCTTTCCAAACTCATCTTTCTGATTCTATGTGTTTTAATTACAATTGCAAGTAATTGCTTTCTTTGGGATTTTGTTTGTTTGATTTTAGTTTGGTTTTGGTTGAGGGTTGTTTTTTTTTTAAGTTGGTTTTTTGGTGCTTCAGACATTTCCAGATAGAATTTGCAACTACCTTTATCTAAGAATTTAGCTGCAATCTGCTGGGGCACGTCCTCTGGTTAAACAAATAAACCCAGAAAAGCTTGGGAATGAAGGAACATCCGAGCTGCTGTCAAAGGCAGCTTCATGCTCTTGAGAAAACTTTTGTGAGGTGCCTTAGGGACCCTAAAATTGGACAGTGCCCTGCCACTGGGCAGGTATCAGCAGGTACCTGTGACTCCTCTGCAGTTTGGAAATTAGGAACCACGACAAAACAAAACCATTTTCTGTTTTAGCAACTCATCTCAAGTGCAAGAAGTAGAGATTTCCTCCAGGTTACACAGTTACTGACTCTCCAGTCAACCAATTAGTGCCAGACAAGGCTGTGACATCTGGAGTTGGTTAGTGGAGCATTAGCTGTTCATTGGGATGTTTTGACTGGGCTCTTCAATGGGATTTATTGTACTTTATAGTTGTTTATTTTCCAATCAGAGTCAGCCTTTAAGTCAAGATTGCTGCTTCAGCCCCTTCTGAGCAAAAAGAAACACAAAGAAAGACTCTCCTCTGACTCTTCAGTAGAGAGGGTTTTCAGCAATTAAACATGGGCTTAAAACACATCAAGGCAGACAAAGTCAACAGAGAGTGCTCACTGCACGTTGGTGGTGGCAAGAGGGTGAGGCAAACAACAGTAGGGCAGGGATGGAGATACACCTGGTGCTCCTTCTTGCTTTAAAAATAAAGATTATTCATCTGATGCTGGGGGAAAAAAGCAAGAATGGGATTTCCTGCATTTTAACCTGGAGTAGCAGAAGGCAGAGGGGCAGATGCTCACTGCCACACTCACACCTGGCTGACCTCCAGACCCTGCACTGAGATTGAAGACAAGGACCTACAAACCACTGCTGTCTCACCTGCTGAGGTGGCTTCCAAGGACGTGTGCCTTGCTAGTGAGGGGATGTTTATACAGTGGGATTATCTTTGAGATTGGAAAGAATTCTGAAAGGATGTTGTGCCTGCCAAGGCCAGTGACCATCCCACACCTGGAAACTGCACTACGAACACAGCCTGCATTCACTTGACCTGAAGGAAAAAAGTCTCCCTCTACCCAGTCCCCATTGAGGTGTTCGCAATAACACACACAAAGCCACTGTGCAGAAATGTACCTGGCTGTGGGAATACTTCTCCAATATGTGTGTAGAGAGCAGCCAGATTATTCCTCCTGTGCTGAAACCTGAGTTTCACTGACAGTTTTAGGTGCTCAACTTCAGAGAAGTTTGGGGAAAAAACATCATACGTAAGTTCTGAGCCTCATTAAGAGGTGGGAAGAGATTAAAGTCTGCAGCTCCTGGTTTTGGGAGACAACTTCCATGTGAAGCCCTGCCTCCTCCTCCTCCTTCCTTACTCCCTGCACATCCACCCAAGGCTGTTGGTGGCATTTGGCTGAGGTGACTGCTCAGGGGAGTCACCTGCTCTCCTGGGGATGCCAGTGGCAGGCACAGGGCCACCCACCTGGAAAGCTGGAGGTTTTCCCAACATGGAAATCAGCTTCTCCAGCACACACCTGCTATTCCTCAAAATCCCAGCCATACCTCATTGCCTGGCCATAAAAGAGCCCAGTGCAGCTGGGGAGGCTCTCAGGGCATCCTGCAGCCTGCACAAACACCCGGAGCTCGGGAAGGTGTCAGCGTGTCCCTCCTCGCTGATGGATCGAGCAGCAGCTCCCACCCTCTCTCCCTCTCTGCCTCAGACCTCCACGGCTGCTTCCCCTCTTCAGGCAAACCCCAGGAGCTGCGTCAGTCCCGCTCAGCACTGCTTGGCAGAGCTTCAGCTCCAGTCATTAAACCTCCAGCCAAAAAACCTGCCGCAGCAGACTCACCACTGCTACCTCTTTTATTACCCAGCTCTACACAATCTCTATTTTTTCTTTTATTACCTGGACTGAAGTCCAGCAGAAGTGTATATTCCTACCCTGGCCACACTTCAGTCCCTAATCCTCTCTGAAAGAAAATGAGGACTGCTTTTTCTCCCCCCTTTCTTTTTCTCTACCAGTGTTTCCTTTGGGTCTTCATTGAGCTGCTTCAGTGATGTTCAGTCAAGACCAAATATTTTGTATTTAACATAATTTCTCCTTCATTTTTTCCTATTTATCCTAAGCAGAAGTGTAATCCACTGAGGAAAATGTCCTCAAACTACAGTAGCAGCAGTCTAACTGGCCTTTTTAAAAGTCTGCTCTGAAATGAAAATGACTTCAAGCTCACAAATGGAAAAACCTGACTCCATTTGAAAGCAGGTATTAAGACTTGACACATTACCAAGTATGTAAAAAAAAAAAAAGCCAGAGGAGAGGACTGAGAGTCCTGCAGACATCGCACTGGCATTTGAAATTGGGTAATAGATAGGACGTTTGTTTTTCACTCGCCACTTCACTGGTAATTGTTGGTTTAATACCACAAATTTGATCGTGTGGAGCACACAGAATTTGACCTCTCCTCCCCTTACCTCCAACCACTTGCACATGCTGTTACAGAGGGTTGGCATTTGGAACTGGTGCTAAGAGAGACCACATGGAGTCTTTCAGATTATAGGCAAAGAGAGGTGATCTTAATTCATTCTGATGGGCTTGTGCTTTCTGTGTGTGTCTGCAATGTCATCAAGAGCTTCTGAGGGAAACTGCTAACCTTGCAGCCTGTCGCTTTTAATGGAGGGAATAACACGTAAAATCACCTAATTTGCTGTGAACGTGAAGTGGCAAATTAAAAATGCCTGTGTCATCACATTTGTCTGGAGGTATTTCCTGACCAAACAAAGGCCCAACTAATAAAGCACATTCCAGATTTTCACTAAATAATGTGGGTTGTTACATAATAAAGTCTCCGTGCTCCTGGCCCTGCTAGAATCCGTGGGGAAACCTCTTTAGCTCAACTGTTTGGAGAGGCAGAAAGTATCTGGGCTTATTAGACCTTCATGCATGGAAGGCGTGCATGTACAGTGCAAATTTTATAGATTTGTCTTGGCCAGACGTTTGCCATGGCTGTGTTGTGCTGTGGCTGCCGAGGGTTGGAAATCAGCACTGTGCATGCTACAAGGAAAACTTTTGTTCCTTGGATTTCTCCCCCCCACACACACCATCTATAAGCCGAAAGTCTTTATGTTTGAACAAAATATTTAAATGCTCTGTTATTCAGACAAATGAGAACTTGATCTTGGGTCTGAGCAGTGGAATTAATATCAATACACTGGAATATTTTTACTTACCTAATGTGTGTTCATTGGGATTATGCCAATCATCAGGTATGTTTGCACATATGAGGAAATTCTTTGCTTTCACCAGAGTGACTTGGAAATCTGCTGGTGAGGCTACCAGAGGCTTTAACTGAGCCTCTGCTGGGCTGGGGAGCTAATTTGGGCAGACCCAGATTGTTCTCCATTGCAAAAGTGTGGGATTTCTTTTATCATGTCTTACACACTACTAATAGTCAGATTAAACCCCACAAAGGTTATTGTTCTCATTGTATCATTCATTTCCATATTTTTTCATCATAAAAGGTTCAGATTTTATAATTCACAGGAAACCATCCCAGTTTTCTCCCTGCTGTATACCTAGGGTGAGACGACCTTTGAAGGCTGAAAGGAACAATTGCAAAGGCATGTGAGCAAGGTAGGATTCTTCTTCAAAACTGACCTGAATCCATGGTGGAAAAAATTACTATTGAAAATAACAGGCAGGCTCCAAAAATACTGAGGTTCCTTATAAAAATGCTACCCCAGAATGGCTTTTGCTTTTTTGGTTATTTTTGCCTTTTAATTTCATTTCTGGAAATGATAAACGGTGCTGGAATTCTATTGATATCTCTATGGGAAAAAAGCATCAGAAAACACTAATGTGCCTGCATTTATTTTGGATGAAATATGGAACTGCAGACCTCAGGCATCTGAACCAGGAAGTAATACGAAGAATAAAAAGAGAAGCCAAACTGCCCCCAGGGCAGAAAGGTGCCTGGATTGTCACCTGGATCCTCCTGCTGAGGTTCTGCATGGTTTGGTGATGCTGCAAAAATCATGGGAGAAAATAATTTGGAGGAACTAGCATTTTAGTGCTTTGTGATGGGAACACATGGAAAGCCTGGATTTGGAAGGAGCTTTCCCACACAGAGGCTGAAGGTGAGACCTCCCTGCTTGGCCAAGGTACCAGCACTAACTTGGACAGCGATGGCTGCAGGAACAACTGCCTGAAGGTGGTGGATTAAAAGGAAAGTCAGGACATTGGGGAAAAATGTAAAGCAAAACAAGATGGTAAAATGGTAACAGGCACAAAAGCTCTTTCTAAAAGATGGGCTGCAGTATCTCTGTGTGTTAGGGGCTTGGGGCCGCAGAGAAGTTCATTTGAGGGCTCTCCACACAGTGTGGGAGCTATTGCTAATAGCAGCCTCACAGTTGCTGGAGTTTATCCACTGCCATCTGTCTTTATTTTGCCCATCTTACCCAGGGAGGTGCCACAAATCAACATGACGTGGTGCGTCATCCCAGCCCTCGCAGCCGGGTCAGGTGGTGTGTGTGGCTGGGCAAACTGCGCCGGGAGAGGCACAGGCCAGGAGCTGGGGCTTGCCAGGGAGCAGAGAGCTGCATTGTCTGCTCAGTATCAGCTCCACTTCTCTAAAGGTCACAGCAAATTGAGAATAGGAGCCCTAGTGAGTCACAATAGCTGCACATAATATCTGGCTGCTCTTTGCCTTTTCTGCCTTTTTCTGTGGTCTGGCGCTGGGCTCCGAGTTGTGAACTCCAGAGAGCTGCTGCAGGTGCGGTGCCAGTAACTCCAAGCTGCTAATGAGAGTCTTTCCCATCAGCTCAGCTGAACAGATTCTCTGTCAGAACAGTGATCTCTGATGGCCAAAAAAGTGTGGCATATATTTTTCTCTTTGAGAAATAACTTTTGTGTGTAACACTGCCAGCATTATCCCCTTAGCCAGCAATTCTCCCTCCATACCTGAATGTTACTGATGTTGCTGTTCTGTAACATTGCTTTTCTTAGGAAAACAAAATAAAAGTGTTTAACAAGAGAAAGAAAACCAGTGTAAGGAAGGTAGTATATGGTAACCAGGACAAGCAGATGTGACAGCAAAGAAAACAAATGTCTTCTTCCTATCTTCTCTGAATAGTTTGATGATGCTTGATGTCTGTTTTGCACATTTAAGGGAAATTATTTTTGGGAGTAGTCCCTTGCCATCCTTCTCTGCAGCCAGTGTTACAGTAGTTGCATGAAGTTGATTTTATCACAGCAGTAATTTCGTGTAGATTTCCAATTTGTTGCAATGTTTATCTGGACGAGGGACATAAAGACTCATGTTTTAAAGCCAGGAGGACTGACTGGTGGTGTTGAGCTTGAACCTCTTGCTGATGAAGTTTGGGAAATGCTGTGAATGAGGTTGCTGAGGTAAACCTAACTGATGCACACTCATTTACCAAACAGCAGCTCTACAGCCTCTTCAGGTCACTTCACCAGCAGCGCTTTTTCTTTTCTCTAAAACATCCATTTAATGAAGCAGAACTTGGGGAAAAAGCCCAGTTGCTGCATGCCAGCCCTTGTCCTCTTGCAAAAAAGCAAAAAGACCTCCCAAAACTTAGAAGAATTCTTGTTCTGTCCCTTGGTTTCCCTCCAGCAGGATGAGAAAAATAGTGCTTTTTCTTGTGTTGAAAAGAACACGTAAAGAATAATCTGCAGCCAGGCCCCAGTGGAGAAGAAGGATTACAATGCCAAGCTCCTGGCTGCAGCCAAATGGCAAATTCTGGTGCGGGAGCAGGGGATGCCAGGCTGGGCTGGGGAAACACCGAGCCGTGAACGATCCGTGTGGGGCTGGGAGCCCATCACACAGGAATTCTGTGCTGGCAGCAGCCACACAGTGGCCATGTGCTGGTGAGAGCAGCAGCAGTGAGAGCGGCTGGAGCAGCCAAGGGGACCTGTGGGGAGCGGGCTGGGCCACCCTGGTCCCTGGGAAGTGGTGCCTTGGATGATGTCTGGCTGTGCCACTGCTGATCCGTGGTGGGCTGGGGTGCTCGAGGGGAGTCTCTCCAGGTCTGTGTTCCAGTAACCACCTTAACACATGGGAAATTAGGAGATAAAGGAATTGCTTTAGCAAACCTGGATGTGAGTGGCTTCATAAATATATCTGACTTCAGCCCCAGATGTCTTCTAAGCCTTGTAAAATGGTTTCCTGAGTAGCCTGGATAATAATGATGGAATTTAGCATTATCACAGGTCTGACAATTGCTAGCTTGAGTTTCACATTTTCTTTTTCTTCCTCGAGCCTTCTTGCCTTCTTTCCCCCCAGGAGAGCTGAGTCTAGACAGTGAGCTGGGAACACCAGAGAAAGTGAGGCAGAGAGCACCTTCCTTGTACATCTGCTCCACCCTCTATTCCAAGTTCTGCACATGTGCTTTTTCACAGCTATTTCTAATTAGTTGTCATGATCTTAGACCTCACAGACTGAGAATACAGGAGAGCCTGTTGCCTGTGTAGGAACAAAATATCACACTTGTCTTTCCAATCAACACTGTTTCATTAAAATGGAGCTGTTGGCTGCTGCTCATCTCCTGGGGTAGAAGGGAGGAGTTCCACACAGCGCTGGGGAAACCTCCTGACCCTCACCTTTTCTCCTTACATCCTCAGAGCATTTTTTTCCTCTAACACTCACATTTTCCTAAGTGGCAAGAGAGCACTTCTAGACAAGACTCCCAAACATTTGATTTACAAGAAATGAAAGGCTCAGGAAACCACTTGGACCATCTCCTGAGGATGGAAGGGAGCTGTTCCTGAGGGCATGCTCCTCGGATCACTCCTTGTGTGCATACACCATGGACACAGAGCAGAGGGAAAAACAAATTCATCCAGTGACTTGGTCCCATTTTCTGCTCGCGGTGAAAAAACTGTGTTTATCTGGAGAAGAGCATCCAGCACTAATGCAAGTGTGGGGGTGTTGCAAAAATGAACAATTCTTCCCAAAAAAAAGCTTGCAAACCTGGGCAAGTTGGTAGTGAAGTCAAAAGTCTTCTAAATATCCAGGCTGGGGAATAGTACCCCAATGGCAGCAAAACAGTTCGCAGTCTGAAGTGATGCCATTTAAGCATTATGAAAGTAGAGCAGCTCAAAATAATATTTTTAAACCAGATTAAATTATTCTGATCTCAGAAGCACCCCAGGGGGCTCCCAACACTGATGCCCCTGTGTTCTCAAGCTGTACAGTGTGAAGCAGGCTCATTGTGACCCATCCTCCTCTGGTTCTTGTGTACAGCCTAAAGCAGCTTTGCTGGGGGGGTTGCCCAGCTCACTGGCCATGTGAAGCTCTAAAGCTCTACAACAATGGCTTTTCTGTAGTAATAAACAGTAAAAATTGGGAAATCCAAAAACAACCTGAGGAGCAGCCATGGGCGAGGGAACGCTTTCCTTCTAAAACCTCCCCTGTCTGAATTGCAAGGACCTTTTCCACCTGGACCATGAAGGGACTTTGCTGAGGGGTTTATGTGGGGTTTCTCTCTGCATCTCCAGTTTCAGCATCCTGGGGATATCGCTGGCCTCCAGCGCCGGCCCCTCACGGCAGGAACATGCGAACTCCGGAAGCTCTGCTCCAGGTCTCAGATAGGGAAGCTGAGTACTCGAGTCAACACTTCAAATTTATTGATGTCTTGCACAAATATTTATGAGGCCATTTCCTCCTGCACTGGCAGGCACAGAGCCAGCAAGCCTGCTAATTCATGGTATGGTATTTATTGACAGGAATGTTTAATTGTTTTAGGGTAAGGACAAAACTGGGTGCTGCAGCATAGAGAAGGGATGTGTGAGCTGAGAGCTCAGCGAGGGAGTGGGAGCCTGAAGGGCTTTAGCAGCAATTTCCTAATCCAGCAAAGCAGGGGCACTGTGTGATGTGCCAGCGCTGGGATCCTCAGGCAGCCAGAGCCCTTGGCACTGGGCTCTGCTCTTGCTCCTCTTCCTCACTCTTCCTCGAGAAAACTTCACTGATAGGGCTGAGGAATGAATTCAGGATCCAGCTGGTAGCCCTGCCAAACTCTAAAAACATGTCACAGACACATGGAGCATCTTCTGGACCTGCTGTGCAGGTTATTTGGCAGAAACACCAATATATCCTGACAGTTGCCCTGTATCAAATTTCTCTGATTTTGCATTCCCAGCCAAAATCTCTCTGCAATGAAAACCAATGGTGCTAAGCCCTAGAAGTACATATTTCAAAACCAGAGGGACCACATGCTTGTAGGCTTCCAGCTCTGAAGTGGTGCCAGGGGGTATCTCCTGTTACAGCCCAGGCAGCTGTGGCCAGGCTCCTTCCTGGCTCAACCCATGGAGCACCAGCTCAGCCTGAGCTGGAGCCCTTGGCCTCCCCGTGGAGACCACGAGGGAGAGAGCAAAACACTATTGCAAGGCCCTTTCAAACCCAGCTTGTGCAAACCAGAGGAAGCAAGAAGGCTTTGCCATACAGGTGATGAGGGCACATCGAGTTTTCCTCCCTGCTTTGGCTCTGGGGTGAGAAGATGGAGTTTTTCAGCACAGTGTGGCTGGGCTTTCTCCTTGGCAAGACTTCCTCATGAGCCAGATCTCTGGCTCAGTGGTGAGGGAGGAAACTGGCTTGCATTGCAGGGCTCCAGCAAGGCAAATCCCAGTGGATTTGCACCAGGAAGCTGCCAGCCCTTAGGTGCCTATCCATCAAGGCATGGATAGAAGGATGTAAAGGTGACCAAAAGTCATTTTCTTCCATCTTCACCTTTCCCCTTCCATGAAGCCAAGCACAGTGTCTAATCAAAGCGTTACCCTTTCATGTATGACTAATTACACAGAAAAGTCACTAAAACTGTGTGCCCCATAATTACATTACAAAAAATGCAATAAAGTAATAGCATCTTTACATTACCATGGTTGAAGTGGATTTTTAACTAGCTTTGTCACTGGCATGTTAAAAATAAAATAAAAAAGCATGGGCATTAATTTAAAAAAGAAATGATATTACAGTAAATCTGTGTATAGTGAGAGATTCAATTTTAATTTTAGTTCATTATCTTCTTCCTTATTAAGAAAGCTAAATCTGTTTTGTGTTTTCATTATTTCATTAGCTCAAGAAACCTCATCAGTAACTGTGAAAGCTGCCAGCATAAATAGCACAATTTTCATATGTGAGATGGAATAATTTGCTTAACCACCTATTCAGCAGAGGCTGGAGCTAACAATTAGAGAAAGCAGTGTGATTCAAAAATAAGTTACAATTGATTGTGTTTCAGTGGAAATGAAGTTTGGAATGTGCTAATTTGATTTGATGTACACATCCGAGCCATAGTAAGTTGACATGAGACTTGGAACACCTCATGAAAGAAGACTCTTCTTAGGAAATGTACAAAAAATTGTTTAATATAATATTTAAAACACAATTAAAGCAACATGCTAATGACACTCTCACTTCTCAGAATTGACTGGTGACATCTTCTTCCAGGGTTTACACCCAGATGGAAAATTTAAGAATGCTCTGCAGTATGAAACATCATGTGCTCTGGAAGTGCTTATGAATTAATTCACTTTGGAGTGAATGTTTTAGAACATTCATAATTTCAATGCTTTTTTGGCCAAACTGTCCCATTCCAACAATGGTCCTTGTGGACTAAATAAGGGCTAAAGCCAAGAGGGTTAAAGTAATCTCTGTCCATCCAGTGAACTGTAAACTAGAATCAGTTCATTTTTACACAGGTAATTTTTACTCTTCAAAGGCCTATGGAGGTAGGAAAGGAAGTTTCAAAAGGCCAGTTGGTCAATTCAGCTGAATTTTCTAAAGCCCTGTAAAAGGCAACATTTCTATGTGGAAATGTAGAACAACATGGTGAGCTTGCCCTATGTTCTCATCACATCCAGAAAGGTCTGGGCTGTTCCCAGGTGTGCAGAGGATTTGGGACACGCTGTGGCCACTTGTCAGCTGTCTACTGGGAGCATGTGTGGGTTAAACCCTTCTCCCTCCCTCGTGAACTCCCTGGCATGTGTGAGTCCTCATGAGCTCCCTTTAAAAGGTTTCTGACCTTCCTGACAACTTTTTCCCTGTCCCCATCCCTCACTCTCCTCTCCACCTCAATTTTCTTTATGCACCTGTTCTTCCCAAACCAGAAGAGCAGCACTGTTTAGGCTGAACTGCGATGTTCAAGGTGATCCTTGATGGTCTGTTTGAAAGAAACCTTGGCTGAGGAGGCTCTGTGCTGGGTCTGTGATCAAAGCAGGCAGATCATCCCACTGGCTGTATGGGTGTCTCCATGAGTCTAAGGTAAGGAGGTTTTAATTTCCTTTTTCACCCTCCCTGTTCTGGTTTGGCTTCCCCTGGAAGACATGATGCCTTGTGAGAGCACGTGTGTCAGATGTTGTTATTTTATGTTGATAAATATCTATAAGGAGCTCCATTTTGAGTGAGAATGCAATTAGAGCTCTCAGACCTGCCTAGATAGGATTGCACACTCTGTCTTACAAAGACACAAGAGCTGCTAATCTGTAGGCAGTGAATCCTCTGTGCACTAGCTCTTCTTCACATGCAGAGGCTACTGAGACAAAAACAAGGAGGTGTTTGGTGCTAGTAGCTATATGTGCACTGTAGAAACCCATCTGCTAACCAGAGGACCACCCACAGATCATTGTTTTGGACACTTCAACTGCAATTTTCTTTTATAGATGTCCTGCAGTACAGACTCCACCAGGATTCTGGTCTCTGGCACATACATATGTATTGAGCACACTGACAGAAACCTAATGACTTACATGGCTCAGGCATTAGGAATATATTTCAGAGGTTTTTAAAGGAGAAACCCTGAATTGTTTATGGAAAGCTCCTTGGATCTCCTTTTCCAGGAATGCATTATTTATTGTGCTGGTACCACAAAGGCATAGGGATATACCCTGAGGAGGAGAGGCAAAGCTCCCTGTCGTGTTTACTGTTGTAACAAAGCACCAGGGCCTGGTTCTGATCTTACTCATGTCAGTGTAAATCATGAGCACTGTGGCCTGTGGATACATGTTCTCTTCTTGCTCAAGTGGTGCCGGCACAGAAATTGGCTCTTTGTTGCTTTCTTGCTACAGGTTCCCTCTTTGCCAGCCCCAGTGCAGTGTGCCAGGGCCCTTCTCCTAGAAATGACTTGGCTGGGTGCTGTGGGCTGTTCCTTCCTCCTGCAGCCCCTCAGTGCCTGCTTTCCCCAGGAGGTGCACGGAGAAGGAGGCTGGGGGCATCTACCTGTGAATCATTCATTTTGCCCAGCCAGGTGTGGAGGTTCACTGTAAAGAGCAAACTTGGGGCTCAAGCCTCTGAAACTGCTTTGAAAATCCATCTGCACCCTGCAGTATTCATAGGATAAGGATGCATTTGGTGTGCCCATTAGTGAATGATCCCATTGATGGGCCCATCTGTATCTCCAGCCAGCTTTCCCCTCTGCTCCCTCTTTGCTGACTTGTAGCCCCTGGCTTTGCTTGCTGCAGTCTGGACCTTCCTCCAAGAGATGCAGGGGGAGTGATTTTTGACAGCAACACAGTCTGGCTGGGTGTATTCATCTCCTGGGAAAGGCAACTTGGCCTCAGGAAGGGCAGGCAGTTGTCGCAGGCCTGGCTTGAAGGAGCTGAATCTTCTCTAGTCCATCCTGGATTTACTGGGTAACCTGGGGAATGTCTCAAACTGGGCTGTGAAAACTTTGTCTTGGGGTGGTCCATGATTATGGATCTCTACTGCAAGCAGGGGTGTGTTTTAACACAATTTTATTATTGTTTACTCTTTCTAAAGTTTCTATGCAAGGAATTTGAATGGTGCCTTAGCTCAACGTGGGGCATTTGTGGTCTGGAAGGGAAGTGAGAATGCAGAGTAATAGAAATGTCCACTGCTAAATACATGACAAAATAAGGACAAATCTGTCCTTTTCTCCCTGAAACAAGCAGGGCTGTTTCCTACTGGTATTATGCCCATTAAAACCAGTGGGCATTTAATCTCTACTGGCAAGGGGTTCTTTGGGAGAGAGACGGTTGCTTTAGTCATAATCTCACTAATATTACTGGTCTTCAAAACGTTATATTGCAGAGCTCTTAAATTGCACAGAGGCACTGGATGGAGATAGAGGGAGAAATGGTGTCAAGCCTTGTGACAGGTGTGTCCCCAAAAGTGCTGAGCTCAGTGATGGGAGAGAAGGGACCAAATGAAGCTGCTGCCTGGGGACAGGAATTTTAGCAGCATGGTACCCCACTCTGTGGCTTCTCTTCTTGCACCTGGTTTGCTCATGTGGATGGGGAAGAAGCCATGGTGAAAGGAAAGATTTTCCTGCTTGGAATGCAGGTCTGTGTGCTGGAGGCAGGAATGGTGTCCAGCAGGAATGTGAGCACAGTGGAATCACTCTCCCAAAACCACCCTCTGGGGCCAGAAATTGCATTTCAGTCTCAGAAGCACTGTTGAGGCTGTGAACTGGCTGCTTGCTCCATTTCGCTGCGTTCTGGCTGCCTGGGTTATAAATTGCCCTTATTCCTGCATTAGATTTATATTAAGGGAAACTGCACAGGGCTTCAGCAGAGGGGTCCAGCTCATTCCTTCTGCCTGTCTGATCCAGGGACGGGATTTTAGCAGGACAGACAGAAACATTAGCAATGCTCTGCAGTTTATGGGGTGAATTTGAGCTTGTAGGAAATCCCGTCATTCTCCCAGCACGTGCATTCATTAGAGCTAAGGGCACTTATGCAGATGTTGGGGTGGAGGAGGTCACCTAATAATGTCTATCACAGGGCATCCTTTTTCAGTGGGTGTAGCTCTAAGTCAGCAGAAGGCTGAGGGTTTAATTAGACTGTGACATTACAGAGTTATGGAGATTAAAGGGCATTTGACTTCATTTTTTTCACATGGCATTCAGTTTTTAAAATGTCACTGCGAAGTACTTTAGGGCCCTGTTTCATCACTACATTATTTTTATTCCATGCCAATGTCACCTCATTGATTTCTGGATGGAAGGCTGGAGGGCTCAACACACCATGGAAATTCTGAGGTTGGCTTTGAAATGGAATCTGGGATTCAGCTCATTTGTCGTCTTGGGGAGTTTCCAGGCTGTGGTCACACTGTGTGTGTTCGTGTATGCAGAGAATGAAAATTCTGCCAGTTTGAGGTTTCGTGCTGGACTAATGACAAATATCACCACTGAGCCAACGGTCCCATGGCTCGTCTAATGTCAGGTGCCTTCAGGATTACTCAGGCCAGATGTGAGTTGTTAGGAAAAATGACTGTTTTCATTAATATTACTTTAAAAATTGTTTTGTGAAAAAGAACTGGGTTTGGCATTTTCAGTAGAAAACTCATGAAAACAAGAAAATTTAGTTTGAAATTTTGGGTTTGGTTCTACCTTTGTTTGTTTTTTTTATAATTTCTTTCCTGCTGTCTTGTTCTACTTTCTCATGTTTTTGCACTCAGGAGGTGAGGGAAGGCAGAGGAAAGGGTAGAGCTCTCATAACACTTGGAGTAAAAGCTCTACAATTTAATTTTGAAATCTGAGATTGATTTTTAAAAAAATTAAAAGTTACCTGAAAAATATTAGGAAGGTCGCTTTCTCAGAGAAAAAAATTAGAAAATTGCCAGCTAGCTCAGCTTGAAATAGTTGTTTGGAAACTTGACAGCACAGCATTGCTAGGATATTTTCCAATTTTCATTAAATGTTGTGTAGAGAACCATATAGCATAGAAAGTGGACATTCCTCCTGTGGAGAAACTTGGGCAGGCAGGGATCATTCAGACATCATGAACATGGCTCGAGGCTGCTCCTCTTCCCTCGACTGCCTCCAGTGCAGGGGACAGGGCACGTTCTGCACGCTGGGATGTGAAGTTCCTTCCAGGCTGGCACAGCCTTACACTGCTCCTGGCTGCTCCAGTGCTCCATTGCCTTCCCTCCAGCTGTAGGGCACAGGATTGTTTTGTTTTAAATTCTGAGCACTGCAAAGACCTCCAGCAACTGAAATGAGAGGCAGGAAGGCAGAGGCAAACATACTATTGTTGTTGCTGTTATTCCTGTCTGCTTTATGAGGTGCCCAAGAGCAGATTATGAGGATCTCCTGTTTAAATTGGGATGGTGTTACTCTTCCAGCTTGGAGTAAGGGATGCTGCAACAGCTGTTGGGACATGAGATGTTCCCAGGCCACAACCAGTGAAGAGAAAAGGAAAATAAACCTGTTCGTTTCAGATACAGACTGTTCACATGCAGACCAGGTGTCCGTGTGCTGAGTGCAGGTATTTGTGCACAATGTGCTGGCATTGGGCATTCCTGTGCTGACATCTGAGCAGTTTGGGTGTGAGTGTGCAGGGGTCGCACAAATGCTTCTGCCCTGGGTTTGAGGAGTGTTTTTGAGGGCTGGATGCACTCTGAGTAAGGCTGTGAGTGTGTGGCTCTCTTTGTGGCTGTGGTGGATGGATGGGAATGTCCACTCTTCTTGGCTGGGAGAACATGAGAAGTCATTGCAAAGAATTCTGACAATTTCTCAGTTCAACCTGCATTCTGGCTTCAACTGCTAAATTTGGTGTGGGTGATTATTCTTCACAAACTTGTAAAGAAGGAAAAGATGTAGTGGATAATCCATATATACCTGTAGATCTTAAAGACAAAATGTTCTTTCCCTTCGGTTCTCCCTGGTCTTGATTTTATAAAAATTTAAATAAAAGATTTGACATTTTTTGTAAACAATATTTTGACCCACCTTTCTCTGGGGAGCACCCTCACTGAAGGGACACTGGTCCGGTTTGTAGCTTCCATGTGGCCAGCTCTTTACATCTTTAAAACACAAGAACAGCTTTCCTTATGTCTTGTGAAAATTATCTATTGCTGAAAAAAAATGCAACAGATGAACTGTGCCTTCCTGCCCTCAAAAGCATGAGCTGCTGTCTGAAAAGATCTAATGAGAAGATTAAAGATAAAGGTTCTGAATTCAATTTGAAGTGTCAATATGTAACTCAGTAAGAAATGAAACATTTTTCAATTACTGGTAATATGAAACAAAATAGTGGGAAATAGAAATGGCAATCTTTTTAGCTAACCTGAAGGCCATTTCCAAGAGGCACTGTGCATTAACTAAGCAGTGAAAATTTTTACATCGCTATTTTCCCTTGTGCCCATAATAGCATAAAATAAAAAGATTTTAGATAAGATTTCATTCAGTGAATCAATTGCAAAACCACACTGAGCCTTAGTGGGCATTCAGTGCTCGATCTAATGGAAATTTTTACGAGGATGTCAATGCTAAGTTGATTCCTACAGCGGAAAGCACATACAAAGGATCCAATTACAGATGGAAACCTTTTGCTTTCTAAGAGACTTTATTAACCCCTGAAGCACTGAATATGCAAAGGGTTAGTGAAAAGTTTTCTGATGAACTGGATGATGGTTTATATCTGGTTGCTGCCCCCACAACCAGCTCATTTTCTTTTTTCCTTCTGCAAATAGAAAATAATACTGAGCACTGGAGGCAATGAACAGTCACAGCAAAGCATGCAGAGAAGCTGTTGGGTCCTAGAGGAAAGGCACAAGCAGGTTACATCAACTGTGGGAAGGATCTGCCTAAAAGATTTTAGCCTTAAAAAGGTATCATGCCATGAAAATGACCAGCAAAGAATAAAACTCTTTGTTAGACCTTCTGCCACAGAGTCTTTGGTGAGTGGGGAATTGTAATGCAGGAATGGGACCACCAGTATCCAAAACTCAGGGGAGAAGGAGGGGTGATAGCATCACCTTGTGTGATGAGGCAGTGTGTTGGTACTCTGAGCTCCCCATTTCACAGAGCTTTAGGGGCAGATTGGGGAGCATCCTTCAGTTCAGATTCTCCCCTCCATGGGAAGGGAGCAGAAAAGCTTTACAGTGGTTCATACAGCAATATGCTTGGAGACAGGGTGTGCAGGTTTGGAGTTCTACTGTTACAAGCCCATAGGCAGCTTTTCTTAATTTATGCTAAATTGTTTATTATTTCTTTGAGTCACTTTGCCTGGTGAAGTCTCAAACATGTGACTCCTGCCTGCTCTGAATGGCAAGCAAAGCTCAGGAGCTGAATTTTTGGTGAGGAGCTCATGAGTGAGAACATTTTGTTGGTGGATGTGTGCAAGGCTTGAACAGTCAGGGGGGTCTGCAGTGTGTGCAGAGCATTTGACAGAGGAGGTAGATGAATTTTTATAACCACTTTTGAATACTTTTTTGTTCTTCTGCTGAGCCTTTGTTCTGTTTAATCTCACCTCCTCCTACCATCATTTCACCATGCTTCAGCCCAGGGCTGTGCTCACAATCTGTGTACATTTGAGCCACTGTCCATGACTGTGTTATATATTATAAATATATAAGATAGATATATTATAGAAATGAAAGTGCAAAAAGGTATGGCTGGTGATATGAGTAAACTTTGCTTTATTCCCACCTGTGATCAAGTCTAGCTTAATTTCATGGCAGTAGCTCTTGATTCATGGTGGAGTAAAGTAGAAAAAGGCCATGGCAGAAGTGTTTATGAACTGAACTCTAACTGAAACCCTAGAGGTGGAAATCCAACCTCAAATTTCAGATCTGAATTCAGACTTGACATGCCCCAAAATTTCTGTGGGTTCAGATCCAAGCTTTTGTTCTGAGCCCATAAGAGCCCAGTGAAAAGTCAAGTACAGTGTTTGTTCAACACTCCTGACAGCACTTATTCACTGCTCTGCTGAGACTGCAGATATGAAAACAAGCACAACGTGCCCTGGACAGCCTGGCCAGGCTCCAGTGGGGAGTTTCATCCCTCTGGAAGAGATGGAAAGATGGCCTGAGTCAGGGTGCTCAGCTGTGCCTGCAAGTGTGCATGAAGGGCTTTTGGCTTCTCCGTTTGAAACAAAAGGCAGAAAGAATATAGGGTCAAAGTTCTTTAAATCTCCCCTGATTTCGTTTGTGTTTAAGCTCTGGACATTTGAGATGTGGGAATGTCAAAAATGCCTTGCACAAGCCAAACTTACTCACTTATCCCTTGCATATTTGGAAAGACTTTTTCTTTGTCCCTGAAGTCCAGCCTTGGTCCCAGATGATGGGCAATGAAATCACTTGGTGTTTATATTTGCAGGGTGAGCTCTGTAGGTAGCTGTTGGTACTAAGGGATCCCTCTAGCCATTAGTCAAAGAAAAAGATCCTCTGGGGACAGAAGTTTTTATATATTTATGTTGCTGTAGCAGGAGAGGAAGAGAGGCCACTGTGAAGGAA
This sequence comes from Motacilla alba alba, assembly GCF_015832195.1. Taxonomy (NCBI): domain Eukaryota; kingdom Metazoa; phylum Chordata; class Aves; order Passeriformes; family Motacillidae; genus Motacilla; species Motacilla alba. The sequence goes on along the minus strand of NC_052035.1, from coordinate 6,847,851 downwards.
TGTGTTACTCAGTCCCTGGTTGCCCCAGGCTATGGCACGCTGGCAAACACCACTGGGTTTTCCCTGAAGAAAGATGGATCAGTCTCCCACTGTTGTGTTGTGACTTCCCAAACCAACAGACACCCTGAGACTTTCTTATGAATAACACAATTGTGTCTAAAATTAGGCCAAGCCAAAATGCAGCTCTGGGGTTGGCTTTGTCCCCACCATCTGTTGTGCTGGAGATGAAAGGAGGCTCATGAGCCTCTGAGTTGCTTCCATGGGGACTTGTCCAGGTCTTATTTCCCAGTCATTTCTGCATTTCTTTGACTGGTCTATCTGAATCATGAGTTTCAGGTCAACTTGTGTTCCTGTGATTTGAAAGAAATGTAAAATAATCTTCAGTGTAGAAAATATCTATGGACCTATTTTTTCTGAGCAAAATTACTTGAGATTTTGTTGAGCCACTCATCTGACTTTATTTGGGCCAACTTACCCAGCTCAGCTTTGCTAATTTAGGCTTAAACTGTTCAAAGAATGTTGTCTTTACTTGGGTGTACCAGCAGCACCAAAGTCTCTGTCAACACTCAATAAATAAGACAGCAGAAAGCCTGTAACTTTTAATGATAAATACTGCCAGCATCCTGTGATAGGCTTTCCTGGGGGAGTGATGAACCATACTGGCATTGTGTACCAGGAGAGAATATCCTGCAAGGGAGAGCAGCTATATTTAGAAGACAAGTGCAGCAGCAGTGGGGAGTGCCGAGGTGGCTGTAACTGATACCCCAAAATGGAGGTCAGTAATTTGACCTTTCTGCTTGGCAGGCAAGCAGCTGAGCCTTGTTGTTGTCTTTTTGGACAAATTATGAGTGGAAGAGCTGCTGCCTGTTCAGAAAAGCTCTAATCAATTTGCTATAAATAACTAAAAAATTATTTACAGCAGATTTGATAAGTCCATCACATGCCAGGCATACTGTGCAGTTTCTGCTGAAGGGGAGCACAGCCCACCACCAGGAAAATAACAACAAACTTAGCAGAAACTTAATTGTGGGAAATAACTAAAAATAGACATTTCCAATAAAATGTTGCCTTTCAAATCTTTTTTGTCATATCACGAAATAATCTATTTTAGTCAAAACATGTTTTATCAAGTTATACTGCTTTGATTTTTCTGCCCAGCTTTAAATTGAGAGGTTGGACATTATTCTAGAATTGGTTTTTCAAGCTAAAGAGTATAAGTAGTTTTGGTGGTAATAATAATTTATAGGAAGAAAATATCATTCTGATGTGACTCAGCCTCAAAAATTCTGCAAATGATTGCAAGGGTCTTTGGGCCCACAACAGACAAAGAGAGCAGGAAAATTTCCTGTTCAGCCCAGGGACTACCAGAGCCACTGCTCATGCCAGCAATGGGAAAGCCAAAATGGGAGCACAGTCACCCACTGCTTGTCTCCAGCAGGGCTCACTCCCCATTGAGGTGGCCTGGTGGTTCACCCATTGTGCTGGCAATAGAAATGTCTGTATGTTCACCTGAAATATTATTATTTACCTTTTGTACATATCCAGGTAACACCATTGCTGTGGTTTTCATCAGGTAAATTTGAGAGTGTTGTAGAAAACCTGCTTTTGAGGGCAAGGGGTCCTCATGCTCAGCTGTTCCAACCTCTACCATTCCCAGCCTTTCACAGAATCATTAAGGTTGGAAAAGACCTCTGAGGTCATTGGGTCCAGCTGTTAACCCAGCACCACTGTGTTCACCCCTTACATGATTAAGATACATGGAGATATTAAAGAAATCACCACTCAGTCAAACGATTAATAAAAAGGAGGTGACAGGTATGCAAGGATACACACAGGTTCTCAGAAGAAATACCTTTTCCACTTTCACTGCATACCCACTGCACTGACTTTTCACATACACTCTGCTGCTGGATTTTTTTTTTTATTATTGGTCTTGTCTTCCTATGCTTTTGAACTTCAGCTCTAATTTCTTACAGTGCTCTTTCTGCCACTTCCCTGTCATTAATTGCCTCGCTCATGAGCCCTACGTGAGTGTCACTTTGTTGAGCTGCCAAGGAACGGAGGATATAATGCATCTCCCTTGTTTTCTTTTCCTACCCTCCTGGCCCCGAGCCAAGGAAACGCCATCACCTCATCACCTGCAGCTCGCCATTCTAATATCTCTCAATTTAAATTAAACCTCACATTTTATTTCTCAGGCATGGCAAGAATTTTACAGCGCTTGCACTCTAAAGAGGTGGCTTTGGCCATGCTGTAGGCATAGACATGTCCCTCCAGCTGTCCACAGACTCTTTGCTTCCTTTCTGCTGCATTTGCATAGGTGGGCAAGCTGATTCCCTGTGGAATTTACTGGGGCAAGCACTGGAATAGGAGAAAATGAATGGCACAGCTGATTGAGCTGGCCAACCTGGCAGGTGCCCAGCTCCAGGGGTGAGAAACAAGTCACATTTGCTGTACAATTTCAGCATTTCTTCAGCATGATCTGACAAACACTATTTCAGAAAGCTGTAGGATATTTTTCTCTGATTTGAGACTGGGGTGGGCAGATTTGGTGCCACAGGTCAGCATTTTTCACATGCCAATGGCTGCTCTCTGGGCTTTTTACTTCCTGCTCCATAATGCAAGGAAAAGCTTTGCAGTGAACTGAAGAGCAGACTACTGGTGGCTGAGTTCTGCTGTTAAACTTTTAATGCAGAGATCCAGGACTGGGCTAGGCTGAACTTGGGTTTGGAAAGTTTTTCTGTACCATGCTGGGCAGATATATGTTTGGATTCTCTTCTTGTTTATGTATTTTTCTTGGCCCCTGCAACTGCGTCTGCATTGTGATTAAAAAGTATTTAATTAACATACAAAAATAAAATTTAAAAGTGTAATAGTTATTGTAAAAATAAAACTGTACCAAACCACTCAGGCAAACAGCACCCTGGGGAGCTGGTAAGCTTGGAAAAGCTGGAAAAATACAACTACAACTGTAACAACTTCTCTCAAGAGGGGTACAACCAGTCAGGAAAATAAAACCCACCATCTACTACAGCCAACAACCACCCTGAGGGCACCAAGGCAAGGCAAATAAAACACACATCCAAAGCTGAACGAGAAAAGTGCCTTTCCCCATAGTTGTTCCTGAGACTGGGGGTTGTGAGCAGCCCACAAAGTCAACTGGGCATTTCCTGGGATGGCAGCTTTGGGAGATGCAGAGGTGAAATTGTGACTCTTGGAGCTGCAAAGCTTGTGCCACTTGAGAGCCAGATGCTTTTGTCAGTGTTGTGTTAAATTTCTTGGCATCAGGTGTTTTTTCCTGGGTTTCTCTAGCTCCAGGTCTGGTGTAGCTGCAGGATCAAGCAGTGCTGCTGCTGTGCCACCTCCCCTGCAAGCAGCAGAAATGTCACGCCCTGAACTCTTGCAGTCTGGCATAAAATCTTTGTCAGAGGGAGCAATGTCTGATGGCATTTGTTGTCAGAGCTGTGTGACACTGGAAAGCAGCTTGACCAGCTGTGGTGTTGAAGCCAGGCTGCAGATGGGCAGCAGCACCCCAGGTACCCGGGGGCAATGTGGGGCACCCAGGTCAGGGTGAGATCCTGCAGAACCAGAGATCACAGCCCTTGCACAGCAGCAGCTCTTCCTTCCCTGCATTCTTGTGTTTTCACTAGCTTGGTTTCCAAACAGTAAGCTCTTATTTTTCTGTCCTGGCAGTAGGTGGGATTAAAATGCTTGAACAGAATTAGCGAGTGAATATGAGAAACAGAGAAGGGCTTAGAGTGGGAAACCTGGGTCAGGGAGATGGGCTTTGCAATTAGTCCTGCATGCTGTGAGGCTGGGGATTGTCATTATCTCCCAAAGAACACATCTTATCTTGAGCCCTCTGAAAGCACTTTTCTTCCTGGGCCTCCCTGTCCTGGATGTTTCTGTTGGCCAAGGGCTCCTGGCCATCCCAGGGGACCAAGGGACCTCCCAGGCACTGGATGATGTGAGGGGCAGCTCCAGGGGAGTGGGGGACCTGAGCTGGCTGTGAGGGGCCCTGGCTGGTGATGTGGAGGGGTGGAAGGGACACGGGGGAAGTTGGGAGGATGCTCTGAGTGTGAGTCAGGGACTCCACTGAGGGGCAGAGGAAGATTTCAGAGCACTCTCTGCCCCAAAGAATTTCTTCTGGCCTTTTGCTTTGCCTGAAAGCTCACTAATGCACCAATGCATCTTTCTTAGCTGAGTGATTTAAACCTCTCTGAGGCCAAAATATATAAACTCTTCTAAATTGCTGCAGCCACATTTTTACTCCCTTTAAAAAACAAGTGTAAATTCCTCATGGCCTGCCACTCTTTATGGATCCCTTCAGTGCTTTTGTGAATTGCAAGGTCCTTGGGCCCTGGCCATTAATATCACATTTGCAGCAACTGAATTATTTTCATGATTAAAGACAGTAAAGGATTTACAGGCTTTTTTTTTTTTTTCTCTCTCTCTATGGAAATCTCTCCTGGTTGAATTTGTCCTGAGCTCTGCTGTGTTTCACAGAAAACGAGATGGGAATTTGTGCCAAAGCAAAAGGTTAATTTCAAAACTGCAGTAGAACTGGGGATATAATGGCATATGATAAAGATTTTTTTTTTTCTGGTGGCTCTGGGAACAGAGTCCATATCTTCAGTGTGCAGAAACTCACCTTAACATGAACAATGAGAAAATACTTCTGCCAGGGGAATTCCAGTTAATGTGTCTTTCCCCTACAAAAAGGTGACATCACTTGTCTATGCCCAACCCTTTTCTCTCAAACACATGCACTAGAAATTTTCATTTTTTGCTTTTTTTTTTTTTTCCTCACAGCCTTTGGACAGACCTTGTGCTGTTAGTTTATTTTACAAAATTTTCTGCAGAGTTGTTATTGGAAGGCTCAAGGAGGCACCTGCATGATGGCTGAGTACAGAACAAGTGGGATGGGTGAATCAGCCTTGATGAAATAAGAATCATCCTGGACTGCTGACCAAAACGAATCAGTTGTTTGATGTGACTAAACCACTTGGTGGTTAATGTCCCTGGCAGTATTTATTCCTGTAGCCTCAGGCATTTCCTGGTGCTGGTCCAAGCTGAAGCCGCTGTACCAGGTGCTGGAAAGTTTGTGTAGAAATAGCCAAAGCCCTGTTGTGCCCTGGGGGATTGACATCACCCTCCAGGGACTGAGCAGGTTCTGGAAAAGCATCCTTCAGACAGCGTGGCATCCTTTCCAGACAGGTGCTACTTTTGGCCTCCCTACTCAAAGCTACCAGAAAGTGGAGATTTATGAGCCAGCTCCATGATATATAGCATTTGATCCTTGTCCTGATGGCTTGCAAGAACTTGGACCTTGGATTGTTTCTGATCCCTTGGCCTAGCAGTGCTGTGTTGGCACACCTCCAGGGCAGAATTTAGCAAGTCCTGCAGCTCAGGCCAGAATAACTTTTTAAACTACTGACAAATGTGATCTTCCTTTGCTCCTTACCCTTGATTTGCCTCCATTCATTTTCCTGTCACAGAAATCCCTCATTAGTCCCAGCCCAAGCCGTTCACAAACCTTGCTGAATTTCTTCTTTTTTTTTTTTTTTTCTTCAGGCTGAAACTTTGGTCTGGCCTTATAATTACAGTATTATTAATGTATTTTTATCATTGTTAATTATTTTTACATGCTGAAATTGATTCAATATGCCTGGAGCTGCCATGCTGGAACATGCCTTGATTCTTTTCCAAGCTGGAGCCCTCGTGCACCAAACGTGGAGAGTTCCAATGGCTTTAAATCACTACAAACCTCACTGAGTGATTTAAGTTATTGGAGTGTGTTCAAGTTTTTATAAGCCCTCGAATGTGAACTCTGCTCGAATTCTGGGTATGTGCAGTGCAGTGGGATCTAAAATGGTTTGAGTGCTCAACATACTTTCTAAGCCCCTGGCTGGCTGGAGAATAATCAGGCTTGTCGGGCAGTGCACTGTGCAGGGACTTGGTATGATGGGAACCATCACATTTAAAAAATGCTTTTAATTCCTTTAAATTGAAACATTCCTGCTTCATTTAAGGGACTTTGGGCAGAGCTTTCCTTGTGGCTTGGAGGATCAGCAGTGCCATGAAGTGGATTTCATCCTGGTGCTGATGGATTGACTTGTGCGAGGTCACTCTCAAGGCAAGCCATCCCTGACCTCTGGTGACAGCCAGTGGAGTTGTGATCTGTGCCAGGACCCCAGGTTTGGGGTGTGCAGAGGGCTGACCCCTTCTCTGGTCTCCAGGTCGGGTCCTGGATCTGGGTCAGTGGTGTCTGTCCTGACCATGGTTTAGAGATGGCCACACACCAGAACAACCTGGGGCACATCCTCTGAGCAGTAGGGAGGGACATCAGAAGCCAACAGCTGGACAAGCTGAAATTTTTCAGCTCCATTTTAGAAGGTCTCAGGTCAGGAAAAAGCTGTAAGAACACAGGTGAGAAGCTGGCCGTGCAGTGGAGAGAGGAGACCAATGTGGGCGTGAGAGAGCAGGGCAGAAGGGCTCCCTCTCCCCCTGGCTTCCGTGGGCACGGCCCAGCACTACTAACACACCATGGTAAACTGGCTTGGGACCCTCTCAAGTGAAAACGAAAAATCTGAAAACTTAAAAGGGTGTTGGAGGAGCACTATAGCTGCAGAGCAATTTGATCCACAGCTCTGAGGAGCTGACTTTGAGACTGGAGCATTGGAGACAGCAGAGAACTCAGTGTCCTGCAAAATATTTACTCGTTTCAGATTTCATTTTTTATGGACAACTGCATAACATCTCCAATATAATTCCCTGCCCTTGCCATCAAGTAGCCAGCTCTTTTTATACTCACAAGTGCAGCTGCTGAACACATTGCTGTTGTTGGGAGTTTTGCCTTGATGAATTGTTTCATTCAGTTTGATATCATTAGGTCTGTATGGGGGGTATTAGCCTGTGCAGTAAAACATTTAAGATTTGTACCCATAAAGCTAATTCCTGCTGCTCCTGCTCAGTAAATAATGACAGCTGTGAGATCTGTGAGTGCTGAGCACCTTAGAATACTTTTTGTTATGTACCTATATGGACCAATATTGAATCTTCTCAGTTGATTAAAAAGTAGTTTTCTAATCCTAATGGACTAAATTCTGCCCTGAATTACTACACCTGAAGTAACTTTAAAGAAAACAGAGAAAACCTGAGTTTACACACCTATTAGTTAGGGCAGGATTAGGCCCTTCATACTGCTCAAATCTCATTTTAATAGTAAGAGAGAGTTTTATTAGTCATCTTAATGACAGAGCAAACCCCAAACTACTGTTCATTCAAGGAACAGGTTCTTATACTTTAAACAACATTTAATTCTCCTTAAAACCTCTTTTATTAAAAAGTTTTAAGAATAATATTAAATACATAAACAGCCATGTTAATTAGATTATATAGTTAATGTACATTGGAACTATGACTTATTGCAGAGTTACTGACCATGAAAGCACATTTTGATCATTCCAGGCTGTAATCCCCACTTAATCCATCCCCAGTCTGTCAATCAGTCGAATACAATCAGGATATTTATGATCACATCAGACCAGAGATCTGGAAGAATTTAGCAACTTTGCAGAGCTGAATCCAGAAAAGGGAGGGGGGGGAAATGTTTCCACTGGCAAAATGAACCATTGCCAGGAAAAACATTATTGTTGACTTGGCCCATGTAATTGAATTTTCTACTCAGAAGTAACTTACAAACCAGCAACTAGGAGAAATTATCAATGCTGGGAACTCTCATAATAACAAAGCAGAGGAGTTTTACCTGGCACAGCATTTTTTAAAATCATGTTTTTCTTTTTTCAATGTAGTGCTGTGGTTTTTTCCTCTCCTAATTTTCTGCCATCATGAAATAATTTGAATTGCTAGGGCAGCAGGGGAAAGCATCCCTTTCTTGGGCCCCTACCTCCTGACATCCACCCCAGCCCCTGCTCCAGGGATTGCAAGCACCTCCCAGCAAGAGCTGGGTCTCTCTGGACAGGGGACACCTGAACACTGACGGGGCACCTGATCCCCTGCCCTGGCTGGGGAAGGCTTTGGGGTCTAAGCTGCTTTTACACACCTGAATCATGTCTCAATATTTTTGTAAGGGCTGTGCCATTCAGCAGCAAAACATGTGGCAGCAGTGAGGGTGTCCTGCAGGAATGTGACACTCTTGCAGGGCTGTCATCTTCTGGGAACTGCAATCTGTGCGTTATTTCAATACCCTCCATCCTTGAAAACACTGTCTATGAAAGAGATAAAGAAGCAGGAAGTGTTAGGAAGAAAGATGTATCAGAAGGGAGGGGACCAGCTATGCTCAGCTCAAGGTGGGGGAAACTGATTGGGGCTTTACAAAGATGGGGATTTGCACCCTCTCCATGCTTTCCACCTAGCACAGGATTATCCTCCTGTATCCACAGTCCTACATCTCACTGTCAGGATGTGGTAAATAACTTCCATTCTGGACACCTTATTCTCTCACTTTCAAACACAGAGAAAAACTGAGGTAGAAGGCTGTGCTATCACCTTCCTTTCAGCTGTTCATAGCTGTACATGGGGTGTGATTTCCATGTCTGTATAGACAACAAAATTGGCATTTGTCTGCTCAAAGCCACATGTAACAGCCTGATCTGGCCATTTCTGCCCTAAGTAATGTTAAGAAATATTATGAAGACTTTCACCTGCTGATGCACAGCCCCTGTGATCAAGCTCAACCAGCAAGTGACTTTTTCCTCCCAAGCCTGAACAAATCCAAGCACATTTCATACTGTGCCATTTGTTATTTGGTCCTTTGCCTGGATGGCAAAGGGCTGGATTCCAAAAAATGTTTCTTCCATGAGCTTCAGTGATTGGAGCTGTGCTGAGCTTGGATAGGCAATCCTGTGATGAACTTTCCAAGTTCCAGTTGGCTTTTTAACAAGCTCCCCCTTGTTAAGCTCAGAAAGCCATTGGAGTTCATGCTCAAAGGATGAGCTTGCTGGGCTCTTGATCTTGCCTCCTCCAAGGCATATTTTTCTCAGTTGCTACTTTATCACTTCTGACTTAGAACACTCTCAATAATACTCTCTATGAGAAGTAGACAAATATTTCTTAGGGGAGGGGTTTGGTTATTGAAGAGAGAAGTGCAAAACAGAAAACAGCAGGATAATCAATATTCTGTAAGGCATTGCCAGGATCCTCCTGATAGGGATTCAGTCAACACCCTTTCCCTGCTCTAACAGCAACAGAGGTCTTGGAATGGAGCATTGTCAGGGGATTAGTCTTCTGCTTGTAGAAGAAATGCTTTAGCAGTTCATCAGCAGCGTGATGCCATTATCTTGTTGACAGTGCTCTGTGTCATTGATACTGTCTCTGGTGCAGCTTCTGTTCAGACACAATTTGCTTTCATTAAGCTTTCATCTAAGCTCTCCCTTTTGCAGGACATTTGCCTTCATTTTCCTACAGGTACTAGAACATCCCTCAATAACTGCGTAAACAAAACTTGCAATGGGGGTGTTTGATATTAATGAGCATTAGGAAGAAATGAGGTAACCAACGCTCAGGAGTCTTTGCTGCCTGTGGCATGACACAGCTCCTTGCTTGGGAACTTGAAATATGTCAGTTATAGTTTGTTTCTATCAGAGTAATGTGGTAGTTGTATCTATGCCGCTTTCCCAAGAATGTAAATGCTTCGTTAGTTCTGTCCCTGTCCTGAAAAATCTAATATGGCACAAATAAAGTGCGGTAAATGGCTTCATGGAAAGCAGATGTGAGTGGAAGCCTAGACTCCTACCAAGGCTTTAGGGGACTTCAAAGACTGAAAGAAAGAGCTGAACAAAATATTTGACTGTGCCAAATTTTCACTGTTCTTGATGAAAGAGCAAAAGTGAGGAAAAAAAAAAAAGAAAATCTGGCTCCTTGTTTTCATTTTCTGCTAGCCTAGGGCAAGGCTTTTAGAAGGAATAAATTACAAGCAAACAGGGAGAGAGACTGAATGGAGCAACTGCCGAACAAAGGGCATTCTTGGAAGGGTCTGGTTTTAGAGAACCTAGAAATTGTCAGCTCAGTTATCAGGAGGCAGCCTCCCTCCCCTCCTGCCGGCCGGCTGCTTTGAGCGCTGCCGCGGCTCCCCGGGAGCTCCCTGCCTGCAGACGCTGCCCCTGCACGGCCACGGGGAGCCCTTGGCAAAGGGTCCAGGGCAGGCGTGGCTGCCAGGACAGCCAAATGCAGAACGCTTTGAAAATCTGGCAGCAGATTTGAGCGCCACATAAATGATTGCAACCTTTAAAAAGTTGTTTTGCGGAGCAAGCCGTTTGGGCTGTGCTTGGATGTGATGTAGAATATAGATGATGGTATTCAAGAGGATAAAACATGCCAGCTCTGAAAACTAGAATAATTTATTCCTGTTGTTTTGGGTATCATGTACTACATAAGGATTAAAAAAAAAAAAAAAAGCCATGCACAGAACAATCAGATTTTTCTTTTCTTCCTCAGATACTGTGTGGGGGTAAAGACTGTGGCTTAACAAAAGTTGGTCAGAAAAGAGAGGAGAAATATAAGAAACTGAGCTGTGTTGCTTGTGGCAGTTTTATGAAATGATGCTTAATCTGTTTAAAATCTTTTCCATCCCTATTTCCTTCCAAACTGCCCTCTAGGCTCCACCCCTAGTGAAGGTGCAGCTGGCAGAGTCTTGCTGGTGGCCTTGACAGTCTCCTCCACCAGCGAGTACCTCTGTTGTAGGTGCAATTTGTGGTCCTGAGCTCTGGGTTTCCCTTGCTCCATGTGAGAGCAACCTGCAGGAGAATCTTATCGACATAGCCAGTGAGGTATGCTTTTTACACAGGCAGATAGTGCTAGGACAAGGGACGAGTGGTTTTGATATGAAAGATGGAAGATTTAGATTAGATATAAGGAAGAAACTCTTCCTTGTGAGGGTGGTGAGGCCCTGGCACAGGTTGCCCAGAGAAGCTGTGGCCGCCTCATCCCTGGAAGTGTCCAAGGCCAGGCTGGATGGAGGTCTGAGCAACCTGGGGTAGTGGAAGGTGTCCCTGCCCATGGCAGGGGGCTTGGAATGAGATGAGCTTTAAAATCCACCCCAAACAATTCTCTGATTCTGCAATTTGGGCTATACAATATTATTCTCTCAATCTTTCCTGCTTAATTGTACTTGCTTCTCCATGTCCTGAACCAGAAATATCTTTCAAGCTTTATTAACCCACTCTTAGTCACTCAATTCATAGCTTAATTCATGTAGGTGCTCATTGTGGCTGCACATGACAATGAGCTAAGGGTTTGCAGAATGTATTTTGTAGATGGACACATAGTTGTGAATTAGCTGTGGGACCTCAAGGCGCATTTACCAAATACAATTGTGTTGCTGAAAATAATTATGTTTGCTTGAGTTTGGGTCAGGCTGCCTAAAGATTCTCCACACTGAAATGAGCTGTTGCTGGCTCAGCCTATGGTTTAGATGTAACTATGGAGGTTCATTTAATTTTTATAGTACTTTTTTTTGAAAACTAAGAAAGAAAATAGGGCAGCTGAAGTGGATGAGCTGAGTGGAAGAAAATCCTGGTACTTGCTAAGCGCTTAGCTGATTTCCCACTCCGTTTTCTGCAGTAGCCCGAACACCAGGCTGTATTTGTTTGCTGCTGCCTGCTGAAGCCTTCGACCTCAGCCTGCCCTTCTCTCCCTTAGTGCTGACAGTAAGTGAAGAAATGCGAAATTCATTCATCTGCCTGAGAACCCTTTGAAGTTCCCCACTAAAAGCTCTATTGTTTTATTAGCTGTTAATGCGGCACGGGGGAATTGGGCAGTGCATAGCGGGGCCGGGGTGCGGGGGGGGCCCTTCCTGGCAATTTGTCACTCTTTAGAAGCGTGACACGCTCTGCCCTGCGAACGCGCGGCCCGGCTGGAGCGCCCGGGCTGCGGCGGGGGCTGCTCGGTGCCGGGAGCCCCGGGCTGCGGCGGGGGCTGCTCGGTGCCGGGAGCCCGGGGCTGCTCGGTGTGGGGAGCCCGGGCTGCGGCGGGGGCTGCTCGGTGCGGGGAGCCCGGGCTGCGGCGGGGGCTGCTCGGTGCCGGGAGCCCGGGGCTGCGGCGGGGGCTGCTCGGTGCCGGGAGCCCGGGGCTGCGGCGGGGGCTGCTCGGTGCGGGGAGCCCGGGGCTGCGGCGGGGGCTGCTCGGTGCGGGGAGCCCGGGGCTGCTCGGTGCGGGGAGCCCGGGGCTGCGGCGGGGGCTGCTCGGTGCCGGGAGCCCGGGGCTGCTCGGTGCCGGGAGCCCGGGGCTGCGGCGGGGGCTGCTCGGTGCCGGGAGCCCGGACTGCGGCGGGGCTGCGACAGGCGGGGCTCACACACCTTGGTGCTCTCTGCAGCACGGGGTGCGGTCAAGGGTGATGATAAATTAAAGATCGTGCAGAGCCATGCGTGCTGGCTGCAGCTGGAGACCGGCTGTCGAGAGCCTGCTGGTCAGAGCGGGCAAAGGGGGGCTCTGGAGGGTCTCAGAGGGGAGGGGGCTGTGGGTGCTGGGGGTAGGCTGCTTCCTCACTTCCCTGTGTTAAGATGGTTTGGTAATGAATGCCTGAACGCAGCTACTCTCAATGCTTTTCCTTTCCTAAATCCTTTCTCAGGTACGTGGCATGTGGGGCTGCAAGGTGCTGCTTCTCTCCTGGAGCCTGTCCCAGGCCAGCGCTGCCCAGGGCTGACATCACAGTGGTGGCTGGTGGCTTTTAGGGGTGATCCAATACTTGAACATCATCGTGGCTTCCTAAAAACACAAGCTGGGAATGCTGCTAGACTGCAAGACGAGGCTTGTCTTTCTATGCATGTGCTCTGCACGGGCAGAGTCAGTGAGCCCCAGGTAACTGCTGAAGCACCCATTGCCTTCTCCTTGTGGCTGTCAGCTCTCTGTATCTCACCTCTCTCCCGAGGAGGAGGCTGCAGGGAGCTGCTGCTGTGCACCTGAGCAGACACACATTGTCCTGCTGTCCCCCGTGCAGGGTCTGAGCGCCGGGCACAGCACACCTGGGACAGAGCAGGGATATGGAGGGGGTGCTGCCTCGGGCTGTTCATGGCCCAGGTACAGAGGGCTCTGCTGAAGCCATCCATCACTGCAAGTGCAGCTGGTGGCAGGGGCTGTGTCCTGTAAACACAAACAGGATGGGAGGCACAGCCTGCCGGCCCCGCTGGCACAGCCAGCCCCGTGTTTGCTCTGCTCTGCTCCAACTGCTTCTCGCTAGCTCAGCTGGGCAGTCCATCGGCAAGGCCTTTCCTTTCATCCCTCTTCCCAGAGCCTTCTGTGGCACTTAAACTAAGTCAATAGAAATGAAAAACTTGTGTCCTCGGCCTGACAATTCTTGAGAACTTTGCTCATGGTTTGCACAACTGTTTACCTGCAAAGGGAGCTCCTCAGTGGGCTGTTGTCCTGCCATGTGGAACTGCTGCTGTCTGCTCTCAGAGGAAATGAGCCTCCCAGCATTTTCCCATGGCAGAAAGGTGAGGGGTCACGAGGAGCTTGTCCACTAACATCTATAATGTGGGACTGTGCAATGGATTTGATCTGCTGGGCCCTCACCTCTGGGCTGCAGCACATCCAGGCAGGGTGACACTGGAGCAGAGGGGACAAGAGCACGTTAGTGGTGAGATCAGTGATCCTCTTTGACCGGGCATTTAAAATTCAGTGCCTTAGAAAAGCACAAGGCAGTGGCAGAAAATAGCTCCCACTTTATTGTCCTGATTCAGCAAATCACCTGTGAGATTTGTCTGTTCTGCATAAAACACATCCCTAGTGTTTGAATGTGCATTGTTGGTGAACCTTTTTAAGGTTTATTGATACTGGTCACAGTAAGGGTAACCTTGCAAGGCAGTTGTTGTAGACCTAAACTGAATGCACAGTGCACATTAAGCAGCTGTCAAGTAGTTCAAAAGCCAGTGGCCTATTCAGGCTCTCTCCTAATATTGCTTGTGGGTTTGACATTCTTACCAAAACATTTGCAACTACTTTAGCCCAATGTCTAAAGTATATTTGTAAACCACAAAGAAATATAATAATGAAATATTAATTATTAAACTATTTATTATGCCCTTGTTTCTCTTTGGTTTAAATGGTGGTACAATAATTAACATGATATATGTGTAATTGCATGACCAACCTTTGCCACAGCTAGCACATAGGCGGGCAGGGAGAGCACACAATGAGCACATGCAGCTGCTGTGACCCCTCTGCAAATCCCAGCCCCTTTGGAGCAGACGGGAGGGAGAATCATCCCTGATTTAGCAATTAAAGTCTTCTGGGCTCCTGTGCACCTCTGGGTTTGTAAAGCACCTCTGGGACAGGCTGCTTGACACTGGGAGGCAAGTGTCACCCTGCTACTGACCAACTTCACCATCCTCCCAAGTCCCAGCTCTTGGCCAGGGGTTAGACAGCAATTACGTGTGCAGAATGCCCACATGCTGCCCAGTTGCTTAATTAGGAAAGCTTTAGGATGGCACTTTCCCCTCTGACGGAAAAAAATGTCAGGCAGCCTTGGAAAGATGTCATTTTTTTGGACAAATCCCCGCAGGCAGAGTGCACACACCTTTTGCCTGGCTGGGCTGGGTTTCAGGGCTTTTACCAGAGCACAGGTGGGTGCTCTGTTTCCCTCTCAGTGGGGGATTTGCTCCTGTGGGTGCTGACTCTCAGAACAGCCACTGCAGAGCCTTTAAGCCCTGAACTGGAACATCCCTGCAGCAGTGCAATAGATTGGTTCCTTGCCACCCAATTTCCAGAAGTTTGAGAGGGATTTGAACTCTATCCCAAATTTTTCTGCTTTAATGCTTGGAAAATGTATTTAAAGGAGGCACATACTCAAAATGCTGGTCTACAGAAATGTCTCTTTCATTATGTTCCCATTAACCTTAGAATGCTTTTAAGCACTTTTCTTCCACGGGAATGAAATTGGGGAATATTTCCAGCTACTCAGAAATTTTTTATTTCAACTCATGGGAATTGGTCAAACTCAAGATATCAAACAGAAACCAAACCTGACTGGTGGTTTGTCTTTCAAAAAGCCCCTCTGCCCCACTGCCATGGCTCTGCATTCAGAGCCCTATTTCTGAATATAAAGTAGGGGTTTTGTGAAGGTCACCAGCATTTCTTGTGCCAGCACAGTGCAGTCCCACTGCTGCATTAGAAAGGCAGGTTTGTGCTGACCACATTGCTTCACAACTTGATCGAAAAGACATTTTTAGAAAGCAGTTTGGTACTTCAAGCATCTGGCCTCCAGTGGAAAAATGGTGTCATGTCCCAGGTGACTTGTGCCTTCAGAGCTGGGGAAACGCCACCACAGGGTTCTGGCTTTCTGTTGGAAAACAACCAGAAGGGTGTGCTGAGATTTTCTCTCTTTTTCTCCCTGTCTTTAATCTTACAGCTACTGTTTAGGGTATCTGAAGGTGAGGCCAAGGGGAAGGTTGGGTGTTCTCTGGTGCAGCCCAAGTCGTAAAGGTACCAGAAGGGTCCCGATGGGGCTTCTCCACACACTTTGGTGTTGTCCTGCATGTTAAAGCAGAGGGTGAAGGACTGGAACCAATTACACCTTCCCTGATTTCTTTCAGAGATTTTCCAGTAAATGGACACAGAATGTTCAAGTGGCCTGTGGTTGCAGGGGATGGGAAGAGGCAGATTTTAGAGGGGTGATGAAAGCTTGATGCCCAAGGCAGGTACTTAAATGTGTTTCTCTGAGTTAGTTAGAAGAAATGGAAGAGAGGAGTGAGGGAGCTCACATTATGGAACTGCTGGCATCCAGCTGGGCTGCCTGACACAGGGTCCTCTCTCTGTAGTCACACAGGAGAGAGCAACTCCTCCCAGAGGCACTTTGCTGAGGACCAGCTCGCTCCATGGGGGACTGGCAGCTGTGGGGAGCCTGTGACACATCCCATGGGATTACTGAGGGTTTATACCCACAAAATTCTTCTCTGTTTCAGTGGGATGTCTGATAAGTTCAAGCCAAGAAGAGACATTTCCATCCTTAAGTTGTGAAGCTGTCCAAGTTACAGACAGCCATATTTCCAGATGGGTGAAATTCCAGAGAAACCATAATGGATTTGACACATCTCAAACGACGACGATGGAGGTGTTGACTCCCCCTTTAACTCCTTCCCCTAACAGACAGGGTCCCTGAACCTGGACCACTTCAGTGACATCTGCAGCACTTGTTTCTCTCTCACTGCATGTCTGGTTGGCTTTGCCTTCCTCCCCTGCCTCGTAACTCCCAGCTCCTTTCCTGCGGGAAAGATTAGGGAGGATAGGAAGTCGTCTGTGCAAAAAGCATCCCTGGCCAAAATAAATACAGGTCACAAGATTAGGCTTCATCAGAACTTTAAGCCTGGCCCAAGCTAAACAAATGAGCTGTCATGCCTTGGTAAAAGCTCCAGTATGAGTGAGCTGGCACGACTGCAAAAACGGTAAAGCAGTTAATAGGTTTTGCAATATGGAAGCTTAAAGTTTTGTTTTCAGTGCTGCATTCCTGACACTCAAGACTTGCACTGAACTTCAAATGTCATTAATTTTGTGCGCTGGCCTTGCTCGCTACTATGCAAACACCCTTCCCAAAGCACAGCAATAGCAGCAAAACAGCACCACGGGGCTTGTCCACCCCAGAGAGCCCTCACAGCGCAGAGGAGCAAACAGGGGATGGTGAAAAACACCCTGTTTTCAGCAGCTTGGCAGCTCTTGCCTGTTGACACTCTGAGATTGAACCTTTGAATGAATTACAGATCTGTTTTAAAAAAAAAAACCCAAAACTCTAGCTGTTCAAATACCTAACTTTTTGATATCCAAATATCTCCATAAAAATACCACAAGAGCCATGGACACCAGGTGTAGTCCACAGCCATTTGGTAGCTGTTCATGAAAAAGGGTAACTGAACCAGTGAGTAGGTGAAATGTCCCAAGTTTCCCTTTAAAGAGGGTAATTTGCACCAAGAGAGGACTGTGAATATTTTCTCTTGCAATGAGCAGAGTCCATGAACACGGGTCTCAGGCATTGTCCTCTGGCTCTGGCACTGCCCTGCTATTCATCTCTGGAGCTGTTAATCCCCCCAAGCACTTTGATTCCCACACCTGCACAGTGGGCATGGCAGGGGCAGGACAGCCACTGTGCTGGAAAAAGTATTGATGCTGCAAACCACGGAGAGGCTGCAGCAATCTGCAGTGCTCTGGTGTCTTCAATAATTACTGGTCTTAAACATTATAGAGGAAAAAACCAAAACCAAACCAGCAAGCATTAAAAGTCTTTATGGAACAAAAGCCAGGCTTTTAATAATGTTTTAACATACTTGACAAAGCTTTGGTTCAGAGCTAAGGCCGGCCTCTTGCAAGTATGCAAGGATTGAGACAATTGAAAAACCAAAATACTTCTCCCAGTAGAGACCTTGCAGCTTATCAGGTAACTGCAGGCTGTATTTTGGCCACTTTTAACTGGGCATTAAAAGTCTTTTTGACACTTTCTTTATTCCCCTACAATAGACTCTAACAGCCCCTGGGAGGCCTTCTACAGCCCGATGTGTAAAACGTAGTGGGGATTGGTTTAAAGAGTGGAATTTGACCTGAGAGAGATGTGAGTATTCAGGGACTACTTAGTCCTCAGTAGCACTTGGGGGCTCTTTAGTTTGTGGGGCACTTTATTACTCATGAGTGCTCAGGGACACTCGTTTGCTGTCTGGTGGCTTTCTCTGCTCAAGCATTGCTGTGTTGTTGCAGAGCAGATGGAGCCTTCCTTCTCCTCCTCTTC
Source organism: Motacilla alba alba (assembly GCF_015832195.1). NCBI lineage: Eukaryota > Metazoa > Chordata > Aves > Passeriformes > Motacillidae > Motacilla > Motacilla alba. The sequence continues at coordinate 6,830,123 of NC_052035.1, read as the reverse complement.
CTCCTCCTGTTCATGGAAGGAGCAGCTGGACCTGGGGCTGCTCAGGGATATTAAGGTGTCCTGGAGGGGTTTGTCAGCAGAAAAGGACTGAAGTTAGCTGGCCACAAACACGAGACCTGTGGATGCAGGGGAATGTCTGGTGTTCACACAACTGTAAATATATGGGTAAGAGGCCAAGGCAGGCTCACAGGGAAGCTCTTTGTGCTGGTGGGGCTCTGCACAGCTCCAGTGCAAAGCCACTCATCAATGCCTTTAAGAGACGTACTTGTTTCAGCCTCGTCCTTCTGCTTTTCCTCATCCTCCTGGCTGTGTCCCTGAGTCCTGCACCAGCCACTGCCAAAAGCAGAGGGGGATGCCCTGGTGCTGGCAGATTCTGTTCTTTTCTGTTTCTGTGAAACAAGCTTGGGGGAAAGTGCCAAAACTCCTGCCCTGCCCTGAGCTGCCACTCTCTTGCTTTCCAGTATTGGCCAGCTGTGGGGATGTGATCATTCCTCGTCCTTAGCCACAGCCATCCTCCCAGGCAGGGCTTCATGCTGGAGGGAATGAGGTGGGCTCAGAGACAGTGGTAGTCCTTCTCACTTTTACTTTTCCCCTTAGCTTAAATTATTCCCAGACGTGTGAACTCAGCAAACAAGGATCAAGTTTTCTCCACAAGGCAAGGTTTAGTCCAGGGCTGGAATAGTGCCTGAGCTTCCCAGTGGTCAGGAAAAAGCTTGCAGGGAGCAGATGAGCAATTCCTTTTGTATTTTCCATCCATCAGGAAAAGCTGCATCTGAAAAAATAGCTGAACTGGAAAATAAAACTAGACAAGTCTGAACAAATATGGAAACCATCCCTGGCTTGGTATTGGAAAAGTCTCAAATGCTGGAAAGGAGAGAAGCAGAGAGAGGGAATGGATAAGTTTTGGCCTCTGTTAGGAATATGGAAGGAATTATTTCATTCTTTTTCCCCATCTATTTGTTCTCTATATGGCACTCTGTGTGGTTAACCCTCCATCTTTGTCATAAATATATGTGGCAGAGACAAGTTTTTTTCAGAGATCCCAACCAAAACATCTGTTTTGCATCTGTGGTTTTGCATATGTAAATATTATTACTAATAGTAGCAAAAGCCATCATAATGGCAGCAGGAATAGAAACACTATTAATAGTCATAGTGCTGACATTTTATTTGTGTTGCTGCAGGAGTTCACATCGTGCACCAGCACTCAGCTGTGAGTTTGAGTGAGAACAAAAGGATGGCTGTGACCCCCAGGAGCTGGGAGTGAGCTGGGACACTGCCAGGGCTGTGGTGCCAGGATTGTCACTCTGGCACCTGAACCTGACCATTTCCCCCAGACCCTTGCAGAGGGCCTTTACAAGTGGAGATGGCTCCTTGCAAGTCTTGTCATGATGGTAAGGAGAGGAGGATTCCCAGTGGTGAGTGGCTGAAAAGTACCTGAAGAAAAATGGAAAACTTCCCAGTAAAGGCACTGATGTGATTCCTGCCATCTGGAAATTGAATTTGTCCTGGTAGGTCCAGGGGAAGAGCAATGGTCTTGGTGTTGCTCCTGCTGCACCTGAGGTCTCACCCCAGCCCAGCCAAAGATATCTTGTCTCCCTCCCTACAGACAACGGGCTCTTCTGGTGGGTGATCTGCCAGAGCAACTCATTCTGCAAACCCTCAGCAGCGGGGTGGAGACCTTATCTTTGTGTCTCTGCTTTACTGCTGTGAGTAACAGTGACAGCAACTCTCCTTCTTCCCTCTGCTTATTGAGTTAGTAGACCTCGGGGCTGGGGGAGCTGGGCCCAGGAGCAGCAGGAACAAGGCCAGATGGAGCAGGAGGAACCGGGGCACAGGCCATGGATACCGAACCTGGAGAGATTGGAGGTGCTGGTGCTGGCAGCAGCACTGCAGAGGGGAGAGGTGCAATAAAAGGAGGAAGCACCAGCCACGCTTTAGGCTTTGGTCTGACCCTTGCAGCGCTTGGAGACACACAAGATAACAAAACACAACACACCCATCTCCTTCCAGGTTTAGCCTGGGTTGAACTGGTATCTTTGTTCCTATATGAGGACTGCTTTTTGTCCAGCTCTGGTTGTTTTGCTGGATCTGTAGTGCATTAAACAGCCCATCTTCTGGTTTGTATTTTTTCCAGTTATCGTGTTTCATGTATTCTGGCTCCTTTCAGCCAGCTCTGCATCCCCCCGAGCAGACACTAAGCAGGATCCAGTCCTTGAGCTTGCTGCCTTCACATGCACCAAAGGGATGTGGACTCACACCCCACATTTCTCTGCGGAGTTGTGGGAATATTTGCAGCAGGGACTCACACCTTGCTCTGCTTTCAGTCTATCACCTGGATCACGTTACCACAGCTGGACACTGCGGGCTCAGGGATGGCACATGCTGCCACTGACACTTCACATCACCCCTCTACAAGCTGGTTCCTTGTCACCCTGCTCTTCTAAGTTCTTCTAAACCTTCTAATGTTTACATTCTCATAACGAAATTTTTCATGCATTTTTATGTAAATCATTATTTTTTTACATTCTTCTCTGGAGGAGGAGAAATTTGATGGACTGTTGACTTATCCAGTGTCATTGGAGAGGTGGCACTTTCATCCTCCAATCCACTGTCACATTTGAAAGTCTATAAATGTTAGAGTCAAAAAATAAAATTCCCTTCTTTTTACCTTGGAGGTTCCAGCATGCATGTAGTTTTATTTTGGGTCCTATAGTGACAGTTCCTGAAGTCAGTCTGGGCCAGCCAAAGTTTGTACTTATTTTTCACATCACTCAGATTTGGATTATGGCACACTAGAGAAGCACTTGTAAGAGTGGGGGGTGGCTGGTTGGTGCTTTTTAAAGATCTGCCCCGACAGCCACCTTCCCTGGGCCACCAGACTCTGCAGCATCCCCGCGCCCAGCCCGAATCCTCCTGCAGGCTTTCCTCTCCAGCTCTCCAGGAGATGCTCTGCTGACCTTTTCCTGCCCACTCTGAGGAGCGAGCGGCGTGTGTGGGTGGGCTGGGCCCGGCGGGACTCTGCCGAGCGGCAGTGATTATCCAGCAGCACCTCGGGGGAGGCAGGGGCGGCAGCGGCTGATCCGTGCCGGGCTGGATGCGCGCCTGGAGCATCTCTGCGCGCCCCGCGGCACCGCCCGCCCCTCGCCGAGCCCAGGCACGGGCATCCGACACCGAAACCTGTCTGCGAGGAAGGCTGGCTGCACAACCGGGGCAAAAAGAACGGCATGACAGCACAATTAGTGAGAGCAAATGAAAGGCTGTTTGAAGAGGAGGAGGGAGGAAAGGGGAGAGCTGCGTAAATCCCTGGTGGGGTTTTGGGCTTGACATCAAAACCCCTTAACAGTGTATTACTTCAGCCCCCAATGTGGACAGATGTTGAGCTGTGGCTCAAAGGAAGTCAGAAATCTTTCCTTAGAAAAAATTTGGCTAGGAAACTAAAGAAAATATTGTGAAAGAAAAGGAAATAAAAGCCCACTAAAGAAGATTTATCACTGCCTCAAGCGTTTCTGTATCCTCTGGTCTTATGAGGTCTCAGCCTCAGGGGAGAGAAGAAGAGAAACAGCCTGTTGCTATGTTAATGGGTCAAAATTTGGAGTGGGGACACATTTGTCCAGTTAGATGATGATGAAGGGAGCCAACTCACCCAGGCAAGCCCTCCTCCCATCCATGCTGACCCCAGCCAGCCTTCAGGGGCCTCTGGCACCAGCCTGCAGTGTTCCCCAGCACACCCAACCCAGATGCCCTTTTTGCCCACTCACTCCCATTTCTAAGGGTTTTACAGAGCCCTTTGTCAATGGCAAAATGTGTTCATTCCTAAAAGAGTTTACTATCATCCACAAACATGGAGATTTTGCTGTCCCTTGCCAACACTAAAGATGCTGAATAAAACCAGACCTAACAGAGATTCTTGGGCAGTCTGGTTGCTGTATCTCATTTATCTTCAAAAACTGCCTCCTAAAGCTTGGACTTTGCTGCCTACAAGACAGGAATATCCTTAAAGAGGTTCCAATACATAAAAAAATAAATATTGCTTCAATCCCATGGCAATGTAAGTGTTTTTTTAAAATAATTTTGACAAAATCTTTCATCTGTTCTGTCTGTTGGGTCCTCTCTATCCATGTGAATAATTGATATATTCCTAGAGTCCCAGGATGCTGGCAAGGGAAGCTTTCCTTTTTTGGCATCCCTGTCTGCTGGCTCTGTCCCAGCTGCCCATGTGCTTGCTGCTGGTGCAGACCCCACCACCCCAGCAGGGCCAGAGGTGACACTCACCCCTGCAGCTCCCAGGGTCCCCTTCCAGAGCTTGGTTTGTAGCTGAGAGCTGCACTAGCAACCTGCCTCCCCTCTGGTACAGCAGCCATTTAGAAAGTCACACTGATCCAGTTCCTCTAATTTACTGGGTGTGAGGTTCCTCCAAATACCTGCAGCAGTGGAGACCAACACTCAGTTGTGCCCAAGCTGTCTCATCATGTCTTATCCTCCCTGGCACCCTGTTCCATCTTTGTATTGAGCAATGGCTCCCCAGCCAGTTTCTTCCTTTTGATATAGTTAAATAAAGATTTTTAGAAGATACTTGCAAGATCTTTGCAAAATCTTCATGCTCTTTTTTAGTGGTCTTTTCTGTCTGCTCTTTACTTGCCATGTTTTATGGCTTTTCCTTTCCTCTTCATGTGGGAAACCTTTTCACTTTTAAAACACTGACCTTCTGCCTGTGATACCTCCTTAACCTTAGCAGTGAGTAAGGCAGGGTGTTTTTTAGGACCTCTTAGTTCTTTTTGAGTTGTGGCACATGTTTTGCTGAGGCTTTTACAGAGCATTTTTTAATCGCCTCCAGACTGCTTGCAGGCTCCTTGCTTTCTGCCTGCTCCTTTTTGGTTTGTTGTTATTGACTAATCACCTTCTTTTTTCATAGTTCCCTTTCTTGAAACTGTAGAGCCCCAGGCTGGATTTATTTGGTGTGCACTCTCCCACTACAGCATTAAAGGTTGTTTTGTGGTCACTAGCAGAGACCAGCTCTCCCACAAACACCTTGTGAAGCAGGTCCTGTGCACCTCTCCCCACCAAACCCAGAGCAGCAGCCCTCCCTGCACTTCCAGCACTGCTTGGTCCTGGAGACCCTTTATTGTACACAAACCCACTTTTTATTCCTTCCTGATGGATCACTGAGCTGACTAACTTCTCTAATCTCGTTTTGTATTTGCTGTTTGTTACCTTTATTCTTATCAGGGCTCAGTAACACACTACTGGCTCTACCTTTTTTTTTTTTCTTTCTTTTTCTTTTTCTTTTTTTTTTTTTTCTGGAATCTGTGATGTCCCATGTCAAGCAATCTGCGCTGGTTCTGTAATTGTTATTCAGGATTGAAAAGCCTGGCATTATCTTTTTTTTTTTTAAGCTTCTGGTATAGTGACAGAAGCACATCTAGGTTTTGTCTTTGGCTGCTTAAAAATGTTCCTGTGAGTCTGCTGGTACCATTCATGGCTGAATTCACCTTTTTTACTTCAGCTGCTTCCTTTATTTCCCTGCTGCTCTCCCCCTGGATATGGGCCACCTCCTCCTCACCAGAATGCCAGTCTGAATTTCTGCACCCACTGACCTTCCTTCAGCTTTTCATCGGAACACCCCTTTACAGCTTTTCCATCTTGCAGTGCCACCTGCCCAGCTCTGCTGCCATGGAGGAGCCAGGCCCTGTGAACCAGCTGGCAGCTCCAGAGCTGTCTCCCTTCCTGGGAACGCGCATCCCTCATGGCAAGGGCTGCAGGAGCAGAGCTGGGACCTTTCCCCGCAGCCCCAGGGCTCTCGCACACTTCCTCTCCTCAGGTGGCCCTGCAGGCTGTGCAGGCACAGACACCAAACCCTGTGCAGCGTGTGACAAGCTGGGCACCTCTCGCGGGTTTCTCCTCCTGGGGGGTGAAGCTGCTGGGTTTGGAAAGTGCATTGTGGTGTTTTGTATAAAGGGGGAACCACAGCCCTTTACCCTGGGCTCACTGAGCCCCCTTCCCGGGAGCTGTCTCACAGCTTTCTGTACCGTCACCCCAGCACCTGGCACTGTCCCCAGCCCTGTCTGCTGGCCCCAGAGCTAATTCGGGTGTTTTCCCAGCACAGCCAGCCCCGCCCGCTGCCCCGGGTCCCCCCCGACACCCCCCTGACACCCCAGCATCCCCATGCCCAGCCCAGCCCCGGCAGCCTGCTCGCCCCCAGGCAGGGTACCCCCGATTCCCACGGGCATATCCCTCCTGCCCGACCCCAGGGCACAGTGCGGGGAGGCAGGGAAGGGGCTCGGGGGTGCGGGGGCTCTGATTTGGGGCACTGCGGGGTCTGAGCGCGGAGCCCCGAGCGGGCGGTGCCGGCCGCCCACTGCCGGCAGGGCCGGGGCGCTGCGCTGCGCCCTCCCCGGCCCCGGCCCGGGGCTCCCGAGAGCTGGAGAATAACACACCCTGCTCACAAACGAGCCTCAGGGACGGAGAAATTGTCAGCAAAGCCCGTGCTTTAATTCCTGCGTATAAAACCATTAGTCTCTTATATGCTAGGAGTCACAAATGACGAAAAATTAAAAGGTATCAAAGGAAGGATGTATTCTCTGCCTGGGAATAGAGGTTCTCCAAGGACCCAAAGGACATGCTGCTGGCGTGTTCCCAGATCCAAGGCACTGCAGGGAGAACTGTCACTGACCAGAGGTCACCAGCTCAAGGCCCCAGAGAAGAAGTGTCCTGATGGCCCAGCCTGCTCCTCTGCTGGTGGAGCTCCTCACACACGATGCTGTGGGCAGGTTGCTGGTTTCATGTGCTGCTGGCGTGCTCCACTCTCTGGTACAGTGCATGTGTGCAGCTGGCTCCTCTTCCACGTCTCTGCTTGAACACATTTCCTTCCCACACCCTGCTGGGCAGTGATGAAGGTCAGGAGCAGCAGCTGCAGCCCCAGGGAGCCGGGCAGGGGCTGACAGCAGCCACCCCTCCTGCCCCCCCAGGGCTGTGTGCTTCCTCCCCTTGGCATTGGCCGTGAGGCAGCACCATCTCCCCTGCTCCAGCAGGGCCTGTCCTGCCATCCCCATCACAACCAGGATGGCAAAACCACATTTTGATCTTCCCTAGTCCATTACAACCTTTGTGTGAAAATTACCAGGTGGGAGCCCATGTTCCAGGAGATGTCTCTGCCTCGGAGGAGAAGGATCAGCCTGGGATTATTCTAAGGCAAAAGGACAGGACTATCATCCCCTCCTGCCTCCTCCCAGTCCTGACCTTCCTGTCCCATGTTGTGGTCCAGGTCTCCTCTCCTCGACTGAGTCCTGGTTTTTAACCCATTTTTCCTGAGGGTCACTACTGCCCTCCAGCAGCACAGCTGCAAGGCTCAGGGCAGTGACCTGCTGATGAAGGCACTGCAGCTCTCCCACCCTTCCCACAGCCCTGCCACAAACTCGACACTTTCTATTTTCTCAGTGGCACTGGCCAGACTTCACACCAGCCCAGTGCCACAGAGGCCAGAGGCTGGCAGCACTCCTGCTGGGACAGCAGCACACCTACCTTTTCCTGGAGAACTGCTGGTCTATCTCCTCCAGGGACTGTCCTTTTGTCTCCGGCACAAAGAGGTAAATGAATATAACAGCCATCACTCCCATCAGCCCATAGAGAAGAAACATCCAAGAGAACCCAATGGCATCTGCAGAGATTCAGGTGTGTCAATGTAGGAGTCACACTGTGGGGTACAAGGGAAACTGGTTCCTTACTGTGGGGTGGTCTTTGGTGCCTGACAGGGGCACCTTATTTTGTGAAGCCTTCAAGAGGGCGGGGAAACTCCTTATCTGCAGGGCCTGGATGGGAGATTGGCAAAGGGAAAGGCTGGTGCATCAGGCTTTGCCAGCAGCAGGGGAAGAAGACAGCTGAGGTCCAGGGCCAGCAGTGCTTGCTGAGCAATGCTGCAAAGCTGCCTGTGTGGAAGCTGCAGGCTCTGTTTTTCCTGAAACTGTGGTGCTACAGTGCAGCCCAGTGGGCAACTGGTGATTTTTATAAACAGAGGCTCCGGCCAGTGCTGCTGGTGCCTGGCTTTCCTGCTCTCAGGGGCAAAGGGTCACACCTATTCCAGCCTCAAGTCCACACGGTTCAAAATGCCACTTAATCTCCAAATGGCTCGTGGTGGCCTTCCCTAACCAGCTGTGGCAGGTGAGGGAGGGGAAGGGGCTACTTACCAATGAGGTCCAGGAAGGAGAGGCTGATCAGTAAATTAGCAGCCCAGTTAAAGCTGTTACAGAAGGCAAAGGCTCTTCCTCTTATCCCAGCAGGGTAAATCTCACTCAGGACCAGCCAGGTCACTGCACAGATTAGAGAGATCACAAAGACAGCGTGGAGTTAAGCAATTTGTTTGGGAAATGGGAAAGGGAGATTTCAGCAGGGGGTTTAAACTCTGGCTTCACCCAGCACCCGCTGCTGGTGGTGTCAAACATTCATCGATCTCAGAGGCAGATCACAGCAGAACACTGCAAACCTCCTGTGCTCAACGCTTCATGGAGGAATGAAATAGCAATAAACAGGCCCAGGGAGTAAAGAAGAAAGCAGGGTAGCTGGTCATTCCATTCACAGGAGATGAAGAGATCTGACAGGCCTGCTGTCAGGTCATGCTCTTTGTAAAGAAATGAGAAAAGGGTGGAATTAGGGAGACAACACTGCATTTGGGCTAAAATCAGAGTTAAAGCAATACATATCTTTAAGTCTCTCTCATCCTGGGGTTATTTTGCTTGAAATAATTTGCAGGGTGGCTGTCAAACCCATGAGACTTGCTCACCTAACATTCTTCTCTTTAGTTAAATACCGTTTTCTCACATCAAGGCATTTAAATGCCAGAAAACAACAGAACTTACAAGGAAGCAATAACTAATCTTTATTCTCATCTGATAAAAAAATTAATAATAAATAGAATAAAAGAACCCCAATTGATATTGAGAAACTTCAAAAGAGGTTCAACTTCCAGTTCTGCACTGACTTTCATAATCACACAGCAGAAGCCCTTCAGCTCCTCTGTCCTCATCCCTGTATTTTCCTCCTCACCAGGGTGACAGGAAGTTTATGTAGCACTTGTAGGGTTGGTAGGATGCTCTGATTTTCCATTGAACTTCAGAGAAAAAAACAGCTTTGCAAGGCTAGTGAATAGCATGGAAGAGAAAGGTTCCCCAGTGCTGTAGCTGACAGAGCTGCAGTGCTAGAAAATGATTCAGGGGGCAGGAGGGGCCATATTTCCAGTTCCCAGACAGTGAGCTGCTCAGCACAGCGGGTACATAAGGAATGGTTCAGGCAGGCAGCTTGCAGATCAGCCCTAGTTTTACTCTCTGGGTTAATGCAAGGATAAACACCACACTTACTTGGCCCAAATCCAATTGAGAAGGCACTCACAAAAGCCATCATGCTCAGCAGTGTAATCCAATTTAAGACCGTATGTTGTGCCCAGGGAGCAGCACCGAGGGGAGGGCCCGTGCTTTCCAGTGCTCCTTTCCTGGACTGACCTGCCAAGTCCCTTTGCTGAGTGAGGGAAGGATTAGGAACAACTTTGCTTTGAGCGCTGGCAAAAACTTCCGTCAGGCTCCCCGTGGCAGCAAAACCAGGGCCTGCCTGGCTTTTGGCAGCACCTGATGCTGGTGGGACGGGTGACACAGCAGCCTGGGGGAGCACAGGGGTCAGGGGGTGCTGGCTGAGGCTGAGGGATGCGTTGGGGCCTGCGGCTGCTCTGCAGTCCCGGGCCACGGCCAGCGGAGCCACGCGGCTGCTGAGGCCGATGGTGGTGACAGAGATGGCCATCACCACGCAGCCAGCCATGAGCAGCACTCTCCTGCCCGCCTTGTCTGCCAAGGCCATGGCCACCAGCGTGGCCACCACCTTTATTGCTCCCAGCCCAACTGAGGCCAGGATCGCCGAGGAGTTGCTCTGGAACCCCACGGAGTGGAAGATTTTGGAGGCATAGCCCAGCACATTGGGCTGCCCAGTGAACTGCTGGAAGAGCACCAGCCCCAGGCCCACCAGAGTCCGCCTCCTCATGTTGTCTCTGGTCCTAAAAAGATCAAGAAATGAGTAATGCTTCTCCTGATAGGACTCCCGCTTTGCTGCTGCTCTGTCCTCTGTGTCCTGCAATGGGATGAGGCCCTTCTGGCAGTCTGAGTCCCACGAGCCTAATTTCACAGGGTTCACTGGGAGAAAGAGGATGCTGAGGAACTGCATGGCCGTCGGGGCAATGGCCAGTCCAAACATGTACCTCCACCCCTCATCCACGTCTGCAAAGACGTAATTCAGTGCATAGGACAGCAGGATGCCCACGGTGATTCCAGCTTCGTAGAGAGACACCAGCAGCCCTCGCTGGTGAGCAGCCACCATTTCTGAGACGTAGATGCAGCAGGCCATGGATGAGAGAGAGATGGCAAAGCCCACGGTCATGCGCCCAATGACCAGCACGGTGAGTGACCTGGCCAGTGTGAGGATGAGGCTGCCCAGCAGGAGGAGCAGGTTGCTGACCAGGATTGCTCTCCTCCGGCCGTGGCGGTCGATGAGGATCCCCCCAGCCAGGGAGGCGAGGAGCGCTCCGATGAGGACGGCGCTCACCAGAACTTCTTGCTTGAAGCAGCTGAGCTGAAAGTCTGCCTGCAGCTGCAGCAGTGCTCCAGAGATTATCCCCAGCTCATACCCAAATATCAGCCCGCCCAGGAGAGACACTGTTCCGGACAAGAGGAGGACAAGCAGTGCACGACCTGGAAAACAAGCAAGCAGTGCTAGGTTCAGTTTTCTGATGCTATAAAACAAGCTGTCAGCATGCACGGGCTGGAAGAACTCTCCCAGGACACCCACAGTTTTCCATCTACAAAGCCATGATGTAGAATTCCCCCACAGGTCACTAAGTCACATGTATAGAGGCACTTGCAGACAGTCACACAACCCACGAGACTTCCACTAACTGCAAGGGTACTCATTTGGGGTGCAGAACTTTGAAATCAGGACTTTTAAACAGAGTTAAGACTTGTTTTTCAGTGCAGGTCAGTGATTTGTAGTGCCTGGAGTTGTACAGTGGGATCCTCTGTGGTATCTCTTGATTGTAACTACAAAATTTGTTCTGGGCAGGAAATGCAGCTTCTGCTTTCTGGTTCTGCATTATCATTTTCACATTTCAGTGCATATGGTACGACCAGCTCTCCCTGCGGGTTTTGCATTCTTACTTCCTATCTTGTGGTTACAAGCCATGCTCAAAAAAGTTTATTTTTCCTTTATTTTCTCCTTTAGTTAATCTTGTACCCTCAGCAGGACTTTGTGGGGTGGCCCTGATTTCTTCATTTCTCCTTCTGCAGCCCACAGCTCCCGGATCTCCAAGTCAGAGATTGCAGCCTCCTCAGGCTGGTCCAGGCCCACAGGACAAACTTCAATGTGAGCTGAAAAGTTTACGTTGCCACCCTCAAACACAAGAAGTGACTCTTTGACCTCACCCTTCCCACAGGGCTGAGTGTGCCAGTTTCCTAAGCATTAAAATAAGACAAAAACAGCAGCAAAAGCAACTCAAACCAACCCACCCCAAACAACCCTACAAAACCAAGGTGCTGCACGTGCTTCTCACCATGGGCAGGGGATGAAGGGGTGACCATTTGTGAACCATGAGCCATGTTCCACCAGCAGGGATTGCACGGGCAAGAACTGATGTGGGCACTTCTGAGGACAGAACTGACAATGACCTCACCTTCAATTACATTTTTGAAGCATAGGTGAAGTGGATTCGTTCTGGGGTCTGTGCTGTTTGCAGCATGTAATACTGTCTGCATTCTTTTGTTTAATTAGAAATACTTACAGTTTTGGTAGACTGTACGTGGAAAAAATGTAGACACAACCACCAGACCATGGAAACTTTTCTCACCCTGCTGAAGGACTTTTTTCCTGTCACAAGCTTTGTTTAATGGGAACTGTCTATGCTTGGCCTTTAATCACAGATATCAACAAAGGCTATTTCTCAGTGATGGCTGTATATAAATATAATTATTTTTATTTATTCTGCAACCCTCTGTGTTTCATTTGTGCTACTCATGCTATCCCAGCTATCCCAGTGCCTCCCACCATGCTCTGTGTGACCATCTGCGCTGCTTTTAGCACTCCTTGTACATGTTATGCAGATAATTAGAAAAAATATCTGCTGAGAACATAAGGCATAAGTGACCATCCCATTAGCTTCGGGCCACAAATTCTATTAGACACAGACAGTCCCACTACAAACACCAGGGCTGATTTCATCAGGTTTTGCTGTATTCCTCGCTAACTTAATAAGCAGTCATGGCTTATGAACTTTGACTGAAATCCAGTTTGTGTACGGTCTGTTCTGACGTAGCTGGGGAATTTGAGGACTCTTCAGATCTCCACACGCTGACAGAAGGGTTGGCGGAGCAAGGAGCTGTGCCCGGCGATTCCCTCCACGCAGCAATCCGGTCCGGAGGCCAGGGAGTGACCCGCTGTCCGGCCGGGCTGGGGCTGAACCCGGACCCCGCTCACACCAAGGCCAGCGGGCAATGGGCACGGCACAGCAAACCCAGCTCCCCCAGGCTCCCGAGCCCCGCTCCCCTCCCGGGACAGCCCCGGGACAGCCCCGGCAGCGAGCCGCAGGAAATTCCTTGGCTCCTGCGCTCGCAGTACGCGCTGCTGGCACCGCCAAAAACAGAACAGAAAGAAAGGAAGGGGCGGGGGACGCGCCCCAGCCTTTAGGAAAAGTTGCAAACTTTTTTTTTTTTTTTTTTTTTTTTTGGAAATTTCTCCCCGGGGCAGCGCGTTCCCGTCCCTCCCCGCTGTCCCGAGCCAGAGGGGCTGGCACTCCCCCGCGCCCCCCGGCCCGTCCCGCACTCACCCATGGCGGGGCCGAGCCCCGGCAGCGCAGCGGGCGGAGCGGGGCCGGCGGCCGCAGCGGGGCCGAGCCACGTCGCTGCTGCCCTGCCCCCGGCCGGGCAGCCTGGGGCTTGTAGTCGCCCTGCCCGCCCCTCTCCGGGGCGGGGGTCCCGGGCGGGGGGCGCTGCACCGCCCCGGAGCGATGCCGGGAGCGGAGCCGGACCCCGGCGGATGGGTGAGCCCGGCGGAACCGGGACACGATACGGAGCTGCGCGGAGATTTGGTCCAGAAACGAGGATGTGGGTCTGGTGGCTGGAGTGTCAGCTCTGTCCCCAGCCTGTCTCACTGGAGGAACAGAACTCTCCTCGCTGCCTGCAGAGCTGCTCTTGTGCAGCTCTCTCTAGACGAGAAAGCCGCCAGAAAGTGCACAAGCGATTGACTGTTTGTTCATGTTTTCAGGTAGCTCGGCTGGAAAGCCACAGAAACCTGCTAAGAAAGGGGTGGCCACTTGAAAGCTGAAAACCTCAAGAGCAGCAGGGGAGGTTTAGGTTGGATATCAGGAAAAGGTTCGTCACACAGAGTGGCTGGGCACTGAACAGGCTCCCCAGGGCAGTGGTCACAGCACCAAGCCTGACAGAGTTCATAAAGTATTTGATAAAGTATTTGGATGATGCTCTGCAGCACCTGATGGCATTGTTGAGGTGTCCTGTGCAGGGCCAGGAGCTGAACACAATGGTCCTGGTTGCCCCCTTCCATCTCAGTATATTGTTTGAATCTATGATTCTGTGATTCTGTGTGTAAGTTTGCCTTCTTAACTTTCATGGCTGTGGGACAGAAAGAATCAGTCTCTCAAGATCATCTCCTTGCCCTGACAGTGCTCCAGCAGGCAAAACATTCAGTGTTCACCTTCCTTTGCAATTAACATTCTTATTCTGCTGAGTGGAACAGGAACCTTCCTGCTGTCCTGCATAAAAGACCCTGGGACTTGCACTTGGATGTAAAATTATTTTCTGAGGCTGATTTCACGTGTCCCAAAGTCCAGTTTGTTAGACAAGGATTTTACAAAGCATGATACACCTCGAAGTGCTTTCAAAACTGTTTCACACAATAGGCAAACATTGCCCCTTGGTGCTGTTTGTGTGAATGGCAGCTGCTGGGCGGGTTATGCTGAGCTGAAGCACACAGGACACAGTTCAGGAGCTTGCTGTGACCCAGCTGCTGTGGGGAACAGTGAGGAGGATGTGGTGGCACAGCTGGGAAGACATGCACAGAGCCTCGCAGCAGGCACTGCCACTGCAGAGGAAGTGCAGATGACCACAAACCTGCTTTGTGAGCTGGCGTGTGACTGCAGGTAATATTGCATTAAAAACCTTTGTTGAATTTTAATATTTGGTATGTTGTAACCACACAAGCTCCAGGAGAGCACTCTGTGGAGCCTGTGCTGGTAAAGCTTTTTGCCCCAGTACAGAATTGAACTGGGGAAGGTCTGAATCAGTGACCATTGTGCCTGTGACACAGGCAAAAATTAACAGGTTGGGTGAAGAAAAAAGAACATTGGAGTACATGATTTTTTTTAAAGAGCCTTTTCAGTCATCCCCCATGTTAACTTAATGGGGAATTTAAGAGAAGTATTTAAAAATTGTTATTTTTCCAAGTATAGGGATACATCTCACATCTCTGCTCTGTAGAGCAGTGGTACCAGCTCAATTTATTCCGAGTCATAGTTTTGGGATGCTTGAGATGGGCCATATTGGATCATGTGTTTGATGATCCTTTCAGCTTTAGCCTGTTGGATATCTGGCTGCAACATGAGCAGCAGTTGGTCAAATGTTTTGGTTTTGTTTCTTCTCAAAATCATAGAGAATAGGAAAAGTGTGTAAAATCATGTACCTGGTTTATAGATTAAATAAAAGCTTCCCATTCATGTGCTCTAATTTCAGTGGGAATACAGGGTGTGAAAACACCTTTTCTAAAACCTTGTATCTGACACAGCCTGACACCTGCAGCAGGAATCACACACTTGGTGCAGAATGGCTTCAAACACCAGCCAACAGAAACCCATGGTGTTCACTGGAAGAGCTTTCCAGTAGCATTTGCATTTCATATTAGAGCAGTTTAAACAGCTCTGAAATCACCACCAGCTCTCGTGATATGCAGAGGGAGAAGTTATTCCAGTTTTCTCTCTTCCCCAAGAGAGACCACATGAGAGCAGTTCATGCAGACAGCAAACACTACATGCCAGTGTCTAGCCTAATGTTCCACATTCGGGGATGCAGGGGATGCAGTGTGATCTTGCCCATGATCTCTGGCCCCCCCAGAGCTAAAGCCAAGGCACTTTGGGTGAGCTGTATTAGGAACTGGAGGAGATGTCTCCCATGCATTGCTCCACACCAGGCAGAGAGCCAGAGAGAGCCTGGAGTCCTCATCAGCCTCAGGGCAAACTCGCTCTTGGCTACACGATCTCCAATTTGCCTGAACAATTCCTCCTTTCTGAAATTATTTGAGAATGAGAAGGAAGAAATTATATTTTTCTCTGTGGTCACTCAGCATTTATTTTTCTGCCACTTGAACATTTCCTGGAGGCCTCTTGGTGTCCAGCAGGGCAAGAAATATTACTAGCACTGACAACAAGAAGGTGAGGTCTTGGTGAGCACAGGCAGAGCTTTATGGTGTGTTTACCAAAGGAGGACAAAAAGATGACATCAGTGTGTACAGAAATGCAGCTGTCACATGGACACTGTAGGGGCTGTGGGTTATTGTCCTCTGGAGAAAAGGGTGAAAACCTGCTATGACGTACAGCAGGGATAATTTGGGGGGGAAAAAAATCTTTATTTGGAGTCCTTAAAGTACAGCTCTCTTATTACAGCTTTTGTAGCCAATGGGTGTTCTGGGCCTGCTGTAAGAATTCATAGAATTCACAGAATGACCAGGTTGAAAGAGACCTTCAAGATCAAGTCCATCCCATGCCCCAAGCCTGAACTAAACCATGGCACTGAGTGCACATCCAGGCTTTGTTAAACACACCCAGGGATGGTGATTTCACCACCTCCCCAGACAGGCCATTGCAGAACTTTATCACCCTTTCTGTAAAAAAAACTCTCTCTCTTTTTTTTTTTTTTTTTTTTTTTTTTTTTTTTTTTTTTCCCACCAACTTTGTCCCTAAGCTCCACATGAGAACGCCTGGGGGAGTTGGATCCGCCAATGCTTGGTGCCTGCAGGCACGTTCCTGTCCTTGCCGTCCTCCTGTGATGCCTTCCTCCTCCTCTGCAGTCTGTGTGTCTTGGCAGTGCCAATTCCCCTCCCATCCTTATCTCGCTCCTGGCTGCCGGGCTTGCGGGGCGCGTTCCTGCCTGGCAGCCAGGCAGCACATCCGCAGGGCTGAGACACCCATCCCCAGGGCTGAGACACCTATCCTCAGGGCTGAAACATCCCCAGGGCTGAGACACCCATCCCCTGGGCTGAAACACCCATCCCCAGGGCTGAAACATCCCCTGGGCTGAAACATCCCCAGGGCTGAGACACCCATCCCCTGGGCTGAAACACCCATCCCCAGGGCTGAAACACCCATCCCCAGGGCTGAAACACCCATCCCCAGGGCTGAGACATCTCCAGGGCTGAGACACCCACCCCCAGGGCTGAAACACCCATCCCCAGGGCTGAGACACCCATCCCCAGGGCTGAAACACCCATCCCCAGGGCTGAGACATCTCCAGGGCTGAGACACCCATCCCCAGGGCTGAAACACCCATCCCCAGGGCTGAGACACCCATCCCCAGGGCTGAAACACCCATCCCCAGGGCTGAAACACCCATCCCCAGGGCTGAGACATCTCCAGGGCTGAGACACCCATCCCCAGGGCTGAAAAATCCCCAGGGCTGAGACACCCATCCTCAGGGCTGAAACACCCATCCCCAAGGCTGAAACACCCATCCCCAGGGCTGAAACACCCATCCCCAGGGCTGAGACATCTCCAGGGCTGAGACACCCATCCCCAGGGCTGAAACACCCATCCCCAGGGCTGAGACATCTCCAGGGCTGAGACACCCACCCCCAGGGCTGAAACACCCATCCCCAGGGCTGAGACACCCACCCCCAGGGCTGAAACACCCATCCCCAGGGCTGAAACACCCACCCCCAGGGCTGAAACATCCCCAGGGCTGAGACACCCACCCCCAGGGCTGAAACACCCATCCCCAGGGCTGAAACACCCATCCCCTGGGCTGAAACACCCATCCCCAGGGCTGAGACACCCATCCCCAGGGCTGAGACACCCATCCCCTGGGCTGAAACATCCCCAGGGCTGAGACACCCATCCCCAGGGCTGAAACACCTATCCTCAGGGCTGAAACATCCCCAGGGCTGAGACACCAATCCCCAGGGCTGAAACACCCATCCCCAGGGCTGAGACACCCATCCGCAGGGCTGAAACACCCATCCCCAGGGCTGAGACACCCATCCCCAGGGCTGAGACACCCATCCCCAGGGCTGAGACACCCACCCCAGGGCTGAAAAATCCCCAGGGCTGAGACACCCATCCCCAGGGCTGAGACACCCACCCCCAGGGCTGAGACACCCACCCCCAGGGCTGAAACATCCCCAGGGCTGAAACACCCATCCCCAGGGCTGAGACACCCATCCCCAGGGCTGAGACATCCCCAGGGCTGACACATCATCCCCAGGGCTGACACATCATCCATCCCCAGGGCTGAGCCGCAGGAATGTGCTCCTGGGAGCTCCTGAGAGCTCCGCCTCGGGAACCACAGCCTGTGTTTGGCAGCAGCACCGCTGTGATTACAGGAAATGATACCTTCTACCTCTGAGCTGGAGCAGCTGAAAGAGGCTTTAAAATCACAAATTAAAATACAAATACAAGAGGAGAAAGAAGTCCACCCTGGGAAAAGGAAGACGTGGTGTTCAGGAATCCTCACCACGCCCTCAAGAGTATTTTCTTCTATTATGATTGACCCTTAGGAAGGGGCTCAGGGGAGCAAAATGACCAAATCAATTCAGTTCTTGATGGAAGTGATGGTCCCTGAGCTGGCAGGAGTGTCCCAGCTGGCTGGGATGAAGCCAGCTCACCAGGAACCTGCATTTATTGCACGTTCATTTACCTCCCAGAGAGGTTTCTCCCCCTGATGCCAGGCTGCAGGTGTTTTCTGTTATGATGTCCTCACCTGGGGGTTCCCTGGCAATGCTGGCCAGCACTGCTGGTCCCAGCAGGGATCTTGTTTCCTTGTACATTTTAGGGATGCCTCCAGCATGGCACCCTGCAACAACTCAAATTCATCCCTTTTCCCACCAGTCCAGCTCAGAGGATGGCAGCCTCCATCCCTAAATAAGCTGGGAGAGCTGCTTCCAGGGCTGAGCCTGCCTGGTGCCAAGGGATCTGTAGGACAGCAGGGACCAGCCCATGAGACCTGCCTTGGTTCCCATTAGCTGTGCTGCAATTTTTAACTTCATTACATTGTTTGTGAAAGGGGAGTTTGCAAATGCTTGTCACCAGGAGCACAAAGTTACATAATGAAACCTTTTACCAGTCTGTGGCTCCAGAGCAGTTCGCTGGGGTGATTCCATATTCCAGCAAAAACACTGGGTGATACCATAAATATTGTAAATGGCTCTAGTTAGTTTCCAAGGGCTGTGTCAACTGTTTATTGCTTTAAAAGAGAAAAGAATAAGTGAAATCACAGGGAAGATAAAATTTAAATAAATAAAATAAAGGGGAAAATAAAGCAAAAATATTTTCTTTCATATTTTGAAAGCTCTGGAGGAGGTTTTTGGCCAGCATGAGAGAAAACCATCATGTTTGCCAGAATAATGAACCGAAGGCTATCTGTGTGCACTTGCTTATAGGCTGTATATGAGTGTCTGTGGGGGTATCTGTGCACACATGCTCTGATAAAATCTGTTCCCAACACAGGGAAAAACTTCTGCTTTATTTGAGTGTTTGAGGCATTTGCAAATTCCAGGCACAGAGAGTTCACCCCATTCCCTGGGCAAGCCCTGCCACGGGTGGGCAGAACTGCAGGATGGATTATCTGTATCATTGAACACTTGGGAAGGTTGTTTAAAAGTTGTCACTGAGGAAAGATAAATATTTGCCAGGCATGATCCCACCGTGCAATGACATGTAAGCTGTGTGGAATGTGTTAATAAAATATAAATGTTCTGAAAAGGAAACAAATGCTGTGGGTGAGAAAACAAAGACAAAATGGACTTGCAGCACCTCCAAAAGCAACAATTGAAAACATATTGACATGGACTGGGCTGAATTCTCTTGTATCTTCTCAGGAACATATTTGCAGCATGCACAAATCACCCAGTGGGTTTTCAGGGTGCCATAAAACCCCAAGTACTGCCCCAGTGAGGTTTATGAGGATAATGAGGTTTATCCATCTCTCAGTGAGATGGCAATGTGGGGCTTGGCTGCTGGAGGAAGGGGGAGCCACCTGACTCATGGCATGAGTGGCCCTGGCAGACCTGGGGCAGAAGCTTTGGTGATGCTCAGCGGGGGGACCCGAGGTCAGGGCACACTCTGCTGCAGGCAAATCCCTTCTCCTTCCCAGCCACCACCTGGGCAGCTGCAGTGGCTCTGCACGGGCTCCAGCAGAGGCTTCTGGCACATGAAAGAACAAGAGCCAGTGATGGACCATGCTGGTTGTGATGTGCCAGAGATGGAGTCCCCACGGTGATGCTGCAGTGCTGGGGGTGACGCCGTGGCCGCGGTGTCCCAGGGTTGATGGGACACCCCTGGGACCCTGGAGGGGGGTTCCGCGGTGATGTTGGGAAAACCTCGGGGGAACCACCAGCTGCCGCTTGCCACCTCGGGAAGAAACGCATCCAATATCTCCCTTGCGAGCCCCGGGCCAGCTGCAAGTCTCGCTGCTGCACCGGCAAAGCCACGGGAGGGCGCGCCGGCTCGGGGATGCTCGGGAACGAGTCCCACCAGGCTGCAGTGACCCAGAGGCAAGCAGAGGGCAGCGGGATTCCCGGGGGGAGGCACAGGGAGGGCTTTGGAAGGAGCGGCGCCCAGCCCCGGGAGGGGAGCGGGGCAGGGCGCGTTATAGCGGGGGCGGCCGAGCGGTACAGCCGGGCGGCGCTTCGGCAGTTCGTATGTTTCCGTCAGGACCCGCGAACGTTGCCGAGGATGGCCGGAGGTTACCGAGCACTGCCGAACAGGCGCCCCGCGCATGCGCCGTGCGTGTCGCGGCGATGGCGGCGGCGCAGGCGGAGGCGGGCGGTGCGCGTTCGGTCGCGGCCGGGCCCGCGGGCGCTGCCATGGGCGACCTGGGGCCCGCGAGCCCCGCCACGGCCGAGCTGGGCGCCGCGGGCCCCGCCGTGGACGGTGCCGAGGGCGGGGCGGGCGACGCCACGGTGGCGGAGGAGCCGCCGGCGCCGCCGGCGCTGCCGGGGCTGCGGCTGGTGCAGCAGGGCGCCGAGGCGCACGTGTACCGCGGGCTCTTCCTCGGCCGCGCCGCCGTGGCCAAGCTCCGCGTCCCGAAGCGGTACCGCCACCCCGCGCTGGAGGAGCGCCTCAGCCGGCGGCGCATGGCCCAGGAGGCGCGGTCGCTGCTGCGCTGCCGGCGGGCAGGTGGGCACGGGGCCGGGCGGGCCGGGCCGGGGCTGCCGGCAGGACGGACGGACGGACAGACAGACACACCCCGGACAGACACCCCAGGGACAGACACCCCAGGGTGTGCCCCAGCACCCCGGCTCCTCAGGTCGCTCAGAGCAGATCTCAGGCACTTAGCGCCATCCTGAAGGATGCGGGGGCTTCTTCCGAGCCCGGGCGCTCGGCTCTTTCAGAGAGCCCCTGCACTCATCTTGCCCTCGGCGTGTCCCTGAGCGTGTTTTATCGGGGAGGCTCGCCCGGGAGAGGCTGGGCTGTCAAAAGGTTTGAGCTGCCAAGTCCTCGTAAGGCTGCGGGGCTGTGCAGATGGCTTGGATTGAGTGTTGGCCGGGCCACTCCGAGGGGTGGATCACCAGCGGCTGGGTGTGATCTCAGCTGGCATTTCTGCTTTAGGCTTTTATCGGTTGTGTTTTGTAAAACAAAGCTGGGGATCATGTAGATTAACTGCTGGCATTTGATTTGTTCTTTTAAATAGGGATTCCAGCTCCAGTGGTCTACTTCGTGGATTATGTCACCAACTCCATCTATCTTGAAGATATTGTAGACTCAATTACTGTTCAGGATCATATTTATTCTGTACAAAAGAGTGGAAATGATACCAGTGACCTGCATAAGTTAGCAGAGAAGATGGGTGAGCTGTTAGCAAGGATGCACGATGAGGATATTATCCACGGGGATCTCACAACTGCCAATCTCCTCCTGCGGCCACCCACGGAGAAGCTGGACTTGGTGCTGATAGACTTTGGACTCAGTTTCATTTCAGGTCTTCCAGAGGATAAAGGAGTTGATTTGTATGTTCTGGAGAAAGCCTTCATTAGCACTCATCCAGATACTGAAGCGATGTTCCAAGCGCTGCTAAAGACCTATGCAGCCACGTCTAAAAAATCTGCTGCTGTGATCAAAAAGCTGGATGAGGTTCGGCTGAGGGGAAGGAAGAGATCCATGATTGGGTAGAAGAGAGTGGGGTTAGGGATGGAGAAATAGTAGGTTTTGCAAAGAGGGTTATTTATATTTCTAGTTGGTTTTATTTCGCAGATCGCTATTTTGATAACTGTGTCTTCAAATAAATAAACTTGAAAGAGTTCTAAGTGTCATCAAGTAACCAAAGTAATTGTGAGATTGGGGCACAGCCAAGAGAGAAACAATTAGAGGTCGCTTCTGTCCTAAAAGTTAAATATTTCTAATACAAAGTAGTTCACAGTGTCATTTTACTCATCTTTGTGTGGTTAGAATTATTCCGAGCAATCTTTCTTGGCTTGTAGACCATAAATTCCTGGGAGGTTCTTACTTTGGAGACTACAAAACACATCTACAAAAGGTAACTGAGAAAAACAAGTGTGTTGTTTTTCCTCAGTAGACTTTACAACAAAGGGCTTAAATCTGTTATAAACGACTCAACACATCCCGAAAATTTTCAGAACTGAATTCTGGAACATGGGAAGTGCTGAAATAGCACAGTAAAGATAAATCAGTTTTGTTTTCTTCTGGCAGTAAATTGGCTTTTTTCACTCTCAGTCAATAGTGCTGTCTGAAGGAAATACAGAATTGTTAACAGAGTAGTTTTCTACTGAGAAACTTCTACTTTAAGCAAGAAGCCTGCTGTAAATTTCCTCTTTTGGAGCTTTACAAGGGGGACTGCTGGTATTGCTGTTGCCTGCCCAGGTAGGCGGCTGGCAGAGGTAGGTGGTAATTGTCTTTTTCTTGTAATGTTTTCTCTATATTTGTTTTTCTAGCTTGCTGTATCTAATAGTGTGAATGGAAGGTGTGCCAGAGGAGATTCTTGCACACCCCACAGTGGGTGGGTTGGAAGATTATCAGCTTTGTGAGCAGGCTGGGCTGTGAGTTGGGTGAATGTGGGAGCATCATTGTCTGCAGGTAATGAGAGAAGGAAACGGTGCAGTTCTTGCTGAGCGATTTGCTGTGCTGGGCAGTGTCGGGAAGATCCTGTATGCTCCTGTGCACTCCCTTGTGCTCCGAAACCGCTCGTGAAAAAGAGGGAGCGGAGTCGCTCGCCTGTGCACAGGCACGGGCCGGTCCCGTACGGATCCGGGGGGAGAAGGCAGCTGTGAGGAGCTGCTCTGGCGGGCAGGGCAGAAGGATGGGGGCTTTTCCTGCCCTCTCGGAGCGGCGCCGCGAGCGCACCGTTCGGGACGGGCGGCGCTGAGAACCACCCGGCGCCTCCGCGCCCGCAACCTGACTCCGCGCGGTGGCGCCGGCGCAGCGCCGCCGCCCCTGGCCGCGGGGGTGGCCGGTTCGAGTCCCGCGGCCGCAAGTGTCCTAGCGCGGCGGGCTGCCCGTGCCCGGCGCGCATTCACCTCTTGCCAGAACGAGCCGCCTGGGCGAGTGCCCGACCCCGGCGTGGGGCCCGGGTTCCACCGCCCAGCCACAGCTTTGGTGCCGCCCGGGCAGCCCCAGCGCCCCTTGCCGCTCTCGTGTTTTGTTTCAGTCCCTGCGTGCCCCGGGCGCTCACATGGGCGAGGAGCTATTGCTGCGCCTTCTCCTCCTTGTCCCGGCACACACGGGCACTCGGATCGGTGCTCCCCGGGTGTCCCGCGGGCCGCTGGAGTCTCGTGGGTGGATGTGAGCTAATGAGTCCCCGAACGAGGGGTGTGAGCCCCGAGTGCCGCCCCCCCGCCTGACCCCCATCCCCACCTTGCCCGCCGTCCCCCATCTGGACAAACAGCGCTCTCAGCGTCTCGTGATGCCAGGATTGAGTTCTGCTTGCAAAGCCCTTTGAAGAAGTGTGTTTCCAGCTATCATCGTGTTTGTTAAAATGCGGCTCTCCCTGCGGGACAGCGGAGCAGAAACAAAGCCGATCCACGGGAGGCTGCCACGGGCGGCGCGGTGCCCTGAGCCGGGGTCGGCAGCCTGCGGTCAGGCCAGTCCTCCCGGGGAGCTGTGCGTGGGACTGGCCTTCGAGCAGGGACTCCTGAACTGGCCTCTGCTGAACTCAGCGCTGGAATGGAGCTTCAAAACAAAGCAGGACATTACTGGTCATGAAAAGCAAAATGTTTTGCTTTTTCACTGCGTGATAAACCCCTCCTTGTTATATAAATGTTACTTTCTGCACATCTGTGTTAAGGCTTGTTGATATTTCCTCTTGCTCAGCCTGGTGTGTCCGATGGATTGCTGCAGAGAATGCTGAACTGTTGCTGTTTGAAGGTGGAAAAATCTCAGCAGGTTCATGTCCAGCAGAAAGGACACTCTGGACATGCAAAGTGTCCACCCCACATATTCTGGCAGCCTCAGCTGTATCAGCCCTTCAGGAGCCAGACTCAATGATCCTTGGGGGTCCCTTCCAACTCACTCTGTGATTCTGAGACAAGTTGTGTCTGCAGCAGCACCTCCTTGCATGAAAACCACTGGTTCCCTGGCTGCTTCACTGGGCAGGTGGAGGTTCCAGTTTTTGTTGGCTGGGAGTAGCTTGACATGCTGCTGTGCTAGCTTTCTGTGCATCTCCGTGCTCATAAGCACAGAGATTTGAATTACTATTATTGTTGTTGTTGAAATAATTTGCCATTGCATTATTAACACTCAGGCTTTATTTCCAGTGCATGTCCATTCTTGTGAGGTAAATAGGACTCCTATTTTTTCTTTCTTTCTTTCTTTCTTTCTTTCTTTCTTTCTTTCTTTCTTTCTTTCTTTCTTTCTTTCTTTCTTTCTTTCTTTCTTTCTCTCTTTCTCTCTTTCTCTCTTTCTCTCTTTCTCTCTTTCTTTCTTTCTCTCTCTCTTTCTTTCTCTCTTTCTCTCTTTCTTTCTCTCTTTTTTTTTCCCCTGAATAGTTTACCTGCTGCAAATCCAGTTTTAAGCCAGCAATATCCTTTCAGAGTTTGGCCTGACTTTTGACAAAGTCCTTGCAACCCGCACTGGTGGAAGGGGTGATGTCCTGCCCTGTCCCACCCCGAGGGGCTGTTCTCCCCAAGGCTGTGTTGTCCTTCAGCCCCTCCAAAACCTCCTTGCTTGCCTGTTGGGGTGACCCCGAGATTGTGGGATGTGACAAGTGGTGGCTGGTGTGCACGAAGCCACTGGGGGTCTCTCTGCCACCATCACTAGCACCAGGAAAATCTGCGTGTTCAGGGAAAACCTTTGAGCAGAATGTATTTTCAGCTGTGTGCTGGATGTACAGTTGATCATTCTGGGTCTCTCTACTGCTTGAATCTTTTTGCTTTTAAAAGTGAATTGATTGTTGTCTCAGGGCATCAGCTCCAGGCCTGCTGGGAACAGCTTCATTTCCAGAGGCTTCCCAGCACCTACTTGACCTTGCTCTGCACCTGGACATCACTCAAAAATGCCATGAATACAAGGAGGTGCAGATAAGATGTGGAAAGAGGAATGAAAGGAAAGAGAGAAAGACAAATGAAATGGAAATTTTATCAGCAGAAAGTGCAGTGTAGTATTTCTGAAGGAATTGCTGATTATTGATGGAGTTGCCTTTCTGTTTATTTTGTATCTGACATCATCAGTGGTTTCTGTGGTGGGAGTGGGGAGCTCTTGGCAACCAGCCTGACTTTAGCTTGGCAGTAAGACCAAGTTCTGTTTTGCCAATGATGCCATGGGGGCAGAACTGAACTAAGGGGATTTTTCGAGATAAATATGAGTTGAAGACCTAGAGGACCACTAAGAGGGAAAAGAAACATAAAAAAAAAAACAACAAACCACCAAACCCTACAAGCAAGGAACAGGGATGGAGACACTGTTGACTAATCTGGGAATGCTGTTGCCATGAATTTTGGACAGTGGCTGCTCTGTGATGGCAGTTACTTTGTGTATATGTAAAAACTATGCATACAAGATATATGGTGTAGCTTTTCTCAGTGAGCTTTTTTATAGTCTAAGCCTTGATGTCTGCAGGAAATTTATATTTTCCAGTTTTGCAAGATGCAGAACACTGATAACCTTTCGCAAGGCTCTTCTCCCATCACTGCTGATAGAAAACCAAGTTGGTGCAATAAAAGCATAAAAGCTCATTTGTAACCCAGGGCTCACCCTGTGAGGGTCACTACAGATAAATAAAGCCCCTCCCTGGCCCAAGCACAGGCTGTGTCCCACTGTGGTCCCTTTGGGCACTTGACAGCACCTTGCTTTTGCCAATAAACTCAACTTACTTTAAGTAATAGCCCAGGAGTGGTCTGAGCCTAGTGATGGCAGGAAAGGCACAGGGCAGCTGCAGCTGCTGCTGGCACTGGAAATGGGGGTGATAGAGATGGAGATTACAGGAAAACAAACTAATTAAACGTTAATTCCCCTCTGAAGGCCAGAAGAAGCAGCGTGCAGCCCTGCACCATGGGCTCGGCCGGGAAGCTCTGCGGGCTGAGCCGAGGGGGCCGGGTGGGGCTGGGCTAGGGGCTGTCCCTGCCTGAGCCACTGCGTGCAGGGGACCGTGCTCCCGTCCCCTCGCCCTGCACACCGCCAGAAATGTGTATCCTTGTAAGAGAAAGAACAAACTGTGCCCGTTGTTATTGTTTTGAGGCTTTTTTTTAAACTTTCAAGGTTGATTTTGAGAGAAGTTTTGTAGAGCAGCTTTGGTCCGGCATGTGGCACACACTCAAACATGGGCTCCCAGTCTCTGGCTGATGGGTATTTTGGGTAAGCTGAACCTGTTTTAAGCAGTTGCATTGTTTTACTGGCCTGAATTTTGCTTTCAGTCATCCCTCTGTCCATCCTCTCCATCATGCACCCCTACCCGAGCAATGAAGCAGCTTCTGCTCCCACAGCCTGCTGCAGCACCGAGGCAGCACAGCAATCTCCTGCTCATTTACTTTGGCCACGAAAACTTTGTATTCATGTCGTCGAGCAGTTGGGGAAAAGCAAGATAAAAAATCCTCATGGATTTCTCTGGGTCGGCTCTGGGCTCTCTTCTGGGCCCCGATGGAAGGTGCGTTTGCCAGCGGGGCAGGGCGGCCGCGGGGCCGGGCGCCAGGCGGATGCCGGATCCTCGCCTTGCCAGCGGCCCCCGGCAGTGCCCGGCGAAAGCTTTTGTGTCCGTTCTGCTCTTTGAAAAGAGCCGCAGCGGTGATGTCGCCACCCTTTAGCCCCTGCCCGGGATGGCTGTGGGCATTAACTGACTTGTTACTATTTGTGCAAAATTACATATCTGCTGTTAAGGAGGGCGGGGAACGGAGGAGGTGGATCTAGACCAGGAGCAGATGGGAGCACAGTCCTGTCTCTATTGCTGACTGTACCACCACATTCTGATTTCTTGTTCCCTGTGTGCCAGTGATTCATGGGTTGTGTATAAGGGGGATGAGGTTTTCTCACATCTGCTTTTTAAACCAATGCATTTGACTCCAACTTCCTTGATCTAGGAAATTGTACCAATGAGATATCAACTCTCCAGAGAGCTGATTAATTGTGAAACAACGTGTTCTCTGTTCATATATGGCACTCAGAGGATGCTCCTGAAGTACTGAGGGTGTTACTTCGCCTTCCCATTTCTCTCCCCACCACTCAGCTTTGTTTAGCCTTCAATTGCACGAATCCAGGCTGTGCAAAAAGCAGCTCCCTTGGCTTTGATCTCTTGCTCATCTTGATAGAGGAGCAGCTCGGTATCCTGGGCTGTTTGCCTCTCACTGCTCTCAGACGAGACCGGCAGCCTCCGCAGCACTTGCTGAGATGCACTGCGGTCAGGAGAGGGAATCCTGTCCTGCCCCACATACTCCCCCATCTTCTTTCTGACGGCCCCGATACAGCGCAGAGCTGGCAAGAAAATCCACCCTCGGAGTTCAAATTGGGCAGGTTTTGTGTTTTCTTTTTGACTCATGAAGCATCCTTAAGGTCCAGCCCGATAGGACACCCAGGGTACAGTCAAGGCTCGTCGCTTGCTTTCCGGGGCTCACACTTGTGTGAGCCAAGACTTTGCCTCTTGCTTTTCCGCTATTTCCCATGGCTCTATCCCGCTCCGCGCCGCTGACCTTTTGTTTGGTTATGTTTGCTTATTTTTAATAAGGAAAAAAAATAAAAAAGAAAAAAGGCTGGGAAATGGTGAGACGGGGGAAGGAGGGGGATATGGGGGCCGTATGAAGGGCGGGTGCGGGGATGGGAGGCGGTGCAGCGGGGCGCAGCGCCGCGGGGCGGTGCGGGCCCTTCCCGGTGGGCGAGGCGGGGCGGAGCAGGGCGGGGGGTCCCGGGGGGGTGCCGCCCACCGGGAGGGCCGTTCCCGGGGGATAAAGCGGGGGCGCGGGGTGGCGGCGGCGATGGGCGCGGGATGGCGGCGCTGGGGGCGCTGGTGAAGAAGGCGTGGAGCGTGCGGAGGTTCGTGGTGCTGCTGTGCGCGCCGCTGGCGCTGGTGCCCGTCCTGCTCAGCCTCCCCCCCAAGGTACCGCCGAGGGACCCCGGGGGGGCACTGCGGGCCGGGGACCCCCGCTGCGGGGCGAGGGGCGCGGGCACCGACAGACCGCGGGGCAGCGAGGGGGGCACGGAGCAGGGGAACAGCCGGGGACGCCGCACCGGGAGCTCCGGGTGCCTGGAGCGCCGTTCCACCCCGGGGGCGGCGGGACACGGAGCGGGGACACAACCCGGGGGCTCCGTGCCACCGCTTGCCTCAGCACCAGCGGTGCTCGGCTCCGGAGAGGGTCACCCCGCTGCCTGCCGGGCTCGACCGTGGAGCAGGGTGGGCTGCGCAGCTCCTCGCCCTTTTGCAACAGCCTAAAGTGCGAATGGAGGGGGCGTCCTGCGGTCACGTCGGGTTTATAGGGGGAAAAGGGAGAGATAACGTGAATTCTCTTTAATGGTTCTTATATAGGCGCTGGGAGGTGGGAGGATCGTATCAGCTCAAGCCCAGTGGCAATGATCAGTGCTTCTTGCTGGTACCCAAGCGCCCTGTAGTTTTTATCAGTAGTGCCCAAATGGCATCTGGGGAAACTGAGGCAAGAGCGGCATCACCCAGGGCGGGGCTTTGCAGAGCTGGGGTGGAAGGTAAGTGCCCGGTGCTGCTGGGAGTGTGCCTGGCATCGCTGGCACATCCCCACAGCGATGGGAGTGGCAGTGGGACAGGGACGTGCCGAGCTGGTTGTGCTGCGGGGCTGCGAGTGCCCGCCCCGCTGTGCGTGACTCTCAGGGGACCTTTGGTGCTCTGTCTGAAAAGGCTTTGCCAGTAAGATAAGTGGTGTTTTGTACATGTGGAAACTGGTCTCCCCTTAAGGTTTGTGCCTCAGCATGTGCTGAGCTGCACATAAAGCAATCTGCA
Organism: Motacilla alba alba; assembly: GCF_015832195.1. Taxonomy (NCBI): domain Eukaryota; kingdom Metazoa; phylum Chordata; class Aves; order Passeriformes; family Motacillidae; genus Motacilla; species Motacilla alba. The sequence goes on along the minus strand of NC_052035.1, from coordinate 6,801,483 downwards.
GCAAGACTTTGGGGGCTGGAGGATTTTTTTTGCACAGCTCTTGTGCACCAGGAACCTCTGAGCCTTGGGTGGAAGTCCACAGGGCAGTGAAGACACTGTGGAGTTTTGCACCGTTGACTTCAGCGTGGGCAGGATTTCACCCTCGTGTTCTGACTCAGATCCATTTGAGAATGACTTTTTTTACATCAGAAAATAAGTAATGATCAGTATGTAGTGAACATAGAATGGTTTAGCTGCTGTAAGGACGCAAAGCTGGGACTTAGTTCTGCCTATTCAGTGCTTGTCAGGTGAAACCTTCTCCTTTGAGATACAAAATACACCCGTTAAAATAAAAAATAATATAGATTGACCATTGCTTTATTTCGTGGCACCATATATTAAAAGAGACATCGCTTTGGATTTAATGTCACTTTTTTCCTCTGTTTTATGTTATTGGCTGAGTTAGGAATAGGACTGTGTTGAATGTGTCTGCCTCAAGGAGCAGAAAACATTGCACAACAGGTGCTAAATTCCCTTCCAGATTCATAACTGAATAGTTACATTTCTACATTAATTTTCGATAGCTGAACAAATGACTTCAAGTGTATTTAATAGCATCTTGTTTGGGCACTTGGTAAAATTTTAGATAGGATTGGAGAGGGAGGAGATGCAAGCTCATGTGTGGTCTGTGCAGGTGTTAATAGTGAGAAGAAATCACAGATGAACCCAGCGCAGTGGGAAGGGCCTTGATCTTGGTGCTCTGTGTGCTGGTTGAAGTGTGTAGTGTCAGACAGACTGTACAAGGATGTTCAGGAAAGGGATTTCTGTATGTGTACAGAACTAAAAAATGTCTCTGTGGTGTAATGGTGCTGCTCTCTCCTGCTCAGCTCCCAGAGTGAGCTGGTAGTCCACTCCATGGTACAGTCCACGGAGGACCTTATGGACAGGGTGGTCAGATCAACGCTGTTTTATTGAAGAAAAAATAGTGTTGGGAAAGTGGAAATGTTTCCAGCTGAGCAGGCAGCAAAGCAGGGATACAGCTGTGGCAATGGAAGGAGACCCTGGCAGTGCTGGCTGCTCTGCTGCTCGCCTTGGGGGTCTGTTCTTCATTCTCCATGGGCTTTAACACATCACAGGTGGTAGCAGTGGCACTGGCTGGTGCCTGTCAAAACCTGGATGCTCACATGAGTGAGTATTTCAGGCAAGTCCAACTGCAGCTTCCCCAAGTTCTCCCAAGGTTTGGCATAGGGGGGAACCTGTAGCTGCTAACTCCTGTACACAAAATCTGTTCATGTTCAGGGGTCAATGATTCATCCAGGGTTTCAACACTAAACTCTCTCACTTGTTCAACAAGAAAAGAAACTTGCTGTTGCATCAACAGGGGATTAAGTTCTGACGTCTGGAGCTTGCCTGACCCCCTGTCCGCAGCCCGAGCCGTGAGGGGCTGTGGGAGAGGAAGGAGCAGGTTATGCTTTCAAGCACACTGTGAAAACAGCAAGGGGGAGGAACGGGCGAGGGGTCAGCAGGCAGGGGAGCAGGGGTGGCAGAGTGTGGAAGCTGTCCTGCCATGTGATGGCCAAGGCTGCGTGCCCTCGCTGCACTGCCCCGGTCAGGCGCTCTGTCCTGCCACGGGACCGCAGCCCAGCCTCGCGCTCTCCTGGGCAGCCAGGTCACCAGAGCTGCTGCAGGTGTGCACGAGAACTCAACTGACTGGGCTGCTGCTGGAGTTACTGGGAGCCTGTCCCAGGCAGGGCACCCAGGGACAGCAGGCTGGGCAGGAGGAGTCCTGGGCGATGTGCAGTCACTGTAGCAGCCGTGATGCTGCCGAGCGCTCGTGCATCTGGAACATGCGGGTGTTGGAGAGCCCTGTGCTCCTGCTGGGATGTTGGAATGCTGCCTGGCAGGGTGCAGCAGAAACTGGTAGGAGAGGAGAAGCAGTGAGGCTCGGCCTCTGCTGGTCTCAGGATGAGCCTTCCCTTGTGAGAACGTGTTTTACAGGCACCTCTGCAGTAATTTCCTCTCTGTCGATGTTGAATATCTGTTCTCACATCATGTCACCATTTACATTCTCCCTGCTGGGATGCTCAGCAATTTTAATCTTCGAAGGGATTTCCACCATAAGAAGCCACCTCAGCTTTGGTTTCAAGGGCAGCATCTGGAGACCAAGAACTCATGACTTAAAGCTGATAGAACACAACAGGCTGTGGCTCCTGGATTAGTGTGTCCTTTCTGAGTGATACCCTGTGATGTGGGTGCAGTGGGTTTTCCAGGGAAACCTACACTGGAGTGACATCCCCCTGGAAACACAGAAGAGAAAAGTCATCCATCAGGTCTGCTCTTGCTTACTGGTGATGGACTCCGGTGTCCACATCTTCAAGCTGTGATTAGAGCTCTTGCCAGCTGTCACTCTGCAGTGGTTTTTCTCCAGATCCTTATGAGAGTCCCTTCACAGAGGCATGGTGACAGGGCTGGCACTGCTGCTGTTATGTTAATTGTCCTTGATTTTAACTGATGGCCTCTGTAGGTGGTGGTTGTGTAGAGGGAGGCTGGTGTAAATGGTTTTGTCTGCAGCCTCCTTTCTGCTAAATAGAGAAATGAAATTTCTGCTTTGTGGGTGTGTTTGCTGAGGCCTCAGGGTGTGCTGCCCAAGCCGTGTCTGGAGCAGTGCTTTGTGTCCATCGCATCAGGCAGCAGAAGGAAATGCTCTGTGTGGAGCCACTTCCCAGGAGCCAGTTCTCTGCACAGGGGTCTGTGTGTCACCTCTTGCTCTGGTTGCTGCTGAAATGGCTGAATATTTGTCCCGTGAGTGGAAGTGCCCGTGACCCCCCTGCTCGCGGGGCTGTGAATGATTGCAAAGAGCTGGGGCAGGGCAGGAGGGGCTGGAGGAACTGTTCTGCTGGAAGGGGCATGGGGGCACTTTTAATGAGCTGTGCAAAGAGCTTGTTCCAACAGCTTCTAATGAACTCAATGTCTACAGCCTCTTGGCTTGGTAACAGCTGAGGCAGCCAAATCTGCTAAAAGGAGCTCTGAGCAGGCAAATAGGGCCCAGTGCCTTCAGAAAACAGACTTGACTTCCTCAGTGGCCATAGAGCAATTTAAAATTAACTTGGATGTGATGGGTCCTCCTGGTTAGCACAAGGAGACTTTAAGATCTTCCAGAAGAAAAATGACACTGCTTGCACTGGAAAGCAAAGAGCATGAAGGGCGTCTTTGTGGGCAGAGGGGTGATGCAAATGTAGACAAAGGGGATGGGAGTGCGTTGTCCTGCACGCTGGACGGAGCTGGATCCTGGCTGCAGAGCAGAGCAGGAGCGTGGACAGGCAGGGAATCATCCAGAGAGCAGCCTGGCAGGAGAAATAAGTGATTGTAGCCTGGTTTTACATTTCATACACAAGGTCCATCTCTGCAGTGTTTGTGTGTGGTGATTGGGAAGGCCAGTTTCACACACCTGGAAGCAATGGTCAGTTAAAAGATGAGAGCAAGAACTTCAGTGGGGAAGGAGGGGGCCAGCTGAAGGTACAGTGATGACATTTTACCACATCCTCTGTGAGCTTCAGTCCAGAGAGAAAGCCAGCCTGGCAAAGAGCAAGCTGGCACTGGGAGGATGTGAAAGCAGCAATACTTGGGTTGGGGGAAAGGGAAGTCCTTATTGACAGGAGTTAATATTAATTGGAAAACACGACTGCATATAAAACATGTCTGCCTGATTCCTGCCTGTGTCTGCAATGGTTGACTCAGTGATTGTAAAGGTCTTTTCCAAACTACTTTTTTCTGTGGTTCTATGAAAAGAGATATGGAAGGAATCCCTGGGCAGGGTGTTGAGGGTGATGAACACATGTTTTTATCTGTTGCCAGATGGACAGTGCAGAAAAAGCCACATTCAGTGAAGCATTTTTGTTCTATACTGAGCAAAATTCTGATAGTGCAATCCTACAGCAAAAGAAATTGATTGATAATAAATATTTTTACTGTGACAGTAACTAAACAGAAATTTAACATTTCATACATCTAACCCTGGCTACTTTAAAATCTATACATTCAGACAACTTCCATACAATGGTTTTGCAAGAGCTGCCTGAAGAGTTTGTTGTGTACCAATAAAGTGGGTGTGTTTCTACAAGCCCCAGTACAGATGGAGATCACCAGGGATGCTGACCATATGCCAGGCTGATCTGTACCCTCCCTTGGGAAGTATTAAAAAAAAAAAAGAAAAAAAAGGTAGGAGATCACAATATATATTTAGCTCAACACAGCTACAGGACTGGCTACCCACAGCCAAGGTGGTTAATGTGGTGTTTGTGTGCATGGGATGTGTGAAAGTTGACAACAGCAGTGGAGAGTCTTACCAGGCTGCTGTTTGTTGACTTGATGACTTTTTGCCACACACTCAATTTTCCCACCTCACCTGAGCTTCAGCTGTCTCATTTTAAAACAGATTTTTTTTTTTTTTGCCAACTACAAAATACCTCAAGGTGTTCAAATAAAAGTGTTTAGTAAGCTTTTTGTCATTTTAGTAGAGGAAAATAGATTCCCTGAAGCTCTTGCAGCTTTGTGGCCCTGTGTTACTGGCCCCTTTCTAGCCACTCTCCAAAAGCCAGTGTGAGCAGAACCACTCCACTGGCAGGGAGGCTGGCAAACAGGGCTTGGGCTGAGTCCAGATTACATAATGCTGCAGGAGTGGCTTAGTAGAAATCAGATTCACAGATCCATCCTGCTGGAGAGCAGGCAGTGGGGCTGGTAGCACAGTTACAGCTGTGACATGAGAGCACCCAGTGCTTGTTTGCTGCTCCAGGTAGCTCTGTACGTCACAGGTAGGATGTGATAGCAGAGGGATAAAAGAGCTCCAATTCAGCCAAAATCTCTCTTGGTATTGGTATCAAGGTCCTGGAGGAGCCCTGTCTGCCACTCTTCCACCTGGTTAGAGGGTGGGGGGGAGCCTGTGTGGCTGATGGGGCTGTGATGACCATGCAGCGTTCAGGGGTTGATGGAGAAAACCCAAAGCCAGGCAGTGCCAAGGCAGGGCTGCTTTGAGCACTGAGTGTGCCGGGTGGGGAGGCTGTGGGCACTGGGTCTGATGGGGAGCAAGGTCCAGCTGAAGGTCCTGGTGTCCCTTTCAGGCTGGCACTGGGGACTGGTGGCTGTGCCTGTGTCTCAGTGCTCTGCCTGGCTGAGCCAGCTTGCCTCCCCTGACCCACATTCCCTGCCAGAGCCTCCTTTCCCTGGGGCACCTCATCTGCCCTTCCCTGAGATCACCAGGGCTCCTGCCCACAGGAGACAGCCTCGTGGCTTGGCTTCCTCTGCCACAGCTCAGCAGGTCCCCCAGGGTGGAAAATCCCCAGTGCTGTGAGGGGAGCAAAGACAGGATCTGTGTCTGGAGGGGCAGAGGTCGATCCCAAGGCTCTTGAGCAACAGGAAGAAGAGCTCTGCAGTCCAGAGCCACAAGTGCTTTCCTGGAAATCATTAAATGGCTATAAAATTAACCTGATCACAAGATCCATTTTAAAGTTCGTATGTGCCACCATGAACTTTGATAGAATTCTGTTGAAAAATACAAATACAAAGGTGCAGGGAGATACAAGAAGTAGAAGGAGTCCTGACAAGGATGCAGCCAAGGGATGGAAGGATAAAGATCACGTGGAGGTGATGGTGCCACACAGAGCAATGAGTTCAGCTCAGCCTGTCCAGGACCTAAAAGACCATCCTCCTGACGTTTGTTAGCATTTATTGCTTGTGTGCTAACCAAACATACCAAACACTGGGGACATCAATTAATTAACATTTGGAAAAATATTGACATCAAAAACCTTTCCATTTCATATAGAGTTTGGTTCCATTTTATTGATGACTTATCTTTTTCATTCTGGGGAATGTTGGTTGAAGTTATTGTGGATTGGTCTTGTTCCTTTTTTGTTCAATGGTGGTCCTATCTCAAAAACATTTTCAATATAGCTGCAATTTGTGCCCTTTTAGGGTAGAATAAATTGGATAAACAGCACTACTGCTTTCTTCAAGTGGTTTCCTGTTGATCCATATAGGTTTCAAAAATTCAGGGAAGCCTTTCACAGAGCAGTTCTTTCTGCCCTGTTTCATTTTTACCCCCTGGCTTTTGATCTTGCAGTGAAGAGGAGTTATTAGATTGATGCTGTCTCTGTCTCATTGCAGTGTTTTCCAGAACATTTTCCATACGCTGGGGAATAAATATCCATTACTTATAATTCGTTTTCTAAATTGTACATCATCTATTTTGTAAAGTCAATTAAAGCCTTCACTGATATGCCCTTGTATCATTGTTAAATATTTTCAGTTGCTCTACTCCTCTAAGAACTAAAGTGTTTTTATTTTGAAGTTGACTTTGGTGCAACTTTCCTTGTGGGAAACTGAAGAATATTTTGCCAGTGGGAGAAAAAACATTATCCATATGGCCTTTGGAAATCAAATGGAAGAGAGCTTAATGAGAGCAAAGCTATTTATTTGGCATATAAAAAGAACCATAGTAAAGAGGAATTATCAGTTGGCACAGGAATTAAATCACTAATCTAGTAGCGAACACTTGAAAACATGATTCTTTATTTTTGTGAAGTTTGGCACTGCCAGGTTTGTGGCTCTGGTCCTGCTGGTTTGGGGGAAGTGAAGAGCAGGGAGCCCATGAGAGCTGCCAGGTGCCAGGGCTGGGCTGAGCCTGAGGGTTTTGCTTCACACACTCTCATATGTCATTTTGCTGGCATCTAAAATTAGGTCAGAAAGTGATCTTTAATTCCAGATCTTGGGCATTTCATATGAGGCATTGACACTGCTACAGTTAATGTATGAAAAAAAATCAGTTACACTCAGTTCTGCTGTGTTCGTGTTTCCACATTCACTGAAGAGCTGGGGCCTTGCTAGCAGGACCCCTTGTGAATGCAAAGCCTGGGTGCTAAAAGAAAATCCAAAATTGTATCATTTTGTCCACCTTTCAAACCCTCACTTGCAGATGTAGCGAACATAAATCCATCTTGGTTTTGATCTCCTTCAGCCCAGGCCTGCAGCAAATTGTTTGTAGGTGAACAGGCAGGTGGTGGCTGTGCTGTACCCTCAATGTGCCTGGCTGAACCCTCAAATGATGGGTCTGAGACCACATTATCCCCAAAATGGAGCTCCCCACAGTCCCCAGCCCACGCTGTTCCAGCCTTGGCAGGGAGCAGAGCCATCATCTCCCCCTCAGAAGCCCAGACTTGGTCCAGGGGAGGAAGGTCCTAGCAGAGGACAGAGGTGCCTTTGAGTAGCAATTCGACCTGCTCAACAAGCTGGAAAAGTGATAAAATAAATAGTTCTGTGGCTTCCAAGTGATGCTCAGCAGTTATTTATAGTGCTGTGGGCACTCTGCCTGTGCCTGCTGACAATATCCCTGTTCAGCCCTGCTGTGACCCAGCTCAGCTCCGCACTGGGCTCTCCCATCCTGGGCTCGGGGCCGCTCTCCCGACTTCCTTCCATTGCTCATTGTTTTGGCCGTGGCTGTGGTGACAAATGGCTTTGGTCTAGTTTGTGCCTCCTGGGTGGATGGCTGGATTCATGCCGTGGCGTGGGGGCGCTGGGTTTCTGCCAGCCTTGGCCAAGGCCGGGGTGACGCCGGGCGATGCCTGCCTGCAGGAAGTGCTGTGACACCGGGGTGCTTGATTTACTGACTTCCGCAGGGACTGGGATCCGTTGCCATGGACTGGGTTCTCATAAATCTCCTGGGAGACTCTGATCCAAGAAAAGAAACCTTTCTGAGTGCTGCCTATTGCAAATGTGGGGAACAGACCTCTCCCAAGGCTGTTTTTGCGTAGCTGTGCAGAGCATGGTCTGGAAGTTGGAGGGAAAGCACCAACATTAAATGGGTCAGACACCTGAGCATGTCAGCAGCAATGCCAGCCCTAATTCAGTATTGTGGGATAGTTCCTGATCTCCAAAGATGCCTTGGTTGATGCCTGCAAGCATGTGGGAAGATCAGGCAGTCAAGGGGGATTTTGGTTAGGCTGTGGTCTCAGATCAGTCCCAAACCCTTACACAATGTAGGGGGGAAGATGTTGTACTTGATGGAAATGTTTTGGGAGAAGTACTGTATCCTTAAGGGACTAACTGGAGCATTTTGCTTTTGTGTCTCCGAGTGACAAGATGTCTCTGTAATGCCACATCTCACTTTTCCTCTCCTTTTGCAGGAAGGAAGATGTCTCTATGTGATCCTGCTGATGGCCCTGTACTGGTGCACGGAGGCCCTGCCCTTGGCTGTGACAGCTCTGCTGCCCATCGTCCTCTTTCCCTTCCTGGGGATCCTCCCATCTAACAAAGTTTGCCCACAATACTTTTTAGACACCAATTTCCTGTTCCTCAGTGGTTTAATCATGGCCTCGGCCATTGAGGAGTGGAATTTACACCGCAGGATTGCTCTCCGGGTGCTCATGTTGGTGGGAGTCCAGCCAGCCAGGTGACTATGGCAGCAGGGGCTTCTCCCTGGGGGATGTGAGCTGCAGGTGCTTGGGAAGAGTTTCTGCTGTGCTGCTGCTATAGTGGGGGCTGTCCACAGCTCCTTTTCTCCAGCTCATTGTGTTTGTTCAGCTGTTTGCCCCTGGGCCAGTGCAGCACAGGGAGAATTGTTTGGTTCAGCCCCATAGTTGTGCTCTGTCCAGTTTCAGGAGTCATAGAAATCCTTTTTGGTATTGGTTTTGTTATCTCTGCACATGATCTTTTCCTCCCAATGCGTCAGAGAGCTTGCCAAACTGAAGAAATTCAGCTTTTCCTTTTTTCTCTCTTTCAGACTGATCTTAGGGATGATGTTGACAACGTCTTTCCTGTCCATGTGGTTAAGTAATACTGCCTCCACTGCTATGATGCTTCCAATTGCAAATGCAATTTTAAAAAGCCTCTTTGGGGAGAAAGACACATCTAAGGATATGAACAGGGAAAATGAAGAAAACCAAGGTAATTGAGGCAGGGCAGTAGTATAAGCCAGCTGAGGTCTGCCCTGCTGCTCCCAAATCTGCCCCACTTTATTGACTTCACTGGCACAAATACCAGGTTCATTAGCTTGCAGCTCAGTCTCAGGGCTGGTCCCACTTTACTGCACACTTTATTCCCATGGTGGAAGAATATTGGCAGAAAACTCCCTTTTATCTGCCTTTTCCTCGTGTCATGCAGGAGGCAATGCTAATGAGTGGCCTGGAAAACCAAAGAGGAGATGCCCAGCCAACCTGCTCCATACACCTGCTGCTGGCTCTGGTTCTAGTCCAGCTCTGTGGCACAGTGGTGGTGGGATTTGTAGGGATGCTGTGGGGATAGCTGGAGCCAGGGAGGGCTGTAGATAGGGCAGGTGAGGAGTGGGGTCCCTCTCTGTGGCACCCAGAGCTGTTGTGCACTTGGGACACGTGTGTTCTCTTGTTTTCCTGTTTGCTCACCCGTGGAACTGGAGCCTGAGCTGGAGGAGAAAGCAAGGACTCAAGGGAAGGCTGGCAGGTTAAATATCTGTCTATGAAGTGCTTTGTGATTATTTTCCCTCTCCGTGTTGCTGTTTGGTGTTGTTCCTGAGCAGGTTGAGGATAGGTCAGGGGTCTGTGGGCCTTTCTCTAGCCCTCTCTTCACAAGCCATCCACCAGAACTTTGGGCTTCTGGCAGACAGTGATGAGAAACAGCAGTCCAGAAATGACATCCTGACATCCCCTTTGCAGCTATTGCTGATAGCTGGAGCAGTAATCACAGCTTCTTCTTGTTCTGCTTCTTCTTCTTCTTGCACTAATTAGTAATTCATCTGCCTCTGTGATTTAAAAGCAATGGCTTCTTAGTTCCTGCTGAGTCCTGAGGCAGATAAAGGAGCCCCCAGAAGAAGGCTCAAACGTGTGCACACCTGATAAAGCTGTAGTTAATCATTCATCATTGATGTTTAGCAATCATGACATATTTGCACTCCAGGTTGCTTTATCTTGTTTGCTTTATGAATTTTTGACTATTCACATCTGTTAAAATCAACCCCACTGATTTCCTTGCTATAATTTCCTGTTCTGTGTTTTGTCAGTCTGCTTTCAACTTTTTTGTCCCCAGCCTCTGAATTTGACTGTGTAGTTGTGGCTGTAAGTACAGCAGGGTATGGGAACACATAAGAGGAAGATTCCTCACCTTGTCCTAGACACTGTTAAGCACAGAATTAACATCCTTCACTCACACATAAGAGAAAGCAGAAAAGGCAGGGGAAGGGCATGCAGGTAGAAGAATGAATAAAGTGATGCTTTGCAAATATCATGTGATGGTGTGATTATGGTTTTTTGGTGTGGTTTTCTGTTTGGTTTTTTTTTTTTTTTTTTTGAGATAAAGGCTTTTAAAAGTTATTTATGATACAAGCAAAGGTGGAATCACCTGCAAAATGTACATTTCATGCATCAAAATCCACATTTTTATGTAGACTTTTTATTTGAACTTTAGTGTCCCAAGGTAGACTCATCCTGTTCTGTAATCTTTCTGAATGGATGAGCAAAGCTGAGTTCCTTGAAGGAAGCCCTAAACCTAAAGTCAGTCAAAAGTGATGAAGCTGATGTTACACTTAGGAGTGGAAATGTGCAGATGAGAAAAAGGTATACTCATTTCATAGTTTATTAAATGTTTATAATCTGTCAGATTTGTGATCTGTGCTCCAAAAAAAGACAGATTCATTTGTGAGGGGAGCTGTGTGTGGAAGAAAACTTGTACAATGGCATGTGATAAGATCAGTTTGCCAATTGACTTGGTTTCATAACACTGTGGTAGAGTCCATGAGGCTAAAAGTATTTGAGTGAATAAAAATAACAATTTAAAATATAATAAAGAATATGTGACATTTCAAAGCATTTGACTCACAGCGAAAAATCTCAACAAGTGTATGAAACCAGTTTTGTGTAGGACTTTGCTTACACACATGGTGCCTGAAGTTAAGTGATCTCTGATCAGTTGGTGACACTTTTTTCCTGATGAGAGAATCTCAAGATTTTGGTCACTTATGTCCATGCTCAGCTACATGGGCAGCATGTTACAGATCAGCAAATACTTACTTTCTTGTGTCATTGACAGCTAAAACTGAGTCTAATAATTTCTTCATTTTCACACGCTTGGCTTCTGATGCAGGAGAGCAGGGAGTGAGGTTGGGTGGCTGAAGTCCCAGCTGGTTCTGGTGGATCAAAGCAGCGTTATAAATTTAACACCAACAGACATTTTTCAGCTTCTAGAACTTTCCTTTTGGAGGTGAGCCATGCAACATCTCCAGCAACAGGTGTGTGACAAGCTGGAATCTGCTGTGCCAGTGAACCTGACCTCTCTCCTGCTTCTGCCCACTAACCCCTCACTGGCAATATTTCATTTCTCTGAGCACCTTGAGTATCTCCAGGCAAAAATCACAAGAAAATATTTCCATTCTTTTTTTCCTTCATAGAGAATAGTCTGCAAATTCAAGATAAACTGCATTCAGTGCTTGAGGTGTAACTGAGTCACAGACCTGGAAATTATGTCTCTAAAGGGGTAGGTGGGAAATGTGCATTTTTGGACAGTGCTGCCTGGTTTGACTGCCTAATCCCAGGCAGTGCTGGCAGGGTGTGGCCACAGCACTGCTGCCTGCATCCCTCAGTCAATGGAAATAGTCCTTTTCAGGTCTTCTCAACCTTTTAGAAACGTTAAAAAATGTAATTAAAGCAAAAATTATCTAGGAAAAGCATTCTGCCTCTAAGGTATATGAGGTATTTTGGTGAAATGGCCACAGAATCCTCATACTGCTCTGTGAGAGGTGTGCACAGCTGGGTCCAAATCTGTTACCTTTGGCCTTTTCTGACTTAGGGACCCGTAATAATTTTCAATTCCTTTTTTATAAATTTCATAGGAAAATCTCTGCAGTATGCCTGGCTTTCCTTTGCATGGTTAACTTTGCAATCCTTCCTTGAAAAATAACTCGCCGATGATCCTGCTCAGATGGGCTGGTAGTCTGAGCTTAGCAGGGGGAAAAAAAATTAAAAATGTTGAAGTAGAATGAAATGTTTTTGCAGAGCCAGGACTGGGCTTCAGTGGGACAGAAGTGTTAAGAGTCTTTGGGCTAAATCCACTGAGTGACCAACAGTCAACCATGGGTTAATGTTCATCCTTGTAATTACATCCCTTCATCGAGGCAAGGTTGGGATGAAAGCTCAGCGTGTGTGTGTCCAAGCCAATTAGCTCCAATTCAGTAAATTAGCCATGTGTAAAACATGACACTGCAAAAATCCTTGGGTCACTGAGCTGGAACGAGCACGGTGTCTTTGGTGCACATGTGAGTGAGTCCAGAAACTTTGACCACTGGCTTGTCTCCATGCTTTTGACCTCTAGGTCACACTGGGTGGAATGGGATTGGGTTTTGGGCTAAGAAGGCGTGCAGGGAAATTTGGGGATTGCTTGGAAACTGGAATTGGGCTCTATATGTAGCTGTCTGCAGAGCACAGGGAACTGCAGACACACAAACCTCTGGACACAAACACGCAGAGAGGACAAGGAAAGGCAGCAGAGCCAGCAGGGGTGTGGAAGGGCCACGTGGGCTGAGGGTGGATAAAACTCACAGCTGCTCCAGTCCTGTGAGGAAAGTGGGAAATGAGGTTTGGTAGCACATCTCCCAACCTCAAGGGGTCAAGCCATGACCACAAATGCCACGAGCCTTAATGTCGGGTCTGGTAACAGAGAGTGATTGTATTGCAATTCTATTTTTTGATTTTTGAGTTCTCCCGTGGGTTTGTGTGGTCAAGTGGTGTGCCGCTGGGTCAGCCTGCAGGGTCTGGCATTTGTAGAGAGGATGATGGGCTTGGAATGGTCCTTGCTGTCAGGGTGGCTTTTGGAGGACCCAGTACAAAACCTAATCCCCAAACGTGTCTCACTCTTGTCCTTGAAGAAGGAATTACAGCCTTATGGTGACTGCAGGGTGTAAAATTCTCACCCCATGGGAATGAAGCTCAGGAAGTGCTCGAGCTGTGCCTTGGGGAACCTGCCTTACAGATACAACAAACCCAACAGTGTTCCTTCCTAAGAATGATTACAGTTAATCCTCCCCCAAGAAAGCCCACCCCAAACCCATGACTTGGTAAGGGATGCCCTCGAAGCCTTGGCTGTGTTGGAAGATCCCAAAGGCCAACCTGTGGCAGAAGCTGTAAAGGGACCAGGTGCCTGGGTGTTGGAGGAGAAGCTGGGTGCTGTGGTGGGGCTGGAGCAGTGGCAGGAGGAGGAGGAGGGCTCCTTCATCCCTGCCAGGTGTGAGCTCCTGACCCCATCCCCTTGGTGTGAGCTCACTCTGCACAGCCCCTCCTCTAAGATGGTAGTGTTTTCCTCTGTCCCTCTGTTTGGTTCAAGGAGAATTTTCTAGATGCTTTGAACTGTTTTAAAGTCCTCATCTTTCTTTTTCAGCATCTTTACAACAGAATAAACTTTACACTGTACCAACTGAGATGCAGTTTCTGGCAAGTACTGAGGAGTAAGTTAACTATAAAGTTTGTATTAGAGAGTTGAGAGAGAATTATCCCCTGAGCTAGACCAAGTGTTAGGAATTTGAAATTCAATCATTGCAATGTTTTGAATATACCAAACATCCCAGTCACTAGCAGCCTGATGATAAAAACCCTGCTCTGTGTGTTCAGCATCCCTCTGCATGTCCAAATCATTACAGAGGTTTTTTCAGCCACCCTGAAATCATAGTCAGAGGTGTCTCCTGCTGGGGATTTGTGCCTTGGTTTTCTCAGGAACATCAAATGTGTGAAGCCAATGCTGTAAAACCCCCAGGATTTGCACACTGGCGATGGTCCTGCTTTGATAACAAGGATGGGGAGGAAGCATCTTTTCAGGAACACAGGAACAGATGTTTCTTCCCTCAAATCTATCAAATTTTAGTTCTTTTTCCCTTTGGCAGACCTGTGGACTTTATGCTCAGTGTTACAAGCTGCTGAGGGGCTGGGCAAGGCACAGGCACCCTCAGCTCCTAAGGATGGGTCTGAGGGGGCTCTGTCCTCTGCAAGGCTGACAGTCCCATGTGGCACTTCACCAAGCAGACCCCTCTGCAGCACCGAGCTGCTAAGGTGTCCTTGAGCACACTGGTAGCTTGGATTTCTGAAAACTGGGAATTTTCCTTCTGTCAAGGCTCTGAAGTGGTTGCACTGTATTTAAACCAGGGCTTTCACCGGATTCTCTTTTGGACTGTTTTAAAGCAAAGATCTGGCGGAGGAGAAGGAGCTTTCCAGTGATGCTCTCTCAGACTTAAAGAAGGAGGAGGAATACAAAACAAACATATGGAAAGGTTTCCTCATCTCAATCCCATATGCAGCCAGCATTGGAGGTACAGCAACGCTGACAGGAACTGCACCAAACCTCATCCTTCTGGGACAGCTGAAGAGGTATGGGAGGCTGTCCTGGGGATCCTTGGGAATCCTGCAAGACAGAGACACATTCTTCATCCCTGCAGGAAATTCCTTCCTGTGCTGAGTGCTGGTTTGGACTATTCATGCCCTTCCGGAATGTTTTGGGAAATGGAAGCAGGGAGTGCACCAGCCTAAGACTTAATAAGCAGGTTTCCAGCCTAGCCAGGCAGGCTGTCAGCCAAACTGCAGCATGTGTGCTTCACCCTACTGATGCTTTTAATCCCATTGAATTTAATGGGACTTGACTCCACACCTACAATTAACCTGGTAGCTGTTGTGATGAAGCAGACTGTGTAGTGCTTTGTGAGCAATTACAGCTACTGCTGTATGGGAGAAAGAAAAATAATGAACACACCACTTCTTAGTCATAAAATATTCCTCCTGTGGGCATAGGAGCTGACAGTTGTGCCAGCCCAGGTGCCCAGGGGTATTTTTTACTTTTGCTGACCTCTACAAGAAGTACATACAGCCTGTCCTGGGCACTGCAGCATCCCTGCCAGGTTCATGTCCACACTGTCCAGCAGTTTCTGTAGCAGGATTTTATCCCAGGTGTTCAGGAGTATCATTGCATGAAGGCATTGGTCAGCTGGAGGGAGATTTCCAGAACTTTCCTTGCAGGCTTGCAAAGCTGGGCTGGGTGAGATGGGGTGGCAGGGTGTCCTGGGAGTTGTCCCAACACAACGCTCCTCACATTTCCTTATGTCCAGGTAACTCACAGGGATAGTTTTTAAATGCACAGGGGCAGGTTTGTGGGATATTTCACTGCTGATTTCAGATGCTTGTTTATCCATGAATGGAAGGGTTGCTTTCCCATCTTGCATTAACTTGATTTTTCCCGTTTGCTTAGTTATTTTCCAGAATGTGATGTGGTGAACTTTGGTTCTTGGTTTATGTTTGCATTTCCTTTAATGCTGATTTTTCTTCTCATGGGATGGCTATGGATCTCCATCCTGTATGGAGGAATTAACCTGAGGTATGTTGATATTCACCATACATATATGTAGTCTGGTTATATTAGCATTATAATATATTTTCATCATGCTTCTCATCCTAAATCTACTGATATCACCAAGGATCATCTCCTGGAAAGTGGGGGAATTTACAACTAACTCTAGCAGGCCCATCCCATAACAAGTAATCTATTTTTTAAAAGCTGATATAGAATAGGAAGGTTTTAAAGATATCTCATGGTTACATATACTTTATCCAACTGACATACATGTACAGAGTATGTATTATATTCATTCAGTTAAATGTATAATTTTTAAAGGTTGTTTTACTGCCTGACCTTGGCCTCTTGGGGGTAAATGGCAGATTTTTAATGACAGAAGGAAAAGCAGGATCTAGCTTTGAACACATGATAAAATCTTAGTTCCCCATGAAAGAGACAGGATTTCTTCTTGGGGCAAAACCCTGGGTTTGGAACAGATTACTTCACAACAGGGCTTAATTTTACAACAAGGTGTTAATCTGTAACTGAGAGTAACATGTTTTTCCGGTAAATCTTTGCTGGACACACGCAGCCCCTCAGTGTGCACAAGCTAAAGCGATTGCAGCACTGCTCTCCTGCTCGTGTGGAGACCTTTTTCCCCTCCACACTCTCACAAGTGATGGTGACAGAGTCTTGCTTCCTCCAGGGACCATACAGAATTTGTGATATTTAGAAAAGCCTTTAATTGTTGTTTTGACTTTAAAATGCAAATGTGGGGAGAGGGGAAAGAGAAGAACAGGTGTCCAAATATTTACATTGTCTCAGACATAGGGGAAAAAAAGATCAATGGGAAAGTTTTAATCCAGAAAATGTCAGAGGCTTGTCCTTGACTTGCTGGTGGGGCTTCTCAGGAGGCTCTGAGTGCTGCTGTGTGATGCTTGGCCAGCTCACTCCTGAGAGCTGTGCTGCTCTCACCCTGTGCCAGGGCTTGTGCAGAGCTGAGTTCCCGTGTCCCTGGTGAGGGCATGGCCCATCCCCAGCCCCTCAGGTGAGGGAAGAGGCCAAAGCCCTGGTGAAAGGCAGAGCTGCTGTGGAGCTCAGGGACGTGATGCTCTGTGTTTGCTTTGGCTCGTCCCCCAGCACGGGGCTGGGCTCTATTGGGATAGCTGGGCCAGCACGGATGCCAGAATTCCCCCGTGGTGGAGGAGACACTGCAAAGCTCCTCAAGAACAGCCAAGGCTCCACAGGAGCCTTGCTTGGACTGTAACTGCCTGGGGATAGTGGCTGGACTCCTCCGTGGGCAGGTCCTGGGTGTCTGCAGCAGGGCACGGGCAGGTGGACGCTTGGGCTTTGCTTGAATCCAAAAGGCATTAAAAGGCTGAGGTGTGGGCTGGCTGGGCTGAGGCTGCTGTTAATGACACCTCCCAAAACCAGGAAATTGAAGGGCCAGGAATTTGAAATGCAGGAGCTTCTGAACGATCAACCATTCATCTCTATGGAACATCCAGCCACCCTCTGAAACAATAAATGAAGGAAGGGCAGGGACCACGGGGATGGGCAGATGTGTCTGACCCAGAAATTTGGGGTTGTAGCTTTAATCAAGGTCACAGGCAATGTTAGAAACCAGGTTCAGTGTCATGGGATGTGATGGGAGATGAAGTGCAAGATATGAATATATCATTTGTATGCACATGCTGCAAAGGAGCAAACTGTGAGCAGTCGGTGCAGCCAGGCTAAGAGGCTTAGCCAGGAGCACATTAACATTCCCGGCCACTTAGGAATTCCTCACATTTTTTGTTGATCCTCAGCAACATCCTGGGATCACCCAGGAAATTACAAGTGACTTGAAAAATGAAGGGACAGATTAATTTTCTGTGTCACCCTATTCCTGGTCGTTCTGCCCAAGTAGGTAACTCGCTTGGAAGGAAGACAAGGAAATCCTGCAATGTTGGGACTTTCATTTGGCAATCACAGCCCATGCTGGAGGAAACAGTTCAGAATATAAATGAGAGGAAACTTCCTCACCTCTGCAGGGTCTCCTTTGTATGAATGCAGAGACAAAGGGTATATAAAATAAAGCCTTATTACTTTTATCTCAGCAGAGATTTCCATTGTCTGAAGATAACACAAACTGAGCTGCCAGAGACGTGCAGCTCTTTGAACCTTGAAGAGAGGTGCTGGAAAAGGACACTGAGTCCTGCATGTGCTGCATAGAAAATGCATTATTTCCTATGTGTCACTTAGGTCAGAGGCATGTAAAAATGCATGTAAAAATATAATTGTGTTTCTTGGCAGGGGCTGGAAAACAAAAAAGTCAAATATAAGAGTGGATGCAGAAGCCCGAGCCAAGGAGGTGATAAAGGAGGACTATCAGAAACTGGGCCCAACAAAGTGAGTTGTAAAGCTGGGATAGAAATGAGAAAGAAATTAAGTGGCCTTCGAAATACCCTGTTTTAAGAGTGGAGGACTGTGGGGAATGGAGCTTTTTAAAGAAAATTGTACCTATAGTTCTACTCAGTCTGTTTGGAACCTGCTGAACTTTGCTTTTTGCATGCCCCAGCCCCCTCACCTTTGCCAGCATGAATAATTGCAAATAGCAGCTTGCACTCAAATCTTCTGAACAACATTCCTGGTATAGAGGGAATTCATGCTGGGTTGTTTAATGACTCTTTATGATTTTTCTACTCCAGGAACAAACCCAGTTCTGTGTGAGTTAGGTGCTAACCCAGGCTGGATTTGAAGGGTTTGTGCATACCTGTCCTGCAAAGCAGGAGGCATTTGCTGAGAAGGCTGATGAGTCATATTATGGATATGAATCATATGGATTGTGGATATACTTTAAGGAATCTTAAAGCTCAGAGAAAGTAAACAGAAAGAAGTCAGATCCACGCCATGGAACAAATTATTTTTCTGAATAATTCTCTCAACTATGCTAGTCAAGTGAGGAAAGTAAAAGCTGGTACAAACTGGGGATGGGGATTATATTTTGGAGTAAGGCACCAGCAGAAAGAAACATGAGTTTTAGACTTCTGAGGAATGCCAAGAAAAAGGGGGAAGCAGGAAAAGCTGAGTATCTCGAGAAATCCAACCCCACATATGTCCAACCATCCAGTGATATTCTGGGCAGCCAAGACTACTGAAGACTGTTGAAACTGTAGGGTTTTTCCTTAAATGGTCTGTGTTTCCCCATCTGTAAAATAGTATTTTCATACTCAGGGCAATGCTGTGAATATCCAGTGATGTTTGTGTCATGCTATCGACATTGTAATTATTTCTGTTGTGTGGAACATGGCGTGGTTCTTCAAAGACAGCTCTCTGTGCCTGTGCT
Organism: Motacilla alba alba; assembly: GCF_015832195.1. Classification (NCBI taxonomy): domain Eukaryota; kingdom Metazoa; phylum Chordata; class Aves; order Passeriformes; family Motacillidae; genus Motacilla; species Motacilla alba. The sequence continues at coordinate 6,782,852 of NC_052035.1, read as the reverse complement.
GTAAATGAAAGAAATTGGTTTATTTGTTCCATTCAGTACATTATCAAGCAGCCTGCAAAATGTCTCTGAAAGAATCAAAGTCCCACTTTGAGATCTAGGAGTGGGAAAGTCCATTAAGCTGAGCTCTACCAATTTGATTAGCATCCCCATAACTAAAAATCAGCTCAAGCAGCCTCTTCCCAAGGGCTTGTGTGCCAGAAAACTCAGAGAGATTTTAAATAGAATTTTGAGGCATCATCTTAAACCTTGGTTAAACCTTAACTCCACTAGATACTTAGTGAATGCTATTGCCTTTTACCCTGCTGTTTGTCATGTGTCTAAGGGACAGTGCTTAGATTTTGACCTTGGAGGAATTTGTTCCTGCTGTCTCATGTATGATTTGAATCTCAGTCATCCTTTTGTGTGGCTTGAGCTGCAGTGCCACCATCCCTGGCTGGTGTCCTGGAGGGACATAGTCAGAGGAATGACCGTGAGGAGCTGCTTGGCCCTTCCACACCCAGAGGGTCAGCCTTGCATCCCGCTGTTGGGACATTCCTGATCTCCATCTTGCCTCTCCTTAATGTCTTCCAATGAGAGACTATTGCTGGCAAACACCAGTATTTGCAAATAGATTTACAATCTGTCCCAACGTGTCACTGGAGCTGGTTTTAGAAAATCAGCCTCACTTCTCAGCCAAGATGCTGCAGCAGGAGCTGGATACTTGTCCTAGTTTGGATCCAGCCCTTTAGCTCATCAGCATTTTAACCTCATTTCTTGTCATTTCAGGTTTGCAGAACAGGCAATTTTCTTCTTCTTCTGCATGTTTGCAATCATGCTGTTCTCCAGGGATCCCAAATTCATTCCAGGCTGGGCAAGCTTGTTTGCACCAGGGTAAGGCTTGTTTTCCTTCCACTCTGCCATTTTGCAGTAACATTTCCAAGTCATTGACATTCCTGAGTTTCTGATTGTGTTGCTTAACACTATTACTCAGATTTCCTGGAATAAATTAACTGAGCATCAAGTAGCAGAGCCAACTTTGCATTTTCTCTCTCCTAGAGGAGGTGCATGAAGCTGGTGGGAAGTTGTGATGTGTCTGTTTGAGGCCATCCCTAGGATTTAATGTTGGGAATGCTGTCTGTAGGTATATTTACAGTGAAATACTGAGTTCTTTAGGCAATCCACTGGTATCACCAGTGGTCTGAAGACTGAGGAGAGATGGCAAGAGCTGATTCTGGGTGCTATCCTTTCTGTTTGCCAAGTTAGTGTCCCCTGTGACAACCATACCTTGTGAAGATGAATAGACACAGCAGTTAGGGGATGCTAGAGCTCAGAGAGGGCGTTGTTATTTCTTAAAAGAAGAGACCTTCATGGTTTGGTGGGTTTTTTCAAATAAAATCCTGGTTTGATAAATGTTTCCTTAATGTAACAAAGTAGTTATGGGCCTTTTCCTCATCAGTTAATAACTCCTTAAATCTAACGCATGCTTAAGGTTTTTACTGGGTAGAGCCTGCCTTTCACCTGAGAGTCTGAGAATTTTGCAAAGAGCTCATATAAATAAGATGGTTTGGGCTCTGTCTCTCTTCCTCCCTGCAATAGGCTCAGGAAACTCGTCCTTATAACTCTGCAATCAGAAAACCAGAGCATCAACGTGGAGGGGATTAGATCTTGGTTTTTGCTTTTGTAGGGCAGCTTTTCTGGGGGGTTCACAGCCCATGGTAGAAATGTAGCTCGACAGGGAATTAAAAAAGAAAAGAACTGTGAACAACAAGCATTGTTCAAGCCTGATGGAAACTTGTAATCTTCTTTGGTAAATCCCTGTTCTCATAAACTTTGTAATTCTACAGGCTTGTGCTTCTTACAAGTGTTTCTGCTGCTTTTGGACAGGTTTATCTCAGATGCAGTTACAGGAATCACCATTGTGATTATTCTGTTCTTCTTCCCTTCACAAAAACCTTCCTTCAGGTGGTGGTTTGACTTGAAAGGTGAGTAGGAGACCCCTCCAGGCAGGGACTCTGTGCTTGCCTGTGTCCTGGCAGGGCAGGCGTGGGGCAAGGAGCAATTCTGTCCCCCCTTGGAGCTGCAGTGTGGGGCAGGGTGGCTTGAAGGTGCCATTTAATCCTAGAGAGGTTTTTTTTTTTAAACCTGAAGTATCAGCTCAGCAGTCACTGCCCTGCTGCTGATGGCAGGAATGACACAGTTGCTCATGTAGCTGTCAGGGCTGATGCCATGGTGGGATGAAGTGACCTGAAATGGGTGTTCATTTACCACAGCACACCTGATGGTGGAACAGAGGTTTGGTGTCTGACTTCCCAAAGGCTGCTGTGCTTCAAGGGAAGCACGGAGCTCTGCAAGGGCAGAGCTGGGCTAGTTGTCCATTCTCAGATATAGGTGCTCTTCCTCAGTTTCTAGAATAATTTGAACTCCTAAAGCTCAAACTCTCCAGCAGGTTTTGAAGTCTTGAGTCAGTCCTCTTGAGGAGCAATGAAATACAAATTTTACTTCATAAACTTCTTGGCATGAGAGATGATCTGAACAGGGAGAAGTAGCTGAAGGCCTTCTGTGGATGATGGAGAATCACTTGGGGTCTGTGGGAACAAAATAGCAGCTGCTCTGAGTTATGCACATTTGTTGTGTTGTCCATACACAGGAAGATGTTTAATCAGGCCTCCTGTGGATAAAATATGTGCCCTTTTTCAACAGAAAATTTCAGTCCCATTAGTGCATCCTTCCATACAACAGAGCTCACTTTATCACGTATTAAGAAATAGCTTTTAGGGGAGATGAGCTCTCTGCTGTTAAACTCACTGGCTTTTGAATGACAAATGGAAAATTAATAACATCTTAAATTCAAATGGCAGAATATTTCCTTCTTCTATGGACCCCCATCTGTTGAAGACAATGTTTATATCTGCTACAGAGACAAAAGTAACCCAATATTAAATATTAAATCAAGAAAGCCTCAAAGAAAACTTTATTGCTAGAATGTTTTTGGTTTTGTTTTTACATCTGATACTAAGTTAAATGCTCCTTTAGTTGGCTAACTCAAGACACTCCATGTGTGTATTTGATCAGCAACTCACGGTCAGAGAGCTTCAGCACTGCTGTGAGACTCGTGGTATCATTCAGTCAGGCAATGACTGATGCTGCTCTTGGGGTGGGTGTTTGACACAGGCCTTTCCTCTTTGTCCAGCACCAAACACAGAGACCCAGCCCTTGCTGACTTGGAGGAAGGCCCAGGAGACGGTGCCCTGGAACATCATCCTGCTGCTTGGAGGAGGCTTTGCCATGGCCAAGGGCTGTGAGGTGAGGCCCACAGAAGATGCCATGGGCATCATCCTGCCCACCAGGGGGTCACTTGGTGTCAGGGGGTCACTTGGTGTTCTCATTTGGCTTTGGGAAACTCGTATCAATGGAGTCATCACACTCAAAGGACAGATTTGTCAACTCCAAGTGACAACAATACACAGCAGATATATACAACTCCTTGCAAGGTGCTTGCTGTGAGACAGCCTGAGGACAAGTTCTAGGAGAGGACCGGTTGCCCTGCAGGGATGCAGGAGGATGACTCCTGTTTTTTCTCTCCCCTTCTGCAGGAGTCTGGCTTGTCTGTGTGGATAGGAGGCCGTCTGCATCCCTTGGAGGGTGTGCCACCTCCCGTGGCTGTCATCCTCATCACAGTTGTCATTGCCTTGTTCACAGAGTTTGCCAGCAACACTGCCACTATTATCATCTTTCTGCCTGTCTTGGCAGAGCTGGTAAGGTCATCCCATGGCAAGAGCAGCTCCTCCTTTGTGCCCTCCATGCCCTGCCCCTTGGGTGGGCAGGTTTGTGTTGGGTCTGTGCTGGGACAGGCACTGGGGAATTTTCCTGCTCCTGTGCTTCAGGCTCTTTGAAACCCATGAGAGCAACGAGTCCAGTAGCATAATGTGGGCACTGAAGGATAATAGTCCTTCAGACTTCGTTGTGAGAGATGTGATCATTTATTACAGTGTGGGATAGGGCTGTGCACAGCACACTGGCTATTTGCATCCTTTGGTTCATCTGTTGGCAGCTCAAATCACCAAGGTCTGATTTCTGTTCCTTTCTGGTTTTCCAGGCCATTCGTCTGAAAGTGAATCCTCTCTATTTAATGATACCAGGAACTATAGGGTGCTCCTATGCATTCATGTTGCCAGTCTCAACACCTCCCAACTCAATTGCATTTTCCTCTGGACATTTGATGGTCAAGGATATGGTGAGTTCCTTCAGATACATAAAATGATGGAAACAATCAGCCTGAGTGTTTAAAGAAGGGAGTTTTTTTTTATTGTTAGTACTCAATATGTAGTAAAATGAGAAGACAGAAGTCTGATACTGTTCTCAACAGTGTTTGAAGGCACAGGATGGAAGGAGCTTGCATGAAGTTGAAATTTGGAGCCACCACGGCTCCAAATGGTGACAAAAGTGGTCTTGAATGTGGTCCACATCCCCCAGCCCCTTGTCCTGTTTCTCTAGTGTCAACAGCTCAACTTTCCTGGGTTTCTGGATGCAGGAAAATTTCCCCAGCTCAGTGAAACAAAGCTTATGAGTAAAATTAGGCTTAGTCCCAGTTCCTGCTCACATTCCTGAGGCTAAACAGATGTTAATGTTTTTGATGGATCAAAGCTTGGTAAGCAGCTGCAGAATGGCCTTTGTGGCTTTAAGCCTGCTTAAAATGTTGCTAATATTAACAGCAATCAAGTCTTCCATTTTTATAATGTTTGCATTCAAATAGCTTCGTGCTTCACATGCTGTAGATGTCCAGTCTAAACTCAACAGCTGTCTTTGTATTTCTTTTGTAGGCAAGAACTGGGTTGCTCATGAATCTTATGGGAGTTCTGCTTCTTAGCCTGGCTATGAACACATGGGCCAAGAGCATCTTCCAGCTGGGGACCTTCCCTGCATGGGCCAACATCCATGCAGAAAATGCCACCTCACTTGTGACAGCTGTAGAAAATGTCACTTTAAGTGCACTAAATAAAATATGAACAAAGCCACCCCCGGGGAAGGACTCACTCACTTAGGACTGGGGCACTGGAATCGTCAGAGTTTGCACAGGAGGAAAAGCCACGTGGCCGCTCACACTGTGTGGGACCTTCTGGTTTAATTTTATTTCTAGAAATTCTGGTCAGTGTCACAACATCCATTCGTTATTTTCTCTGGAGGTCTTCCCCCACCTTTTGCAGGTATAAATCCGACTCTCCCAGGGTCCTTCTGTCACAGGTGGTTGTTAACTGGACAACCTGTAAGCACGGAGCATCTTTGGGTAGATGCCTGTCCCCCCATGAGAGCTGATGAGCCTTGCTGCTCTAGCTTCTGATACCCTACCTCGTTTTGGAAAGCAGCCCTGGCAACAGGGTGGAGGCAACTGGATTATTTATGTGCAACCCAATGTGAGTGAGTGTATCAGAATCTGGCCGGGGAGAAGGCGGCGTGGCCGGGTGCTTCTGGCAGGGTGTAAGGCTGGGGTCTCGTTGCCATCTCATGAGTAATTCTCTCGTGGAGGATGAAGAGCATTTCCTCAGGTTTGTGTGTGAAGGGATGACTCAGGAGATGTGTCGGCAGGACTCGGTGCATTGCTCCATGCTTTGGAAACTGGAAGGCCACAGTTTGTTTCCAAACATGTTCAATGTTTTGAAAACCTGGGACAGCGACTGCTGCCTGGTTCTTTGCACTGAGTACACGGATGGGGCTTGGGACCAAATTAATTCCTGGCGTAACTTTGGGCACCGGTGGTGTTTCACTGTTGGTAACTGTGGCCAGTCTTAGCTTGTGAGATTGACTCACTCACAAATGGCCCACTGAGTCACAGGTCAGTGGACAAGTTGCATTGGAATATTATTGACATTTCTTAAAAAATAGGCTTTGATTCTTAGCGTCTTTTAAAATCAGATTGCTTGGGTACTTTCAATGAAAGCATTGCAAATTGACTGTGATTTTAATCACCATTTTATCCAATTATTTTTATTTTCTGTAAGAATATAAAATATTAAACTTAAATCATCAGTCATTGAAATAGATGATTGAATGACAAAGGATCTGATTCTTGTTTTATGGAAGGTGAGTGACTGGATCCCTGGGCTGGACCAGTTTCTCTGACAATGTAAACTGGTGGAGCTGACAAGATGAACTGGGTAGGGATCCAGTGCATCCCCCTGCTCCTGTGCTGCTGATAACCCCCAGGGCCAGGTAGGAGGGCTGGCAGGGAGATGTTCACCAGCCACAGATGCTGCTGCAGGGGTTGCCCTGTGGGGGTTACCTTGGGGTGATGTGGCAGGTGGCAACTCAAGGGGGGTGAACTGAAATTGCCAAAACCAATTGAATGTGGAATTTTGATCAATCAAGTTTAAAAAAAAATCCTCAGTGTTCAGACAAAATCCTTAATGATTGTGGAAAACTTAAAATAAAGCACATTGGTTAGCACATCACATGGTCCTGTTTGCTCTGTAGTTTGAGGGGAGAAAAACAAAGCCCAAGCCTCCCCCTGCTCCAGCTTCATCCCTGATTTGGGCAGTGGCTCCCCAGGAGGACCACGAGGGCAGTGCAGTCCGGTTAAACAGCGGAGCAATGGGAAAACCCCTGGCCCAGCATCTCAGGGCTGCTCTGCTGCAGAGCCTTTGAGCATACCCCAAATCCCTGTCTGCTTGGCTGTGCTGGGTTTGGGCACTGTCGTTCTGCTTGGATGCTCCTCGTCATGCCTTAGCAAAGATGGGCTGAATGGGAAGGGAAAATTGCTCCCTGCAGTTTGCTTTCTCAGCCAGCTGTCCGTGAACAGCACGGGATTGCTGTCCCGGGCCAGGGAACAGGGAACAAACAGGGAGCAGGAACAGGCTGTGCCTGGAAGGAGCCCCGCGGTCCCACTGCCCTGAGCCGCCGCCGCTGCTGCTGCAGGGGATCCTGCTCAGCCACGGCACAGAGCTGCCTCTGTCCCTGCAGCCTGGAGGACAGGCAGCAAGGGCTTTGGGATCACCCAGTTCCGAAGGGTGACATCCAGCCCAGCTCCCTCTCCGGTGTTGGGGTCGCGGGTTTGTTTATAGTCTCAGCTCCGACTTGGTGCATCCTAGATGATCGAATCCAGGATGGTTTTCTTTGGCTTGAAAGCAGAGCTGAGACCACAGAGTTTGTGTAGTAGTCTCCAAAAATCACTTCCAGTGTCCTGGCATGCCTGTGGCACTGTCCCTCCAGGGATCAGGAGGTATTTCACAAATGCAGCCAGGGCAGGGTTGTGATCTCTGTGCCAACGTGAGAAACTGAGGCAGAGTGGGGACCAGTGACTTACCCAAGGTCCACAGCGAGGCCTTGGCACACCTGGGAAAGGTGTTAGAAGCACCTGGATCCTAAACCTCTTTAGTCCAAGACCTGTTTGCCAGCTCTGTCAGCAGCCCCTGTGTTTCCCAGGGCTCCCCAGAGGATCTGATTTAAGGCATGTGGATAACAGCATTACCTAATTCTGCTCTTTTATACCCAGGCCCCTGTGAGAGTAGGACTGGTCTGGCATGCTTGAGTTTTATTAATTTTTTAGGCAGAGATTTTAAGATTTAGTATTTCTGGAGTTCAAAGGTGGACAGGCCTGCATGAATAATTTCTGATTCCATTTGCTGCTGCTAGTACTAAGATTTGCCAAAAGCAGCATTTAATGGTAAGTCAACCCCATTAGTCTTGAAGGGTCTGTGATATGTGTAGAGATATGAAATTCCCAGGAAAGGGTATTTCAAGGGCTGTAGTAACCTTCTATAACTTTGACTGTGTTATTTTAATGGAACTTAGCTTGCCCATGCACCATTTCTCTAGGAATGTAAAAATCCAACAACCATCACAAAAGCCATTCACATTAGCAGCCTCCTTGTGAATTTTAATTAACAGGAAATGCCACTCATTGAAATTCAACATCCAGAATATCTCTGCTTTACTCCTTTGATGTTCCCCGTCAAGTCCTGGACTAACATCCATATGTTCTCCTGAGACACTCGGAAGAAAATAATTTTGGTTTATTTGTAGTAGGAAAGCATTTCATCGTTGTCTTTTATCCCAGGAGCATTTGAGTTGCTTTACAAACTGTTCACACGGAGGAGCTGCTCTGTGGGTCCTTACAGCAGGGAGTGATTCCAGAGCTGTGCTCCTCTGTTTGCACTCAGCAGCAAGGCTGGAATTTCAGGAGAGGCAGGGAGAGAGTCATAAAACAAATGGAAGTCCAGCATGATAGGGAATTCAGCTATTACAGGTCAGATAGCCTTGGTTCCCTTATCACATTTATCCCTTGTAAAGGATAGTGTTGGGATTTTCCTATATTTCTATAGTAGTAACCTAAGAAGACATGATTTGGCTCTGTGTTAGTGTAAGTTGCTCATTTGCAAGTAATTTCAACAAACAACAGACCACCTCTAACTAGTTAATCTTTCCCACACCCTCAATTTCTCAAATGGGCAGCATAATGTGATCAACAGGTCCTGATGACACTGCCATGAAGAATTCCCTTCAGACTTAAATAATTCTATTTTAGCCCTTCATTCCTCTTCTGTCTCCAGCCATTTTCTTAGGCTGTATAGTTCATTTACCCCACCCTCTGCCGGGGGTACAGCATTGCACCCCCTCCCATCCCTGTCACCCTGACAAGGGGACATCATCACCACAGGTTGAACCTGCAGGTGTCTTGGCACAGGCCCACCCCAAACACTGCAGTCTGCACTCAGAACTGAGTTTAAAACCTCTGCCCTGGTGGGTACAAGCTCAGTGCTCATCCCTAGTCCAGGTGAAGCCAGGCTCTGCTTCCTGGCAATGATGCCAAAGGAATCCTCTGCTGTCTCACAGTTCCAGCAAGCTGCTCACAGGCATGTGGGCCTCGGGTTCCTCCTAAGAAGTCCAAATTGGTGATGTTATAAAATTTTAGAGGCTGGGCTCTACAGAGTCTGGAGCTTGTCAAGAAAGCAAATTCCTTTTGTACCATCTGATATGACACAGGGTGGGAAAAGGCACCTCGGAGCATCCCGGGAGGACACAGCATTGCTCCTTCTCTTAGAACTCTCCCAGCCACAGAGTATTTTTTTGCAGAACCAAAATGAGCCCGACCTCAGGGTCCTTGAGCACAGTGTGACCACAAGATGTCACAGTTGCTTCACTGCCATGCATGGTCCTGTCTTTCCCGTGTCCCAGTCCTGCCCCTTTCCCACTCCCAGCCTTCACCCCCCAGGTATCCTATGAACACACATGCTGGTATTTGCTTTTTTGCTGCTGTGTTTTGTTTGTTGGGTTGTTTTTTTTTTTGGCAAAGCAAGCTTCTTCATTGTACTCTGAGCCAGGTTAGGAATTTAGGTTTGCAGCTCATATACAGGTCATTCATGGTATATAAAATTGAAATTTCCCCAGATTTATGCCTTTGCTGTAGGTCCAGCTGGCAGACAACAATTTTGAGTAGAGCCAGAGGAAAAAATCTAAGTATTTTCTTACTTACAAACAAACACTTGGTGCTGCCAGAGTTAACTGTTCAGTGTCCCCACAGACCTCAGGTGCCTTTGTCAGATGGTGTAGCAGACTCAGAAAACACCACGATGTTGTGGACTAGACAGGTTTTTGTTCTTTATAGCCTATTGCTAAATTTATTTCTTTTTCTGCCCCAGAAAGCTGCCTGCATAGCCTGGATGGGGTCCCAGGGGCTGATGCTAATACCAGTTCACTCTGAAGTAGAGTGAGAAAGGAGTTTAGTCAGAGAGGAAGCTGATGAGCCTTGCAGGATCCAGCTATGGGTCTTTTGGGTTAGTCCCTTCTAGTGTGCACATTGAATTAAAGACCTAATTCATGGCCTGTGCAAGCAATTGCTATGGATGCTCCAAACAAACAGCACTTTCTTTCCCGCCCGCCTGGCTGGTGCCTCTTCCCAGCTGGAGCCAGGCAGAGTCTCTCATCTGGCCCCTGTGCTCCAGGGCACCAGGAGGAAAGCTTTGCTCCACCAGGCACACAGGAAAAATGAAACCCTCAGCTATAAAGTGGAGCTGTTGAGTGGAGCAGCAAGGGCACAAGGGCAGAGGTTTGCTCTGCCTGCTGTGCTCCTCGTTCCTTGTCCTCCCATTCCTGCCACTGCCGCGGGATCCAGCCGCGTCCCCTGGGGAAGGTGCTGCTCTCCCACCTTTCTCTGGAGGGCAGAGCCCCACGTGCTTTGTCCCCAGGGGTGGCTGGGACAGGGCTGACCTTGAGCCCTTTGCCCTTTCCCACCCAGGGGAGCATGAGAACATCCCAGGAGCCCGGCGGTTCCCAGCTGGCGGGAGGGCTTGGCTTGGGACAGCGGGTCCCCATAGGGGATGGGCTCAGTGGCAGCTGGGGGAGCTGTGTCACCTTTGCCCACAAATGGTGGCTTAGCAAGAGAGCATCTGGCCAAGGGGCAGGTTTGGTGAAGCCAGGGGAGGCTCCTGTAACCCCTGAGCTCATAACTGAGGAGCAAACACTGTGGTTGGCCCTCATCTCCAGGTGAGCAGGGTCCAGTGGCTGGAGCTCTGCTGGGGCCAGGCAAGTTGGTCCCTTGGGGACTGCACATCCTGACCTGTATATCTGGGAGCTTCTCAACAGTTTGGGAATCCCGAGTGTGGCTGGGTTTTCTCTGCAGTGGATTTGCTGGCTATCAGGAATTCAGAAAGGTTCAAGACTGAAACTTCCTCCGCTAGGACTGTGAGATGAGCCTTGAAGCCGTTTGTGAACCCCACACACAGTTTCAGCAGGGAGCAGCAGCCTGTCAGAACAGATGAGCAGTTACCAACTGGGTTGCTGGATTCTGCTGTGCCTTTTGTGCCATGACTGATATCTGAAAAAGGAAAAGGTCCTTTCCACCCTGAGAGAGATGGCAGCCCTGCTCACTGCTTGCTGGTGGGCAGTGTGAGGAGTAGTCATCTGATTTCCCCACATGGAATGATGACACCCCAGGTCCCAGGATCCTTGTTCCATCTTCGTCAGCCCATGTGTCATTGTCTCATTTTTTTTTCACCTATGTGTCATTAAAATAAGCCTTCTCTGCAGTAAGGACCAGAAAAAGTGTAAAGCCCGAGCAGTGCTGTGCATCCTGGCACTGTTCTGTAGTGCTGCTATTCCCTGGGCTTCACTCACCAGGTTTTGCACACTTCAGGGATTACCAGTGCTGCTGATCTGAATTGCCTTAAAACATCCTGGGCTTTGAGTCCTGGCTCTCTGGGGCTGCCTTGGTTTCCTACCCTGCTTCTCGGAACAGCCACATCCGGGATCCTCCCTCAGAGCAATAAGGCACTGGAACATGGAGAGTTTTCGGGCAAGTCTGAGGCACCTCACTGCCACTGGGTATGTAGAGTCAGCTTTATTCCCTCTCTTTCCCTCTGTCTTGATAGCTATTGTATGTCTTTTTCGCAGAAAGCCCCTTTTCCTAGTTAAAATTGTCCCTCAAAGGATAGCTGAGGCTGCTGTCCAGCAGTGGGAGACAGGGATTGCCTGGCTGGGTTTAACCCTTGGGACAGGCTCTTCTCCCCTCCAGGTTTTCTGGTTTCCAGAGAGAGACTCCAGATGTGGGGCCTGAGAAATTATATTCTTTCCCAAATAATTGTTTCCATTAGATATTTGAATAGCTTTATGGGACATTTCATCCTGTCCATAGTGGCCAAATTCTTGTCCTTGGAGGCTTTCTCTGGCACTGCAGCTTCAGTGTGAAACTGTTTTCTCTGTTTGTCACCCTTAAACGTATAGATTTGTGTTTGGCCTCCTCTTAACAGGCAGAGAGAGCACCACTCAACTGCCTCTTGTCCATGCAAAACCTCTGAAATACAGAGCTGGCCTAACAATTTCCACAGAAGCCAGTAGCCTCTTCTTTCTCCCTCCACCATCCTCTAAATAAGCATGAAAGCCTCAACCACTGCCAATGAGGTGACCCCTCAGAATGACTCTTTTATAGTTTTTATAGAATAACACAATGTTTTCCTGTGCTTGCATTAATAGAGGAACAGTTGCATCATACCTAGTATTTATTTTTCAATAAACGCCTTGAACTTCCCTGTCCTGCTGCTTCCAGGGGAGATGTCAGCCCCAGCTACTCAGGGAAGTTAGCAGGGAAGTAGAGAAGGGTGAGACCAGAGGCACCCAGAGGAGGACAGTATGAAACCCCACAAATGATCATCTCAAGAAAGCCCCCTAATCACTGTTTATGAACTTCCTCTGCTAACACACAGGTACTTGTTTTTCCAGGATGAGAGCCCGTGTTTACTGTGAAGACTTTCTGCTCCCAAAGGTGCACAGAATTTTGGCAGACCTGTGGTGGATTTACTCCAAACCTGTCCCAGCAGACAGCAGAGAGCTATGGACCTTGTTTCTGCAGTGTTCCTGCATTACAGCTGTAATAGGAGGCCTCTTTTACAACTGGATGTTTGCTTCCCTGGAGTACTCCTGGCACCTCTCTGTTGCCATGGCCATCTCCTTCAGCCTGCTCCTTCTCCTGACCCTCTTTTTGGTGCATCCTGCCCGTTGTGTCTTCAGCATGATCATGCCCACGTTGGGCACCAAGCAGGGCCGGAAGCTTCTCTTCTCGACCTGCATCATGATTGCAGTGGTGAACATAACACCCAACATCATAAGCAACATTAAAACCATACTGCAGGTTATTCAGTGCATCTGCAAGAATTCCTCTGACAGCCTTCTGAACTCAACTGCCCTGCTAAAGAAAGTCTCCTTGGAGTTTGGGGATGCGGTCCAAGAAGCCACTCATTCCATTCACAAGCCTATGAATGGACATTTTCGCTTTTCATTGTTTCAGAACAGCTCCTTGATTTACCAAAAAATGCACCTTGCTGGTGAGAAAATTAGCAGAGAGTTCCTGTCTGTTGAGGAACTGGTCAAAGACTCTGTTCGAGTCGCCAACAGACTGGCTGCCGGATTCTTCATGCTCTATCTCTGTTTTGAGTCCACCTGGTATTTGAAAAATTATCTCACCAACCTTCACTTTGACAATTTTTACATCACCAAGAAGCTGGAACGTTTAGCCATGGACAGAAGAGCAGCTCATCTCCTGGTGGGCTCATCCAAAAAACTCATCCGACCAACAGGCTTGAAGCTGTCCAGGGAAGAGGTGGTGCTGTGCCTGGTGCAAGCCATGCTGGTCACCGTGGCCCTGCTGCTGATGCTGGTGGTGGTGGCCATGGAGCACTTTGCGTTCAGCGTGGCAGACACGGCGGTGAGAAAGGCAGCTCAGTTCTCTGCAGTGCCCGTCACTCTCAGCATCAAATACAAGGTGAGTGCCGGGGTGCCCTGCCCTGCCCTGTGTGGGGTCCCCACTCTGTGTCCCTTCAGGGAGGGGGTGGTGGGGATTGCAGGCTTTGTACTCTTATTTACACAATCCTGACTTCCTTCCCCAGCAGCCAGCAGGATGAGCAACAGGCTTTGGGGAAGGAGGCAGTGGCACAGCCTCAGCTGCTCCTCCCAGTGCATCAAAGAGCAGCAGACACTCTCCAAGTTACAGCCCCTTGGGAGCTTGGAGGGGAGCAAATAGTGCCTCATGCTGCAAAGACACTGCTAGACCAGGCAGTCAGATGTCCCTGTGTCTCCAGGTCCGTTCCCTAAGCAAGGTGGAGGAGTAGGAGTCCCTTGGACACTGTCCCTGCACTGCAGAGTAGGTGCAAGTCCAAAAGGAAGGGGGCAGCTGATGAACACTGAGAATGACTCATCCTATTGCACAGGCTGTTTCTTCAGCAGAAATCCCTGCTTGCTGGCTTTGCTCTTGCCCTTTGCAATCCTTTCCACAAACCTCCCCAGTTTCTAATTCCATATTCTTTGGCTTGGTGTTTTAACTTCCCTCTTCTGCCACACAGCCCGCCTCCTTCCCCAGCCCAGGATCCTTAGTGCAGATACCTGCTTGTGATGGAATTACAGGAAAAGAGTCAGGGCTTAGAAAAAGCCTCTAATATGCAGCTATTTAGCCACCAATACCATGGTCTGGATGGTGTCTTTCACCATAAATCTCGTACAGTGAATGCCTGCCATGATGTCTGCTCCGGTGGATGAAGATGACAGATAGGACTGGCTCTCACCCTGCCCAGTGTTCTGTGCCTGCACACTGCACTGTTACTCAGTCTGAAGTGATCACACCCTTCAGCGTCCTTCTCTTGGTGCTGTAACAGTGATAGCACACCCCCAGGCAGATGTTTCTGTAGTAACCAGTTGATTTTGGTTTCTTCATACCCCATTTACATTTTACCTCTCCTTTTTTCAGGCTGAAATAGGAATCCTGCCCTTTCTATTAAAAATTCTCTGCCGTCCTTCTGAGGCATTACTGCTCAGGGACTTCAACAGGACCTACCACCATCAGCTGATCTTCAGCTCTGCCCGCTGCAGGATCAGCCCCCCCACGCCCCCCAACCCCTCTGTGCTGCTCGTGCTGGGGCTGCTCTTCTGCATCCTCTACAGCACCGTGTTCCTGGAAACCTACGCGCGGCGCCTGTGCCGCGGAATCGCCGCCTCCTTCTTCCAGAGCTGCGAGGAGAAGAGAGTGCTTCACCTGTACAGGAAACTGGCCAGCAGGCACAGCAAGCAGCAAAACCCTCTGAAGGGTGCTTTGGGAAGTCAGGGGGATGGCTGGATGTCTCATACCACAGCACAGGCTTCAGCCGCAGGATCACACGTTTAATTTTCCGGAGTTGGGGAAGTGTTCGGAACTTGGGGAAAAATACAAGAAAAGAAAAGAAAAGAAAAAGGAAAGGAAAGGAAAGGAAAGGAAAGGAAAGGAAAGGAAAGGAAAGAAAAGAAAAGAAAAGAAAAGAAAAGAAAAGAAAAGAAAAGAAAAGAAAAGAAAAGAAAAGAAAAGAAAAGAAAAGAAAAGAAAAGAAAAGAAAAGAAAAGAAAAGAAAAGAGTTGTTTTTGCATTAGTTTGAGAAAAATAGGCTACATTTCCTTTTTTTTAATATCTAGAAAGTCTGGAGTCAGCTGTTGCATATCTGCAGCTCTAGGCAAGGCTAACTGGGAAAGAGAGAAATAGATGGGAGCTGGGGTCAGGGAGGACCTCATTTACCTTCTCCACCATCTCTGTGCTGGAAGAAGTACATACTTCCTTTCTTTCTTAAGTTATACCTTCAGGGAACAAAAAGGGAAAGTCATTTGACTTGATAAATCTAATTTCCAATGAGTTTTTCTTTCAGGTTTTGTGCACAGAAACCTGGGTAGACCAGATAAATTTAGAAGATTGTTTATTCACCAAAGAAAGTGTCACTTCAACCTGCTGAAGTAAATTCAAGATCAATATGACCATAAGAGGCTCGTCCTGGGAATGGGTGGTGGGAAATCAGCACATGAGGGCTTTACAAAATCCCTTCAAAATGGCTGTTCAAAATAAAATAGAGCTAAAATATCTTCAGAACCTCAGAAAAGAATGAGAACAGTCCATAAAGGTCAATTTGGGTGTCGATCTCTTTTCCCAAGTAAGAAGTGATAGGATGAAAGGAAACAGCCTCAAGCTGTGCCAGGAGAGGTTAAGATTTTATATTAGAACAAAAATTCTTCAAGGTTTACCAAGCACTGGCACAGGCTGCCCAGGGCATTGGTAGGGTCACCATCCCTGGTGGGATTTAAATCATATATAGATGTGGAATTGGGGACATGTTTTAATTGTCCCTTGGCAGTGCTGGGTTAGTGGCTGGATTTCATGGTTTTAAGTGTTGGGTTGTTTCAAGCTCAGAAACTATGTTATTGTATCCAAATCAATAAATGCATCACTTGGGCAGCATCTGAAATGTGTTATTTTTGCTAGAGAGGCAGATTGGACACCTCTGTAGAAGCCAGAGGACAGGGACATAAATCCCTGCCAGGTTAAAAACTAAGCAACTTCACAGCTTCATTTCTTCGAAGCATGTCTATTGTTTTCCTCCCTTCTTCCATTAAAGTCTTCATAAAGGTAATTATTTGACATAATGCAACTCAATGAGATTAAATGACAGAAATTAAGTGGTGGCTGCTGCCAGATGCACTGAATTTGCTCATCTTCTGAGGTACTTGAAACAAGTATGTTTGGAGTATATTTTTTAAGCAGATATCTTACAAAACCCTGGTGAATTCATCTCCCCAGGGTTTTTAATGCCCTGTTGTTCTGATGATTAATCCAAGCATTTTTGTGCCTCTACAGCAGCTGGGGGCTTTGTCATGGTGTTTCTGTGGAAAAGGCCCTGTGCTCTATGGTTTGAGTGAAAGCAAAAAGATTTCCACTGAATAGCTAAAATTATCTGGAGCTGGGGGTTCAAAGAGCTGGGAGGAGAGAAGCCTTCAGACAGCAAACCATCCCAGCAGCATGTTGTCTTCCAACAAGAACAACTTGAAAAGGAGTTTTTCCTCAGGAAGACTTATCTTTTTGACATTAGCCATGTGTCCCTGGTGCCAAATTGGGCTCTCATGTTTTCCCCAGACAGGGGAACTGGCAGGAGGCAGAGCTGCTGGAAATTACTCTGCTCTCCTGAGAGGCATTGTTCCTCAGCCAGATAAAGGTGTGACAAAATAGAAAACATTGCCATTATAAAGCTGTATTGCCCACTGGAGGGGTGAGCTGCCTTGCCAAGGTTTGCTTGATGGTGCAAGAGAGAAATGCTGAGCAGATTAACCAGCAGGAAACGTTAATTTATTCACATATTTTTTATTAAGTAGAACCAATGTACAAGCCTTGTTATTTGCTGGGGGATTTTCATCCCTCAGAGCCCCTCTCACTCACACCCTCACTCCTGCTCATCAGGGCTCTCATTGCCTTTGTTTTCACTCAGCACATCCCTCCCATCCCACAGGCAGAGGAAATGGGGAGTGAGGCTTTGTCCTGTGTCACTCAGGCAGCCCCTGAGTGTCCACCTCCTCCTCCTCCTCGGGGAAAATCCCTGCTGCTCAGTGCTGCCCTTCACCCCCCGGCTGTCCCTGGCTGCAGGGGAGTGTTTCAGCACACCTGGCTGCTGCCTTGGGATGTTGGTGGAGATGAAAGTTCAGGGTCAGAGGCTGGCGTGCAGTGAGGCAGAGGCAGGGCTGGGGTGCCCCAAGGTGCTGGAGTGCTGGGGGACACAAGACAGATGATGGACTTTAGAACTGGTCAACATTAGAGATTTGGTAACAGCATGCCTTGGCAAAAGCAAATGGAACTTTGAAAATTAGACCTAGATTGCAAGATTAAATCAAACGAGTTTACCGGAAAAAGAAAATCCCACTAAACTCTGCAAGCAAGAGATGTTGTTATATGCATAAGTTTGTGTATGTGATTTTAACCTAATCATTGTAGTACACGTTACTAGTCTCCCTGAAACAGTATATGAGCGTTTGTATCCCACAATAAAATCGGATTCTGATCACCGAGTCAGTCTCCCCATCTCTCTCCATCGCCCACACCGAGGGGGCTGGGGAGCCTTTGCTGATGGGCACCAGACTCCCTGGCTGTGGCTCACCGGTGCCAATGCCAGCCCCCAGCTTTGCTGATGCCATGGCCCTGCTGCCAGGGATTGTCACTCACTCAAACCTGCTGCAGCTGCCACCAGGAGATGTGGCCCTGGAGCTGTTTCCAGAGCTGCTGCTCTTCCCAGGAGTTACCACCACGCGAGGAGCAGTCAGCCTGGCAGGACACACAGTTTTGCTTGCCTGGTTTCTTCTTTGCACTTACTGAGATTTGAGGCTTCTTAATTATCTAGAGAAAAAATTTTAACTAAAGAGAGAAAGGCCCATGGATTGCTTTTTCCTCCACCAGTGCAACAAACCAGGGAACAGAAACACTCCCACACAGGACAAGTTCTACCCTGAAGGCCCTGATTCCCTTGGAATTTTGTGGTGTATTTTAGTGAAGGTAAATTAGGTAAAATATATGCTAAGCTCCTGCTTATGGCTGGCGGGAAGGCAGGAATGAATGGCCTTAATATACTGAGATGCAAGTGTAAATAATCCAGCTGAGACAGTCTCTAGGAAAGATCTCATTCATAGCCACAAATCTGCACCTACCAGAGCAGACAGGCAAGCAAACAAAAACCTTTCTCCAGAAGTGTTTTCCGATTTTTAAGCAAACTCCATTTTTATTTTGTTTATCCTATTATTTGCACTGTAATTGCAATGGAGGAGAGACACTTCCATGCACCAAATTTTAGAAAAGGAAATATTACTGGACATTAATAAAAGCAAAAAAACGACATCATCAGGTGTGCAGAGTGTGCTGTACCAAGTGCTTGTTGTTACAGAGTTATGGTGTTGACATTTAGATGTCACAGAATATGAAATAACCCATAATTACAGTCTAATTGTTCTGCCAGAGTTTTTATTCCTTTATAATATCACATGAAGAGCTTTTATCTCCCCTCAGCATCATCGTGGCTGTTATCCCCCCAGGATGCCCCTCCAGCATTCATCCACCCAGATTACTCTTCTGGGAGCTGCCAACCTGTGTCCTGACTCCAGGCACATCCTCCCCTGCATGCTGTCCTCGGGATGAGCACTGGGATGGGAGATTGAGGTGGGATGTGTCACAGACAGTGCCCCAAAAGCACATCAGAAGATGTGCCGTTTTTCACAGCACACCTCCAAGCCTTGCAGGCTCTGGCAAATTCTCAGCCTTGGCTGCACAAACCACAGTTTGCTCTTACAGACATCAAGACTCCAGAAAGAGTGGAGCTACCAGGGCTTCCATTTCTTTGTGCCCTGAAAGCCAATGCTTCTACCTGCTTTTTGCTAATCCAGGCAGATTTCCTGGAGGATTGAGCACACTGGAGCAGGGGGCAGAGTTTATTGGTGACAGCAAGAGTTGTGAACTCTGACCTGATGCTGTGAACCCTGACTGATGCTGTGAGCCCTGACTGATGCTCTGAACCCTGACTGATGCTCTGAACCCTGATTGATGCTCTGAACCCTGACTGATGCTGTGGCTGATGCCCAGGTCCTGCAGGGGCCATGGGGTGTGCAGGTGATGCCATCCATGGATGTTGGGCTCAGTGGGAGGGGAAGGGAAACTTTGGGGCTGCTCTCTCATGGCACTTCCAAGCTCCCACAGCCAGCCCAGAGCAGCACTGCAGGTGACACAAGGTGAGGAATCCCCTGTAATGACAATATTTGTTTTCACAGGCTTTGTAAAATACTCTGTGTCCCCCACACACTTGGCCTCACTCAAAGCTGCACAGAGCATCCTTTCCCATTCTGGTATTCTCTGCAGAGCTGGATAAATCCCCAGTGGTTTGGTTCATTGACTTATCGAATCAGTCCAATGCATATTGCTGCAGATTTTTTTCATTATTATTATTATTCAGGCTGTTCAGCCCTTCCAGGAGCTACCTGGAGCAGAGTTTGAAGGATGCACTTATTAAAATGTTGGTAGGGACAGTTCACAAATGAACTGTACTCAGAAATGAGAGGCTTGTGAATGGCTGGCCCTGGCCAAGCCCCTCAGTTGCAATAACTGTTTTCATCTGTTTGATAATTTTGGAGCAGTGAGAGGCTTTTTCCTTGAGGTCTCAGGCTGCAAACAAGCAAGGAAGCAGGGGAAGGGTGAAGAGATAATTTTCCTGTTTGTGAAAGTGGCCTCACTTGACTTTCTTTAAAAGCTTGAATTACAGTTATTAGCTGAAGAAAAATCACCAGTTCCTTTGTGTCCTGAAGGCATTTGAAAGACACAATGCATGACAGATTGAATAACAACAGATCTTTAAAAGAGAATATTCAAACCACAGAGGAAGGTACCCAGAAGCCAGGAGGAAACTGCCAGTGAGACGGGGAAGAGAGGATCCTGAGATGACCCACAGAGCTGCCTATGCTCCTTGAACCTGGATTTAACAAACCCCTGTCCTCACTGGGGCATGGGGAAGCATCCTTTCCCTGGACAGCACTTCCCCAGGCTCCATGTTACAATGACAGGTTGGAGCTCCTGGCACCACCAGGTCCATCAGGCACCCACTGCCCCCCAGGAAACGCTGCCTGTGCTGGGACCCGAGAGAAGAGCCTGAAGATATTCTCATCTTCAAGCCTGGAATGGTTTCACCCACTGAAATCCACATCACTGCCTTCCTCTTAATTGTTTTCCATTCCTTCAGTCTTCAATATTTTCCATAATGCTGCTCCCTTGCACATTGCTGGCACAGATGTGATGCAGCCCAGGTCTGTGAGCTGCTCCCTCTAGGGCTGTTCACAGAAACCAGTAGAATACCACCAGGGTTTTGGTGGGTTTTTTTCACATTTTTGTGTTCATGAAGCACAAACCCAGGTCGATTTTGCATCTGTTTAATTCCTTGACAGCTGCCTTTTTCACTTGATCTCTGAGAGCAATAACCCAGAAAGCCCCAAAGCAATTATTGCCTGTGACTCTGAAACAGTGAAGGTGATTTTGACAGAACTTCTCTCTCCTTTTCTTTCTGATCCAACAATCACTGCTGCTTCTGTCAGACTGGCTCACTCCCCATCTCCACTGGCACTTGCCAGCCCTCAGGCTGCCCAGCAGAGCCACCAGCACCTTCCTGCCTGCTCCCTGCTGAGCTGCAGGAGGGCAGAAGTGGGAATCACTTCCCCACCATCACTCGCAACTCAAAATGTGGCCATTGCCTAGGGCCCTAAACCCTGTCACCAGGGTCTCAAAACCACTTGTGGTTCCTGTAATTACACTTCTGCACATTCACTGGCACCACATGGACACAGCCACCTTTGTGCCCCAGCTCTAGCAGCAGAAGTTTTATGGGTTTAATATTTGTAGCAATGAAGCCCGAGGGAACGGAAAGAAGTTTTTCACAGATTTAGGTAGGAAGATCACTTTCTTTTAGCTTTGTGTATTTAATACGTGAAGCCTCAGAGTTCTTTTCTGTTCATAGGACTAAGGGAGCTGCCCAGCGAGGCAGTGTGAGAGGGACGAGCTGCAAGAAGCCTTCATGGACATCCTGAAGGCAGTGCTGAACTGCCTGAGCTCCCAGGCTGGGCACAGTGCTGCTAACCTGGCCATGGAGCTGCACGCACAGCCCTTTCCAAAAAAACCCTGCCAGCACACAGGGACATGGCCATTCCCATTTGGGGACCTCAGGAAAACGAAGACTTCTCTTTGCTGATGTTTCAGAGAGCGGGTGGCGGCAGGTATTCATAAAGGATGGTGGTGCCAGGTGACACCAGCAGACAAGGAAATGCTGATGTGTGCTAAAAGAACAAAACATGGAATTTTAGTTAAAAAAATCAATGCCTTTGGCCATCAAAACATTTACATCTAAGTCAAACTGGAAGAAAATATTTTAGGTAAGTGTGAAGCTGGGTAGCCTCTTAAATACATGCCTCAGTCACATCCTGAACATTGCAGTTACTGAAGGAGTCTGTAAAGGGAATATTAACAGTCATCACAGCAAACCTCACAATTTTGACAACAGAATCCCCCAGTGAGTGCATTGGGCAGACACACATTCCCCCCAGGCCAGCCCCAGCCTGGTGATGGACACAGAGCAGCTCAGGGACTGGCAGGAGGAGCTGCTGCAATGGGGAGTTTTAATGCTGCTGTTATCTGCACTAATAACTGCTGGATTGTCTGTGCCACAGAGCAAAGCAGCCAGGGAAATAATCACCTGCAATTATTCTGTACAATGTTCCAGGTCTGAACCAAAACAAAGCTTTTTCCAGTGTTTGTAAGAGTCTGTCTTGATTTTGTTTCCTGATCACACAAAGCCAATTTCTGGAATGGGTTTGAGGAAGCAAATGAACCCCAACCCCCCTCTCAGGACACGTGCGCCAGATTTGTCCCTTCTCCTCTCCCACACACAGTTCTATGACACAGTCCCCATCCTGAGGACTTGCAGCATCACTGTGAGGCAGCAGCAGTGGGATGAAGTGCTGCAATTGTGTCTGTGTAAGAGTCACTCCAGAGCACCAAAATACACAACCCCTTGGCTTATGTGAGCAAACACAATGCCCACACTGCCAGTCCTTCCCCCAGGAGTGCAGTCAGGGACAGGAGCTGCCATGCCTCCCACCCTGGGGCCCTAGAGGGTGTGAGAGGTGTGAGGCTGCCTGGGACACAGGGGACCTGGTACACGCTGCCAGTGGAGCCCTAAGGAAACCAAATGGAAAGAGAAGAAAAGAACAATTCTCCTTTAAAACTAACCCAAAGGTGAATGAAATATCATGGGAAGTAGTGAAAAACTATATGGATTGTTGTCTGCCAAAGAGCAGCATAAGGTTTCCCAGAGCAAAGGGGAAAATGCTATTTGCCACAGCAAGTCAAAGCCTGGGGACAGAGTGCTGCTTCTTGGGCTGAGGCAAAAGGCATTTTATCCACCCAGGTTTGTGCAGCCCAGGTTTAAAAATTTGCCTGTGAAATGCTGGACTTGAATCCCTCAGCATCAGAATGATCCTTCACACTTTGGTTATGCACCTCAGTGTCTGGGATTAACAGCACACCTCTGCCTTTAATTGAAATCTAATCTAATAAAAAAAGAGAGTTCTTCCCTTGTTCTTTCCTCCACTCCAAAAGTTAGGGGGCCCTTAGCACAATTGCTCTTTCAATCTGAAAATGCATTTTCTGACAGATTGCAGAGATGTCAGGAGCAAGCATGGACCTGGCAGCAAATTGAGTCTCCTGCTGACCATCAGGGAGACACCGGATCTCCCAGCCTGACCACCAGGGTGATAGCAGATACCCCAGCCTCATTGCTGGAAAGATTTGGAATCTCCCAGTGCAGGACTGGTTAAGCCTTCACCCTCAAAGTGGCACTGTGCTTGTTTGGGACAGGGATGGCTACAGGAAAGACAGCACGAGGAGGTCACTGCCCCATGTTCAGGGCTGCCATTCCTCTGCCCCAGTCCAAGGCAAACGGGAAAGGCTGTGCATCTCACTGGCATCGCTCTGCTCCCACCCTCCTGAGGATGAGGATTAAGGACTCCTCACCCCCAGCTCCCCTCGCCCTGGGGGAACAGTGAAGCCTCGGCTGGGGACAAAGGCACCCACAGTCTGGGGTCCCACTCGCTGCTGGCCTGCTTTCAGCCTCGGCGCCTCCCCACCCTGGGATCTCTCACCTGCACCCTCCTCCTCCTCCTCCTCCTCCTCCTCCTCCTCCTCCTCCTCCTCCTCCTCCTCCTCCTCCTCCCGGCGCGGCTCCGCGGTGCGCTAGGACCCGGCAGGCGCAGGCGGGGGATGCCGGCGGGAGGCGATGCGGGGTCCCGGGCACCGAGGTACCCCTGGGGGAGGCTTGGTGCTTCCCGGGGGTCCCGGCGGCTAAGGGGGGTGCTGGACACCCCCGGGAGCCTGGGCGGTCCGGACAGTCCCGGCTGGTTCACGGGAGCTCCTGGAGGGTCCCGGGGACTGGGGGGATCCCGGCGCTCGCTGCCCCTCCAGGAGGAGAGTTTGCAGGGGAGGGGGATGCAAGGAGCAGGGCGGCTGCAAGACCGGGGGTGAATCGTGGGAAAAAAGGGGAGGGAGGAGCCGGGGAGGGCGGGAAGGCGGGAGGGGGCTCGGGGGCAGCCCCGGCTCCCCGCTGCCGCCGCAGGGTGCGCGGGGCTCCGCCGGTGGCTGCGGGCACGATGGAGAACGGCTCGGCCAGCGGCAACCAGAGCCTGGGCAGGATGCCCCGGCAGCCCCTGGAGCTGCAGGTGGTCACCATCCTGCTGGTGCTGCTCATCTGCGGCGTGGGCATCGCGGGCAACGCCATGGTGGTGCTGGTGGTGCTGCGCACCAAGCACATGGTGACCCCCACCAACTGCTACCTGGTGAGCCTGGCCGTGGCCGACCTCATCGTGCTGCTGGCGGCCGGGCTGCCCAACATCTCCGAAGTGGTGGCTTCTTGGGTGTACGGCTACGCCGGCTGCCTCTGCATCACCTACTTGCAGTACCTGGGCATCAACATCTCCGCCTGGTCCATCGCCGCCTTCACGGTGGAGCGGTACATCGCCATCTGCCACGCCATCAAGGCGCAGCTCCTGTGCACCGTGTCCCGCGCCAGGCGCATCATCGCCTCGCTGTGGCTCTTCACCTCCCTCTATTGCCTCATGTGGTTCTTCCTGGTGGACACCACCCAGGTCACCTTCTCGGATGGGGCGCAGGTCATCTGTGGCTACCGGGTCTCCAGAAGCCTTTACATGCCCATTTACTTCTTGGATTTTGCCGTCTTCTATGTCATCCCGCTGGGGCTGGCAGCTGTCCTCTACGGCCTCATTGCCCGCATCCTGTTCGTGAGCCCGCTGCCCGGCAGCCCGCAGCATCCCTTCCTGGGCTCCGTGCAGCAGGGCAGCTCCCTCCGGCTGTCCTGCCGGGGCAGCAGGGCCGCCCTGAGCTCCCGCAAGCAGGTAGGGGCTGTCCTCGGTCTGGGCGTGCCGGGCTGCAGGCAGCTCTGCGGGGCTCAGGGCTTTGAGGGGCGTTCTGGCAGGGGGCGAGGTGCTGCAGCACTTTGTTTGCCTTGGTGGAGGGAGTGGGGAGTGTTGGTTTGCTGCAAAGGAGCCCCTCAAACCCAGCCGGGGTCCGGCAGCACAGGTGGGCTCCCCCTGCTTTGGTTGGGCTTGGTAGAGCAGGACAGGGCTTCAGCTGGGGAGGGGCAGGAGTGCAGGCATTTCTGCTGGCTACTGACTGCCTCCCCGAGGAGGAGAGGGCCGGGTCACCTCTCAGACAGTGTCCTGTGCACCTGAACTCAGTTTTAAAGGAGCAAAGAGAATGGAGAACTGTCTTCCCTTGGAGCCCAGCCCTGGCTGCAGCCTCCCAGCTGGGTGAGTCACCGCGGTGTCACAGCGGTGTGTTTGCATTTTGGTGATTCCTGTGTCTCTCAGCTGCCTGCTGTCTCCCCACATCCTTCTCCTCCCACCTCCTTCTGTCCTCGTTGCTCTGTTCACACGGACAATCTCTGCCTCGTGTCCCATCCCTTTGGACAGGCCAGTACCTAGACAAGGGACAGTCCCATTTTGAATAGGCAGGGCCCATTCAGATTTCCTTCTAAAGGAAAGGGTTGAATCTGGGAGTTTGCCTTGAGTCCTTGAAATCACTAGTTCTGTTGTGATTTCCAGATAGCCCAACGTAGGCTTCAGCCTGCCCTAAAGTCCTCCTGTTTCCAGCTCAGTAGCTTGTTGCCTGCCTTGCACAGGAACCTCCATCCCCCAGGAGAAACGAGTCAGGGTAACAGAGGGGAAGCAGACAGCTCAGAGGACGTGTGTTTCTTCATGAACTTCTAAATCTTTCCAGTCCAGCTTTTCCTTCCTTTTTTTTTTTTTTTTTTTTTTTCTTCTGAAAGACTTAAAGCAAGTGCTGACTTCTTCAGAAGTATTTGCCTGCTCTCCCACGGCCACTGGCTGCTGCAGGAGCCTCAGGCAGGGTGTTTGGCAGCGAGGATTTCTCTCTGGATTTCTCCTTCCAGAGCAGCTGCTGGAGGGGCTGTGCTGCTCCCCCTGCAGTGCTGTGCCGTGGAGTGGCACAGCATGCTCCAGCACCATTAGGACAAGTGGCTGCTGAGGCATTCCAGCTCCTGGAAACATCTTGTGCTCTCTTCACTGTTACACCAGGAGTTTACTGGAAATTATCATTACCTCCCAAAATATCCTTGCGTGCAAAGACTTCCCCTGAACAGCCTGACATCACAGTGCTGCCATCATAAGGAATAAAGATGGCACTAAGTTTTTAAACTGTGAAACAGTTTTCCAGGGCTTCCAGTTGGTGTGTGTGTAACTCTGGAGGTGCCTCTGAACAGAGGACAGGCACTCACATCAGCATTCCTGCTCTGGCCTCTCTTTACAGGGGAACTGGCTCTTCCAGGCCCCATGCCCAGAGCTCCCTGGGAAAGGTCCTAAAGGGGCTCTCTCAGAGGTGCCCATTTTCTCCCCTGCCTGGATGGCTGAGGGAGATTTTCAGTGGCTGTGCTCCTACACAGCCCCAGAACTGCTCTGCTTTTGGGGCATGAAGATGCTGCTGTTCTCTCACTGGGGCTTCAAAAGCACCAAAATCCTGAGCAGGACAACACAAGGCATGAGCTTTGCTGTATTTATCACTTCTATGAACACCTCCAAGTCTGTATTTCCCCTACCGGAGAGGAACCACTAGAGGGAGTGGGATTCCTTAAAAAAGGATGTACAGCTCAGAATGATGGAGCAGGAGCAAGGAGGGAGGATACTGGCTGGGGAGAAGCATCTGTGGCTTCCTGGACAGGGGCAGAGGCTGGACAGAGCTTTGTGAGACACCACTTGTACATTCTCTCATATCTTTCCCAAAAGGCAACAAACTGTGGCAGCAAACAAGCTTCAGTCTTAGCAACAGCCACTCACTGTATCACTGTGAGATCTTATTTTTGGAAGTGTCCTCACATTTCCATTAAACCACACACAGCAAACCCTTCTATTTCAGCCACAGCTTGGTAGTAGCTCCTTTCTTCTAGGAAAAGTTTTGTTGCCACAAGCAATGACTC
This sequence comes from Motacilla alba alba, assembly GCF_015832195.1. NCBI lineage: Eukaryota > Metazoa > Chordata > Aves > Passeriformes > Motacillidae > Motacilla > Motacilla alba. The sequence goes on along the minus strand of NC_052035.1, from coordinate 6,756,534 downwards.
CCAGTTTCTACTCATGGCATAACAGAAAGGCATAGTTTTTTTGATGAAGTAAAAATGCACTCCAAGAAAAGCTGAGAAACTCTAAATGTGATCCCAGGGCTTATGTCCGTACTAAGAACCGGATTATTGCACAACTCCCCTTCTGATGTTTGAAACACCACTGCCTAGATATGCATGTGGCATCAGTGTTTAGTCATACTTTCCTCTTTGGGAATGTGTGTATTTTGTTAGTAATTTGTTTGAGGAAGATTGTCACTTACCAGAAATAGCTGTTAAAATTATTAGGATGATTGGTGTTTCAGTGCAAAACCCCAACATCCTAAACAAGCTTATGCTGAGCTGCAGGCAATTACTGCTCACTTCTGAGTTCTCAGTTTCTTTTTGTTCCCAATACGATTATGTAGTACTCCCCTAGTGTGCTGAAAATTAAAGCAAACCATGGTAAGTAGCTAAGTAAGCCCTATATTAGCACAAGTAACACATTCCTTACAGTCTCCTCTGCTTCCAGGGTTGCTCTGTACCAGCAGCCTATTCCTGGGAACAAGATAGGTGGTGTAGGAAACCAGGAAACCCTAGGGAAGGAGATGAAGTGTATCCCAGGACACCTCTAAAATCGAGGTCCCCACCTTTAGACAAATATTTTCCCCATTCATTTACTGTTATGTATAATTTTCAAATTTGCTTTCTTGTACAGACATTCCCATGGTTATCCCAGCCCATTTCCAAGATGGTGAATAATATTTTTAGAGAGATTTAGAGGCTCTTCAATGGTAGATGAAAACCTATCATTCCTCATTTTATTTATGCAAGATTATTCCCTGATTAAAATGGTTCCAGCAAGAAGCAGCCCCATGGCTTGGGTGTTTCATTTAAATGCTTAGAGAGAGAAACTAGCCCTCTGCACCAGTGCTCCAGGCGGGAAAGCTCTGCTGGAGGTTTAGCCCCATCAGGCTGTTTCTCTTTTTGCCTCTCCCCCCACCAAGGTGACCAAGATGCTGGCTGTGGTGGTGGCCCTCTTCGCCGTGCTGTGGCTGCCTTACCGCACGCTGGTGGTGGTGAACTCCTTCGTGGACCCCCCGTACCTGAACACCTGGTTCCTGCTCTTCTGCCGCCTGTGCATCTACCTGAACAGCGCCATCAACCCCATCATCTACAACCTCATGTCACAGAAGTTCAGGGCTGCCTTTAGGAAGTTGTACAAGTGCCAGGAGAAGAGCGCAGAGCCCCCTGCCCCATCCAGCACCCCGGTGTACTACAGCGCTGGGAGGGATTGTTCTCACGACAGCTCTGACCGCAACCTCACCGAGCACGAGGATCTGAGCAGGCTCCCTGCACCTGCAAAGAAGAATAAACAAATCCTGTGAGCCTGAAACAATGCAGGCAGTGGGAGCTGTGTGGCTGTACGCACTGTGCTGGGAGAGTGCCAAGAGGAATTGTTTTGGCATTGCAGTAAGCTTCGTTCAATACTTCTTCAGGGCATTAAACAAAACATATTGTTAGCAAATTAATTCGCTTTTCCTTAGTGCTGATTTATTCTTGTTTGGTGAAGTGTTAGGCACGTGTCAAGATTTAGCATCTCTAAAGCATCTGTTGTTAAATAAGCAGTGCCACCCCATTTTGTGTTAGGTGCAAGTGCTGAGCTGGGCCAAAGCATTGAAAGGAATCCCAGGAACAGAAGGGCATTCAAGGAAAAAATACACCTCTTTTTAGAGTGAGTCTCTCCTACCCAAACTGACATGCCTGTAACACAGACACCCCATGGAAGCTGCTGCTCTGGAGTCCTTCTGAAGTTAATGGGAACAATTAGGCACTTTCATGTGCCTCCTCTCATCTCAACACTCTCCTGTGAGGAATACACATCCCTACAGAGGAGATAAATGCCTCCAAGATATGAGGCTATTGGCTGTGAAGGGACTCTCAGAGGGAGACTCCTGCATTAGGAATAACCGAAGTTGAGTGTCATGAGCCTCGTGTCATGTTTCTGGAAACACTGCAGTGCTGGTAGCACAGAAACCCAAGGCCCAGAGCAGATGGATTTGCTACAATGAACAAACTAATAATGAACAAACTAATAATGAGCGTTCCCCAGTGTAACAGAAGTACTTCCAATGTTGTGGACCGAGTTTCTTTTGGATAACTTTACCTTTCCTGTCCAAATTCCTCTGGTTGTTTCAGCTGGAAACTGTCCTCTTGTCCTGGAAGCCCCAGCGTGGTGTAGTCATCACCAAGAGCAGTGTTCTCTCTGCTCCAGCTGCAGGTGCATTTCAATAGCAGGTGGAAAAATTCTCTTATTTCCTGGGAATAACTTGTGAAGTCCATTAAGTGTTTTGTGATTAGTGACACAAATACTTACTGCTGCTGTCGTCTTGTGAGCAAAGTAGATATTCATACCCTGCAGCATCCAGGAGCCCAGTCCATCCAGACTTGCAAGAGACTATCTGGACTATGAGTAAAATCAAAAAGATTGCACATGAGCCAAACATTTGGCTCTTGCCAAATAAAACAAGTGTCTGCCACCAGTAAACCTCAAGTGACTGTGAAGTACCACTATAACAGCCAATGCAGCCTCATAGTCAACACTGGCTTTCACCAAACTATAGTGTTAAAAGAGCCTAAAATTTACATTCACTCGGGAAAATTAGTGTATGATATTTTCAAGGGCTCAAGATGTTAATTAACCAATCTGCATCTACAGGAAATCACTGGGTGAGTCAGGACAAGACCTCAAGTCTCCTCAGTGTGTTGGAACTGTCCAGGACCTATTTTTTTGTGTGTAGGGAGGTTTTGCATGCATGATTATTATACTGCATGTTATTAAACTATGTTGCCCCTATTTATTTAGATATAGATATTTATATATAGAATATAGATATTAGATTTAGAATATAGATATTTATTTTGCCCCTATCTATTTAGATATAGGATGAGGGAAGAGAATGTTGGCTTTTTGCAATGATTTTAAACATAATGCATTTGGAATTTAAGGACTCATGCTATTTTTGCACTGTTTTGTGTATATTGTATAATGTGAATTTAGGAACAGAGTTCCTATTTATTGTTGTTAAGAAAATTTTGCACAGAGATTTGGGATTTACTTCTTGAAGAAAATGGAGGAGTTTTTGCTAACGTGTGAGGATTGGCTTGTAACAATCTTTTTTATAGTACAGACCATTTTTCCCTCCTTAGAAGAGATTTTTCCTTGGCATCTCAGAAGAAGCCATTGACAAAAGCATGTGCAGACAAACCAGAGCAGTAAGGAGCAGGGTAAGGTGGAGCAGGGGGAAGGGGAGCCCTGGGTGACTGCTGGTGCCTCCCTGGGTCCTTGAGCACAGGCAGCAACTTCTCAGGGATGTCCTGTGTCCTCCAGCCCTCCACCCCGAAGCTGCCAGTGCAGAGAGCTGGATGTGGGAAGAGGATTTACTGCCAGAGCTTGGAAACCCACCTGCATCCTGAGCTAAGGCATTTCTCAGGCATGGGCTTGCAGTTTGACAGACAGCCTTGATCTCTGCAAACACAAGGAGCAGCTGAATTCTGAAGTATCCCCAGCAGGATGTTTTCCACCTCCTCATCACATTTCCTATCTTCACTCTCCCACTTTCTGCATCTCCCCCCCGATGGAGACACCCTAAAAGCATTATTTTCTTAATTCAATTTCAGCCTCAGGCCAACAGCTAATTGAAAGTTCTGAAATATTTGTTCAGCATACTTGAGATTCAATTAAAACGTGGTTCTCTACTCCCTTCTCTGCTCTTAGCTGCCAAGTACTGCATGACCCTTCGCTATTTTTTGAGAAGTAATTGGCAGATAAATTCTCCTGGAACCACGAGATCTCCAACAAGTGCACCAGAGCGTTAAACTCTGTAGATGAGGAATGAACTCCTGGTCCTTCCCCCTGCATGTATTCTAACACTTTAGGAGGAGCTGAGAGACTTTTGGGTGGAATTGGAGGCAGAAGGTCACCACTCATCTTGCTAAGGAGATGCTGCTTGAGAGATGCATGCTGCTGGGAAATAAATCACTAGCAGAAAGGAATTAAAATAAATAACTCATCACAGTTAACTTCCTTTGGATATTCAGGGTCTGAATAAAAACCTTAATTCCTCATAAGAAATCAGAGAGCTCCCTTGAAGCTGCAGCCTGCATTACCTTGTACCTTGCAACATCTCACCCTGCTCATAAAGTCTCAAGCTGTATTTTACCCTCAGCATTTATTTGTCTCAACAGCATGACTGTGGGCTGTGAGTTTATAAACATGCCAGCAAATAAAGAATCTATTGCTCCTAAGTAATTTATCGCATTGAAGCGCAACTCAACATGATCTAACCTGTTACTCTCCTAATAAAGCTCATTATTTCTAACCCCTGCCCTTTCAGGGCTTGTTAACCTGGTAAAACACCATCTGGTTTCTTCAATTACAAACAAATAAATCCCTGGCAGGAGAGGAGGGATCTGGCAGTGCTGCAGAGCCCTGGGGTGAGGGGAAGAATTTGTGAACAGTGCAGAGAGGGGGTGGAGGAGACAGAGGCTTGAGGAAGAGCTGATGGCAGAGTGGTGAGAGAGGTTTCTGTGCCTGAAGAACCACAGGTTGGCTGGAGCTCCTGGTATTCATCAGGGAGTTTCAGTTTAGGAGACACCACATCCAGCACATTTACTTGAATTTGGCTGGTGCCAGTGATAGAGGCCACACAGTGATTGCCTGTATGCAGGGCATGGGTGGGACCTCAGCAAGGGGAATTTACCCTGGCAAAACACACAAGTTTAAGTAATTTACCAAAATCTGTAGTTCAAGCTCCTATCAGGTCGTCTTCTTACTTTGTCTCTAGATTTGGGTGGTAGGAAATTGGGGAAATAGGGCATCTATCCGGGTGGATTTTTGGGAGAGCCTCTCACCTATGATGCTGACCAGCACTCTGAAAGCCAGCCTGCTCCAGGGCAAAATTACAGAGTAACCAACAAAATATCAGCAGTCCCCTAAAAAAGGGATGTAAAGACCGTGAGGGCATCCAGCACCTCCCTGCAACCAGAACAGGCTTCCACTCTGTGGTACCCAACCATGTTTCTAAGATAAAATAGTGGTACCTTTAAATGAATAATGCTCAGATCACCAAAAAGGATGCTGGGCAATTGCTTACATTTTTAAGAGTCACAAGAAAGGGTGCACCACACATTAGGGAAAGATTGGGATGCAGCCCTTTTTCAATCAGGCCTGGCCCCAGCTGCTTCTTTGAACTAATTAGTTCAAGCAGATCACAATTAAAGAGCTGCTAATAAAACCTGGGGATAGTCCTACAGCAATATTAATGTAATCACTCACAGTTACATGTTTATTTTGCAACTCCTGTTTCCCAAGGCTTCTGGAGAGCTCTTGGGCCAGTGCTGTCTCCAGACTTGCACTCACTCAGGGCTTGCTCCTCGGGACTCTTCAAACCAACCAGAACTGCCCTGGGACACGCAGCAGATCAAAGCTTGCCAGTCCTGTGGGACTGACTTTCATTTACTAAAACACCCTCAGTTTAGCTGTTAGCCAGCCCTACACATTTCTGTCCTGCCAGGGTCTCAATGAAGACTTCAGGGGGAGGGCATTGCCCGTGCCCCAAATCCGGGCTGCTTTCCCAGGTACTGCCTGAGGGAGGGAACACGATGGCAACACCACAGGTCCCTGTGCCATGGGTGATGGGCAGAAGTAATAAGGACAATTTGTGCTTTATAATTGATGAATTTTCTTTAATAACTACCCTATGAATTGGGCTCTGAGTGTGCTGTTTCTATAGAGACGGGATGCTGTGAGTGCACCACAGGCTGCTCTGCCAACAGGGGATTAATGCCTGAAAACACAAGCTGTGAAGCCTATAAAAACTTTACCCTTTCAAGGAGAAGGCCCTGGGGTGGTCCTGGTACTAACATGGTTTTGAGGTCCTCAGCAAGGGCCCACTGGGCTCCCAAGCTTGGCCGATCCTGTCCTTGCAGGCACAGTGTGGGTGGTTGCTCAGAAGTAGTAAATTAAAAGCAACTTTTTCCAGTAGTGCAGTGCCAGCATTTCGGAGAGGAGAGGAGAGGAGAGGAGAGGAGAGGAGAGGAGAGGAGAGGAGAGGAGAGGAGAGGAGAGGAGAGGAGAGGAGAGGAGAGGAGAGGAGAGGAGAGAGAGGAGAGGAGAGGAGAGGAGAGGAGAGGAGAGGAGAGGAGAGGAGAGGAGAGGAGAGGAGAGGAGAGGAGAGGAGAGGAGAGGGTTCCACAGGCCCCTCGCTGCCAGCCCCAAGCTGGGCATGGGATGCCCTTGCTGGTGGTGCCTGCTGCTGGTTCCCTGATGTATTAGTGCTGCAGGGGCTCAAGCTAGCTTCCTCCAGGAAGGGTCCTGAAACAAAGGCAGTGGTGTGGAGCCAGACCCATTCCTGGCTCCTGGGCCAGAGAGGACCACAGGAACCCTTCTGCACATTTCAGCACCTTCTCAGGGCCAGGATCACCTTCACCCCAGCTCTGACCCTTCCTCTTGTGCAAAGATGAAGACCAAAAGAGAGGGGGGCTCCTGAGAGCCCCCACGTCCCACACGGATGGTGGAGTACAGCATGGCTGTCCCCAGGATGCCTGGGCAGGTCACTGTCAGAGGACACTGAGGCTCAGATTGCACCTTCCCTCCCACCAGTGGAGGGTAAGGCTCCTGCCCTTCGACACAAGATCAGGCCAGTGCCTTTAGCCTGCTTCTCACATGTCAGACACCTCCCTGCCTGCCCTTGGGGACACTTGGCTGGACACTGTGGGGACATTATCCCTGAAACCAGCAGCTATTGAGGCAGAGAGCCCAGCACTGTCCCCCATACCCTGGGGAAGCTGCAGACTTTTTGTTCTGCCTTTGTGAATACCTTAAAAGCAATGCGTCATTGCTTTAGCAGCAGACCCACCTCCCTCCCTACTGCCTCAGTAACACATGAGCCAAGGACCTGCTCCATTCATCAGCCTGAGATTTATGAGGTGCACAAGGCTCCAGTTACCCTGCTGCCCCTGACTGATGAATGATGTGTAGCTGGTTCCTTCCATACCAGAAGCAAAGCAAGCCCAGAGGAGAGGAAAGCCATCATTTCATCAAACTCAGCTCCTTCAGTCTCTACCAGGGCATGAAATCTTCTGCCATGAGACCCCTCACACCCACAGATCCAGGGGCAGCACTCCAGCCCACAAAGGCTGAGCCTGTGTCCCCCCAGCCTCTCTGCACAGCCCAGCTTTGCTCATGTGAGATGCTCCAGAAATAGAAAAAGGATTGGAGGTTTTGGCTACTCTGGATTCCTCAGGCCCCAGGGCCCTGCTGCCCCAGGCTGGTGCTGGGCTCTGCTCATCCATCCTCCACCATAAATCACCCAGCTGCCATTTCCCTCCACCTCGTGCCTGGCTTTCCTCTCAGCCGGGTGTCTCCAGAGGATGAGTGAGAGGATGGGGCACAGGCAGCGGAGAATCACGAATCACTCCTCCCCAAACCCAGGAGGAGCAGCCAGTGTTGCACAGCTCAGAATGAGCCTGGCAGCAGCCCTGGGGTCAGGAGGCAGCAAAGGGACCTGTCAGCAGCCATCTGCATGGCCTGGGCAGGCTCTGGGCCAGCAAGCTGCCTTTCCTCCTGGCCCTGTGCAAGCCCTGCCAGAGGCCAGCACGATGGGAGCACATGGAGTGTGCTCAGAGTTGCAGGCTGCTTAAAGGCTGCCTAAAAGCATTTAGTGAAAACAACTCTCTTTGCAAAGTACCCCCATCAATTAAAAACTGCAAATTTTTGAAACAGATAATTAAGAAAAAGCTAAAAAGCATCCAGATGCCACCAGTGAAATTCTGCATTACTCTCTGCTTTAAAACTGGAGTGAAATGTGTCACCACGGAAAGAAACCTGGAGATTCCCCTGCAAAAATCCACATGGATAGAGTGAGCAGATAACTGTTTATTATTGCACATAATCCAGCAGAACAACCGACAGAAAACTCTGGACAGCAGTACACAGATTGTAGTAAACAGCTAGCAAAATCTGTGATGAAGGTATTTTTGTGTGAAGAGTGAAAGGTATCTGCATCTTTGTAAGACCTGAAAAGTATAACACAAAATCCTAGTCAGTTTTGAAAGCATGCAGTTTGAGGTAAATCTGGTATTTTGCATCTAAGAAAATGAAATCCCTAAGGGGCTCTCTCTCTATGTATGTATATCCATAGCTCAGTGCAATATGGATAGTTACACATCACATAAAAGCAAATCTACTAACTTTTCTCAGAAGGTTACTAGGAGGAAAGCACATTACTGAGTGCATATCACATGCATAAAAAATAGGGGGGGAAAGGAATTACCTCAGCACTGTTGAAAAAGATCCATTTTTGTGCTTAGTGATAAATAAAAGCCCCTCAGGTCTCTCAATGGAAGTTGTCTTGGTGGTGAATAAAAGCAGTTGGGATATTGAAACTGCAGAGTTGGCAAGTGAATGCCAACAAATGGAGACAAAACGTTGAAGGCAGCAGAGCCTGGGGTTTGCAATACACTTATATTTAAGGAAAGAAAAAAAAACAAAACAAAATAAGCAAACTGCTACTAAACTATGCTCTGTGGAAGTGTAGATGATGCTGCACAGCTTTCTCAGGACTGGTACAGCCACATGGCTTTTAGGAAAGGATCACATCCACTTCTCCCACACTTAATACCACATATTTGCTACTGTGGCAATGTTCCTGAGCTCAAGAAGGTTAAAAAATAGACTTGGTTCACTAAGAAAAGTACTGAATTATTCTCACTCTCTTATGCCATAACTAGAGTAGATAAATTAGGTAGGTTTTGCCCCATGTCTCCAGTGAGTGTAAATCCCTGTGTGTCTGCCACTCCATCTCTGAAATCCTTTCAGATTGACCTTTGAAGCAGACCGGGCATCTCTTTTATTCCTTAACTATCATTTCCCCATTCTTTCCAGTCCAACAAAGTTTTCCCACCCAGTCCTGTGCTGTGGGACTTCAGGATACACAGAGGTGCACAACCAACTATAAATAACATCTCTGATTATCTTAAAAAGGGATAGAAAATGCACATTGCTCTTAAAAGAAGGAAGAAACATGTCCAAGCACTCAGCCTCACACTAAAACTGTAACTTCATCTGTGCCGACTTTCTAAGCTCGCACTGCTAAGGATCAGAGCAGATCATGGTGGAAAAATCTCCTTCCAAAGGTCACTCCCTGTCACAGCTTTGGGAAAATGGGTGCAAATCGCCCAGGCCTCTCAGCCTCGCACACACGAGCAACAGCTACACTGCCCCACTGCACTCTGCCACTGCTGACAGCCTGGCTGCTGCAGATTTCTGAGCCCAACACCCAAACACCCTTCAGTCACTCACATCTCTGCACCTTTTTTCTTTCAGGAATAAGGTAACCTCTCCCACGATAGCCACCCTGCATCCTCTGCTGGAAAGTCTGTTTGTTGGGTGCAATGAGAGGCCAGGACCCCCCCTGCAGCCCGGCACACCAAGGGGAGGAACCTGCAGGTGTACAGAGGCATTTTCAGCAAGACCCTCATTTTCACTGTAACTCACAACATTTTCATAGAAAAAACGGGTGAAGGCACAAATTCAGCACACCTACTGCTTTTCCCGTTCCAGTGGGAAGCCACCCATTGCAAGCTGCTTCTTTGCAGAGCATTGCTGGTGGCAGAAGAGTGCTTGGATGGTGCCTGGTCCCAAAAGAGGCCCCATCTCCACCCAGAGCACCCCCACAGGCACCGACAGCCTTGGATCCACCAGTCCCTCACAGCCCACCCTGCGGCCCCGTCCGTGGTGCATCGGCCGCCATGGGCAGGACTCGGGTCACACTTCAACAAGCCCAATTTCAACTTGCTCCCCCTCTCAGTCCTCCATACGTGGAAAATGATGCCAGGTGACAGGGGAAAGGAAAGACTTTTTGTTCATCCCTTTGGATGACTTCCAAGCACGGAGAGCAGCGCCGTCCACCCCGAGCCACGGCGCGGCTCCCATGAGTCATTCTGGTTGCTGTATTGCTTCATCTCCGTGCCACGGATGACAATCTCTGGAAAATCTCTGACACTGAGTCAACCAAGGGAGTTACAAAACGCACCAGTGTGCACATATCAGACCTTCTCACTCATTTTCCTACAGCTACAGATAAATCCCTCATCCCTGGCATGGCAGGACAGTTGATGGCTTTGGTGAGAATAATTAAGGCAACTGCTATTTTATACAAAGAAGAGGAGACCACAGTGCAGAAAGCCTGGCTTTTCCTTGGTAGATTGCAGAGGCCAGCCACAGCCTGGGAGCAGGAAACTGAATTGATCTTCAGACATTCTCATGTAAGGTTGATGTTTGCAGCGCAACCTCGGGATCTCAAGTTCTCCTCTTAGGTGTTTCCAGGTGGCTGAGCTTTAATCCCCGCCAAGGTCTGAGGTCTCCACCAGCAGCAACGCCTGTCCCGGACACAGATAAATGGGAAAGTCAAGGGAGAGCAAAACACATGACCAACACATTGTCACAGCTGTCTGCAAGGCTCTCACCTGTGCAGGCTGGGTGAGACTAAAAACATGACAGAAAGCAGCGCTCAGCAGAGCAGGTTTGTCCCCCAGGAGGTCCTGGGAATGCAGCCCAATATCCTCACAGAGGCTTAGAGGTGTCTCTTGTGTTACATTCACATGAGGCTCAAGGGCCAGGTTCAGCCTTCATGGCAGATTTTGTCTGAAATATTTGAGCCCAAGACAAGTCTTGTGCAAGCTTAGGACATTTTTCTGTCTGTAGGAGTACCACAGGCATGAGAAACCTCACAAGATTTTATTGCCACCAAATCCAAATGTAAACCCTAATCCCAATTCAAGTGGAAGACCTGAGCAAGCTCCAGTCTTACAGACATCTTGATTCATATTTATCTTTAGTAAAACAATTAAGTAACAACCACTGCAGAACTGGTATTGGTGCAATTAGAGATGCAGTTTTCACAGTTTCACATTTTTTATGTGTTCTTGCATATGGCTGCTCTGAGCACCAAGAAATACTGTAATGCACAAGTTACCTGGGAGCAGCCACGTTGAAACAGCAAATTTAAAGTTTCTAGAAGCATTTGCAGCATTTGCAGAAATTTAAAACCTAACATCACACTCTCTTGCAATGGAATTCTCACTCCATGAAACATGCCCATGGTACTGGGAAGGCAAAACTAGATGGTGGGACTGTATCCCATCCACACAGTTCTTAATTTTGAGAAAATCTATGAAATTATTAGATAATTTCATGCAATAATTTTATCACATTTTTGAAAAGTGAGTCAACCTTAAAACATCCAGTGACATCTACAAATTGAGGATAAAATCTCGTTCTGCTTCTTACCTTGTTCAAGAGGCTCATCATGTCAAAAAATGTACAAATAGGATGGCCAGACCAATGTTCAGTAAGATGACCATGCAGATCACAATTGTGTTAGGTCCCTGAAGGAAAAACCCAAAACAGAGCATTACACACCACAGATCCATATAGACATAGCTTGATTCTGCTGCTCAAAAATACCACCATCACCCCCTCCCAATGCACTGAAATCTGGCACTTAACAACCAGCCTGGATTTCAAACTAGTGGAATGTTTGTCCTATCCTATTCCTACTTCTTCCCTGCAAATTCATTTCAAGGAGGTTAAGTCAGGCTTCTTTTGCAGCTAAATTAGATTAAAGGAGACCCTGACCACAGGAACATGAACTCCTAATCCCCTGTCAGGCTGCTCCTTTCAACTCCCTTCTGCATCCACATTGCCTGTGTTTGTAAACTTGCCATTTTTAATATCATAGAATGCTTTGGTTTGGAAGGGGACCTTGAAGATCATCTATTTCCAAACCCCAACAAATGAAACCATGTGACATTACTGTAATTTCAGACCAAAGTATTTCCAAGCTGTGCTTTTCTAAAGTCACATCGGAATCATTCATGTCCAAAGGGCTGCAAGATGGGACTCAGAGGCCTAATAAAATGTCTGGGTTTCCAGCTGTATTTGCTAAGAGCAAAATTAAGTTTCAGTGACTATATTTTAAACCTGGGAAATTGGCTGGTGATTCAACACCACAGTTCAGCTCATGAGGTACCCCTACAGAAAAAAAAGTAATGGGTAAAAGAGAAACACACTTGAGCTCTTCCAGGCTTTTTCCCCCCAACTTTCACAAGTTGGTTGGTAATGGGGTGGGAAAAGAAGGTGAGAGAAGTGGATAAAATAATTTGGAAGGTGCCTGGTTTTGCATAAATTTCGAAAAACATCGTGTCTGAAAGCATCTCTGCCCAGGTAAAGAGAGGAGGTCGAAACAGGAGGGTTATGAATGTCAGGGGAAGAATCCAGGCAGGGCAGGCTGGGAAGGCGGCAGGAGAGGGGGATGCCAACACTCCTCCAGTGGGCTCTAGGATCCCCAAAAGAGTCTCCGGGCACCACTTGGCACCCACTGCAGCCCCAGGGCCTGGGGGTCTGCATCCCTCTGGTCCTGCCAGACCTCATGGGGAACAGCAAAGGAAAGGCAAAGGTGGCTCCCAGGGATGCCCCACGTCACCTCTTCACACTCCTCCGCCTTCTGCGCTGCCACCACTGCCGCCGCCGGGGCCGGGCCGCGCTTGGCCCCCGCCTTGGGCTCCACCCGGCCCGCTGCCCTGGCCTCAGTCTTCCTGTCGGCCGCGGGCTCAGCGCGGCCCGGGGCCCTGCGCTCAGGGCTGGGGCGCTGCTGCGGCTCCTTGGGGCGAGGCGGCTCCGCCTTGGCCTCCGCCGCAGCCGATGGCTTCTCCTCGCGGCCCTGCGGCGGGCCAGGGGTGCCCCCCCGGCGCTGGGGCTCCCCCCGGGGCTCCGGGGAGGGCGGCTCGTTCTCGGGGAACTGCTCCTCCTCATAGTCCGTGGCGGGGGTGACCGGCGACGTCCGCACGGCGTAGCTGTGGTAGCCCTTGAAGAGCTCGACGTCGGGCTCGCGCGCCATGCGCTGCAGCGGCCCGATCTCCATCTGCTCGGCGCCGCGGCCGCGGCCCCGCGACGCCGGGCGCCCCTCGCCCTCGGAGGGTGCCGGGCTCCCGTCGCCCGCCCGCCCGCCCGCCTCGGCCCAGCTGCCCGGGCGGAGGGCCTTGTCCTGCCGGGGGGCCGCCTTGGCCCGCTTGGCCTCGGGAGGGGTGGCGGCGGGGCTGGGGGCCGGGCTGGCGCGGGGCCGCGGCTCCTCCTGCTCGTGGAGCTGCGGGCTCTCGGGCGGCGTGGGGGGCGGCGGGGCGGCCTCGGGCCGCGGCGCCTCCTCCTCCATGTTGACCGCGTGCTCCGCGTTCTCGATGATCTCCTGCAGCAGCTTCCGCTTCTGGTACTCGGGGCCTGCGGAGAGAAGGGCTGGTGTGAGGAGTCACTCTGGGACGGGGGACAGCGGGGTACTCCAGTGCCGTGGCACCATCGCGGCTTCGGCAGCTGTGCCCCCCGCAGCAGTGGGTTTGGGGACCGTGGTGCAAGGGTCCAGGCTGGAGTCTGGGAGAGGAGGAACTCCCAGATCAGACCCTGCTGCCAGGAGGAATTTCCTCCAGGAACTCCCGAAGGCTCCAAGCCTTATTGCGGGCTGTCCTGTTGGGAAGAGCTGAAGGAGCAGGCAGGAGCTGCAGGTAAATTAAATAAAACAATGAAAAAATGCAGGCCAGCTTCTTATAGTCATACAGATGGGTCATGCTGGGGTTCAGGAGGATACAGCTCCAAATAAACATTGTTTATTTTGTTATTTAATGTCTCGGAAACTATTCCATGTGGCTTCCTTGGTGTCAAATAGCATGGTAACTTCACAGTATATGCAGGATGACCAGTGTCATCAGGAAAGGCAGGGTCTCCAAATTATCTATGTGCCATCCATCATGATAGGAAAAACATGTTTCTTATATATGGAACAGGGTTGGAAGTTATACAGCCCTCTTGTCTGCCCTGAGCTCCACAACAGCAGCAAAATTACCTGGCACCATCACGAAAGGTGACTCAGAGCTTCAGATTTCATTTTGGCCTCATCTCACACACTGACTTGTGAGATCCTAGCAACATTGCCTCACTTCAATTTTTCACCTATCATTAAATCTTTACTTCTTATTAACCCTACTGCAAATTGCAGCCCAGCCTGGGCCAGGGGAATTCAGACAGAGCCTGACACTGAAGATATCCACCAAATTGCATCACTAAAGAACTGGGAATATTTTGTGGAATAACAACCCTCCACAGTGCTCCACATGCTGAGATGTGCTGGGAGAAGGGTCCCCACGCTGTGATGCTCGCAGCAAGTGAGAACAAGAAGAGCATCATGCTCCTCCTGTGCAGTGTGAGGTTGCAGAGCAGCTTCTTTGAAAGCAAAGCACCTGCTCTGGCCTCATTCTGCTGATCCCAAGTGGTGCTGACAAAGGTTTGCTCTGTGCTCCTGAATGACACAGATCCTGGAGCCACACTGCCTCTGGATGCCCTAAGGTCCCTCCCCTCATCTCCTCCATCTCAAGGACTGATGCAGACCTGAGTCTGGTTGGGAAATTTGGCTTGGTGCTCCTTTTGCTCTCGTAAGTCAGTGGTATGATTTGCACACTGCTCCCTCCTGTCCATTCAGGCAATGCCTCCGCTCAGAGGAGCAGTGGGGAAAAGGAGGGCACTGATTTCAGCTGCTCTGCTCTGCCTGCACACTCCTGTCAATCAGCAGATGACCCATTCAGGGCCATTTATTTCTGGCTGCAACTGAGTTATTTGGAAGTCATTTCAACAGTTGTTCAGACTCCTCAAAATAGGCTGCCTGCAGCTCCAGGCTCCTTGCTCTCTCCTGCTGCTTTCTTCTCTTCCTGAATAATTTACAACACAAAAACCCCCAACTGCCTGGAGGGCACACACTCGGCTCCCCACCTTCATCTTCCAGCACATTTCAGCAAGGGTTTTGGCTTACATCCTTCTCTAAGTTACCAGGGATGATACCCTGAAATTCAGGGCTCAACGGTAATTTAGGGATATGGGGCTTGCTGAGCAGCATTGCCTGTGCCAGACACAGCATGGTCAACCTGCCAGGATAGCAGGGAGAAATACAGCTACCAAACACAGCTGGGCTCTCCTGGCTGTGTCAGCAGCAGCTCTCAGTCCTAGCAGAATCCAAGGCTGGACTGCTGTCTGTTTGTTCCTGGATGGTGCAACTGTGCGAGAAGAGATATATCCTTGTGCACCTTGGGAATTTAGAGGTTTAATAGAATCACAGAAGGATAACATATATCAGGAGCTTGAGAGAGGCCAGGACCCAAGTGAGGCCCTACGTAACAGCAGCAAGAGGATCCAGCACCTGAGGAGCCAGGAGTGGAGGTCAGGCTGCCCCAAGTGTTTTACAGAGACTGTTTCAATTGTCTCATTCAATCGCCACGGGTGGAAGGAATAATCTAGCTCGATGTCCAAAACCTCCCCACAGGGATTCCAGTTTCCTTTGTTTCTGTTCTATAAATACCCCAGTGTGCAAAGGGTGAATGTAGAGCTGTGAGTGGCAGCTGGGGGGCTTATGTGAGGATCAAGCAACATTTTACCATTGTTAAATGAAGTGCCATGGGCTGGCTCATGCCCATGCCCGGGTGCTCTGGTGTTTCCCCCCTCAAAGCCAGCTCCAACAGGCCTTGCTGGGTGCTGGGGAGGAAGAGGCAGCTCTCCAGCATGGTGTTTCCCCAGCATAGGTGCAGGACAAGGCAAGAGTACAGGGAATTTAGGAAAATCTGTCAGCATGACTCGCCCCAACCAGGCACCAGCTCTGATCTGCTCCCATTTCCCACTGTGTGCCCTGTGCTGGGAGTGGTACAGGAGATGCAGAGACACCGAAATCAGAGCAGGGGCAGGTGTCAGGTTTTGCTGAGCACAAGTCAACCTTTGGCTTCTACCCCCAGTTTTACCCCTGTGATAGTCCCTTGTGATCCTGCCTCAGTAACCATGGGACACTCACTCCAGGCAATAAATCCAGATAATAAGAAAGACAGGATGAAAATTTAGGCACTTGGAATTTTATTTTCTGCTCTGTTATTACCTTTCCTTTCTGTAAAGGAAAGCTTTCCAGGAAGAACATATCTCTAGCTAACTCAGTCCAGGGAAAAGTAATGTAATGACATTCACAATGCTGATTCTAATATTACACTTCTCATCTACTAATCCTCAGTGCTTGGTCTCACAGGAGGAACCTCCCAAGTGTTTACCCAGCCAAATAATTAGCAGTGATACTAAAAAATTAATAGAGAATCAGGAAAATAGTATTTTGTATTAGCTGCTTTCTTATAGGATATTACAGCCCGTAATTAGCAGAGTGATTGTTCTGAAGCCCCACAGGATATGGGTTTGTGAGTCTATGTGCAACACTGTTCCAAGAAAAAGCCACAAGGGATGTATCTACAGGAGAGCTGCAGATAGCCCCGAGCTTGCTGCCTGCCCTGCCTGGTGTTCTGAGGGCTTCAGTGCGTGAAAAAACATGAGAAGCTCAGAAACTGTGGGGTTTTCCTCCGGGCTGTGGTAACACAGTGAGTAAAACAGCAGTGTCAGGAGGACAGCAAATAAGCCAGGACAAGGGGCTGGCTGCAATTGAGCAAAAGAGGATTTAGGATAGACAGGAGAGCATTTTGTGGAGTTATTAAGTGGGTGAAGCACTTGAACAGATTCCTCGTGGAAATTACAAGACCCCTCTTGGAAGATGCCTCTGGTCCTACCTGGCTGGTAGAAGTCTGGGGAGAGCTCCCTGGCCATCATTCTGGCTATGCCTGATTCGTTGTTGGCTGCCTGAGCTGCCTGCTCAGACCCTTCAGCCTTGGCTTTGGCGTGAGCCGTCCTGCAGAGAGAAGAGGGGAGAGCAGTGAGCACCCTCTGAGCCAAGGTCATCCCACTCACACAGCAAACCCTGGCTGCCACCAACACCGAATCAGCCCAGCTGGCATCACAGCACTCGGAATTTGCCCACATGACCCAAAACTCTACACTCAGGCAGAGAAGAGCAGATTTTCAACATGGAAGGGGCCCAGATTCTCAAGGGTAAGTGGAAAGGCTGCGTGTAGGGAACAGGGCAGGTGTATTTGCAAACGTAGCATGTTCACATGTTGCAGTGAGGCAGCAGGCACTGCAGCATGGGCTCAGTGCTGTGCTGCTCAGAGGAAGGGCCAAGGCATCACACAGGCATCGTTGGTGGCTGAACTCTGTGTGTCACCAGCCCTGAGCTGCTGCACCTTGCCAGAGGCAGTGTGCCCCTGCTCAGCACACAGGATGGGTTTTTCCAGAAACTTCTCTCTTGTAGCTCTCCAGCAAACAACATGCCTTGTCTAGGGCTCCTGTACTCGCTGCAGCCTGACAGGCTGATCTCACCAGAGCTATTGTCTCCCTCTCAGCTTGGCTCTCTGAGTCCTTTCCACTCCTTCCCAGCACATCTCCTCCTTGCTCCACAGGGCTGCAGGCTATGGGAGTTATTTTACTGGCCGGCTGTCATATACCTCACATGCCTCATGCTTGGAGCCCTGTGATCTTCTTGCTAAAAGCAGGGATGGCTTTACAGGCCAGCTGCTCACAGTCTGGGAAGGAGCTGACTTCAAACAGCAACGTTGCACCTTAAAAATAAGGGCGGGTGAAGAGCAGTATATTCAGCTGCTTTGTTGCACTTGGGTCTTACTGAGAGCTGCCTTCCCCGTGCTCTCACTGTCAGATTTTCCAAGGCTCCCCATATTCCCTGTTTCATGTACAAATCCACATATTTTTGTGTGATAAGCAGTTAGCATTCCTCAGACTCCAATTCACCCTAATTACAACCTTTAATGTGGTCTTAGGGTATCTGATGAGCCCTTTTCAGATGCAGGTTGGTATCTGGTCATGTTTTAGGACAAAAAAGGAGGAAAGATGCAGTTCTCATTCCTGCAGTGAAAACACTCCAGAGGAATTTTTGGGCTGCTAGTCATGAAATGAGGATTGATTCCTTGCCATTAAACTGAGATGCAGTAGGCAGACAAGACAAGCTGAAGTCTGAACACTCAACAGGTGCAATGAATAGATGATAGAAATGCTGTTTTGAGACCCTTTCAAGGGAGAAGATACACACATATGCCATTCTGAGTAGCTGCAGGGAAAGAACTGAAAGTAGGGCATCAATCCCAACTGATACAGGCAATAGTGTGACTTGACCAGGGGCCAAAACCACTACTCAGGGCCCTGTGATAGAGAAGAGGGTGCAGAGCTCCTGTGGCTCAGCCTGTCCCTCTCTGGGATGGCATCCCATGCTGCTGGAGCCATGATTCACCTCCCTGCGCACACTCACACGCTATCTCCCTGCTTTCTCTGCAGGTTGAGCTGCCTGGGATTGCAGTCATTCTTGGTCTTTTTATCCAAAATTATTACAGCTCCTGAAAAACCCAGAGACATGATGAGGCAGAAACCAGCATTTTTAGGCTGCTTCTTGCAAGCAGGGGGTCTGAGCCAGTTCTGAACAGAGAAAGCACCTCCTTTTTTGGTAGCATATAATCAGCGTGATTAATTCCACTATAATCTGGCAGGGGCCAAGGGGAATGTGTCTGTGCTCTCCATGCCTGGGGGATCAGAGTGGGCTGGGTGTGCTGTGCCTGGGGCACACAGCCTGCCTGGCACCGGCCCCAGGGAAGAGGCTTTCCAAGGGAGGATCCAGCTCTTGATCCTGGCAGGACGTGCTCCAGGCCCTGCCTTTGTCCTGCTGCTCCTGGAGGATGAGATTCACCATCAAGAGATAAAATTCTCCCTTTCAGTTGCTCTCTGAGCCAGGCAGATGCTATCCTGACCAATTCCCAGTCAGACAACCCCACAGCTGGCCCCAGCTGGGGGAGCAGCAGCCAGCTCCTGGCAAGTGCTTTCCTCAAAGTAGCTCCCAAAGAAGTAATCTGGAAGTGCACTAGATGTGGGGTTTGCTGTCACTAGTAAGGACAGAGCTGGACATGTCACCAAGTGGGTGCAGATGGCTCCTGCATGCTCAGCTCTCTCCCAGCACCTGGGGACAACACAAGAGAACAGGGCTCTCTTGTGGAGGGCTGCAAGCAGCACTGCATCCCTTGGTGCCTGGGGATGCTGGAGGTTGAGGTAGCTCCCGGTTATGCTCTTCTTCTGCAGGAGTTTTGCTTTCCTCCAGAGAAGCTGCTGGATGCTATTTGACTGCAACTCCTGCAGAAGGAGAGGTGGCAAGACTAAGAAGATCCAGCCTGGGCTGCAGAGGCTGCAGTGAGGATGCTGTGGGTGGTGGGGAGCTGAGCCATTGCTGTGAGACACCACAGCCCCAAGGGTAGCAGGGCTCTAGAATGAGGGGTGTGAGGGCAGGGACACTCTGGGGCAGCTCCCAGGATGCACACATGGAGCAGTGACAAGAAGCTGAGCAGCACAGCTTTGGCATCCTGCACTGCCCCACGACAGCTCTCACTCTGTGGGACACAGCTGATCTCTGCTCCTGTCCCCCTGCTTGCAAAGTCATCCAGAGGTGTTTGATTTGGCGGGATTATTGTCAACACCGCTGCCCTCTCAAATCTGGCAGCTCCAGCAGAGCACACATCGGCCCAGTTGGCATCCCAGGAGAGCACTGCTCTGCCAGCCAGCCTGGCCCCAGCAGGGATGCTGATGCCCTGTGCTGGGTCCCTCTGTTGCTGAGATCATTTATCTGGCAGTAGCCAGGTGAGGAACGTTTGGCTTTCAGAGACATGGCATGGTGTCTGAAGTTCATCTTCCCTGGCTGAGCTGCCCATGCCCAGGGCACCAAGGGATGCAGTGCTGCTCGCAGCCCTCCAAAAAACCCACACTGAGGGTGTAGTAGCACTGTGACAAAGCCCAGCCTAGAGGAAAAGGTCCAGCCATAACACTAACATCTAGCTGGCCTCGAGTATCCCTGAATTTATTATTTATCTGTGTGGCTGGCAGAGCCTGCGAGCTCAGCACAGAAGAAAACTTGGCTCTGGCAGGAAAGCAGGAGACAAACACCAGTCACCCTGGGAGAGCCCAGTGCATGCAGCACAACAGCCTGTCCCATCCCACAGCCTGGGGTCTGCCAGGAGCGGGAGCTGAGGAAAGAAAAAGCCCAGGGCGGTTTGAGGGTGTCAGGAAGGTGATTTTCAAACCCCAGAAGTGAAATGTGCAAGAAGAAAAATTTCTTCCAAGGTTAAGATCTCAAAAAGCAAAATGAGCTTTCGCAAAAAGGAAATACCAGCCTTGATAAATTTGATGCTATTCAGGCACACTTTGATCAGGGCCACACTTTTTTATTTATTGCTGTTATGTTGTCAGATCCCAGTAACTCTGCAGTAAACGGCCCCTGCAAAAACAAGGTTTGGAGATAGTCTGGAGATAGAGGAGCTCAGCAGGAACTGAAACACAGACCCAGGGGCTTTAGAGCAGCCAGCAGCAGAATCCAAAAGACCCTTTTCAAGGCAGCACTGGAAAATGAGCCACAAACAATAAACATCCAGCTGGAGGAAATAAACACAAAGAGGGACCTTTACAAACCCACACCGGTGCTCCCTGTCCCAAAAGGCAGCGCTGCCAGGATGAGTGCTTCCCAACTGCTCCCTGAGCCATCTCCCTGGGCAGTGCTGTTAAAAATAGCTCCAGTGAATTCTTTGCAAGGAGGAGCAGCAGCTCGGAGCCGAGCTGAGGGGAGGCATGTGGGCAATGTCTGCAGCCCCTGTCCCAGCCCTGCTGCCACTGCCTCCCGGCTGGACCACAGCAGCTGCCGGGCTTCACACCCCAGCAGGACGGGAGGGTTAAATGCATCTGCTGCTTTATTTGCTCCTCTGGCATGGCTCTAATGCTCTAATCGTTTTTGTACTAGTGCAGGACAGAGCACCACTCCTGTCCTTCCTGGCCATCTCCCAGAAACGCTGCCTGAATCATTCCTCCAACTGCTGCTAAAATCCCCCAGGGACACACGAGCCGCAGCTGAGCACCGCGCTAACAGGTGAGGCCCAGCCCCAGCCAGCACCCCGTCTCTTTGGACAGTTTATGTGGTTTTGCACATCCACACCGGATTAGACTGCAAATGAAATTGGAATTAGCAGGGAATACTGCAAATACCAGACAGGGCTGGGGTGCCTGAAGATGCAGCAATGACCTTGCAGCTAGAAACAGGGGAAGAGTTCAGCTCTCTGCCCTCACATTTGCTTATTGGGGGAATGTCAGACCTGTCCAGTGCTGTCCTTCCTTCTCCAGGGTCCCCCTTCTCCCATTGATTCAGCAAACCCTGAGCAAGGACCAACTGAACACCCCTCCAGCCCAACCCATTCTATGATTCTATGATTCTAAGATTCTTACCATTCTTGATATCAGGAGCTGTCTAGAAGACCATTAAACAAAAGTAATTCATCAGCCCGTTCCAGGAAGAGTCTTCTGCTGAACTCCCCTCTCCTGGAAACTGGCTTTTCCACTCCCAGCCAAATCCCTGCTCCAGCATCCAGCAGGAATCATTTTGTCCCTCTGAAGAAACTTAAAATAATTGTTTGTCTTGGCAGGAATGTTTGCAGCACTCAGAAGGGATCAAGGGAAAGCTCAAGAGTGTTTTTTTAAATGGCAACATGGTCCCTTCTGTGCTCACATCATGAAGGGCAAGGGGACACAGACCTGACCAGCACACACCTGGGCTGGGCTTTGGACTGGGACTGGATGACATTTAAAGGCCCCTTCCAGAATTCTATGATTCTACATCCTGACTAGGACAGAACTTTTTGGCTTCTCCATTTGACCCACCGTCTTCATATTTGTGTCACCTCTCTAGCTGGAGCATCCCTTTCTTTCTGCTCAGTCCCAATCCACCCCCTTTGTGTCTCTCCCTCTGCCTCCACATGCACACAGATATCAGCAAAACTCTGCTACCCTCATGTGCCTGTAACCAGCCCACTGAACATCCCTCCTCAGTCCACCTCTCATGCCACTTTCCCTGCCCTCAGTCAAACCCATCCATCCCATCCCACGGCTGTCCTGCCCTGACAGACAGCTGTACCATTCATGTTCCTTTTGCTCTTTTTGCTTCATCACTACATCACACGGAGTACATGTACCCACTCCACTTCCACTCTGACACCCCTGGGGTGCATGAGCCTTTGCTGCTTTATACTATGGGCTCTGCACCTTCAAGGTGTGATCTAAATTGTGAAATAACCATAAATCAGCACAATTTGCATCCTAAAGGAAACACCTCCACACTACTGAAGCAGAAAGCCAAAAAGAGAAACCATCCTGAGTTTGCAGAGCAGCTCAAGAGATGCCCCAGGCTTTTCCCTCTCAATACCAGCACTTAACACAGAAGTGGTAGCACTTTGTACATGCCCAGGATACTTGGCTGGATAAATCAGACCTTTTCTCCTTCCTTCCACAGAAAGGGCATGACCAGGCCATGCAGCCCAGAGAAAAGCATCCTTTTCTGTGCAGTGCTTTAGGAGCACAGGCCTGGCAGAACTCCCTGCCACCTAACAAGCTCAGCCTTTATGATTACTTGGTGAATTTTTAAAATACCGAAATGTTATCCTTAGCTCTAAATAGCTCTGAGCCACTTGCATCTTTCACTGAGGGATACTTCCCTTTGGAACAGTTAAAGTGATATTAATCTTTCAGCAGACAGATCTGCAGCTGTCTTCAGTAAGAGGACAGCCTACTCACCCCAGCCCCACGGACAGGAGGATCTGCCCCATCAGTCTCTGCCAGCCCTGGGAGCCACGCGGGACTGAGTGACCAGCGGTCAGCAGGGCCTGGCTGTGCCACCTGCACAGGAGCCCATGGGCTGTGAGGAGCCCTTGGGGCTGGCACAGCCCACAGCTGCTCTCTGTTTCCCCCACAGCCCCAGGATGCAGCCAGCAGCTGCCCAGAGCTGGCTACAAAGGGAGCAGAGCAAGCCAGAGGCTGCCAGCTCAAAGAGCTGCTGGCACCGGGATGACACCGTGACCCAGGGACAGCGCAGCACGGGCAGGACAGGCAGCTCCTGACTCTGCTGGAGCCTGTCCTGACAGCGCAGCCAGGCTAGGAGCAGCTTGTCAGAGCATCCACAGAGATATTTTTAGGAAAAGGGGGATTTGCAGCTGCCAGCTGGACCCTCTCCTTCTCCCCCGGGTTTTCAGGGCCACTCTGCCGCTCTGGGTGCAGATTGAGTGGAGCCCTGAGGAGCAGGAGCAGGGCCCTCAGAGCAGCTC
Organism: Motacilla alba alba; assembly: GCF_015832195.1. Lineage (NCBI taxonomy): Eukaryota > Metazoa > Chordata > Aves > Passeriformes > Motacillidae > Motacilla > Motacilla alba. The sequence continues at coordinate 6,733,413 of NC_052035.1, read as the reverse complement.
AGCCTTGGGGCTATGCCCTAATGCCAGTGATTTATTCCAGCTTCCAGGACACCATTACCAAAGGGGCTCAGCAAATGCCCTGGGGACCCTCATTTAATTAGGTACTACTGCAAGATGAAAGCAGCTGGGTTATCCCACTGACTAGTGCATCAAAACATCTTTACAGCACATATGCAGTCAGGGTGCTTCAGCCTTTCCATCCATAAAAAGAATGTGCTTTCCCAGATTGCTGGATCCACCAGCATTAAAATGGGTGAAAAAGTCTGTGTTTTTACTCTAAGAATGTTGGTTTTTTTAACCAAAAGTTTTAGCACCTTCTAAATCAAATGTTTTTCAGATTTCAGTAATCCAAACCAAAAGAGTGAGGAACTGCTGTATCTGTTTTGTGGGGTCTTTTTCCCAGTCAAAAAAAGAAAAGCAGTTTTGTTTTTGTTTTTGTTTTTTTTTAGGAAATTAGGGCATATTTCTTTAAATATTGCATTTGCCCAAAGCCCCAATTACTTATCAAAATCTGAAGTAGGAGCCTTTTTCTCCAAGTCCTGTAGGTCTCTTGAGTTGATGTTAACAGATCTGAGGTCCAGGAAAAAGAGCTGGAGCTGGGAGCTGGGAGGGCACCAGCCCACGTCCCAGTGCCTGCAGCTCCCATGCACCTGTACCCAAGGCTGCTGAGAGCCCAGGCAGATGGGACACCAGGTCCCTGCCAGCCCTCAGTGAAGAATCATCAGGCTTTGCAGGAGAAAAATGAAAAAAACTTGGACTGAGAGAGCCAAAGGGCACAGGCTCAGCACCAGGATAAGCTGAAAAAGATGCCCCTCCTCCAGAAGGGAGGGTTTCTGCAACGCAGGCTTTCTATTTAAATTGGACGTTTTACTTAAATATTATTTCTTTTTCAAGATAAGCCTATTTCACATTCCACTGAAATGAGAATAATCTCTGAGCAAAGGATGGTTGAACTCAATGATTTCAAAGCCCAGCTCCCTGCTGGCTGATTGCAAGCATTTGGATGGGAGTCAGAGCCCTCTCGTTCCACGCAGCAGCAGATCAATTGAACGAGATGCTATCATTTCCCACAGTCATTTTTGCAGATTAAAGTCACACTTCATTTTTCCCTTCATTTTCCCTTTCTGTGTTTGTAAGCTGTTGAGATAAGGAATTCCCACAAGGTCAGAATGAACAGCCCATTAATTCCACTTTCCCTGCCTGGCTGGCTATCTGAATTGTACCCATCCCTAGGGCTGACACCCTGCCATCCCATCTCTGCTGCTCTTGAGGGGATCCCTGCACAACAGAGCCTCACTTGCCTCAACCCTGATAACCCAGGAAGCCCTGGAGAAAGCTGTGTGCTGTCCAGCAGATGCCTCCTCCTTGGGGGAGCTACTGAAAATGCATGTTCCCTCTTACCCTAATAAGGCATGAAAGTGCCTGAGGAAATTCATGTGAGGTGGGTGGAAAGCAGATAAAGCCGTGCAGCCTCCTCTGGAGTCAGAGCACATCCCGTGTAAGGAGCACCGCGGGCCAAAAATGTGTCAGTGCTGGAGCTGCAGCCAGCCTGGATGAGGCTGTTCTGGGAGGGGGCAGGAAGGGGGTGAGGGCATCACACCATCACTCACCCACTGAATCCCTCCAGCCCACAAAGCCTCACACACAGCCCCCCTTTGTGGGGGGACACACTGTGGGTGTCCTGCAGCTGGGGTGGGTGTCCGATCCTGGCTCTGCACCCCAGCACTGGGGCTTGCTGTCCCCATGACAGCAAGCATCACTCACCCACTGAATCCCTCCAGCCCACAAAGCCTCACACACAGCCCCCCTTTGTGGGGGGACACACTGTGGGTGTCCTGCAGCTGGGGTGGGTGTCCGATCCTGGCTCTGCACCCCAGCACTGGGGCTTGCTGTCCCCATGGCCACACCAGATCAGGAGCAGAGAAGAGCTCAGCCAAACCCTAGAGCCTGCACTGCTCCAGTGGATGGCTGGAATGAGGATTAGGCAGAGGTTTGAAAGCAGCAATATTTCTGCAGAGCTGGAGACTGCTGTGCCACCCAGAAAGTGGGAGAGCCCCAGCCCTGGGCTTCAGCTGGTGCAGAAATAGATGCCAGGACAGCAACTGGGTTTCTATTAAGCAAGGGTGATGAAACAGGATTATCCTCTTTATAAACACACCGAGCTCTGTGAAAAACATCTTTACTGGGACAGCAGGACTGAGGAGCATCCCCTCAATGCTGTGTCCTGGCACCCAGCTATAGCAGGGAGCCACGTGGCTGCCCTTGTTTCTCCCTGTCCACTGACTCTCTGAACCCTGTCCACGGAAGTTCCAAGCTGCAGATTCCCATTATGTGGGCTGTGAGCAGCCAGAATGCCCAGCACCAAGGAGCTGTGCTCAGCTCAGGCCACTCCACTGCCTTCAGGTGTGGCTGTACCCTGCTAGAAGTGACCCTTCCACTGCCCCCCATGGGGACATGAGGGGTAGTCCTTGGTCCCCCTGCACCTCCATGCACTTGTCATTTAAGCCCCAGGAGAGCTCAGGCTGTGACATCTGTCATCTTTGGTGTCTGCAGAAATGCTGCTCATAACTCTTGTGTCCCTCCCTGGCAAACAGCAGCCAGTAACCCACCCAGGGCTGGCAAAAGCTCTGCCCGTCTCCTGCCTGCTTCTGCTTCCTAATTACACACCCGTCCCTCACACTCTCACAGGGTGGCCATGAGCATCCTGCCTTCCTCTGGCTTTAGACCTAAAGGTCTGGGAATGTGCTGAACTCCTGCAGTGTCTAATGCCTGTGCCTCTAGCTAAAAGCACATTTTAAAAAAATCCTTTTGCTTCTTTAGAGCAAACCCCAAGTCTGATTCAACAAACCTAAAATCCCAGGTCTGAAATCTGGCCTTGGGGGAAGCTGAGCTGTGCTGTCAGCCCCAGGAGCGCCAAGGCCACCATGGCCACCAGCCCAGCACTGCACTGGACACAAACCATACCTCACCAAAGAGGTGCCTCAGGAAGATACCCCTTTGGCTGCCCACTCTCCCCACCAGCAGCCTAAACCCCCAAGAGCAGTGGGGACGAGGGCAGAGCTGTGCCAAATAAAGCACCTTCCCAGCGGGAGCGCGCAGCCCAGCCCTAGCGGCGTGGGCTGCCCCAGCCCCGGCTCCCAGCTGTCACACTCAGGCCACGCTGATAAAGCCCTGCTCTGCCTGCCCTTATTTAGTCAGGAGCCTCTGCTGACTGCAGCGATTTTGGGACGTCATTTGCACCACGGAGCCGCGTTCCCCAAGGAGACGCTCGCTGCTGCCCGGCCACGCAGCCTGGAAATGCTGAGCGCAGGGAGACAGCGGCGACGCTGCTGGGCACGCAGCCAGCCACAAGAGCCTTGGAAAGTGATACAGGAGCTGCCAAGTGCTCTTGTTATTTGAAGGGAGAGCGAAGATGTGCCCCAAAGTCACGGGTATGGATGGAAAACCAACTTAGGCTCCAAAACCAGGCCACGGCTCACACTGAACAATACCCATGTGTTGGTGGCAGGGAAGCCACATCAATTTAATGCCTGACACTGGAGCTCTGCTGTGCTTCTACACAGCCCGGGCTCACCCTAATGAGCAAACCCCACTGAATCAGGAATTGATGCCCCACACTTCAGAACAGAATACAGAAATTCCTACAGATATCTACTGATATTACATTAAAACAAAAATAAACCCAAAATGTATTCACTCATAGTTGTACTCTCCAGGTATAAACCACACAGGGGCTACAGGGCCAGCCCACGAGTACAAACTGGTGAAGCACAGCAGCCATTATAGCCTCAAATATCTAGCTTTCCTACTGGTCCCATGACATCCAGCAGATGTATCTGAGGTGTTCCTGCCAGGGCATGCACCCTTCAAAGGATCTCAGAGCTTGGCCAGACCCGTGCCTTGCAGGACACATGGCCAAGTCCCTCCATTGATTTTGGTCCAAGTCACTGGGAAGCACAAGCATGTGCAGAAGCAGACCACGTCAGATACTGCTGCAACGGCACAGAGGTGGGATTTGCAGTACTTACACTCATTTTGTCCTTAAAAAGCACCAGAGAGAAGGAAAACCCCTGTAAAAGCTGCCCAGCTACTGAGCACACGGGTTTCAAAAAATCAAAGGTTCCCCCTGCAGACAGTCCTGCCCTTCCTCTTACTTTATTTTATTTAGTTTTATTTTCATCTGTTCTGAAGAGATGAAAGCTGACCATTTTCACACTTCTTCTCCCTGTATTCTGTGGAACCATCCTCCCCACTTGACAGGCAAACACACGCTGCTCCCCAGGCACAAGGAGCATCAAGTACCCGGGGTACTGAGCAGCCTATTCCGTACCAGCCCATGTGCCCAGAAAGCTGCAGGGCAGCTGTGTCACACCTCAGCACAGCTTTGAACCAGCTCACTCATGGCCTGGTGGCAGCTGTCCCCTCCTCACAGTCCTCCAGCTTACTTCAGCTCTGGGAGGTGAAGCCCCAGCTGTGATCCCAGGCTCTCCCCGTGCTTCCCATCCACCCCAACTTTTTTCCAAAGGAGTCCCCAGTCAGGATGGAGGGCAGGAAAGGGGAGGGTGGAGGGACACAGCAGGTGCCTTCACCTGGCGCTGCAGGAACAGCCAGGTCCCAGCTCTGACAGGAATCCCTTGGGATCACTGCAGGACAGGTCCTGGAGCACCAGCAGTACAGGGCAGGGCTGATGAACACCTCATGGTGTGTGTTAAGTGTGTTAACCCCACATCCACCCGTGGCTACCCCTGGGCAGGAGTACAGCTGTGTCTGCCAGCTGCCACAGAGGCTGCATTCCAAGATGACTTTTCTCCTGAGTGAGAGCAGCCTGGGTGAGGAATCACACTCCAGCTTCCATCAACTCCATCCCTCCAGCTGATCCCCAGAGCTGCTGAGGGACGTGCCCAGGGTTTTTTACCCAACATCTGAGCAGCACCAAAGGGCTTTGCATGGGGTGCAGCTGGCTGACCTGGACGGGCTGCTACAGAGAGCATGGCCCCATGCCAAATGATTTCCACTGAAATAATGAAAAACAGAGCTGTTCTCTCAGCTGACAGTGAGATGATGTCCTCAGCTTCTTGCACAACTGGGAAAGCAGCTGGATTGCCAGCCCAGGAGGATTCAGAAGGGAGCTGAGGAGGCCAGGGCAGTGCTGAGGGGGCAGCAGAGGCAGCAGGACAGGCAGTAGCTGGCACTGCCCACAGCTCTGGCTGGAACACCCAAAGTGAAACAGCACTGTTTCACTGGGACAGGAGCTGTGAAGCAGCCTGGTGCCTCAGACACCCTTAGAGAAGAGCATGGGGCAGGGGAGCTTTGGTGACTGCACTGACCATTGTCCCTGGCTGTCACTGCTCTGCTGCCCACAGCTCCCAGGCAGGGCACCCGTCAGTGCTGCTGCCAGCCCCCAGCCGTGCACCCCAGGGCTCGGCACGTGCCTGGGATTCCTGCGGTGCAACTGGCCCGGGCAGCTTCCAGTGCTTGGGCTCGTTTTCCTCGGAATTTCTATCCCTAAAGAGCCTTTTATGGTGCAAAAGGGAGAAATCTGGCCTTCTCCTGGCATTTCACCTCCAGACAGCAGGAGGCTGGATGCTACAGCAGTTTAGTTCTGCAAGGGGCTCCCCCGAGTCCCACAAGCAAATGAAACTCAAACATCCATGTACAACAGCACAGGTGTGCAGAGGAAGCTGGGAATTCGCACAGCCCACCTGCTGTGTCCTGATAATTAGTGCCTAGTAATAATTTTACATACAGAAATATCGTATCTTCCCCAGGAAATGATGGGTGTAGCCTCAAAGACATTTTTTGGGGGTAAGGGACACACTGCCATCTGAGGAGAAATGTAAATGCTCCATCTAGAAAGCTCCACCTCACAGTTATGAGCTCAGGCAATGCTAATGATAGTGCAGACCTTCTATAAACTGTAATAATCCATTTTCACAATCTGTCTGCAATTCTCTGCCCTGGGTGAGGAAATTGAGGCAAGGTTCAAGGCCAAAGCAAAAGCTGTGGCAGAGCTGGGGTTTAAACTAAGGACCTTCTTCAGGAAAAATGATGTAGATTTACTCTCTACCCCAAATCTGACGTGAAAGGAGAAGGGAGGAGAGCACAAGCCAGATTTACAGAAGGCATCAGGTAGAGAGAGCAGCTCTGCCCTGAGCAAGACACACCAGGAATAAACACTGGTGGCAACGCTGAGTTACTGTTTACAGCCTGAATTCCCCTCTCCCAGCGGGTCCAGCTCAGCTGGAAGCTGTGCTGCAGGAACAGGACGGGGGTTCCACACTGCCAGCGAGCACAGCCATCCCCTCCCTGCCCAGCAGCCACACCACTGCAGGGTCTGCTGGCTGAGGGCTCCCTGGAGGAAACCAGCTTCCACATCTTATTTCCTCCAGCTCCAAGGTTTCCTTAATAGGAAATTATTCCCTGGCTGCACTGGGGAGGGATGCAGTCCCCCGCCAGGGCAGCGGGCGCATTCCAGCCCCTGACTGAAAACACTGCAGAGCCGCTTTTGATCCAAAGTGTAAATAGTGTATAATAAAAAGAGGTTTGTGTAAACCAGCCAAGCTCTTGGGGAGCAGTGTTTGCAGCTCCAGCCTCCTTATTCACGCCGTAACCACACGCTCTTCCCAGGCACGGCAAAGCTGGTGTTGGGCTGAGCCTGCCCTGCCAGAAGGATCCAGGGCCCCACGCCACCCCAGCCTGTTATTTTTATCCTAGCTGGCCCTGCATGGAGCTTCACTTGCAATCCTGCTGGGTTTTCTCCACCAGTCCCTGAAGCAACTGGGTTTTGATTAAAAAAAAAAAAAAATCAATCGTGCTCCCCACAAAAGTTTGGAGAAGAAATGTCTGCCAGGAGAGTAAAGTGGGGGTTTCTCCAAGCAGTGGAATGGGCTTTGGGAATATGTGTCCTCCTTGCTTATTTCCCTCCTCTAGTTGATAATGAAGTAACTGATAATTAAACAGGAATGAAAGGAGTGAGACAGGACAGCCATGGAGTCACAGCCACTGCCCAGCAGCTGAGCAAAGCCTGTGCAGGGTGAGGTTTTCTTGGTGAGGTCAGGTGAAACATCAAGGACTGTTACGACCACATTTCCCCAAGGAAGAGGAGTGAAGGCTCCCAGATCTCTGTTCTCTGCCAGGTCAGCTCTGAGACTGGCAGGAATGCTGCAGGAGGAGTGTGCTGCCAACACAGCTCGGACGCAGGCAGGGATGTGAGCTGGAGGAGGAGAATTTCCCATGCCCTTTCCAGGCAGACCCTGAAGCCACTCTTATTTCCTCTCTCCTCCATCCCAGGAGGGACAGTGGAGCAATTACACTCAGCTGCTAAAATTGACAACCCTAACGCATCCCACAGACTTCCCCCAGAGCCACACTGGGGGCTCCAGGGCCAAACTGTGTTCTGCTGCAGCCCCAGTTTGTCTGGGACACGTCTGGCTGCTCATGAGCCCGTTGGAGTTATCACCACCAAGCCCTCTGTTTCTCAGGCTGCCCCATCAGTGCCCAGCAGCTCTGACAGCCTGGCACAGCACCAGGATGCTCCCCATCCTGCTGAGAGCCAGGGCTGGTAACAATTCCCGCTGTTCAGCACCTCCCCTCTGGACCAGGGCTGCAGGGGGACAGGAGAGGGGACGAGAAAAAGGACAGCTCCCGAACACATGGGAGGGCACCATCCCCACGGGAACCTGCGCGCTGGAGCTCCAAGCACCCACCTGGATGCCGCAATCTCCGACTTCTGCCGGGCAATGGCCGCGGCCCTCTGAGCCCCCTCCACGCTCCTGTCCACCTTCTGCCGGATCTTGGCGCTCTTGAGCGGTATCACCCGCTTCTTCATGCCCTTGACCAGGACATTGTGGCGGTACTTGCCCTCCTCCTTCTTGCCGTCGGGCAGCGTGGTGCAGCCGTAGCCGTGCCGCAGGTTGTCCAGCCACTCTCCCTCGTACTTGAGCCCGCTGGAGCGCTCGCTGACGCCGAAGCCGGCGCGTTTGTCGTTCTTCCACTCGCCCATGTAGGTCTCCGTGGTGGTGGCGTCGATGTCGGACTCGAAGGGGGTGTACTCCTCGCCCTCGGCGCCCTCGCCCAGGCTGACGGTGGAGGTGGCGTCGCTGGCGGCCGAGCTGATCCCGCTCTCGCTCTTGAGGAAGCTGACGCGGCTCTTCTGGCTGGCCAGGGATGACTTGGACTCGGACTTCTTCAGCTTGCCCAGCAAGGAGCCCCTGCGGAAGAGCCCCCCTTTCTTGGCCTTGCCGGCCTCCGCGTCGGCGTAGAGGCTGAGCGCGAAGCCGCCGCGGGTGATGGTGGGCGAGAGGGGCAGGCTCTCGGCGTTGGCGGCGGGCGAGTCCTGCTGCGGCAGGGTGCCGTTGCTGTGCTCGCTGCGCAGGGAGGACAGCGAGGTGCGCAGCGGGGAGCGCACCACGGAGGCCATGCCGTAGGGCACGCTCTGGCGCACGCCGTAGCCGTGCCGCATGCCGTTGGTGAACTGGCCCTGGTACGTGCCTGCGGAGACAAGACGGGCGCCGTGAGAAAGCGGCTGGCTCCTGGCGCGGCGAAGGGAGCCGAGCTGAGGGGCTGCTCACCCGCGGGCAAAAGCATCGGTGCCCAGGGAGCCGGGGACGCCAGCCCAAGAGCCGCTGCTGGCGGGTGACAGCCGGTTGAAAAGGGACTGAGGCACCGGGGGACACTTTGCAGACCCAAAGCCACCTACTGTACGGGATCTGGATTTTCATCCAGAGAAGGGAGCGAAGGCAGCCCCCAGGGCTGGAGTTGGGGCTGTGCAGAGGGTGGCAGCAGCCCCAGCGGGCAGGTGAGCTGCAGGGGCACATCTGCCCTTGGCTTGGTGGCAGTCCATTTCAGCCTGTTCTGCAGTCTGTCCCTTGCAGGCTGCCAGGACCACCTCTAGACCCCTGAGTCAGGATCCCACATGTCCATGAACTGCCCTGGTGCCTGAAGCCCCATCTCCTTGGCGCTGACTTACGGCTTCTCCGAGTTCCCAAGATCAAGGCCTGTGCCACACTGCACAAAGCAAGAGATGGGCAAAAAAGGGAGGAGAGAAGCAGCTCTGTGTGGGGTTCCTTCAGCTCTGCCCCAGAAAGCAGCACCCCACCCCACGCCTCCAGACCCAGCTCGAGTGGGCAGATGGTGTCATATGATGGGAGACACAGAAAGGATCGTGTTCACCATGGCCAGGGCTGCTCCTTGGGTACAGGACCCTGCTAAGAACCAGCAGGACTGGGGCACTTCTCCTTTCCACATCCCCTGATCCCAAAGGTGAGCACATTTGCAGGTCCAGCAGAGTGGAGACCCGCATTCTGACTTTTCTCACCAGGATGTCAAAAGACTTAAATTAGCTGCATCAGAGGCCTCACAAAAAGAGCTCCTAGGAAGGGCAGGAGACTGGTGGGGCAGCAGGCAGCCTTCACCCACAGCTCCCGCCATGCCAGCACAGGGAAGGTCAGAGCATCCCTGAGCCCTGTGGATTGGGATGGGATGGGATGAGCCTGTGATGGGCCATCTTCCCAGCCTGGCTCTCATCAGTCTATAGATGCAGTTGCCTCAGAAACCAGCAAACCACCCAAAACAAAGGCAGCATTCCGCTCTGCTCCTGGCATTACAGGACCTGGAGTGGGCCACCCCAGAGCAGCACCCTGTGGAGCAGAGGCTGCCAGCAGCTCCCTCAGCCTGGGGCACAGGCAGAGGGTGATGGGGGAGCACAAATGCCTTTGGAAAGGCCCCTCTATTCCTTTACTCTCCCAGGTGCTGCTTCATGTAAGCAAAGGGTCAGCTGTGCTGGGGGCATTTTCACAAACATCTGTCCTAAACCTGGTTTGCAAAAAGCAGTGACCCACCAGAAGACACATGATTTTGGGAGAACAGGCACTCCCAGGGTCCTGGGGAGGCTCAGCCAGGCCTGGGCTGAGATGGAAGGGGGTGACCCATCTTCAAGGCATTAATCTCCCCCCCAGACACTATTACTGAGCCCAGGGATGACCCCGCTCCCCAAGGAGCAAATCCAGTTCCTTCTTTGGCGATCGTGGGAGTGCATATTTTACAGTCTCCCAGGCCACTTCTGCAGCATAATCTCTCCTCCCAAGCTTCAGGTTTCGTTGAAATCCTCTTTGGACCTGCCTGTGGAGTGTTAACTTACAGTGCTGAGGGCCAGGAAAGACAAGAAGTGCCCGAGTGAGCAGCAGCTGCTGCCCTGGGTGAGCTGCTCCCAGCCAGCCCCTGCCCACCCTGTGACACAGGGGATTATGGGGTCCTTGTAAACAGTTGGTCTCCCCTACAGAAATGTAGGGGTTCAGGTAGTACATGGCATCTGCAGACTGCAGCCAGCCATGGGGAGCCATCTGCCAGAGCAAGGGGCCATTTTCCATTTTCTTGGATGAGTTTGAAGCTCTTCTAGGGAAAAATAAGGAAAAATAAGTCTGGAGTCAAGGACCAACACTGAAGATGCCAGGAATCTGGGCACATTCCTCACCATGCTCCCAAATCCCTCTCCATAAAGGGGTGATGAGTCTTTCTAGTGCAAACTGAAGTTATAGAGACCCCTCAGTGCCCCCATGTCCCTCCCTGGTGAGGTCAGTGCTCCATCCCAGCCGCCCAGCCAGCGAGCAGGGCTGACACATGATCAGGGTGACACTGGAGACCTTCTCCTAGGATGGGAACAACTTCACACGTATCAGGCTGCAGCTGGTAATGCCGCCATGTTAATTCCCTGGAAAAGGAACTCTGGAAAATCTTGCAGGTTAAGGGGGTTCGCTCACCCCTCAGGGGTCGGCTCAGAGCAGCTGCTGCACTCCAGCACATCCCCCTCTGTCCCCCTCGACTGCACCAGAGCCAGCTGGGTGGGAAAGCCACGGGGCGCAATGGGTCTCCAGGGAGCAGGGATGGAGTGCCACCCTCCACGCAGGGTTCAGCTCTGCAGGCTGCTCTCTGCTCCCCGATTTCAGCCCGGACCACGCCAACATCTCCCCTGTGACCAGAGCTGCCAGCCCTGCCTGGATGAGCGCAGGGCACCGACACAGCGCTGCCCACGGCTGCCCAGCCAAGGCAGGGTGAGCAGGCACTGCCGTGTCCCTGTCATGCTGCCATTCCCTGCCCAGCTGAGGCTCTGTGCCAGGGCAGGGCCATAAACCAGCCCTGGAGCAGAGCCAGAGGCTGCAGGGAGCGGCTGGAGGCGCCGGCGGCCGTGCGTCAGGGCACGCAGGGGTTGAGCAGAGCCAAGCCCTGCCTCACCAACACGGCCCAGTGCGGGCACTTCACAGAACGTGGGGCTCTGCAAAATCCCTCTGCAGCAGGGCTGCACGTCCCCAGGCCACCACCACACCCCAGATCCAACACAGCCTGGGCAAGGGGGCACAGGCAGCACGCAGAGCCGGCAGCCAGGCTGCCACAGGCTCACACATGTCTGAGGGTCTGTAAAAATAATTAAAAAGCAATGGATGTGGAACAAATAAATCTCTAGTTCGGATAGGGAGCCCACTTCCCTGCCTCCCCCAGCCCTGGTGATTCATCAGGGCAGTGGGACAGAGACACCTCATCTCATCAGGGTGTGATTCGTGGGGACAGAGCCCCAATAACCCTTTGTTGGCTGCATTTTTACTTGTCCTAATACAAAAGGCTGGCTCCTCTGCAATATACAATACCACTGGCTCCTCTGCAACCCTCAGGAATACAATTCACCACCTCTGCACAGCCCCAGCCAGAAGCAGGTGATGCTGCCTGGGTAACTTCATAGGATGGGAGGGATTAAATTGTGGGATCAGTGGAAATTACATCCCTGCAGCCTTCACCTCCAAACACTTCCAGGGGTGGGAGCACCCTCTGCTTCACCCCAGCAGCAGGATGGGATGGTGCATGGCTGCATCCAGTGCAAAAGCTTCAGCTCCCAGTGCCCTCCAGCCCAGCAGCAAGATGCAATCACCAGCAGTGACACACTTCCCCTTCCCAGCCTGTCTCAAGGCTCCCATGTAATTAGTGATGAATGTAAATAATACAACCAACCACGTAAATAATGCAAACAGCTCAAATCTCTTCCCTGCCCTACACTCCCCTGCTGTCACCCAGATACTGCGGTGACAGGCAGGGCAGAGCTCAGTGAGAGTGGCCAGGGACATTTAAATGATGCACAGCACCATGTGCAGGACAGGCCAGCAAAAACAGAGCGCTGCCTTTTGCTGCCAGCAGTAGTGTCTGATGGGTTCTGCTGGAAAAGAAAACCACACAGAGGGGTAAAAAAGTTCACTATATTAATTCATGGGTCACACTCTGCCAGGCAGAAGCTTTGCTACAGAGGCGGCAGACAAAAGCCAGCACCATAGTGGCTCTCCCAGGCCCCTTTCCTCCTTTCCCAGCCACAATCCCATGGATGTTCCTTCTGTCCTGGTCCAGGCCCCTTTCCACCGCGCTTGCCCTGCCACAGGGAAGAGTTGTGCTGCTCCTTGTCACCCATTTCATCTCCCCAGTAAAGCACTTCTGCATTTCTTTTCCCTCTTTCGTGGTCTTGTGATCACTGACTGGTCTAATTGTTTCCTCGTGGTTAATTGACACCACTGTTTTCCTTAGCACCCTAGAGAACAAACTGCAGTATCAAAAATAAGTTGGTTTTGGGCTGCGCTGATTGCAAGTGATGTTTTTTCCCCTCCCTACATATAAGCAGTTACTTATGCAGCAAAGACAGGCTTTGGGGTGGACCACGGGTATGCAGCATGATGCAGTGAGCATTTTTTCTGCAGTAAGACTTGACTCAGGGTTTTGACTCACAGTCAAATGCACAAAAGCATCCAAAAAATGAGGCCTTCCTTACAGCATGGACAAAACTCACCGGGCAAAGCCAAATAACTACATGTTTACTCATAGCTTATGTTGGCAGAACAGTGAGTTCCTGCATGCTATGCCTTCCACAACCCCACTCACTGCTTCAGCCAGAGCATTCTGCCCCTCTAAAGGGCTCTGAGCTCTCCCCTGGTGACAGCAGCACACACATCCAGCTTGGGTACACAGAGACTTATCAGAATGTCACTGTATCTGCACAGCCACACCAGGAGCTCTGAACCCCTTGGCTGATTTAAATCTCCTTAAAGCCATCAGTCTCCCATAGCTTTCACAAAAATGGGCTTTTGGTAGTGGGGAGAAAAGCAAATAATTCACACAGTGCCTGGGCTAAACTGTACCATGACCCTGGTTCTTACTGGAAACCAAAAATCTATTTGGGATTTCAGAAAGCTTCACTCCAGATTTGGGCTTTTTTAAAATCTTGGCCAGACACAAGATTCAAACACAGACAGCCCTATAAGTATATTTTAAGTGTATTTTGAAATGTAAATTTTTATGTATGTCTATATATATGTATATATAAAAAGTTAAAGTCTATTTTAAAGCATCAGACTCAGCTACATTTCCCTGAAATCTGCAAACAGTCCAACCATGACCTAAAGTTTCTGATGACCTGGCAAGGGCTGCACATTCCCAGAGCCCTTTTCCTCGTGTGGCTGGCTTCCAAGGGGCTTGGGAATCGTGTCCCCTACTCAAGGGACAGCAGATAACCAAAGCCTTTCCAGATGTTTATCTTGGCAACCTCAAATTCAAACATTAACAGGTCCCATTAGCAGCCTGGCCACATCTGGATCTTGCAGGTGGTTGCTGTGTGCAGGTGAGGAGACAAAACAGGAAAAGGTCTTGCAGGTCAGTGGGACCATTCCACCCCTGTCCTTCACATGTGATGCTGCATGGTGATCCCTGGCTTTGACTGCAGTTTTATCCATGTTCCTGTGCCATCAGAGAAGCTCTTGTGTTGAATGAAGAGCTCAGATCAGCCAGGGTGTGATGAGCCAGCACATGGAGCAGCCACTGGGCACCCCAGCACAGCCCTCGCGGGGCTGAGCTCAGTGTTTTGGCAGGGCACATCTTCACGGATCAGGGCTGAACTGCCAGCCTCCAGTGGCACCAGGGATCAAGCAGCTGGCACGTTCTTGGGCGAGGGACAACACCCCAGGGAGCACTGTGCTGACAGAAGCAGGAAATTCTATATCCCTGAGGAGAGAGCAGTGGCTCATCTCTCCCACTCCTCTGTCCCGTATCCCATCAAACCCCTATGTCAAATCTTACCACTCCAAATTCTCCCCCAGAATATTAACTGGAATTCCAGAAGCCCTTCACGCTTAGAAGGATTTGCATTTTAGGAAGCAGCAAGGAAGCAAATTCAAAGGAGACATTGACATCTCCAGAATGAAATTCCCAATGGCAGCCGCTGCTGACAGTTACCTGATTGCTGCTCTTTACTCATCAGAGCACACCTTCCATGTCACCCACTCCTCTTATGGCCTCACATGAAGGTTCTGTGCACACAACCTGCACCCATTAAACCATCCCATGGCCACAGGACAGAAGGGGGAAAAAATTTAAGGAGCTGGAGGGCTGGGTCAGTTTGTGTCTGTACCTACAACATCCAAGGGCACAAGGAAAATGAGTCAACTTCAAGACTGTATTCTCAGTCTTAAAATTAGCCACAAACCCACACAACTCATTGAGAAATATTTATGAAAAACATAGCCCCGAAAGCCAGTCTTGAATTAGTCAATTTTTCTAATATCAATAAATGTGATGCTTTTCATTCTGAGGATTTATATTAATTTTGCTTTATAAACAAACTCCAATGCCTGTCCTAGATAAATATAGATGCAATTTTGATCCATATTTTGAAGGGTATTTCTTTCAAATCACCCTCTCTATTTAGCTATCCTAAATGTGGCAGCCCAGAACATTACAGTGCTGAAGAGCTACTAAATTACTTGCACAGAAATTCTTGCAATGTTTCTAACCCCAGAATTGCCACTAATGCAAGAACACAATTAGACTGAGCATTTACAGAGCACAACAAATATCTGACTACATGGTGCAGTTGTATAGTAGCAGAGGTTGAAACCTTCCAAATAAATAACCAAAGGGATTTATTTTGGGGAATATCTGTGGCTACATATTCTAAACAGCTCAGACAGACTCAATCAAAACTCTTTGGCAAAGCAGATGTTCAGGCAGCCCGTCAGCGGCGTGCAGGCAGTGTTTGATGCGCAGGGGAAGCGTGCTGGGATGCTGTGGGTGGCTCATATCCGACACGAGAGCATTCACAACTCGCTGCCCGGTGAGCGAGCGCACGGCTCGCTGCGGTGGTGCACCAGCTGGGAATTTCTGGGTTGGTTCAGCCAGAAGCTGCAATAACCAGTCCCTGTGGAACCAGGAGTCAAAGACTACGCAAAATCAAGTATTTTGGTGTCAACTGCCAAAACAGACACTTAAGGGCAGCTTGGGGCAATGCTCCTGCTGCTCCTCCCTCATGCCCGCTGACAGTGAGCTGCGCATTCTGCGCCCAACAGGGAAAATCAGGGCACACACACATGGATGAGATGGCTGCAGCCCAAGCTCCCCTTGACTGAAGCACCCCAATGGCTCATTGTAGAACACTGTGCCTGTCTAGTGGGAACAGCACCAGGTCAGCCCTTTGGCAGAGACAACATGCAACCTCTGTTGTCACAGGCTGGGTGTGACACTGTTCATCCCCCTCCCATTTCCTCTGGAGCCACCCTTACCTCCATCAGCGTAGGTCTCGGTGCCGTAGCCATCCTGCAGGCCATTGTTCCATGTCCCCTCATACTTGGCTCCGCTGCTCATGCTCTGCCTCGCGCCGTACCGTCCCTTAAAGCCATGGGTCCACTCGCCTCTGTAAACCCACCGTCCTTTGGTCTCGATTCCCAGCCCGTGCCTCTTGCCTTGGGACCAGTAGCCTTCGTAGGTGTTGCCACTGGGCCACGTGTATATGCCCACCACCTCGAAGCCGTAGTTCCAGGAGCCCGAGTACTCGCCCTGGCCCTTGGGGCCGGTGCAGATGCCGTGCCCGTGGGCTTTGCCCCCCTCCCAGCCCCCGCAGTAGGCGCCTCCATCATCGAAATCAAACCTGCCGCCGCTCATGGTGCCCTCCGGTGCCCCTCAGCCGGGCAGCGTTCCCAGGGGCAGCGCTCCGGGGCTCCCGCATCCCCGGAGGGAACGGGCTGGGCGCCGAGAGCGGCCGCTCCTGCCTCGCCTGGCCCGGCCGAGGGGCTGGGGCACGGGAGGAGAGAGAAATTGGACGAGAGGGAGGGGAGAAGGGCGGGCCGAGCTCCAGCCCCCCCGGAGGGGCAGCCGCTCCGCGCCGGTACCTGCCCCGCGGGCACGGGCATGGGCCGCCCGGGGAGCCGCCCCGCGGCACAGGGAGGGAGGGGGGTCCCGATCCCCGCGGCGGAGAAGGGATGGGGGTCCCGATCCCCGCGGCAGAGAGAGGGATGGGGGTCCCGAGCCGGCCGCTCTCCCCCGCCCGGCCGCCGCCGCCCGCCCCGTCCCGTCCCGCTCTCCTCCCCCGCCGGGAGAAAGGTCAGCGCTGCCCTAACAAGGCCATCGGATCCCAGGAGCTGCTCCCAAAAATAACCCCCCTGGAGCCCGGCCCCCGCCTCGGGGCCCTTTTATGAAGGAGGGGAGAGACACATCCCACCCCCCCGCCGTCCCCCGCCCCGGGCAGGGATCCAGGCGGAGAAGAGGCTGGGAAAGTAAATGTCTGCTTAAAATAGAGCCTGGGAAGGGGCCGCCGCTCCCCCGGGCCGGCAGCCGCTGTCCCGCTCCAACGGAGCCCCGCGGGATGCGGGGACGGAGCGCCCGGGGCCAGGTCACTCACACCGTGTGTGACCGGGCAGAGGCAGAACAGGGAGCGAGAGCACAGCCGCCACCCGAGTGCAGCGCACAGCTCACTCAGCCCCTCTGCTACTCCCCAAAGTGACCTTCCCGAGCTGGCAATGGATGAAGTTCGGTAGTAGTCATTTACCCCTCTCTCCCAAACAACAAACTTCCCAAATTTCCTTCGGTTTAACAGCCAGCAGCATAATTCAGTCTGTGTGTGGGAAAGATGGCAGACGGTTGCAGACACACGGAGTAGGGACAGGACACCTCGTGTGTAATAATGCCATCACCTCGTGTGTAATAATGCCATCAAATACAGACGGCAGAGGACAAGGACTGAAAGACCAGCTAGCAGGCTAATCCAAGCCTTCTCTTCTTCCAGCACACCCATCCCACTGCTAAAAAGACATTGTCCCAGAAAGACCTCGGGGAAATGACCCTCCCTCACTGACCACCACGCTGAGAAGCTGCAGGAGCTGTGGGGTGTTACCAGCCCTTCCAGGGGAGATCCCAAAACCCCACCAAGCTCTGGGACAAAGCTGCCACAGACAGTGGTGGGTTCAGACTCAGTTTTTCAACTTTCAACCTCCACCCTGGCATTTCTAGGAAGAAAAGGAACAGAGGAAGCACACAATATATAACTGCAAGAATGCTCTGTGTATGGACAGCACATAAACACAGAACACCTGCAGGCACAGGTGAGAAGGACCAAGTTAGAAAGTTAATGACAAAGGGCTTCACTTTTATTCAGCCACAGGAAGGAATGAGCTCTTTGGTAACAGACTCCAACATGACTCAAAAGTGCCGCTTGGCAGAACCAGCCCTTTAAAGCCTTCTTTAAAAAAAGTCAGATTTTGAAATTGGCTCAAGTTTAATTTTTTTGTTGTTGTAAACGAAGTTTTTAGACGACTTAGGCAAGTTTTCAAGGTTCTTGCTGCATGATTAAGGGCCATAAATCCACATGTTCTCAAAGCAAAACCAGAAGGTTTTGCTTTATGGTTTCTGTGAAGACCAAAACATCTGAAAACAACTTGTGGTAACAGAAGAGAAAGCGTTAAGGCAGCGGTTGCAGCAACTCATGGTCTTCTATTCCACGGTGTTCCAGCACTTACAAACCCAAAGATGTCGTAACTGTCCCAAGAGGATGCCAAGTTCAGGACTATGTAATTATTTACTTAGCAACTTTTCCTAATTACACAGCACAGTTGTGAACTGATTGCACACTTTGTCTAAACATTAATAACTTATGCAGATTTTGGCATTTAAAGAGCTTTTGTTGACCACCAACAAGCCCACACAAACTTCAGAAAGCACTGACAGTCTGTGTGCACAAAGGCACCGCACAGAAATAAGAGGCACCAAAGAAATAAGAGCTGCTTTTATTTCTTCGTTTTGGCAGAAAAATTCCCATTTTCCCTGAAGACTGAGCCTGCTGCAGCAGCCAGCCCCAGCCTGGGGCTGACCTCTAGTGGCACTGCTCATCCCTTCCCAGTCAGCACCAGCTCACATTTTCCTACTATTTTTACATCTCCTGCATTTCAATCCACTTTAACACAGTACTGAGCAGTGGACAGTGCAGTCCTAAACCCTGCAGTACAGGTCTGTGGTCACTAATGAATGAAGTGCTAAAAGCAGCGCAGTCCTGAAAGGCACTTTCAGCCCCACGATGGTGCTGTGGTTGGAATTTGCATTTGAGAAGAGTTAAGAATAATTATTTGAGAAATAAAGTCATTCTGCACTTTGTAGCCCAGTTTTGTATACGACAGTCACCACAAAACTGCCTTGACTTCAGAACACAGGTGGCAGAAATGCAGCTATTGCAGAGCACAGAAAGAAATGTGGGACACAGGTATGAACTTACACAGCCACTTGTTCTGAAACACCAGGTGCTGCCACAGAAACTGCAAAAACCCCCAAGAGAAACACCAAATGATTTTGCAGGAAAATGTTTGTCTCCATTCCTTCTCTACATTTTGCACCTCGGAAAGTTGAGGTACCACGAATAGTAAAGACAAACCAAACACAACTTTTCTCACCCTCAACAAATTATATTGTTTGATGGGATGCTCCTTTGCTGGACACTTATAAAAGAGACACTGTGCTGATGCACACTGTGTATGGAGAGCTGCTTGTTTCTGAAGCAGTAAATCCCAGGAGAATGTAAAGCTGGACAGGGCAGCTAAAGTGGTGATGGTTTAGTGAGACTGGAGTGGAGACAGTATTTAAGATTCCCCTAAAACTGACAACTCCAGTTCACTCCAGTCTATGGGTTTTAATGGCTGAAGGAAGGGTAATGCTTGGTCCAACAGAGTAGGCTAAAAAAGAAGCTAAAAAAACCCCAAAACTGACAGAGTGTATGAACTAAGACCACTGAAATGAGCAAATTCTGGTTCGGTCACCATAACAAATACAGTGAGCAGAGCCCTTGCCCTCACTTTTCCTTTGGTTAACCACAGCAGCAACTTCCCGAAGAATGCAGGGTGTTTCTCTTGCACACAAGTCTCTAAGGCCTGTTGGAAATTCAGTGAAAGGTTTGCTTTCCACTTTTCCAGTAATAGTACCTAGGGGAGGGTAGGAGATGGTCACACTCCTTTATGAAATAAAATCAGAGGCACAAGCATCCAAAACCACAAGGCTGAGCCTTACAACCTGAGGTCAAAGTGATTTCAAAGGAGCTGAATGACACCAGGTGTCTCACAAGAAGAGCTCTAATCACCGAGCAATTTAGGGACTGCTCTCCAACAAAGCAAAAAGGATTTTGGAAACAAAGTAGAATTAATTGTTGGTTCTCTTAAGTACAGGCAGGTACACTCTAGGTTCATTTACCACATTATCTATTCCAAGCTTAAATTATAATGCTGAAACTAAACTGTTTGTCCAGCTTAAATAATCAACATCAGCTGAGATGCAAAGAAGTGTTTTTATTGCAAGCACAGTGAGCAGGGAGTGGGTTGCATATTCACATGATGTGCCTGAGGGCAGATTTAAACCAGCCACCCTTCTGGTTCTAGTGCTCCTTGCTGTCAGGTGTACATCATTTCTGCCATGTGAGACATTTTCTTTGGAATATACAAGAAATACTCCATGTACCCCGAAAGATCTTCAATTGTCACATCATCCACAAAGGCCCTGGCTTGCTCAGAGCAAGAGCGTGGAGAACTTGAGGGAGTTCTTGATGGCAAAGGCTGGGAGTGATCCTCAGCAACCGTTCTATCAGGTGCCAGCGGGAGGGTGTTCTGCAAGCCAGAGAATTTGTACACTTCCATATCTTGCCACAGTTTGCACTGACAGGCTTTGTCTGCACATGCACACGGCTCACTCGTGTTCAGCTTGCACATAGACTGGAAGTCAGAAAGCTCTGTAGTCTTTAGGCTTGTTTTGGATGCTGGAGAAGCTGCAGCTGGAGAGGTCTCCTGTGTGTTCTCTGATGTTAACTGTGCAACAGAAACTCCCAAAGACTCATCAGCTCCCTTGTGGCCATCGTCCGGAGTGACGCTGCAGCGCTCATGTGCGCAAGCTTCCTTTGGGACTGACATCCCAAACCCACTGCTGTCCTCCTGGGCATCGGCCTGGCTCTTCTGCACCAGCTGGCTGCATGTGGAATGTGATTTTGTGCTGCAGTGGATAAACTTTGGAGGGTGAAGAATTGGAGACTTGGAACGCCTGCGACGCTGGGTTCTCACAACTCCTCTCGAGGGCTTCTTCACAGACCTGCCAGACACAAAGGGAATGAAGAGTCACCAAAATATTATTGCTGGGTTATAAGGAACACTGGGCAAAATCTCTCCTGCATTTATATTGCATGCAGAAGCTTTAGGTTTGGAGTATTTGCTCAGAGTAGTCAGCTGTCTTGGAATTTGACTTAGTTCTAGACAAGCAGATGTATACAATATAAAAGGAACAACACGGAAATGCATCTCAGAGAGTGGGCTTTAAAGGTGAGAAACTGAGTAAAGCATGTGAGACGTGACAAAATAATCGCTACAAGAAGGACAAAGCACAAGAAAAGAGCACAAAACTAATGAATCAAGGGCAAAGGATGGTTTTGTTTCAGATGAGCATGAAGTTCTGCAGAGATACTCTAGAAACCAATTCTTTATTTTAATCTAGTTCCCAAGGCACAATGACAGCTTCTGCAGTGTCAAACAAGGATTGAAAGAGATGCATTCATGATTGTCTGATTCAAAACCAGCAGCTCACATTTGCATTGAGAAATGTCTACAACGTTTAGCCTCCTACCAGATTTTCTTTCACTTCACATAACTGTAAAGAACAGCAGTCATATGTGAAGAGAAAAAGCTGCTGTGAGTATTTTATAAAGTTCTCTGGTAAAGACAATTCAGGTCTCTTGTTTAGAGGGGCACCAACTAGTAACTGTCTACTTAATATGCCTTTTCAATGCAGTATCATTTCAAATAGTCTGATAATCCCAAGCTTCTCTTACCCATGCCAGGTTTCCTTAGAAGCACACACATTCTTAGGTTTGGTTTCATCTGCCACTGTTCTAACTATTGCTCTGGGACTTGTCCCATCACCCACAGAGAGAGAAGTGGTACATCTGTGAGAGACAGAATGAAGAGTTAACAGCCTGCGCTGGTTAGCGTTACGATTATGAAAATAAACCCTTGTGCATCTTTTCTCCCAGAAAATACTGCTCCAAATCATTTAGAATACATCTTCAAAGACCTGCCCACAAAGACCCAAATCAGAAGGATGAGCGCTGACACGCTCCTGTCTCCAAGGTTTGTGTAGCAGACCCTTTGACCGAGAGATGCCGTTCACAGCTCCGCTGCAGAGCAGCCCCACGTGTCAGTGACAAACACACACAATGGCCAAATTTCAGCTTCCCAGGAGAGGGGAAGGCAGAAACACCACCACTGAAGAAACACGTCTCTTTTTCCAGAGACAAATAAGCCATTCTTTCCTAAAAATAAATGTTCTTTGGACATAAATAGACTTTGTTTAGCTGAAGAACACTTAAGCCTCTGTCTAACATAGCCTGTCAACATAAGCTAAAACTCTTCATACTCCTGCAAGTTGAATCATTTGAGCCACAGAGTTGTGTCAGACCTTTAGCTTCTATTCAAGGCAGGGGCCTTAGTAGATTTACTAAATTTTCTGTTGTTATGAATTCATTCCTCACTCCCATTTTGAAGGACTCGCAATAACCCAAGAACAATTCTTTCAAGTTGTGACTTCACATATTACACTGGGAGTCCGAAGAAAATTATTTTCAAATCCTATGCTAAATCAGTTTGTAAACAGGACAGATTCCCTGAAAAGTGAAAATGAGTCCCCACACACCGATCTAAGATGGGGTTAAGAGAATGCAAACTATTAATCAAACTAATTTCCATTGAAAGGACAATGAATACACAACACAAGATCAAAAGGCACCAGTAAAAACTCCAAAGTAATCAAATATGCCCAGCTGGAGGATGGTACTAGAGACACTGAAGAAATGAGAAGCAACTCATTACTAATGAGTTTAATTACTTAAACAAAAGATAATTTTAGAAGCCCATCTACTCACAATCTCAGCTCTGTGCTAATTCTAGTTACCATGTTGATGCTGCCTTAGCTGCCCTTTCATTTCAGTGACAGTGTAATTGCATCACTGACAACAGCTTATGGGATCCCAGATTCTACAGGTAATATGCAATGGTGAACATTTGTCAGCAGAAAAAAAAACATTATATGGAAGCCTTCCTTTATTTAATTTCAGGTAAAAAATATCATTAGCAACAGAAGACATGTGGTGCTTGTGTTCTGCCACCTGGGACAGTGAAGGTAAGTGCCATGTGTCAGATCTCCACAAACCAAGACAACACAAAAAGCATTCTTTCCCATTTAGTGATTCTGGTTATTAATAGAAATTTTGTGACAGCAATGAAAATAGTTTGTGTGGGAATCATGCACTGAATCTATCGCTGTCCCTTACTGACATGGAAAGAAAGTTTCTCTCCTGGGAAAAGATGTGACTTTATTCTCATGACAGGCCTTCAGAACCATGGCAATATGCTAACTCCAACAGCAGAGTTCTAGTCCTATGGACTCCAGTACTGGTAACCTCTGGCAGCCAGATTCATGCCAAAATACATTTCAAGCACTTTGTGAGCTGATCATGATTGTGAGTTTTCTTTCAAACCTGCTGCAAGCTGACAGCAATCGAACAATTTACAATTCCTTAAGAAGTGCAGTCTGCAGGTAGTGAGTTTATTTATTTCAGTCTGTTTAACTACAATGAAAGCTTTCTGTGCCTAACCTTTTGCAATTACCTCATTCCCTCAAATTTCACAGCAAGGGTGTTCCCTTTGAGTCCATTTGTAAGCTGTTATGTCTGTCCCTTCCTGTGTTGTTACTCACCCAGCTGTGTCAACTCTCAGCTTTTTGAATGCTGTCTGCAGGCTTTCCTCTTCTCCATCCTTAGCTTCTGATTTCATCATTGGGATGGCCAGGAGGTGATGGAATTACCATGTACTGCTACGATCAGAAAAAAGACACATGAAAATAAGGGCCAAATCCTTGCTAAAAACATTAGTTGCCCAGCAGCACCATAATACATGAAAATAAACTCAGAATAGCACACTGAGCACACAAAGCTGAGGTCATCCTAGTAGGACATTTTTGAAAGCTGACTCAGAACAAGCTTTATGATACCCAAGAACGAAACGAGCCGTCTCTTGTACAACTGCAGGTGAATTAAATTCAAAGTCAAATTTAATGTCAACAGCATCTTGCACATACATTACAGCCCAGCCACACTATTCCACTTGTCTTACAGTGCTGCCAGAATAACTGCAGAAGAGGTGAACGTGAGAAGGAACAACACTATTAGAAACAGTCAACCTTCTACAACTCTTCTTTCCAAATTTGGGGCTCAGTGTTACACATACACTTTAAAAAAACCCAAAACAAGAGATTTTTTTTAAACAAGATAAAAGTTTTAAGCCAAACAAAACTTTTTGACCTTATGTCTACGTGCCAGCAACAGTTACACAGTCCTATCAGAACACAGTATTATGGTTACAAATCGTTGTTAAAATTTACCAGTATCAGCTTGTGAACAAGTACAAATGCAAACAAATACAAAAAGCAATTTGAAAGCCTTGCTTTAAATGAAAAAAAAAATAAAATTGGCCGATGTATTTTTCTTTAATCTACCCTGGCCATCATTTAGTCTAGCTACAAAGGACCTCAAATCTTTCTAAATTTGATGCTCTTCGGGTTGGCTGGAGGTCAGGCCCCAGTGGTGTACCCCAGGGTCAGGACTGTGCAGTCCTGTTTGACATCCTCGTCAATGACCTGGGTGATGTGGCAGGGTACCCTCACCACGTCTGCTGATGCCACCAAACTGGGATGAATGGCTGAAACACCAGTGGGACCTCAACAGGAACCTCGTGAACTTCAGCAAAAGGAAGGGGAAAGCCCTGCACAAGGGTTTTTGTAGCAAGGAAAAGAACTCTCTCTTCACTAAGGCCCTTTTTGCCAGAAGCTCTGCAGCTCAGTTACTCATGCAGAGGGACGGGGGAAATCTCTGCCCCTGTCATTGCAGTTGGAGGCAGCAGCTCTCCCTCCCCACTGCTGCTCTGGCTGCTCACTGCTGTGATTTCACCTGGATTGCACACAGCTATTATGACACACACAGCACGACAATGCAGCATAACAATTTCAAGGCACGTGGTGTCCAATGAGTCAGACGGGGAGTAAACAGGAGAGGAAGAAGCTTAAACACTGACAACATGATGCTCATCTGAACAAGTTACTATTTCATATTTTCTCCGAGCCAAATTTTACTGCTATGGTGAAACAGATGGTTCTTCACTTCATTTTTATTCCTTGGCCCCCAAGTCATCCTCAGATGATTCTTTGAAATGAAAAAAAAAATCAGGCTATATAAGTTGGGGGGGGGGAGGGTTTAACAGCAAACCCCTGTATTACATAGCCTTAGCAAGAAGATGAAAGTAAAAAGTTTTTAAATCACTGTACGTTTCTCAAAAGACTAAATATTTTATCGTGCTGCCCTTCATCACCAACACTGCAAACTCTCAAAACAATGCGGGGTTGATTTAAATAAAAGTCTCACTGGGTGACAACAAAGTATAAGCTTAAGCATTTTAAACGCACGAGCCAACGAGCACACACATTAAAAAAAAAATCAATTACTGTGAAAACCAGTCAAAGTTTACCGTGTCAAAAAAGCACACTGAAACTTACGTATTTTACCTCCCAGGCAAACACGCACCTTTCTTTTCCCATTTATTTTCGGCTGTTTCCCAGTCCCACCGCCCTGCAATGCCCCCGGGTGCGGTGCGAGGGGCCGAGGCACGGGCACCTCCATCCCCCGCGGGCTAACCACGGCCCCGGGCAGGGATGGCCACGGCCCCGGGGGCAGCACACGGGCCGCGGGACGGGAACTCGTCCACGTTTCATTTCTAGTCTGTATTTTTTCATTCTGTATTTTGAACCGCTCGGAGCTCCCTCCCCAGCCCTTCCCGCCCGCAGCCCCGGGAGCCCCCGGGGCTGGGCAGTGACTCAGCACCGCCCCGCGCCCGGCCAGGCTCCCCCGGCGCCCTCCGCCCTCACGAGGGAACCGGCGGCGGGAACCGCGCGGGAAGGTCTCGCCGCGGGGACGCGACGGCGCTCACCGGCCCCCGGGGGGAGCAAGGGGGACCCGCGCAGGGGACGGGGATGAGGACGCGGAGGGGATGAGGACGAGCACGGCCGCAGGGCCGAGAGCGGCACTCACCGCGCTGCGCGGGCCCGGCCCGCCGCCGCCGCCGCCGCCTCCCGCCGCCCCGGAACCGCCGCCGCTCGCGCACGCGCACCCGGCGGGGCGGGCGGGGCCGGGGCGCGCCCCCGCGGGCGGTGACGTCACGTCCTGTTGTGGAGCGCGCCCCGGGCCGGCGGCGGTGGGTGAGTGGCGGCGGCGGGTGAGTGGCGGCCCCGCGGCTCCCGCGGCTGCCGGGGCGGCGGGGGGACCGCGGAGCGGAGGGGCGGCCGCGGGTCTTCCCGGCGGGGCGGCGAGGGGAGGCCCCGGGGCAGGCGGCGGAGCGGGGCCGGCGCTGGGCGGCCGCGGCTGGGGGCGGGCGCGGGCAGCGCGGGCCTGGCTCGGGCCTGGCGCCGGTCCCGGCCCTGCGGCCGCGCCGACGGGGCTGTCACCCCGGGCAGTGCCCGGCCGCCCCCGCGCTGCTGGCGGTGAGAACAGGCTCGGCGGCGATCTCAGCAGGGTGTGAAGAGCCTGAAGGGTGGGCACAGAGGGGAGAGCCAGGCTTTGCTCGCTGGTGCCTGGGGGCCGGAGCGGGGGCCGTGGGCACACACTGAAACGCTGTCTGAGCGAAAGGAAACGCTTTTCTCTGAGGGTGGCTGAGCACACGCGGTCCAGGGAGGCTCTGGAGTCTTCCTCCTTGGGGTTATTCAAAGGCTACCTGCATATGGTCCTGGGAAACCAGTGTGGGGTGGCCCTGCCTGAGCAAGAGAGTGGGACCTCCAGGGATCCCGGCCCACCTAAACCATCCGGTGACTCCTGAAATCTTTCTGAAGCTTTGCTGCAGGTGCCATGCTCATAACTCTGTTACACAGGTTGCCAGGATCTGTATTCGCCTATTGATAAAAAGACACTGATGTTTTTGACACAGGCTGTGCTTGTTCTTAAAAATTCAGACTTTGGAGTTCACAGTGGAAAGCCCAGGGTGGGTCTGGTCAGAAGGCAGTGACACTGCCCACAGAAGAGTGAGCACCCATCACAGTGTCAGTCAGTTTTGTACAGAGCATCTGTGTTGAGACCCCAGCATCAAATCCCGATGTCTGTGTTTCAGTTTCTGTATGGCACGGTTGGTTACCCACTGAGAACACATCCATGGACTTGGAAGCTAAAGATGAAGAGGAGGAGAGTCTACAAACAGCATTCAAAAAGCTGAGAGTGGATGCAGCAGGGTAAGTGAGCAACAAAAAAGGCAATGTAATTTGTCAGGGTTTTATTACATATTTGTATTTTTTTTCTATTATTTTACATTTCAAAAAGAAAAAGTAATTTGGTGAAAGGTTCTTTGCTCTCTCTGAACTGCATCACTTCAGATGAAATGCAGTCATTATAACTGTCTAATATGCAAAGCAGTTCTTTATTACAGAGTGATTTTCACTAATATCCAACTGAAATCACACAGTGACTGCAGGGAAACATGAAAAGACTTACCTAAAGCAGTGAACCCACTTGTCACCTGGTGTGACACAGAATTTGTCTGTCCCTGTAAACACTGGTGTCTGCAGCCACATTATAAGCCTTTATTTAGTGCACAAAATTTTGCTTAGAAGGCGTCTGGACAGTGGCACCAACGCCTCGGAGTGTGCTGGGGAGCCCAGCCTCACTGGGAAGGGTCAGGCTAAATGTGAGCTCTGAGCATTTCTGATTTCAGGGGATTTTGTGGAGTCTGCAAACATTCTTACAATACAAACTTGCTCAGTAAGACACTGGGTGTGCTGATAATGTGTAGTGTAAGAGCTGATAAAATTATGCAGTCTAACACTCTGAGACAGTTCACTTGAAGGCTTTTGGGAATTTACAAACACAAGAGGAAGTTTTGCGTTGACAGTGTTACCTTGTGAATTCATCCCCACGGCCTTCAACACAGTGAATTCAGGACTTCCTCTGCATGTGGAAATATACTTTGCTTTGCTACTCGTTCCCTCTGCTTCAGGATGTCTTCTGAGCAACGTGGAAAAAAATAGCTGTTCTCTGTCAAGGAACTGTGGTTATTAATCATAACACTTTCGATGTAGTACCACTGGCAGACTGTGTGGGCTTCTGGTTGATTCCTGATGACATCTTAGGCATAAAAAGATCTTGTTTTGCAGGCATGTGTTGTGAACAGCTCAAATCTTGTGACTAATCTGTTAAGATCAACTTTGGGCAGAGTATTTGGGCTTTTTGCTAGAGTTTCAGCCTCATTTCTTATGGTTTTCTGCGTTCCAAATCACACCTGCAGCCATCATAACTATAAATACAGATTCATGTGCTGAGGCATTTATGTTTCTCATCCACACCTCCAGGATCAGATGCTTTTTTCATTCCATGCTTATCTCAAAAATGTAATGAGAACTAAATAAATCAGTAATCTGTCCTTGCCTGTTGTACCTCCACCACTTCTCCACCGACTCCCCCTCAGCCTGCTGCTCCAGGTGCCTGGCTTTGCATTTCAGAGGAGCAGGAGACTGTCTTTAATGACTGTTGTCTGACAAGAACGTTTGGAACCTGAGTTTACATTCCTTTAATGCGTCATTTTAGTACAAATAGGGCATGACATCAACCTCTGGGCATTTTGGCTGCCTTTCATTTCATCCCACCTATCTTTAGCCACTTGACAAGGCCAGTATAGTAAGAGGGGTTGTATAAATCTCTCTAAGGCCCTGTTTCTACCCACTGACTACAGAGGGAGTCAATGCAGCGAATTTGATGGGCTTGGCTGAGCATCCAAAGCACAGAGGCTGGATGTGGGCCTTTGGAGCCTTATGTTCAGGCATTTCTGTGATGTGCCATTTCCCTTTTTACCCAGATGTATTGCAGCTCTGTCCGTGGGTGACGGGACGATTCTCAGAACAACGGCAAGAGCAGCCATGGATGGAGCCAAGCAGCAGCCTGTCAGCTCCAAGGAAGCGTGGCATGGGTAAAACATGACACATTGAACACTTGCAGGCTGCTTTTACTGCCACTTGTTGTTAATTAGTTGCTGCAGGATATCTTTCCTTTCTATCACAAAATGTTTCCATAACTGATATGTCGTTCTTCGATTTCATCAAAGTCTTTAAAAACAATATTGCATCTTCTCTTAGAGAGGGCTCCCAAAACTTTCTTTTCTGTTGATATCATCAGTAGTACTTTTCTGCAAGTCTTAAACCTTTGCAACCCCCTCTCACCTCACTCTTGGGTTCTTTTATTGCTTTTGAAGTACCTGGATATTCAGTGTGACTCTGCCAGCAGCTCCAACTGACCCAGGTTCTGCACTACAGTTCAGTTTGGGATGACAGAGTATCACTGGCTTAAGGCAGAAGACTTGGGGGGAAGCACCTTGAGTAAGGGTTCCTTGTATGTATCTTTCCTCTGGGGGAACTCGAATTTCTTCAGAGTCCTCCACGGTTTGTGCAAGAGATTGTAAGTGTCCAGTCATCTGGTATTTCTGAGCAGAAAAATAATCTTGCCAAATGTTTTCAATCACATTTTAGAGCTTACTGAGCTGTAGTGTAGATTCTGGAGTTACCCACGTGCTCGCCTGTTGAACCCTGCAGGTGTGTGAGAAAGCCCTCCCGAGGATCGGCAAGGGTCCCGCGGCGCCGGCGCTCCAAGTCTCCGGTCCTGCACCCGCCCAAGTTCACCTATTGCAACATGAAAGCCAACAGCCAGCTGAAACACAAAGCCCAGGCAGACGCTTCCAAGGGTGTCATCAGCTCGGATGTTTTTGTCCCAGCAGAGCATGGTACGAAGGACGGGCAGGATTCTCACCTTGAGGCCAGTAACGACAGAACTGAACCGTTGGGAGCTTTCACCGCCGAAGAGCCTTTGCAGCATCTGGGGGAGAATTGCCCTGCTCTCTCCTCATCCTTTGAGAACAGCTTGCAAACCTCAGATTTCCAGTCCTTATCCATGCTCGGCAGCGGCAGGCAGTGCCCTTGTACGGACAGGAAGTGCCAGTGCCAGCAGTGGCGCGCCATGGAGGTGTACTCCTTCTCCGGCCTGCGGAGCGTCCTGTCCGAGTGCGAGAAGGCTGTCCTGGGAGTCCATGCCCACTCCCTCCAGAACAGAGCTCCCTCTGGGACAGCCTCAGCGAGCTCTCCCAGGTCTTGTTCTGAGCAAGCTCGAGCCTTTGTGGATGACGTGACTATTGAAGATCTTTCGGGATACATGGAATACTACTTATATATTCCCAAGAAAATGTCTCACATGGCAGAGATGATGTATACTTGACTGTAAGGAATAGAGAATCCTGAAGCAGAGTTTGATACAATGGTTGGGCTAATTGCCTTGTCAGTGCCATGTTTTCACTGTTGTGTGTTTGATTAAATGTTTCTTTGCCTCATACAGTTTAGTTTTCTAATAAAATGAAAAATTAAATATAGTTTCTGAGCTTAGTTCTAAAAAGAACGCACTAAAGTCTCTGAATACCTTAACAAAAGCACTCTAGATCAAATGAGCTCTGTTTGGTTTTTGGTTTGTGCTGTGGATATTGAAGCTCTGTATGCTGTTTTCACTATGTTTTGGAAAAAACCAAACAAAACCAAAAAAACTTCTATTTTTTTTTTCTGATATTTTGACGTGTTTGGAATGTTCATTCTTAATGTATCTCCATACTTGGAGAAAAGTTTCACAGCTACAGCTCCATCCTCTTTATCCTGCTCTAGAGAAAAGGATGAGAAGGCATTCAGCATTTTGGATAGGATTAATCTCCTTTCCTTGAACACTGGCTGGCTCCTTTTTTAGTTGGATCAAGTTGTGAATGCTTCTTCCTTACAATTTTTTTGGGAGGTCCAGAACGTGCTGGTGTGTACTTGGACCCTTCCTTAATCTAGCTTGCTCACTCTTAAGCAGTTCTATTTTTCTGCAGATAAGTGAAGCTCTTAGAAGTAAAAATATATTTTGTTATTTGTGCTTTACAGATGGGATAATGTAGGGGGGAGTGGAGCAGGTTTTTGGGCTGTGCAGTCTCAGAAGTGGAGAGGGTGGAACCATCTATACAGGATGTTTCTGAGCACATCTGATACACAAAGTGGTGTGGAAAGGGGGTGAAGGAGATGTGTGTGTCATCCTGGCTTTGTGCTGTAGAGCTATGACATTCCTGCTGGTTGAAAATACTGCAATAAAACATTCTGTTGCCGAGACTTGCATTAATAAATGTTTGTCAAAACCCAGCAACCCAAAGTCTGAATAATTTGGCACATATCTTCCCTCAAGACCTTTTTGGTTAAAAAAAACCTGACAAAACTCTGGTATCAGTGTCAGCTGTACATGCTCAACAACCATGTCTGAGTAAAGTACTGTAATTTTTACTTACATGCTGAAAAATGAGTGGTCAGCAAGCCAAGGAGTCACAAGCAGTTGTGTAAAAATAGATGAAAAGCAGATGTGGCCAGTTGGCCTTGTATTCTGTGCTGGAGAAGGCTCAGACATTCTAGATGATAATCACTGTAGATTTTCTTCTCACCATCCCAAAAATTTACAAGTCCAGGAAACTGAGATTTAAAATCCAAATAAATAAAAAACATAAGAATACAACTAAAACTCATTTTGCTCTTAAGTTTCATGCATATATTTAGCATGCAGTATTTGCTCTTACTCAAATTAAATGTAACTGATTTCTACATTTCCTCGTGTCGCCTCCCTGTTCCAGCTCTATCCTGCAATACCCACACACACTTCGGGTTTTCTCCCCTTTCCCTTCTTCTCCCTACAGAAAATCTGGTATCATATGTACTTTGTAAACATAAATATTTAGTACCAGCTATCTTTGCTGCTGCTATTTTTCGGAGGGTGTTTCTGCTCCAGCAGAGGGTATCTGCTCCTATTTTTATTCATGTTTTGGTTCTGTGCCCTCTTTAACACCATGGGAATTGTTGCTAGACAGAGGGCTGTTTCCCTGCCTCTTGGTGAGCGCTGATCCATGTGTGTGAGGCTGAGGCACAGCTCTTCCACGGGCACAAAAATGGTTATTTAAGCCTGGTATTGGTTGTCCCCACTCCTCTCTGCATCTGGAGCCTAATGAAGGGGCACAGCAAGGCCCTTCTGGAGAAATGTGGAGTGGCAGTCTGGTCAAGGTCACCTTGGGGCAGTTTCTGCTGTGCTGCTCTTGAATAAAGTGTGCAGAACCCCGGGAAATGTCTGGGCTGGTGTTACGTAAAGCCAGCACGGATGGACAGCGTTGGAAGGGCACGTTTTCAGTTGTGGAGCAGGACAATGTGCCACACACCTGCTGTGTCCAGGGAGAGAGGAGAAATTGGGGAAATCATGGAGGTTAAACTAGTCCAAGATATACCCTGAAATGGAGGGGTGAGAAACGAATTTAGGTTGCCAGAACACCAGGTGGGAGGGAAAAGCCTGAGAGCAGGTTCTGAGGGCACACTTCCATAGTGTCCCGTGGAGGACTGGAGGAACTGCTACTGAAGGAGGAAGGAAAAGGGGAAAAAAGTAACTCAGCCATTTTGTTTCCTTCCTGAACCCCTGTTTTTGCTAGTGTTTAAGCACATCTAGTCCTGCCTGTGGCAGAGCAAGGGCAGATGTTTTGGTTCTTGACTGCAATTGTGAGGTTTGCAGCAAATGTACTGGAACATTGCTGGTGACATTTGCACAGCACAGACCAACCCGTGGGGGTGCATGATGAGAGGCCCAAGAGGCCCATAAGAGAGGCCCAAACTTACTGTTTCCATCAAAACCTTCTCAGTTCAGCTCATCCATATCACTCTGATAATGCAGTGACTTATTTTTGCTGCCTGCTTGAAACCTCAGGATTTATTGGGAAACTGCATCTTCTCTGGGAATGCCTGCACAGCACCTTTAGCTTGATTGATGAGTAGAGGTGCCCTGGTACAGAGTGCTGAATGCAGCCCTATCGCTCCCAGCTGCTGCTGTACCTGCCCCAACAAGCCTGGGGGATCTTTTCTGTGTGTGGATGCTCTAGGATCTGTTCCCAGTCAATCTACAGAATACATCTGAAATATTCTGAGAAAGCACCAGTGGCCTTGCAGTGCTCCCAGGACTTTCCTCTTGGCAGATCCCAACTCTCTACTTCCTATCTCAGCAGAGCCAGCCTAGGTGTTCCCAGTAGCACAAGTCCTTGTCCCTCTGCTTTCAGGACTAGTTAAACCGAAGCAGGAAGCAGAAGGGCACCCTGGATAAATGACATTTCTTTCGTACCTAACAGAAGCCAAATCGAATCCGAGCTGAGCTTTACATTGGCAGACACTGAATCAGGCCACTGGGAAAAAAAAAAAAATCAATGGAGCCGTTTCTGGAGCCTGTTTTCCACTCCCTCCTTCTAAAACAGGCAGGGTTCTTCTGTGCCTGCAAAGTCCCGTGACCAACTTCATCCTCCCGTTCTCTCATCTCTGTAACCTTTGCATCCGCTCTGAGATGAGACCCTCCCCTGGATTCAGTATTCCCAAAGTGCCAGCAGCCACAACCCTGCTCCCGTGGCACCTTCTGCCGGGGCTCTGCACAGCATCCCATGGGGCAGCCCCACGCCGACCCCCCGGCAGTCAGGGAGGCTGTGTTGAACGCTGGGGATGATCTCAAGGTCACACAAGGTCAGGGCACCCCTGCAGGGGGCTGGCACCCCTCGTGCCCTTCAAGCCTTGCTCGGTTTAGCAAGCCAAAACCCAGCTAAATAAACAGGCCCCTACAGAGGCTCCGTGTACCTGCAGGACCCAGAGGGATGCAGCAACCTGGCATGTTTTACTCCCCACGGCGCAGCCCTAATTCATCACCAGCTGTACCACTAGATGGGGCCTTCTGGACAGCGATCCAGGGAGAGCAGCTGCTGCCCGGCCAACCTGCTCCCTGCCTTTTCTGCGCCCACCGTGTCCCCTCCCGTGCAAGGAGCCCCCAAAGACGCCTGCTATGAGGGGAGGCTGCGGAGCAGAGGGCAAGGTGGTGCTACACGGGGTGCCAGCTCTTCAAAGCTGTTTTCCCTCATTTTTGCAGCCCCAAAGCAGAGGCCAAGCAAGAGCCTGTCCCTGTGGATGACCCTAAGGCCAGTTCAGGGATTTGGGAGAGAGGTTGTTAGTGGGGCTGTTGCCTACGGGGGGATGGAGGGCAGGGAGGAGCCAGGGCAGAGCACAGCACTTCCAAGCCTCTCCCCTCTCATCACCTTCCTGCACACCCTGAGGAGCAGAACATCACAACAACCAAATAATTCATCTCCCAGTCCCTAGAGAACTGCTCCTTGCACTATATTCATGCAGCTGGATACTAGTTTGGCCCTGCTTCCTCTCAGTGCTCCTGGGAGAAGCGTGCCTCAGTTTCCCCACTCAAACCAGCTCTTCCAAACCTTCCTGTCTCTTTCCTCAGCAGCCCCAGTGGTTCACAGTGAGAGCCCTCACACAGCCCCGAGACACGGGCTGGCTCCCTGTGCCTGCAGAGCTTGTCCCCCATCCTCACCAGAACCTGTCCCTACAACACCCCTAACTGGAGTGGCTTTATCCCCTGGCACTGGCAATAGTTCCAAGGGTGGGCAATTATCTCCAGGCTCCCAGATTGCTGGAGATGGAGCATGACAAAGCCAAATGTCATAAAGCACAAGTCCAGATGTCCAGGACACTGTATCCAGCTGCCTACACACCTGTGCCTGCAAACCTCTGGATGATGCTCAGAGGGCTTGGAGAGCAGCAACAGCTCCAGAATGCCCTCTGAGTCTTCTGGCCAGTTTGGAATTGTGACACACTTTGCTAATTCTGGAAGTGACCCCCAGCTGTGCCTTCTTTGTCCAGTTTGGGCAGGCACCCCAGGCTCTGGTACACACCAAAGGCTCCTGGGCTTTTTTTTGTATGGGCTACATAATACCCAATAGGCAGGAATTAATTTGCGCTCTTCAAAAATAATTGAATATCTTTAAAGAGCCACTGCTGCTTCTTTCCATGAAGGTTGCAAGGCAGGTACGACACCTTCTAGGCATCTTAAAGCCAGTGTCCATCACTGTGGCTATTTATTGCTCATCCGCCATATCTAAAGCACTCAAAAAAAAAAAAAATCTTAATCTCTGCTGAAAAACGTTCTTAGGAAGCCGCAGGGGTTGGAGCTGCCCCGGATTGCCGATCTGGCAGGCAGCAGGCAGGCAGGAGCCTCCGCTGCTGACTCCTCTCCTGAAGCGATGCCTGCACGTTTCCGTGGGAGCCCCGCCACGAGCGGGGACGGGCTGCGAGCCCCGCTCCAGCGCCAGCCCCGCCGCCACCCGGCTCTGCCGTGACCCCACGCCCCAGGCTCTGCGGGGACCCCACGCCCCAGGCTCTGCCGGGACCCCGCCACCCGGCTCTGCCGTGACCCCGCCACCCGGCTCTGCGGGACCCCGCCACCCGGCTCTGCCGTGACCCCGCCACCCGGCTCTGCGGGACCCCGCGCCCCAGGATCTGCCGTGACCCCGCCACCCGGCTCTGCCGGGACCCCGCGCCCGCCGCCCACCCCGGCCGGGAGCGGGGCTGCCCGGGAGATGGGCTGGCAGGAGCCCATGTGATGCTGGGCTAGCGCCGCTCGTCCCCGTCCCTCTCCCGCTCGCTCGCTGCTGTCATGGCGACTCCCAATAATGTTACTCCCACCAACTGCAGCTGGTGGCCCATCTCGGCGCTGGAGAACAACGCGGGGAAATCCACGGAGGGGGAGGAAAATCACGACCCGACAGACCCCGCTCTCAAATCCCAGGACAGATTGGTTTTGTACCACTGGACCCAGTCTTTCAGCTCACAAAAGGTAAAGAGAGCGATCGCTCGGCCGGGCTCCCGGGCGAGAATCACCTCCAGCTCCCTGGGCATCCCTTTGCCTCGGGAGGGTGGATGGACGGATGGACGGATGGACTGATGGATGGATGCACTCGGGGGAGAGCGAGGGGCTCAGCCCCGCGGTTGGCCGGGCAGCGACGTGCGGCCAGGCAGATCTTTGTACCTTTTGACAGCATCTGCCTGGGGAGGGGATGGGGATGGCATGGGGATGGGGATGGGGGGGCTCAGCCACATCTCGCCTTTGCTTTGGTGTCTCGGCTTGCACCGGGAGCCGCCTCGGCTTTTGTGCTCGCTGCCAGCCCCACACCGGCGTGGCCGGGAGCGCAGACAAAGGCAGAGCCGGGCCGGGACCACCCTGCTGCTGCTGCGGGAGGAGAGGCAGCCCCGAGCCAGGCTGGTGCCCGGGAGAGGATCCCGGACCCCGGCACGCAGCGATGATTCACCCCTCACACTGCAGCAGCGCCCTGGGAATTCTATTCCCGGATTGCCCCAGCAAGAAATCCCGTTTTCCAGACAATAGTAAACGCTCATTTCGCAGCACGGCAGCTGTGTAGCAAACCCAACCTTCCCCCCCGGCCCCAAAGCCCCCATCATTCCTAAGCCATGGACACCATATGGAGAATGGGCTGCTCGCAGGGGTGGGTGGTGGAACACCAAGCTCCCCGGTGCCGGGGCCTCCCCGAGCTGCACAGCCCCGCGGGAAGGCCGGGGCAGAGGTGCCCGTTCCTGCGAGCCGACACAAAGGAGGGAGGATGCCCAATGCAGCAGGGTGGCTGCACATGGTCGGCCCCGACTGACGGGCTCGGGATCCGCACTGCCGGGGGATGGTCGTGCCCGGCTCCCCGCCGAATTCCCCGGGAATGTTTTGTCACCCCAGTCTGGGATTCCCTTTGGGGTGCTGGCAGGGGGGGTACCCTGGGACCCCGGGCTGCCTCATGCCCAGCAGCTGCCTCCTGCCAGGCCTTCAGCCCCTGAAAGCAGCACAGGGAGCCTGGGGCTGGATATCCCAGGTGGTACTGGCTGAGGTTTATTTATCAGCTGGGAGGAAAAGGCCAGCAGTGAGTTGCAGTTGAGGAACCCAGGCTTTCTCTTGTTTGACTTTAAAAGAAAAAATTAACTTGCCAGTCCTGTGAATAATTAATGACTAATTCCCCAGGAACTCTGAAGTACTCATAGAAACGCTTATATATGTTAAATTGTATTTTTAGCTGCTGCTAGTTGGATGAAAACAAGTACTTTTGCCTCATTCTGTGGTTCTGTAAATCATGGCTTTCTCACATCCCCCGTGGGCTTTTTTTTTTTTTTTTTTTTGTGTTTGACATACTTAGTTCATAATAGTCAGGTTTTATAAGCCAGAAGCCTAAAATGCCATCCCCGAGCGCATGTTCAACACTGTCTCATGCACAGAGCAGAGCAGCAGGAACAGCCCCGAGGGCTGGCGATCGGGGTGGGGATTGTGATGGTGATGGTGTCCCATATCCAGCCTCACTCCTGCTTCCTCCTGCCCCACTGCAAGGCTGGACTCACCTTTCCCACCCTGGAGATGTGTGGGTGCCTCCCCTGCAGCGCTGGGCAGGCCCAGGGCTGGAGGAGGGCAGGGGAAGGGGAAGGGGCAGGCAGCAGGATTGACACAGGAGGTGAGAAGGTGCTGGGTGATGCCCTCAAGCTAATGTCAGCATGGAGGAGGAGGAATGCTGTGCAGGGTCACAGGGGCTGCCTGCAACTTCCCACAGAACAGAGCCTTCACCCGGTAAAGGCAGAGTCCACTCCTGAGAGTGGGACATACCTGAGTCAGCATCCAGTTCTCCTTCAGGCAGACACAGCACTCACTGGCTGCACGTGCAAGGCATAACATTGCTGCAGCCCTTCCTCCTCTTCCTCCTCCTTTTCTTCCTCAGGTATGTGCTGGGCCATGCTGGGATCCACAGCAGCATCACTTCCCCAAGTGGACAACTCCTGCCTCCCTCCACCCACTGCTGAGGGATTGGCTGTCAGCCCTCCAGCTCCTCTGCCTGTCACACAGGCCACTGGCCACCAGGGCCAGGGAGGATGGTCCATGATTCTGAGATTACAGGATGGGTTTGGGTATCCCCTCTTTGCCAGGAAAACGAATTCTTTCCCGGCTGCCTGGATTTTGCAGCTGTCCCATGGCAGCTTGGCTTCTTGCAGGGCAAGCACGTGATGCTGGCATGTCACTGTTTAAGTTTTAGGGAAAGGTTTGGGGGTGTAATGGGGTAGGGGGGACTGAGACCAGCTCGGTGCATGGGGCTGAGCCCTTTCTCCCTGGCTGCTCGCCCCAGGTGCGGTTGGTGATCGCAGAGAAGGGGCTGCCCTGCGAGGAGCGGGACGTCAGCATGCCCCTGATGGAGCACAAGGAGCCCTGGTTCATGCGGCTCAACCTGGGCGAGGAGGTGCCCGTCATCATCCACAGGGACAACATCATCAGCGACTACAACCAGATCATCGACTACATGGAGAAGAACTTCACGGGAGGTAATGCAAGGCTGGGCTCTGCCTCACAGAAAATTCGTGTCTAGTCCACATTCTGTTTGCTAAACGAATCCACTTTTTTCCTTTAAAGTTTTATTTTCACCCCAGAAGATGAGCAAGCCGCCAGCCCTCCCCAGACTTCTATGTTTTCCCATGAAATTGAAGAATTTCCAGCAGAAATCCCCTGCTGGAGGGCACAGAGGGGTGTGGTAGCTAAGTTCCCCTTTTCCTGGAAGTCATGCTTCCAAACCAGACAATTTCTCTCAGTCCCTATGGTGCATGGTGGCATTTCACCAGATTCCCTGCTGGGGCACAGCCCATGGGAGCACTTCTGACTTCAGGTACATTTGTGCTTTGGCCCTGGGCAATTGTATAAAGGGGCCAAAAGGGCCTCTGCTGAGAGCAGGTGGGTGTAAGCCATGTGCTGCTGCTCCTCTCCCCGCTTCCTCCACGATTCCTGGGCCATTCCGTGGGCAGGGGACCCTGCTGTCCCTGCTGCTGCTGTGCCTCAGAGAAAACAGCCTCTTTAAAGTCAAAAACAGCCAGCGGTGCTGAGGACCATGGGAGGATGATGTGACACAAACCCAGAGGAAGGGACAGCCAGGAGAGGGAAGCTCATGTTCCCCTGGAGCAGGGCTTCAGGCCTGCTGAGCCCGGCACACCGGGATCCTGAGACAGAGCTCAAAGTCAGCTTTGCTCAGCAGCTGTGGTGAGCAGCCTCTCCCTGGCATCCCTTCACCCTCATTCCCCCATCCTGGGGGCTGCTGGGCTGGACACCCACCGGGCAGGCTTCAAAGCTGAGCAGGAATCTCGGGCTTTGCCATCACGATGTTCGCCCCAGCATCCATCCCCTTGCAACAGAGACATCAAAAACATCTCAAAATAGCTCCCGGAGCCAGGGCTCCTTGCCAGCTCAGCTGCTGTCCTCTCCCGGCCCCGCCGCTGCGCTGCTGCTCCGTGGAGGCTCGCAGCTCGCTCCGGTGGGGCAGCAGGGATGGCTCCACCAGGAGAATCCCACACCAGCAGCACGTCCTAGGGAATGGCAACTGCTTTCCTGCCTGGCAGCAGCCCCAGCACTAAGGGACATCAGGGAGTGTCACTCCCTGCACCACTTCACTTGGTCTCTGTGAAGGGCAGGTGGTCTGACATATGTGACAACAGGCTGTCCCCTGCAGGAGGGGGACACAGAGCTGGGAAACTCCTGTCATTGAGATTTTCCAGCCAGGTGCAGTTTCTTACATTTTTGCTGGGAAACGGAGAGGGGAAGCTCCAGGAAAGGGGGCCCAGAGCATCACTCGCTGCTCCATGCTCTGCTCCATCCTATCACCCAGCAGTGCAGCTGCCAAAAGCATTACCAGGATGTGGCAGTGCTGATCTGAGGGGGAATCAGCCACCTTGCAGAAATGTGTGCAGTTTGAAAGGCCTTTACAAGGTGTTTTTACTGAGCTATGTTTTCCCCGGGCCAAGGGCATGGCCTTTATCAGCTGCTTACACACGCTGGGGTCCAGCTATCAGTAAAGGGTAGTGTGTTAAGAAATGTTTTCATTTCACCCAAAATAGCAGTGAATAGTGCCAATAAGCCACATTTGAGGATGCTTCTCACTACGACACTGTGCAGCAGTGCCCAGAAACCACTGATGAGTTGACCAGGGCAATATTTCTTCCAGGCAAGTGTCCTCCAAGGTCTGTACCCCCTTGCACAGCCATAGAGTGCAACAACAGCCTCTGTGTGCAGGTTGCCGTGGCATGTAAAGGCAAGTCAAGCCATCCCAATGAAAACTCTCCCTGGAACGTGCTGAAGGACATGGGCTGGTGGCCAGCACGCTATTTCATTGTGGTTGCTCCATCTTCCTGCGGGATGGAGCAGTCCCTCTGGATGTGCTGTTCCCAGCCCCAGCCCGTTGGGTGCTGGCCAGGAGCCCAGTGGAAGGAGCACACAAGCTATAGGTCAGTTGTTGTGTCATTCATCTGGTCACTTTTCTCGGGTGGAAAATCCCCACTTGGAGAGCTGGAGCCCAGGCAGTGCAGGCAGCGAGCAGGCCATGGCAGGGAGGAGCCACCAAAACCTCCCTTTCCTCAGGGGACAGTGACACTGATGCCTATCAGTGGAACTCTGTGGAGCCTTCCAGCAGGGACAGTCTGGGTCAGAGCCAGGAGATTTCCAGTACAGGAGGTACCAAAATTTGCCTGGTTCTCATCCAGCCATGGGCACCAGCAAGCACCAAAATAGCAAGGCCAACTCCCTTTTGCCTGCAGCCCAGCTCCTGCCACCAGCAGCAGGGCTGGGCAGAGCACAGCTGTCACTTCAGGCCCTGAAACAAGGGGCTGCCCTGCTCACATCTGCCAAAGTCCTGCCAACATGAGCCAACTGAGGTGGGGACACTGGCATGTGGAGAGCCCAGTGCTGCAGACAGGATGTAGCAGAGTCAGAGTCCTGGTGGTGGATTTACTCACTGCCTGTGAACTGCTTTCTGCAGACACTATAAACATTTATGATGCCTTAAAAAACTGGGAGAGTTAAAAATCTTGGGGGAGACAAGAGCAATGTTTTCTTCTTCTGGTATCATCTGCCACGTATTTTGAGCTGACAGTGACATAAAAGGCACGATGCAAACCACCATCCATGCAGAGCGAATAAACCCCACAAGGCAGGGAGGAGCAGAGCCAGCCAGGGCAAGGGATGTTCCTGCAGCTGAGACCCTGGCTGAGCATGGAGGGAAGAGGCACTGGGCTTCTTTGGTCATCTACTCCGATTGCCCACTTTGGGGATTTTCAAGGAAGCCCAAGAGAATGAGGCACCTCACTGCCACTGGAGTAAAGAATATGTAACTCAGGAAATCCTAAACTCAAATCCCCATCTTTTAGCTCTTTTCTGCAGACCAGGAAGATTTTTCTCGCATTCTAAGAGACGTGAAATTAGAGTGTGGAGATCAGGGCTGGCTGCACTGACCCCAGGGAACGTGAGGGCTGTGGGGCTGGGTAATGACATCCCTGTGATCCTGCGGGTTTGTCCATCTTGGGGCATGGGCTGGCTGCACTCCTGGCCGGGATGGGCAGCAGGGAGGGCGAGGGCAGGAGTGCACCCTGCTGTCCAGAGCCGGCTGAGGAGCCGCTAAGGAGAGCTTGAGCCCTCGCCGTGCCGCTAACAGCTGTGCCTTGGCCCTGCAGAGAACGTGCCGCAGCTGATCCCCGAGCCGGGCAGCCTGCTGCACTCGCGGGTGCTGCAGTACCGGGAGCTGCTGGACTCGCTGCCCATGGACGCCTACACGCACGGCTGCATCCTGCACCCCGAGCTCACCACCGACTCCATGATCCCAAAGTACGCCACCACTGAGATCCGCAGTAAGTCGCCTTTCCAGCGGGGCTGCCCGGGGCTCCCCAGCTCCTTTAGGCTCCACAGCCCGGCCGGCCACCGTGCTCCTGCTCATCTCCCCTTTCTGCCAAAGGGCAGGGCACAGCTGGGAAATGGCAAAGCACAGCTGATCTGGGAATTGCAGGCATCCTAGAGAGGCTTCCTAACTCGGGGGTGTCCGGGCTCCCATGGGCCATGCACGCTTCTCCTCAGCTCTTCCTGGGGCCCAGGAATATGCCCCTCTCCCTCCAGTAACTCTAAGGGCAAAGGCAGGAGAGAGCAGCCAGATTGAGTTGCAGGCAGTGGATGAATCGGCATAAGTCTGTGTACCTGACCTTCAAGTGCTCATGAAACATTGACGATGCTTAATATAACTCAATGGCAGGGATTGCTCCTGGAGAGAATTCCTCGCCAGAAAAGTGACCTTGTCAGGAGGGTGCTGGCATGTCCCAGGTCTCTCCCTTCCTTTAGGCTCCAGCCCCAAGAAAACACTGTTCCCACCCCCATCCCTTCGGTGTCCTGGGTCCCAGATGGTCCTGCTGAGTTGGGATGCACTTGTGCACAGAGAGAAACAGGCAGTTCCTGAGGTGTAGCTTGTGGTCTGCCCTGCCTCTGCTGACACCCGTCACAGACAGCTTTCCCCATGGCACCAAGTGTCACCTCCACCCCCAGACCTTGGGCTGATGTAGGCCAGAGCCCCTCCCTTCCCCAAAGGGTGTGGCTGTGATGGCTTCAGCCCCCATCTGCCTCACATCACCTCCCCAGCACTCTGCCAAGGTCTCTGAACACATCTCCTTGTCCAAACCTCGGCACTGGTGACATTTTTCCCAAGCCACGGGAGGGGTACAAGCAGGTCCGTGGGCTGATGGTGTCCTTCCTCCCCAGCTCATCTTCTGCCCTCAGGCAATGGCTCAACTGCCCTGTTGCAGTGGGTGCTGAGGGGAATCAATGTCATTGTGTCCCAAGGAGAGGGTGAACCAAGGTTCCAGGCTCTCCCAAGGGGAATGAAATCAGGATGATATCCAGGTTTCCATCTGAGTTGCAGCCCCAGGAGAGCTGGTTGGCAGCCTTAGCAAGCACAAGCTCATGGCAGAAATGGGAATTTCAGCATTTTATAGCAGTGCACAGCCTGCTGCTGGCTCCCACCCCAGCCAGCCCTGGCACCTCCCGCATCAGCACACTGGCAGAGCCAAGGCCTCCCTTGTTGGAGGGAACAAGGAGGGAAAGACAGATGGTCCCTGGCTGGAAGACATTAGACCAACTTTGGGTAATTGATGCTATCCCTTAGATGTCACTCTGCCTCTAGGATTCCTTTCTTCCCTTCACTCTGCCCCTTTCCCTCCTTTGGCTCCCTTGCACAAAGCCCTTCCCATTGTCCCTGTGCCTGAGAGGCAGAGGGGTGAGCATCTCTGCATGCTCATGACGGGCTCCACACCATGGAATTGCAGTCCCAAACACCAAGCCAGGCAGGGACAGCTTCGCCCAGGTGGGAGCACCCCCCTGCAGCCCTCCCTGCCCCACTGCTCTGAATGTACGCCCGAGTGTGGGCAGCCAGCTCGGGCATCCCAAAGGCTCAGCCTGCTGGAGATGGAGCTGCAGGAGCCTGGTTATGGGCAAGCCTTAAAACAGCAACAGACAGAACTTCCAGCAGCTCTAGTATGAATCCAGCAGGGAAATGAAGAGCTGAAACTCCCAGCTGGGACTCACCAAAGGGAGGGGGATTGGCCATACCTTGGAGCCAGCCCTGCCCCTGAGATCCCCGTGTGCAGGGACACCTGATGGAGCCACACACCCTCAGATGTGGAAGCACAGCAGCAGCAAGCCATGAATTTGGCCCATTTTAGCTCTCTGGGATGTTTTCTCTGGGATGTTTTCTCTTGGTGCTGCAGCTATTTTGGCTGCAGGATGAGGTGATTTGCTATCAGACACACTGGTCACCCCAGCCTCTCTGTCTGTCTCCCCCAGGACATTTAGCTAATGCCACCACAGATCTGATGAAGCTGGACCATGAAGAGGAGCCGCAGCTATCTGAGCCTTACCTCTCCAAGCAGAAGAAGCTCATGGTGAGTGGGTCAAAGCCACACACATCCCTGGTGCTGGGGGAACATGACCCACAGACCTGCCATGGGTACCTGATGCTTTGTGTCCACATTCTAACCCTGCTCTCCACCCAGGCCAAGATCCTGGAGCACGATAATGTGAACTATTTGAAGAAGATCCTTGGAGAACTTGGGATGGTGCTAGACCAGATTGAGGCTGAGCTGGAGAAAAGGAAATTGGAGTACCAAGGTAGGCACTGGGCTGTGTTTATGGGGTATTTTTCCACACGGTGCAACACCAGAAAAAGCCAAAAGCTTTGTACCTGATGAACAACTCCCATGGAGCAACCACTGCTGGCTCTGGGGCTGCCTCTGGGCTCTCCTGGTTTTAGGTACACTGATGTTGTTGCAGCCATAGTCTTACTAACCTCTGGCAAACCACCCCTGCACCCCTTGCCACAGGGAATAGCAGGACTCCTGTCCTCTCTGGGAGCCCCAAAATCATCACAGGGGGATGGCAGGTGCCCTCTACCCCAGCAAGGGACTGACAGTGGCTGATGCTCTGTCTGGTTTAGGAAGCAGCAGGCTGGCCCCAGGCGCTTGCACCACGAGCAGCACTGGCTGCTGAAAGTGCAGAGATGGGGACATGTGCCACAGCCAAGCCCTCACATCACCAGGCCGTGGCACATCCCAGAGGAGCATGGGCAGGGAAACCCAGGAATGTGAGGGGCCCTGGAGGGGAGAGCCTTTACAGAACCTGCGTCACATGCCAGCAGGTGGGAGAGAGGGACACCAGCCATCCCTGACAGCAAACACACGGTGCTGGGAGCCTGCCAGAGCAGCCCTGGCAGTCAGGGGTGCCTGGGCACAGCTGGGCAGCGCTTGTCCTGCCATCACCCCTGGATGACGCCAGCCTTCCTCCTCTCCTCCTCGCTGCTGGCAGGGCTCAGAACCCCGGCCCCGGGAGGGCTGCCAGCACCACGGTGCCAGGTGCAGAGCAGGGCCCAGACACAGTTAATCAGGGGATGGTCCCACAGCTGGCCCTGCCTTTGGGGCCAGCCTCGGCCCTGGGGAGCCCTGCGTCACTCTCAGGGCCACACTGGAGGGCCCTCGGAGGTGCCAAGCTCACGCCCTGCAGGGCATCGGGCTGGGGATTTACCAAGAGCCCTGCTGTGCTCACCGTGGCATCCTGCCTTGCCCTAATTTCCTCAAACACCCTCATTAAGCGTTGTGAGGGCTGGGACAGCAGAATTCAGCCTAATGAGGCGCCCTGGGAGGACATCCCAGGTGCCTGGAGCAGAGGCATCGCTGCTGCTGTTGTCAGCACCCAGGTGCTCCAATGCCTTCAGTCCTCGTGTGCTGCTCCTGCCCTCTGCTCCGGACCCCCAAACTCCACCCCGTGCCCGTGGCCTGGCCAGGATCTCAGCAGTGGGCAGGATCACCCCTTTGGCAGCCTCGCAGGAGCTGCAGTGCAGCAGCTCTGCTCCCACGCAGCCCGGGCTGCCGCGCTGCCGGCGGGAGCAGGGTGGGAGGTGATGCTGCAGCACCAGGAGACCCCTGCCACAGGCACCCCGCTCAGCTGGGACAGGCTGAGCCCAGCTGGGGCTGCTGGGCACGCAAAGGGAAGAGGTGCCTTTGCCTGTGCTTCCACCCCTCTCGGTGCTGGGCAGGGCTGCAAGGGGCTGGAGCAGCCACAGCCGGCTCCAGAGCTCAGCAGAGGTGCCA
The DNA here is from genome assembly GCF_015832195.1 of Motacilla alba alba. Taxonomy (NCBI): domain Eukaryota; kingdom Metazoa; phylum Chordata; class Aves; order Passeriformes; family Motacillidae; genus Motacilla; species Motacilla alba. The sequence goes on along the minus strand of NC_052035.1, from coordinate 6,688,641 downwards.
GCCCAGAGCCAGGAGGGACAGAGGGACAGGGGCGGATCACAGCTCTCTCCCGAGGTCACCATCCTCACATGTGCTTTCTCCTTCACCTGCAGCAGTGCCTGGACTGAGGCAGCTGCCTCGGCCCCGCTCCCCTCACCGCTGAGCAGAAGCACCCACAAGGTCCCCAGCACACCCAAGAAGCTCTGGCTGCAGCACCCGCACAAGTCATTAGTCACTGAAAATATTTATTGATTAATTAGGCACAGGCAATCTGTCCACTTGGGCAGTGCCGCCAGCAGGGTTTGGCAGGCTGCCAAGCAGCTACAAATGAGGGTTGCTAATTACCCATAATTGCCCCAGCCTGGGCCTGCAGGCAGCCCTGCAGAAGCAGCAGTGCCTGCCCTGGGGTGCTATACTGGAGCCTCTCTTCTCTTTCCTGGTACAATAGCCACAGCACAACGAACAGCCCCAGAATTAGGAATCTGGAGCAAAGATGACTGAGGGTGGATTTTTGTGTCCCTTCTGGTGTTCTTTATCTGCACCTTCTTTCATCTCCCTCAGCTCCAGCCCAGCTCCTCGGTATTGAAAGGGCACTGAGGGAGCGCTTAACAATATCCTGGCCTGAAACTGCTTTTTCCAGCCTAACAGCACTTGGTTTATTTTTGGATGTCTCTCTAGTGGGGTTGTTTCTGGGATCACCCATTATCAGGGGTTCTCAACCCTTCAGTGTCTTTCTTTGTGTCCTGGACTCACACTGAGCTCTGTCTCCCCAAAAGCCTGGCTCTTGGCACAGAGGTGCTGCCAGTTTTGGTGTCCTGGAGCAGGTTCCTGGTACAGGAGAGAGAACAAAGGCAGAACCTCCCCAGCAGCATACACGGGAGAGCGGCCAGGCCATCCAGCAAATGGTTTTGATTCCTGAGGATTTCTCACATCCCTAAAATAGTCCAAGTTGACGTGACACTCCTGAAACAGCTCCTGTCAGCCAAGGGCAGACACTGCTGCTGTCCCCGAGCACTGACACAGCAGAAGGGGTCACTGCATGGCATCTTCCTTCAAGGGGGGCAAAGGGCTCTTTTCCAGGGACCTCCTGGGTACAGGAGGATGCCATCTCCTGCTGCTCTTGACTTGGGGGAGAGGCAGCAGAGCTGCTTTGCAGCCAGTAATTTCTATATTCACACAGGCTATAAATCATCATCTCATATTGCCACTTTTGGCACCTCTGTACTCTCCATCACAGTAGATGGGCTGGGAAAGAGCTGGGAAAAAACACCCCAGATCTACAAATGCTCCTGCCTATGTGGACCTTTTGAGCAAGATTTTAGGTGCCCACCTGAGGGATTCTTACCTCTGCTCTGTCTCTTCTCTCTCCAGGGCAGAAGTGTGAACTCTGGCTCTGCGGATGCGTCTTCACTTTGGCCGATGTCTTGTTAGGAGCCACCCTGCACCGCCTCAAGTTTCTGGGACTCTCTAAGAAATACTGGGAAGATGGCAGCAGACCTAACCTACAGTCCTTCTTTGACAGGATACAGAAACGCTTCGCCTTCAGGAAAGTTTTGGGAGACATCCACACCACGCTCCTCTCTGCAGTGGTACCCAATGCCTTCAGGCTGGTCAAGCGGAAACCTCCCTCCTTCCTTGGAGCCTCCTTCCTGATGGGATCTCTGGGGGGAATGGGATATTTTGCTTATTGGTACTTAAAGAAAAAATACATCTAGTGCTGACTGCTTGGTGTTTAGTTTGGTGTCTCTGTGCTGTGTGAAATTATGATGAAGCCTCAGTAACTGTAATGAAATTTGAAGCAAGGTAATGAATAATTATATTGTTTAATGTAACATTCCATAGTCTAGAAGTAGAAACCTATACTGCAAGGAAATAAGACTACAACAACAACAACAACAACAAAACAGCGTCAACTTGTAAATGCCTTTTTTAGGTTTAGGTATTCAACTCCAGCCAGAGGCTCAAGGGTTCAGCCGTGCCCACCGGGAAGTGGCACTGCCTCCAGCACCAGCCAGCTCCAGGGGCAGAGACAGCATCCCAGGAGGCTTCCTGGCACCCAAGTTGACTACTGGGACTTGGATACTTGGTCCTGTGCGTTTGTGTTTCCAAATTGTTCACTGGCCACATTTCACACATGCAGGTAGTGGGGACTTTCTTCTTCTAGAAGGCGTTGTGTTGTCGTGCTCAGAGGCTTTCTTGGGAGCAGGGTGCAGTAGCTGGTCACAGTCAAGGTGGATTTCTGTTCTTCAAGTATCCATTTTAAAAATTATTTTCATTAAAAGGAATATTTTTATTGAGCTGCTCTTAGAATGTATCCACTTTCTACGTCTGGTTTTGGTGGGCTTTTTTTTAAAGAATTTAATGTCTGTCTTTAACTGCCGCACTTTTTTCTTGAGATAAATCATTTTGACTTTCATCCTGAATTCTGGCACATGAAGGAGATTATTGTTTTAAGCCTTTTGGCTCTGTCTCTTGAGTTTTCTTTCACGTATTTGCAAAGCATCTTTCACCAACTGAGCATATTTGGACTCTGAATAAGTACCACCATTTTCAGAACTTTTCAGCACTTTCCTGAAGGCGCTTTGGCTTTCTTCCATCGGGGGCTCTTTTCTGTCATTTCCTCGCTGTGTGTTTTCTTAGGGACACTTTGCACAGAATCACATTGATGACTTTCTTGTGCCTTTTGCATGCTGGAAAGAATAACAGGCCTCACTGCTACTCATGCTTTGGAAACTGAGATCCTCAATAAACCATATGGGAGGAGTAATGGCTTCGCATCTCTAAATGTGTTCCACATCCTTCTGGTCCCAGTGCGAGGCACGCCCGAGGGCAGTGGGATGTGCAGGTGGTTTGTGCTTTGGCTCATGTACTGCACTGGTATAAAACTTGCATGGAAATTATATGTATTCCTCTTCCAACCACTAATTTTTGTCAGTGCTCAGCCTGCTGGCTTTCCAGGCACTCCAGTGATCCCTGGGAGCCATGCTGCATCTCAGGGCTTGGGAACGAATGCCAAGTGTGGCTGAAATAACAGGAATTGCATTTGCCTCTGATTCAAAGGTTATCTTTATGCATTTGCAAACAGCAAGATTTCCCGGGACCTTTTGATACAAGCTGGCAGCCACAGAATTGGGAATATTTAGCAGGAATTACAGGGGATGAGCACATCCAGAGTGCAAAACACACATTTATATGGTGCTCGTCATAAGGCTGATCTGACAGGCTTCTGGAATACAACAGGCTGTGTAGCTGCAGAGGCTCTGTGTTATCCCAGTTACCCACCCCGGGCTTGGGTAAGCACTTAAAATCGGTGTGTGAGAGCCCAGATCCACCTGGCCCCTGCAGCTGAGGCTGCTGAGTGAAACCTTGCAGACACACGTTCTCCCAAATACATTCAGTATCTGCTTCGTGGAGTTGGTAACTTCAGAAGAAATAGTTAGTTTCCTTCTTTTTGAAGAGGGAGGAAGGAGGGTGCCCTGAGCTCCTCCCTTTTGCTGAATCTGAAAGGTGTACGAAGATGAACTAGGGGTCATCCTCTCTTCTGTCAATTAGCTGGTGATAAACCCCCCAGGAAAGGCTCATAAAGGTACACCAACATAAAACCCTTACCAGGATTTCAGCCTTTTCCCTTTGTTTGTGGTCCTACATGCACATTCCCTGGTGATCTCCAAAAGCTGATGAAATGCACACACCAGGTGTAGAAAGGAACATTAATGGGTTACAAGGCCAGGAAAGCCAGAGGGAAGGAGAGGAAATACTTCCTCCATTGCCAGGATTTCAGCCCAAGAATGAGGCAGAAGGAAGCTGCCTCGCAAGACTGCTGCTGGTTACTTTGCTCCTTAATTTTATTTACTTCTGTATTTTAAACCACAGAATAAATTTAAAGTCATGGAACAAATCAGATCTCTAAACACTGGAGAAAATAGGTGTGTGTTTTGCTTGGAGCACACTGTTAAAATGCAGCTGTTACAGGGAAGCCAGGCAGATCCAGCAACTGGAACAAGGCATGGACAGGAGCTGTCACCAGTGCTGCAGTGTGGGCTGCTGGGAAGCCACTGATGCTGTAGTGGTGGATTTTGTACAGGTTCTCAGCTAGAAATAGTCAATAATAAGACTTTGTTCTGGACCAAATAAAAATAAAATGTTAAAAAAAAAATATGGCACCACTCCCTGTCACTAAGCCTTGTTTTCCTGTCCTGGTAATGAAAAAGTCCCAGGACTTTGCTCCAGGGAAAAGCAATTGGTGAGAGTGATAAAAGACAATTACTGTGGCAGGCAGAGGCTGGATTGATGTGTGAGATCCCTCAATGAATGCCAGAGCCCCGATCAATCCCCTCAGCCCGGGTCCATCAGCAGCCCTGGGCTGATTACCGGCTGTCATCATAAAAAGCTGCTCTTGCTCTGACTGATCTCAGCCCGATCAGACCTTTTCTGCTCCAGTTCCACTGCGAAGGGGAGCCCACTGCACGACCTGGCCATGAGCCAGGCACTGGCCTGTTCACTGCCCAGGGCATGTTCTGTACACAGAAACGTGAAAATGATGGCAAAAATCTGGTTTCTCGCTCCAGGACTCTGTGTTTTGCTCTCAGCAAGGTGCAGCACCCAAGGGGAAGAGCTGGAAGGTGAGGCACCTCAGAGGTGCTATTTTATATTTTAGAGAAGAGGGAATGGCTCCTGCTGTGTCCTGGACCCAACACTCCTGTGTGCCTGACCCAGCCCCAGCCAGGCTCCTTCTTTACTCTAGATGTACTTATTTACCCAAGAAAATATTTATCCTTTGAAATCCTTATGTTTTAGAGACAAATGTGCTTTGAGACACTTCAGTGCTTTAAAATCTGTGTTTGTGCTGAGGTGTGGCACTTCTAATTATCAGCGGGATGAAAATCAGGGGCTTTACATCAAGTCCAAGCACCCCTGAGATGCAGCTTCATGACACACAGTCTCTCCCTCCTGCCTCCCTAGCCTCTTGTTTAACAGGCTCCCAGTGGTCACATTTGCAGAGCTACAGCTTCTGAATCTTTTTACTCCTACAGGATTTGCTCAAAAGACTCGATTATGAGAACTGAAAATGTACATGTCAGGCTTACTGCTGGCTGGCAGCGTTCTCCTTTGCTTGGCAAGGGATGGAGAAGATCTCTCCATGCAGAACAAAGGATTTCAACACCAAGCTGGACAGGGACAGGGAACACACCACAGAGCCTCTCACAACTTGCCAAAGAAATCAAGATCAAGAGCTGCCTAAGAATGTCTAGTGACCATTTGGTGGCCCTGTCAGAAAGTATTTGCCAAGTGCTCCTCTGTTTTCAAATGAAAAAAAACCATCCTCACCACCCAACTGCAATTTCAGAATCCAGGCTACAGAGGGAAGAGGGATGGTGTAAGACCTGCCCCTTCCTTCCTTTCTGCTGTGAAAGTAAATGAAGGATTTCCCCACATAACACCAAAACATTGAAGCTTGTGAAAATATTTAACATCAAGTTGTGTTTGGTGGCATTCACTGCCATCACTAGGATCAAACCAAAACCATCCAGACTGGATCCACAATGCAGGCAATGACAGCAACTAAACCCCTCAGGCTGCTGAAAGGTATATGGGATTGAAATTACGTGGGATAATATGAATATAGTATTTTGAGATGGCTAGGGATAATATAAAATATGATGATATGAGATTAAAAACTAAAACCCCAAAGAAACAGGAAATAATGTACAACCTAAGAGCTAACTATTGTAATCCCAAACTTGCAATTACCTGTGGCATAGCTGGGGATAAAAGGGCAATTTCTATTCACAGCAAAGCTGCTCTTGCTACACAAGTCTATAGAAAAGCTCCTTCTGTCATGGTGGGATAGAATAAAGCCCCCAGTTCAGCAGCAGTGCCCATGGAAAAGTTCAATGGTGTGAATGAGAGTGAAATCATCTCTGTATGTAGTGAACAGGAACAGATTTTTCATGCCTGAAAGAGTTCCCAAAGCATGGCCTCAGTGGCCAAACTGCAGATGTTTCAGACCCTGCCATTTCTACTGAATCTAAAGTTGCAAGCAGTAATAAAAACACACAGGAACTTGGATTCTCTGATAAAGCACATTCATGACAAATACATTTCCTGGTTTTCCCTTGGTGCTGATCCCCAAATGTGCCCAAAGGACATTTCACTGTCGTTGTCTTTCCTTTTAACTCGCTTTCCTCTGGAGGATTAAAGAGAGAGGAAACAGCCTGCACTGAACAGCTCTCAGTGGAAGAAGGAATAGCTGCTCTGCCATAAATAATGAGGATGAAGAATTGCTTTGTCAGAACACAGGTGTCCATCACTGCAGCAGTACCTGTGTGCTGCTGGCCAGGCTCTACCTGCAGAGAGGAGATCATTTCCATCTCCATGTCACTTTGGTGCTGAAGAGCTTCAATAAGCAAAATGTCAACCTCCTCCCACTTCTCAGGAGCTCACAGTATTTTTTCTTCCTTTTTGTTCCCTCTGCACAATGATCTACTTTCAGCCCCTATTTTTCTTTACCCCTCCCTGCTGTCCTACCCCTTTGCTCTCTCCTGGGCTCCCTGATGTCACTCTCCTGTCACAGAGAGCAGGCCATGCATGACCACCCCCAGAGATATTCCTGTTGTCAGGAGTCCCTGGGCTGTCGGGTTCTGCATCACCCTGCCTTCCCCCGTCTGAGGAAGAACTGCTGAGAAAGGAAGGAGATGGAATCTTGCTAAAAACCTCTTAACAAACAGCACAGATCAATGATTTCTAAAACATTCCTTTAAAAATAACACCATCCATCCCCCTACTTGCATTGCCTCCCTTCTCAGCCCTTTCCTACCAGCATCTCATCTCTCCTGCAACCTAAATCCTTTTTAGCACCGGGAGAGTTATCCAAATAAAGCTACTTTGCAATCAGAGCAGTGTAACCAGGTTTGAGGGTGCTGTGTAATGCTGCAGGCAGTTCTTGACACAGAACCAAGTCTCCTGCATAGTTAAGTGCAGTTTCGCACAGGCTCTTTACATCACGAGGTCATGTCACTCCACCACCAGCCTCCTGAACACTCTTCTATTTTTGCTTACAGGAAGCATTTTCTTTCCATTCTCTGCCCTTGGATCTAAGCACTACACAACAGCAATAGGTTTTTCCTCATTTGGTCACAAGAAAAAAACCCAAACAAAAGCTCTGAAAACAAAAAAGAAAAATCCTCAGTAAACAAAATAAAGCAAAAAACCATTTTTTCCTCCTAACTTCCAAACTATGACAATCAAGACAAAAAATACATATATTCTTATAAACCTCAAACCTCTATCACTCCCATTCTTCTAAGAATGGAATCAGGTCGGGCTGTGACAAAGCTGAAGCACCAGAGCTGTGGTCTAGAGTGACACTGTACCAAGCCCACACCAGGTCCTTGCTCGCTGCCATCACCTGCAAAACCTGCAGCGGGCAGGCCCAGGGTGCCATTCCCAGCAGCGCAGTCCTGCTGGGTGTGGGAACAATTCACACACTTGGATCAGGCCAACAGGCTCTGTGGGCTGAGCAGTATCCTTGTTTTCCACCCCTTTTGCGTGGCTTTCCCCACCACAGTCGGCTGCTCCGAGGCACAGCCCGTTCAGCTGGATTCTCCTCGGTGGTGAGCCACGGCTGTCACCGACACGGCCACACCACGTGTGACCTCCCAGCACAGAGCCCGTGAGATGGGAAGGCTCTGCAGGCAGGGCAGGATCCAGGGACGGCATTTCAGAAGAGCTGACATTGACACTGAGGATGTGCCCAGTTACTGCTCTGACATCAACCGGGACTGAGGGAACGCACAGCCCAGACCTGCAAAATTAACCCAGACTGGACATGGGAAAAGGCTTTGGAGAGGTGAGGAAAAAAGGAATTGTTTGCATTTTTTCTTGTTGAACATTTTCCTTTCTTCAGCCTTCACCTCCAGGGAGATGCTCAGCTCTGCCACAGATCTCCGGCCACTGCACACATTGTCAGGAAGAGCACAACAGGGAAAGGAAATTTTCCAACCGCTGCTTTCCCATGATATCCAACCCTCCTGAAAGGTAAAGCTCTTCCCCTACTGTTAATTTTCTGCACGATCTTTCAGTCCCAAAGCTTTACAGAGGAGTAATTTGGCTTGTTATAAGCACATGGCATTGTTTTTTGTTTTGTGATGGACAGGGAGTAGTTTAAAAATAAATAACCTTTCAGAGAAAATAATACAATTACATAATTGCCTGAGATTTCATGGACTGCACTCAATCTTGATAGCCATTTCCATGTCTGATTTTTCAGCTTTTAAACTTTATGCTCTCATTCTGTCTTTCTTTTAAGCACCAAGGGACTCTTCCCATATCCAAATTACCTTTTTCCTGCTAAGCACCTGGATGAAAGAACCCTCCATTGAAGTGAGCACTTGGACCCCAAGAGAAGGACAAAAGTAACTCTCCTAATGCATCGAGCTCTGCTGACACATCACCTCTTTCCTTCCCTGAGCTCAAGCACATCAGGTGCAGTTCTGCTTCAATGAATAAAGCATTGGTTTTCTCCAGGTTTTCCACCAGTGCAGTGACAGAGCAGCTCTGTTTAACAACAGTTAAACATCAGTTCAGAGTCACAACAGCCTTTTTGTGTCTATTAATTACTTTCATTTTAAGCTTTGCAAAATACCTCAAAGAAGGGACGGCAAAATACTGAGTGAGCACACATCCTGCAGAGGTGGAGAGCATTTATTACTAATCTGTGCTCCAGGAGGAGAGATGAAGCTTTGAAAAGAAATAATCCCAGGAAACAGGTTTCTGAGCAAAAGGAGATAACACAAGGTGATCAAAGAGCTGGAGAAGGCCAATTGCAGACAAGCTGCAGGGAGCTACTTTAAGTGTCCTGGTTTGAGGAACATTAAGCTACAGTGGAAAAATCAGTTACCATTTCATGAGGTGACCAGTGTTCACAACTAAAGACTGATTTCCCAAAATATTTAACGTATCACAGCAGTTTCTTCCATTGAAGTGCACCCCAGGGCATAACTGGGTGTTTCTCACTTTGTCACCAATTGCCACACACCAAAACAGAAAACAGGATTTTTTTTTTTTTTTTTGCAGCCACCCACAACCCAAGTTTCAGCACACGCAAATAAATTGGGAAACCAGGAATATCATTTAGCACCAGGGAAGCATTCATGGATGACGTTTGCTTTGAACACACTTGGAGGAAGAATCAAACCCTGGGTTCAGGCATGTTTAAAGTCTGAGCTGCTCACATGGCTCTTATGAAAGACCTCAACTTTCCTGTTTGCCTGATCTCACCTGCAGTGACACCAACGTTTGAATGAGTCCCAGGTAAGTGAAGAGTGAAATGAATCCTAAGGCAGTTTCTCTTCCCACTGTGCTCTACCTGTTCCCAGCAGAGGAGAATGTTTAAGGCACCAAGAGCTGCCTTGGCTGCAGTCAGGCCAAATGCTGCTCCTGTGAAAGAACTGTGAAAGAACTGTGAAACAGGGCCCACAAAACAGCCCCAACACAGCAAGGAACGATCAGCAGACAGACACTGAAATATGTTAGTAAGATGCCGGAGACCAAAATTCCCTAGGTAATTCTACAGAAAGAAAGACAGCTCTGTGAGAACAACAGGAATACTTTAATGCAGAAAAAGCAAAAAACCACCCACCCCAACACTTCAAACAAACCAGTAATACCTGTTGACAGCTGATTTGTGCCTTTGGCACAGGATACCAAATACCGCTGCTCCCAGCACTGTTTCTCTTTGGCTGCAAATCTGTTGTGGAGAGGCTGCAATTTTTATTTTAATGATAAAATTTGGGAGAGAAAGGGAAGTCAGATAAATGTGATGGCAAATACGTGAACAGGAAATTTGCAGCCTTAAGTTTCCAGATGAAGCACAAGGAAGCAGACTGCTGCTCTGGAGCAGAGTCGAAAAGCACAAATAAGGTCTGGAGCACAAGGGAGCCAAGAGCTGGCCCATGGTGTCTGGGCACTGAGAAAGACCCCAAGATTTCCAAACTCACAAGGAGTATTCTAGCCCATGGGAGTTTCCCCATACATTTCAATGGATTAGGCTTTCCCTCTGCTGCAATAAACCAATGTCCATGCTTACAAAATGAACTGCTTGGCGTAACAGGCACCCATTGGGAAAGTGGCTTTAGTCAGCCATGGCTTTTGTTTGGTTTTGTTTCTTTTTAAAACCCTGCACTCCTGAGAACCCATCCTCTGTTAACCCTTTCAAACAGTGCAGAACTTTCAGTGCCAGCTTGATCAGACATCTCAGTAGCCACACAAACCCTGGGGGGCAGGGTCATCCAGGGATGTGGAGAGTAACACCAGCATCTTCACAGACAGCAGGAACCGATTCTCAAAGACACAAACACTGATATGGTTTTCAAATGTTTTTCTTTCATTGTTTAAATAAGAGAATAACCATATCCTACATTATTTCCATTTAAAAAAAATAATCTGCATGACACTGGTTAAAGTGGACAGAAATATCCACAGTGATTGCACAAAACATTTGTGAAAATGAACATCATTTCAGCAAGTCAGCTGGTTTAAGTAAACAGCATTTCTTGTTCCAAGGGCTTGTCTATACAGCAAAGTTACATAAAGATAACCTAAAATAGGAACTTAATGAAATTAATCATAAAACCTTCTGGGTATATAATCCTTTTTCATGGTGAAAGTGGCTTGCAGTCTAGCTTAGCTCTATTGGGAGTAGGCTTAAATTACATCAAAAGAGTGTCTGCAAATATATTTGCATTGTTTAAACAAATTTAGTTAAACCCAACATGAGTTAATCAGTGCAATTTTCAAAGAGTCAGCTTAAAAGGCAATTTAATACAAAACCAAGAGGAGTCTGACAGAAAAGACATAACCCTGTGGACAGCTTCTTTCTGAGAGGTGAATTGCTCTTTCTAAGGACACACAACTCCCACTTGCCACCAAATTCAGTGGGAATTCCAGTGAATTTAGCTCTCCTCAGAGGCACACCACAGCATGGAACTAACACTGCTGGAGGAATTGCAAATGCTTCCACTCTCTTGCTGGAAGAGAGATGCTGAGCTGGCAAAACGTGCCAAGATTACCTGATGGAGCATCACACCCTGTATCCAGAAAAAGTCACTCTGCAGTGTGAGTGGCCCCACTGTGGGGTCAGTGGAGGTGACCCACAGCCCTGCCTGGCTGTCCTGTCGTCACTGTCAAACACACTTCATGCAACTGCATCACCAATGAGCCTCTATAAAACAATTAAAAGCTTTTGGAGATAAAAACTATGCTAAACATCAGACTGGTAAGATGAGCAAACCCATCTCACCCCTATTCATTATCTAATAGCAGTGTTTTGTTCAGTAGTGGGTTTACAGCCACATCAAAAGTGGCCACAGCTTTATGTGCAATCAAAATTAAATACCTTATTGGTATTGCAAGAATAAATATTGCTTCAGGCACTCTGCTTTGCAGTTCCCAGGATAAACAATGCATTTCACTCATTACCAAGCAGACTATTTGGGAAATAGCAGGATCAGCTAGCTCGTTCAGAACACCAGAATTCCACTGTTGTTCTAGAAGAAAGAACAAACCCAAGGAACTTGTTGTTGCAAAGTGTGCAGCGGATTAGATTTTTAAAAAATTAAAACCCCAATCCTCATACTAGACCTTTTAGCAAAACAGAAATGAGTTTGGGTTTTTTAGTGACAAGAATAAAATTACAAAAATATTATTACATCTACCTCACCTAAGGAGAAAATTAAGGCTTGTTTTTCCAAGAGTTTCCTTTTCCAACATGGCCTGAACTGAGAGTCACAGTCTGCTTCAGACACTGCTCATCAGCTTTACTCTCTGTTCCAGAAGCAGCTATGAGGCATTTCTGCAAGTTAGTGTTTTTAACACTTGAGAACATGAGATGTTCCAGTTTCACAACAGAACTGCTTTCCACAAGAATTGATATTTTTGCAATGCTTAGCAGCACTGTGGCTATTAGAGCTTTCCCATAAGGCAATACAAATAGGAACATTAAAAAAAGCCTGAGGTTTGGATCATCCACAATATCTTGACATAATTCAAAAAGGAAGAGGGAGAATTAACTGAGATAAATCACACTCCTAAAGATCAAAGGCCTCTTTTAGCCTTGGGTCTGCTACTGCATTTATTAGTGAGAGAAACAGATTCAGCTCCTGATTTCTTTGCTGACAATCCCAGTTGTCAGCTCCTAAACAAGAGCAGACCTCTTCCAATCCTGATTTTTTTTTCTTCTCCCAGGGAAGAAGCTCATTACCACCTGCCAGCCAATGGCTATACAGATTTGGTTTCCTCCAACCCATCACCTTGTTCCTTACAGTGGAAATACAGTAACCAACCATTCCTACATTCAACTACTCCAGTACTGAAAGCAAAATCCACAACGTTTCAAACCTTATTTTATCTGCTATGGCTGTATTTCTTTGAACTCAAAGGTATATTTGGAAGAGGTAGTCCAGGAGAAAAGGGCTTTAAATACCAAAACCTGTACGTCCCATACCAAGCTGACAGACCTATCAGCACACCGAGAAGCTTTTGGCTGAAGTCATGGAAATACAGGGCAGTACAGAGGAACATGAACACCCAGATCACGGTGAGGGAACACAGGGAAACCAGCAGCACGTTGATCACCGCTCGCAGCTTGGAGCCGTGCTCTAGGGACAGCGCTTCCAGCACAGCCAGCTCCTCCAGGATCATCATGGCACAGTAGGAGAGCAGGAAGCAGTGCCCCGAGATGTCGAAGCCGTTCCAGACGCCGCTGTCCCGGTGGCACTCGCGCTTGGAGGCGTAGAGCCGGGGGGGCTGGCCGGGCCTGGCCTGCAGGGAGCACTCCCCAGTGAGGTTCTCCACGTAGATGAAGAGCTCGGTGCACAGGTACCACACGGCCGTGCCCACCAGCAGGGCCCCCAGGCGCCGCAGCACCAGCAGCGCGCTCTTGGTGCGGCCGTACAGGAACTTGCTGCGGGCCAGCTCGTACGTGGTGAGGGTGATGAAGGGCAGCAGCAGCCACAGCGTCCAAGCCCAGGCCACCTTCACGAAGTATCTGCCAGAGGAAAGGCAAAGGAGACACCAGATGGGTGAAACGCCAGGGCAGTGGGGCAAGTGGTGGAGTCAGTGCTCAAGGTCAGTGTTCAGAACCGTCTAAATTAGAGACTTGTGCCTATTGTACTTGCAGGGAGTGCCCCGATGAAGGCAAGAGTGATGCATCTGACTCCATGCTCTCAGAAGGCAAATTTATTACTTTATAATGCTACCATATATTAAAGATTACTATACAGTGCTAAAGAATACAGAAAGGATACTTAATGCTAAAAAGCTAATAATGAAAACTCGTGACTCTTTCCAGAGTCCCGACACAGCTTGGCCCCGACTGGCCAAAGAGTGAAAACAACTCACAGCAGAATCCAATAAACCATCACCTGTGGGTAAACAATCCCCAAACTCATTCCAGATGAGCACAACACAGGAGAAGCAAACAATATAAGAATTGTTTTCCTTTTCTCTGAGGCTTCTCAGCTTGCCAGGAGAAAAATCCTGGGAGAAAGGATTTTTTCAAAGAATGTGAATGCCACACGTGTGCCCTCCTCCAAAATACAGCTTAGCCACAATCTTAACCCTCTCTCCAGTACTTCCCTCAAGCCCAAAACCTGAATACTTCCTCAGCCAGCCAGGTACTGGTTCCCAAGGCAGCACTGCCTTGGACCACGAGCCCTCAATTCATTGCAGCAGATTTGCAGCTCAGTTTTGCAATCACTTTGACCCTACAAAGCAGCTCAACTCTGCCCTACTCAAAATGCAGCTGCAAAGAATGTATTTTTAGCTTGCCAGCCTGACCACAGTAACCCCTTCTCTGACTCTTCCACCATCTCAATTATCCTTGCTTACAAAGCCTTTCACAACCTCAGCCTCTTAGGACAGCCAGAAGGGCTGGCTCTTTCCCCTCATCAGCCTGTGAAGCTTCTCCTCTCTCACGTCCTTCTAAATAAATGAAGCAGCTCAATGTTGTTCGTTTGTTGTCCTTTCAATCAATGAGAGCCTTCTTTTAGCATCCACAAATCCTTTCATCTCTAAATTCCCTCTCTGCCCTGAAAACTTTTGCTATGATGCCCATAAAATCTTGAAGCACAGCTGACGATGTGTTGATATCTTGTTTAACAGAAGACAATATTGTGTTACCTCCTTCTCTTTTCAATTCTTGATTTGGAGCACGTGTAAGTGAATTTATTAATGAGTTAAGAAGGCTACAGTGCAGGATCTTGCTTCTCCCACCAGCACCTTCCAATGGAGCTTGCTTCCTCTCAGCTGGTGGGAGAGGGGAATTGTGCAGCCCCTTTGTCATCCAGTTTGAAAACAGAGACAGCTGAACTCTGCTCTGTGGCTGAGCTATGGACAGACACACACAGTCATCATTTAATCCTCACCTGAGCCTGGCAGGCAAAGCCAAACCAGTCTGGAGTTCTGCATCCTCCTTATGACCCTAACAAACCTGTCAGGGCCTTGCCCAGGATTTTGAGGAGGACCTCACTCACTCTTTAACTTTACAGAAGCGATGCCTGTGTGGCAACTGCAGCTGCTACCATGAAACAGTAATTGAAAATAAACCCCCCATTTTATTTAAAAGCAAGAAAGGCTACCAAGGTTACTGCTGACAAGCCAGGAGGCAAGTAATTTGCAGGGAAAAATACTTCACAAACTGTCAGTACAGATCACTGTCAGTACAGTTCTCCTATTTAAAAAGAAGAACTGAACTGAAATATGCTTTTACTGTAAGATCAATTGCTCTCTAAGTGTTTCCTGTCAATGCTCTTTCAACCACACTAAAAAACAGCTCTTCTCCCATGTCACCGAATGACACATTTCAATGAGTAAAGTCCAAAGCTCCCCAAGTCACAGAGAACAGCAATTCGAGTTTTACTTTCAGACCTGTAGCAGGACAGCACATGTGCTCCAGCCCAGCTCATTGCTTCCTTCAAAATGCTCAAACTAGTTTCACAGAATGACTAAGCCAGTTAGCTCATTGCCTAAGTGCTAGAAAAGGATGGCAGCCACTCTGCTTTTAGGAAAGATGCTAAAAGACCTATTTCCTTCAGCTGGGTTTTGGATCAGCTCAGTAACTATCAGAGAATCACAGAATCTGCTGAGTTGGAAGGGACCCACAAGGGTCAGGGAGTCCAACTCCTGGCCCTGCACAGGACAGCCCAAGAGTCACAGCGTGTGCCCGAGAGCATTGTGAAAATGCTGTCAAAACGGCAGAACGCTGAGCTCTGTCAGCCTTGGCGCTGTCAGCACTGCCCTGGGGAGCCTGCCCCAGTGCTCAGCCCGCTCCCGATGCAGAACCCTTCCCTGACCCCAGCCTGCCCGCTCCCGATGCAGAACCCTTCCTTGATCCCCAGCCAGCCCGCTCCCGATGCAGAACCCTTCCCTGACCCCCAGCCAGCCCGCTCCCGATGCAGAACCCTTCCCTGACCCCCAGCCCTCCCCGACACAGCTCCAGGCCCTGCCCTCGGCTCCTGCCAGCGCCCGCCGGAGAAAGTGAAATCAGTTTACTCAAATACGAGGAATTATCTGCGACGTTAAGAAGGAAAAAAAGAAAACCAAACAACTCATTTTTTCCCTTTCCGATAAAGACTGAGCCAGAAAATGCCCGATCTTCTGAAACCTTTGAGTCAGGATCATCACCTGAAGCACCAACGCCGGGCCCAGCGCGGCACTCGCGGCCAGCACCGACCCCCGGCCCCGGCCCCGGGCCCCCTCCGGGCCCCCAGCCCGGTCTGCCCGCTCAGCCCGCTCCCTCCCGGCGCGACCCCCGGGCCCCTCCTCACACGTTGAGCGGGTTGCGCTTGTTCTGCAGCGGCGTGTCGGGCACCAGGTCGCTGTCCTTGAGCACGGAGCCGAGCACGGCGATGGCGAGCAGCAGCGCGGGGAGGCGGCGGCGCAGCCGCCCCCGGGCCAGCGCGGCCCGCAGCCAGCGCCCGCTCCGCTCCAGCCGCTCCATGGCCGCCGCCGCCGCGCCGCCCGCCCCGCCCCGGCCCCGAGCGCCCCCGCGCGGCCGCCGCCCGCACCGCCCGCAGCGACCCCTGCTGGCAGCCCGCGGGAGCGCGCCCGGAGCGGCGGGGCCGGGAACGCGGATCGGGTCACAGGGATCGGGTCACAGGGAGACACTCACAGGGAGCCGAACACAGGGAGACATTCACAGGGAGACACTGACAGGGAGACACTGACAGGGACACATTCACAGGGAGACACTCACAGGGAGCCGATCACAGGGAGACATTCACAGGGAGACACTGACAGGGACACATTCACAGGGACACATTCACAGGGACACATTCACAGGGAGACACTCACAGGGAGATCACAGGGAGCCGATCACAGGGAGACATTCACAGGGAGACACTGACAGGGACACATTCACAGGGACACATTCACAGGGACACATTCACAGGGAGACACTCACAGGGAGACACAGGGAGACACTCACAGGGACACATTCACAGGGAGACATTCACAGGGAGCCAACCACAGGGAGCCAACCACAGGGAGCCGATCACAGGGATCAGCTCAAAGGGATCCGATCCCAGGGATCCACTGACAGGGAGCCATTCACAGGGATCCACTCACAGGGAGCCATTCACAGGGATCCGATTACAGAGATCCGATCACAGTGAGCCATTCACAGGGATCCGTTCACAGGGATCGGCTCACAGGGAGCTGTTCACAGGGATCTGTCCACAGGGAACCACCCACAGGGATCCACCCTTAGGGATCCATTCACAGGGATCTGTCCACAGGGATCCATTCACAGGGATCTGGTCACACGGATCCATCCACAGGGATCTACCTGCATAGTTCCATCCACAGGGAGCCATCCACTGGGACCTGCAAGGTTCTGTTATCTACATGGATACATGTGAATCCATCTGCATGGAGACATCCACAGGGACCCATCCACACAGAGCCATTCACATTGATCCATCCACACGGTTTCACAGGGAACCACACGGATCCACCCACAAGGATCAACGCCCACAGATCCATCCCCACGGACCCATTCCCATAGGTTCATCCTTACAGATCCATCCTCATGGACCCACACACACAAACCCATCCAGATGGCTCCATCCATGCAGACCCATCCATATGAATCCATCCACACGGATCCATCCATGCAGACCCATCCATATGAATCCATCCACACGGATCCATCCATGCAGACCCACCCACATGGATCCACACAGACGCCTCCCCACAGACCCACTCACAAAACCACGTCCCCAGGTGCCACATCTGCACATCTTTTAAATCCCTCCAGGGATTGTGACCCCTCCACTTTCTTGGGCACCTTCTGCTAGTGCTTGTAACACTTTTGGTGAAAAAATTGTCCCTAATCTCCAATCTAAATCTCCCCTGGTGCAACCTGAGGCTGTTTTCTCTTGCCCTATAAAGGAGCAAGGACTACTTTCAACTAGGTTACCACTACATCTGAAAAGAGGTTCTTACCGTGATATTAATGAGAAAATCTGAGAATTTTCTCAATCAGTAGAATTATTTTAATTTTTCCTAGGTCTTAAGAGGAAGGGAGAAAGAATTTCTGGAGCTATTAAGGCTCTCATGCCTTTTCACTCTCCATGTCTATGGCTAAAAGTGGTGTCCAAACACCAGCCATCGCTGTGGTGTTTGAGACCTATTTCATCTATTGAACAGCTGCCGCTGTCATTTCAGCTTAGTTTTTAAAAGATAAAAAAATCATCAGCAAGAAAAGAAATGGCTCAATGAACAAAGAGCCTTTATTCATCCCAATGGCCTCAGTAAGAAAAATGTGAGAGTGGTGGGGGGGAGAAGCAGATCCTATCTGAGACAGGATGGGAAAGTATTTCTTGCCAGAGTATTTCAAAGCTGTTTCACCGTCATCGTCAGCAAATCTGTGACAACATCTGGGCTGAGAGAGCAGAGCAACACATCAAAGCAGCCCCAGCAGATATGGAGGGTTTGGGCTAAGGAGGTTATCCAGGGTAAATGGCATTTGGCAGTTTATTAGCTGTTGTTTTTAACAAGACTGCCACGGCCATGTCTCGCACTCCCAGCCCCAGCGTCGCACCCCGAATTAGAAACGACAGGCAGCTGCGCTCACTCAAATGAGTGAAGCTGGGAGCAGGTTTCACAGAGTCCCTCATTGTCTGCCTAAATCCCCTCTGCCTTTGAAACCTTGCGTCCTGTGCCTCCCAGGTCCGGCTCTGCGATGTGCAGACTGTCTGCAGTGCCGGCGCTGCAGGTGGGAGCTGCTCGGCTGGCTGCTAATGAGGCGTGCTGTGGTGTCTGCCACACCAGGGGCATTTCGTAAGCCTGGCACCTGTTCCAGATGAATGCAGCTGATGGCATGGGCTGCAAATGTTGTCTATCCTCAGCCCAGCCTGAAATGTCTGAGGATTATCTCTGTAAATCACGGATTCTCGCGAGTGCAGTGAGCAAAGCTCGCTGGGTCCAGGTGTTCTGCAGATTTAGAGAAAATCTCTACTTTCAGGCCATGTATTTGCTGCCTTGAGCACCAAGCCAAGGCCAGTGGACCTTCTGAGGAGCCGACTGCCATACCTCTGTAAAGAATCAGAGAAGTGGAATTTAGGTCTTTCAAAACAGCAGATAAAGCCTTCACTCCTAAAAAGGACTAAGGTTTGTCCTAAGGGAACTGCAGAAGGCTCCTAAAAAGCTCTCATGGATACTTGGTCAAGGTGTGGCAGGTATAAACCACACTAAATTGAGTTAATTTGTCAGGTACAGAAGATGTGGATGATTTAAACTTCTTCCTTAACCCCACCAAATCCCTGCCTTATTGGAGCTAAAATTTTTCAGACTATTTGATTTTAAAAACTGGTTTGGGAGTAATTTATTGTTCTGGTTTATTTTGAACCAAGGCCTCCAACAAATTGCTTCTGTTTGAGAAATCCCATTTTGCCTCTAAAATCCACAGAGACAGATTCATTAGGAGCTGTAGAAGAACTTCCAGAGCTGAAGAGTGGTTGGTAAGCTTGTCCCTTCATGCCCAGTCACCAGGGCTTAGGACACTTAATTGGACAGGTAATGGGGAGATCCCAGCTCCCTGACCAGAGATTTGAAATTGGATCCAGCAGAGCTGAAAAAAGCATCCTCACCTGTGACCTGCAGCAGGCTGGGGGGAAATCTTTCCTGTTCATAGAGCCACATGGTATCAACTCTTAATTAGAGAAGGAATAATTGCACTAGGAGTTGTTAATTGTTTTAAATTATTAAGTTGCTTAGAAATTTTATTTGTCTTGTTTTGGTGATTCTGTTAATTATCTGCTAATCATTTTGAGTGCAAAGAAGTCTGCTTCCTTGATGTGTGACTATGGCATGGATACTTTCTGCAGAACTGAACCTCCTCATCTTGAAACAGACACCTCTTTCTACATAGTCAGTGGAAAGACAGCCTTAGCAGCCCTTTCCAGGAGCCCAGGGCAACTGTTCCCCTAATTTGCACACTTAAATTTAGTTGTGGAGAAATTCAGGCCTTGCAAGACAGTGGCACTTTGCCCAGTGCTGCATTTGTGACCTGCTGTCGCCTCAATGCTGAGATTAAAATGATGCTGCAGTGGGGTCACAGCCTCACCCCTCAATGTCACGAGACCCCTGCTCACAAGTTCTTCCTGCTGATCACTTAAAAATATTTCAGGATAGAAAGTGGCAAGATTGCTACTGAAAAGCTGGTTATGCCTTAAAGCCATCACAGGATGAGTTACTGGAGTTTAATTCTTCAGTTCTGCAGGATGTTCAGCTGTCTTGACTGTCCTGACATTTAAAAATAATTTGGCAAAGGTTGGGAGGTTTGCTGTGGAACAGGACCAAGACATTTGAATTGAAATCTCAGCTCAAGCAGTCAAACTAAACCTCTTAACAGTGCTAAATAGGAATAATTTTATTTTATGAGATTTCTGGGTTCACTGCTCTGTGTTGTGGCCAAGGAGGGATGCTGTGAGGAGAAGGAGAGAAAATAGCACAATTATTTTTTTTTTTTACTAAACTCAAGCAATGGTTCTTCTCTGACCCACGTTTGGGGTAAGGTGGGTTCTTTGGGAAGGTGTGCTCCAGGGGCACCAGGAGCAGATGGTGGGTGCCCATCCAAGCGTCCAGCCTGTTGGGCTGGCAGAGCCTTCAGCCCGTGTCCACACTCGGTGGGGATGAGTTACCCCAGTGGCAACAACCCCTTTGGATCTGGGAGATCTTCTGTCTTCCCGGCTCATCCTCCTCCCTCCCAGCAATTCCCACAGCCTGCCAGCACCTGCTTTGCCATCCCTGCCCGCCCGGGGCCCTGGCAGCCCCCAGCCCTTCCCTGGGGGAGCCAGGTGCTCATTCCTGCCGAGCCTCCCCTGCTCTCTGTTTTCCTTGGTGAGCACTGCTCACATCTCCATGATTGATTGTGTTTGGGTTTGATCCTGGAGTGTCCTGGGATGTTTGCATGAGAGGTGCTACATAAGCATAATTTGGGCTGTATTTTCTTTGCCTAATGGGAGCTTAAGTTTGAAGTTAAGATAGTTTTGGCCCTTTGCTGAGACACTTTCATCAGCCTCAGTGCTTTGAGCCCCACAGCCTTCTCTATTCACTGCTGGCTTAGGAAAAGAGATCAAAAAATAATATTGGGCTTTGTTCCCTTGTGTCAGTGATGCCTTTGAAATGCAGCCCAGGGTGGAGGCGCAGCAGCCTTTCTGTCATGCTGGCCTGGATCTTTGCTGCCCATCTCTGAGGGGAAGGGATGCTCGTCCTGCCAGCCCCAGCCTTGCCATGGGTCCAGGCAGAGCCAAGGCTGACCCGAGAGGGGATGATGTGCTGTGTACAGTGGAGATGCTGAGCTGGGAAACAGAAGGGAGATGTTGGTAACTCATCACCTGTGTGGCTGCCCAAATAAATGGGAAAGGTCTTGCCCTGTCCTGAAACACCAAGAATTTTAGAAAAAGCTGTGGAAATTACCCCAGGGAATTTAGACAGAGTGAACCTGGCTGGACCCAGCCTGAAAACCTCTGCAGGTCACACATTTCCTCCCCAGCTCCCCTCAAGTGAATAGAAAGGGTATGATCTGAGCTGCAGGGAATTTGCAGCATTTGGTGGTTACATCCAAAAATCAAAATATTTTGGTATATGGGGCAAAGCATAAGAAAGAACCAATTCAGTTTTCAGCGGCGCAAACTTTATTAATGCTAAAAATTAATACCTCTTGCTACAAAATATTTACATTTCTTGTTTGGCACAGCTAGATCACAGCAGAGCAGACTAATGACAGGGCTTGATTTACAGGAGAGAATGGTCTTGTGACCAGCATGAGGAGCTGAGTTTAATTTGTGGCTCTGACAAACTCCTCCCCAGCCACAGACCCTTAGGCTCTGTATCCCCACGCCCTGAGCAGAGCATGGGAGAGATTCTGTTCTTTTCCCTCCTAAACGTCTTTCAGAGAAAATGGTGAGGGAGCAGAGGAGTGCAATGATGGTCTGAAGGGCTTAAAAATAAACAGAGTTCACAAAGATGTGAAACAGCTACTCTGCATAGAATACAGATTAAGGAGCCCATTAGCAGATGAAGTGGGGATGAGATTACATGTGAAAAAATATATAATTCATGTGATTAAGGGTACATGTACTTGGGCATAAAATGATCTTAATTACTCATGTTTATCTCTAATTGCTTGACTTCCTTGAGCAGCTGTGGTGGCTGCACTTGCAGCTCCTTGATGAAATACTCCCCTTTTTTCCCACAACACATAATTCACACCTTCTGTGTTTGCCAGAGAACCTCCTCATCCTCACACCTGTGCAGTTGAATTAATTTGATTCTCGATGTTTTCTTTCAGGGGTAGCTGCTCAGTTTTTCCCTGTAGGCTGAGTGGGCAGTGCTCTTCCAGCAGCAGTTAGGGGGAATTAACTCCTGCCCAGACCAATTAACCTTCCTGTTAGCCACGCACTAAAAGCATTATTTATTGTTCCCTTTTATTCCCTTTCTATGAGGATTATCAAGCATAGATTAAAGATCACACAAAACTCAATGACAACTTCCACGAAACCATTTGCTGGGTGGCCCTTGATCTACTGTACCAAAATGTTGCTTTTTAAATTTTATTTTTAGATTGAGAAACTACTCTTTATTGCAACTGATCAAACATGGGAAGGAAACTGTGCTTATTACTGCAAATTCAGAAATATGGACTTTTCAAACTTCACTGGTGCATTTTTAGCTCATATATTTGCAGGAAAGAATCAGAGTGTAACATTTGGAAGTGACTTTGTGTTGATTAGCTGCAGGACCACAGTTCACAGTCCTGGTTTCTTGACTGGATACCAGGTACAGCCAGCCACAAAACATGAGCTATTTCAATCCAATGTATAATTATAAATATTTAAGTATAAATCTAAAATATATGCATACATAATATTTAATCTGCGCTTTACTGGCTTGGATAATGATAAAAGTGTTGGCTGGAAATGTGATTTGGATTTTTCCTGACCACAATGACCATTTAAATGCTCAGCAGACAAAAAAATAATAATTACAAAGATGTTCAAAGGGTGTGCTGAAGAGCCAGTGCACTCAGTACTGTCACAGGCTTAATTTGGATACCCAATATTATAAATTATTATTTTTGAAAGTTATTTGTTTGGATTTTACCTATGCATTCCCTGTGTTCAGTGAGCTCAACACCTCTGCTAACCTTGCCATGCTTT
Organism: Motacilla alba alba; assembly: GCF_015832195.1. Lineage (NCBI taxonomy): Eukaryota > Metazoa > Chordata > Aves > Passeriformes > Motacillidae > Motacilla > Motacilla alba. The sequence goes on along the minus strand of NC_052035.1, from coordinate 6,665,941 downwards.
CACCACAGGGCTGCCCCACATTTCAACCTTTGGCAGAAGAAACCAGGATGCCCCAGGCCATGGGATTTATTGTCATGGTCATCAGCCATGGGTGGCACCTGAAAGACAAGAGGGGCAGGGAGGCACTGAGGTGAGAGGGTGGGTCAGTGTGAGGATGCTCGGCCATCCCCAGGGTGAGGGCAGGGAGGAAGGAATTTGCCTCAAGTAAAAGCTCAGAGCTGTTCTGGTGCCTGGCCTCCAGTTTTCCCCACTTTTTCCCATCGTGTGGTGTCATATTTTAGTTAAATGGAACAGCTACACCATCCAGGACCCTTCCCTTTAGCATCTGCAGGAGTTTTGGAGCCCCATGAACAGAACTGCCAGTAGGCTTAAATGCTCCCAAACATCAGATTTAGCCTGAAGTGTCTGCTCTTGAGCTTCTGAACCTTCTCCAAGCATCTCCTGGCGTTTCACTGTCAGGCTCGAGGGGCTGGCAGCACCATTACTGGTTCATTACAGGCTGGCCCAGATTTTCAGTGTGAGGGGGCCCAGCCTGGCTGCTCTTGGCTTTCACCAAGGAAGCACATCCCATCTGCCAGGCACACAGCATCTCCCAAAATACAGCAACCCAGCCTGCACCTCACCAAGTGGGAGGAAGGTGTGGAGGGTGGCCAACAGTGCACAGAGACCAGGCCCTGTCACCAACAGCCCAAGGAGGATGAGGCAGGTGATGAGGGTTGTACTCCTCCTGCCTAGACTCTACCTGTTCTGAGAATAAACAACTTTTTTTTTTTTTTTTCCTCCTCTAGCTTTAATTCTGGTGAAAAATAAAATTAAAGCCAAATCCTAATGCTTTAACTAAATCAGAGCATTTACCAACTTCACTTAAAGAAACAAGATTCTTTTCACAAGTGTTTATTTGTACAGTTCAAACAAGACAATTTTTTAAATATAAGCCCACCACAGATGTGCGACTCAGCCCAATCTCTGTTGGCAGCACTCGGAGGTTAGGAACAAAAACACACGTGTAACATGTTCTGCCTCTTTGCTGGAACAAGGCCTTTCTTTGGGCTGATTATTTGATGTAGGCCCCAAACAACTGGCAAAGCAGAACTTGCTCTGGGGTGGGAAGATGAGCAGGACCCTGTGAGATGATGGAAAATGCCAGGACTGCACCTGGTGCCCGAGGAGGAGGATGGGGGATTCATTTCCCTCCTTTCAGAGGAGAGGTTTTGCATGCTGGGGTGAGCTCCATCCTCCCAAGACGTCAGCATTGCTGGGGCTTTGAACTGCACTTCAAAGCGGGGGCTGGAGCGAGGTTTCTCCAAACCAGAGAAACAGGTAAATATTTGTCAGAGTCAATTAACCCCCCTCATCACCTCAATGGTCATCGGTGTGAGACGGCTGGAGGGGTTTCAGCAGGCACAGAGGGGAGCCTTGTTGATTTACTGAACCACTTCAGGAGGTGGGCAGACACAAAACACTGCCAGGAGACCTGGAGGCCTCCCCTCAGCACGGTCCATGAACTCCTGCACACACCTCATCCTTTCCATCACTGGAGCAGGCTGAGGGGAAAATCCTTTTCTTGTCTGGGGAGAAGACCAGTCCTGCTCCCAGCACTGCTGCTGTAGCTCTACAACAACTTCATTGATGCCAGTTACTCCAGATGGGCATCAGCTGCTCAGGGAGCACATTGTATGTCCCACCTGCTGCTGCAGGTTCAGCCATGAACGCTGTGAGTCACCTATTCCAGCAGACACACCACCACCATACAACACTCCCGTGAATTTATCAAGTTCTGGCTTCTGACATCCCACCAACCCATTGCAGGCGGACTCAGGGTGTTTGTTTTGGAAAGAGGGCTTTGCTGGACCACTCTGCCCATGATGCCTGTACTGCAGCAGCTGCTGGAGGGGGAAACTCAGACACACTCAGCCACCAAACCACCCACCAATGCCCCCAGGCTTCCTCTTGCTTATCAGCTCAGCATGAAAATGCAGCTTCAATATGAAAAAGGGAAGGGAAAAAGTAGAAACAGCTGAGCACCAGGTGAGATGAATGCAGATGGATGAGGCTGGGCTAATTCCTCACCCCCCTTCCCAAACCTGACCCTGCACCTTCACTGCTCTGACACGGCCCCTAGGGAAATGCCACCCTCCCTTTCTCACTGCCAGAAAGCTTCAGCTGGATGTTAAAAACACAAAAGGAAGTGCAGGGGCTGTAACGGGTCCAGCTGGGTATATGCAAAGCCCCTAAGGGTGTCTTTGAGGAACACGGGCTGGGAAGTGCTGGGGGAGGCTCTGGGGGTGCCACCTCCCTGTGCCTGGGGCACTGTACTCTCACCTCCCCTGGTTTCTGAGCAGGGGAAGCACAGGAGGGGCATCAAGACAGCATGAACCTCATCAGCTCTGGTCCTCACAGGCCACCACAAGCCCAGGTGCCTGTGGGATGTGTGCCCCTGGCACTGGGGTGTGCCCAGCTCTGCTGCTCCTTCCTCCCCATTGCTCGTGGGCAAGGTCAGACCAATGTGGGTGAGTCAGCACAAGCCACCGTCAGGCCTCTGTGTCACAGAGGGGACACAGCCTGAGTGATGGACAGAGAGGCCAGTGAGTTGCAGGAATCCCCCATTCTGCTCCTTCTGTCCTTCTAAGGCTGGACACAGGGACAGTGGAGCTGCCAGTACTCACACCAGCCTCAGAGCACTCATCTTCAGAGGAGGTGTCCCACTTCCAGGATTTTCTGGGACTCACATGTCAGCTTGTCCTCTGGTCAGGGAGGAAAGACCCTGAGAATTGTGTCTCCCTTCTCAGAGAGATGTAGAGATAATGGCTCCCATTTTGCTGAGCATCCCAAGAGTCTCAATTTCTGCTTTCCCAGATTTCTTCCAACTTTGAGCAAAGTGGTTCTTGCAAACTTCTGAGCCTCCATGGTTGAACCTGAGTAATTTCAGGTCTAGGCAGAGAGAAATCTGGTGGCTTGGATCCAGCCAGCTGGACGTGAGAAATCTTGGAAGTCCCACGAGAAAAAGGAGATTTCTTGGCAAAGATTCACAATACATCTTTATGGGAGAGTGGAGGGGAAATACAAAATGCCCATCAAACTTCTCACTTTCTGTAGGCAGAAGTCAGGAAGCCCCAAGATGTGCAGGTACAGCAAGAGATTTTAAAAGTGAGGAAAAGTATCATAGGCTCCTTTCAGCTTCCATGCCAGGAACTGACAGATGTTGCAGAAATCCTGCACAGTCCTGCCCTGCTCACCTGGAAGGGCAGGACTGGCTCTGATGCAGGACAGGTCACAGGAACCCCTCAGAGCCCTCTGGTAGGTGTGATCAATCAAGATGGGAGAGTATGGGCAGAGAAATATGTATGGAAAGTGGTTTGCTCAGGGTCACTCTGGAGATGGAAAGCTTCTGGATTTCATCCCTGTGTCACCTGTCAGGGGCTTGCTCTGCTTCAGCACTGCTGGGGAGAGCTGAACTGCTGCTGTTTCCCAGCCTCGTGCAGAAATGTTAACACACCCAAAGCCTCTGGGGGCACGTCCTACCTGCCCAAAGCCCCTGAATCACCTCTGGATGTCCCTGAGAGTTCCTGTGCTCTGCCTTTCCTTCTGCACCACCTTACTGTGCTCACCAGAGCCTGCTTTTAGATCCCCCCAGGCTTTGGATGACCATCACCCACCTAAGCTGCATCTCCACCTTCCTGCCCCAGGCAGACCCCTGGGAGAATTTACACCCATCCCAACATCCCACGGCATGAAAAAACACTGCAAACATCGCCCTCTTCCTTCAGAGGCAGGGAGGAAAAGCAGGATCTCTCTTAGCCCCAGTCATTTAATCTGAGCCAAACAAACACTGGCAGCGTTTTCCTACAGCAAAAACCTTTTTTCAGCTGGAGACAAGGAGGCTTGCACTGGTGGGATTGTCAGAGGGTGTTTGCTGGTGCCCCAGTGGAGTTATGGGCATGTGAGCAGTGGGGCCACCCCAAGAAGAGGAGCAATGGGAACAAGACCTCCCTGTGCAGCCACGAAAAACCTGCCTGTGAACCACTGCCAGGTGCTCAGTTTCTATCTTAATTTTGGTCTTGGAAAAAAGGGAATGGAGTGAATACACAGGGGCTGCAGTCAAGCTGTGGCACACCCCCATCCAAGCAAGAAAATTACACGGTGAGGCTGCCAGGGTGTCCTGACTTCACTTCCCTGGGTCTGGGCTTTCGGGGCGGGGATCCACTAGCCCCCGTCCAGCAGCTGATCCAGCCCTTTGCTGGACCACTCCCAACCACTACACAGTGGTTGTGTCAGATGATGAGGAAAGACATGATCTCAGCTCACCCCAGATGATGAATTTTGTGCAGGCTGCTGAGATGGGAAATTCCCACCAGGACTCCTGGGTGTGAGCGATGGGTTTCCCACCACTGAGCCTGGAAAACAATCATGCAGAAATCTGGCAGCAGCAGAGTAAAAACCCCACCAGCACCGTATTTCCAGGGCTGTTGGTTCTGGCACGTGTCCGTGGGCACAGCTGGATGTGGGCTGCACCTGCTGGGTGAGCCGTGGGTGTGCAGTGGGGATGGGGAGGTGGGCACAGCACTGCTGTGGGGCAGGGGTCTCAGGACCCAGCCTGGTTGAGGAGCTCACAGCTGATGTTCAGCTCCAAGGTTTGGGTCTGTCTTGGTCTCAGCTGACTCGGGGTGTGATGGGTCCCTGTTCCCACTGAGCTGAGGGTTTCTTCTCACTTTGGCAGTGTGCAGTGAGACCATCACACACCCACAGCACCAGGCTAAATGACCATTTGTTAGCAAGCAGCAAATTAACTATCTTCCAAATTGTGCTGAGAGGAGCTTCCGTGTTATTTAAGTGAATTTCTAAACTTAGCCCAGTTACTGTAAAAAATATCTTCACGAGCAACTACTGTCCACAGAGCCTGACTTCAGAGGTGTTTATTTCTAGAGCTAGTGGAAAAATTTCTCACCTTTCAAAGGTTCTAAATATATCTTGGTGCTGGCTGGAGCCACTGGCCATTAAAGTTTCCTCGCAGGCAGTCATGGGCTGATGGTGGGGCCACAGCTCTGACAGTGCCACAGGTGCTGTGGGGAGAGGTGGGGGCTGACACCCACCTCTTCACCAAGGAGCTCATGGAGGATCACGTCAGCCTTGAGGGACGCCTTAGTTAATACCCCAAAACAAGTGGGTTTTACTTCAGGACATGAAGTAAAGCAAAAGCATTGGTCCTGGCCAGCTGTACCACTAAAAGGAGCTAATTGTAGTGCCCAGGTCACTTTTGGAGAGGGGTCAGGAGCCAGACTGAGGGCAAGGCTGCTCTGTGCTGCCCTGCTGAGCCAGCCTGGGTGGTCAGATCCACACGTGCAGGCTCCTGGCCACACTCTCGACTGGTGGCTCCCTACACCATCAATATATATAAAATGGGAAAGGGTTTTCTTCACCTTAGCAAATACACAAGCAGGAACTGTGGGTTATAAGAGGACATTACACCTGCAGCAGAGGGATGTGCTGGGCATTGTATGAAAGGCTCCAGGAGAACTCCTGTCCCTGTTGATGGTCACCTCTTCAGTGAGGTCTGACAGTAGATCTTCCTCCAAGGTTCAGCTTAGCTCAGTAAGGGATTCAGCATTTACAAAGAACTCCTAAACAGGAAGGAGGATGACTTTGGAGTCCTCAGACTTCAGGACTGATCACAGTTGTATTACACCTCAATGGGTGTTTCACTCCTGGAGGATCACAAAAGAATGTACAGGAGCTCAGCCTGGGCTTACTCAAGTCACAAGCCCTGGAGATCAAATCTTCCAACCTCCAAGTCAGAAGGAAGATCTCCCTTCTCCCTTCATGATGTGTTAGGGGGAACCAAGCTCTGGATATGCTGGACCTCTACAGGGCTCCAGAAATAAAAACATCCACCAAAAGCCCCACTTTCCTTCTCTCCCAGGTTGGGCACCAAAGTAGCTGGAGTGCTTGTTGATGTTTTGGGGTGGGATTGAGGGAAAGGAACAATTTTCAGCGAAGATGGAAAATGAGCCTTTCTGTCCATTGGTAGGTGGGGAATATTTTACTCAAGCAACAGTTTTTGCATTGCCTGGGGAAGGTTTTGTTCAGACAGGACCCTGGTTTCATTGTATTTTACCCCAATAAAGAGAAGGCCCCTGCTATGGAAATCCACATGAACCTGCTCCAGGCATCAGGATGCTCAGGGAGCACAGCAGATCCTGACGTCAGCAAAGGGCAGAGCCCTGCTCAGTCCTGTATGGGCTCATGTCACCGTCTGCCACCTTGGAATGTGGGTGATGGGTGATACCCAAAGCCAACAGATGGGAGAAATAAACATGACAGAGAAATCCTGCAAGTCCCATTATGTCTTATTCTGGAGCAAGCTGCTGTCTGTTGGTCATAAAACATCAGAGGGTGTCTCTGCCAAGAGAGTGCTTGAACGCAGTGATTTATCTTTTTTGTTCCCCCTGATGCTCATTAAAATGGGAATTTGCCTGCTGTGGCTGTATCCAGCTGAATGCATGTGCTTCTTGGCTCCCAGCGAGGTCCTCGCTGCAGATACCGTGTGCTTTGGCAGCCGGGCCAGTCTGGGCTGCAGGATATTACGCCTGGCAGGGACACAAACCCCTTCCAGTTCCTGGAATTTGGATTGTCTCGTGGAGTGCTGATTAAGCAGTGCTTTCAATCTGCACCCAAGACAAAACCCTCGCCTTGCCTCTGCGCAGAGGCTCAGCTGCTGCGTGGCACAGGCAGCTGCGGTGGGCTCAATCTCCCCGAGTCCCCAGGGAGACAAAAATTTAAAAAAAAAATCCCAAATTAAAAGCTTTGCAGTTCACAGTGTTGGATGAGCATTTGCTGCTCAGGGCTCTGTCTTCTGTGAAATAATAGATCATTAAAAATCACCCTCTCCACAACACAGCCCCAGCGTCCTTACCTCAGTGTGCACTTGGCAGCAGCTGCACCTCCCGGTCTGCCCAGTTAAGATCACTGCTGCATGTCCCCATCTGCCTTTTTAATCTGCTGGGAATGAAACTGCCTTTACCAGCCTCGCTAATGAGAGATTTGATATCTGGGTTTGAGTGGAGGGAGGCAGCACCAGTGCCTGCCCCCTGGTGCAGCATGAAGCGCTGTCCTGCTGCTGGTCCCTGGGGCTGACACACCTGTCCCCGTAGATGAACATGAATCAGGGGTGTCTGCAGGGCAGGCAAACTGGGAATGGCACTCTGCCCAGCACCTGCAGAGAGGTGGCTGGTGTTTTGGGGTGATCTGGTGCTGGAAGGTGAAGCTGAGCTGGTTAGACTCCTACAACAGGCAGCCTAGAAAGTCAGAGGGCTATGGGAGCCACCCTGACACCCTGGCATTCCCAGTGCCATCCACAGCACAGCCCCCCACAGGATACCCAGCCCTGCTGGTTCATGGAGTGCTGCTGCTCTCTGCACTGAGGGATCCCCTCCTGCAGTGCTGCAGTGGGGCCAGAGATGCCCCAGCTGCATTTTCCCTGTCTCCTCACTGGCACAACCATCATCCCACCTGCTGGCAGAGGGGTAGATGGAAATACCCTATGGCACACGTCTCAGCAGCCCCCCGGGGCCCACGGCATCTTGAATTGCTTTACGAGAGAGACGATGACAGAAAAAATGTACAAAGGGGTCTCTTTTGCTGGAGGCTCCCAGCAGGGTGAGGCTGTATTGATACAGCACATCAGCTCAGCACCTTGGCCTTATTCCTGCTCCATGCTCAGGTCTGCACCTCCCTGAGCTCCTGGTCAGCTTCTGCTGCATGGCAGCTCTGGGACAAGCTGTCAGTCCCTGCCCAGGCAGGAGTTATGGGATCCTCAGTTCTTGTCACAGTCCCTGTGAACTGTGACAAGTCCCAGTCCTTGGGTTACACACAGGTGGCAACTCCCAACCCAGCAAGTGGCTTCATCTATAATGGGGAGAGCTGTGGGCATGAGAAGCAGGGACCTGCTGCTGCTGTGGGACTGCTTTCTCCTCCCTGCGCTCCATCTCTGTGCCCCTTGACAGCTCAGGAGTGGGAGTTTGGCTTTGAGGCTCCTCTTGATGCAACTGAAGAGCCAGATCCTGGCTCCAAAGCCCCCTGTGGTGAACCCAAACCTGGTGAGGCACAGGGGGACCAGCACCTTGCTTACCTGGGGCACTGTAGCATGGGGCAATGACAGCAGCGAGCCCTGCTGCAGGTCACACATGGCCACCTGTGCTGGCTCTGAGCATGGTGGGAGGGAGATGTGACAGGCATTGCAAGCACCCCTCCAGCTAGCCAGGTGTCTCTGTGACCTGCAATAACTCAGTTGTCCCCTGGCATCGTGACTGTGTGGGATGTTGTAGGGAAACATACTTGATGCTGCAGGATATGGCTTTCAGATGCTGCAGCCATTTCCCCTCCCTGGGGACAGACACATGGGCACCGTGGAGGGAGCACAGCCCACTGCTTTCCCCTGAGATAACCCTGGCTGGGCACTGCCAGCTCAGGTCAGTGGTGGGGCCACGGCAGAGTCCCTGTGGGCTGTGACAAGCCTGTCCTTGGGTTCCACACAGGTGGCAACGCCCAGCCCAGCTAGTGGCTTCATCTATAACGGGGAGAGCTGCTGACCCAAGGACGTGTGTGGCCACCAGGTCCCCTCCCAGCCACCCCCATAAGGGACATCTCTGCCGTCTGCTAAGCTTGCACCCAAGTGGGGTGACCCTGGGGCTCCTGCTGCTTCCTCACCGGGGCAAAGCCCCCTGCGCATCCCTCACCGCCCTGGGTCCACTTCTCTGTCCACTGCTTCCAGCAAGATCGCACCTAGAGAACGAACAGGAAAGAGATGACTTTGGGAATCTCTCCCTGTAGGTAGCCCGCACAAACCCCCAGCCAGCAGCGAGGAGCAGCCCCTCCGCCCGCCGAGGCATCGAGCCGCGCTCTGCTGGCTCCCCCCGGCCCCGTGCGGGGCTCCGTGTGCCTGCGTGAGCCCGTGTGCGCGGAGGCATTCACCAGCCTATAAATCTCCTGGCAGGGCTCTTCCCAAACTTCAGGACGTTCCCCGGGGGAAGAGTTAAGATGCAGCTTGTGCGTCAGCGGCCGCAGCGGGCTGCCCGCCGGGGCTAAGCCGAGCCTCCCGCATCTGCCCCGGCAGGCTGTGTCCGCAGCTCAGTCCCGCCGAGCCTCCCGCATCTGCCCCGGCAGGCTGTGTCCGCAGCTCAGTCCCGCCGAGCCTCCCGCATCTGCCCCGGCAGGCTGTGTCCGCATCTGCCCCGGCAGGCTGTGTCCGCATCTGCCCCGGCAGGCTGCTCCCGCAGCTCGGTCCCGCCGCCGCCGCCGGGCTCCGCCGCTCCCAGCGCAGCGCTCACGGTACGTGCTCGCGGGAACATCCTCCCGCTGCTCCGGGAAGGCTGGCAGGGATGCTAGGAGGTGCATCGGCTGACGGATGAGGGGATATTCCAGCGTTTTCCCCTTTTTTTTTTTTTTTTTAAAATTACAATACTCGGCTTTTGCAGCGGCAATTTTTCTTTTCCACCTAAATGCTAATGAGTCGTTGGGATTTCTCGACAATGCTTTTAAGTCTTGCCGTGAGTTTCTTTATCTGTGTGAGGTTTCTGTTTGTGCTGGGGATTTATTCAACAAACCAAACTCCTGGGAAGTTACAGGGCAGGCGGCTGCAGTGCCTCTCAGCATACTCCTAACTATCCCCTGTGCCACAGGTACGTGCCATGAGCGAAAAAATGGGGGAGACTTTCTACTGATTTTATCTTTTTAAAAAACAAACAAGAAAATCAATTCCCCAGGCATATCCCTGACAGTCCCAGGGAACTTGTTCTGATAAATAAGGTTATTAAAGGGATAAATTTTAAATTTTACTATTTTAATAGGGAAAAACTACTATTATAAATAGGGAAAAAAAAGAAGAAGAACATTTGTTTCCACCTTATTTTGGGAAATGGTGCTTGCATGGTGTTTGCAATCCTGAGTGTGCCTGTGTTGTTTTCTCTCCTAGATCTGCACACCAGCAGCAGGGACCAGCAATCCCCCTTGTCCTTGCTTAACTCCGTGCAGGAGCAGAACTCCGCCGGCTGATCCCACCGGGCGGGCTGGCATGGCTGTGCTCCACCTGCACCTGTACCTCACAGCCTTGGGCTGCTGGCTGACACAGCTGTCCAGCTCCTTCCTGCTGCCCAACGCCACCGAGCTGCTGTCCCCGGCCGCGGGCTCGGCCGCGGGGCTGCTGAGGGGCGAGGGGCTCCCGCGGGGCCGGCGGAAGCGATTCCTTTCCCCCCACGACATGAGTGTCATCCTGGACTTCCATAACCAAGTGCGGGCACAGGTGTCCCCCCCCGCTGCCAATATGGAATACATGGTGAGTTGGGCTGTGGCAGGGTAGTTTGGGGTCCACAGCTCTGGTGGGATCAAGGGGCTTACGTCTGATGTGGGAGGCCCAGCCTAGGTAGGATGTCAGGGTGCTGGCCAGAATCCTGGCTGAACACGTTTCCTGGGGGATTTTTTGTGTCCCAGGGGCTAAGCAGACCCATGCAGCCTCTGTGCAGGAGGGATGGAGTCCTAGCACAGAGACGTTTCCCCGTGAGGGCAGATTTAGGATCAGTGGGCCTGTGTCTGGGGCATCTGGGAGGTGGCTACAAGCATGGAAAGCTCAGCTCCCAACCCAAAGCCCAAGTAGGAGCCTCTCCCCAATTACACCTGTGAAGGATGATCCCATCACAATCTCCAGGGTGCCTTTTCAGTCTTCCAAGTGGCGCCAGCTCCCAGAAGAATAAATGTTCAGGAGTGAGTCAAGGAGGGGATGTGCAGGTTGGGCACTTCCAGATGAGGGTCACTCTGCACAGAGCTTTCCCCAGGTTCTGTCCTCCCTGCTTTGAGCTCCTAACCCAGCCCTAAAGGTCCTCCAAGAGGAGCTGTTTCCAGCCTACACAGGGCAGGACCTCAGGGCAGGAGGTGCCACATGCTGCTCTGCTCCCAGGAAGGGGAGCAGCTCTGGGGGAGCAGCTGGGTGGTCCCTGGATGTGGTTTGGAGAAGCACAGAGCAGCCCAACTTGCTGGGTACCAGAGCAGGTCAGACATGCCCAGGAGCATCCTGCACTGCTTCTGGCTTGGCCTAAATTCCTGCCTTCCAAAGTAACTCACACAGGCATCTCCCCAAAGGCATTCAGGATGGGTAAGGGAGCTTTAAATAATGCATGAAGGAACCAGCTGTGCTCACCGGTCAGGCTGTGGCCGGGGCTGCACTGAGGGCTGGGACAGCTGTGAGCTGCAGCAGCAGCACAGGCCTGCAGGGTTTCACCCCCGTGCTCAGCTCCACCTTGTGCAGGAGCTCATTCCTGGAGGGAATCACACACACAGGGCTCGCAGCACTGCAGGGCATCCCTGCTCTGCTACACTGTGTGTCCAGAGCTGTGGCAGCAGCTGGGGAGGTCCATGGCTCCTGGACATGCTGCTGTGCTTCCTTCCCCTGGGCGTTCTCTAGCCTGATGCATGAGTCAGTGTTTTTTGGACACTCAGGGGTGCTCAGAAAGCCCACATAGCACAAGGGAGCAGGTTTCTCCTCTTCCCTCCTCTGGGAAGCCAAAACTCCTGCCTGCCCTTTTCCTTTCCCGTGGCCAGGTGTGGGATGAGCGGCTGGCCAGGGCAGCGGAGGCGTGGGCTGCGCGCTGCCTGTGGGACCACGGCCCCCCCGAGCTGATGAAGTATGTGGGACAGAACCTCTCCATCCAATCGGGCAGGTGAGTGCCCTGTGGGCACAGTGAGCTCCTGGGAAACCCCCACACCCCACAATACTGCAGGAGGAGCAGCGGCAGCCCCTCAGCCAAGGAGCAGAGGGGCTCTGAGCTGGCATTGCACGGGAGTGAGATAGAGCTGAGAGGCACGTCAAGGACTCTGGGGTGGAGGAGGAGGGCCCAGCTCCCGCAGAAGGGTAAATACAGGAAAGCAGAGGTGTTTGCTGCTCATTTGGGAAGTTTGCCATTATTCCCCTCTCTGCCAGGCACCCGGACCAGGGGGATATGGGTCCTGGATCTCCTCCATTGGCTGAGTGCTCAGGTGTCTCTGGTCTTCTGGCCTCGAGCACAAGTGGGCTTGGCACAAGGATGTCCTTACCCCCCTTTTCCCAGCAATGCTTGTTCCCAATGAGCCCTGGCTCAAACCATTTCTCTCCTCCACTTCCTCAGTGTGGAGCTTTCCCTTCCTTTCCTTCTCCCATGACCTCTGATGTGGAGGAGATCCACCTCACCTGTAGCACCGTTGCAGGTACCGCTCCATCATGGACATGGTGAAATCCTGGCACCAGGAGAAGCAGCACTACTCCTTCCCCCACCCCCGTGAGTGCAACCCCCGCTGCCCCTCCAAATGCAGCGGCTCTGTCTGCAGCCACTACACGCAGGTGAGCACTGCAGCCCCCCAGGATCCAGGTGCAAAGGGTGCCTTGTGCAGCTCACAGCTCTGCTCCCAGCAGCAGATGGGATCCAGGGTCAAACCCTGGCTGCTGCCAGCTTCAGATCAGGCAGCGGTCCTGGCAGCTGGCAGTGTATCTGCTGGAGGGATGCCGGTGATGCCTTCCCACCCTGGGCTTTTCCAGCATTTGGGCTGTTGCAGAAAGGTCCCAGGGGTTCACAACCCACTGGAGGAGCAACTGGGACCTTCTGGCCAGTTGACAAGGAGGTTTCCATTTTTTAAAAGGCTTTTTTCCCTCTCCTTTGGCCTTTCTCTCCTCACTCCACCTCTGGCAACTTAAAGGTGGTGAAGAGAAAAAAAAAAGCCGCTTTGTACTTTTGCCAACCATGAATCCTCTTCTCTCTGATGGAACAGCTTCATAGCACCCAGCTGTTTCTGGATCTCTGGGAATGCAGCCTCTTCATCCCCTGGCACATCCCCACACAGCCTGGCCAGCACAAAGTGGAAAACTCCTCTGTTCCTCTGCCTGGCAGCAGAGCTCTGCCAACCCCTAATTACCTCTTCTTCATGGCTCCAACCTTCACCTGAGCATCTGGTGGCTCATCCATGAGAATAGTCAGGGATGCTCTTGGTTACAAAAAGGCAATATACACTTTTTATGGAAGAGATTTAACCTGGAGAGGCTTTAGGAGGAGCTTTAGTCTTTGCTCGACCTCCCTGTGTGCAGGGTAAGCTGCTGGCCATGATTCAGTGTGAGGTTTAGGAGCTAATTTGGGTAAATTGGAGCAGTGACCCAGACTCTGCTGCTCATGGATGTGAGCTTGGCAAGGCAATCCTGTGCAGAGCAGGGCAGGTTCAGGTAGGAGAGGGAGAATGAAAAGTCACCCTCTGGTAACAAAGCACTGCCTGCGATGGGACAGCATCCAGCCAGAGAGACTGGGGCAGCTGGGACGCAATTCCCTGGGGGAGCAGAGCCCTGTGCTGGCATCCTGGGGCTATCAGCTGTGGGATGTCTGGGTGGATGGGCACCAACAGTGTCTGTTCTCTGTCCTGGCACAGATGGTGTGGGCAACCTCGAGCCGCCTGGGCTGTGCCCTCGGCACCTGTGCCAACGTGCAGGTGTGGGGCAGCACGTGGCGTCACGCCATCCTCCTGGTCTGCAACTATGCCATCAAGTAAGTGACTGGGGAGAGCCCCCCGTGCCATCCTCCCTCCCCACAGCAGTGTCAGCAGTGGGCTGATGATGCTCAGAGGTGACACCCTCCTCTCTTTTTAGGGGCAACTGGCTGGGAGAAGCGCCCTACAAGGTGGGGCGGCCGTGCTCAGCCTGCCCTCCCACCTACGGCGGGGGCTGCTCCAACAACATGTGCTTCAGCGGAGTCAAATCCAACCAAGTCAGCTGGTTCTAGGGCTGCAGCCCCAGGAGGAGCCCTGGGAATGGAGATGGGGTGAACAAGAATTATTTATAACATTGACCCCCCCGGCAGCCTGGCTGTCCAACCTGCTTCATCCTAATGCCACGTAGGAAAATGCTTTTCTAACACATGTCTCCAGCAGTGCTGTCTGGCTGCTTCCCGCTTTGGGGGAACTACGGACAGTCCAGGTCCCTATTTTCTGACATGGGGATGGTTTAGGGGTGCGTGGAGGGAGTGGGACTGGCTGGCATGTCCCTGCTCTGCAGACTCAGGGGGTTTTCCCCACTGCCCCCCCGGTGCTAAGGCAGAGGCTGGTGTAAGTGAATACCAAGATGTTCCCCTCGTGGTGAGCAGCTGGGTAAGTGGGGAGCCCCAAGCATGCTCCTGCTTCACAGTAGCCCCTCTGACTGTGGGGCCCCCAGCTCTGAGTCCCCCAATAAAGCAGCCTGGAGACCCCCATGCTTGTCTTGGCTCTCCCTCACTCGCAGCCTGAAGCCTTGGGGTAACACCGAGCCAGTGCCTTTGCTCTGGTTTGGGGTGTAAGCAGCAAAGGGGGGGGGGCAGATGCCCTCAGTGGGGCCATGGGCTACGGATACAGGAGATGCCTGGGCGCTTTGCTCCATCGTGTGGGAGAAGCCAGCACTGCTGGGACACAGGGTGGTGATGACGCTGAAGGGCCACAAACTCAGTGTCCCGCCCATGCTGTCCCACACCATCCCACTGCTCTACCTCACCCCCAGTGCCACTGAACACCCTATTATCCACATCCCCTCCCTCTCTAGAACCTCTCAGCACTCAGCAAACTCAGGGATTCCTGAATTAAAAGTCCTTGGATCTGAGCATTCAGCTGTGGATTCCTGTGCTGCAGCCCTCTGCACCCAGCAGCACTCTCCCCACTGCATGCTCCCTTGGGATGTGCTTTTCCATTCCAGAGGAGCAGATACCCTTAATTTGGTCCCCTCAGGGCTGCAGGGTTTCTATAGCTGAGGTGTTGGGGGGATCCTGAGACTGGCAAGGACCCCCCTGTGCCTCTTCCAGCCTGGTCTCTTCCTGAGATGTACAGGAGATATGGAAGGCTCTGTCCTGATGGATAATCATTTTTTCAGCTTCAGCTCTGGATTCCCCAGGTACTTGGTGTCCTCTCAGCAACACTTCTTGCACATGGTCCTGCTGGCCTCAGCACAGCCCCTGGCAGCCCAGACTGCTCCTGACATGGAGCCCCCAGTGGCACAGGGGCTGCCACAACCTCACGGGGAGCCCATCTGCACATCCGCTACCATGAGGTCCTGGATGCAGCAGTCCCAGAGGGAGCACAGATAACCATAAGCGGCTGTGGCACCCTGTGATTTGGGGAACAGAGAGACACAGGGAGGAGCTGCAAACACCCTGCGCCCAGTCCTGTGCAGGGTATCACCCTGAATCCACCACAGCATCCCCAAGCAACCTCTCTGGTTTGGTACCAGGTGGACAAGCCCTGACTCGTGGCCTGGGCATTTTGCCCCTTGTGCCTCAGCCAGGCTCTGCTCTGCCCTTGCCAGTCCCAGCACTTGCCCCACGGCCCCTGGCCCCCGTACTGTGTTTTCCCTTCACAGTACACAGGCTCAGACCTGGTTTTCCCGTCTTGGGCGGGCAGTGGCACAAAACCCAGCAGCACCCGGGGCACTGCAGAGCTGGATCCAGCTGCCCCCACTCCCCGTGGCCAGGGGTGAACCCCGGCCCGGCGGCTGCCCCGGCCTTGACACCATCTGGAAGAGGGAGCCCCAAAAGAGTCCAGTAAAAGCCGTGTTTGAGTTTCTAGCTTGGCAGCAGTTACTATAGCTACAGCAACGGCACCTTGCAGATTGGTTTCCATAAGAGCTTGGTTACTATTTAACATCTCCACCCACATTAGCCCTGATTAAGCGAATCAATAAGATAACAGGAGAGGCAGGTTTCCTCGCCCTGCCTCTCTGCGCTCCCTCCTGCCTTCACCTAGTTCCTTAGTGAGAGACATTTTTATTTATTTATTTAGATTTCTTTTTTATTCCTCTACTTCCTCTGGTTTTCGCCCCAAGTCCCCATAGCAGTAGCCGGCGAGACATGGTCAATGTAGGCACCCAGCTAAGCGCTAAGATGGAGGCTCCATATGGTGAGTACAGCGTTCCCACCGCCCGCGCTGCCGGCCTGGCGTCGCTCGCGGGGAGCGGGGCTGGCAGCGGCCAGCAGCCCCCAGCCCCACGGCCCAGCCCCGCCGCGCTCCCCCCGCCCCAGGGAAGGCTGGAGGTGGAGGCAGGAGAAGGGTTCTGGTTGATTTGGATGTGATGTAAATCCTCTATGTGTGTTTTCTCTCTTTCACTCGGCTTGACCCAAAGAGGAAGGCACGTGCCTGAGGGAGCAGAGCGGCCCCACGTGCTGGCAGAGGGGCTGCTGCTGCTGCCGGGCTCGCTGCACAAGTGGCAGCAGTTTAGAGGAGGTGAAGTGCTGCCCTAGGACACAGAGCCAGCCCCGATGCACAGGCTGTGGGTGGCCCGTGGAACGCCCGGGCCGTGTGAGTGGGCACAGCGAGCGCCTGCCAGGGCCGTGCTCCTGCTGAGGGCTGGTGTTACGGCTGGGCAGGTTTCCCAGCAGGGAGTGTAGTGCCTGGACAAGCAGCAGCCTCCAGCCTCTGCGGGACACAGCATCAGGTGGCACAATGCTGCCTGGTCACCTGGCCACAGCGAGATGCCTGCCAGGCCTGTGTCCGGGCTCCGGTGTGGCACGGTGGGCACCAGCCTGGAGCAGCCCGTATTGTGCTCCTTGGCTGTGACAGATGCCAGCTCCCAACAAATGCACGTGGACCCCTGGGGACAGCTGCCCTTGCCTGGGCTGACATCAGCCCATAGTTATCCTCAGGATGGGACAACTGTGCCTGTATGGTAGCATCCCCACACAGCTGGTTTGGTCCCGTGTGTTCTGGGAACCCTGGTTCCCTGGGCATGGACAGGCTGTGGAGTGAGGTCCCAGCGGTTGAGGTCTCACAGTTAAGAGGCTCTTCATCACATTCTCATGGCTCTCCATCACTCTCAAGGGCTCTCCATTGCTTTGCCTGGCTTTCCATCACACCCCATGGGGCTCTCCATCATACTACCTTGCTTTTCTCACTCTATTTTTCATGTCCTGCTCCTCTTCTCTTTTACAAGCATGCAGCCCCTGCCCAGCCCACCTTCCAGGTACTATGTGTGCAAACCCAGGTCCCAGCAGGGCTCGTGGGACTCCCAGACCACCTTTTTGCACTTTGCTCATGGCCTCTCTTTGGGTGGCTGCTTCTCTTGATCCAGGCCTGCAGCCTCCCACAGGTGTCACCCCCAGCCCTGACACACCTCTGTTGTGGCATTCATGCTGCCTTGCGCCTCCTTGCCCCAGCCCCCAGCACTTTAGTACCCTGCAGATCACTGTATTTCAGGAAACATCACCCCACGGTGAGCCATGGCCAGGGCATGTCAGACCCAGGGCATGTCAGCATGTCAGCATGTCAGCATTTTGGTGGGTCCGTGGCCTATGGCAATGGAAATGTGTAGGAATTGTATAGGATCTGCTGTAGTGTCACTGGAGCAGGCAGTTGTGATCATGCAGTTACAGAATGCTGAGTTTTAGCCTGCTTTTATCAGGCAGTGCATCCCCAGCTGCAGCAGCCAGGTCTCTGGAGGAGCTCTGTTCACTCCTGCCTCTGAGCTGCAGGAGCCAGCAGCAGGAAAATGCCCAGAAAACTGTCCAGGTTTTGGTCTCTTCAGTGCAGGTTGTGTCTTTGTGTCCAGCTGGTGCTGCTTGGACAAAGTGCAAGGAGCCATGTGGTGAAGGACACGTGTGAGCTGGTGAAACAAAGGATTGATTCCTCTGAGATGTGTAGAGGGTGGGATCCTGGAGCAGGAACTGACCCAGGAGGAGCCAGTGCTGAGCATCCTCCAGGCTGAAGCCCCTGCTGCTGGTGGGAGATGGCTCCTGACCCACCCAGCTCCCAGGGACTGACCTGCATCTCATTTTCAGGAGAAGGGGAGGCTCAAGGGATGCTCCCATCAGCATGGGAGACCTGGTGGTGCAGGGTGGTCAGGTCTGGCTGTCCCCACACCCAGGGTGCCTGCATCCAGCTTTGCCCCAAGGTGCAAAGCCAACCTTATTTCTGCAGTGAGCAACCAGCTTTGCCTGGTACATGCAACAGGAGCTGAACAAGCTCTTTAATCACTTAGGATGAAGTTATTCTGCCCACTTGCAGCTGGCTCTAATGTGAGCAGCCACTTGCCAGCCCTGGCACATCAGTGACCTTAAACACAGGCAGATAAACATTTCTGACAGTAATTTTCTCCTGAAATTTTAAAAATTATTTTTATTAATTACAATTTTTAAAGTTGTTTTTGTTTTAACTTTTCAGTCTGAGAGTCAGTAACTGAGCCACGTGCTGAGCTTGGGCAAGTGCAGGCAGAGCCAGGTGCTGTGGGGTGGATGGGGAGGAATCACTGCCCATCCCTCCTGCAGCCACTCTCCCCATCTGCTCCCGGGGCCGAACAAAAGCAGGCTCTGGCCAGCACCCGCTGCAAGCCTGGGGCCAGGCAAGGGGGAGAGAGAAATAATGAGAATAAAAAAGTGAGATGGGCCTCCCAGACTAAAGCGAGAGGAAACTGAGTGTTGGCAGAAGGAGGGGAGTCCTCATAAATAAAATGGGTGAAAAAGTTATCCAAATAGAGGTGAGGAAGGCTCGGTGGGATGGCGACTGGGCAGTGCCCAGCTTCCCTGGCAGCTCTGTAGGGTTGGGTTGGGGCTGGGCAGCAGAGTGGGCACAGCAGCTGGGATGCACCATCCTGCAGATGGCAAAGTGGTGGCCAAACCCTTCCCAGGGTCACTGGGAAGTTTATTCCCTTGCGAAGCAGTAGGGGAGCTCACACAGCAGTGGTGGTGCTGAGCTCCAGCTGTGCCCACAGTGATGCCCTTGCAGCCAGCAGCTCCCAGCCCTCAGCAGGACAGGCCATGGAGCTGGCATGCCTGATGGAGACACACCTGGGTCCTCCAGAGGAGCCTTCAGCCTTGGAGAAGATCACAAGTTATTTTCAGTTTCTTTTAATAGATGGAAGGATTCTTCTGGTTTTCCCTTCTCCTCATCTGTCTTAAGAGCCTCAGGATTTCAGCATCCATCTGAAGCCAGGGATACATTCTAATGGGGAAGCTTGGCACTGGCATTCAGCCTTGGGGGCAGGTCTGGCCCTCTCTTGGCAGTGGTGGCATCAGTAAGAGCATCCCTCCACTGCAGTTACTGCAACCCTCCCCACCCATCCCTCTCCCAGACTCTCACCAGCATTTTCCCTAAATGACCCCTTGGGGGTACTTATTTCCCTCCCATCAGACCTGTGCCTTGTGTAAAGGACTCAGAGGATGCCCTGCCAGGCAGTGGCAAAGCTGGCCTGCCCCCAGCACCCTGGGTGGGTCCCTGGGGGAGAAGGGAGTGATGCTGCAGCTCTGGAGAGATGTGGAGCTGGAGGCACATTCACAATCCTCACCAGCACCTGCAGAGGACAGGCTGTGAGCTGGGAAGGGCTCCACTGGTGCTAAATCCCTGCAGGAAGTTGCAAATAGATGTGTGAGAAGGTGAAGGATGGAGAGGGGGCAAGGGGAACATCTCCTTCTGGGCAGCAAGGAAGGGATGAGCCCCTTGATCCACCTTTATCCTCCCACTGAGACTTGGGCATGGTTTGGGCAATTGCTCTCAATCCCAGTGCAGGCAGCACCACCCCTTCATATTTTGGATCTCCTCAGCGCCAGGGATGCCCAGGGCTGGTGGTTACAGCAGGGACCAGTGCTTGATCAGGGCTGGCGCTGATCAGTAAAGCAGCTTTGGAAAACAGCTGAAAAATGCCAGACGTCACTGCTGCTCAGGAGCTCTGGTCAGATGTGGGCAATAGTTTCAACTGAGAAACATAAGAGGGAGCCAATTTTCTGAGGACTTTTAATTTTCACTGCTAGATGCACTGAATTTTTTACAGGTTTCCTCTAGATATGACCTGAACTGAGCTTTTCCTCCTCAACTGCTCACATCATCTGCTCTTTAATTCCTCTGTTTAGTCCTTGGTCTCTGTGTCCAAGGCCTGGCAGCCATCAGGAACCGATGGGTCTTTAGGACACCTGGAACAGCCCTCTTCCTTGTCCCCACTCTGGCCACCCCTGCTGCATGTTGGGGTGGCTGTAACACTGATGCTGGCAAGGTCAGCACTTTCCAGTGCCTGAGCAGGGTATTGGTGCAGCCAGGAATAAGCACAGGTATTTGCTGGGATGAAAAAGGGACAATCACTGTGTTAGCACCTTGGCCTGCTCCCAAGAGCTGTTTGCTGGTGCTTGGTGAAGGTTTCCTTGGGGAAGAGCTGGGGATGCTGCACAGTGTCACAGGGTGTCTGCACTTACCCACAGGGCTGTGACTTCTCCCACCTCATTCCAGCCATTTATGGGGCCAGCAGCACACCCTCAACTTCGGCTTTGCTTGAAACACAATGGTATTTTTATAGGGGGACTGAGCCCAGAGGGCTGCTGTCAGCAGGAAATGAGCTCCAGCTCTGGAAGGTGAGCAGCAAGAGGCTCAGGAAGTGCCTGAGAAATGTTCTGAGCTCAGCAGGGCAGATGTAGGTCTGCCAGTCATACTCTGTTAGTCATCTGCTGACATTTCTCAAATGGCATTAAAAAATATTTATTTAGCATGAGTGCAAAGGGGTGGTGAGTGATGGTGGTCCCACAGACAGCGAGGGCTGAGTGAGTTTCTTTTACATACAGCAGTATTTGGAGCAGGACCAGGGCCAGGAGTGGGGCACAGGACAGCACACAGGGCAGAGCCAAGGGGTACATCAGGGGATGCCTGCAAGTATCTTTGCCAGCAGGCTTGGGGTTAGAACAGGGCAAAGACAGCGAAAAAATATCCATGACTGTTTGTGTTCAGGCTCCTTCTCTGTTTGCTTTCCTCAAATATTCAAGCAAACAAGGTTCCTGGCAGAAATGTATGTGGAAATGGCAAATGTTGCAGAATTTTCACGGAAGGCGAATTTCAAGGTAGGGGTTGTGGGGTGAACCTGGGCAGAGGCACCGGGGCCACCGAGCAAAGCTGGGTCCCAGAAGCAATTCCTCCCAGGAACAGCTTCTGTCCAAGCTTCAGCCTGAGCATCAACAGAGATTACTCAGCAAATCCCTTCAGGAAATACATGTCTCAAAAAATAAAGGTAGGCTCAGGATGCTGCACCAAAGGGATGGGAGGAGTAGATCAGGCAGAGCAAGTGGCTGTGAAAATGCACCAGCTGTCAAGGAGCAAATAGACTCTGGCTCTGCGAGGCTGGACCAGATTTTCTATCTCAAAATCCTGAAGTCATCAGAGGGATTCCAGTGGCATCCCCAAGGTAATGGAGCTCTGGTGCTCAGAGACAGATGGGGACCATCACTGTGAGCTCAAGCCCTCTGAGCCTCCAGCACCAAGCTGTCCCTGAGGGCACAACTGCTGCTGGCAGCTCCTGCTGGGAAGAGGATTGGAGGTAGGAATGGGTGACAGTGTGTGCCTCCATCGTAGGTGACCAGCAATAGCCCATATCCTCTGGGATGGTGCTCTGGGAGCATCTTCTCTTTCTCTGCACATCCAAGTTGGTTTGACAGCCTGATTTTCATCACAGCCCTACAGAACCCAGGCCTTGCTCACTCCACTCCAGAATTCCAGGGCAGGACCTTCCCTGCAGCTTTGCTCATCCATCTCTCAGGGTGGGTGGCTCATCTCCTGTCACTGAGCACAGGGAACCCAAACCCACCAACCAGTGGTGGGGACCAGCAGACACCTTTCACCTGCCTCTGCACCAGAAACCAGTCCCAGCCATGGGTGTGTGTGAGATTTTATAGGTGATAACTCCTGGGAAAGTGGGAAACACAAGGAGAGACGCACACCCAGCTTCCTGGCATGGCCTAACGCTCTGGTTAGGAGAGCCAATGTCAACAGATAGACCTGAAGGAAGGAGCAAAACCAAATACATGGGTACTTCTCAGAACAAGAGCTGTAAAACCTGCACAAACCTGAACAAGTGCCACAACACTGGTTTATATGGTCAGAATCAACAGTGAAGCTCACTCAACGTGTTTGCTGACACACAAACGACAGCCACCGTGCTGGGTTTATGGCCCAGTGCCCTTCATGGAGACAGAGCCCAGCTCCTCCTGCTGGGCCCACTCAGCCACTTCTCTCCTCCTCTGCTCCCAAGGGATGCTGATCATTTTGCCACACAGTCCCCAAAGCCTTGGTACCCCATGGTAAGAGGCTGCTGCTTGAGCAGGTCCTGTGCCAGGGACAGGCACACTCAGGTGGAGGTGGCCCAGCAGTGAAGAAAGGACAAAGCACTGATGGATGCCTGAGGGAGCAGCTCACGCAGCTCATGCAGAGTTTCGTTGTTGGCAGGCCAAAGGTAGCAACAGAAAACGAAGAGTGGAATAAGGAGGCAGGAGGGACAAGGGGACAAGCAGCCAGGCTTTGGATCCACAGCCCTGCTGCCACCAAGGTGGTGGGACCAAGGTGGTGGAAGCAGAGCCCAGCACTGCCTGTGGCTCATCCGTGGGTGTGTGCCTGCAGACTGCCCTTGTCTGGGAGAAATGTCGGTTGACTTGGGTGTGTTTCCCTGTTACAGCCACTAAAACCTGTGTGGCAACACAGGGGTGCAGGGAGGTGTCATGGGGTTACACACAGTTCAGTCCCAGCCCTGCCCTTGGTGCTGCTCCCTGCTCCACGTGGGAATGTTGGGCATCAGCCCCTGTTGCCAACACCCCTCCCTGGGCACAGAACTGAGGGACAGAGCTGCTGCTCACTCCCCATTCCTGACCCACCAGGAGCATTCTGGAAGCTGCTGACTATGGGCACTCCAAATTAACTCAAATATGCCTCAGGCAGGCCTGAGTGGAAGCAGAAGCTTGTGGAGACAGGACAGGAATGGTTTAGGAATGCTTTTGCTCCATTAGACTAGTGCCTTTGAGGTGGTGCTTGAGGCGTGATATCTGGAGGGCAGGAATGAGCTCTCTTCTCCTTGGCACAGCAAAAGCAGAGGTGGGCTTGGCATGAAGAGTCATCCAAGGAGGAAGGAAAATGGGTGTTTCAGATGGGTTTGTCCCTGAGTTGGTTCTTCTGGACACAGAGGCTGATGAGACCTGGCCCTAGTTGGGTCACAGGCATGCAGCCCAAGGCTGAATTCAGAGGTGCCCAGGTCTCCCTTTCAGCAGTTCAGTCACTCAGTGCCTGTGAAACCCTAGTGAAGTGCCGCTCTATTCCCTCACACGATCTTCCTCCTCCATTACAAACAGGGCCACGCTTGCCAGACCACACTTCCTGCAGAGAAGAAAACTCTGGGTGCTCAGCAGCCTCCTTGCTCCCCTCTGGACTGAATCATCTGCACTGTGATGTCAGCTGGGAGGGGAGACCAAGGTTGTTGCTCAAGTATATGGTGTTCTGGCTATTTATATAGAAACACTTTAAAGCAAAAGCAGCCAGCTTCTCCCTGAGGAGTCAGACCCACTCCTCCTGTTAGACACACCCAAGCACAATTTCTGGATCAACCTCCAGGCCTGAACTTATGGTCAGGTACCACTGCCCTAAAGAAACGCAGTGGCAGGGCAGAGAGCATGCTGAGGGACCTCAGAAAGGTGGCCCAGAAAGCAGCGGGCATTGCTGCGGGCACTGGCAGCGGGGCACAGACCCAGAGCCACCTTATAATTTTCCTCCGCGTAGTGGCCAGAACCCTTTAAAACCCGTGGCTCTGCAGCACAAACTGCTGCTCCCCATCAAATCTCATTGTGACCAGCATTAAGGGATTAGCCTGTCCCTGCCTCTGCGCCACAAGCAGCTCCTGGGCATGGCTCATGCTCCGCTGCCCACGGGGGGCTCGCCAGCTGCACGGCCCCATCCAGGGGCCAGACTCCCCTAGCTCTGCCCACGGAGCTGAGCGCCCCTGGAAGATGAATGGCAGCAGATACCACCTGTTCCAGGAAACACCAGGTACCCCCCTGCTCCCCCAGCACTTGCAGCAGGGAGAGAAGCAGCTGCAGAACCAGCGCTGCAGAGTTTATGTGAATGAAGGGCATTGACAGGGTGTCCAGTATGGGTTTGGAGCTGCCAAAATACGCTCATTTCCACTGGTATTGCTGGTCCCCAGAGCATGGACCCCCATGTCTCTGGTTTCTGTTTTGCTTCGTGCAGGGTGCACATACCAGCTTTGTGGGTGGTGATGGCTCATGTCCCTAGGTTGGTTCTGGGGCTCAAGACAGATACCCCAGCATGGGCAGTATGGTGGGTGTTGTGACTCCCGGGGGAAGAGGTGGTACAGTCAGGCTGGCATCCCATGGATACCCCAGTGATTGCCTGTGCTGTCTGGGAAGTGATTCAGTCATTGTCAGGCCAGTTCCCAGTGCCTGGCATTGCTGCCCTGGGCTGCAGCCTCAGCTGGCCTGGGGACAGATCCTGCCACTCGCAGCACAGCCTCTGCTCCTGAGCCAGATCTGCAGCGGGACTTCCCAGCCCGCAGAATGAAAGCTTAGAAGCAGCTAAGAGAAAAGCACTTCCAGTGTAAACTTTACTGGTTGTACAGAGTCCTTACCAGAAGGTTTTTAGGGTTCCCTCTGTGGCCCCCTACAGCCAGCTCTGTGCTCAGCCCCTCAGCCCCATCACCCATGGGGACCTTGGTGTGGAGGTCAGAAGGCTGGGTGGGCTTAGCATGCACCAAACATGTCCAAGTTCCTACAGACCACTGCCAGCACCGTGAGGAATTTGGACATGTTTGGTGCTTCCTGAGCCCTGGACCCCTGTGCCTCACACCACCTCATCCCCAAAACACCCCAACAGTCTCCATTCCTCTCTGGGACTCAGCAAAAATTGAGCTGCTCCTCTTGCTTGAGCAATTCCTCCCAAGCAGGGCTTGTGCTGGTGGTGGGGTTTGTGCTTCCTGGGGTAGCCTGCACCCCCA
Source organism: Motacilla alba alba (assembly GCF_015832195.1). Lineage (NCBI taxonomy): Eukaryota > Metazoa > Chordata > Aves > Passeriformes > Motacillidae > Motacilla > Motacilla alba. The sequence goes on along the minus strand of NC_052035.1, from coordinate 6,641,190 downwards.
GTCACCATCCCCACCACCCCATGCCAGTGGGGAGTCACATGCTGGGGGCTGCTCCCAGCAGTACCTGCACTCTTTATAAGCTGGCAGTTGATTTAGGAGAGTTCATGGCTTCAGTGTCCCATGATACATTCACTAGAAGTGGTTCATTTCCTCAAATGATGTCGTTTATGGTCATAATATATTTTAATTTCTTTATGATACAAGAGGTTAATGGCACTGGGACTTGCAGGAATGTAAAGGGACAAACAATAGTGTTATCCAGTGTTGCAGACCTAGGTTGAATACTCACAGGCGGATCAGCAGTTCCCATGTTTGTTAGCTGGAAGCCAGGCAGTTGTCCCTGCAGTGTCCTGGCCGTGGGTTTCTGGAACTGTAGGGACGTGTGATCCCCTGCCCTTGCTGTGTTCCCATGTTCCCATACCTTGCTTTCTGCTGTGTTTTTGTTTCTCTGGCAGTGGACAAGAGGGTTGTGTCACACAGGAGGGTGTGTGGGGGGCGTGCAGCTGCTGTGGACGTGGAGCTCCTGAGTGTTGTCTGGTTCTCACTCACCCCTTGCTGTGCTCTGGTGATTGAGGACATTGGGGACACAACAGGTTACTCAGGCACTCCGCACACCCCTGCAGAGAAAAAGCATTTTGCACTACTTATTTCCTTCTGTTTCCAGAAACTAGAATCTCCCAAATTTTAACTGACCACCTCTTTGTGTCTGTTTTATTTTTTCCATGCCCAGCCTGCTTTTCCAATTCAGCTGGGGCTGACTTTGCCAGCCAGACTGGGGCAGGAGGGCAGCTGGAGCTGTTGGGTCCAAGAAGATGCTTTTTGCCCTTGACTTGCCCTCCTCCAGGGCCATGGGCTCAGACTGGCCCTGACACCCTTGCCCTATTGCAGCTCTCCCTCCACTCCTCAGCAGCATTGCAGTCTTTTGCCTTAATTTTGAGGGAGGGCTGATCCCAAGAGCCCCAGCAGCCACTGGAGGTCACTTCCAGGCATGGCTTGCTGATGCACCTAGCTTTGCAAAAAGATATTAAAAAAAAAAAGGTAAAACTTGATGTGTAACCACTGTTGATTTTGGCTGTTCTCTTCCTTCACCTATTGCTCCACAGCTGAAATGATTCAGGGGCTGTTTCATGTGTGTATAATGAATGTATAAAGTCAATGAAACCTAAAAGCCCTGCAAACAGCTGGCAGGGCTGAAGGGAGAGACTCACTTGCCTGCCAGACTGTGAGCTCAGTAGGGATCCTTTTCCTTGGAAGCTTCAGGATTACTTCAGGTGCAAAGGAATCATATCCACCTGCTAAACAAGTTCTCCCCAGCTCCAGAGCAGGCTGCTGAGATCCTTGCCACACTAAATGTGTGAGCTGGCAAGGCACTGACAGCAATAGGTGTCTCCTGCTGGCAGCAAACCCTCTCTCCAGTGCTGCTGCTTCCCTGAGGCTCCTGCTCCCCCATTTCAATGGGGATTAAACCACAGGATTTCAGCCAAGCTTTTGCCACTGTAGTCAGTGAACCTGGAACAGCTCATGGCAAAGAAAGAGCTTTTCTGGACTTCCTCCCAAATAGGCAGGAGAGTGTTTAGCAGGAAAGTGTCTGGGTCTCTGCTGGGTTAGGGTTTGGATGGAGTGCAGAGCCTGTGGTGTAGGGTTTGAAGGGGACAAGTGGGATCAGTGGTGGGAGCTGGAGCTTGGGCCAAGTTGCAGCCTGTGGTGTAATGGAAGAAGATGAATCTATTCCCCTTCCTCTCTTGGGCCCGGGCTCATTGCATGATTTTATATAAAAACAGAGAGACAGATTTCCAGAGTTACAACTGCAAAACTGCAGGTCCCAGAACCAGATGCTGCTTCCAGTGCAGGCAGAGTGATGGCAAATACACATCAGCAAATGCCCTGGCATTTTCAAGTACAGCCACCCTTCTTGGAACAGCTCAAATTTACTGTTCTTGCATAATAAGAGCTCCGAGGAGAAATAATAAGTACTTCCTCAAGAGTTCAGAGCCCTTGTTAGGCAGGACAATAAACCCCTCTCCAGTCCTGGGGTGAAAGGCAAGCACAGTGTTATCACCAGAGCAGTATATGCTGAAATGGTCTGTCTGTCCCCATGTTTGCAGTTCTTTCCCTACCACTTTTGCAGAGCAGCTATTTAATTTAGCTCCAATAATTGCCTCCAGGCTCAGCATCATCCCAGCTTTGTCTGAAATGCACATGTTGCTTTTGGACAGGAGTTCAGGCAGAGTCTTATACCTTCTTTAAAGTGACTCTTCCCCATGCCCAAAAGCTGCCTCAATTGTCCACATGGGGATTTTGTGCTCTGGGGACCAGGACAGTACTGGTTGGTTTGGCTACATTTGGATAACTCTGTTCAGAAACAGCCTAAGGTTGCAACGGAGCTGCCTCTGTCACCCTGAGCTGTGCTGGGGAGCCTGGGGTGCTCACATGTCACGTGCTCATCAGTGACAGTGTGTCTGGGGTCTGCCCAGGGTTTGTCTGTCCTGGCCATTGCCCCCAGCTCCAAACAGCAAATCTGCCCCAACCCCAGAGACAGGCGCTTCAGCCCTGGGGAAAGTAAATCACCAAGAGTGATTGGTGTGGAACAGGATGATAAAATTGATTGCATCTTCCCCAGGCAAGGTCTGGCACATAGCTGTGGTCTCCTCCTGCCTCTCATTGCTGGATCTTTCAGATCCACCTCCCTGGATGGAGCTGGTGGCTCATTTTCACCTCCACAAAGTGTTTTGCTGGGGCAGGGATGTGCAGTGTGCAGCTGGCAAGGGGCAAACAGACTCTAAACAACCTCTGCTGAATCATCTGTTTTCCTGGAGCCTTCTCACAGCTTCTGGGGACATTCTGGGGAGGGACATGGGAGCAGACCCCCATCTTTGTGTCTGTCATATGATTGCCCAGAGCAGAGGCAAAGATCTGCCCCATGAGCTGGGGGCTTGTGCAGCTGCACTGACCTGCAGCCCTCCACCCCAAAATATTCCTTGGAGCTGCTTATTAACACACTGACAACTCTGCTCTGGAGTCACAGCACACCGAGGCAGAAGGCAGGAGGGTTTGACAGTATGGCCTAAATACCCCTGTTTACAAAAAGTCTGACAAAACACAAGCCCTTGGCTTTATCTTTCCCATTTGGAAATAGTCACCGAGCAAATATACTCAAGGCATGAAAGGAGGGGGGTTTATATTGACTTTAGAAAAAGCTGTTCTTTAAAAACAGGAAAAAAAGCTCATCCTCGAGCTGTGCAGACTGGCTGCGAGACCCAAAAGTCCTGTGTAGGGGCTTAAAGCATGCCTGCTAATCTGTAGCAATTCTGTGTGAGCAAGTCATGCAGTAAACTGCTCTCTGTTAATTTTTTAATGCAGAATAAACAGGTCAAGAAATGATTAGCATGAGAATAAGTTGAGCTTAATTGAGAGAATCAGAAAAGATGAGAGGGAAGAGGCAAATTGGAGTTATCAGTTAACCATACAGAGTGGCTCTGCCTCCACAAGCTCATGTTCCCTCTAGTTTATCATCCCCTCTGAAGCTGCTTTTTTTCCCCCTTCCCTTACTTTAATGATGAGCTAAAATTGCTGTTACAAGCACAATGGAAGCCCTTGTTCCTCCTTCTCCTTTTCTCTCTGCAATGGCTGGCCAAATGAATTGTAGGTGATAAGGCTCCTACCTGGTTATTCCCAAGGTTCTTCCCAGAAAGGAAGCTGCTGACATTACGTGCAAAATCCACTTTGTGCAAGTACCAGTGCTGTGCTCCAGTGCAAAATTTTCAGTGTGATCCTAGGAAATCCAAGGACTGAGCAGACACATCCGTGGGCAAGGGGAAGAGCAGTCCTCGGGACTGCTTGAAGTGGAGTTTGGTCAGTGGTCGGAGATCTATATTCTCAGATAGGCAGGACTTTGTCCACAAACTGGAATTTGAAATTTCAAAGGGGAAAAAAAAAAAAGGCAGAAGGGACCTTTGCATGTGTGGAGATGACTACGCTGGTGACGTTCCCCTGGGACTTTTGTTCTTTGTCTTGTACCTGGGCTTCCTGCTTCCCCACGGCTCGCTCGTGAAATGGCGACGGGCCTGGCAGGGCCTGACGGGCCGTGCTCAGGGCTCTGCTGCTCTGCAGAGGTTTCACACCTGAGCCCATCTCTGCTTCGTGTGCATGGGGGGAAAAAAAAAAGCCATGTGAAATATTGCAGCTCGACAGTGGCCTTGGAGCAGCGAGTGACAGGGAGCAGAGCTCTGGAGTCGGGCTGCCAGGCCAGCGATGGCATTGCTCATGAACGCTGAGGGGGTCCTGCTGGCTCTGGGCACTGGCTTTACTGCCAGGCACTTCTTAAGAGTGCAGAGCTGTGAGAGAGAAAAGCACAGGGCAGGAGGGCCCCTGATCATGGTCCACGCTCAGACAGTCTGCAGGCAGCCCCAGAGTGGGGGGCCTGGTCGATCCAGGCCGGCAGGGCTGTGTCCTGCAGCAGGGGGAGAGATGGGCCAGCAGGAACTGCGGGAGCATGACACACACAGGGCATCGAAAGGATGGGGCCAGGCTCCTCACAGGGTGCATGGCCGGAGATCACGGGGCATTAAAACTGGAGAGAGGTTCAGCCAGTGTCTAACCATGAGGACAGTCAAGCTGCCGAGGCTGCTCTCCATCCTTGGAGGTGTTCAAAACCAACTAGATAAAGCAGCAAGGAGCCCATGCTGCTCTCACAGTTGGCCCAGGAGCCTGGGGCAGAGACTCTGAGGTCCCTTCCAACATCAGTTATCCTCTGATTCTACAACACCCTGTTCAAGAAGCCCCAGGGAGGAGCCCCTTGAGAGGAGCCTGCTCACCTGCTGGACATGCAGAGTTAGCAAGCACAGTAGGTGACAGAATCCTTTCCAAAAATGCCCTATTAAATACTCTGTTCCTGATCCTCACCTATTGAGAAGCACAGATCTTATCTTCAGGGAATCCCCTTTAGGTTTGTATAAATTTGCCAGACATGGATATATAGATAAGGCAGAATGAGTGCCATGATGTGCCAGTGTGGGAAAAGATTTGCTGCTCCTCAACAGACAAAAATTAAATAATCACTTGGCACAGAACAGGACAAGCCCCAGAGCTGTCATGGTCTCCTTTGCAACCATGTCCTGACACAGGAAACAGTGGGTGGAGTGTACAGAAAATGGGGACAGGAGAGAGGAGCAGATCTGGGAGCTGAACTTCCCTGGAGCACCTAGTCTGGGAACAACCTTCACCTATCAGTGGGGGTCTTCCAGCTATGAGTTGTCTCTTTGTGTGGAATAAAAATGGCAAAACATCTTCTGTAGCCAGAAGTGTTTGAAACAGCCCCACAAACAGCTGCTGACTCGAACATCTCCCACCTAAAACAGCTACAGAGCTGCGGGGTCCTGTTGGCCAGTACAAGCCATGACAAGCTGCATTGGCAAGCTCTCCCAAAACCCACTACATGAGGATGCCAGGGGGAGACACCATGGAAGACATCATCTCCAGCAACAGCGCCCAGGGAACCGACAATGCTTCCATCAGAGCCCATCTCCAGGGCAAAGGAAGTGTGTGGTGTCCTTGGCTGGTCTGGCCCTCGACCTCCACACCAACATGAGGGATTTGGGAGGGGCCACTGGTGACCCACAGAGGACACTGGCAGTGAGAAAACAACAACCCCTGGGCGGAAAACACCACGTCCCATTGACAGCCCCGGCCTCGTGAGCCACCTGATGCTCTCCAAACTTCCCTGCTCCTTATCTGCTGCTCTCCTGCACACGCTGCCTCTCTGATTTCTATTCCTGGCCCTTTTAATCCTTCCTGCCTGGGAAGCAAATGGCCTTTGCAGCCCCCTTGCTCAGCAGGCTATTGAAGCAAAAGGTTTGTTTTGCTGAGCAGAGCAGAACAGGCCCCGCTTTTATGATATTTTACTAGACGCTGCGGCAAATCCTGCACATATTTGACCTGGTGTCTGTAGCATTTATCTAATCAAAGGGATCACCGTGGCCTGGCTGGGATTGGGACTGAGGTCCCTGGGATGAGGCTGTGGAGGGGGCTGTACTCGACTCTTGCATCTCCATCCCAGTCTGCACATCATAAAACCAATTTCTGGCAAGGACTGTATCTGCCTAAAGAAAGAGCCACCAGCACATGTGCTCTGGCCTGTCCTTTAGGAACACTGACCCAATGACTCTTTCCCCTGCGGCAAAGGATCATTTATCACCATTCCCAAGTGAGAAAGCAGGGGCTCTCCCCTGTGCTCAGATTCACTCCTGCAGACCCGTAGCCTCAGGGTAGAAGAGCTGTTTAGAAGTGCTATGTAGGTCATGGTTTTGGGGGGCAAAGGGCTGCTTGAACAATTCCGTGTGCTCCTAAAATGTGAATAGAAAATCATCACTAGCACAACTGCCCAAAGGCATGTACTGGTTCGGAGCCAGAGACCTTGGATTCACGCAGTGGCAGTGATGGCACAGTGGCCAGGGCAGCTTGTGGTGCCAGTGGGGTTGGGGCTGCATTGGGGTGCCTGGGAAGAACAAACACAAGGCATTGAGAGCCCAGATCAGCAGCGTGTGGACTCAGTTGCCGCTGGTTGCGAAACCACGGGGCTGTTTTCAATGCAGAACAAACTGATACCAAATCATTAATTGCTGATTCTCTTGCACCGTGAGCCAGTGCCATTCAGAGATCGATTAAATTCCCACTCAATGATCTCGCAATTGCACTGAAAACTCTCAGTTCTGGCTGAAGTGGAGGAGTGATGTGAGGCAGCTGGGGAGGAGAGCACAGGCAGCTCTGGCCCCACTGCCCAGCACCAGCAGGGTCAGACCCAGGTCTGGGTGAGGCACAGAACCACTGCTGGGGCTGACAGCAGACAGTGCACCCACAGAAGGAAAGCTCCTCCTGCTCTGTTGAAACCTGTCTCATGAAACTTTTATGACAGATCAGCCAGTACCCGAGGCTGGGGGTGTTCAGCACAGAGTGATTTCAGCTGTGGGACTGGAGCCACCCTGGCCATTCCCAGGGTGTCTGTGCCACCCCTTGGCCCCGCTCACTGTTTGGGCATGGCTGCAGAATGGGATCTGTTTATAGGGCATCCAAACCCCTGTAAAACTTGGTTTATAGGGAAGTAAAAGGAGTCATACATTTCACTTTACATAGCAACGTGTAAATTTCCAGGCAGGAGCTGACCTTCTCTGACCATGAGGGAGAGAAAAGGAGAAGGAGTAGAAGGGATGCAGGGAGCAAGAGAAGGGAAAAACAAGGGCGTAGGCAATCAGTGGTGAGGAGAGGAAGGCAATGACAGAAGTGGTGAAGAACCTTGTTCTCTGGGTAGGGTTTTTTCCAAGTTTTCCACCCCAGGTATAATTAAGAGCAACACCAGCAGCTCAGCATCAAGGTCAATAGCCCTTGGTGAGTGCCTGCTGCTGTGGTGCTGCCTGCACCCAGGAGCCAGGATCAGAAACACCTTGGCATTCAATAATAAACAGTCAACAAGAATCACTGCTGCTCCACCAAAAAAAAAAAAAAAAAAGCTTAGCAGTATTCGGCAATGGGTGAGATGATTAAAGATTAACCCCCTGCCTCCTGCCTCCACCCCTCTGGGAGTATAGGCCTTGAGGCTCAGCAAATCCTTTCAGAGAAATATCTGAATTAAAAGACAACAGGTAGGGGACGCAGTGAAGGCAGAGGGAGGCAGGAGGGCCAATAGCCTGGGCCAAGGGAATCGGTGCAATCTGGCCCGTGTTTGCCGAGGATAATGCGCCTTTCCAAAGCCCTCATAGACATGGAGATGGCAGATTACAGCGCGGCGCTAGACCCGGCATACACCACCCTGGAGTTTGAGAACATGCAGGTGCTGGCTATGGGCAATGGTGAGTCCGCTCTGTCCTCTCCCCTCTGCTGGGTGGGATGAGCTGGGGGCTGCAGGAGGAGAAGTCCCTGGGGTGGCCACAAAAATGTTCCCGGGGAGGGAAGGGGTGTCAGATGGGGAGCTCCCAGGGGGGTTCTGTTTCCCCGGGGGAAAATAGAGTGGAGAGAGCAGAGCTGTGTTTGGTACAGGCGGGATGGTGTCCTGCAGCCCAGAGCCCCTGGCAGCAGGCACGCACCAGGAGCTGGCTGGAATGAGATGTCCCCTCCAGACATCCAGCCCAGGGAATGGGGCTGGGGCTAAACATGGTGGGGGTCTCCCAGACCCCAGCCAAAAGTTTCTGCATGAAGTGCTGTTGATGGTTCAGACAGACAACTGACCCTGTGCCTGCAGAGCTGAGGGCCATTCCCTGGAGCAGAAAGGCATTTAGCCCTTGGTAAGGGTGAAAATCACTGTCAGAAGGGATTTAGGAGCTGCCGCTGCAGCTGCTGTGAGCTACAGCCCTTCCCCAGTGCAGCACTGGGGTGTGGGGTGGCATCCCCTTCCCTGGCTCAGCCCCCAGTCAGAGGGACAGGGGGACCTTGAGAGGATAGACAAATGTTCCCATCCCTTCAGGAGGGTAGCATCACACCTAACCCTGAAGAATTCACAATGCTGGCCCACCCATTAGGGGAAAAAAGGGTCTTGGTGATTAAATGCTCAGAGATAACAAGAGATTATTCTCCAAGTTCCCCCTAAAGTCTCTCTAAATATGAGGTTAATGACTAAATGAAGCCACAGAAAGTGGGCCTCTGAGCCCTTTCCTCCCATGTGTTGCATGGGGGCTGCTGGGCACTTCTGTCCCAGAAGGGCTGTGCTGGCTGTGTGGACTCTTCCATCACAGCCTGTGTGGGTCTTCCCTGGGTTATGGCTCTGCTCTGTCAGGTATGTAACACTGGTGCCAAAGTGGCTCTGCTGTGCAATAACCCCCCCCACCACTGTGGGTCCCACCCCCTTCTCCACTCCTGGGGGCTGGTCCTACCCCTTTAGATGCCTCAGGACCAAAAGTCGCCCCCTTTGGCTCTGCTGATGTCCACCTGGACACTCTGGGACAAGCTCAGGCCCTGCTCCCTCCCCGTGTTCCTCTCCCATCCAGCGAGCATCTGCACAAGGGGCTGTGATCTGCCCACCCCAGACCCAGGGCTCCATGGAGCAGAGGGACAGGAGAGTTTCCTGTGACAAGACCCAGTGTGCTGTGACACTCCAGGGGTGGATGAGTCAGCTGGGGCAGGCAGCACCAATTCCTCTCCTCCTGGGCCCAGCTCCAGGCCAGGGACAGCCCTTGCTTCCCGGGCTGTTTTGGCACTGCAGTAGCTGTCCTGGAGGACACACCTCCTGCAGGACCTCCACCAGCAGAACCTGTGCCTCTTTTTCTGGCCAAGGACTGCTCAGAGCCCATCCACTGCCAGCCACAGCTCTGCAGCTCAGCCCCAGGGCTGCAGCTCAGCAGGGACCAAGTTTGCCTCTCACAGGTAAAATGCATCCTGTGCTCAGACAGGCTCAGGGATCTCTTGAGTAGCTCCTGTCCTAAGAAAAAGCTCAGCTGCAAGGTATCAAAGTCAGATTTTTTTTCTTTCCTCCATTTACCTTAACTCCAACCACTTGACTGCAGCAGACAGAGCCCACATTTTTGGCACATATTTGTCAGAATAACCTTAATTGGAAAATTATCCATTAGGCAATAATTTCATTGTTGTTGACTATTAGACTGAGATGTTGCAATTTCTTTGATAAGAGTGCCAGTTTTTCCTGCTCTATGTTCATCTGATTACAGCCTGATAGATTGCTAAAAAGGGATTTATCTGGGCTGCCACAGATATACAAGCAATGGGATTACAGGCAGATCAGCTCTTCCTCTCACATCTAAGTCCTATGTTTAGCTGGAGCTGGGAATTTGACTTTCCTTCTGGAGTGAGCTGCATTTAGCTGAGCCCTCGGGATATGCAGGGAGGAAGGTTGTTTTCAGAAGCAAGCTGCTCACAGGGACAAGAGACAGCCAGAACAGCCTTGGGAAAGCTCAGGGCTCTGGGAGTGGAGACAGGAGCGTTGCACTGGTGTTGCTGGAGCTGCGTGACAGGGTGTGCCAGGCAGGGACAGAGAGGCAGCAAAGTGACTCACAAAGAAATACAGGAGGGACACGAGGAGCTGGAAAGACAGAAAGCAGGCAGGGAAATGAAAGAAGTTGCCAGAGGTAGGGAGCTCAAGAACCCCGGTACTCACTCACTGCTGGTTCTGTGCCAGTTACTCCAGCTGAGGGGCGGCATGAGCAGGATGTGCAGCACCTGCTGAAATACCCCTTTTTCTGCCAAACAGAAGCTAAAAATGCAGCCCTGCCCCAGCCAGACTTGCCTTGGCCTCCCAGCACCACAGCTGGGCTACCATGGGGAGCCCAGCTGGGACCAGCCCTGCTGCTGGGTGCCAGGTGGGAGCAGCTGTGGTCCCTCCAGGGTGAGCCTTAACTGAGTCCCTACAAAAACCCAGAAATCAGGGGCCAGTAGACTCAAGCATTAAAAATCCCAGCAGGTTTCTATGGCTTTGTAGATCCTGGGTATGATTTGTGACTGGCATTTCCACTGAGGGAGGGGGATGTGCCTGTGCTGACACAGAAAAATGTACATGGGAGGGGACAATTAGATCAACTGAATTAAGGGCTGATCCCTTCAGCCTTGAGGTTTGTTTGGCTTGCTGGAGGGGTTTAGTGTAGCCCTTGTATGGTTTTTAGCCTTTCAGATGTCCTTTCCTCCAGAGCCTGCTGCAATTCCCTGTCCTCCAAAAAAGCCCTGCAAGTCCCCCTTGGTCTGTAAGGACTGCAAGACAAATCAATTTCCACTGTGATCCTACTAGACTCTGGAGAAAGTAGCCTACAGCCTTCTCCATGCCAGAGTGACACCTTTTTTCTTTAATCAGTCCTTCCTTGCATGGGTCGCCTTTGTCCACATGAGTTTTCCAGCTGAAGTCATTTGAGTTTGCTATTTACCTAAAGCCTTGTTTTCCTAAAGAAGGGCTGTGCAGGCTGGAGCTCCATGCCTGGAGAAGGGAACTGTTCACCTCATCTGCTCAGGGCTGTCTTGGGCTCTTTCAGTGCTGCAGCACAAACACCTCCCTAACAAATCAGCTGCTCACCCTGAGCTGTAATACCACAGCTTTAACTCTGCATCAACTTTTTCTCTGGCCACACTACTGCAGCCCAAAGTGTCTGCAAATCCCCGAGGAATTTTGGCTCTGCCCTGTGACTCCTGCAAATGGGCTTCCACTTTATCTGAAGGCATTGCTGCAGCCAGGCCTTTGGGAAGAGGGGTCTCACCATGGAATACAGGAAGTTTTAGTGCACCCAAAATGCAATTACTTAAACACTGAGATCTTACACCCTCTCTCCTTACACACCTCTCACACAGCTGCCAGGTTTCTCCAAGAGTCTCTGACCGGTAGCTGAGTTAGCAAATGTTGGCTGTTGTCTCACTGTCTTCTTCTTGTTGTGTCCTTCCCCAAGCAGACACATCTCCATCAGAAGCAGCCAGCCTCACCAGCTCCAGCAGCCTTGGGGTGAGCACGCTGTGTGCCATCTGCGGGGACCGCGCCACCGGCAAGCACTACGGGGCCTCCAGCTGCGATGGCTGCAAAGGCTTCTTCAGGAGGAGCGTCAGGAAGAACCACATGTACTCCTGCAGGTGAGGACAGAGGGCACAGAGACCCTGGCTCAGACAGAACAGCCCCTCACAGCTCAATGGCAAGGCCCTCAAAATGCAGCAGCATGGCCCTGCATCCTCCCTGCACCCTGCTCCGCTTTCCTCAGCTAAGGAAGGGGTCAGTGCTAAACCCGCAGCTGGGAGGGGTCAGTGACTGCCCCGACTTTGGGACTGCCCTGCACTGATCACTGGGGAAAGACCCTGGCAGGTCTTGCCTCATACTTTAGGGGCCAAGCACATGTTCTTGCAAATGGTACGGCCAACCATGAATGTGGCCAGCAAGCAGCAAGATGCCAGGGGAGAAGCCCCATTTCAGGGACTTAGAACCTCACTACTCAGGGCACCACAAACCTTGCTCTCCCGGGGGGCAATCCTTCTCCAGCACCAGATGGATGTGTGCCTGCCATCCATCTACAATGCTGTCACTGCCTGTGACATGACACAAGAACACCTGAGGAGCACCAAGAGGGGCAGCATTACACGCGCTTTTCTGAGGATGAGGCACTTGTGTTGCTCCTGAGATTCATGCACTGCACCTCAAGCCATTGGGGATAGCCCATGGCTCTCCTGTGCCATCAGCAGCTGTGACCTGCCTGCTGCTGGCTTTGAGCAACTCACTTGAAGAGAGTCACAAAGGAAACGGAGGATTCTTCAATCCTCAGTTCACAGTGTCTAAATCCCTTGGGCTTTTTGAGTCAGTTACTCCTGATGCCACTTGGAGAGCATGAAGAGCAACATGACTCTAAAACCTGAGTGACAGAAGAAAGCCCCAGGTTTATGAGTGCCTGTGAAGCACATCATCATTTGCACCCCAAGGTTATTTAAGGTGGCTGCCCAGAGAGCCCCCTCCCCACAGCTCCATGAGAAAAGCCAAGGTGCCCAGTTCTTTGGAAACTGAGGCTTTTATATGAACTACAGGAATATTTTAAGAGCTGCTTTCAGGCATCCACTTGGGCAAATTGTAGTTTGGGGGCTTTAAAAAGCAGAGTAGAAGGAAGCCCTTTCAAAAGCTACAGAATTCAGCATGGCTGGGAGCCCTTCTCTAGCTCTATACTCCTTTGTCTTCACTCTGCAAACTGGATCAATCTGCTGTAAATTAGAGCAAATTTGCAAGTGAAATTCATGCTGCAAGTGACCACCAGGCTCGTGAGTCACACACATGGGAGATCAGTTTTCCCCACCATGCGCACGGGATTTGGGGACACAAGCCTGGAGGGAAGGAGCTGGTTCCCTCCCAAGTCCTCTCTGAAGTGCAAGTGGCAGCAGAGCAGTTTGCAGAGCAGCAACGCTGTCCAGAGGTCAGAAACAACCTCTGAGAATCTCCCAGCTCTGGAGAGATGCAAGGACTTAAACTGACTTCTTAACCTCACAAATGGGCTACTACAACCTTCCACCTCTTTTTAAAATTAAAATTCACAATAAAGGCATTCTTCCTTCCATTCTACTGGGATCTAACTTACAACAGCAGCTTCCAAGTTGGTTCTGACCCTCCTAGATCACACTTTTAACTTCCCTGGGGTTTGTTAGTCCACTATAGACATCCTATCCCTAATGGTTACTGAGTATTCTGAGCTCCTGCATGTGACTCAGTCTAGTCTGTCCTTATTGACCCTCCAGAGGCAGAGGGGAGAGCTGAGATTTTGATGCAAAAAAGAAACCACAGGCTAAAGCAAGAGTGGAAAAATCACAGACTGGGGCTCCTTTCTAAGGGTGAGCCTCTGGGAACCTTCTCTGAGCATGTCTTGGAGCTTGGGGCTCAGTCTTGTCCTGCCCTCAGGCTCAGTCTTGCTAGTCCTGACACCTTTCCTTCTTCCTTCCTTCCCAGGTTTAACAGGCAGTGTGTGGTAGACAAAGACAAAAGAAACCAGTGCCGGTACTGCAGGCTGAAGAAGTGCTTCCGAGCAGGGATGAAGAAGGAAGGTGGGTGCTTCTGGCTTCCCCCAGCAGCAGTCCCTCACGCTGCCTGGGTGTTTGAGGAAGCCCTTGCAGCCAAGGCTGGTCCCTGCCAGGTGCACACTTGCCCAGCCACCTCAGCCCTGTGTTCCCTGCACTGTTCTCTCCTGGGCACAGATCCTGACCCCCACCACAGGGGGATTTAGGGAGGGTCCATGCCTGTGTCTCAGAACTGCCCATGTTTGTGCACACAAATCACACCCCAGGGCTCTTCAGCTCACTCCTGCTCACACTGACACACACAGCACCTGGGCTCCCACACGGCCAGTGCACTGGAGGGGTTTGGGAATGCTTCTGCACATCACTGAGGAGCAGAAACTTCAAAGAAGGCCTGGGAATTTGGAAATACTTTGGTGAAACTGCTCCAAGTGCTGTTATCTCAGAGTGACCACAAAACCCACAGCTGGCCAGCAAAAGTGACACTGACATTTTGCACCTTTTTTCCCTGATAGATATATAGGTTCTTGCTGACCCTCTGCAGAGCGGCAGTGAGTTTAGTTTAGTTTCACCACAGCAGAAAGGATCCAGAGTAAAGTGGAGCATTTTTGCTATTTAACTGTATGAAAAGAGCAGAGATATCCCTACATGGGCCATGCTCACCCCCTCAGCTCCCCTACCTCCCTGTCTCTGCAGCCCATACAGGTCCCCCTGTCAGGATTCTCCCCTTGTTTAGTCCTGTTTTGAGAAGGGGCAGGAGAACCTGGTGGCCTTGATGGCTCTCCTGTTAGTGGAGGGACAAACTGCCAGGGCAGAGGCATCCCACAGAGCTCACCCACTCCAGGCATCCCACAGAGCTCACCCACCCCACTCATGTCTGCAAAGGCATAACTGGGAGGCATTCAGCCCTGTTATTCCATGCAGGGAAATGAAACCCCATGCTCCTCCCAGTTCATACTGCCTCAAGGAGAAACTTTGGAGTAAAAGGGTCCTTGAAGACAACAGGGAAATACCAGTGGTACATTGGTGGCTGCAGGAAGACCTCTGAGCAGGAACCTTTATTCCCTGTAAAAGGAGATGTGGTATCACTAGCAACTTTTCTTGACTTTTCCTGAAGAATATAGGAATCCTCCCCTCCATGCAGCTCATCCCCTGCCCAGAGCTGTGCTGTTGTCTGTTAATATTCAATAGAAGTTACATTAGGTGCATGACCAGCTAATACTGAGCAAACATTTGGAAAACATCGTGGCATGACTGAACTCAGGGGCCTGCTACTGATAACAAGCAGCATAACCTTGAGAGCTCCTATTTACAGCCGCTGACTGCAGGGCTTTTCTCCTGGCCCAGCCTCATTATTGCTTTTTATCAGGTGGATTTATACATGGAGAACGTATCAATCCAGAGAGCCACCAGCCCAAGGCAGGGACTGTGCTGTTTCCCCTGCCATGGATCAATAGCTTATTTGAGCAGATGGCTCTGAGTGGCGTGGCCAGGGTGAGTTACAGCCAGCCCAGGCCTCGTGACAGACAGAGCAGGCAAATCCTCCCCCTCCAAGCCCTCAAGACTAGACCAAACAGGGACGCACACTGGGGTCAAACCTGTCCTGGGATGCTTTTACAATAAGGTATGAGAGAGCTCTTTTGCTCTGGATGGGTAAGCAGCAGCAGTTCTGCACTTCCTTACTGTAGTTGAGACAGAAGTTTTCCAACTACACCTACCCAGTGCAACAGCTTTTCTGAATGGAGCTCACAGGAGCCATGTGGGCAAGGAAACCTTGCAGATACTCCTCCATTTCACACAGCAGCTTTGGGCTGCATACATGAGCATGGCCACCGTTTCAAACCCCATATCATGAAATCAAAAAACTCAGATTCTTTGCCAGGAAATTTTCCCCACTGAACTCTACAGGTGTTTGGGTTCTGAATCAACCCCATCTCTGGAAAGTCTAATAAAGCAAATAAGAAATCAGATCCACCAGATGCAGTTAGCTCTCACTGGCATCCATCCCAAACCAGACACAGCTGCACCTCCGCCCTGCCTGGCAGGGAAGCTGGGAAACTGCAGCTAAGGAAGGGGGACGCCAAAAGTCTGTGCTAGTTTTCAGTGTGCATTGCCATGAACCACCTGCAGCTCAGCCAAAATCCTCTCTTGCAGCTGTACAAAATGAACGGGACCGAATCAGCACCCGCAGATCAAGTTACGAGGACAGCAGCCTGCCCTCCATCAATGCCCTCCTGCATGCAGAAGCCCTGGCACAGCAGGTACCTCTTCTTCCTTCTTTATCAAATACAAAAGCATCAGGCACTACCTGGTGTGTAGAGCCAGCTGAGTATTTAATAGCCAAGTCTTCAAATTATCACCTCTTTTTTAAGTGGATTATCTGCCAACTCAACACTGATTTTTCAAAAAGCATTTGTTACCTGAAACCTTCCCTTTGAATCCCCTTACTCCAGAACTCAGTTGTAGCAATATGCAGTGATTTGTTCTGCTTTAATGGGACACAGGAAGGCTGGAGAGCCTGATGGAATAAAGTAGGGTAGAATCATTGCAATCCAAAGAGCTGTGGCTGCCTAAGCCTACGAGAGGCTGGCCTTGCGTGAGCAGCCTCCCTTCCCCATGAGCTGTTAGGAACTTTGGATTCCTGCACAGTTTCATGAGGAATCAGTTTCCTGCTTGTTTTATGCAGATACCTTTTCCAGTGCTTGCCTGAAATTCCCTGTTTCCACTCGCATACTGCCAAGATTCGTTTCCTAGAGAGTTCACATTGAAAAGATGACTCTGATTTAAGAGGCTGGGTACTGCAAATGGTGTACACAGCTCAGGACAGGATGGGCACACACAGCCTGCAGGGAGGGTTTGTCTGTGAGAAGAAGTGACAAGGATGGAGCTGTGCTGGAGGCAGGACCTGCCACTCTTCATGGAGCTGGGGAGAACAGAACTCTGTGTCCTGGGGAAGACGAGCAGGGGGTTGAGTTGGCAGTCCATGCTGCTTCAAGGGTCAGGTTGCCCTGAAGGCTGCCCTGGGAGATGCTCCAGGACAGGACGTGCTGTGCTCTGGGCTCCACATGAGGCTCAGGCTGTAAGGTCCACTTCCCCAAAGAAGGGGTATGCCAGAATGGCCAAGGGCCAATCTTGTACACAAAAAGCACATCCAATCTCATCCCACCTTGTCCCGAGCAGGCCTGAACATATCTACATACCCTGTAAAAATAACACTGATGCTGCTCCCAGAGGTGTGAGATAATGGGGTCTCCAGTCACCAAATCTACAAGGGAAGGACATTTCTGGGGCTCAGACTCCTGCAGTGCCATCACATGTAAGCAGGGTCTGCTGATAAAAACTACAACCACGGACAAATCCAGGGGAGCTCCTGCTCTCCCACAGAGCACAGAGAGATTCATTAAACAAGGCAGGCTCCAGCACGGTAATTGGTAACTTTTATGTGCCTTGCTAATTAGACCAAGATACTGCTGAGGAGCTGCTTTCTCCAAGATCTAGGGTCACTCACCCAGAGGTCTTTATTTATTTGCTAAGCCTTCCGGGCCCTCTGATTAGGGTAATACATGGTGAGATTTTTACAATCTTATTTATTCAATAATAGCTGGTGAGCTGGAAAGCCTCCAGGTAATGCAACCTGAAAAAAAAAAAATGCAGGTGGCATTTGAATTCCATTTCCTTGGGGAGGCCAGCAGGGTCCGAGCTGAAAATGCTGGCAGGAATAGGACAGGAAGAGCTGATGTTGTACAAGAGCACAGAGGGCAGGCAGAGGGCAGTGATGGGGTTGAGTTAATTGCTTACAGAAGCATGAGGATAAAGTAGTGACTAAGGGCAAATTTTTAGATGACCTGGGTGAGCAGCTATGCATGAGAACCAGGCAGAAGGTTGGGTGCCTGGTTTGGGGGAGATGTTCTGTCCATCTCTGTGTGACAGTACTTGCAGAGTTGTCAGGGTTGTCCTTTGCAAATGAAGTGGCAATCACAAGTAATTTGCCACGTAACAAATGTCACCCGTGTTGTGGGCATGTTTGAACTTGCCCAGTTTTGCCAAAAGGACCTAAAAGCCAATGGGAGGTGTGAGACCCTTATCTTTAAAGTCTGTCCTTAGCTATTCAGAGCGGGTGATGTTAATGGTCTGGTGCTCACAGAAAGCAATGTCAGACCTAGAAAGCTGTGGCCTGGTGAGCTCATGATGACTCAGGAGAGGAGCAGAGCCTGCTCGCCTCCTGTGGAAAGCAGACATGGCAGCTCTGGCCAAGCCCAGCCTCTGGAGCAGGCTGAAAGGGGAGCAGCTCTCTGTGCTTTGGTGGGACCAAGTAGCTTGTGCAGCAGCACTGGGGGATGTGCCCTTTCTACTGGTGAGGCTGACTGCCACACAAGCCCCTCTGTTCCCTCCTGGACCTTGACTGAGCACACTTGTTCAGCGGGAGGAAGATCCTGGCTTTAGAATTGTTTCCTCTGTGCTTTCCAGTCTGTTCAAGGCATTGCAGTTTACCAAGATGATCCACAGCCTCTGCTCTCAGTGTTTCATGTTCACAGATACCCAAGCTGATCTGAGTTTAAATGACTCTTGTTGGCTCACCTGTTCTGGGAGCTGGGTGTGTGCAACAGAAAAATCTAATTATTATTTCTGGAGTCTGCATCAACACAACCCATGGGCTGGGGATTTTCCTCTCCGTGGGTCCTCTGTGGCACTGAAAGCTGAAGGATCTCTTCTCTCCTTCCAGATATCATCCCCAGTTCCTGTGCTCAACGGAGACATCCGAGGGAAGAAGATTGCCAATATTTCCGACGTGTGTGAGTCCATGAAGCAGCAGCTGTTGGTGCTGGTGGAGTGGGCCAAGTACATCCCCCCCTTCTGTGAGCTGCCCCTGGATGACCAGGCAAGTCCCCCCCATCCACCCCACCTCTCTCTGCCCTGGTAGAGGCAGCAGGGAGCCAAAACCAGCTGAGACCTTGAGAGAAAATGCTCATTGTGCACTCTCTTATCCTGACTGCTGCAGCTGATTGGGAACAGCATCCATACAATGCCAGCCCGGGCCAGGCATCCATACAATGCCAGCACGGGCCACTTGCATGTGCTGCTAATCAGCCCATGAACACAGCCAGATAACACTGAGCTTGAATTAGGTCGTTATCAGATGAGCATTTTGGGGTCAGCCAGTCATTTATTAATTATGGTTTGCACAGCACTTTGAAAACCTGAAGTGCTTGACAAATGCTTGGGGTAATCAGAATTAGCAGGAGAGATTTCTGGCCTAAGGTCTGCCCAGAATTTAAAATCTGCCTGTCTCTTGCTGCTTCCTGCCTAGGGGTATGTTTGTATGGAATTACACTAGTTTGCTCCCAGGGCAGTGGAAAATTTTTTTCCAGGATTAAGAAGCAAGGATATATTTGCATTTGACAGAAATTACTGAAATGGCATTTGTGGGTTCCCCAATGAAGATAAGCACAGTGGCTTTGGTGTCCTCTGTAGAACTGCACTGCAGGATCTCAGGCAGCCTCAAAGAGGTACAAGGAGAGGCCTCCTGTGGGTGTCTAAATTTCAGAGATCTGCAATAGATGTTGAAGGACATGATGTGTGCCCAGCCTTGAACAGCACATGTGGCTGGGATAGCACTTCTGGCAGGGCCAGCACAGGTCCTGTCACAGGCAGGAAGGTATTTCCAGTCTGTCCAGTGTGCAGTCACAAAACCAGAATGTGTTCTCTTCAGCTAGGACCAGTCTTCATCCCTATTGACTTGGAGGTAATTTTTATATCATGAAGAATTAGGATATCCAGTTGAGAGGGTCCAGCTGATCAAAACCCCCTAAATCCTAAATCTGAGCTCTTTAATAACCACCCAGCAGCACCCAGAGCTCTGAGGAATTCAGTGCTCCTAAAACGGGAGCATGCTTCCTTCTTTTCTATTGTGTGCAAGTGCTAAATTGTTTAAAATTAAAAGAAATCTGTTAAACTGCTAAGGAAAATACAATTAATAATTTATGAAAACCACAATGGACTCCAATGGCAAATGCCATTTACAGAGAATATACAAATAAACAGGCTGCAGCCCAGCACAGACCTGGGACAGCTCTGCACAACCCATCACATCCTTCTGCCATTTGGAACAGAGGCCCTAAACCTGGCCAATAACTCTGCAAACTGCAGCAACTTCCACATGAACTCATTTTACAGTTGTGGGGCTGCAAAATTCCTCAAAGGAGAAAACAAAGCCTAAAGATGGCACAGTTTGAACCCTGCCTTCCCACAAGGGAGAGGCTGCTCCATAAAACAGATCTCCTTTTGTAGAAAAGATTGTACCCAAGCCCTCATTCTCAAAATATCCAAACTACCATGTTTGGTGGGGCAAAGATGTTTCATCTCAAAGTTCAAGTTCTGCCTTGTTGTGTTACAACTGTATATTTATCCTAATTCACATTGGAACGATGTATCTCAGGCTCATCACTGCAAGAACAAATACCAAATGAGATGCTTTGGCCTTCTTGAAGTAATTCACTTTAACCCTGCTCAAACAAGGAAATTCTATGGACACAAAAAAAGGTGGTTACAAACTGAACCTTCTTGAATTTGCAATAGGCAGGAAATTTTTAGCTGAGAGCTTCACTCTTTCCTGAGAGTGGCAGTTTTTCCTTGTCATAGCTTTGTCAGGGAGGAAAGCTGAGTTTTGTGCTGCTCTGGTAATTCCAACAGCTCAGTTCTAACATATCCACCCATGTTTGGACAGCAACAGAGAGAGGCTAGATTTTGGCATCTAGATAAAGACTCCCCAGTATCATGTGTGCACAGCCTTTTTGCAAGGATCTCTATTTATTTTGCATAACCTTTTTTACCATCTGGGGTGAAAAAAAAGCCAAAAACCCCTCTCCTAGACATCAGCATCTTTCCTAACCAGAGCTCTCTTCTATGGGTGATACATTCTCCTTGCATTCCTGCTAGGGTAAGACTTCTCTTGGCTTTGACAGATGCTGAGAGTAACACACTGGAAAAGTGGATCATTCCCATCAGAACATACTTTTCAGCATTTCTCTATTAATGTTTAATGATTGTTTTCTCCAGCAGAAGGTCCTGGCTGGACATTAAGAAGTCTCTGTGTCAGGATGTCCAATTGTTAACTTCTCTTTCTGCCTAAATATCTGAAATTTTTAACTGAAGGAGGGCAAAAGATTCAGAACATTCTCAGGAGCCACTGGAGGGTGTAAAGTGAAACACTTCAATCATTAACATCAGGGGGAAAAAACATCCCTTTGGCTTCCCTGTCGCCAGTTCCTGTGGCTGTGCAGGGGATGAATGGCCAGGGGGTGACCCCAGTGGCCAGCTGGACATGGGTCCCCATGGGTGTGACTGCAGTGGGAGGTGGGCACAGCCCAGAGGGACAGCAATGTCCAACAGCAGGGACTGTACTTCTCCCCACTTCCCAGGATGGAGTGTAGTCCTGGTTCTGCACTTGGTAGGAGCTGTCTGCAAACAGCCCACACTGGTGGGAGGTCCTGGGACAGTCTAGCATGGTCCTGCTCATGGCATGTGTCCTGAATATGGCACATTTCAGGTGCTGTCTCCTACCTGCTGGTTCTGCTGGATTTATAACTGGTTTAGCACAGAGCATTTTTTGATCTCTTTCTCTGTCTGTAACTGAAGAGGGGCCCTCACTCCCATCCTTGAGTGCAGTACAGGAGTGCTGAGCTTTCCCTCTTGCTGACATGAAATCACAGATTGGTCTCAGTCTCTGCATCACCCAAATAACTTTTCCCTGCCCTTGCAGGTAGCACTGCTACGTGCACACGCAGGGGAGCATCTGTTACTGGGAGCTGCCAAGAGGTCCATGGTGTTCAAGGATGTCTTGCTGCTAGGTAAAAATTGCACTTCTGCTCCCAGCCCATCTGCTTCTGTGACACTTCCCTGCTGGGGTGAAGGAGAGGGTGGTTCAGTGTTTGTGGAAATCCTTTTTGCAGGGTGGTGGCTTGAGCTGTTCTGTATTTTAGCAAGCCCAGCACAGGTAGGCCTGGTTGACATTGACATCAAGGCCATGAGGTGTGGCAAAACTGGGGACTGTGTGAACATTCATGGTGCACCCCCAGGTTTGTGTAAGCAGGTAGTGGTGGGATTGGGAAAAAAAGCTCTCACTCCTTGGTCAGCTTTTCCTCACTTGAGCAGCTTCTGTGTAATGAGTAGCTGCTCTGGTAAAACAGATCAGAATTTCTGGTGTTGAGACAGAGCAGGGGCTGAAGGAGGAATTTCTTAATTTCTCCACCCCAAAATTATCTCAGCATTAGCTACCTGAATTTTGAACTCCTTGTCACCCCAGCTAAGTCTTGAGCAATGATTAGGATAATTGGTCTCTGTGCTGCTTGTCTGAAGGCAATGATCACATCATCCCCCGGAACTGCCCCGAGCTGGTGGAGGTGAACCGTGTGGCCATCCGCATCCTGGACGAGCTGGTCCTGCCCTTCCAGGAGCTGCAGATAGATGACAACGAATATGCCTGCTTGAAAGCCATCATCTTCTTTGACCCAGGTATGCCCCAGCTTGGGGAGGGTTACCATCAGAGGGGTCTAGTCTGGATTGTGCTGACTAACCCCAGTCCCGAGCGGTGGAAAAGCTACCTGGTCTCCTGTGTGGGCCAAACTGTTCTTAGAGAGGGAGAGAAGTCAGTCTAAGAAAAGAAAAATTGTCCATCGCAGCAGACAATGGGGAATCAGAGGCAGCTCCCAGGCTGTGCCCAGAGTTCGTGCTGTCACTGACAGGCAGCTCCCAGGGCAGCAGCCTGGAGAGTTGGCTGTGCGGGTCGTTGCAGATGCCAAGGGGCTGAGCGACCCGTCCAAGATCAAGCGGATGCGGTACCAGGTGCAGGTGAGCCTGGAGGATTACATCAACGACCGGCAGTACGACTCGCGGGGCCGCTTCGGGGAGCTGCTGCTGCTGCTGCCCGTGCTGCAGAGCATCACCTGGCAGATGATAGAGCAGATCCAGTTCGTCAAGCTCTTCGGCATGGCCAAGATTGACAACCTGCTGCAGGAGATGCTGCTGGGAGGTGAGTACTTGAGGGTCTGACAAGAGGTCTCTTGGCATTCCCTGACTGTTGTCCCCTTGAGACCCCCCCTTAGTCACTGCTCCCTATCCAGCAAAGTTAGAGACAGCCAGTCTGCAGGTCAGCCCTTGACTCACAGAAAATCATCTCCCCTGTCCTTGACAGGGGTAACCAAGGGTCCTCTACTTCTTCTCACCTAAAGAGAAGCATCGGCTGTGCCTCTGTTTACAGAGAGGCATCCCCAGCCCTCTGCACACAGACAAGCTCTGATGTGCACCCCCCAGACTCCTGCCTGGCAGCCGTTTCACCAATCCTCCTTTGTCAGAAGGGACTCACTAAAACAAAGAGGTCTGAAAGCTCAGGTTGAAAGAACACCCTAGATTTTCTAGTGGGAGCATCCAATGGGACAAAAAGAAATGAAAAGTTCCCACTGTGCTATTCTTCATGTGGAGGTGTGACTAAGGAATATAATCCTGAATAAGTGGACATGCAGGCAGCAGGCAGGGGTTAGTTAGTTCAAGGCATGCATGGAGGAAAAAGGCAAGGGTGTGCTCCAGTCACCTGTGCACAAGCTGATGGTGCACAAAGCCTCGGACATTTGGATGCAGTGGGTCTGCCCATCTGAACTGTCTCCTTCTGCCATCGTGGCAATTAATGTCTTCTGCATGTTCTTAGGCTCATCAAGTGAAACGCCGCACACCCACCACCACCTGCACCCTCACCTGATCCAGGAGAACCTGGGAACAAACGTCATTGTGGCAAACACAATGCCTCCTCAGATGCACAACGGGCAGATGTGTGAGTATATCCAGAGAGACAGAGAGCTCCTGGGAGAAACCAGGAGCTTTCCAGTGTGCCTGTGGAGGTAGTTTCTACCTTGCATGGAAATCTGCAAGCAAGACAAAGTCTCAGATAATGAGTGTGTGAGAAATTCCTATGCAGAAAAGAGGGAAAGACAAACAGAGAAGTGGGTTAGATTAGATTAGGCCAGACTAACTGATTCAACAAGATACTCCTTGGCAGACTGCAACTTTTACATAGCCCTTAAGGGATGAATGATCCTACCCAGAGCTTAGTGAAATCAGTGGAAAGGCTTCCCTTCCCTTGAGTGGTTCAGACACACCTCAGTTTGCCCTCTGCAAAAACACAGGAGGATCTGGCCCATCACATGGAGCCACCACTGGGGACCTTGCACTGAGATGAGCTTGGCTGACCAAAAATGTGGTTAGTACAGGTCAAAATGTCAGCAGCTCCCCTTATTTGATGTTGGTTATTGTGGTTCTCCTGGGGCATCAAACCATGCCTGCGTGTCTGAGCTGCCCCACAGCAAACACACAAGCCCTTAAGAGCCTCTGCTGTGCTGATGTCTGAACCCTGCACGACTGAGGACAGATCTCAATGCTGTCAGTTTTGGGAGGCCCTCTTTTAATTCGGTTTCTCTCTCTTCAGCTACTCCAGAAACTCCACAGCCTTCTCCACCGGCGGGCTCAGGATCGGAGCAGTACAAGCTGCTGCCTGGAGCCATTGCAACCGTGGCAAAGCAGCCCACATCCATCCCACAGCCTGCCATCACAAAACAGGAGGTCATCTAGCAACCCCCACCCAACCAGCCTCCTTCAGGACACCATGTGGGAGAAAAGCCCAAACTGACTCTGCCACTGTGAAAAGAGAAGCCATCCAGAGGTCCCTGGGCACGGACACACGGACTTGCTTATTGGACTGACCACCACCAGAAGGTGTCTTCCTGCAGCTACGGACAGCACGTGCCATGGGCAGCCCCAGAGGCCCAGAGCTAAGGCTGAAGCCTTGCCAAAACCCTCAGTCCTTGTAAGGAGGGCGAGATTCCTGCCTCCCTCTGCGGGGAGGTGGCAGTGACTGGCTGCTGCCCCACTGCCACCTCAGCACTGGTTCAGCCACAACAGACCCTGTGAACGAGCAATTCCCTGTGCCGTGGGAGTGGAGGGCTTCCCTCCCACAGCCGTGCCAGCCTCCCTGACAGTCCCCAGTCCAGCCAGACTTGGTGGAGGTGGAAGCTCCCCCAGGAGCTTCCCAGCAGGTGAAGCACATGGGGTTTGCCCAGGCAGCACTGCCAGAACTGCTCCTCAGCCTTGGCAAGTCCCAGGTCTTTGTGTGGTGTCACCCACCAGCACACTAAGCCCCCCAGCCAGACCTAACAAATCTTTTCAGCTGATGCTGGGGCAAAGTCTGGCCCACCAAGATACTCCACTATTTGGATCCCTCTGCCTCTTGAGGGGGTTTGATATTTCCGTGCCATGCCTGCCCTCTCACCACAATGCTCGGAGAGGCAACCACTGCCAAGCCCTTCCCTTGCACCGCTCACTGCCTCCTGGCAATCAGAGGGACCATGGGACTCCAGAGATTTCAGCTAACGGGATGGGGTCACCCCTTTGCAGGCTGGCAGCACTGCCCAAATATCACTGGCCAAGCTACTGCTTGTCAGCAGTCAGAAGAAGACCACTGGATGCCTGTTTGGAAGGAAGTGGGGGAAAGATGTAGGAAGGGGAAAGACCTATGGGGTGAGAGGAGCTTGAGCCTCACAGATTGGACCAAGGTTCTGGGCTTTCTAAGTGCTGGGAGCATTGGGACCCAGGATTTCAGTTCAGACCCAACTTAATGCTAAGATATGCCACACAATCTACTTCTCTAGTGCAGTGCCACTCCTTCAACTTAGAGTGAGTGGCTGATAACAGGTTTATAGGTCTTCATAACATGATAAGAATTCGTTATGACTCCTTCAGACCTCAGAGTGTTTGAGAGCACCAACCTCAAAAATACAATTCTTTGAGTCCTGCACATAAAAGCCACAGAGGTCAAGCAATAACCCTGCCTCACCCAAGCCCCTTGGGCCTGCCCCAGCCTTGGGTCTGCCCAGCCTGCTCTGCTCCCTCCTGCCCCTGTTCCTCTGTGCCTGCCTGTGCCAAAACCCGGTGGATCTGACCTTTGGTTTACAGCTGAAAGCAGGAAAGGAGCCCTCCTGCACCCAGCGCCTGCTCCAGGTGCCAGCAGGGCTGGAGCTCCCAGAGCCCTGCACCACGGCAGGCCTGAGCCACTGCTGGCCTCTCAGGAGGATGAGGATGGTGGCCCCACGGCTGCCAAGAGGTCTCTGGTGGGGACAAATCTGAGCCAGCTCAGCCAGAGGAGCTGCAGGTCTGTCCCTTGATTTCCAATGCAAAATGAAACACGTCGTGCTGGCGGTGTCAGAGGAATTGTATGGCCCCAGTGCTGGAGGCGTCGTACCAAGTAATTTATTGCAATGATGAATCCAATCATTTTCTGTAAATTATTTTGTAAATCACATTGATTATTTATAATTGGGAGATTAAATGAAAAAAAAAAAAAACACCCAACCCTGTAATAACCAGGCTGTCTTTTCCAGCTGCAGCAACGTTTTTTCCTGTACGTAGACATACTTTGTGGGGAATCCTTTTTGGTCCATTTGCACCAAGTATTCCTCGATATTGTACATTAATTTTTGCCTTCCAATGGAAACAGAGGAATATTTCTTCACAAGAGTTTGTATTCATAAAAAAAAGGAAAAAAAAAAAGAAAAATAAACAAAAAAAATATTTTCTAACTTTTCCCAGACAGATGGATTTCTTTCTTCTGGGAGGATTTATTTTAAATCAAGGGGATAACTTCCCTGTTGGTCTGAGCACAAAGCTTATGTGTATGGAGAAAAAAGCCCAAACAAGTGTTTGATGCTGTTGCCAGCTGTCACTATTTCCTTGGCAAGCCCAACGTGTCTGTGCTGAAGCCACGTGTGCTGGAATCATAAGATTGAATGACAATCCCAATTTTCATTAAAAGAAAAACAAACATGAATAATAAATATTTACTTTCATGATTCCAGGGAGCTTAAAGGCTTGAAGTAACCACATTCTGAAAGCCAGGTAAAGGACGCTAAAATATATTATTCACATTTCAAAGATGTTCATTTTCTGTCCCTCTTGTATTTCAAAGGTAATTTCTGAGCACTTTGGGGTGAGTGATTGTCCTTTGTTTCAAACACAGCCACCATACTGCTGGCAGCAGGTGGGAGCCAGACTGAGCCTGTGGGGCACAGTAAGATGATCAAGTGAAAATCAATTTATCACTGGCTGTAAAGGTGAAGAAATACAATGGCAATTAGAGAAGGCTCTTAATGACCTGCTTTTCTGACCACGGGAGCCTGTGCTCAGCTGTAGCATGCCCAGGAAGAGAACAGGAAGAGAGGAGAGAGGTGTAGATGGCTGTAAAGATTAGGTCTCTGGGAAGGAACAAGTTCCAGCATTTCCAGCTCTGGTCTGCAGGAGCTGGCCCTCGTGTTCCCCCATCTCCTGCCTCTGATGAGAGTCAAGGTGGGCAGTCTCATCCCAGGTACAAGGGATGAGAAGCAGTCTGATCTTCCATCCCAGTAGCACATCCAGGGGTGTCCCAGTGACAGTGATGCTGGTGAAAACTGTCAGCAGGGATGAGATGCAGAGATGACATCCAGACTGTGTTTGAGGACTATGTGGAGACAGCATTTAGAGCCTGTCTCCACTCTGAGTCAAGGACCTGGGAGAATAGGACTGATCTCAAATAACCTGCCCTCACTCCCTGTGCACCTGTGATGATCCAGAGCCCCAGCAACACTGCTGGGTGCCTGAACAAGGGAACCAAAGGCAGGCACAGGACATGTTATCCCAGCACACACAGGACTGAGTGGTTAGTCCAGTCAAGGGAAAGAAAAGGACTTCATTAATTCTTTTTAAAATAAAAACCCCCTGGGACTCCTCTGCTGTGACTCATGGTTAGTTTTACCTGGGTATATGCCCTAAAAACTCCATATAACTCCATATATGTAATATCAAATCTTCGAAGCAATAAATTCTCCTGGGCTCCTTCCCATGAACTGCTCTGTCAAGGTTGCCCTTTACCTGGTTAATCTTAAATCAGTGCACTTCCTACAGGAGATTTCTTATTGCTGGATTCAGCTCGCTTGGGAAAAAACCTCCATGAGCTGTCCCAGAAGCAACCTTGTCCTTAATTGGCGACCTCAATCCCAACTCTCACCTCTTTTGTCACTCCAGCCTGGAATCACCCTGAAACACTGGTCCTGCCACTTGTGGGCTGTGTTTTATCCTGCTGGGCTCCCTGGAGCCTACAGGCCATGTCCCATGTCACAGGAGATGGTTCTGAGGACTGGCCTTTGTCACACAACTTCCCTTACATTGTTTTTGAGCACAGGAGCTTTCTGTGCCTGCAGCTCAGCCTAGGGATGATTTCCTGGAGAGCACCATCTCCAGCTGCGAAATCTTTTCATCATGTCCAAGCAAAGATCTGTGAAATTGGTATTTTTAGGTCCTTTGGCCACCATGAAATGCATTCTTTTCATATTCCTTATATAACTTCCATCTGAAAGAGCCAGCAGGCTTTGGAGCCTTTTCCACAGCTTTCATATCTTAGGGGGGGCGGGGGGGAAGGCAAACAAGTTTTATGACCTGCATATCATCTCTGACAAAAGCAACTATTGCTGCTATTAAACTTACGAGTGCACACACAGGCACAGATAGTCATGAACACCAAGAGGCAGCAGGAACAGCTCAGCAACGTGGCACTGCTGAGCCAGGCAATTCCATGTGCCAGGCTGGCCAGTTCCCTCTGGGCTTAATGCAAATATCACCAAGCAGCTGGGGAACTCAGGCCACACACTGCACAAGTCCTTTCCACTCAGAGAGGCTGGAAGAGGAATGGTAAGGTGTGGGTATGTCTAAAATCCCTCTCCCCATTCCAAACTGAGGTGTGACCCTGACAATCATAAACACACCTAGCACCTGAAAAATTGCCAGCCAGGCCAATAAAAATGGCAGTACGTTGTCAGCTTCGTTGTGTGAGAGCGAGCAGGAGAGCCTGGCACAAACAACCCTGCAGTCACAACCTGCAGTTCAGTGTCCTGTGAGAGAGAAGAGGCTGCTGGGACCAAGAGAGTGCTCCCAGTTCAAACCCAGGGGAAGAAGAGCTCTGAGTCTAACCTGGGTTTGGGATAGGAGGTGGTTTGGGAACTGTATTTCCTAGGTTTACTCTGGCTCTGGATCTGGAGTGATGCCAGGCTTGCCTGGCCAAAATCTTCCAGAGGCCTGAGGACACCCCTAACCTGGGGTTTAGGTGTGGGTTACACAAAGCCCCGAGCTCTGCTGCCAGGCTCCACTCCAGCTCCTCCCATCTGCTGGCTCTGCCTGGCTGGAACCTGCAGTCCCTTGGTGCCACAAAGACCAGGGACCCGTTGTGAGTCTGAGGGACCCCACACCAGATGAGGGGTCTGGGAGAGCTGTTGTGATTCCCCAGCTCCTCCTAGAAATTGCTCTGGGTGCAAGAAACAGCACAAGAGCTGCCTGAGGGAATGCCTGGATAGACACCCAGCACAGAAAGCATCCCAAGTCAGACAGGAATTCCTCTCTGCTGCTGCCAAGCCAGGTGTCAGCACTGGCTGGAAAAGGACATGTTCCCCCTCACTGACAGGGAAAGTCATTACAATAAAGTAACTCATAATACTCTGCTCCTTTCCAGGACTCCCCAGAACACCACTACTGTCCCTTAAAAACACTTTTTAATTAATCCTGTTGATGGGTGACTTACCATTAACCACTGACATGGAGCACACTGGCTCAAGCATATCCTGGAATCCACTCAGAGCTGATTTGCAGGGACAAGCCACTGAGAAAAAAGCTTGAGGCAGAAGCAGTAAAGAGAAACCTTAGTGCCAAACCCAGAATGCCTGACTCAGACCTACAGCACTTCCAGCACAGATAAAGAACAACCATTGGGATCCTCGCTTCTAAATGGGTTTTATCCCTCTCTTAACCATATTGTAAGGTGTGGGATAAGAGTGGCACATTGTCACCTGGGAGGGCACACTCGAGACCTGCTGTGCTGCACACCCATTGAGGAGGCAGTGGAGAGAGCTCCAGCATCCAGAGGCTCTTAATTTTCCATTGAAATCCTACTATTTCTTGCATGCAGCTCGTCCCCTCACATTCCACCATGCAGCTGCACTCCTTCACCCCAAAGATGTGCAAAGATATCACTCAGGGGTTACTCTAAAACCCAGCCCTGCTTCACTCTTTCCCACTGATACATGGGCTTCTGATGAACCCCAGGCTGAAAGCCCCAAGAGCTGGAGCTCCCAGTGCAACCCAGCAATGCTTCCCTAATTCTGCCCCTGGAAAGTATCCTCCACCATTTACCAACTGGTTTCTTGCAGGAGCTAACCTGAGTGCTTCTGACAGCCGCAGCCTGCGCCATGGAGGGGCCGCAAGGAGCAGCTGCCAAGGTCCCATCCCAGCCCCTTTCAAGGGTTAATCCTGCCAGGGACCCATCCTGCCTCTGAGAGGCTGTTCTCCTTCCAGAGAGCATCATGAAAAGCAGTGAAAGGAAATGCTCAGTTCAGAGCAAACTGGGCGTTGGACTAGATGACCTTTAAAGGTTCCTTCCAACCTAAGTTATTCTGTGATTCTATAAAATTAAACTGCAGAAATCCCGTAATATTTAAAACATTCAGAGGTCCTGCCAAGCACATTCCTCACCAAGCTTTTGCAAAAACACTGCTCATCTTGAAGCTGGCAGAGCCAAGGAGAGGGGAAGTCTTCCCTCAAAGCCTGGGCTGGGTAAGGCTGTGTGTCTGTGTCCCACCACACACATGGCTTTCTGGGGGTCTGTCAGCACCTTAGCCCAGCTTTATGTGCCTGGGTGGTGGTGCTGCCTGTGTACAGCTGCTTTGGCAGCAGATGCTACAGATTTGTGTGCATTTGCACATTAGTGCCTGTTTCCATAGCTCTGTGTGTGGGTCTGGCGTGCCATCTGTGCGTGGGGAGGGCATGAGCAGAGCAGGGATGGCCCCTGCAGCCCAGTGTGTGCTGCTCCCAGCTGAGGCTCCCGTCTGTGAGATCCCCTCCTCACACACCACACGCAGGGTGACAGCAGGCATGGAAGCCTGTCCTGGAGGATGCACACTTCCCGGCTTTAAGTGGAATATTTATGGTCATTTAGGGCATATTTTCTTTGTCACTTCATCCTCTGAGCGCAGAGCAGAGCTGGTGGATTGTGTCATAGCCAGGCACCATGTCTGGAGCCTGGGATGGCCCTGCCTGGGGTGATTTGTAGGCTGCTCCCCTACAGCCCTTCCCATTCTGCTGCACTGGTGCAGGAGGAGCTGCTCAGGTTTGAGATGGAAGCCCTGACACTCAGGCAGACCTTATCCAGCACTGCAGCATGAGTGGCTCTCTGCTCCGACTCTGAGTTGCCCAAAAGGGTTCTGTAGTTTGTGGGGCCCAGAGGTTCCACCTGCAACCCAAGGACCAGAGCCCCTCCTGGACTGAACTGCTCACGGATTATCTTTATGACAGGACTGTTAGGTTTGCACAGTTTAGTGATTTAATATCAGTTTAAAGCCTTCTCTGTGAGCAGTGCTGTTTGAAGTCATGCTCTCGCTTTTCAGCCTCAGCTTGCCAAGACTGTAAAACGTTTATTGCTAATGGTGGAAAAGCTTCAAGAAGCCAAGATAACTTTCCCAGGCTGGGTATTAAGACTGGGATCGGGTAAGTAAATAAGTGAAGAGTATTACATGGACTTCATTAAATATCAACCAACACCAACAGCCACTCATTTATAACACAACGGCAGAGCATGGGAGCACCCAGGAGCCGAGCTGAGAAAGGCATGAATCACATGTGATAGGAGAGATGAACATGAGAAGGGCTGGACTCCCCATGGGGCTCGGGGTGTGGTTCCCAAGGTCACAACACAACTCCTGACAAAAACTCCTGCAATGCCTGTAGGTTTGGACCTGATGGAGTGGCAGAGTTGGTGGGGTTCACCTCCTCTAAGCTGGGGAGGGTTATGGGCATGTGGTGCAGCATGTCCTTCTCCCTTCTGATGCAGTGGACAGGGACAAAACTCTCCTTCCTAGGAAGTAGAATTTAAATTCAGGCTACAGCTATCACATCTCCTGGGACTGTCAGTTCCTAGATGTTTGTCTTCAGTTTTTAGCTTTTACTTCCTTGTAGACAGGTTCTGCCTTTACTGGTTTCTAGTCACAGGATGCCAGCACCAGGAAGAGTAAATTACAGAAGCTCTTGCTACAGTTCCTGTGATTTCCTGTGCCAGTATTTTCAAACTCCTCCAACAACTTGGCTTGATGCTTGAACCCCCTCACTTCCATTCACTACCCACTGCTCTCCATGAGTTCAACATTCTCCATGTAAAAAAAGCTGAGGTAAGGCAGTTGCTTCATTTGGGGGCCATCCCCAGATTATATCCCACTCCCAGCTCTTCCTCACTGTGCAGTATCCTCACTTCTACTTTCCTTCATCATTCTCTCTCACCTGCCTAAGGCTCTTGCTCTTATTCTGATTTCATTGTCCATATCTCAGTTGATTGTTACTGATTCTCCCTTATTTCCTGCCCTTCTTGTTCCTCAAAACAGAGCTTCATTCACATGTCACTCCTTTCAAACACCCCTGCTCACTCCTAACACCCTGTTGCAGCAGACATTAACCAGTCAGGACTGGAACTGTCACTTCCCTGCTAAATTTTCCTCCCTTGTTTGAGAGGCGCAAATTCCAAGCGGATTTTGCAACCTTAAGCATAAATTCCTGTTTGCAGCTCCAGTGCTTCCCAGCTGTTTGGTGTTTTGAAGCCTTTTCTCAGATCAGCAATTAGGTGGATCAGGTGATCCAGGAAATTCTGTCACCCCTTCAGCACACACCTGGGACTCCAGGTCCCACCCGGCTGCTTCTGTCATGTCTCTGTGCAGGAGGAGCAGGTCTCTGTGCCCAGGAGCTGTACGAATGGAAATGGGAGCAATGCAAAATCTTTTGTCCTCCTGAGGTCCCTTCCAACCTCATTTATCCCACAAATCTACTGGAAAGGGCACAGAGCAACATCACAAACAGGTCCAGTTTACTCAGATCCAAACTGGACCCAGCTTCAGGCACCAGCTTGCCAGGTTGCACCCAGGTCTGGAATGAATGTACTGCCCTTCCCGGGAACAGCGGGTGACACCGGTGACACACCGTTTGTTTCCATGCTGGCACCTCGCTTACCAGGTACAGCGCCACTGAAACATTTTCTGCTTTGGAAGGGAAACAAATCATAGCTGAAGCCTGTATGCTGCAGAAGGGCCCTGATTCCCACTGTAGCTTCCTGGGGCTCCCACTCTTTGTCCAACTATCCTCGACTCCCTCTCCTGGCTGAGAGCACGGCTTACAGCGAGAGAGGAGAGAGGAGCCACCGCGCCCTGGGGACAGTCCCTGCAGGGTGCGGAGCCTTTGCAATCAGCCTCTGCGTCCCTTCAGCTCTGGGGTTAAACGTGGCAAATATACACCTACATCTACATATATACATAGACATTTCCCCCTCCCCAGCGAGCCCTTTTTAATGCAGCAAACCTGGGAGTGACCATCTTTTTTATTACAAATTCCATGCAGACAGGCCAGGCCTCACCTCCCGTGGGATAATATGGTTTTCTGTCCTGTCAAAAAGCAATCCAAACCCAAACTACCCCAAAATTCTCCTTTTATTAACATTTAGTCCTTCTGTTGGGGTTTTAATCCAAGATACAGCCAGGACATCTCTCAAGCCCTGCTTCCATCCAGCTGTGCTTGCCTGGAGCCTGCTTTGAGGCTGCCCTAGCTCTGGCAGTGATCCCACACCAGCTCAGGCTGGCAGGGACAGGCCCTGGGATACATATTTGTATAGAAAATATTAGGATTTGTTTTTATGTATGTATATATATATATATGTGTGTGTGTGTAAAAATAAAATGTATTTTTAAAGGTGTGATTCTATATTATATAAAATACGATGTAATCTATAGATTATATCTGTAAATATACTCACTGTATGTTATATAATTACACATATTATATAGCAATATTATTATATAGACATAACATACATATATGCATATGTACACGTAAGTGTACACACAAGTGTATTTAAATGTCTATGCATACATACGTATGTATATATATACACACATATATACATAATAAAAATATTTTTATACATTCTGTACATATATATCATTTATACAATACATTCTATACATACAAAATGTATTTTGCAAGTGTAAAATGTATTTATTGATTTTATAAAATATACATATTATTTACATATATTTGTGTGTAGGTATATGTATGTATATACGTGTGCGTATCTGTATATATAAAATATAAAACTCTGCCTTCGGCTGGAGGCAGTGGCTGCCGTTGTCACAGAGGATGAGGTGGAACTGAGGGACAGCTGTCCCTTCGGGGAGCGGCCCCGGGCCTCCCTCTCGCCGCACGGAGCAGAGGCCAGAGCCGGAGGCAGCCCCGATGCCGGGCCCCGGCCGAACCGCAGCGGCGCCGGCCCCGCCGGAGCCTCGGGCCCCTCCCGAGGCCGCGCCCCGCCCCGGGCCATGGCGCAGCCGCGGCGCCGCGTCACTTCCGAGCGGCCGGGGCCGTTCCGGGGCGGCGGGGCCGGGACGCGGCTGCTCCGGTACGGGCGGGTGCGGGCCCGGGAGCTCCGGTACGGGCGGGTGCGGAGTCTGGGGGCTCCGGTACGGGCGGGCGTGGGGCCGGGCGTTGCTGGGCCCCGGGAGCTCTGAGGCTCCGGGAGCTCCGGTACGGGCGGGCTGTGGGCCCGGGGGCTCCGGTACGGGCGGGCTGTGTGCCCGAGGGCTCCGGTACGGGCGGGCTGTGTGCCCGGGGGCTCCGGTACGGGCGGGCTGTGTGCCCGAGGGTTCCGGTACGGGCGGGCTGTGTGCCCGGGGCCTCCGGTACGGGCGGGCTGTGTGCCCGAGGGCTCCGGTGCGGGCGGGCTGTGTGCCCGGGGGCTCCGGTACGGGCGGGCTGTGGGCCCGAGGGTTCCGGTACGGGCGGGCTGTGTGCCCGGGGGCTCGGTACGGGCGGGCTGTGTGCCCGGGGGCTCGGTACGGGAGGGCTGCGGGCCCGGGAGCTCCGGTACGGGAGGGCTGCGGGCCCGGGAGCTCCGGTACGGGAGGGCTGCGGGCCCGGGAGCTCCGGTACGGGCGGGCTGTGTGCCCGGGGGCTCCGGTACGGGCGGGCTGCGGCCCGGGGGCTGCGCGGGCTCTGGCGGTCCCTGGCAGCCTCCTCGCCCCGTGCCCCGCTCCGGCGGGGTTGGTGCTGCCCAGCCCAGGCTGTTCCCCGCGGCTCCATCGCTCCCTGGGAGCGGTCCCGGGGCCGTCCCGAGCAGCTGGGGAGTGAGGTGGGAGCGGGGCATTGAGGGTCTGTCAGGGCGGGAGGAGGGCGGGTGTTGGTGACAAGTGTCCCTGTGGCAGGCGGTTCCGTGTGATCGCCAGGAGCGGTGTGATGTGCTCAGCAAAATACATCCAGGTTTCACTGCCAGCCCCAGGTCCAGCTAGAGGAATTATGGCAGGCTCGTGATTTTCTAATTTTTATTCTTCTCTATCCGCTTGTGACTCGATTTGGAATTTCAGCTCCCAGGTCAGACATATTGACATCACACTGAAAAGTTAGAAGTAGATTAAGCTAGCCTCAGTATCCATGCAGTGCTGGCATAAGAGTCTGCAATTTTCCTACCTGCTCATCCAGTCTGTGCCCTGCAGCCATTTCTTATATTCCCGAGTGCTGCTCCTCCTGAATTGCTCAAAACATTCACCTGGGCAGAGGTGTTGGAAAGTGCATGTCTTTGCCAGAGAAGTTAAGGAAAACACCTGGCTGTCTGGGCTTAGATGGGTGAGCATCTCAGAAGAGGGTGTATTTCAGCCAAATGTGAGAATCATGATAAAATGGGGTGTTTGCTTTGCTTTAGTTTTCAACTGGACTTAGGAAATAAACGTTAAAGCATAGGAAATAAATGTTAAATTCTGTGTTTTGCAGTGGAGCTGTGTAAGTCTGTATTTTCACTTTAATTGGTTAGATTTCATCCAAGGTAGCATTCTACCTGCAAGGTAGGATAAAGAGATTAGAGTAACTTGCACTTTCTAATCCTGGTAGGAGCATTAAAATGAACCTTGTGCCTTGACCGTAGCGCTGGTTCTTGGAAAGGCAGCATCTTCGGTTAGGAAACAGAGGGATACAGAAGATAAGAAATATGTAAACAGTCACTGTGGCTGTAAGTCTGTGGGTTTGTTTGTCACGTGCAGCACTTGTTTCTTGACAGATTCCTGCTGCATTATGTCAGGAGAGAGCGACTGCACCAGGACGAGTCCGTCAGCAGGGTCTCCATCAGACAGTGAGCTCCTGCCAGACCGGCCAAAGTATGTCTGTACCCTGTCTCCTGATCTTGTTACCAAAGCCCGGGAGGAGCTCCAGGAGAAGCCTGAATGGAGGCTCCGTGACGTGCAGGCGCTGCGGGATATGGTGTGCAAGGACTATCCCTCCCTGGGGACGTGCCTGGACGATGCTTTTTTGCTGAGGTTCCTCCGAGCCAGGAAGTTTGATTACGATCGAGCTCTTCAGCTCCTGGTGAACTACCACACCTGCAGGAGGACCTGGCCAGAGGTGTTCAGTAACCTGAAGCCATCCGCAATAAAGCCTGTCCTGGAGTCAGGCTTTGTCACTGTGCTGCCTCACCGGGACCCGCAGGGACGTCACGTCGTCTGCATCCGCCCAGGTACTCAGTCCTGAGTGTCTCTGTTGCCCTTCCTCGAGGTGTGTCTGGGCCAAAAGCTTGTGCCCTGCTCTGCTGGGAGCAGTGGTGGCTTGCACAGAGTATGTGGGCTCTCTCAAATTTGAAGAGCTGACTGGGGAAGGGACATGCTGGTCCTTAGCCAGCATTATTCCAGTTCCTTTCCCTGTGTCAGCAATAACTGCAGTCAGGGCAAAATGAAAATGCAGTGAGGTGGGTCAATGAAAATTTTCAAGGAAATATAATTTCTCAAGGAAAATTATTATGCAGTCACTCAAATTGAAACGGGGCTGCTGGCCTACCCTTAGAAGCTCATAATTTGTTTTTACAATAAGCAGAGAGAGAAACCTATAGCTCTGACTCCTGTGTAAATAATCAGAGTCCTTCATGTGCTTTTGGTGCTGCCAGGCTTGCTGTAAATTTCTCTCCATTTATTCTCCTCTTTTCCATTTACCTGCCTTCTTTCTGAGCTGAAAGTGCTATTAATGAGCTGTGCTGGGTGGAGAATGGGGTTCTTAAAACCATTGCCTTTGCTCCCTGAAGTAAACGTGAGTTGCCATTTACCTCTTGCTTAAGAAAGGCTGCTCTGAACTAGAACTGTGGCTATACAGACTAACTTTTGAGTCCAGGAGAACAGAAAATCATTTTTTTGGAATGTGTATTGTTAGCTTATCTTCACTCTCCGACTTACCATCCCTGTCTTGTAACCTCAGACAGATGGACACCCAGTAATTATCCGATTACTGAGAACATTCGTGCCATATACTTAACCTTAGAAAAACTCATTCAGTCCGAAGAGACCCAGGTGAATGGAATTGTAATCCTGGCAGACTACAAAGGAGTCAGCTTATCTAAGGCGTCTCATTTTGGTCCTTTTGTAGCCAAAAAAGTGATTGGAATTCTTCAGGTAAGACCTGAACTGGTGGGAAAATAAGCTTGTGCATTGTAAATGACTGCTTCTGTGTGTAGAGTTCTTGACTATGTCACCACAAATGTCATCATCTTGGCTTTCACTAGCAGAGTTAAACAAGTCTCTGCCCAACCAGTTTCTCACACCCTTACAGCCAACTTACCTCGCTTGCCCCTTTTTTTGACTTTTGCATACCCAAAACTAAACTTGCATTAGAAATGCAGACTTTGAGTTGGAACAGACAAAAGCAGTTCTGCTGGGGAGTGGTGAGGAAGAAAAGAGAGCAGAGAATTACAGTTAGGGATGAGACAGTGAGGGTATTTAAATGGTTCCTGTATTTAAATGGTTCCTGTCAGCCGAGATGGAGCCAACCATGGGGCGAGTGCAGGTTCCAGCTCAAGTGCTGCTGCAAAAATGTTAAGAGGACTTTTGAAAGGGTGTGATTTGAGGAGGATTTCCATCCATGCCCTGAAGGCAGAGACTTCTTTAGCACAAGAGATATAATGAAGATAGCTCTGCCTGGATGTGTGGAAGGAAAGTGTTGGAGAGCAAGTTAGAGCAAGGGTATAACCACAGTGAAGCTGGACAAAATGGGAAGGGAAAAGGTCTCAGGAGTAGCCTGGCCAAAGGTCTGATGATTTCATTTGATGTTGATACAGTCTGGAGGAGTGAGATGAGTAAACTTCTCTTGAATGGGTTCATTCCATCATTACTTTTGTTGTGGCCTGAGCTGGTTACACCCTTTATTGTATCCATGGGGGGATCAGGAAGGATAGGGTGAATCAGGGGAGTGTAGGAGATGAGACTGCTGAGATAAGGAAGGCCTTTATAAGAAGTCACTCCTTTACATTATGATCTAAATGTATCATTTAACTGTAAGCCCATATTTAATTTGTACAAATAAAGCCATGGGTGTCCTGCTGTTCCTACTGGAAGATATTCACAAAACAATAGCTGGACTTGGGGAAGGACATAAAGGTATGGTGGAATATAAATGTGTTGCATCAACCTTGATGAGCTGCAGCTCCTGTAAAGATGAGGTAATTCACTGATGTTCCTATGGAGAAAAATATTCCAGCAGTGCCTCTTGTCTGCTTGTCACTCCAAGCACTGACTGATTTGTATATGTAGAGCTGGTTATAGGGCAAAGAAACCTCACTGAGTCCTTAAGTGCTGATTATGAGCTTTTGCCTATGAAAAATATTTCTGCAAATAAATTTCTGCAGCAAAAATTCTATAATAAGCTGTTGTTTTAAACTGGCCTGTATGGGAAACTGTGTTTCCTAGTGATATTAGATTCCTTCTTCACATAAAAACACATTTTAGAGTGTCTTGGGCATTAAATCTTGTTGGACACACTGTTAGGAGCAGCCTGCTCTGGCACTGAGTGTGATGCACTCCTCGGGAGCTGCAGACATCACTTTGTGACTGCATCCTTATCAAGGCTGGGAATACCCAGAGGACAGGGGTTATCGAAGTGTTTTTGTCAAGGGAGATAAGCATCAACATTAGAAATGAGGATTTACTGACAGCAGTGTATTTTTGATGGTTTTCTTGTCCCTTGATTTTGTTTTTATGCTCACAGATGTCATCCTCTGTAACAAGTTGAATTTCTGTTGTATTGGCTTATGTCAGTACCTCAGGTTAAAGTTGGGGAGCCAGTGGGTTGTGCTGGCAGTCAGTCTCAGAAAATTTTAAGAAGACAAAGATGGCAAATGTTTTTTAAACTGCATTATAAAAATCTTCTTTACCCTTCAGGATGGATTCCCCATTCGAATAAAGGCTGTTAACATAATAAATGAGCCTCGTATATTCAAAGGCATTTTTGCAATCATCAAGCCTTTTCTGAAGGAAAAAATTGCAAACAGGGTAAGGATCTATGTGATTTTAACATTAATATTAATGTTTGAAAGTTCCTTGCTTGGCCAGTCTTAATTAAAAAAAATAAACAAATATAATACTTGACAATTAGAAAATTGTTTGTGCCATTTTACTTTCTGCTTTAAATTTTAAAAATACACCTGTTGGGAAAATTCTCTGTGAGGCAGAAACTTCGAGGAACTCAATACTGGCAAAATATTAATATGGAACTTTAGTACATATGCTCTGTATCCAGGACATTATCCCTGTGGTTGATTATTTGGCCCAGTGGCACTTAGTTCATGAGGTGGTGTCACAGGAAAACTGTGTTGCCCCTTCCTTGCTCTTTTCCCTTACACAGGGGTCCTATGTGGCACCAGTGTCCTCTCCACAGGACTGTTCTTGCCAAGGATGATTTTTTTTTTTTTTTGTCCACAAGGATAAGTACTTTCAATCCCATGAGTGAACTTGGGAATGAACTGAATGTGGAACTCGAGCCCAGGCACATGTCATGTCTCTCTTGCTGGGATGTAATCTGCACAAGGTGTGGATTTTGTCTCAAGACTTCTCTCACTGGTGTGCCTGACTGTACCTGCCCACTGTTCTGTGCTGCCACTTGCCCGTGAGCACATCACTTCTTAAAGCTGTCCTTTAGCTCAAAATAAGCTTGTTAGCTGACTGTTCTAGCAGTTTGCTGCGAAGTGTTTGATGTGCACTTTTAAAGCTCTTTTGCTTTCTCCTTCAGTTTTTTCTTCATGGCTGTGATCTGAATTCCCTTCACCAAAACATTCCTCCAGTGATCCTTCCTGAAGAGTATGGTGGTACTGCAGGCAAGCTGGACATCTCTGCCTGGAACGAGCTGCTGCTGGCCTCGGAGGAGGACTTCCTGCATGATTTCTCAGAGCTGGTGCTCCCGTGTGACAGCTCTCCCCATGACCTGCTAGTGAGTGGGGATGCTGATGAAAAGCAGTGTGATGATTCCCTGCGAGGGATGAAACCTCAGCTCTATTACTGTTACTAACAAAGCCCTGGAGGGAAGTTTCCCAGCACAGTTAAGATCTGCTCTGCTAGGTGATGTTGTGAACTCTGCCTTACTCCTAAACCTGCAGTTTAGGGACAGACTGCTGAGGCACTTTACACTGTAGAACCAAAGGAAGCTGGGGAGGGCACAATGGGGGCAGGGCAGAGTTCGGGGAGGGTAAAAGCAAAGAGCACAAGTTCTGTAGAAGACTTGAGGCTCATCAGCCTCTGTGTGAATGGTGCAAACTGGCCTCTTCTTTCTAATGATAAAGGGAAAAAATTACTGCAGATAGGTAAGCTTGACAATTTCTTGTCCCCACCTCACGCAGGTGAAAAGTGAGGATGATGTACCAGCTTTGTGATTATCTGGTCTCTTCCCCTTCTGCAAACACCAGTAATGAAAGACTGGTGAAAGAAAGAAAATGGCTTTTGAACCCTGCAAAATATAATTCTGTAGTGAAGATTGCTTAAAACCATAGAAGTCTAATTTGGCCTGTCCTCTGTCACGTGGTTCAGATTGTGAGTTGGTGTTTCTGAAATATCTCAGTAAATATTTCTTTCAAATTATTACAGAACAAAATTTACTCATGAATACCTGTTTGGAGATCATCTCCTAAACTTCTTCACAGTTGGAGGAGCTGTGACTGATGGATTAACTACCCTAACATCTATACCAAGGTTTACACAGCAGATGCAATCTTCATTTTCAGAAAACAAGTTTTTCAGATCATTTACTAAGGCTTTTGATTGGACAACAGCCTCAAATAATGAGGTTCAGGACCAAATAAAAGAAAGCTGTGTCAGCCACTTTCCCACATTGACAGTTCTTTTCTGGTTGAGATAAAGAATTTGGGTAAGTACCTCCTACCCAGGGTGTGTGAGGAGGTTTTGTAGCAGTTGGCATGTGATGTATAGAAGGCAATACTTCATGTAAGACAGCAAGGTGCTGCTTTAGCTTGTTACTTTGGGCTGAATTTGAGTTTTAAGTCTGTGAAACCAAATGCAGACAGGCTTTTTTAAAAGCACATTCTTAAATTTCCTGATATTGTAGCATTTTGTTCACTGTGCTTGTCAGCTCTTCTGTGAAATGTTACAACTTGTTTTTTTTACTTTTTTGACCTCTTTTGTCCTTGGTTGTCATGTTCCTGTATGAAGTTAGACTTGAATCACCTCTGTGATATTTATCCATAACTTGTATGCCTGTGCTTCTAGGTCTTTGTCTAGAGACAGAACTAAGTTTGATGTCAAACCAGGGTAAGATACCTGTGTCTGAATAAGCTGTGACCACTCCCCAAGTTCATTTTATTTAATGGTCTCGACTTAACTCTCAGCACACTCTTTGCACACATTTTTCTGCACTGTAATGGTGTGGAGATGGGAAACCTCACGAGGACGAGGAAAGCACAGTCTGTTACTTCAAGGTGAAATAATTCACTATTTGGTGGAAAAGAACATCCCTTCTAATTGGGAACTTATCACTAGAGCACTTTTTCTGGATGAAATCTTGATTTAGTGCCAAATGTGATTATAGGCACCAGTTATGTTTCTGTAAATATAAAACTAAATTATCTTGAGGATCTCAGACATTCATTTTTCAAAGTGCCAAACTCTGTTTTGAATGTCTTTCTTCCTCTTAGCCCCCTTGCAGCATGACTGCACTGCCAAAAGGATACTTCTGTGATGACTTCCTGACCTGGCAGCAGACCTCATCCTGGAAGTAAAGGGTGGCAAATGCCATACCTGTCATCCTGACATTGTAAAAAGAGACTGGGTTCTGAAAAGGGGTAAAACCATGAAGCTTTTTTCTTTTCTGTGTGGCAGTTCAGAATCTATAGGAGCAGAAAACTCATCACATGAACAGTTGTAGATTAAAGGTGGGAAGAGATTAATTTTCCTCAGTGAAAGCATCTCATTTTTCTTACCTTTACAAGTCAATTTTAACTCCTCTTTGGTAACTATTACCTTTAGTGCAGGGAAAAAACCAACTACCCTTTTCATCTGCTTAAGGTAAAAGAGTACTGCTGGGCAGCTCCTCCTTTGTGACCAGAATATGCTGTTTTGCAGAAATTAATTCAGTTTTTTGCTACCTAGAAGCCAGTAGCACACAGCACCAGGACTTGGACAGATAAGTGGCTGCCCACACTGCTGAACTGCTAGAACAGAGTGATGCCTCTGTTGTTTTAGTGCCTCTTAATTCCAGTCACAATGTACCACTGAAAAAAAACCAGAACGGACCATTTTACCTAGAGATGCAGGCCTCACTGATAGTCTTTCCTTATTTGTGTTGCAGGGTTAGAAGTGGGGGTATAGTGACTGTAGGAACAGCTCCTTTCATCCCCTTATGTTACTACTAGAGAGGGAGGTTGGATATTCAAAATTCAGTTTAGTGTCCTTCAAAAAGAAATAAATCTAGTGGTGTTCAGCAGAAGGCTGAGGAACCTCTACAAAACTCACCCTTTTTCAGGCTTTTATATTTTCTTGCATGCCTTAAATAGTAGGCAGACTAGATCCACCTCACCCTCTTCTTTCCTCTGCTCACCAAGAATAAAGAATATGATTTAAACATAATAAATGAGGTTCTAGGGTTGTGCTGGGTTTGGCTGGGGTAGAATTTCCTTCACAGGAGTTGGTGGGGCCCTGGGTGAGTGAGCAGCCATGGTGCTGGCTGGGGTTAAACCACCACAACTGCCAACGCTGAAAAGTGCCAGTCTTGTGCCTCCAGAACTTCTTTTTCTTAAAGCTGGCTTCTGGGCAGTGGATGTCAGGATACTGAATTAAGCCAGGCTTTATCAGGCATCTGTTACTTCTAATTTGCTGTTCCTTGGCTTTAGAACCGAGCCAGGAATTGCAGCTCCACTGAGCTGTCTCTAACCCTGGAGTCTCTCTGACCAGTGCTTGGCATGTCTTACAGAAAGCACAGCTCTGGCTTCTGTGTGCCTGGCTACAGAGCTGAGAATGTTCTTTGAGCTTTGCTACTAAGTGCTAAAGACATCAGTTTGTTCCCAGAATTTCTCATGTTTAGAAAATAAACACTTTTGTCACGTATAGCATCTCCTTATCTGCAAGGTAAGAGAATAGCTAGGAAAGCTTACAGGAGGGGGAGTAGTTTTTTTGTTTTTACAGCACTACAACCACTTTTTTCCTTCTTCCCACTTGAAATAACTTTGTTTTCCATGCTTATATTTGCCTTTCCAGTACATAAGCCATCCCTGCCAAATCCAACACATACTAAGGAAGGATACTTGAACTGCATTGGCATTCGGTGGCACAAAAGGTAGCTGCAAATTGTACAGAAAAGTACTTGAATTTATACTCTTGTAAATGGGTGTTATGAGCCCTGAGGTATTTTCAGGAACTGGCTTAAGTATCGTTTCTGTTAAATCTCATTTTGGCTTGACTTAATCATTGTGTTATTCAGATATTAATTTTGCTTTCTGTTATATGTGGGCCTAGAGGTGTCGGGTGGTTAAGTGTACATCTTATTTTGATAAAATTTATTTTTATATTGCATTTTATAAAAGAAAGTTGTCAAAAATGTGTAAGTTTATGATGCATGACTGGGTGATTAAACACATTGTAACAGCTGCTCATTTGATATTTTCAATATGTTTGTCTTGTGTGGTGTTGAGATATTTCACTGTAAATGTCAGTAACAACACACAAGCTCCACATTTACACACAGTTGCTACTACACATAATCAGCACAGCACTGCATTAGCAGAAGGTTTTGCTTTCTGCTGGAAACAAAAGTTTACTTGAACTGAGCAACTTCAAGGAATAAGATTTGAGATTCACAGACTTGCAAGGAAGATACTGGTTTGTTTCAAAAAATCTGTCACTTAGTATTTACTGCACAGAAAAACCCCCAGTCACATCCACCTGGACACTGCAGCAGCTGAGCACTGCCTGGGGTATTTTCCACTGCAGAAGGAGCTGCAGCTTCTTAACACTTCAACAGAGCTGGGCCACTTCCAGTAGTTAGTTTGCTTTATTCAAATGAGTTTACAGTGCAAATACCTTAGAGCCAATAATAATAACTCCATGTATGTTACTTTTATTAAGCACATTGGACAACTGAAACCAATCAATCAATAAGCTCTATTTTCCAACATAATCATAGAGTTGATTAAGCTGCTCATACACTTACCACTCTATTTGGCAAACATCCTAAAAAAGAAGTTACCATAGAAATTGCCTCTTAAAAAGGGCAAGTTTGTCTTCAAAAGAATTAAGAGTTAACCAGTTTTTCAACTTCAGAGTTGTTCTTTTGGTGAGGAATAAGGGTGCTTTTTGCCACAACACCAAGTAATTTAAATAAACTTTTCCTGTAAATAAACTTTAGCAGTGGAATGTAGAAATCAAGCAGCATGGCTTACACTTCCAGAAACTGAAGCATGAGCAGAGTAGTGCATTATGCTGATTATAATTGTTCTTTAAAATATA
This sequence comes from Motacilla alba alba, assembly GCF_015832195.1. Taxonomy (NCBI): domain Eukaryota; kingdom Metazoa; phylum Chordata; class Aves; order Passeriformes; family Motacillidae; genus Motacilla; species Motacilla alba. The sequence continues at coordinate 6,596,845 of NC_052035.1, read as the reverse complement.
TTACTTCATATTTAACTAAATGTTAACTTCTATTCAGTAGAAGGTTGTGGCTTTTAGACAGAATAGATAATTTCTTTTGTGCTTTGACAACACAGATGTAGTGAATTTTAAAAATGCAGTAATACAATAACCCTGGTAAAGGTTAAAATAGAAAGATAACTGATAACTTAGATGCTGCATCAAGCATTATGCAATATATAACTGTCTATCCAACTGCATTTTAATACCAACATAAGAAACAGTAACTAAAGCAATAAATGAACATTTTGGCTGTCAGCAAAGAGTTCCCCGCTTTTGTAAGCTCAGACAGGTGCAGGAACTTAACTGAAGTCTCTATTAGTAAGGACAAGAGGAGCCACCAAGGTCCAAAGATAGAGAAGCAGACAAACCCAGCTGGAGGTCATCTTCACCCACACGGCTGGCCACTTACTTGTCATGGTTTTGAAATCTGCATCAGGGCTAAAAAGTAAAGAAGTCCATTAGGAGACACAGAAAGCACCTCCCCCTGTTCCTTGGTACCTCTCATATGAATCTGAAGTGAGGGCAATCCTTTGGGGGCACTCCAGTGCAAGACCCTTTGTGAGAACACAGTGAGACAACTAAGCCAGCAGTGTCCTGTGGCTCCTTCACAGGCTGTTGTTCTTGGAGCCCACTTTTCAAGCCTGCTTACCCCTGCTGATGTGCTGCTGTTCAAGGAGGTATTTGCTAATTTATACAATGTCCTGGGAGCAGTGGTCCTGAGCTGCAGCAGCAGAGGACATGTCCAAGTGTTTCTAACAGATGTAGGAAATCTCATCTTTGATGAGCAGCACGTATGGTGTCCCTGCCCGTCTTTGCCAGGATGAAGAGCCACTAACAGCAGTGTAGAAGTTTGGCTTCTAACAAACTCTGCAGGAGGCCACCATAACCAATTCCATGTGTATCCTTCCTGCTACTCTTGCAGCTGAAGAACGGCAGCCACGCTTTCTGCCCTTGCTCTGAAGTAGTGCCCTGGAACCACTGTGCCTGCTGATTGTGCCGTGCTGCCTTCTCGCATCTGAATTCAGTAGCACTAAATTGAGGAGGCACAGCTCTACTGCAGCTGGCACAGGACAGCACCTTCAGCAGCCTGGCAGGAGCAGGAGTCTCCTATGCACACAGAACCCATCACTTCCCCTCTGGCCTTACCTGTACCAGTTGGTGAGTGTCATCATGATGTAAAGAGAGGCGAGGAAGAGCATGAAGTGGAAGAAGGTGTAGCTGTACTGAACGCCATCCTTCTCGTTGTCGGTGACACGGCGCACCTCTCCCTCCTCGGCCGTGCTGCTGCCTGTCCCCACGGTGTCCTCCAGGATGGCAGTGTCACTGCCAGACAGGGTCAGCTTGTTCACCTGGCTGTTACTTGAAGAGCGGATGCTGCAGTGTAACCCAAAGAGAGACCTGGTTAACAACTCCTTTTACAGGCAGCTGTGTTTGATAATCAAGCAAGCAATGGACCCCAGTGAATGTCTGGGACTAGCACATAATATGTTTTTACATCCATTTGGAAGCATAAGGAAATTCCTCCAACTGTGTTCATCCAAGCTTTTGTTAACTTAATTAAACAGCATTCCTAGTCCCAGATCATAGAAAGGTGTGGTTTGGAAGGAACCCTAAAGATTATCTCATTCCAATCCACCTCCTGTGGGCAGGGACTCATTAAACCTAGACCAAGTTGCTCACAGCTCCATCCAGCCTGGCCTTGAACATTTCCAGGGATGGAGCACCCACAACTTCTCTGGACAACCACTCCAGTGCCTCACCACCCTCACAGTAAAGATTTTTTTCCTAATCTAAACTTACTCTTCCAGTTTTAATCCATGTCCTTGTGAAAGTCTCTATGTTCCTTGTAGGCTCCCTTCACGCACTGGAAAGCCACAATTAGGTCACCCCAAAGCCTTCCTTTCTCCAGGCTGAACAAACCCAGTTTTTCCCAGCCTTTCCTCACAGGAGAGGTGCTCCATCCCTCCAATCATCTGGTAGCACATGTTGTTCTGTTATCTGGATTGGGCTTACAAGGCTTATCCTCATGCCCAAAGCAAAACACAGCTTTATGAGCCACATTTGGCCTCGGGCCTGAGACAGCAGCTGGGTGTGAATAAATGCAGGTACACTTTGCACTAGACCCAGACTCAAACAAAGGAGGCAAACCCCAATTCTTTATCAGTGGGTAGCAGTGCAGATCCTACCTGGAATACAAGAGGCAAAGGACAAAGATAACCAGTCCAACAACACTCTGGGCATCCCACCACTGCAGGGACTTGGGCGGAGCAGGAGTGGCAGGTGGGACAGTGGCATTGGCTGGAACAGCTGTGGGGGCAGCTATCTGGGTGATGATGTTCAGCAGACTTGGGTTACAGTTTCTTTCTGAAAGGGATTTCAAGGCAGATTAGAGAGATGAGCTTTGCCAGCATGTAGCTAAGAAAAGATGACAGGTAAGCTTGCAATTTTTCATTCCCTTTAACTGCTGATCTCTTTGATTCCCCAGAGGCAGAAATTGCCTGCAATATTTTTCCTGCCTGTGAGCTAGACAAGGCTATAATAAATAAGTATCATCAGAATGCCCTGACACTGTTTCTTTTTTCCCCCTTACAACACTCCTGTTTTGTTCTGCAAAGAGGCAGTTTGATGGTTTCAGTCAAGTCAGGTTTTCAGCCTCACTGGATTTCATCTGAACAGATCAGCAATTCCCACAGAGTGATCTGTAATAACCATCAACTTCTGCTTTCACACCAAAATATGACTCGAGACAGCGAGTTGCTTACCAGGCTCATTGGACATGGCTGCCCAAGTGAGGTACATGGTGTAGAGTGTGATGACAGAGGACTGGAGGAGGCCTGAGCGAGGCTGATGTTCCTGTTGCAAAGCAGAAGAGCAAGCCAAGGTCAAAAGGGCAAGTTTTACCTAGAGCTGGATGGCTTTACCCCCACTGCCACAGATGAAACTATTACCAGCAAGAAAACCATTGCTGTGGAAATGCATTGGGCTTTGTTCTACGTTCAAAAGACTGGAAGAAACTCCTTAGTTATATAATTTATGCAAAAAGCAACTCAAACAGAAGGAATAAGCAAACCAAATCCTTTTTTTTTGTGCCCAATTACAGCTGCTACTGAGTTAATCTCAACCTTTTCAAACAATTTTGTAGATGTGAATCTAGCAGGTGATTTGAGGATTACCAGTTCAGAATCGAGCAACATGCAGCTTCCCTCTTATGTTAAACAAGTTTACCCCTAATTTCAAAGCCACAGTATTAAGCAAATAAACTTCCAGCTACTTTGCTACTCCCTAACAGATTCCTCTGTTCTGCCAGGACCTTCACCACTAAAACCATGCCAGCAGTCCTCCACATGGAAACAAAGTCCAAAACCATGGTAGCTAAAAGAAGCCTCTCTTCAGAAAATGTGTCACTATGTAGTGCAATGGTTTCAGAGCAAGATTTTTTCAAGTTCCTAACTAGCATAGCCATGATTGCCAAGTTTTAAAGTTTTAATGTCTGACTAAACTGCTGCTACATCCTTCTCACTTCCCTGCTTGGTATGTCAGAAGAAAAGAGCAGAGAAAAATAATACCTGAACTTTTGGAAGGATAGAAACAATGGAGACAGCAATGCACAGGATCATGTTAAAGCTTATGAAGAACTTGTTCTCAGTGCAGTCATCAGGCTTCGTGTAGAAAACGTAGAAGAGAACAACAAAAACCAGGGACAAGGCATAGAACAAGCTTGTACAGGACAACAGAGCTGGAGGGAAAAAAAATTTACATTACAGAAATAGCTTTAGTAGTACATCTAAAATGGCTTAATGTCCAGCTAACTGCAATAAGACAGTCTTTACTCCTCACCTGGCAGTCTGGGGCACAAAACCAGACCAGGAGACTGCATTTTTGTAAGGTATGGCTAAATTTCTGCTTGGGGTCACTAAGCAGCATAGCTCAGGGAAAGGCCAGGGCTTCCATCAGGGGAAAGGACTTGCCTCTCAGCAGCAGTTTAATTAGTTTAACTGGTATCAGGCCACAGTGGCATAATGAGGGAGTGCTTTTTGCACACTTTTCATGGACATTTACCTGCCCTGGATTCCTGTGCTTGAGGTCACCCATTTTTGTTTCCACTCTGTTCTTTGTAAGAAGCCACAAAATGCTGCTGCAGCACTCTTGGCTATGAGCTAAGAACCACAACAATTAGCACTTTGTAATTAGTGGCCAGCTGGGGAGCAGGCACCAAGGCACATCAGTGTGGTGCTGCAGCCACTGTCACAGACACAGCTGAGCTCCTGGGGACACAGCAGGGGAGGGGCAGAGCAAAGCTCAGGCTTGAAGAGAACCAGGCTCTGAGCTCTGCACACACCCTGCAAACCAGGCAAGTGGGGTTATCAGGACTGTCAGATGTGCCACTCACAAGCTAAAATATTTTATGGAACAAGAAAAAAAGGAACCATTGCTGCTATTAATTTCAGGTGTTCACAGCTGTGACTCAGGGACACTGCAGTTTAATTCTAGGTACGTCTGCAAACCAGTAAATTATATTCTGCAGGCTACTGGCCAGTACAAACAAATCCTTTCCAGGTTAAGATTCTTACCTGCATACCAGCATTTAGAGTTCCCCTCTTCCATTTTCTCAACCCAACTCTCATTCCAAGAGTGAGCAAAATCCACGAGTAGAACCAACTGGATAAGAATGAAGCAGAAGGCTCCAGAAACACCAATCCAAAACCAAGCTAGAAAAGGGTGCAAGAAAAAAAAAGGTCAGCTTTCATCATGTGCATGCTATGTTCATGTTCATCATGTGCTCTGTTTAAAAACAAAAAAGGTCCTGATTATACTGCATTTAAATGAAAAAAAATTGAAACTGTAATTAGAAATGCAGATGCTGTCAATCACTTTGCCTCAGTCTGGCAGGAGCATGGAAGGAGTCCCAGCTCTTCAGAGATGCAGCCAATGCTGGTCAAGCTGAGCATGGCAATGTTTAGCCTAACACATTTTCAGAATGAGGCAACATCTAACATGTGGCATCTTTGTGTACGTAAGTGCCATCAGGCCACATTTCTTTGAGGGTCAACAACCCTTTCAAGTTCCTCTGCTGAGCTCAGACAGTACAGCTTTCCCACAGAGATTTTTCAGAGACTCTAGGGAAATACTGAGCACCTGTCAGTGTTCTGAGCTGCCCCCATTCTAGGGTCAGAAGACTCAGCTCAGTAGTGGCTGCCTCATGAAGTAGAAAATTATTAATAACCAAAATCTATTAGGTTGAAAAGGGATTTCTTATTGCCATAACTTCAGTTGGTCACCAAAATACTGGATGGATCAAGGTACTCCAACAAAGATGGGCAGAAATGCATCTTCTACAAAAAAACTTCCACTATTGCCTATTAATCTGTGAAAAGGTTTGAGCTTATACAAGTCAGAATTCCATGATGAACATTAACTGTACCTCTTGTGAAAGGCCCTTCAGGAATATAAAATGCTCCAACCATGATAGCCACAATGGCAGCTATTTTGAAGAACCAGAACCTTTAAAAGAAGATAGAAGTCATAAATATTGGTGTTACTCCACACACGGTCAGTTCACACACAGCAGTCATGTGCTACATGATCTGTAAGCAGCTTGGTCCTGCTCCAGCCAGGGCTTTGGATCATGTGCTCCTGTTGACCAGGGAGGCTGAGGATTTCCCAGCCCTGGAAGGGTCCAAGGCCAGGCTGGATGGGGCTCTGAGCCACCTGGTCTAGTGGAAGGTGTCCCTGCCCACAGCAGGGGGTTGGAAGTGGGTGGTCTTAATGTCTCTTCCCACTCAAACCATGCTGGAATTTTATGATTCTAGGCTCTCCAAAGGTCCCTTTCCAATTAAATGCCTCTATGATGATTCAGTCATCTAGCCCAAAACTCACTCAGTTAAATCAGGGAACTGGAAATCAGAAACCAGTTTCTGCTGGCTGAGTCAGACTGGCCTTGAGAGTGACCCAATGAGTGCCAGAGGCAGCACAAGGCTGGAGATACAAACGAGCTGCACTCTGGCACCTCTATGAAAACACAGAGCACTGCCCTTTTGCTTACCCCACCTCAGAGTGGCACCCTCAACCAGGACACTGAACATAAACAGGAGCTTTTAAGGAGCCCAGAGCATAACCCTGTATCGGGTCCAAAAGAAAGCCAAAGCTGTCTGTGTTTGCACAAAGGAATTTCCACTGCATTCAGCAGGGAAGCTGGAAGGAGGAAAGCAGCTGGAAGGGCAGCCAGCTGGCTCACACATACCCATTGTGTATGGAAGCTCTCGGGTCATTACTCGTTTTCACTTCTATCATGAGCAGGGAGAGGAGGAAGAAGAACACGGCCATGGCAAAGCTGACACGATAGACAGCTCTGTAGCCCACAAACACATCGCAGCTGACAAAGCCCTCCAGGTGGGGGATCTGAGTGTGAAGCCCGTCGTCACAAAATCCAGGTATCTGGGTAAAGACACATTCCACTGTGAATTCATGTCTGCATTTGCAATCACATTTTCTAAGTCCTGCAGCAGCCAAGGCTCTCAGTCAATAAACTTCTGAGAGATGAGAGAACAAAAGACCTTGTGCTCGGACCTTATTATCATCTGTCTCTCCCCATGTCAACACTTTTCACCCAGGAAGATTAAGAGAGCACAGCAGCAGGCCTCTGATAACAACTGACAGTCTCCAGGTCTGGTCAGATTTCAGAGACCAGGCAAGCACTAAAAAAGGAACATTGACTGAATTTGCTGTTTCAGCCAGAAGCCATTCAGTACACGCAGCCTCTTAACTCGGGAACAAGGACACTTGGGTGTTTGTGTCTCACACAGAATCCATTCCAAGTAAAGAAAATCAATAGTCACTGGCACAAGTAATGGCATTTAAAACAGTCAGAAAGAGGTTTTCCCCCTCCATACCTTTTTCAGCTGCTCTTCCATGCCTGGTGCCAGCATAATGCAGGCAAGCGCAGTGCTGAGGAGGAGGAGGAAGGCATAGATGAGACGTGTCACTGTCGAATTCTTGCTGTTGGGGCAACATCGGCACAGCAAACACGAGGCACCGCTGCACAGACAGGGAATCTGAAGGGCACAGACAGGAATAGTAAGGGCATTCCCCTCGAAGCTGACACCTGCGCGTCAGGCGACACCGAGGGGAAAACCCGAGCCCCATTTCGAGACACTCCACTCGCGGGCCGCGCAGATAAACCGCTAATGGGCGGTTTGGACAGCGTGCTTGCGAACAGCCCGGAGATAAGCGGGTTTATCGGCCCGGGCTGCCCCTGGGCCTCGCCAGGGCGGGCCGCGTCCGCCCGCCACGGGCTCCGGCAAGGACAGGGCTGGCTCCAGCCGAGCACCGCTGTGCTCCGAGGGGTTGGAGAGGTCCCGGCTCCGGCGGGACCGGGACCGGGCCTGCGCCCGCGGGGACTCAGCATGCTCCCCACGCCCGGCCCGACCCGGGCCGCCAGCGGAAGCGCCGCTCCGGGCCGGCCGCGCTCCCCGGGATGGAGGGGAGGTTCGGGGTGTGAAGGGCAGGTTCGGGGCGGGAGCGGAGCCCCGCACTCACCCAGCTGGCCAGCGAGCAGACCCCGAGCACGGCCCCCATGGCGCCGCCGCCGCCGCTCCGCCCGCTTCCGGCTTCCGCCCACCGCCCGGGCCGGGGGCGGCGCCAGCCGGGCCCCGCCCCGAGCCGCCGCCGCCGCCCATTGGCTGCTTCCCAGCGCGGGGGCGGCCGCCCGCCAATGAGAAGGCGCGATGCAGCCGCGCGCCCGCGGGAGGAGCGGGAGGGTCGGCGAGGGCAGGGGCGGGGCGATGTTGTTTATCAACACTTCTTCCGCCTTCGCCAAGGGGAAGAGAGGGCGCTGATTGGTTAAAAGGTCAGTGAGTGGGAGGTTCCTACAGCGTGACAGCCAATGAGTGACGCCGCTGGGTAGCCCGGCGGGGTTCCATAGCGGCCCGCGGCCGCTGGGGGCGCTCGGCGGGGCCGGGGCGCGCAGCCGTTGCCATGGCAGCAGCGCGGGTGGCGCCGGGCGGGCACCGGGCCGGCAGCGGGCGGGCACCGGGCTGGCACCGGGCTGGTACCGGGCCTCCCCCGCCCCGCCCCGCCCGGCATTGTGACACAGCACACCGCGTTTCCCTTCCCCTGGGCGCCAGCAGTCCGCAGGGCGCCTTAGCGCGGCTCGTGGCCCGGGTAACCCCGAGCCCGCGGGGCGCACCCGGCGCGGTGACAGGCGTCACGGCCGGGTGAGTGACACCCGCGTCACCGTGACCTCACCGGCGGCGCCGCCTCAAGCGGGATGCCGGAGGAAGCGAGCGGGGAGCCTTCTGCCACTTCACGTCGAGCCCCTGTGGATCGTGGTGCGAGCGATGGCCGCGGCCCGGGGGCTGGTGGCACTGCTGTCACCTGCCCTGCCGGGGCGCCAGGGGCCCGCTCAGCCTCTCGAAGCTGTTTGGCCGTGGCAGAATCTGTAACTCATTCCCGCTCTTGAGCGATCGTGGTGACAGACACAAGTGCTTGTGCCCCAGAACTCACATCACACAGAATGTCCCAAGTTGGGACAGATCCATCAGGATCATGGAGTGCAGCTCACAGGCATGCATGGACAGCCCCGAGAATCCCAGAACTCAAACAGAATGTCCCAAGTTGGGACAGATCCATCAGGATCATGGAGTGCAGCTCACTGCCGTGCATGGACAGCCCAAGAATCCCAGAACTCACACAGAATGTCCCAAGTTGGGACACATCCATCAGAATCATGGAGTGCAGCTCACAGGCATGCATGGACAGCCCAGGAATCCCAGAACTCACACAGAATGTCCCAGGTTGGGACAGATCCATCAGGATCATGGAGTGCAGCTCACAGCCGTGCATGGACAGCCCAGGAATCCCACCATGTGCCTGAGAGTGTTGTCCGAACACTGCTTGAGCTCTGGCAGGCTTGAAGCAGTGGCCAGTGCCCTGGGGAGCCTGTCCCAGCCTGTCCTTTTGGATGAAGAACCTTTTCCTAGTACCACTTTGCTGCCCCTCCTTTCCTTTATGACTCGCCGAGCACTGTCCGTGAATTTTGGCCCGTAGTGTTAAGCAGAGCTCTGTGTGGAAGTGGGAAAGCTCAGCAGCTTGTCACACACAGGTGGAGTTTCTCAAGGAGACATTTCTGCAGCAGTTCACACCTGGCTCAGTTCGTATTTGGAAGGTGCACGGCAGCAAAAGCTGCGGGTGGGCTCCTTTAACAGGGAAGAGAGGCAGGTGGAGGAGCCAGGGGATGGGAAAGGTTGTTTTGCTGCTGCCCAGAGCACAGGAGCCTCCCTGGATCTGGATTCCCAGCACACTGCACAGGCTGCAGCCTGGAGGAGTTGGAGAGGGACAGCTGAGTGATTTCACTCCTCCTCACAAAAGTCTGGGAGCAAATGAAACGGGTGAGTGTTGGTTGTGATGATGTAACAGCACAAGGATTTGACAGAAGTTTGCACGGAGGTTTAGGAAAGCGGTTTGCATTGGTTTTAATTGGCATTAGTGTTGCACAATATCACAGGGCAGGGTCAGAACTGACCAGCTGGGGTTACAGGATATTTTTTGGCTGTAACAGTTCCAGCTATTGCACATCACTTTACGCTCTGTCAGACCCTTCACACAGTCCCTGTCCAAAAAACCTGCTTCCATCACAGAAAGGCACTAAAAATCAGAATGACAGCTTTACTGCCCTCTAAAATTGCCAAGAAATGACAAAGAGCATCCAGTAAACCTGCCACTTATTTTCCACAGCAGTTTTAACACTCAGAATATATGAACACTATGTTAGCAGTATCATCTCTTGCAATCAGCCTTATTCAGGAGGACATACAGGCTTCTTTCAGAAAAAGGTCATTCCATAAATCATTGGAACTGTGCTTCTTTCAGATAATAGATGAGCCTTTACTTTATTGCTAATGTATTTTTATTACCCTTCTGGTTGCACCAGCTGGATCTCTAAGAAGGCTTTTGCCATATCCCTGCTCCTTCACTGTTTGTTCCAGTGAATAAATGCAGAATAAAGGCACAATCACAAATTCTGTGTTCCCAGTAATCCTGGGCAAATAACTCCAATACATTGGAATATTGTGTATTAGTAATGCAGGAATGAAACTCATCTAAATCTTGAACCTGCAAGTGCTTTCTTCTTAGGAAACTTATGAGACAAATAGTTTTGTTAAGTACTGGTGATCCTCCACTGGGTTGTGCTGGGCAGTGACAAAGGATGCAGATAAAAAGCTTTTTCCTTCCACTGTCCACGTAACAAGACATTTCCAAGTGCTCATTTTACTTCCCAGCATAAACCCCCTCTGATTCTGCATCACATCACCTAAACCCCTGCATGTTTAACAGGAGATAAGGATGAAGTCAGCCTAAGGACTGTCAGCTCTGGGAAGGAGACAGGATATGGCAGGAGGTTATCCTGGTTAGTACAAAAATACCCTGCTCTGGTTTGTTAATCAGCTCTGACAGCAGAAAGAAATGGTGCATCCCTTCTGTATCTATACATTATATCCCATACATATGTGAGTTGAAATGCCTAGAATAAACCCCTTGGAATTAGGTAATATCTAAAGGAAATGTGTCAGATTTAGTCATTTGAAAGCAGTTCTCTGCAGTTCCTTTGTGCAACTGAGCTCATAAAAATTGTCACTCAAGCTTGTGCGTTAGTGCTATTCTTGTTACTCTCAAGGGTCTCCTTTCTGTGATAACAAAAACGCAGAATTTCTCCCGATCTTCCCCTGAGTATGTGAGAGTTCCTGCTTTGCATGGGCTGTGTTTTTGCAGGCAATGGATCACACAGACACATTATAATTGAATAATCCTTTGACCATCCAGAATCTTTCAGTCAGGCGATGGGAACTGCAACTTGGGATGGCTGTGCCAAACTGTCTGTAAAAATTTAAAAATTATAATCAGACATAGTCTATGTTTCTAGAGTAGCATTGGCTTGACTTATGTTCAGGTTTAAACATCTTACTGTGCTCTGACCTGCATAAACTTCCAAATTTAGAGATATGGGCATACCTTTCTAATATAATCCTCCTAATTATTGGACTTCTGTAAAGTGTTTAGCTTTAAGCTTCATTTACACCTGTGCTTTGATTTGAGCTCCAGAGCATAAAGAATTGCAGTTTTCATGGAACAACTGCTTTTCCAGCTGTTTAGTGCAGAATTTGAGTTGAGCTCTGCCCAACCATTCAGATTTTAACCAGTGCTTTGAGAATAGCTGTCAAAGCCCTCATCCATGAGGAGGTAAGTCATGAGATAATGGGCAAAATACTGCTGTGGCTGGCACCACCAGCGGGTTTAATTAGTCTTTAAACAATCAGAGTTAACAGCTTCTACAAAATCACGATGCACCAGCAGGGTAGGAAGTCCTGCCAAGTATAAATATTGTTAAGTTTGCGGATGAGTTTCAGTGGTGTGTGATCTTACTGTGTGCTGTGCACAGCTCTGCTGTGCAGAGAGCAGGGCCAGCTCTGCTGCCATTCCCTGGGCACATGCAGGTGAGGGTCCCCAGGGGCCTGGCTCCTCTCTGCACACAGCCTGGCTTCACACTCACAACCTCCTGATGTGACACTGAGAAAAATCAACCCAGTCCGTGCCCTCGAGCCTCCAAACACACAAGCTGATTTCTCTGCAGTCCTTTGCTCCTGATTTTATAACTCTCTTCTTCCTTTGACTGCATGCTCTGTGACTGTATTAGCACCTGCCTCTGCACTTCTTAGGCTCTCTATTTTCCTATCATGTCATGGATACGTGAGTCATCTTATTTGTGATCTGCTGAGCTGAGTGAGAGTCATAGTAGAGTTGTGTGCTTCAAGGCCATTAGTAACGCAGCTAAAACTTGCATAATATATTCTTCTGTGCCTAAATCCCTGAGAGATTGAGTAACTGTTTTCTTTTTCACCCCAAGTGACTATGCAACTGGATGAGTCACTGCTGTTATGATAGAGGAATTGTAATCTCTGTGTCTTTCCAGTTCTGTTTGGCCAGAAATTTATTTTATTGGACACCTTTGTTCAATCTCCTCTAAGTCTTTATATGTCACCAGAGACCTTTTCGCTCCTTTCAGTTCACTTAAGATCATGTGCTCTGGTCTGGAAACTGCATTAGTTTAGGTTATTGGTGAAACAGATGGAGAAAAATGTCCACCTCAATCTAATACCCTGGAATGATATTACTGAGCTCTTTCATCTCATTGTTTATGGAAGCATTCGTGAAACTTAAATGTATTGAAAAGTATTTAAATAAAATTAAATAAAAGCTTATATAAAAGACCCCATAACAATAAAACATAAACAGAGATAGACGGGAAGGAATATTTTGCACAAAAGATCTGCGGTGACATCTGTGACTGAACCATGGAAGGCACTAGCAACAGATGGCTGGTAAAAAGGAGGAGGAAGTGAACAGTTTCATGACTGGTGAATGTGGTACCCTGCAAACAGCACAGGGCCCCCAGGGGTGCAGGATCTGACCCAGACAGGGCTGGCACCGTGGATCAGCCCCAGCCCTGTGCTTATGTGAGCTGCTTGTACCTGTCCCAGGAGGAGCCTTGGAGCCAGAGGCATTGCTGGAGCTGGCACCTACCCCCATCCCAGCCCAGCAGAGCACAGCAGAGCCAGCACCAACCCCTGCTCCCCTGGCAGAGCTGAGCTGGGCTCACCTTTGGTGCTGGAGCACCTCAGGCGCGCAGACGTTGAGGACCATGCTCTTCAGTACCTGCTTCAGGAGCCACAAAGCAAGCTAATCTTCCACTTGAGCATTGCCAAAGCACATCTATAAATGTTGCAGAGTTTATAGTTTCAAATGGTTTCATGCCTTTTCCTTGCTTGATATATTATCTTTTTATTAAGGCAGGATTTATTTCCCCTGTCTCTGTGACCCCATCTCTCCCCTGAGAGCCTGCACTGAAATCCAGCTGGCCAGCCTTTGCGTATCAGCAGAACAGCTTCTAGTGAAACAACAGTGGGAGGAAGAGTCAGGAATTTCTTGATTTAATCCTGCCTTCAGCAGCAATGAGTTGTGTGGCTTTAGGTGAGCCACAGGACTATGTGAGTCAATATGCAATATGAGAAAATGGGCATATCCCAGACTCATGGCAGACTCCGTTCATTCATCTTTAAACTCAGCTTAAAATCCTAAGAGTGCCTGACCCATTTTTTTCCTTGCATTAAAAAGAGCAATACAGAACCATACTGGCCATGATAATTTCTCTTAGCTGGAGATTTTTTCCCACTGCTGCTTTCCAAGATGCTCTGAAGCCAGTGAAATAGTTCTTTCTCATAAATCTTTTAAATCATGTAAATCCTCCCAGCGTACCAGCTGACATTTCAGATGTTGCATTTTTGCATTTGTGCCAGGAAGCTTTGAGCATGTTACTGTTGCTTATGTTGTTATATTTTTTAAAGAAGGCAAAACAGTTCCTTCCTCTTGTGTCTCCAGCAGAGACTGTTTCTCCTTGAGAAAGGAGTTCACATGATCATATAGATGCGTCAGATAAATCCCTTCCCACGTCTGATATTTGCTAAGTTGAATGATTGTTATTCCAAAGCCATAGCTGGGATGGTTGTGTGATTTAACATCTCCAGAGCACTTTTTTCTTCTATTCACAAGCTTTAAAGAAATAGCCTAAAAACTAAAACCTTAAACTTAGAAAGACTCAGTGACCAAACGCTCTCAGCCGTGTTATCTTCACAAATATTTCTCCCTGTTTGTTTGTTTAAAGTTGGCCAAGAGTTCCAGAAATACTTTTAAGATAACCAAAATGGGCATCCAGCTCAGAAAGGAACTCTGTATTTAGAAACTCTGAAATACTACTGGGGGGGGGGGGAGGGGGTGGCTGTGCTGTTAACTCCTTTCTGGTTGCTCTGAACCTCCGTGGCATTGGGGAATGAGTCATGACATTCTTCTTTATCTAACTGTTTTTCCCATCCCAGATGATTTAGAAGTAAAAGTGTGCTGGGGAAGTCTAATAATACGATGCCGTGCTAGTCACATCTCTGGGTTCCATAGAGCTGCTGCCCAAGAGGGTGTAAATCAAGTGGTTTGCAGAAGGCAGTGCAGGGCAAGGGCTGGCAAGGCTCAGCATTCACAGCGTCCACGTGCACTGGGGGCAGAAACAGCCACAATCTTAATCCTGGAAGGGAAGGAAGGGGAAGAACTGAGGGCTGAGTGTTGGTTTATCAGGGGATCTTACAACCAGCTTCCTGCTGCAGAGCACGCTTGAGAGAGCTGAGCCACAAATGCGCACAGTCCTTTGAAAGCGCTCGTTGAGTGTGTCGTGTTCCTGCCAACCTGAGCGTGGCCGTAGGAAACCAAAGCAGGTCACAGTGCTCAGCCTGACGTACCCAGGTGTTTCAGTGGCAGAAGCAGAGTCATTTCCCCCTGTTACAAATGATAGCTCTCTTCTGGATTTGTTGGCTTTTTGAGCTAATGGCAGAAATTTCTTCAGACTCTACAGGACGACTTAAAATTTTTAATTAAACTGTATAACTGTATTTCCTACCTTGTTTTTCAGGGCTTGTGCAGAACCCAAAGCCTGGACAGGCCCACAGGACTAATCCAGTGGCTATTTTCTTTTGAAAGCTGTTTTTTCAAACATGTATTTTGTATCATTACAGTCTTCAAATAATTTGATGCAAGATCCATCACAGCAATGTCCCTGTGTGTTTCAGTGTATGGCACACTAGCAGTGGGTTCTGGCTGAGAAATAGTCCCTGCAAGAACTGAGCTGTCCCTCCAGCCAGTGAAGGTGGACAGACAGGATGAATTACTCCCTGATACCTGATCTACCACCGTTCCCTTAGTCCTGGCCTCTATCTACTGCCACGGGAACTTTGATGTCTTATTTTTAGATGAGCTTTTGTGGTTTTAAAATTAAAGTCTGATTGTAGCTGGGTATTAATTTCAGTGAAAAAAATAACGTGGAAAACTTGACACATGCTGGTCAGCAAGAAACATGCTGGGCACTGGGAATCTCAACTCAATTACCTGTCTGTAGGGTTTCAAATTTGCTTAGTGTTTTATGGTTAGGCACCAGCTGATGTGAAGATGTTGCTTAACTGAAGAGTCATTATTTACCATTAATAAAACTGATACCATGACAAATTCCTTATGGCGTAGATGTGCTATCATATCTTGGCAACGGTAGCAGAAGAAATTATTCTGCCTGGCTTGCAGGCTTGTCTTCATTGTAAAAAGAAAAATAATGAGGCTGTAATTACCCAGCTTGGAACTAAACGAACCCAACAGAAAGTGCTGAATGATTAAAGATGACTCCTAACTGCTTCCCAAATGTGGCTTGTGTGGATACCATCACTGACAGTGCCAGCTCCTGGCTCTCACTGGGCTGGATCCGTGGCCAGCAAGCACAGCTCAGTTGTTTGGACTGTGGTGGTGTCCCAGTTTGAAGCAACATGGAACAAATAGTGGTAAATATTCCACAAGCCTTGCCAAAAATGACCTGCTTACACGAGGAAGTCAGCATGCAGCAAATTGTGATGAAATTCAGAGCACACAAGCCCCTCCATATTGTTTCTTAGGCTAAAGAACCCTGTCATGTAGTGGTTTACTCTAAAACAGTAATTATTTTGCACGTGGGATCACACTCTTCTCCCTCCAACATCCAACATTTCAATATCAAATATATCAGGTTTCTCTAACTCTGCGTCTTAATTTTATATAATAAACCAGGAGATTAAAGAGTCTGTTTTTCTCTCTTGTGCAAATAAAGATGGGAAAAGCAGGTCTGTTTTTCTATTCATTCTAGTTCTCAGTTTCATGCAATTTCTTGCTCGCCAGTAACACAACATCTAGCAGACTTTCTTTCCAAATTTGTTTAGATACTGAAAAGCTGGTGGCTGTTTGTCTTCAGGACAGAAGCGGTGTGTTTGGTGGAGCTCTTGGAGAGACAGGGATGAACTTCCCCTGCAAAGAAGAGGCATAAAAGAATGCTTCCAGGTGCCTAGCTGGCTACATTCTTGTTCAACTCATCCTTGAAGACAGATGAGAATCTATTTTATTATTAATGATAAATTACAGTGACTTGGATAAATAATAACTGAAAGGGCCTCTTAGTCACAATAAAGTGGATTTTCCCTCCTGGTCTCTCAGTTTGGGCCCTCGTTCCTGCAGGAAAGCAGGTAATGCTACTTCTTGTTTGACCTGCAAGATCTCCTGCTGGTTACCATAGAGATGGAGAGCTGAGGCCCTTTTGTGTAACAATTCTGCCCTGCAAGTGCCTGTTTGGTACCACGTCCCCCTTGTCAGCAGCTCAGCCCTGGCATGGGACACGGGCAGGTGTCCAGTGTGCTGCAGAGGCTCCTCCCTGGAACACGCCTGTGCAGGATGGGCAGCACATCAAAGTGGCTCAAACAGAGTGATGTGTCTGTCCATACAGAAATAACAGCACAACTGTCACCCTGCTGGCTGGCTGCATACCTGACAGGTCACATCACTGCCCCCACTGCTGTGTGAGTGAGGAGCATTGGGAGCCACAGCAATTTGGGCAAAGGGGGCTTTGGGCAGTGACTGGCATTTGCTTCTCACTCAGAGGGCAAGGAACCAGCCCCAAACACAGCATTTAGATCAAATACGACTGAAAGTGTGTGGCCCAAGACAGCCTGGATGGTGGCTTTTATTAAAGGGTCTTCTGCAAGACCTTCCTGTGAAACATCTAACGTGGGATGGTGTGGAGCTAAGGTTTTAACATATAGCTCCAGAAAGCTGATGTCTGTTTAAATGCTATTGCTAGATTATTCTTGCAATGGATAATCTGAATAAGACCCTTGATATTTTGTGAGTTTTACAAAGTTGAGAGCTTTACAATTGCTTGAGAGATGTTATAAAAATAAATTATTTAATCCATAGAAGTGAGTGGCAACAGGGATCTGTATGAAAACATTTAACTCTGTCTCCAAAAAGCCATAATCCTGCATGAAAGTGAAAATTTTACACCTGTCCAGGAAAACCCAGCCCAGCTTTGGGAGAAAGTAAGAATCTGAAACAAATGTAGTGAACTAAGAGAATAAGAAAAACCCTTCCCTGGAAGTCCTGGAATAACCATAAAGGAATAGTCATGACACAAACAGCAGTAGATAAAATACTTTTCAAAGCAGCAGGGAGTGAGATTGGCCATGATAGGGTGAGGAAGGTCTGTCTGCTGGCACAGACCCACGAGAGCATCGAGACATCCATCTGAGATGGCCATAGAGGAGCTCCAGTAACAGAGCAGACGTGGTGAATGTTCTGGGCTGGGTGAAAATCTCTCCTGTAGCAGTCATTTAGCTGCTTGTCCTTCCACCAGGCACCTGCCAAAAGATGATGATTATACAGGCACCTCTTTAACTTTGTCTGTCTTAGCTATTTAAAGGAATAAGATTTCTGAGGCTGGGTCTATGCTGTAGGATGTACTGCTTCAGTAAGGAAGGGATCTCAGATGGAGACACTGGTGTAACTCACTGAGAGCTGATGGCTCTGCCTCTGGCAAATCCCATGCCCCACAGCATCCTGCATTCCTCCCAGGAGCCAGCACTCCACTCTGCCCACAGCAGGTAAGAAAGAACAGGGCTCAGCCACTGTGTCCACACTGGGGTGGCAGAGCCCTTGTCTGGGCCACCCAATGTGCAGGGCAGCCCTGTCACCGCATCTTCCACCTCCCTGTGTCAGCCACTGCACACCTGGGCAACACCTGAAACCCAGGGCATGTTGCCAGTACGGTGCTGGGAGCAGAGGGCTGTGTGCAGGGCTCCAGGGAAGTGCTCCCAGGTCACCAGCCAAACCCCGTTTTTATTTGATGTACACTCTTGGCATAAACAGAATATTTTGTTCTCTGACCAGAACACAGAGCTCTTCCCATGGAGCACTGTGAATTCCTGCTGCTCTCAAAGTCACAGCGATGCTGCACTTCCCTGACCTCAGGGTCTGGCTTGGGAAGAGCTGGAATAGATAAATGGCACCATGTCTGAGGGCATGGGAGAGCCCAGGACACAGGAGCAGCCTTGCTGGGCTCATCCTGCCTGTTGCAGTGGTCAGCTGCTTCACAAGAAGGCATCTGGTTACATGTACTCCCTTAATCATGGAAAGCAAGGAAACTTGACAAGAGGTCAGGCTGAATTTTTTCCCAACCACAGGTAGAGCGTGAGTGTATATGGAGAACTCGGAAGGCTGCAGTCCTTTGCCTCACACAGAGGATTAACATCATGAGTTGGATCCCTCACTGTTCCAGAGCAGGAGTCCTCTTTGCAGACTTTGTGGAATAAAGTCATATAAAAGCCCATTTAGCTGAGAGCACAAGCTGGAATCAAAATATTTACTTGTCTGCTGCACATGGGCAACAGGAATCCTTGTCTGGTTGCCAACCACCGGTGAACATTCAGCTGTTGGCTGGGTGGCTCTGGCATGTATTAAACACTGACACAGATGACTATTTGCTTCTCATTTATCAGCAAACCCCTTTGCTCTTCAAAAGGGAGAAGCACAGCTGCCAACCCAGCCTGGTCCTTGATTTCTTCCAGCTACATTCTCTGTCAGACTCAGAGGGACAAAGGGAAGAAGTACCTGTTTGTGGACCTCAGGACATCTCCTGCTTACCTGCCAGTGACACCTGAGCAGTCAGTCATGATCAGCTTAAGCAATACCTCTCCTACTGCACCTTCTTATCCTGACAATCATTTTTGGCTTTTTCTGTATATCTGACCCTTCCTAGCAAGCAGGATGAACCTATTTAATTAATACTTGCATGTTCTTCCCCCCTCTGAACACACTCTGAGCTGACAGAGACCTTATTCACCCTGTGCCCCAGACAAGAAAGCTTTTACCACAAGGGATGATTTTCTGATGAAGCATGTGCTGGATGTGTGACCTTTGTGGGTTTACACTGGAGAAGCTTCTGGAGTCCTTTAGACAAACAAAGCCCTGACCAAGCAGGATTTATGCATGTTTTGTAGCCTTTGTGCCCTGAACCAGCCGCCGTGCTTGCTCCTATCAGCAGCAGGTAAAGTGCTTCTTATAGAGAGTGTGTGAGGGACTTTGGAATGGGCTGTGGGACCCCTTGGGAAAAATGTGGTGTAAGCTGGGTGTAGGCAGTCCCCCACTGCCTGGGGACTCTGGCTTGCCATGAGATCTGAGTTGGAGATCTGCTTGTATTTGTTGCAGCTGCAAAGAGGTAATTGTCCAGTGACTTCTTTCTTCTGCTGTCAGGTGATTTCTTTTGCAAGAGCCTTTGGACAGAAGGGATTTTGCAGAAATGAAAGATGAGAAGGTGCATGTCCATGATGGGCTTCCACCAAAGCCTTGGAACTAGGCTTCGGGGACTATTAAACACAAAATTAATTTATTTTCTAAACTGAAGCGGTTCCCTAGGGAAAAATGAAAAAAATAATGTGGGTTGAGACTCCCACATATCTAGCTGGGACAAACCTTTTGGTGTTGTTTGGCACAGAGGCAGAGGAGATAAGGTCAGTGGAAAGAAGTGGCCGGGAAGGGGGAAGGGATGAGCTCGTGGAGTGAAATTGCCCAGAAGCAAAGCACAGCCACTCACTTCGCAATGAAAAGCTTTATCATCTCTGCACAGATTAGTGCAGCTAAAAATAGCTTCAGCTCAAAGTAAACAGTTTTCTGAGTGTGCTCTGCCCTGCTGGAATGCCAGCCCCGCACAGAGCCACCATGCCAGCAGCCACAACTGTGTCCCCATGGTCCCAGTGCCCAGAGGGCTCCCCACAGCCCTGCTCAGCTCCTCAGCCCTGCCCGTTAATAGCAGTGACCCTGGAGGGGGGTCACTAATGAGTTTAGCCTCATTACAAGCTTTTTTGTGTTTCACTTGTTGAACTTTTCTGGTTGAGCAACTCTTATAAAAACAAAATGGGTCTGAACACTGGGTAATTCATTCAGACATCCCAACACCCACCCTCCCTTCCCTAATCAACAGCAAACTGTGTCCCTCCCTTGACAGCAAAAAGAGTGGCTTGTCACTAAAGCTGCTTTTACTTGTTGGTTTCTCTTCTCATGAATCTCCAAGTGAAGCTGTTATTTGGTGGCTTAAGATATCCACTCTTGCCTTGGGGAGCCCAGCACATCAGTGAAATATGTTCTGTGGGGGTTTTTTGGATCAAAAACTGTTTATTTAGAGTATTTATTTCATGAGAGGAAGTCTGGAAAAAAACAGGTTGTCACATTTTTTCCATGCGTATCTTGTGCCATTCCACATTTCCTTGCAATCTCGATGACATCAAGTGACACGGAGACCTCAGTGCCTGGGAAATGCATGCAGGGGAAGCTGCTCTTACGTGGGGAGGCTGCGTGCTACACCGGCGGCTGCCACCGCGCTGCTCTAGCCCTGGCAGCACGGGCTTCTCAGGGAAGCGAGGCTTAGGCTGCAAAAACATTCGGGTCAGAGGCAGGTCAGATCCTTCTGAAGTGACAGCCTGTCTCCTTGGGCTCCAGAGCTTCCCGGAGTGTCCTTTGTGCTGGTGGTTTTCCTTGCCGGGCAGGCAGCGTGCAGTCCGGCACGGCCGTGCTGCTTCGGGCTGGGCTTCTTTACATTGCACCCTTGGGGATACTCTCACCTCATTTTGACATTTGCCCTCTAAGATTGCTTTGGTTTTGTCCCTCTTCCAGCTAAAGGTTGACAGTCAACCTGCAGGGCAGCTTCTTGCTCTTCCCTGAGCCGTGCTCTCCCATCCCATGTGGCACCAGAGTAACAAAGGTGGCACCCACAGCAGGGGCTGCCAGCCAGCAGAACAGACCATCCTTTCCCCGGGGCATTGCTCTCTGCATCCCACTCTGTGGCACGGAACTAAAAAATTCACCGTTCACTGCAGACCAACTGCAAGGTCAAAAGCAGCAGAGCCAAACCTCCAGTTGTCCAGAGTGGTAATGGCAACACCATCGATCCTGGACTACGCAGGACAGCACAGGATGAGGCAGCTGGATACAAAAACCTCACCAAAACAAACGTGTGAGTAAAGCAGGGGCCACTACAGGCTGATTGTGGCTGCAGCTGGGTCAGTCAGCTCAAGGCTGTGACACCACGCGTCACACAGGGTGAGCCACGCCAGGCCGCTCTGACATCTGCCCATCACCTCAGGATGAATGGTGGACAGAGCAACAGGGCACGAGCTGGTGAGCATGAGCATCAGCTAGAAGGGAGGGAGTATTATTGTAAAATGTCAGCTTTTGCTTAAGAACAGGAAGACTGAATACACTGAAAGACACGCATTTTTATCCTAATAGATAAGGGTAAGATTTCAGGCAAACTTTTTGGCATCGTGGGACTGCCACCCCTTCTCCCGCTTGCAAAAAAAATACAGTCTGTAGAAAAAGTGAAACTGCATTTTTTACTTAAAAGGAGCTTTGATAAAAAAAAGTTTGACTAGTCCTTGCAGGGGATGGTGTTAGATGAGAAAGTCACTGTAAGGACACATAAGTGTGTGCAGAAAAGGATGGACTTTGTGGTAGATGCTTTGGGGGCTTGTTTCCAGGACCACACACAGGATTGGGAGCTTTGAGCAAAACAAGACATGTCTTAATTTAGAAGCACATACACTGAGCTCCTGGCTTTCCAAAGGACTTGGCTGTTGCCATTGTTCTTTGTTGTCTGCCCTGTAATGGTACTGGCCACATTCTGCCAAGGAAATGCCTGGGTAACTGGGGTAGCACTTGCATGCTTACCAGGCTTGGCCTCCAAACCCTGTGGTCCAAGTGTTAGTGTGAAGCTATAACCTTCTGGATCCTTTTCGAATGTAAGCTGGAGTAAAGGGAAAACTGCAGCCTTGGCCAGACCAGCACAGCAGTCTCCTGGGGCTCCTGGCCCTCCTCCCTCCCTGGCATCTCAGGAAGACAGGCAGGGCATTGTGGTGACTCCCTTACTGCTACTTTTGGGTGAGCAGCAGCAATGTGTGACTCAAAACAGCTGGAGAGAGATGAGTTCTGCCAGGCAATGCACCTCAGGAAATCTAGTGGGCTTCTTGGGGCTGCTTTTGAACTAAAACTGAGTTGAGTCAGGAGGCTGCACAGGGTCGGTTTAGGGATGCACAGAGCATGGGTGTGTTTTGCTCTGTTGAGGTCCACTCCCCTTCGTCTGTGCCACAGTATTGTCATCAGGGAGTTTCCTGTGCTGCTTGCTGCTGTTTTTGGTGGTTTTATCTCTTCCTCTGATCCTGTGGGTATCTTTCACAGCAACCACCACATTTTTGGCCACACACAGATCCTGGCTGGAGGTGCTGATGGCAGCAGAGGTGGAAAAGGTCCAAGTGTGCAGGGTGGTGCTGGGGTGGGAGGAGAGGCTGATGCTTTTCACCTGACACTGGGTGGCTCTGGGCCCCATCTGTCATGGAAGAGCTGCAGGAATGCAGAGATGCAGCTTCTGTGCCTGTCTGGTGCTCAGTGGGACAGAGAGTTGGGAAAGTGTTCCTGGCTCACACCACTCACTTTGCATGCAACCTGAAACAAAAACTCACCTAGCTTGAGTGGGGACTGGATCCATTCCTTGGCAAACACCCTTTGTGCTCCCCAGCTGAGTTGTGAGGACCTGGGTGTTCTTAGGGCAGGGATGGAGCAAATCTTTCACTCTCTCAGCAAAGCTATTAGCACTAATGAGCCCCGTCCCAGCCAGCGTTCAGGCAGGAGCAGGCAGCACTGTACACATTCCTGTGTGCTCACACACCTTCCCTCCACTCTGGTGGGGATGGGCAGGAGCTCAGGCCCAGAGGGTGACTGCAACCACCTTGATTGTTTGGTTTCAGCCACCCGGTGGGGTCTGCAAGGCTGATGGGACACCAGGAGGTGATGCCAGCTAGAGGGACATTCCTCAATCCATGTGGTAGCAAGAGCATCCAAAATTTCCTCTTCTTCTGTAGTGACCTCGAGCTCCCTGAGAGCTCCCAGGGTGTGCTTCACACAGCAGGGTGGTACAAAGGCATGTGTTTTAAATGGGGTGCTGCCTTTGCACCTTCCCCTTAAATCCAGGTGCTGTCACCAGCCAGCTCTGCACTTCACCCCCAAATACAGCTGGCACTCAGGGGCAGATGAGCTGCTGTGCTCCTGGGTTTTACTCCATGGGAGGCAGTGGAGCAAGAAGCACTCTGAAACAACACCAAAGCTGGGTTTTTCTTGGGAGGCAATTTCACCGTGCTACACCTGGTGGGGTAGCTCGAGCTGCACGGGGTGTGATGGTGTCTCTGGCCAGCCCTGGTGGAGAGGATGAAGGGTGGGATACAGGTGGGAAACCTGGGGAAGCAGCAGGCAGGAGGGAGTGCCCGGCAGCAGAAGCCCCAGGGCTGAGCATCGCAGGGAGGATGCTCGGGCACATGCAGCTGCCGGGGGATGGGGTTACAAGCCGAAGCTAAACAAAGATCGCTGTGAAAAGGAAACGGATCCCTCCTGCCGACTGTAAGGTAGGAGCCGAGCGGGAGCTGCTTGACATCATCGGGCAGAGCATTGGATTACAGCAGGCAGGGACTGACTCGAGGGGAGGAGAACACGCCCCTTGGCCCCACAAGTGCAACTTCATTTAGCAGCTCCCAGCAGAAGGAAACTGCAAGTCTGGAGCTGGCTGCGAGGCTCCTGGCCGGCTTGGCCGCTCGCCACGGCGGGCAGGGACGGCGGAGGGCGGAATCCAGCCCGATCCCCTCCTCGGCGGGACCGCGGGGCTCGGGAGCCGGCGGCGGCGGCAGCCGGGGCTGTGAGTAGCGCCGCGCTCGCCGCGCTGGGGCGAGGGGCTGGGCGGTGGGTGACAGGGACACCCGGCCGGCAGCGCAGCCAGGAGCTCTTCTCCTGCCCGCGGCCGCGCCGCCAGCCGCGTTTGTCCGGAGAGACGGTGAACTTTTACCCAGCCGAGTGCCAGCAGCGAGGGGTTGGCTGCCGGCAAGCCGTGGGCTCCAGAAGCAGAGCTGCATGCCGGTGTTGCCGCTGTTGGGAGGGAGAAGCCGCTCGCAGGCTGGCGGCTGCTCCTCCGCTCGGGAAACAACGCGGCTCCGCGCCCGCCGCGCAGGGGTAGCGGGCAGAGCAGGCTCAGAGCATAGAAATCGCAAATCACAGAGTGGATCGGTGACCCCCGTGGGGATTTCTGGCCTCATTTCCTACGTGTATCCGTTTATTCCGAGCGGTTTGCCGGAGGGAATCCCTTCCAGCACGGGGCTGCTCTGTGCTCGCACGGGAACGGGACGGGCGCCCGGCGGGGAGGGAATCAGGGAATCCATCCCTCGGGATGGCGGGAGCCGGGGGGCTGCCCGGGACTCCCCTCGCGACCGCGGGCACCAGCAGAGCTTTCGGAGCGTGGCAGCAGGAGCAGGCTCGGAGACTTGCTGGCATCCGGCTTTCCAAGCAAATGTTTGAAAAGGCAAGGACTTGGGATAAAAAAAGAACTGCTGTGTGGTGGTATTCTCAAGAGGCTTTGCAAATTCCTCCACCTCGAAGCTGTGTCTTTCCTCTCTCTGGATTCCCCTAAGCAGCTGGTGGCGAGTGTGGTGGGGAGCTTTCACATGCATGTAATGCCTTGGCCCCAAAGGCGTGTTTGGGAAATTTCCCTTCGCTTGGAAGGGGTGCATGGCTCTGCAGATCAAGAGCCAAGTATAGCTGTGAACCCAGAGGCAATGCCCTGGGTGGCTGTGCTGGTGACTCAAGCTGGGAGGAGGACAGGCTGGGGTCAGTGAGCACAGACAGCCACAGTGGTGATGCTGCTGCAGTGTGAAGGTGAAGGGACATTTGTGGGGCGGGTACGGCTTGATTGGGTGTCTAAGACTCTCCCATGGTGACAGTCCCTCGAGGGTGATAGCCCCTCGAGCTCTGGGCTGTTTGCTCGTCGTGCCTGGCTTCCTTGGTGTGGGGCAGTGCTTGGCTTCAGAGACTCTTGGCTGGAAAGAGCCCCCCTGCTAATGTGTGGCCAGCCAGCTAAGAAATGGCCACCTCTCATCTCTTGTGAGCAATGGTGTTTAAGAAAGAAGGATCCATGAAGAGGTCCTCAGTGTCTGTATTAGTTTATAATGCATTTGCAGGTTAAATGGCCATTTATAAACATGGATAGACCAGTGGAGCTTAATGCACCTTGGGCACAGAACACAGCATTGAGTCCTCCAGGGAGAGTTCCACAGGGATGGGAGCACCCCATGCCATCGTTCTGGGGGACACTTTCCACAGAGTGTAGACTGAGATGCCTCAGAGAACTGGAGACCATTAGCTACAGTACACAGGCAGCTAGGTCATGAAGAGATGAAACTCAGGAATGGTCACAGCTGTGCATCTTCCAACCACCTGGCACTTCTGTACCAAGGCTGATTCTGAGGGGTGTACAGGCTCATGAGGAGCTAGGATGGGGAGTTTTGCTTTTTCCTCTCATTCCAAAGAAAAATCAATGTACTTTTGATCCCACTCAGAGGAATACCCACAGGCACACAACCTTGCCGCCCAAAATAACTATGGAAGACGTTTATCAAGCTGCTAACATTTCCTGATCTCCCACATTTCAGAGCCAGTTCCTGCAGCACACCACTGAGCATTAATGCTTCCAGCCTGTCTGGGCACTCAAGCACCATCATTCCTATTTTACATGGGCCTGACACAAGGCAGATAATTTCCCTGGGCTCACACAGGTCTGTGGCAGAATGGGGGTCAGATCTACACAGCCAAAAGGAACAGCAGAAGTTTCAACCTGGTTTTTTGTTTGCCTGTGTCACCCTGTTCTGATCGCTCCCATTTTCACATTCCAATTGTTTCTCCACACCCTTAGGGGTTTCTTTAATGTTGTCAAAGCTGTTTATATGGACTGAACTGGAAAATAAGTTTTCCATCACAACACCCATTTTTGAGAGGATGAGAGGGGAAAAAGCCCCACTGCTTCTAGTTGTCTTCTGCTCATGACTAGAAAAAGACAAGTCATGAGGGAAGCTGCTCCCCAGCAGCCAGCAGCAGCCAGGGAGAAGGGAAGGTTCACGTGTTCAGGCGCCTTGTCCCAGAGAGGCTGAGATGGCTCCAGACCTTGCCTGGAACCTGCAGCACAAGCAGGAGGAGCAGCAGTTGGACTCTGACCTGCCCTGGGCCCCACTTCAAAACTCTCACTCTCTTCGAGCCTAAGGGAATATGTACTTTACACCAGTCATTTCTGGTTTCCACAGCGAGTTCCCCAGCACTTCCCCTCCCAGGAGAGCCCCGGGAGGCCGGGTGCTCTTTGCACAGCTCCTGCATGCAGGCACATTGCCGGTCACAAACCCTGCTGGGGAACTCCCCGGCGGCACCCAAATGCCATTTCTGTTGATCTTTGCAGTGATGTAATCAGCCAAACATATCCCCACCAGAGCGTCACCAACTTTACTGGAGTTACCGTTCCCACAAAGCGTAATTAATCTGTGGTGCTCATTGCCATGAGATACCGTGGAGCAAAGAGCTCCGAAGGCATTTTAATAGATATCAGGTAGTTATCTCAGTAACAAAACAATCCTGGCTATGATTAAGAGGATATTGCATTGTAAGGATTGTAACACCTCTTGGTTCAGAGTCATTAGTGACTTATGAAAAGCATTCCATTACAATTAGAGGTTTTCTTGTACGTCTGAGGCCGGGGATGCCAGCTGCTGCTGGAGACAGGGCACTAAATGAGGCAGTCTGGCTGCTCTGGGAGGACCAGGCTGCTGTCCTGCTCAGCCATGCATGCAGCCTGTTGTTTACCCAGCAGCCAGGAGACACAAGAACAACCTTCTCTCTGCTGCTGTCACCTTGCTTGAAACCAGGAAGGATTTCCTCTCTGGATCAAAGCAGCACCACAACAGCTGTTGTGTGGAATAGTCTTGATTTCTGCCAAAAAAACATTCTGGGGTGGGTTTTTTTGGAACACGCATTCATTTTGAAGCAATGCTGAGAGAACTAAGGTTGTTCCATGCGTTTGCTCCTTCTGGGTAACAGCTGATCACCATGGAGGGAACCTGAACCTCAAACATGTCCAATTGTGCACATTGAACAGGACAAGAGAAAATGGTCTTAAACTGCACCAGGGATGGTTTAGGTTGAATATTAGGAAAAATTTCTTCACCAAAAGGGTTGTCAAACAGCGAAATAGGCTGCCAAGGAAAGTGGTGGGGTCACTATCCCTGGGGATATTAAAAAGATGTATGGATGTGGCACTAGGGAATATGACTTAGTGGTCAACTTAATGACCTTAAATATCTTTTTCAATCTAAATTATTCTATAGTTCTATGCTGATGCCCTTGTAATTCACTCCTGGTGGGGTATGGATGCTATCTAGCCAGTGAACATTTCCACTAGGGTCTCAATCCATGGTACCTTCATGTGTTCCAGGACTAAACTACAAAACAAAGTGTTCTTTAACAATTCACTGTAGCTCATCCATGGGTGGCACCAATCCATGTGTCACCACTAAAGTTCCAAAGAGCCTGGCCTTTGTGCTGAGGGGCCTCTGGAGCTCTGCCCACCACCCTGGGAGCAGCAGGACCAGGTGAGCCAGAAGAGGATGAGCCTTTGGGGATGGAGCAAGAGGGTCAGCTTCAAACCTGCAGACTCCAGATGCCCAAGCAAGGGCCATGGGGAGAAGCATCTAGGTAGAGCCAGGTCTGCAAGGCTGGAAAGCCAATACCAGCTGCTAAAGAGTTTTTGTCTCCAAAATCAGTTGGTTTTTGAGAGAGAAAATGGGGGCTTCCCATCATGTCCCATCTCGAACAGGGCTGCTCAGTGATAACTTCTACTTCAGAGCATCATTGCTCCAGTTTACTTTAAGCCTCTCTTGGCAGAGGCCCACGTGTTTTGAGATATTTTGCAACACTGCTGAAGTGCTGGAGGGAGGTTTAACTGTTTGGGCAGCGTAACACACAAGGGCAGGAAGGCAAAGGAGGAAAATAAAGACTTGTGGATTTCCAAAGCTGTGTTTCTTCCTTCCTGCTTTTGTTTGGTTGTTTGGTGCCCGAAAAGGGCGACGCATATTCCCAGAGTTGTGGGAATACTGTTTCTTTTCCGGTCCAGTGTTTCCAGTAAGCACTTTGCTATAAATGGGGTTAAGACTAACAAAAGTTTATTGTTAAATCCCTGTGTCTTTGTTTAGCTCCTGTCATGATCATAATTAGCATTTTCCACTTCTGCAAGCCTGTCATCTGCAGAGCTGAAAGTGCTTTAAAATATTTGAAGCATCTAACAGGGGGAGGGAGTATTAATAGCTCCATTTAACAGATGGGCAAACTGACACATAAAAGCAGCAAGTGCCCTGTCCTTGAAGCAGGGCCAGAGCCAGCAAGTAGTCGGCTCCAACTACAAAGTTTTGAAAGTGGGTCAAAAAAATAAAGAGAAAGGCTGTAGATCTGTCCCAGTTTGGAAAATGATGGGAAGTAGTTCCAGTCACAGTGGTACTCAGCCCAGATGGACCAGACAGATGAATTGCTGGATGAGCTACTGCTTATATGGTTAAGTGGCTCATCCCTTGATTTCTGTTCTGCTAACATTTGTCCCTGGGACAAAGGGAAAAACACAGTCCATGATGTTCCAAAATAGTCAGAAAGCTGAAACAGCTGCTAAAATAAGCAAGTGTCCTGTTGGCTGGGCTCTGCAGGTCAGGGGATTGCAAAGCACCCACAGATGTTGAGGCCACAGAGGAAATGTCTTTGAGCAGGGCCTGGGGACAGCAGGAGGAGGCTCAGCTGTGCACAAACAGCAGAGACCCAAAGAGCTGGACACAGACCCAGCAAAGCAAGGAGAACCAGATTAAACTTCCCTTTTCACCTCAGAGAAGCTGATATGGGAGTTTCACTTCTTTAAAGGGCAAACCAATATTCGTTTGTAGTCTGGAGGCAGCTGCTGGTCCCTGCAGTGCAGGTCGGGACATGAGCTGTGCCAGTGCTCCCAGCACCTGTGGGAGGGCAAAGAAGGAAGCAAAAGCAAAGAGGACTTCTCTGTGCTGGACTTTCCATGTGCTTCAACAAAACAGTCCAAGTCTATTAGCACAAACGCTCCTGAAGAGGTGCCACATGAACAGAACATCCCACAGCCCCTGGGCTGCTGTGCCCACCAAGCCAGGCTCCATCTGAGCCTGCTGGGCAGAGCCCTGCCACCCCTCTGCTGTCCTGGTCACAGAGAGTGGGAAGAGCAGCTGAGCTTTATGCTTCCCAAAACAAGCACAGATAATGTTTTCTTACCTTTTTTTTTTCCCTTCTTCTTTCCCAGAAGCTGTTGTCCTGCTGTGCATGAAGCGTGTTTGAAGTCATGTCCAGAAGGAAAGTCATCTAAATCAGGTAGGGACTCACACTATGGCTCATAAAGCTTTTATTCACAGGGAAATATTGCAAACAGAAATGGGTTTTTTCCTTCCTGTAGCATTGAGTCACTTGACCTCCCTGTGTATTCTGCATTATTAGATGCTAGAAAGCTGCTAAGAGGAAAAAAAATACCAACAATTCTGCCATAATGACTTTCCTGCTGTATTATCCACACCTCACAGCCGTGTCCTTGCACCAAGCCACGTTGCAGCTCTGACTCCAAGCAGTCCCAGTGCCAGTTGTGCTCCATGGCCTCTCCCTGCCATGATGGGGATGTGCTGAGCAAATCCTGCCAAAGGCTGCCCACATGCTTTGCAGGGGAATATTCTTTGCCTGTCCATAAGGATGTGAGTTCTGTTCTGCATGTGGAGTCAGCCCAGCAAGATCCAGGGAGCCCCAAAGCTTAACCTTTCACAGCTCCTGCAGAAATGGCAAGTCCTCTCTGTGGTTTCACCTGTGGCTCCTGCACTCAGAGCATCCCCTCTGTCCTCGGATCATGGCACTGCTTTCCCTTGCTCCTGTGCTGTGCTGGCCCTTGCACAGAGCTCCCAGGGCTGTTTTGGGTGAGCTCTGCAGTGCAGGACCTCAGGACCCTTTGGTGCACACAGACATCCCTCCTCTTGCAGGTGTCTCAGAGCAGTTCATCTCCTGCATCCAGCCCCTTCCCTGCGTGTGCTGCAGACACCCCGTGTCCTGCTGTGCCCAGGCTGCACCTCAGCAGCCCATGAAATACTTGGCAATTGATTTTATTGGGAGATTTCCCTTTCCTGAGACTACAGCTGGCAAAGATCACTGAGCATCCCCAGGCAGTGCTACAGGCACAGCTCAGGTTTGGATGTCACATCCCTGGGGACTCAGGCAGAAAGATTTACCCTGCGTGCAGGAAGGATCAGGAGCTGCTGTCACCTGACACAGCCACAAGGAAACAGAAATCCATCACAGAAATCTTCAGCAGAGGAGGTGTGGAGGCCTGCAGAGCTTTCCCTGCCCAGACAAGGCTCCCAGTAGGGCAGCACAGCCAGAGGGGCTCCTGATTCTGCTGGGTAACAGAAGCCATGGAGCCACGTAGACCCTCAGCCACCCCTCGCTGCCAGCCTGCTCTGAACCCCAGCACTTCCCTTTTCTGGGGGAATAGCACCAAAAACGCCATCCCAGCCACCAAAGACAGATCTCCCCCATCCCCTTTCGCAGCCAGCACTGCCCTGACCCAGGGTGGGGCTCCCAGCAGTGGCTTTCCTTGCAGTGGAGCAGACACACAGGGCAGCCAGCTCCAGGGAGCAGAGCTGAGCCTGGTTTTGCTAATCAGCTTCATTCTGTACTGACACTCTTAAGAGGTGCCCTGGTTATTTTTAGGCACCTGGGAGCTGCTAGGGCTCTTGCACCCCAGGAGGCTTCAGAGCCTTTCTCTCAGCCCCTCACACTCCTCTGAGTCAGGAGGAGTCCTTGGATGCTGGATGCAAATTCCTGGGGGATTGTGCAAGCCTCACTGAGGCACAGCCAAGGCAGGTGGCTCTCAGCTCCAGGCACCCTGTGCTGAGCAGAGCCTCCCCAAGGAGCAGCAGCCAAACCTGCCCAGCTACAGCCCTCACAACTCCTTTTCCAAGCTCAGCTCCCCTCCCCAGGCATGCAAGCCCTGCTTCCCCACAGCAGCAGAGCTCAGCTCCTCAGATCACAAAGAGGAGCTGGACTACAAGGCTCTGTGGGGCAATCCTAGGACAGGCCAGTGCTTTCCTGGAGACCTTTTCCTCTGAAATATCTTGGGACAGATAGTCAGCCTGGAGATAGCAAAGGCAGAGTTGGTAGCAGAGGTAGGTATTAGACAGGACTTCTCTGAGTGGTGAAGGGCAGGGAAGAATTTAGAGGAGGGCTTTGCAAAGGAGGAAATACAATAGAAGGCATAACCTTGGAAAGTGATTTTATTTTAGGCAGAAAAATAAGGATTCATCCTTGCTGACCTCTGTCCCTGTAGAGAGGTCTCCCCCAACCCAGAAACAGAGCTACCCCATCACAGGCTGCTGTGGCTTTGCCTGCCTCTCATCCTTGACAAGGCAGCTGTGCTAGAAAATAGCCCCAGCTGCATCTCAGCACTTGTTTGACTCCTCCTTACCCAGGGAAGTCTGCAAGGTACTGGGGAGCTTGTGCTGGGGTCGAGCATGCCTGGGCCAGGAATTCAAGTGGGGTTTTAGGAGGTGATGCTCACTCAGAGGTCAGTGCCTCAGTGTGATCATCTCTTCTGAGCTGTGGGACTGCTGGGGATTGTCCAGCCTTTGAGGTGGAATCCAGCTGGGACTTTCCTTCGTGAACAACCTGGAGGAAGGCAGGAACCCAAGCCTGAAGGGGATCTCCATTGCACGGGAATTCAGCCCGTGGCCTGGGTGTGATGGGGTGATATCACAGGGGGGGAGGATCCATGGGACCTGCCTGCCGCAGCAGCTGTGGGACTGCTGCAGCTGAAGGGCCACTGGTCTGGGGCTTGTCTTCCTTGTAGCTTCAGGCACGAGCAGATCTTCCACACAGCTGTTTGTGTAAAAACATGTTGACACATAAAGGCAAATAAGTAAGAAATTGTGAGAAAATCAAAATAATGGAGAAGGGACTCAAAGCCCCAGACTCCTTAGAGCTTTGAGAGGGTCCCTGCAGGGGACAGAAGCTCCTGTGGGTGCTCATGGCTGCTCTGGGTGAGCACGATTTGGCTCTCTTCTCTCTGCCATGCAAAAGCCACAGCTCTGTGTCCATCCAGCACAAGCCTGCCTGAGGGGCTGAAAATGGGCAGGGAGAAAGGTGCCAGCCTGCCATGTCCTGAAGGCCTGCAGGGGCTCAGCATGCCTTATCCCCACTGCCACCCATCCCTCAGAGGCATGTGTGTCTTTTGGAGGGAGCTAAACCAGAGTGCCCAGATTCATTAGCACCTTGAAGCTGAGAGATGGGAAAAACAAGTTCAAGCTGGGAACAAAACAAAAATACAACTGCTGTCACGGCAACTGTCTCCAGATGCACAAAGAGAGCAATTATTTCCATTAATTAACTTAGCTAGAAGCTGCAGAAGAGGCTTAAGCTGCATCAAGGCTCGGTAGTGAGGGGAGGGAGGAGCAGAGGGGCTCCATCAAACAGTGACTCTTCCCGTGGTGCAGGATTTCTGGAACAGATTCTCAGCACTCGTGCCCTGGGGGGACTGACAGAGGGATGCTGCCTGCTGCAGGCATGGGGATGCAGGCTGGCAGCCCTGCGTGGCCAGAGCTGGGCACTGGGCTGCCTTCCTGGTGGGTGGATGGATGGTTGGATGGATGGATGGATGGATGGATGGATGGATGGGCGGACAGACAGCTCTCTCCCACCATCACCCATACATCCTGATGCTAACAGGAGGCCACTGGGGCTGAGCACTGCCTTCCTGCCTCCTGAAGCTCCTCTCTCCCCCGGGGATCAGAGCAGAGCACACAAGGACTCGCCCTACCCCGTGCCAAGGGTCAGCTGGGATTTTGCAATCCGGCTGGACCATTTCTTACGTCAGTGGGAAGGCAGGCAGCGGCTGTGAGGATGTGGGACAGCAGGAGGTGCCTTGGGACACTGAGGGCTCTGCAGCGGGGGGCTGTGCTGAAGGCCAGGAGGGAGGGGAAGGAGTCTGGGGAGCTTGGCAGAGCTAAATACAAAGTTTGTGAAGTCACAGAGGAGTCAGTCTAAGCCTAATCTTAAACACGGGGCTTAGCAATTGGTTATCAGTTCTACAGGCATTAAATGATCTTTATACTGTAAAACCAGGTCAAATGAAAAGAAGGGATCTATTTGTGGACACTGAACCTCAGCTGTATCTGCTCTCCTCCTGAAGGAATTAAAATTTTCCAGCAAGTCCTAGAGAATGCTGGAAGCTCTGTTCCTGCAAAGCCATTGCAGTGGCTGGAGCAGCTGTGATGTCTGTCCTGGCTGAATTTATCATATTTAGTGTAACAGCCTGAGGGTGCAGAGTTATTACAAGGAATCCCACAGCAAAAACCTTCCATAGATATGGATGTGCCAGACCCAGCTTGATGTCCCTTCATCACTCAAGTGTGGTGAGGCTTTTCTGTGCTATTCTTGCCTGGACAGAAGCTGCTCAGCACAGAGATGGACATGCCCTGGTGGGAGGTCAGGCTGCTGCCCTGCTCCTGCCTGTTTTCTCACCAAACCAGCAAGGACAGAGCTCAGCAGTTTGGAGCACGCCAGTTCTGGCCAGTGAGACCCATCACCACCACCACCGCAACGAGGAGAACACAGAGTCAACAGGAAAGCAGGGCAGCTCTGTGTCTGGTGCAGACCCTGTCCCCAGCCTTACACAGCTTGTTGCAGCCAGGCTGGGCTCCCAACAGGAGCATCTCCATCCTCAGCTGCATCTTCAGCTCAGTTTCTGCCCATGGATCTGAGCTCTAGTGCGTGGGGATCATGAGACATAACGAGGCCTTTACAGCACAGTCACAAAATACCCCAATAACACCATTACAGAGCCCTTCCTCTTTGATGCACAGCCCCTCACGCATGTTCCCAGACAAGACCCAGTGGAAAATTTGCTGAAATTCCAGCTGGATATTGTCAGACAGTTGGTGGAAACCCCCTGACCTCAAGTGCTGGCTTAGCCCTGCGGGATATTTTATTCTCCTGGCTGGATGTGACTCTCCCAGCAGGAAACCTCACAGCAAACCCACAGGGAGCACAGAAATCCCGGTGCTTCCGTCTTTGTGCTCTACCAGGCCCCCCTCTTTAGTAAACCATCCTGCACTGTAAATATTTTAAAAGCCCAGCAGGGTTGCTGAGTATGTTTTGCTGTTGTTATGGATCCGGCCCCAGCAGGAGAGGTCTAATAATAGTCCCTGCACCCTGGAATGAAAGGGCAAGGGGCACTGCACCATTGCAGAGCTGCAAGGAGACTGCACCACTTCATGCCTTGGTGGTGGGATGTGATGCTTGAGCAGAAAAAGGGGTCAGGTCTCTGTTCCCAAGCAGAACTTTGGAATTTCACCCCAGAAACACAGCATGGTTTTGTTCAGCTTGGGGGCTTTACAACTCCAGAAGTTTGGAGAGTGTTAAATCCATTGGTTAAATCCACCAAGCAGGAGGGAGAGCGTGTCCTGGGCTGGGCTGTGGGATGAGGGAGCCATCTCCAACCAAAACCTGCAGCTCTCGGTCCCAGCTGCCTCTGGCAATGGACAGCACGAGGCCAAAGCTGGGCTGCAGTGTCTCAGAAGGGGACTGTGCCAGGGCTCCTGAAGCTGGGGACTGCCTGCAGCAGGCACAGGGAGGGCTGGGGGTGTCCCTGTCCCTGCCTCAGGTGTCCCAGGGACAGCATGGAGGGCAGGGCTGTGCTGGCTACCTCAAGGGACATGGATGTCCCAGGGGGGCCTGAGCTGCCTCGTGGCCCTGGATTGTGCAGAGAACAAGGTGAGAACACTGAGGAAGGTGAGAGGGGCACAGCAGGAGACACACAGCAGGCAGGGGGAAATGGCTGAGTTCAGCCCAGCCTGCTGATAGCCAGCACCAGCGCCCAAAAATAGCCCTTCCTAGCCAGAAGAAGTGTAACCTAGACAAGGGACAGATGCAGGATTGTGTGAAGGGTTTGCTTGAAACTGGAGTCAGGGCTGGGTGTGACTGTAGCATCCAGCCAGTGCCAGGGATCAGCCCTGGACACTGCCGGGATGGCAGAGCCCTGGGCTGAGGGTGACCTGCCAGGTGTGCCCAGGTCACTTCTCTGCCACTGTGACCTTGTTTGCAGGAACACTTTGCTGCATTCCCTGACAGCTGTGCTGAGAAGCAGGCAAGGGGCACACAGGAATGAAATCAGGCTTGTCAGTGGAACCCAATGGGACATGGAGCTGAGCCAAAAGAAATAACCTGTTTATTCTACCAAAAGGCAGAGGAAACATTTAACCCTTTAATTTCTTAGCACCCACCTTCTAAATGGGCCAAACTCAGCCCCAGAATGAGTAGGGCTGGTTTAGCTGCAGCCCCCAGGGCTGAGCCAGCTGCTCTGTCAGCTGCTGGGTGACTTCCCTGGAAAATGCCAGCAAGCCCAGCTGCAATCCAACAGCAAAACCACTCAGGAAGCCAAGTCCCCACCAGCAAAGCCAAAACTGTTACAGCTCAGAATTTTTAGTACTCCTAAGACACTACAGAAAAATAAGTCCCAACCAAACAGCAGGCTTGGCAGATCCAGGCACAGGAGCAGAGGCAGCTCTGGGGACATACCTGGTGTCAGTGGCAGCTTGTGAGTGGCTTCTTCACTTGTGGCCAGCTGCCCTGGGACCATGTCCCCATGGCAGAGGGGACACTGCCTCCCTCCAAGCAGCAAACCTTTGAGGGATGTGCAACAGGCAGCAGATCCCAGCTTCCCTGCCCCATCCCTGCAGGCTGGCACGCTGTGCCGAGGGCACAGGAACTGTTTCTGTTACCACCAGCAGCAGAGAGGGAAGGGAGGGCAGGAAAGGACCCTCTGGGGACAAGCTGAATCACCTCTGTGAAGAGCCCTGGAAGCCTTTGCAGATTGTATGTGTGTGCCATGGGATTATTCCTGCAATGCCTGGCAAGAGCAGGCCCATCTTCCTGTCCACGGGAGAATGAAAAACCAAAGGTGGGCAGCCAGCAGGGG
The DNA here is from genome assembly GCF_015832195.1 of Motacilla alba alba. Lineage (NCBI taxonomy): Eukaryota > Metazoa > Chordata > Aves > Passeriformes > Motacillidae > Motacilla > Motacilla alba. Next base: position 6,560,976 of record NC_052035.1, on the reverse strand, counting down.
ATGCACCTCCCTTTGCACCCCCTGCCACCCCTGAGTGACTGTCCACCGTGACACAGTCTCAGGTGCCACTGAACTGTGTAGCAAGAGGGAAGGTCACTCTTTGCTGCTCCTGAAAGATGTTAAAAGCAGCTACTGAGTGAAACCCACAGAACTGTGGGTTCTGTGGCTGGAAGTATGGAAATGCTGTTTGAAAAATCAGGTTTTCTTATCACAATTGAGGCAACTGCTCCCATCACCCTCTCAGCCCAACAGCTTCCCAGAGGTGGAGGCTGGAATCTCTCTGCCAGCGGGGAGGGATCTGCCTGCAAAGGTTTTGAGAGCCACCCACCTTGAAAATCCCGGGGGAATTGCTCAAATATGAAAGTTTCGCTGTTAAATCTGCCTGTCTCCAGCTCTTTGCAGGGAGAGCCGAAGGCAGGAGCCCTCCCAGGCACAGAAATAAATAAATCCCATGCGCCATCTCCCGGCCACCGAGTCGGGAGCCAGCGCTGCACACTTGCTGCCCTCTGCTTTTAATCGGGATCCCTTCCTTTTTCCATCCTTTATGTGAGGGAATACAATTATAGGCACAGCACTGCCACTACCATGGGCAGCTACATCAAGGGACACCGGGACAATGCTGCACCCCTGGGGCTCGCTCCTGCTCCCCAGTTTGGGGAAACCTGGTGGTCCTGCCCCTGCTACGAGGGCAGCAGGACTCTGGAGCACATCAGCTCTGGAATGGCCTCACTGCCTGGAGCTGGGCCTGGGCTTGTCTGGCTCGCCTCTAGGGAAGCCTCCCGAGTCCATATGGGCTCTCTCTGGCAGCTGTGGAAGGTCAGCAGGGTCTGGGCTTCAGTGACCTGTGGGAGCTTGCCTGGGAATGCTGGATGCTTGTCCTGTCCTGGGGAAAGGGCACTTTGCTCCCTGAGCTCATCCAGAGTAGGTGCTTTATCCCGGGAAGGGCACACCAGGGATAGAAGGAGGGAAGATGAGGGAAAACATCTGGGGCATCTCTTCCTGGGGTAAAGGATGCAGCTTTTCCCAGGGTTCATTGAACAGGAGCTAGATGGATGCCAAGTCTGTAGAGCAGGCAGGTGTTCACAAGAATTGCTAACTGCGAGGAAACAGGATCTCCTGCAAGATCTGGGTGGGCCAAGCCCCACATCCCACCAGTGAGCCGGGGCAGCACTCCCTGAGCTGGCATCCACTCTGGGAGAGGAGTCCCTGGGGCTGCCAAAACATGCTGGGTTTCCATGGGTTTTTGGTTACTGCACCCTACTCAGCTCAGGAACAGAGGTAATCTAACCTCTTTCATCCCAGTGATTGCATCTTCATCTGCATGTGCCATAACAGTAAAGTGAGGAGTGTGATTCCTGTTCAGGCGGGTGCCTGAACCTGCCAACAAGATTTCCCTGGCAGGGAAATCAATATCAAGCAGGATTTGTAAAGGAAGCTGAGCAAACTCCCCTGTGGGTCATTAACTCCAAGGCACAAAAGCCAGTGAATGTGCATTAAATGTGCATGAATTTGTTTTCACTGCACACGAGCGTTTCTAATCGGGGCCTGCTCCGAGCACTGCCAGCAGTCAGCAGGGCTGGAGGCACACTTTACAGCGATCAGAGGCACAGATAAGACAGCAATTAATTTCTTGATTCCACGCAGTAAAACAAACTGAGTGCCAAACAGGGTGTACAGGAGCAGGAACTGAGAGCTCCAGGTTTCCCGTGCAGAGGCAGTGTGTGCCTGCCAGCTCTGTGCCCTGGAGCCAGGATGCCCACAACACCATGCCCGGGTCCCTGCACTCTGTGTGCTGTGCAAGGGGAACCAGCAGCCAAAATGAAAACCCAGCAACTTAAGGATTCATCAGCTGCACTCAGAGCTGGCTCACAGCGAGCGGAGCTTGCATGTGACAAGTGGCTGCTCCGGGCCTTTCTTCGTGCTGTGCACTTGGCACTGGCACAAGTCTGGAGTGAAGGGATCCAAATGTCTCATAGAAGGGCTGATTTTCACATGGTAAAGTGTTTATCTCACAGCCCAACGCTTCTTCAGTGACATCCAGCAGCCAGAGGAGGCCAGTACTGCTCCAAGCCCTGTACCTGTAGGATACTCCCTGCTCCCCCAACTTTCAGTGGGTATCCATCCTTTCCCATTACAAATTCAGGTTGGATCACCACCCCATCCCCCAGGCAGTGAGCCAAATTTGGCCGGGGTTCAAAAGCTCCCGTGGCATTTTGAGGAGGAAGCAGGGCTTTCTCTGGAATGCTTTTTCTGTAGGGAAGAGCTGCTGCAAACGACCTTGTGTGCCCAAAGGAGAAGGCTGGGAGCTCACAGGAGAGACAAACGCTGTGTCTGCCTTTGCAGGGGGAAGGCAGAAATACTCAGGCATCTGGGATGGCTCCTTCCTGTCCTCACCATCCACCATGTGCCCAAAGGAGAAGGCTGGGAGCTCACAGGAGAGACAAACGCCGTGTCTGCCTTTGCAGGGGGAAGGCAGAACAAGTCAGGCATCTGGGATGGCTCCTTCCTGCCCTCAGCTGGCACAGTGGGTCACCCAGCATGGTGGGTTTCCCCACACATTGCCCCACATGAGGGAGGTGATAGCTGACATTTCAGTCCCTGCTGCCAGAGGAGCTGGAGCAGAGTTACAGGCACTGTTCTCTCCTGCTGTAATGTCACCCCACAGAGTAACCTAACCTGGAGGGAGCCATGCCGAGCATCCCGGGCCTCACGGCTGTGTTTCCTCCACAGCATTTTGCAAGTGAATAGAGATGCAATGGAGGTAGAGTCCAGCACCTACACCGACTTCATCTCCTGCGACCGGGCTGGCCGGAGGAACGCTGTCCATGACATCGAGCGGGAGGCCACCACCATCAGCATGCGCAAGCTGACCGAGGACATGGGGGACCTCGCTGTGGAGGGAGCAGGTGAGCTGCACACACACCTGTGAGCCCAGCAGTGCAGGTGAGCTGCACACACACCTGTGAGCCCAGCAGTGCCGGTGAGCTGCACACACACACCTGTGAGCCCAGCAGTGCAGGTGAGCTGCACACACACACCTGTGAGCCCAGCAGTGCAGGTGAGCTGCACACACACACCTGTGAGCCCAGCAGTGCCGGTGAGCTGCCACACACACACCTGTGAGCCCAGCAGTGCAGGGGAGCTGCACACACACACACACACGCACACACACACACCTGTGAGCCCAGCAGTGCAGGTGAGCTGCACACACACACCTGTGAGCCCAGCAGTGCCGGTGAGCTGCCACACACACACCTGTGAGCCCAGCAGTGCAGGGGAGCTGCACACACACACACCTGTGAGCCCAGCAGTGCAGGGGAGCTGCACACACACACACCTGTGAGCCCAGCAGTGCAGGGGAGCTGCACACACACACACCTGTGAGCCCAGCAGTGCAGGGGAGCTGCACACACACACACACACGCACACACACACACCTGTGAGCCCAGCAGTGCTGGTGAGCTGCACACACACACCTGTGAGCCCAGCAGTGCAGGGGAGCTGCCACACACACCTGTGAGCCCAGCAGTGCCGGTGAGCTGCACACACACACACACACACACACACACACACACACACACACACACCTGTGAGCCCAGCAGTGCAGGTGAGCTGCCACACACACACCTGTGAGCCCAGCAGTGCAGGGGAGCTGCACACACACACACACACACACACCTGTGAGCCCAGCAGTGCAGGGGAGCTGCACACACACTCACACACCTGTGAGCCCAGCAGCTCCTGGCACAGGCTGGGAGGGCAGGCACAAAAGGGCAGCACAAGTGAGCAGTGCTGTCTCCAGGTGCATCACGCTGATGCTCAGGAGGGACATCTCATTCCTCAGTGCCTCAGTCAGTGCCTTCGTGCTCATGCAGTGGGAGACTCTGCAGGTCAAGGGGTGCTGGCAGTGAGCAGAATGATCCCTGGTTCCTGGCACTGGCATGCCCGGGCCCTTTGTTCACAGGTGCCTGAACAAAGCATGCACTGACCAAGACCCTTTCCCAGAGCAAGTTACTCATAAGTTATACCTTAGGCTTTATAAAAATCATGCACTGGGCAGGTTGTGGTTTGTTTTTTTATATTTTGGTTGGTTGTAAAAAAATCAACCTTTAAATAGTTCTGCAGTATTTCAAACAACAACAGAAATAACTTTCACTCCAGCAGCCATCTCCAAATCCCCCTTCAGCCCAAATGTAACAGCAGCATCACCCTGCTCAGTGTCTGTGAGGTCAGCTTGAATCCAGCAGGCTGTGAGGAGCTTGAATCCTCTGTCCAAAGCTGCCACTCTCATTTCACTGATAAGCAACACAGCATAGACTGTCAGTGCAGAAGGGAAACTCAGTTTTCCCCCTCACTTTCTTAATCCTCTAGCCTACAACCTGTAACTATAAAAACACTTTAAAATACACTCATTACCCCAACTGTACTTCTTTCAGCACAACCATACCAGCATGTGTCCATCCACCCATCCACAGTGAGCACAAATTGGAGCTGCTTTACCAGAGCAGCTCAGGCTCTGCCAGGCTGTCAGGAAGACAGTTCTGGAGCACTTGAAAGTTGGGCGAGTGCACATCCCTGCCTTGAGGCTCCCTCTCAGCATTGCCAGGCGTGTTGAGAAGTGTGTGCACTCCAGGAATGTGGAGGGAGAACCCAATACTCTTCATCATAGAATCGTAGGAAATGGTTTGGTTTGGAAGGGACCTTAAGGACCACCTGCCATGGTCAGGGACACCTTCCACTAGACCTCCCAGTCCAATTCAGCCTGGCCTTGGCCACTCCCATGGATGGGGCCAAGTATCTGGTCACAGGAGGGGAGTGATAGATCTTCAGGTAAAAATCTTTTGTCTCTCTGGATGAAATCAGCTATAGCGATCACTGATGGCTTGTGTCTTCCGCAGGGTGTAACTGTGCTTTCTTCCCAATCCTCCCTTCTGCAGAAAGCCAAAGAGATGCCAGTTCTTCTGACAACGACCCTGGAGCAAGACCAAAGGGGCAAGAAAGCAGCCCCTCCCCATGAGAGCAAAAAGGGTGTGGGATGGGCAGGAGGAGGGCCTTGCTGTGAACATTAAACAAGAATTTGTTGAATCTGTGGACAAAAGCCAACCTGGAACAGCAAGCTGTCTGTCAAATGCCTCTGCTGGAACCGTGCTTCTGTAGAGAGACACAAGACACTTGCAAGGACTGGCACCTCCAAAAGACTTCTGCCCCCATCCCTAATGGTTTAGAGCAACACTGCCATGGTTGTAGTGATATGAGCCATTCTCGAGATGCCTTAGCTGCAATTTTCTCTTAGGGGAAAAACAGTTTCAGTAATAATAGATACACCAGATTTTCCTGTCCAAGGTACCTTCCTCCTTTGCAGATTTAGACTATTATTTATTCTGTTTCCATAGATTAGAAATTTAGAGTATTGGTTTTTCTAAGCCTCACCCTCATCTGCATCTGAGACCTGGCCTCTGGATTGTCCACATGGCCCCTCGTCAGGGTGGGCAGTGGGGAAAGGAACCAACCTGTCCTGCTGCCCTCATGTCAGCACCACTCACCTGTGCTGCTGCTGCTGCTTAGCATCAGGAAAGGACCAAAGCACAGCTCTGTGGGGTGAGCCCCACCTGGAGACCCAGCAGCACCAGCCACAGGCATCTTTTTCTTCAGGTTTTAACACTTCAAGGTGTTATTAAGGGGAGGGGAGAAACATTTTGCTGGTTTGACTGTTGACATTCAGGCTTAACTTTGCAAGCTGTTAGCTGAGATGATCTCTGGTAGGATCTCACACCCTTCTGTCTTTAAGGAGACATGTTTTGTGTTAAAGATGGTTTGATAAAACTACATAAGCTGTTGGAATAAATGACACAGCCTTCAAGTACTGAAGGTGGTTTTTTTCTGCCTGGATGTTTCTTCTTCCTTTCTTTTGCCTTCAGCTGTGGGGTGGTTTCACAGGCAGACACGGAGCTGTGCAAGAAGAGTCCCCTGAGTTTGGGTCTGTGAAACCCCATGGGTTTGCAGCACACAGATGGAGGCAGAGGTAGCTGGGCACAGATTATAAAAGTCTGCCCCCACTTTCCCAGGTTTACTGCCCAGGAACCAGCAGGATTGGTGCCAGGGGGAAGAGGTGTTTTCCCTCTGCAGCACAGAACTACAGGAACAGTGCTGGTGTTTCACTGATCCCAGTGGAGCAGCCTGACTGGGACTGACCACCAGCACAGGGACAGGGCAGAGATGACCTGGGAAACTCTCCACTGGTGACAAATCATCTCCCTGACAGCCTGGAGGAGAACTGAATGTTACAAGTTTGAGATTTATCAGCCTAAACAAGGCCATAGATCAGCAGAGAAGTGGCTGCCAGACAGGGAGAATTGTCTGTGAGAAGTGATGGCCAGGGGGTGAGCACAGAGGGGTCCACAGCTCCAGCCCCCACAGGAAACGAGGATTTGGAAGCCAGGCAGGGGCCGTGGCTGCTGCTTTGGCAAAGGGCTCCCGGACTGGCTGGGTGTCATTGCAGGGCCATGCCTGGATGGTAGCCAAGAGCCTGCTCCCACTTCCCATGCCCAGGGGCAAACCAGCAGGGAGTTCCTGGACCTGGCTGACTGCACAGTTGGGTCTTTAAGCCCCATTTCCAGCTCTCCTTACCACAGAACAGTAATTTTGGCTCATGCTGACACACACACAGAGCTGAAAGGCAGTGCAGAAGGACTGAGCACCACACAGACCTCCAACAGTCAAATGTGGGCTAATCTTAGCTCTCTCTGGTCAGAAAATATCTGTTTCAGAGTTATATTTAGGCAGAGGAGTAGGGACCTGTTGGCCAGCTTCTCTCAGGGATGGGTGAGAGGCATTGGGTTCCCCCTGCAAGTGACAGCCAGCTCAGCCACTGTCACTGACTGTGCTGAAAGACCAAGGGCACTGCCTTAATCCAGCCAATCCTGACCTGCAAAGCTGCTGAGCACAGGGATGCTCCCAGCCCTTCTTTCCAGCTGAACACGGGCGTGCCAGACCTGTCAAAGCCTAACCAAGCACTGAATAACCCAAAATCCTTTGGGCAAACACTCCCCTGCCCACACTGATGGTGTAGCCCAGCAGCCCAGACTGCCCCTCTTGGGCTCTGAGCACCAACCAACTGTGCAAAACTCAGGAGACAGCAAAAAAACTGACGCCTTTTGATCAACAGCTGGAAAGGTGAGAGTACCCCGTGATGGCATTGCTGCTGCAGCAGTGCTACACAGCCCTCGTGCTCTGAAGGGAAAAGGACAGGGGAGCTTGGAACAACCCGGAGCCATAAATCCAACTGGGCTGCTTGGCAAGGGAGCAGGCTGGCAAAGTGCTCCAACTGGCAACAGGAGAAGGCAGCAACCGAGCTACCAAAGCCCCCATCACAGTGATCAATGAACCCCTAGCAGGGATTGGACACCACAGGCCACAGTCCCCAGCAGTCACCCTTGAACAGAAAGGCACAAGGATTTCTCTTTTAATATAAATTTGTTATTTTATTAAACAGGATTAACAATCAACTGTCCAGAATCCAAACAAGCAACTCTTCCTCAGAAACAATTGTTGGAGAAAAATGACCCAAAACCTGTTTCTTACCACAATCGTGTCCTTAAAAGTGATACTTTTGCTTTATAAAAGTAATAAAATCACTCTCTCATCTTCATTTATCTATCTATGTGTATATATGCACCACATACTTCAGAGATGAGTATTTTACTCTGAAGACCAATATGGAAGCCCAGGAAGAATGGAAATACTCCCAGCACACCATCACTGCTGGCTGAGACTGGACCAGTCCATGGTCTGTCCATGGCAAGACTGACCACGGCCCCTTTTCAAAGGCAACTTTTTGGTACAGTATCTTTGGAGTGAGCATCTTGGCAGAGCCCGATGCTAAAGCACACCACACACTCAGGTAAGAAAACAATGGTCTCTTCTCTGGCTGCACAGCTCTACTGCTTATTGAGTAAAAACACTATAATGCCATAAAATCACTAAGGAAATTTTGGTGAGTTTCTCTGTATAAATTCTAAACCAAACTGAAGATCTGACTTCTAGCCAGTGTCATAATTGAGTGAGAGAAGCAATCAGATGGGACCTGAGTCAATGTGTGACACTGGGTCCAAGTTAATTCACTTATTCAGCCTTAAGAGTGCCTAATGATTGTGTCAAATCAGAAAGAGGGCAGAATTGTTAAACCAGGCAATCAATCATGTTTTTTCCAAGTCCTAAACAAAGGTAAGAGGAAGATCAAACTGCAGTTCACAGGAGTTCTCCGAGATTAAAAAAGTGGGGAAAATCCCAGAAGGCAGATTTTGGCCTGAAGTGGTAAAATTATGTTCCAACTTCCTCTGCATGTGCAAGCATGGTCATGGCCAGCTGTGAGCACAGCTGAGGCCTGAGCCTAGGGTGTGCACTTCTGCAGCAGGGACATCGGCAGGCCTGATACATGGGAGCTCCTCCACAAGAAAGGACGCCCAAAAAATGGTATTTTGTTTTAAATGCCCTTTGGACTCGTGCACAGGCAGGGGCACCAGCTTGCAGCTTGTTCTTGTTCCAGTCTTGTTAGTACAAGACTAACCCTGGGTAAATATAGCTGTGACCAGGCCCTCCCAGCCACAGGGACAAGAATAAAGCCTCTGTGTCTGAAAGGGCTGCTCGCTCCCGGCCAGCACTAGCACACCCTGGAAAGGTGAGGATTAACCCAGGCCACAGCCAGAGTTGAAAGTGGTTATTTCAGCACTGAGGCAAGGGCCAGGCAGGTCAGTGGGACAGGACAGGTGAAACAGGGAAAGAGGAGGGGAAAAACCATAAGGGAGGTTCTTCTGTTTGCATTTGCAGCACAGAAACACCAGCAGATGGAGAAGGGAGTCAGGCCAGCAGGCAGATCCAGTCTGCTTGCACAGCAGCAGGACAGGAAGCTGGAGATCCATTCAGGAGAGAGATTGTGGGGTACAAGTAGCTGTGTGTGATAGTCTGATTCTGATGAGCACTGTAAGGATCAACACAGGGCTGCCAGGAACAGAGACTGACTCTGGGCACCTCCTGCCAGCGCTGCCACCGGCACAGAGCAGAGCCAGGCTCCTGTGAAGAAGGGCCCAGCTCCCCGCTGGCTCCCAGGGACGGGTCACGACGTGTTGGGGACCATCCCATAGGCTTCATACAGCTTGTTGAGCAGCTCCTGCTTTTCCTTCTCAGGTAAGAAGCTGGACTGGGCTGCGTTGATGTTCTGAGGAGGCAGAGGAGGAAGAAAGGGACATTAAGACACATCAGACATGAACACACATTTGTGCACATCCCAGCACCTGGCTCTGAGCAGCAACAGGCGAGGGAGAGTGTAAAGTTTCCACTCTCAGATTCATTTCCATGGCCTTATTTAATGCCAACTGCTCTGGCCCATCACTAGCAGCAGTCCCAGGAGAAATGAGACCAGCACAAAGCAAAGGTCTTTAAATACTCGGGAATTTTTGAGATATGTACTTTGAGCCTGGTCCTACTTTCCTGCTTATAAGGCCAGAGTGGAATTTTCTGCTTTCTATTAAAAACTCTTCAGCTTATAAAGAAAACCAGCAGGTTGTTCTGGGCTGCGCTGAGACACCAGCAGAGCACCCAGCCAAGGCTGACTTACAACTCTCTTGAACTCCTCTTCAGTGAATCCCATGTGTTCCTTCACGATGCCATAGTCCTTGTCAATGGTGGAGTTGAAGATGAGGGGGTCATCCGTGTTTAGAGAATAGTTGGCACGATCTTTCTTAAATCTGTAAGGAAATCAGGTTGAACTGGTGGGTTGCACTGGGTGTGATACTGTGCAGTTCTCAGGGTGAAATGCAGCAAAAGCAAAAACTTTGGGAGTGCTGGAGAAAACCACAAGGCTCAGCTTGTGCCCCATGGCTCTGCACTGCCAGGAGTGGCTGGGGTGTAGCTTCTCGTGCCCCATAGCTGAGAGCAGGACAGGAGGGACAGCACAGCCTCCCCAAGGGACCCCCACACCCCTCCAGCTGCACCAGGCTCTCCCATGCCAAGGTACATCAATGTGCTACATTGGCCTACATAATTAGATGTGCCTTAGCTTTGTAAAGCAATGAAACAGCTGTAAACAACCCAAATCCTGGTTATTTGAGATTTCACATAATTGAGAAGTCTTACTGTATTACGGGGTGTTTGGTGAAGTCCGGAGAACATGCTCCAGTGAGATAACTGGACCAAGGGCAGACCTGTTTGGGGGAGTTGAGCATGAAAACCAGAATCAACCACATGGATCTGAACCCCAGCTGTGGACACAGATAGCTCAGCACACTGTAAAACCAGATCAGAGCTCTGTTCCCAGCTGCCCCTCAGCACTGCTCTGACAGAGCACTGCATGTCCCAGGATAGGGATGCAAGGAGCCCACAGGACTGTGACAGGGGCTGTGGGGTGTTCCCCATGGCCGGTCAGTCACCAGCCCTGTGCCAATCACAGTTACAAAACCACCTGCATTCAGTACACATTCCCTCTATTAGTGCATATATCCATTCTGGGGAAAAGCAAAAGAAATCCTTACGTGCACTGTAACTCCCAGGCATTCCCACCCTGTAACCAGACTTGCTCTGGCACAGCAGCCTGATTTGTGGAAGGATGAGCATTCAGGCCTGAGGTGTATAAATCAGTGAACAAGCCCTCCAGAATTTATCCTTGGCCACACAAGGATCCATTCTCTCTGCTACATCCCTCCCACAAGCTGCTGTGCACACCAGTGCTCCTGGCAGCACAGACAGGCTTGTCCCCAACATTTTTCCTGTGGAGCTTTGGGCGTAAGCACAACACCCCTGTACCTGTGGTCAGCACCTGGGTGTCAGATCCTGTCCCTGGCTGCAGCATAGCCCGAGTGAGGGCTTGTTTTCCACTCAGCACCTACGTGGCTGTCACAGTCCCACCACACATCCTTACCTCAAAATGCATCTTTATTTTCAGCAGCTGCTTGTAGAGCTCAGGGTCCTCCACGACGTGGTATCCATGGCCAACACGCTCGGCCTTGAGGACATAAACTGCCTAGAGAGCACAGGAGAAGCACTCAGAGCCTCAGGCACAGCTCAGGCCCCCTCTGGCCAGAGCCCCCATCCCACTGCAGGTACAGCCCACAGCACCGAGCTGGCTCCTGGGATGTCCTTTGCCAGCCACCAGGTCAGATGTGTGCCCATGTCCCCAGGGTTCACTTTGCTGTGGATCTGGGGAGTTCTTGGGTGCCTCTGTGCCTGGTGCAGGGCAGTCACACCCTGTCCCTCTCTGCCCTGGGGCAGGAACTCCTCGTACCTCCTTGACCATGGCAGCCGGGCCGGCCTCCCCGGCATGGACAGTGCGATGAATCCCACACCTCTCAGCCTCCTGCAAGACAACGGAGAACACCTTCCTGTCCCATCCCCTGCAGCAAGGACAGCCAGCTCTGGGGCTGGCACTGCTCTCAGGGCACAGCAAGGCTCCTGTGCCAAGAGCCCACAGGTCACGAGCCTTGCACTCCAAGGGCTGCAAGAGCTCGGTAATGTCACACACAGAGACACTTAAAAATCCTGGTTATCTTCCACTGGAGCCCAGCCAGGCTCTTCACGGGCTTTTAACCCTGGGTGAGTTCACCACTGCCTCCTCTACAGACAGCAGCGAGCTCCGAGCTCCTCTTCCCTCCAACCACTTACTTTTCTGCATGAAACTTGCAGCAGTTCCATGCTTTGGGACTTTTACATTTTTGGCTAGCTGCAGCCACATGAGAGGGTGTAGAAGCACCCCAGGGCAGAGATGAAGAAATGCTCTGACACTGTAAGGGGCTGAGGGTGGAGGCAGCCCTGCCCTAAGGACCCTGTGAGTGCAGCTTTGGGTGCAGCTCCATGACCATCCTGAAAATTTCTTTGCCGGGGGTCACAGGCCACCTGGGCTTTGGGAAGCCATGGAGCCTGGAGGGAAGCCTGGCTCCTGCTTAGCTGGAGAAGGGCCACCCAGCTGGCAGCAGCAGACAGGCTGCAAGCCCCATCTTGCAGCAGATGTTCTTCACAGACATTCCTTCAGGGCTTTACACTCAGGAGTGTTTTTCAGTTTCTTAATATGGATGGGAGGTGGGGTTGCTTCAGCATCTCAGAGCCTGTGTGAGCCCCTGGCACAGAGACAAGATGCATCCTTCAGACAGAGGAGGCCGGACCTGGGTACTGCTGGCCCACCAGGGCAGGATGAGGCTGCCTTCCCATCAGCTAACGAAGCCCTGTTCCTGTGCCATTGTCTATAACCACCCTGTTCACCCAGCACAGCAGCGCGGGCCAGCCTTGTATCAGCTCCCACTGATGGGGTGACGACCCCAAGGAAGCCCCGTGTCCTTTCAGACCTGAGCACTGCTCGCAAACCACCACCCTTGGTGTCAGTGATGGTGCACAACCTCCTCCCCCACTGATGGTGGGGACTTACAACCCCGAATTTCCACCAGCAAAAAGGAGAGAGGCTTTCCCTTCCCTTGGAGCCACTGCAAAGGCTGAGGTTTGGTGAGAGCCAGGGATCAGGCTCCTGAAGCCATTCCAGTGTTTGCATTTGAGAAGATCAGATAAAAGCCCTGCAAATGTGCACTTTCTGCTCTGCTCCTCGGGTGATTTCTGCCAGACTGGAAAGGCCAGTCTCTTCCACCCTTGGCTGTGGTTTCACCAAGCCCCAGGAGCCAACAGCAGTGGGGTGGGGGTTGATTTGGGCTCCGTGTAACTCATGTCACACTCACAGCGTGCCAAGCCCCAGCTCTAAGGCCATGTTCTAGCAATGATGCCTGCCATTAATCATTTGGGAAACATAAACAAATACTTCTTCTATTTAACTGAATGTTTTTAATAGCTGCAACGAATTTTTAAGCTGTCCCAGCTGTTTCTCAGTTTGAAAAGTGTCCCTTCGCACACGTCCCCTCAGTATATATTCTTCTTGCAATTTCTTTTTAAAAACTTATTCCACAAACCTCATAAGCCTTCTTATGCTCAGAGTAATCCTCCACCTTCAGGGTCTCATCTCCAGCCAGGTCAACAGCCACCACAGAGTCATTCTGATACTTCTTGCAGAGCTCCACCACCTCTGGAGACCAGCCTGGGAGAGGCAGCACCAGGATTCAGGAGGAAGCATTCATAAGGGTCACACCTTCAGCATCTTTCTAAACAAATCCTGCTCCTATAGCTAGAAGGGTAGAGCTATTTTCTTTAGTCTTTTGATGCTCAAAAAAAAAAAAAAAAAAGCTAGCAAACACTTAGAAAGGTCTGTCATCTCTGTGATCTTCAGGCAGATAAAAGCTGCCAACTGATCAGTGTGTTGTCCGTGAAAGGGAAATTAAATGCATCCACCAGCTATAAAACTGCTCCCATCATGTTTTTCTGCTCACTTCAAGCAGGGGAAAAAATTAATTAAAAATCTTCCAAGCAGTGGTGACTGCTGCAGTTGCTCAAGGTAAGATGAACTGCACTGCCCTGGGGCTGTAACATGATGTGCTGGAGAAATCCCTCAACTCCTGAGCTATCATCCCTTCCCTGGCTGGGCAAGGTGAGGGTAAAGGCAGGAGCTGCCCCACCAGATGAAGGTGGAAGGGAGGAGATTGGGCTGGGAGGGATCTCTGGGGGGCCCTGTACTGCAGCCACCCCCGCCCTATTGCAGGGCATCCTTGACTCTCCCAAGGATTCTACTCCTGATAGGAAGGAGCTGGAGTTTTATCTCCTTGCCAGCAGTGAAAAAGAGACCAACATGTGGCCAACAACTGCTTGAGAGTTCTCTCTGATCAGGACAGATAACCTCTGAGAGAGAAACTGCATCTACCAGCCCACATAGCACTTAACCCTAGCAGAAAGGCCAAGAAACAGAGATAAACAGTTGTGTTAATAATTAACAGGCACCTGCTGTGTACAGAAAATCCCCAAATCATATGAACACACCAGGATGATGTGTGCAACTTCATCATCTATTTTTTCCCACCATTTTCCAACTTGCTGGGTTAGAGTCGTTATTTTATTAACAGGTTTAATATGAGTCAGTTCTGGCTGGTATCTCTGCCTTTCTCTCAACAGTTCATTAATTACAGGATGGCTTCTTACTGTGCAGCACATCCTGAATGCACTGTAAGGACTTTTTATCAAGCACAGCATTGGCTCTGGGTATCATCTGGTGCCCTGGGACACAGGTATGAGAATGGTTGCACCAGCAATCCCTCCTGCAGGGAAGTGCAGGCTGCACACACCCTTGGATGCTCCTGCCACCTCCTGCCTTTACCACTTGTGCACTGGCAGGGACTGTAAGTGCAGATCACTGTGCCTGTGCCTTACAGCTCTCCTGTTTCTACAAAGAAAAGCATTTTTCCCCCTAGAAACCAGAAATACAAGGATCAAGTTTTCAAAGTATTGTTTGGCGTTGACTGTGCAGGCAGGAAAAAAAAAACCAGAACACTCTCAAATCTACCAAGATTCTATCAGCTTCCAAGAATATAATTTTTGACATTCCTAGACACAAATTAATCATGTACTCACTAGGAAAAATCTTTCTACCATCTACCCTACTAAGCCTACATAAAACTGGTGTGAGATATGAAGATACTCAGAATAAAACCTTCACATAAAATAGTTACTGTCACACAGCCTCTCTCTGGCTGCATGCTTCCCCAGAGGAAGATGCTTGTGAAACTCAGCAGCCCATTGAAATGCTGGTAATTGGGTTTTCTTCCTATTCTGGGTCACAGCACCTGTTACCAACAAAGCTTTTTTTGTCAGAACTGCTGATTTTATAAAAAACATTTCTATGTGTGCCTTAAGTCTATCTGACTTGTGTTTTCAGCTTTAGCCAGCAGAGACTGGCTGCGGCCAGTGGATTCTCTGGCTGCCCCATGACCCAGGCTGAGGAAGGAGCATCCTGCTGTAGGACCATGAGCAGGGAAGTGTGAGATGTCATGCCTGGCTCTCCTTCCACGACCATTTGCTCTCAGACCTCCAGCCACTCATGGCAGACGCAAGTGCTCACTGTGCCAGTGGCTTTTACTGGCCTAAGGTGAGCTCTGGCCTTTGGGCAGGGAGCAGAGACCACAGCTCCCCCAGGGGAGGACAGAAGAGCCCCTTTTGTCCCTCTGGCAAGACCTGTCAGATACTGCTTGTACCCACAGACCCCCACTCCTGCATCCAGCAGACCTTTGCCCTGCAGTGAAAGGAGCAGAGGACCCCCAGAGACCCCCAGCACTGTCTGGTGCTGCTCCAGCCCCACAGACTGGGGCTCTCCCCACGCCCTGCAGGGCCCCAGCCCCAGGGATGTCGTCCCCCCCCCCCTCCCCCAGTCAGGGAAGGGAGCAGAGCAGCAGGGCAGCTGCAATACATTACTTGGCATATGGCGCATGCAGCATAGAATAGACCTGGCTTTGATGTGGAAATCCCTCTCTCCATCCTTCAGTCCCTGATTTACGAGCTGAACCACTTCATCTGGAGTGAGGTCCCCCCTGCAGGGAAGAAAAGCCATCAGCAAGAGGCCAGACACTTGCCAGGGAGGCATGCAGGAGCCAGAGGTGCAGCCCAGCATCCCCTCAGGAGGACAGGCTGCCCCAGGTTCCACTTGCCCAGTGAGACCACCCAGAGCACCTTTTACACCCACACCCTGGCCACATTTACCAGGTACAGATGTAACTTCTGTACCACTGAAGCAGGTACAGATGACACCAAGATGTAGAAAGGCCTTGTGGAACTGGGTGCCCATCCTGCCTGAGCAGAGGAATCCCCTCTTTGCCAGAGCATCTCATTAGGGCACACAATGCTCTGCAAGCCCAGGGCTCTGCACCCAACACAGCACACTCTGGAGGGGCCCCAGAGCCCAGCATCGATTTAACGAGAGGCACATATCACAGAGGGGAGGACATGAAAGGAAAGGATCAGAGCAGCAGCCCCCTCCAACACCACCCACCACCTCTGCCAGCTCAAACTCCCATTCCGTGGTCAGGCAGCCCATGTGTGGACATTTCTTTCCCTCTCACAGGGAAGGGCTTCAGCCAGAAGGCTGAGCACAGCTGCTCTGCACATGCAGACAGGGGACATGAAAACAGTGCAGCACGCAGAGGTGTTCAAGATGAAAAACCCTGTTTGGGGAGAGAGAGGGGGAAGCATGCTGGCTCTCGCTGCATGGGAGGACAGAAGATTTCTTACAGCAGCCTTTGAAGGCACAGTGGCTGACTGGCATGGGGACGCCTTCTCCATGCCCAAGCAGCACCCAGCAGCTCCCCAGCACAGCAGGATCACTCACTCAGCTTGTCCCCAGGGGATGGGAGCCACACCAGAGTTGGCCAGGAGGTGAGGGCTGTACCGCACCTCCACGTAGGCGACTCCTTCCTTTGCTTTTGTTTCCACAAACTCGTAGGCAATTCTCTTCACCGCCTCACGGTCACCCCTGCAGGGATGGCAGTGGGACTGTCACCCTCAGGGCCCACAGGGGACCTCCGAGGCTGAGCCAAGGGATGCTGCCAAGGGTTGAGGGGGAAAAAGCAAAGAGCAGGGTACTTACGCAATGGCAGGCATGTAGTAATTAAATTTCTCTAGAAACAGGGGAAGTGTCAGTGGTGTGTCATAGCTGACATACTTCAGGAGCTCCTCAACAGTATTCCCAGGGAGAGGGATGCCTCTTTTCCTGGAAACAAAGTCGCATGTTACTGACAGGGAAGGTTATCGCATTTTTAATCAGCCCATTTCATACACCAATTGCATCCGAAGCTGGCAGCATCAACCATCATTTCCTCACAGGAAAGATACAGCACACACTGTCCTTCCAAAACCTCCTCACGGATGGAGCCCTGGATCTCAGCAGAGAGGAAGGAGATCCAAAACACAAACAAACCGAAATACAAGCCCAGGCTGACCCGGCAGGAACACAGCCAGGGCACATTTTCAGCTTAAGAAGGAGTTCATCTAAAGGGGCTCTGGATTATTTCTTGGCACCTCCCAGACCTAGCAGCAGAATTGCCAAAATTCTTTAGAAGAGTTAATTTCCACTTATGCAGGCTCAAAGGATTAAAAAATCACGGAGATGCTCCAAGGCTTGGGATCACACAGGCAGAAGTGCCGTGGCTCACGGGTTGAGTGCCAGCAGCTCCTGCAAGGGAGCTGCTTCCTAGTCCAGCATCCTGGTGGCATCTCCTGTGACAGGAACACCTCCCACACAGGAACAAAGGGCAACAACCGCTCTCACTGAAGGGACAGACATGCTAATGCCCACATAAATGCTTCCAAGAGGGAAGAAGCCACCTTTCCCAGGAGCAGCTGGAATACCGCGTGGGTGAAGGCGTTCCTGGTGTGGGGACAGCTGAGATGGAGGGGGCTGTCAGCCAAGGGTGCTGCAGCTTCCTGGACAGGCTTTGCCACCCCCCACCCTCTGGTACCCTGCACAAGCCAAAACAAATTTGGAATAATAACCAGACATTTGTTTTTAATCCTCTTTCCTGCCACAATGAATTACAGCTGATTGATGGAAGAACTCTGCTAATAGAGACAAAACACCACAGCCAGCTTTAATGCTGCCCTGCCAGCAGCCATCCCAATGAGCCATGCAGGGACACAGTCCAAAGGACCCCTGGACTTGGTAAACATTGCTCCTTCCCCACTCAGCCAGGAAGGAAAGCAGCCCCATGCTCAGCCCTCACATGCAGTCTGCACAGATTAAGTTGCTGGCACTCAGCAGGGAGCACTCATCGCTGCCAAGGCATCGGTTTTCCTCCCTGCCTTGCCCTTTCCATGGCACTGACACCTCAGTCTCTGCTCCAGGAACTGACCTGCACCTTCCTCCACCTGCCACAGGAAAGTTTCCTGCAGCAAAGCCACTTCCCTGACCCGTTTCACGTGCTTCCTGAGGCAGTGCCTTCCTGCAGGCATCAGAGGCAGTGCTTTGGGATCATCCACACAGGAACCACTCCTCTGGATGGGGAGATCTGGTGGATCATGCCAATGTGCCTTTTGGAGCTGCTGCCGCCCCATCCAACCCTCCTTGTAGGTGGGATTCTTCTTGAAGCAAAGTGGCCAGAGAGGAACGTGTTTGTCCTCACTGCCACCTCGGTGTCCTCCCCAGAGCTCCCTCCAGCCACGGGCAGCACCATGCACACCATCCCACCACAGAAAGGGCACCTCTCCTGGGGACACCCAGTCCCCATGAGGGGTCTGTCACACCTCTGAGCCCTTTGGCTGAGCAGGAATGATGCAAAGGCTGACCCAGACCTGACGGAATTGGAGACAAGGTTTCTAAAACCAGCTGAGCTCAGCAGTGCACTGCCCAAGGGGGCCTGTGCATCCCAGCAGCTTGGGGTTCTGTCTACATGGTCAAACACCACCTAGCAAAATTATTTCCAGCTCTTTACCTTTAAAAATAGACCACAAGCAACATTCTGTGCCCAGGGTGAGGTTATCAAGGCAGTCGGTCCCTACAGCCTTGTGCACTGCCCCACGGGTTTGCTTTAGAGCCCATGAATAGCACAGCCTTGCTCCACACGAGGGCTGGCAGCTCAGGGGGATGCCAGGGCTGTTTAAAAATAAGAGGGAACTCAGCACACACTCAAGCAATGAAGGTTTGTGCCCTAAGAAAGGATCCTGGCACAGGATCCCCAGCCAGCCAGTGCCTCCTGGGTTCAGGGCTCCTACAATTCTCCTAGGGGACTACACTGGCATTTTCTGTTTGCAGGCAGAGGGACCCAGCAGAGCCCCAGGGAGTCAGCACCAACTCTTCTGTTCACTTGGACCTGTATTCCAGCCCTGCAGCCCACCAGCAGGACCCCTGAGTTCACCATGCCAGCATCCAGCAAGAAAATGGGATGGACAGCCCCCACCCCCCCCTTTCTCTGACTGCACAGCAAAAAGTATGGCCAGGCCCTGCAGAAAAAGCTACTCCAGAAAGAATATTTCTCCCTAGGACTGCACTGCCTTGGAATCCGCTGGGCTCACAGGATGTGAGCTACCTCCCATCCTCCTCAGAACTGACTTCCTCCCCAAAATACCAGAGCTGTGCCTAAGAGCACAAAAACCCTTACCCTTGCCACCTTCTTGATCTGAGGTATCAGTGACAGCTGGAAGAAATCTTGTTTGTTTTGCTTACAAATGTGGAGCCAGGCCCTCACCCAGGTTAATCATTCACCCGGTGCTTCCCACACAATCTACACTGAAGGAAGATGCACGTGGGCTCTGTCAAGGAAACAGCCTCTCTCTAAACCACTGCAAAGTGCTTCCCTGGCTCAGCCCCACACCGGCGTGACTCCTTGCCTGCTGCCACCAGGCAGACAGCCTGGAATTCAAATGCACATGGCAGCAGGGCAGGCAAGGCCACCCAAGCTGGCTTTTCCTCCCAAACCATGCAGCAGCACCACCAAGACAACGCTCCCAGCCTGCTGCCATCCCACTTGGTCTTGCGATTAGGAATGTGGAAAAAGAAATGAGAATACAGCACCTCTGCTGTGTCCTGGGTACACTTCAAAGGCAGGCAGCTGTTTATGAGACACCTTCTGGACTTTTCTCATGGTGGCTCCTCTGAGCTTGCCCAGCTCACAAACCCATGACCACCTCAGTCACATTCCTGCTACCAGGGAGGCCCCCCTGTCTTCTGGGGAGTGCTCAGTGTCCTCACACTGTGCAGTCAGGTCTGGGCAGAGACAGAACCAGCAGCAGCCAGGTTTGCTGCCTGCAGGAGCTCCTCTGTCACAGATCTGGAGGAGCAGAAGGGAGGATGCCTTTGTGCTGCAGCTCCCAGAGCTTATTTCCCTCCACAACTCACTTGCCAAAGTACAAGATGGTCTCTGGTCTGATGGCTCCATCCAGGTGGACGTGAAGCTCTACCTGCAACAAGAGAAATGGGTCAGGCACTCTTGAGCTGCAACAATAATTCAGAGAGAAGTAACTGGTGCTCACGTGGGTGTAAACGTAGCCAATACAGGGACAAAGTCATGACACATAAACATTTCTTAAATATAATTATTATAAAGTTTATTTTTCAATATCTATGTATTGTTTAAGTATTTTGCTGCAGCTCACACATTTAATGAATCTTTAGAAATTAATCCTGTTGCCAGTAATTTTGAGGAATGGCCCTATCCTTATTTAGAGTTCAGGAGGAGTGAAAAAAGCAAACTCCAAACACCTTGACTTTCCAGCTCGCTTCCTCCTTGAAATCACAGGAAGCCAAACCCTGATTATTTTGCTGAGAGTCATTACATGAAAACTTTGACTTCACTTCCAAGGATCAGCTCCTGATGGGTTGTTAATTACATGGCATTATCAGGGCTTACAGCCTCTCTAATCCTACACAAGGGGTCAGTCCCATGGCAAAAAGGTGCTGTAAAAAAATGATTATAATAACAAGCTGCCCCATAGAGCTAACAAGGTTTCAAAATAAAACACTTAAATTTTTACTCATTAAAAAGGGGACAGTAACTCAGGTCTTTTCACTCTGAAGCCCTATTTCCCCATTATTGCTGAAACACTGGATTTTGGAGAAAGAGAGCCAGAAAAGCAAAACCAAGATTTTTCCATTAGCCAGCTGGGGCTTTCGGAGGAACATGACAAATGTGATTTGGAAGTCCAACTGGGAAGGAAAATATTAGCTGTAAAATGTTTCGGCTAGATATCCATCTTTCCAGAACTGTTTTCTTTTAAGTAACAGAACAGCCTACAAAATACAGATTTGATTTTACTGTATTTTTGAATGAAACTGTAGATTAGAAACTTAACGCACAAGGTTCTTTTTAGTTATAGCATCGAGGACATTTCATTATAACATCTGTTTTCCTGCACAGATGATAGCTGCAGGGTGCCAAGGGTAAGAAAGGAGGAGGATTCAGAAGAGGACTGGATATTTGCATGGATAACTAAACTACCCAGGGTTACTAATTAAAACCCACAAACCCTCTGGCGTCAGGGTGCGTATCAAACAATAACTACGAGGAGCTGGGGGAAAACTGAGTAAGCGGTGCCTGCAAGTGTCCAGGAGCAGGTGACGTGAGCTCCTGGCACGGGGCTGGCAGTGCCCATCTCTGGGGCGTGCACTGATGCCCTTGAGCTCACTCCCATCCCCACACACAGCCCTGCACACCTGCCCTGCAGGCAGAGGCACCCGACTCTCTGCCAGGGCTTCCACTGGCCACTCGTGCTGCAAAAGGCAGGGCAGGGACAGTGCTGGGGCTCAGGCCATCTCCACATGACGGCCACGAAGCTGCCACTGGAACACTGGTGGGATGCAAAACGCCGGAGGGGCGAGCTCAGGATGGATCAAACTGCTGGTGGCAGTCAGGGGTCATGGATACGTCCACAGCCACCACTGACAGCAGATTGTAGAAGCACATCCCTGCCACTGCTGCTGCTCTTAAGATACCATCTGAATCTACAGAGAGGAAGATTTAAGAAGGGCAAAATCTGATCTTTCCCCTCTCTTTGAGTTATGCAATCCTGCTTATGAGGACTAAATGTCCTGCAAAGCAGCAAATAAAATAACAGGATACAAACATGGTCTGCATTGCCAGATGTAGATGCCTGGCATGTTTTCCACTCTTGAGTTCCAATTCTTATTTCAAAACCATGCAAGATCCACTCCTCGAGGTATTCAACAGCCCTCATGAGTTTCTGATGGAGTTACAGGCTTGAAATTTGCTCACATTGGATTTAAAAACAAAGCAACCTGAACCTGTTGAGGTCTTCTCCCTCAAACACTTTTCACAGGTTTCCTGCAAGAACATCCCAACATGACATTTCCATCAGTGAAAAAGCAGATTCCATGGCATCCTTCATCTATGTAAGTCACCTCCTCCTGCCTCTTCTGCAGGTGAGATGCTTGTAAAGCAGAAAGTTCCTCTCCAATATCAGCAACAGGCTCTTTGTCCCCTGCCAGCCTTTTTTTGGGGGGTCTGGAGACACTTACACCAAGTGCTAAGAAACCCTTGTGCAATGCTGTTCAACTCAAAAAGTCTTGGGTTTCCTCCAGACCAGTGCTTGAGAGCAGAGTTTTCTGCAGCTGTGAACTATTCCATGATGTTTAGATGGCCAAAGGACATCCAAGAGAAGATGGAAGTGTGCCTACAGGGCTCCAGATAAGGATGCAATCGGCAGAGGCACAACCCAGCAGCTCATCTGCCCTGGGCACCTTGCTTGCAAACCCTGAAGGCTTCCAGGTCCGTGGGAGGCTGCTCACCACAGATTACATTTCAGCTCTCTTCCTGCGTGTTTGTTTCGGGTAAACAAAGCACAAGTCTTTTCCACATACAAATGGGTGACACGACCTTGCCTTAAGCCAAGGAAAGTACCCAGATAAGGATGAAAGAGTTTTCTCTGAACTGTGGCTCCAGGGGACGATGCCTGAGCAAGCAGAAATTAGGTGAATGCAGGAGCCCAGGGCTTCTTCCAGAGCTCTCTGCTCCTCAGTGCACAGCTCCATGTGCATGTGCTCTCCCACCCCAAACCTTCCAATTTATTTGTAGAGAAGGCATGAGCACATACATTATATTGGGATCTCAACAGCTGGTGAAGGATCTGAACAGCACCACAGGCTGCACCAGCACTGGACAGGAGCCTTCAGCCATCCCAGCACCACTGATCATAGAATCACAGAAAGGTTTGGGCTGGAAAGGAACTTAAAGGTCATTTAGCTCCAACCCCCCTTGCCGTGGGCAGCGATGCCACCCACTAGACCAGACTGATGACTTCCCTTCTCACAGCCCAGCTGGATGTGGCACCACCTGCTCTGATGAAGCACAGAAAGCAGCAGAACTCTCCAGTGCTGTCCTGAGGAAGGAGCTTTGTTCTTCTCCCAGGTACAGTGAGGACCTCAGGACCAGCTTTGTGCAGGAACCCTTCAGTCCCTCCTGCACCTCCACTGACCTCCCACTAGCTCATCAAAAACCCAGAGTGTAATGCAATAAACCTTTTAGTTTCACTCCAGACTTGTTGAAAGCCAGAGGATGGGTTCAAAGAACGCTGAAAAGGCTGTAAATTGTGTGTCCTCAGCACAGACAGCTCCCAGCAAGGCCATCACAGCAAACCCAGCCATTTCCACTTTCATGCAAAAAAAGTTTTAGCTCAACCATGGCACGTGACTCATTAGTGCAGATATCAGCAAGTTGGTTCCGATTTTTTAAAAAAGGAGAAGTTTTAAGGGCTCTGGCTTGACTTCTCTGAAAAGTATTGTAATGTTTTCTTTGAGACGTAATAAGCCTCAAAAATAAATTCAAACACAAAATGAAGGTACTCAAACAAGTATGTTCCATTCCAAGATCAAGTCTGATTATTTTCATTTTAGTGAAATTAAGGGGAAAAAGTTAACCAAACACTCAAAGTATTTTCATCCACAGTCGACCCAACACAATTTCTCTATTATGGTTTGATCAGTGGACCATGGCAGAGCAGTTACCTGCTCAGCTTGCCCATTATGTGGCATAAAAAGAGCCATTCAAGCTAAGGCACTTGAAGGGTTTTCTGTATTAGGTGGTGTTAGGGTCTTTTTAAAAAAAGATATACAATGACCAAAGTCAGTCCCACCCTTTTATTGTGAGGTTTCCAGCAGACATTAATAGATAATCAGCCAGCTGATAGAGTTGCATCATTTTAAAACCCCTAACAGTGACTTTGCCCAGGATTATTTATCAGCCTCTTGAAAGATGATGATTTAGGCTCATTCTATTAATCTCAATGGCTGAAAACCAGGTTAATTACAGCTGTAATTTGTCAATTATTTGATAAGCGTGGCAAATCACTGGGAAAAAACAATTAACTATGTTCTCCTAAGTCTGGTTTTGAGGAAATGTGCTTTTAGGAACAAAGAGTTCCTCATCCTAAGTTCATCTCAAATGCTCATTTGGAAGCAGGAGGTGAGAGTGGCTCAAGAGAGCTGTGAAGTGGAAGCAGCACAGCATTATCCTCAAACCTGAGGACACCCCAAATGCACCTGAGAGATGTACCTGTAACATGCTGTAAGAGGTGAGCCTTTAAAAGAGGAGCATGGGAGACTACAAGCCCCACAGAGCTCCACTGCAGGAAACATTTTGCTTTCTACACATCTGGACAATGATTCATGGCTTTGGTGGCTGAGGAAGAAGAGGATGCTCCAGTGCTGAGCCCCCCCCTCCTGGCACCAACTACACCACTGACCTCAGTGTGAGACTCCTGGTGACATTAACAGGTGGTGGTGGCTGTGTGTCATCACAGGTGTGGTTCCCATGGGGTGGCAGGGCCATGTGCCCACCAACCCACCACAGAGCTCTCACCCACCCCTGGCTGGAGCAAGGCACCGCTTCAGGGCAGTAACCAGAGTCCTGGCACTTTGTGCAGCACCAAGAGATCCTCTTACTGCCACCTGCGTCTGGGAAGGTTATCCAAGAGCATCCCTGTACCACGCTGTAAAGAACTGAGCACACAAGGTACCACTGTGTAAGGCACGGCTCGAGCTCAGTGCAGCCTCAGCAGCACCAGGCTCTGACCATGCCAAGCCAGGGGTCAGGCTGGGCACGAGAAGTGGACGAGCCGAATCCAGCATCATCCTCAGCACACCATTGTGCTCCTGCAGTCCCCATGATAGGCAGGGAGAGTCTGCAGTGCTGCAGGACATCCACCAAACCCCCTGGGTACAGCCAGCACAGGCACTTTGGTACCACCCAGGCTGGGCCAGCAGCCACTCTTCTCTGAGGGGCTGACACACACGGAGTGCCTCACAGAACACCTCCTCTATTCCACCTGATGATTATTTTGCAAATGAGCTACACCAGTCGCTGGAGAGAGTGCTAGAAACCCCTATTCTCATTCTGCTGTCCACAACATGGCACGTGGAGCTGCAGGAGAAGACAGCCACATGTCCTGAAGCCCCCAAGCTTGGCTGGCCTATAAGAGGGCAGTAGCAAGGACACAGTCTCTTCTTTGGCTGTGGAACAGAAAGGGTGATGGTTGACATCACAGGAACATCAAACTTCTCTGTTCTTTTATGGCCTGAGATAAGCAGGGTTCAAAGTTGTCCTGCCACAACTCCCTGTTCATCACTGCAGTCACTGGGAGTCAGAGAGTTCCTGAAAAACGCAGAGGCAGCCCCAGCCCCACATTCAGCTGGGGCAGAAGCTGCTCCAGTTGCCAGAAACATCGCTAAAACACAAAACTGATCGTTCCCAATGGCAGAGGATCCAGAGGAATGAATAGGGCTCATTAACTGACTTCAGGCCCATTTTTTTCCCCCAAGCCTGACTTAGCAGGTTCACAGGACTGAAAGGGACTGCCTGAGTCAGGAAAACCAGTCCCATAACTGCCAATAGCCAGACAACAGAAGCCTGATCTTAGCAGTCAAACCCTGCAGTTTTTCCTAGGTAACTTTTCCTCTTTGGTATCCCAGTCTCCCATGCACTGGGAAAGTGGAAGAACAAATGAAAAAAGAACTTGCTTCTCTTGACCAGAAGTTTAAAATCACCAGGATGAATCAACAGCCTTTTTTCTTAGGGGAGCTGATGAAGCACCACCATCTCCCAAAACTGAAGTGCACTTAAAAAGACTTTAACCATCAGCAGCTGCCAATGCTCCTTGGATTTTGGTATCAAGGTTTGCCTGCTACTGCATGGATCAACTTCCTAGAAAGGGAACCATAGTGATGGAATGAAACATGAATCAGACCGCTGCCCTTTCCAACTATGTGAGACTTTCCTGGTACAAACTCAACTGAGAGATAAACACGGTTTGGGAGTGGGAGAGGATGCAAACAGCAGCAAAACCCCCCAGGCCTTTTGTGGTTTTGGAGACAATCTGCTTCTCTGGAAAAGCCACAAGCAGTTGCCACCACTCACACTCTCCCAGAGCAGCACCACAACTCTCACACCACTTTTCTTGGTCTCCTCTGCCTTGACTCCTACTTTCCCACAAGAGCCCAACCTGGCAGACCTGCTCCCTGTACAGCACCTTACCCAGACCACAGTGTGAGAGATGAGCCATCCTACAGCACAGGCAGTGTTCTTCATCAGATACAGGACTATTGCTAACCACAGCTGTTTCATCTTCTTCCTCCTCTAGGTTACAATCTAAATAACAAACACTTAACCATTTGATCCTACTAGAGATGTAGTATCCAGGGTATGGAGAGAGTGAAGGGCTGGTGCCTGCTGTCAGAGAGTGCTCCAAAGTGGTGTCATGGGTATCTGAGGAATAACTGAACTAAATGTGAAAAAAAAACAAAAACAAAAAACAAAACAAACAAAAAAAAAAAAACAACCCACCCAAATCAACCCCCAAAACAAAATCAAAGACACAAGTGAAAACACCTGTTTTAGCAGACTACGATAGAGGTTGGGATGCAGGACCCTTCAGAGCCTCCCCTTCCCCAGCCAGGCCACCTGTGCGTCCCCAGCCCGGCTGAGCCGCGTCCCCGGGCGGGAGCTGGATGAGCCTGACCCGCATGGCCCCGGCGGTGCGATGTGCGGGACACCCGGGACACCCGGGACAGCCCTGCCCGTCCCTGCGGGGACACCGGGCCGGGGCAGCGCAGCGCCAGCCTGGGACCGCGGGGTGACAACGCGCACCGAGCGCTGTCCCTCCCGGGGGCACGGACCCAGCGAGCCACAGCTCCCGGCCGGCTGCAGCCCCGGGTGCGGAGAGCAGCTGCGGCCGCCCGGCTCCGGGGCACGACCGGAGCGCGGCACCTCCGAACCGGGCACGGCACCTCCGCCCCGGGCACGGCACCTCAGCCCCGGGCACGGCGCCTCAGCCCCGGGCACGGCGCCTCAGCCCCGGGCACGGCGCCTCAGCCCCGGGCACGGCGCCTCAGCCCCGGGCACCTCCGAACCGGGCATGGCACCTCCGAACCGGGCACGGCAACCCCGCCCCCGGGCACGGCACCCTCGAAACGGGCACGGCGCCTCCGAACCCGGCACCCCAGCCCCGGGCACGGCGCCTCCGAACCGGGCGCGCCACGTTCGCCGCTGCCGTGCGCAGCACCTCGGTGCCGGTGCACGGCCCAGCGCCGCCAGCCCACCTTGGGTCCCCCGAAGATTCTCTGCGCCCGCTCCATGCTGCCGCTGCCGCCGCCGTTGCCGCCGCTCTGCCGCCGCCGCTCCGCGCCCGCCCCGGCCCCGCTCTCCCGGCCCCGCCGGCCCCGCCCCGGCCCGCCCCGCGCACGCCGGGCCCGGGGCAGGCACGCCGCCACAGAGCGCTCCGGCGCTGCGGAGACGCTGCCGTGCATCCCCTGCATCCCCTGCCGTGGGCAGGGACACCTGCCGCTATCCCAGCCTGGCCTCGGACACTGCCGGGGATCCAGGGGCAGCCGCAGGTTCTCAGGGCAAGCTGTGCCGCCCTCACCATTCTCACAGGGAAGAGTTTCTCCCTCACATTTAAAGTAAACCCACCCTTCCTGCAGTCCCGCTTTGGTTTCCTTCAGGAGCTGAGGGCCCGGGTGGACCTGCTCCTCCAACGATAACAATGGCAGAAAATGGAGCTGAAAAAAATGATAGCTTGGCCTGAAGGACAGGAAAGCAATCTGCAGCTTTGATTTCAGTTTTAAGCCAATTCAACAATGTTTGTTTTAACCTTTCCTGTTCTCAAACCTGCTGCTTAGTGACTCACTTTATTTTGTCTGATGGCTTTTGGTCCACCACATCTACTTGCAGCTCCTGCAAACTCTCACTTAGCTTTCCATTTCCTATTTTCAGTGACCTGGCCATGTTTTATGCTGCTCCTCTGCCTCCTGCTTTCCTCTCCCATGGGTGATGCACATGGCAGCCCACATCTTTGAAGACAGTGAGGCAGAAAGCCACAGAATCACAGAATGGTTGGGAACCTCTGGAGTTCATTCAGTCCAGCCCCCTGCTAATGCAGTTTCACCTAGAGTAGGTTGCACAGGGTCATGTCCAGGTTGGTTTTGGGTATCTCCAGAAAAAGACACTTTCAGAGTAATTATGCTTCCTCCTCTCTGCATGGGTTGTCTGATTCTGGGAAGAGCAGAGTTTCAGTCACTTCAGACCTAGCGTCCCCATCTAGCCAAAGGTAAATTTTCCAAATGGAACCTTCCCTAGATTGACCCTGGGGAACACCCCCGGGACCCATGTGCTGCCCTGGGTGAGATGAGGTCTAAGATTCCCAGGAGGCACCGAGCAGGCAGCTGGTATTTCCAAAATCACTGCAGAGACAAGCAGCACAGTTCAGTTCTTCACAAGAGGAGTTCACCTGCCCAGGTGAGGCCATCCCCAGACCACAGGCCGGGTCTGCAGGGAGACTTGGAGACAAAAGTCACTATATCCATGAAAAATACTATTGTTACTTGCTCTGGTGCGTAAGCAGAGAAAGCACTTGGGGCCGTGGTTGTGAACACTACCACAAATGGTTGCAAAATGAAGTTTCCTCGTCTCCTTCCCCAGCTGTTTTTACTCCAGATGGACACTGTTTGTGGAAGCTGGCAGCAGGGGATTAGCCACGCAGAGCTCTGCTTGTGGGGATGGGGAAGGCTGGGTGCTCCTCCAGCCCTGTGCTGTCACAGCCAGGTGACAACGAGGGGCCTGAGAGCAGGGGCTGCAAGCTGGTGCTGGCACTGCTTAGTGAGTGCAGGACATGGCACAGGCTCACTGCTCCACAGGGAAATGTCACCAGCCTCCCTTGTCACTCCTCCCCAGCTTTGCCATGAGAGCAGTGATGGAATTTCTTCCCCAAAGCCAAGCAGGCATTGAGAAAACAGTAGTTTTTCAGCTCAAATCCCAAGGTTATTTGGGTATGTGCACTGCCTGTGGGAATAGCCCAGGGCTTGGCTGATGTGGAAGGTTCATCACCATGTTCTCCTTTATTAAATACAACCTTTCAGGGATGCCCTGACTGCATCCATGCTGCACAGACAAAGCACATTAGTCACAGCTAACAGGCAAAAATATTCTTTACAAATAGTGACTGGCAGGGGAAAGTAATCATTGGCTGCTGCCAAGTGTGGGGCCAGCAGCACTCAGCCTTCCAGGCGGCTGTGGGATGGAGCAGCACTGACCAGGCTTATGGAAAATGAGCAGGAATAAACAGCATATATTTTAAAATCGTTTCAAGCTCCCAAAGCTTTGAAAGAGCTGAATTTGGAAAACACACCCCTCCCCTCTCTGGGTGTGCATAGATGGTTTGGGCACAAACGAAATGGTCCAGGCAGGGTACAAATTAGGCACTGGATGTGAGACTGCCCCTGGGCAAGGAGAGCTCTGGCTCCCATGGACCATTTCACCTGCATGTTGTGGGCTTTTTTTATCAGGCACCTGAAAAACATCTATTTTGCCTAGATAATGACTCACAGCATCACGTATTTGACGTCTGACTTCTGGTTCAAAGCAATTACAACAATAAATAAACACAATAAATGGCAATTTATTGTATTTAATTACAACAATAAATAAACAATGGTGGAAATAGACAGTGCTTTACAGGGATCTTTTGTGGGCACAGCCCTGCTCGGTGTGCCATGTACACTGGGAGGACAGAGGTCAATTAAAGCATTTATTTGAGATTAGAGGCAATTACAAGGTAAAAAAAAATAGCCTGCGGGTAATTTTCTGCTGGGAGGAGAGTTGATAGCAAAGGTCAGAGAGAGGCAAATGGAGCTGAACTGGCCCCATGGACTGGGAATGGTGCAGTAAGGGGTTTTTGATGGGTTTTTTCCTGCTTAGCAAATACACGTGTGCTGCAGGCTCAGCTCTTTCCAGGAGTGTCAGCACAGTGCATTCATTGGACACAAGTGTGTGGCAGAGCCTTAGAAACACGGCTTGGGCTGATTTTAATTGACCTGACCCTGATCCACTTTATCCATCTTTACCACTGGCTTAATTGGGTGGTTGCAATAGCTGCTGGGCTGTTGGTATTAAACCTGTGTTTCCCTGTGAGAACACCACATCTCTCTGCAGCCAGAAGCCTCAAATCTGTCTTTTAATGGTGAATTCCCACTTTGGAAACCAGAGAGGCACAAAGAGGGCCCTGTCTGGACAAGCACAAGGATGCTCTGGGGCCATCCTGGAGGAAAGCAACTGCTCCTCTGTACGTGTCTGGTCCCTGAGGTTAACTGTTTATCTTTCGTATTTTTAGGGAAAATTCCAGGCAGCACAGTAGGGGTAAAACTGATCTTGGAAGTTATTCCAATGCTTATTTCCCAGGAGCTATATTTAAACCTGTTCCCTTTCTCTTGCCCCCAGTAGTTAATACCAGCTGTGTGTCAGGGCTGCTGACACCTGCAAGCAGCTTTCCAAAAATAATAAGAAGTGTGTTTATGCTGGGCTTAGATCTTAAAAAAGGCACTTTTCTATTTTGGTTTGGGGATTTTTGATTTTTGTTGGGTTGTTTTTTTGTTTTAGGTTTGTTTTCTTTTTTTTTTTTTTTTAAATCAGATACCAGTATCTCACTACAGCCCATTCCAAGTGGCTAATGGAAGAAAATGTGTTTAGTTTCATTAATTCTATCAGTATAAATGCCAGTGTCACGTATAAATATGACAGAATGCTGTACTGGTCAACTTTGCCAGATAAGACATTCTCAGCCCAAACATCCATTGCTCATGCAAAATTTTTGTTTTTGAAACAAAGCCTTAACTTATCTCAGCAATTCCCATTTAATTTCTGCAGCTTCCCTGCAGGGCAGGGAGAACCTCTGCCCCAGGGTGAGCCACCACTGGAGTCACTGGTGGGAACTCAGCTGTGTCCCATTTGGCTCCTGCTGGGGACCATGGGATCTGTGGTCAATGGGAAGGGCAAAACCCTGCTGAGGATCCACCCTGCTCCCCAAAGGGACTTCATTTCCCCTCTGCTCTCAAAGGAGCTGCAAGCACACACAACCATGGCCTCCAAGAGCAGAAGCAGATCCTGCACTACCCCTGGTCTCAGGCAGACTCTCTCCCAGCTCTCCACCAGCAGGGAGTGAGTGCTGGGCTTTTCCTAAGGGAATTGCAACTACAGGGCCAAGAGTGTCAGAGAAAGCAGAGAGGGCCACCAAGCAGCTCCTCGGAGGGCTGGTGACACTTCAGAGGCACCAGTGGGCAGACCCCTCTGGGGGGGCTCCTGTCAGGCACTGCTGACAAGGAAACCACAACCCTCACAGCCCTAAAACAACACCAGCCTGGAAACAGAAAGAACCTCCACAGTAGAAACCCCCTGAGACACACCCCAGGGAACAGATGAGGGTTAAACAGGTTGCATTTTCCCATCTTGGGGCATTTTTGAGCAGCACAGAAATTCACACCCAGCTGATGACATGCCCAGCGTGGGCACAGCCCAGGATGCAGCCACTGGCAGAGCCACGTGGGCTGCTGCAAGCCTGCTGCACTGATCCCCTAACCAGATTAGGGCTGTGGCACAGAGGCCAATTTGCACCCAGCATCGTGTATTTCAACCTATTCCGAGCATCTCCTGGACAATAAGGCTACCTGAAATGAGCTAGGAGGGAGTTGGATTTCTCCAAATCCCACTGGCAAAGAATGCACCCCCCAGGGCTGGTATATAGCCCAGCTTTGAAAGTGAGAATGCGGAGAGAAGGCAGAGAAACACAGTCAGGGCTTTGGGCTGTGGGAAAGAGCGGTGGTCTAAGTCTGGCAGTGTTTCAGATTTGGAAATGCCTCCCTAGAAAGGCCCACCCTGGAAGCTGTGGGATGTCTAAGGATAAAGGCAGCCCCACTCTCACACACCAGTTTGCGTCCCAGGTGAGAGGAGCACACAGTCCTGCAGTGCAGAGCAGCCTCACCTCAGCAGGGGCACCACCCTTCCCTCTGCTCTGCCTGCTTTGTCAGCCTTTGTCACTGCTCAAATCCAGTGTTCAAGAGCAAGGCCTTATCACCACAAACGGCAGCAGGGTTCACCTTATCAGATAGCTCAGCCCCTCCTGGGCTCTTGAGCTCTGGCTGCCCTTGGATTTCTCTTGTGGGTAAAGAGGAGGAGCAATCTCAACCCTGTGGGTAGAGACAAGAAGCCACCTCCACCCTGTGGGTAAAGATAAGGAGCCACCTCCACCCTATGGAAAGATGTGGCCCCATTCCTCTCGTGCCAGTGCTGCCAAGAGGAACTGAGAGAAAGCTGAACCAGCCACAGCAGCTAAGACAAAAACCTCACCAGGGTGTGATCTCTGCCAAGGACAGACCAACATCATTTCATGCCAAGATTATCCTGAGGAGACAGGAGATAAGGGGGTGGGTGGGTACAAGGCTGCCCTGGCCGAGTGCACCCATCACCTTCACCGCAATGGATGATGCCTCAGGTTCTGGGGAGAGGCTTTGCTGCGGGGAATTACTGAGCCTGCTGCTGCTAGCAACATTGGAACCACCTTACTTATGGTGGGGTGGTTCCCCCTCCTGCCTGGGTCAGTGCCCAGAGACCCCACCGTGCAGGACAGGGGACCCTTGTGGTGCCTGCACACCATGGGGCTCCAGCCCAGGTACACACCAGTCCCTCCCTGTCCTGAGCCCAGTTTTCACAAAGAGAAGCCCAGAGATGAGAGCAGCACGTGAGCCAGGCATGTTCCAGCATATCCCAGTGGGTTCCCCCACCGTGCTGGGCAGGTCTCAGTGCAGCTCAGTCTGATTTCCAGCAATCAGAACGTGGGGACACGTTCCTCTTTTGTGTTCCTTAGAAGAATAAGCACGTCCTGATCACAGCTGGGTGTAGCAGAGCTGTGACTCAGCAATGCAGCTCTGCCACCACACACCAGCAGAGACAAGATTTGCACCCAGATTCACCCTAGTCTGGTGCAACAAGCTCCTCCTAAGGGTTTTTAGCACCATCTCAAAAGGTTCAGCTCACCTGCAAACCAAAACCTCCACAGGAGCAGCACTGCTGTGTGCAAGCTGTGGTTGGAACATGACCCCAGGGCCCCACTCTGACCTTCCTGCCCTCTTCCACAGAGCTGGAAGAGCCCTTCTGGGCCTGGCCCTGAGCGCCCCGAGCCCACAGCACAGCCTGTTGCTCTGGGAGCTGTTGGGGAGGGGTGGAGGGAAGCGTTCCAGGCCCCATCCAGAACACATTTCCCCCCCCACCCCTTCCTGCAGCACTTCTCTCCAGGGAATTCCACGGGAGAAGGACACCCTGCTCCAGCAAAGGGTCACTGAACAGGGCAATAGAGATGCAGCTCCCAGGCTGAGCACAAGCCCAGCTGTGGCCAGGGAACACATGTCTCTATTCAAGTCCACTTTTTGAATGGGGACCAAGAGACACACGGGCTGACACCTCTGATTTTATCTCTGCAGGGCAGGCCCAGGGGAGCCAAGGCTTTTGCAGTTTTTCACGTATGCAAAGCTCCCCAGCCCCAAACCCACAGTGCTCCCGAGCTCTTCCCCCCATTATCCAGAGCTGAACGAGGAGCAGGTCTCCATCCTCACAGGCAACTCACAGCTACATCCAGCGAAGGAGCTAGATCAGATGTCACACCACGTTCCATGGCCGGGTGCTGCCTGGGAGTCGCGGAGTCACTGGGCAGAGTGACAGGGATCCCGAAGGAAACCTCTGGCCAGGGTGCTGTCTGCACACCCAGCAGCTGTGACCAGCAGGACAAGCTTCTCTGTCCCCTGAAGAGACTGATGGCTGGGCTTTAACAGCATATGTGACACTGTGGAGGGCTGAGCTGCTCTCCAGCCCTCAGGGTAAGCAGGTAATTAGATTATCAGCACACACCAGACGCTGCCACCCGGGCCACTGAAGGACAGAGAGGAGCTGAGGACAGCGTTTCTCAGGACTGTGGTGCCACGGGTCAGCACCATCCTCACTGGAATGGCACAAAGAAAAAGAAAGGGAGAATGCTTTTGCCAAATCTGACCTTCTTAGAGACAGTTTGGATGGGATGTTGCACCAGGAAACACAAATGATCAGCGTAACATTGCCCCCCTCAGAGTCTTTCTAATATCACAGCCTCAGCCCGGGCTGCTGTCACGGCAGGAAACCCCAGGTCTCCCCGGCTAAAAGCACAGCACATCCCCTGCCCAGGGGAATTTGGGAGCTTCCAGTTGAACCAGATGCCGCTTCTCACCCCCCCACAGGGTGCCCAGACAGCACGCTCTGCAGCCTGGTTTGTGGGGCTGTGGATTCCCACACACCCCAGGGATCCACAGGATCAGCTTTGTGCTTCCTCATGGATTTTAGCTGAGCTCTCAGCCCTCCATCACACACTCCTTTTGGGTGGGACTAGGGGGCTGGGAGCAGGGCTGGCCAGCTGTAGACACTGCTCACACGTGGGGAGGTGCTCTCTGTGGAGTCCTCGGAGCTGGGGAAAGGAGGGCATTCCATCCACTCAAACCCCCAGCACACCAGGGATTTAACACTGGATTATTCCATGGATACAGGCTCTGCCCAAGCCATCCTGCTCAGGCTGTAACACCGCAGGGCCAGAGCTGAAGGGGGTCCCTGATCTCAGCAGCACTCACACACCAGGGCTAAAGGGGCCATCGCTGCCCCAGAGCTTCATCTCCAGCCCAGGCCAGGCCAGATCTTCGAGGCTGTGCCCAAACCCAGATGTTGGGCCAGAAAAGGGAGCAGCACAGACCCAGAGGTGGCAGCCAAATCCAACCAAGAGCACAGATAATGAGGCAACATCACACAAGGGACAGGTCCTAGGCCAAGCCAGGAAGTCAGTCTGACCCTCAGGGCCAGGATCAGGTCCAGGAGCACCAGCAGGTGCATAGCAATGGTGCAGGGATGACACTGAGCCAGGAAA
Source organism: Motacilla alba alba (assembly GCF_015832195.1). Lineage (NCBI taxonomy): Eukaryota > Metazoa > Chordata > Aves > Passeriformes > Motacillidae > Motacilla > Motacilla alba. The sequence goes on along the minus strand of NC_052035.1, from coordinate 6,526,371 downwards.
ACAGTCAGCAGGTGGAAGTCAGGACAAAAGGACCCAAGGCCAGGCACCACTGTGGCTGTACCAGATCCCAGCATTGCCCCAGCACAGCCAGGAAGAGTCTGAAGCTCTCTTTAAGCTGAGTTTAAACACAGCTCCTGGGTCCATGGGCGTGGGGCAGGTGAGGCTGGCCAGGGCTACAAGGCCCATGAGTGTTTTCAGAGCTCTGACATTTGCAGGTCACATCCTGCAAAGCAAAGCAAAGCGCAGCTGGGGGGATTGTCCCCACTCTTCCATCACCCTGACCCTGTAGAGCCCTTAAACCTGGCAGACAGCAGGGTTTGGTCCTGGCATTGGTCCATCCCTGCTGCTGCTCCACTCTGCCTGTAGGTGGTTTTGGTACAGGAGCTGTTCTGCCCAGATTTAGGATATGAAGAGCAGAAATGTAACTTAAATTGTCCTCCCTGATCCCAGCTCAAAGCTGCCATGCCAGGATGTCCAGATCACTCATCCTGAAATGCCAGTGAGGGTCTGGCTGAGGATCCCAAACTGAGGATCCAAACTGAGGATCCCAAACTGAGCACTCATATGAGTTGTTGACTCCTCAGACAGGGCTTGCTGAGCCCCACCAGAAACATCAACAGCAGGAGCTACTGCAGGTGCAGAAAGGCAGGTGAAGGGGAGAAGAAGCAGAGGACAAGGGGAATAACCAGGTGTTTCCACATATCTGCCCAGTGCTGGCTCCTGGCAGGACTGGAACTACTGGGCTGCACTGGAGCTCTGTCATGGCAAAGGTGGCTGCAAGCCCCAGGACAAACTGGTCACAGCCTCTGCTTCAGCAAAAAATGTTTGAAAAGCAACCTGTCTTCACTGTTTTGAGCTGGAATTTTCATGAGCATGAGACGTTTTAATTCATCCAATCCAGGGCCCTGACCCAATTAATATTCTATAGGATCCCCTGGAGCTCTTGTTTCGTTCAGCTCTTGGCTTCAAGGGCAGGAGAATTGAAAACAGATTATTGGGAATAAAACAGCTTCAACTTTTAGGCCGCTGACTCTGGTCAGGTTGGCTTCATTTCCAGCCAGGTGTGATACAAGACTGCTTAGGAAGGAGTTTTTTCCCCCAGTGGCAGCAGAAAGGATTTGTTTAAAGCAAGAGGTGAATGTCCAGGAGCGGTTCTGGCCCCGCTCGCACCTCCAGCACCGCCGGCTCCGGCTGGGATGAGCCCAGCGAGGGGCACGGGGAGCCCGGGCCAGGCGGGAATTCCGCAGCTCCCGGCCAGCCCAGCACAGCACCGCGGCCACGAGAGGGAGGCAGAGCCCGCGCGCTGCGGGACCGGGGATGCGGGACCGGGATACGGGACCGGGATACGGGATTGGGATACGGGACCGGGATACGGGATTGGGATACGGGACCGGGATACGGGATTGGGGGTAAGGGATGGGGGATAAGGGATCCGGGATAAGGGATTGGGATAAGGGATGGGGGATAAGGGATTGGGATAAGGGATGGGGGATAAGGGATTTGGGGTAAGGGATCAGGGATAAGGGACAGGGAATAAGGGATGGGGGGTAAGGGATGGGGGATAAGGGAACAGGGTAAGGGATTAGGGATAAGGGATTGGGGATAAGAGATTGGGCATAAGGGGTTGGGGATAAGGGACTAGGGATAAGGGGCCGGGGGTAAGGGATTGGGATAAGGGATCAGAGGTAAGGGATTTGGGATAAGGGATCAGGGATGAGGGATTTGGGATAAGGGATTGGGCATAAGCAATCGGGGGTAAGGGGCCAGGGATAAGGGGTCAGGGATAAAGGATTGGGGGTAAGGGATTAGGGCTGCGGGACCGGGGCTGGAGGATTGGGGCTATGGAACCAAGGTTGGGGGGCCACTACCACCTGCCCCACCACAGGCTCAGTCCCCTGCCCTCCACCCTGGGAACCCTCAGTTTGTCTGCTCGGCCTGGCCAGGTGAAGAAGCCGGGCACCTGAACACACAGGTTATGGCTAAATCCTTCCCATGGGCTGTTTTCTCCTCCTTGGATGCCAAGGCTTTGTGTCATTCCCAGCTCACACTGAAGGTGTGGGGGGTTGGTGGGACACCTTGCAGGCCAGCAGCAGGACCAGAGGAACACCTGGGCAATCCCTGTGGTAGAGATCCCATCTGTAAATCCAGGGCAATCACCCCACTATGCATTACAGAGGGACTGACAGACAGATGCATTAAGCAGGGCAGGAGCTCATGGGGTGGGCTGTCAGTCCCCAGTGTCCACCCTGTGTCAATAGTTCTGGCTCAGCCCCAGTTAACACCATGACAGATTGCACCAGGTAGGGTCAGAATCCCAGTCCTACCACAGGTTTGGTGCTCAAGTGGGCCCCAAAAGCACGGTCAGGAAACCCCCAGTGAAGCCCATCATTGTCACACTCTGTGAATGAATGGTCCCTTGGGATACTGCTGACACAACACTGCTGAAAAACCTGAGCCCTCGCTGCCAGCAGAGACTGGGCACTGGCAGCTTCAGACATGCCTGGTTGGGAGAGGCAGCTGAAAAACTGCAAAATGTGTGCACTACCAGGGGCCAGAATTATGCCAGGGCCAGGAAAGCAACTACTGGAGGGGAGGGAAACATGGGGAAGCTTCTGGATGTTTTGAAAATCACATCCTGCCAGGTTCAAGCAGAGACGTGACAGTGGCATGCAAAAGAACTGGCTCCTGACACAAAAGTGGCCCAGACAGTGACTCACAATAGCCCAGTGACATTTTAAACACCTGATTTCCAGCTAACTAAGAACAACCTGAGGTCAACCCTGTAAGCTGCCACGTTGTGAACAAAGCATTCCTTGCAGAAGTCAGCCTTTGGAGGGATGTTGCACCTGGACATGGTGGAGCCGGTCCTCTGGCACTGCCAGCGTGCTCATGTGGCCAGGACAGTGCCAGCAGCACTCCCAGCCAGTGCTTGGCTGCCTCATGGATTTCCAAGACAGACCAGAAGCCCAAGGCTGCCCAGCCTCCCCATTCACCAGCTCAAGAAAGAAACTGGGGATGGCAGAGGAATGTAAACCAGGCCAGAGGGCTCATTCATCCTCCCGCTCCCGGTGCATTCCAGGCAGCCTCACTAGAGCCCAGCATTCTGTGTGCTGCAATCCAGCCTCCCCACGCCTGCCTCTCATCCTCTGCCAGGCCTCACTCTCCCGAGGCACCTCGAGCTGAGTCTGTAATAAATCAGGCAGCAGCCTCCATCCAAGACACGCATTCCCTGGGTTGCTCTGCTGAGAAATGAGAGCTGAGCTTTTCATCTGAGCACCTGCAGCCACCAGGCAGCCGTGCTGACCCGGGGTGCGGTATCACCTCCCAAATCAGAGGCACGTTGCTGTTCAGACACTGTGAAACTGTGCCCACTTCGCTGTGCTCAGGACTGGGATTTGGCTCCCACGCCTGATCCTGCAGGTTCTGGGAATCCTGGACTGGCTCAAAGCTGAATTTGAATCCATCAGCCTCTGAATTCAGTGATGACCACTGCTCTGTAATGAGCTGGTGAGAGATTGGCAGGAAAATCCTCCCAGTGGAAGGAGGCTGGGAGGGAGACCTGGGAGTGGGTACATGCAGTGCATGCTGGAGGGATGTGCCACAGGCATCTGGAGAAATATCTCCAGCAGAAAAGGTGGGAGCAGGGAGATTTTGCCCAGGGCTTCTGTGGTAGCACCCTGGCAGATCCAGCCTGGGGCAGGAGCACAGCTCTGTCAGGCGTGGGAGGAAGAGCAGCAGCACTGCTCAGAGCCCACTGATCCACTTGGGAAAGCCGGGAGAGTGACCAGAGCCAGGACACAGGGTGCAGCAGGTGGCCATGCTCCCAGTGAGAGTGGCCAGGTCTGCAGCAGCGGGGTCAGGGCTGGTCCCACTGCAGCTGGCAGAGCCTGCAGGGCCGGGGGCTGGAGGTGGGGAGGGCACAGCCTGAGGCTCCCTGTGCTCCACACAGGAGCATGGCCCCACTTGGGGAAGCTGGAGCCAAGGCCAAACTCATCTGGCTTTGCTTTGCACACTGCTGAGATCTTTCTTGGGTTTATTTTCATGCAGATTCCCAGAATGCAGAGACAGGCAGGAAAGTGAGAGCTGAAAGCAAACAGGAAAAAGGCAGGTTCTCTTCACTTCTATTTTTAGCACTGCAAACAACATTAGTATCATTATATTTAGGAAAAAAAATATTCAGAGCGTTTCCTGCCTCCCCTTTCAATACCTTCAGCTATTTCCTTGCAGATGTTTCCAGGGGCCAGGGTTCAGAGGCAGGAGGAGCAAGGCTGGGCTCTCACCCTGCAGACAAGTCCTGGGAGACGAAATTTGGCTCTAAGCAGGTGCCTGTGGTCCTGCATGGGGACAAGGAGGGACAATCAGGCTGTGGAGGATGTGTGCAGGTC